>NW_026606067.1:30263333-31536666 GCF_029834395.1 Sorex fumeus
TCACACTCACATTCCAAATGTCAGACTCATATCCTTATGCTCTCTCTGAGGAAGCTGAGCTTTGCAATCAGACAAGAACATTTTATTTGACCTCAAGATCAAATTTCTGCTTCACATAGAGTAGAATAATTTTTTAACAGAGTAAAGAGGAAAATCGCTCTTTTAAACTGCGTATTAAATAGATTCAAGAGTAGGACTCATAGTAGACAATTCTCAGTGGATTACTATCAATCCTGCACTGCTTATGAAATTAATCACTGGCAACCCTATGTTGCAGACTATTTGTCAGGGGTGTTTGTATAGAAAATAGTTTTGGAATAGTGATTCTCCTTGAAGTAAATAGTGGACAAAATTGCTACTAGTAATTATGAAAACAGTGTCTTACTTTGTAGCAAAACACAAATTTGCCTTTTGTCTATTATAAAAGATGTAGTTCCCTATGCTTTATATTCCTTTCCTGAAGCTGACCTGCTGTTGTGCAAGTACTTTCCTTCTTTTGGCCTTCAAGATTCATGAGAATAAGAGGAACTGACCCATCTATGCCAATATTCACGGTGCAGTTAATTTTAATGCCCTTTGTATGGGGCCAGGGCAATAGCTACAGCAGATAGAGCACTTGGCTTGCATATTGTTGATTTGGGTTAAATCCCTAGCACCACATTATGGTACCCTGAGCCCTGCAGGAAGTGATTACTAACCACAAAGTCAGAAGTAAAACTTGAGTACCTCCAAGTGTGGCCAAAATATAACGATAGCAATGATAATGATATATTTTTTTCTCTGATACAGGGGTCTTAAATCCTTTGTTATTTTAATATTTTAAAAAGTTATTTCTCCAAACGAAGATCACGGTACCTGTATTGTTACTGGTAACAATCAAACCAATAATGAGAGAGGTAACTTAAAGAGTTTTGCTTTTGAGATAAAGGAACTTAATTTTATTTAGTAGTACTGTAGCACTATCCTCCTGTTGTTCATCGATTTGTTCGAGCAGGCACCAGTAATGTCTCCATTGTGAGACAGGTTGTTACTATTTTTGGCGTATCAAATAGCCCACGGGGAGCTTGCCAGGCTCTGCCATGCGGGCGGGAAACTCTGGGTATCTTGCTGGCCTCTCTGAGAAGGGCAGAGTACTTGAACCCTGTGTACAAAGCAAATGCCCTACCCGCTGTGCTATCGCTCCAGTTGGGTGTGACCAAAAAAGGAAAAAAAATAAATTAATTTTATTTATACTGTATAAATAAATATATATGTTATAGATGAATTTATACACTCCCAAATAAATCCTAAAAAGAAGAAAATTCTGGGAGGCAAAAGTTAAATAAATGCATTTCTTTTCCTCTAGCCAAGTGTTTTCAACCTTTTTCCAACCGTAGCCCCTTCCCAACCTTGTTTTCTTCCCATCCTTCAGGCTCCCTAGCCGTATGTCAGAGTACACCTCCTCCTAATTAAGGAAATTTTCAACTCTGGCCTCCTTTGAATATCCTGGCAAGTCCATTTCATATCTATTTCATAAAATATATGGCTTCATATTACCAATTTAAAACTAAGTTAATGAGATGGAGCTTATTAGTATGCCGTCTATAGATACTCTCTTTTGAAATATTACATCCTATCTTCAAAGATGTATCTACTATCTTCCCAATGCACACAGATTAATAAAACAAGGAAAAGACACATCCCGACGACTTCAAGCTTAAGAAGAAAAGAAGTAATTGAATCCTTTGATAATCATTGGTAATAACAATTTTAGGCCAATAGTTTCTTGTCATCTGCTGGATAACTGCTACAACATTATAAAGTATAGTGACACGGAGCTGGAGCAATAGCACAGTGGGTAGAGCGTTTGCCTTGCACACGGCCGACCCAGGTTCTATTCCCAGCATCCCCTATGGTCCCCTCAGCACTGCTAGGGGTAATTCCTGAGTGCAGAGCCAGGAGTAACCCCTGTGCATTACCAGGTATGACCCCAAAAAAGCAAAAACAAAACAAAACAAAACAAAACAGAAAAACCAATCAAATAAAGTATAGTGACAAAAATGCTTATAGAGAAGCAACTTATTGAGATTTCCCTTTTTTCAAAGAAAATTTCACGTTATTTTAACTTAACTGAGCGAAACAAAATTATGAGATCTATAGTATACAAAATACTTTAATTATATCTTCAGATCGTTTTAAATCCATAATATCATTATAGTATAATAAAACTAAAAAAATTCTATATAGAAAAATATTTTTTGTTGTTCCCACATTGTAGCCAAGCCTCATCTTTAGGCTATAAAAAAGGATAGAAATTAGTGCATTCTTCTCTGGTATTCAAAGTATTGGAATTCAAAGACTTGAATCTGCAGGCTACCGAGTGACATTTACAGGCCTGTAAATGTCTGTATTTACTGCAACATATCAGAGGCTGAACTCTTCAAAATTTACTTCTAAACCAATATATAACTTGGTTCCCATTAAAATGTAGAATCATGGAGAATGTCAGAGTGAAAGGCAAGTAAAAGTATTTTCTTAAAATTAAAATTATCTGTGACATAAAAAATTCTTTTATCACTTTTGAATAGAGAAAAGATGATAGGTCATAATATAATATCAAGTTAGGAAACTGTAAGGTGATAAGATTAATGATTTTTTAAATATTATTGGTGAGTCTAGAGTTTGGTTTTAACAAATTTTTTATAATTACATGTAGATAACATTTGGGGGGAAAAAAACCCAACTTTATCATGTCTGTCCATTATGATGATTATTTTCTATTCTTCTACTCTCTGCCACTTAGTTATAAAAAGGGCATTAAGAGAACCTGTAATGATCCTTGGTCTCAAGGGTGCTCTCAAATGTAATGACAATTAGTTAATATGAACAAAGTGATTTGAAAACTGAAAAGTGATACCTAAAACCTAAGTAAGTAATGCTATTAAGTGCACTTAGAGTAAGATAGAGCAAGCCCACTCCATATCATTTGCCAAGAGAGAAAAACTGTAGAAGGGTAGAAATTGGGTCATTCTATAATCAGAAATAGATTTGTGATTATTTTTCAGTCTCTCACTTGTTGAGTCATGTGACTTGGGAAAATACCCTGAAATTACTTTGATGTTCTCTTATTTTTAGATGCCTTTATTATTTTGAAACTGGAGTCCCATTCTATAAGACCACCACAAGCTTCCTATATTGTTTCATTTCAGAATGATAAGAAAGAATATCTGTTCCATTTTTAAAATCAAATTACATATAATTCAGCATAGTAGGACATATTTAAAAAATGATACAATCAACGAAATGGCTTCAAACTGTGACAGTTCCATGTTTAATGGGTTTTATATTTCCACTATGGATCAGGATGTGTTGCAGGAAGAATTCTCTTTCTTCAATACTCTGTCACCAGCTCTCAGCTGAGTCAACTGCTTTAAATACAGTGAGGAAACTGGCAGAAAATGCAGCCTGTTCTGGCTAGCTCAGCTACACCTCAACTTTTTTTGTGTAGAGCACTGATTTACATGCAGAAACAGGAACAACTCTCAGGCTAAGTTTGGCTTCCTTTCCCATGCATGGTGTTTTGATCAATTTTGAAGTCTCTCTAAGAAAAATAGCCTGGTATCTGGATCCTAAATTTTCTGCAACTCCATTAATTAGTACAGCAATTACTGATTTTGTTTTGTACCTTCTCTTAGCCATGGTCAAACAAAGGCATCTGGGGGTGGAGGAAAGGGGTTGGGGGGAGGGGAGACTCCTAGGAGGGGATGTCTCAATACAATTAAAAAAATTTTTTTAAAACGTATTTTTTTTAGTGTTGGCAATGTGAGGGACAGGCCCAAAATGGACCACCACCAGAATTAATTTAGCTTAGCTTAACAGGAACCCGCATTGCAAAATAACTGGTTTTTCTGCCCCTGAGCAAGGAATTCAGATATGGGTTTTCGAGTTGTAAGTCACAAGAAGGGTGGGGGTCAGACTAGATAACTGGATGTCTCTCACAAGACCCACGTTGCAAGACCCAGGACTTCCCTAAAAACCAGGACGTTCCTAAGCACTGACACAAATGCTAATCTTTAAACTATAGGCTAAGAAGTAATGTACCCTTAATTGGACTGGTTAGGAAAGTATTTGTTATTACAAATCTATTGGCTATGAAATGCTCGGGCTCTGATATATTTTCACTAGTTGGCCACACTTTCAGTAGATGATTTCCAGGTTTCATATCATCTATATGAAAAGAACAAAGAAAAGAAAAATTCTCTGAGATTTAAAACATTGATGTCTCGCTGCTCTTGCCCCAAATCTCTGTACTTACTTTATAGGCTGTTCAGAATGCAATTATTTTTCCATTAAAATATGACATAGAACCACTCAGATGAGATGAAAACATTTCCTCCTTCAGCCTCCTAAACAAGTCTTCTGAACATTATTTGAAAGCAATAAGCTAATACTCTTACGTCTGACACTTTTTTCCTTGACATTCCAATTTTATAGATAATTTCCCTGTAGCTTCAGTGAAACATTATCACCATACTTGTTTATGCGTTTCTTTTTTTCCCCTTTACTGTATATAACCTCCTCACACTGAGAAGGAAATCAGCAAAAAAAAACAATCCTTAAAATTCCATAAGGATTTAAATATATGTTGCTAGGGTGAGAAAGGGTATCAGAGAAAAACAGTCCATGCCAGTTTGTCCTGACAAAGTCCTAAAGATCTTGGCACCTGATCCCTCTGAGCACACTGTGCTTTGTTGCATTCTAACATGTCTTCCTCCTTCCCCACACATCAGCATTTCTGCATTTCTCTATGCACCTTTTGAAATAATAGTGTTACAAACAAACAGAAAGTTTATTTACATTTCTAACCTCTATTTCTAAGCATGTTAACAAGTACTCAATGCGTAGCTGACTGAAGTTGATTCCCCTTACAAAGGCTCACTCATTTGTTGGATATAAAGAAACAAAACAGGGAATAACTAGTATGGAATGAGGGCCTTAGATTACAAAACTAAGATTCTAAGTAGTGGAGTAAAGGAAGAAAGTAAGAAACATTGGAGTGAGTTGAGGAAGGACAGTCAGTGGTGGAGGGTCTTTGGGATCTCTGCTAGGAGGAGTGCAGGACCTTTGCAAATCAAAACCATAAACATGAACACTATTGTAACCATATTAACTCGATCATAATTAAAAAGAAAATAAATGGCTCTTTTTAAAACTTAAAATGTGATACCATTTTAAATAAATACTTCACCTATATATTTCCCTTTACCTTCTGTATTTGAATTACCCCCTTAACTGCATTTGCCTTGACATCCTTTTATTAGGTATCACTCTGTTATTTGTAAATATATTTTATTACCGCCAACCACTTTCTTTTAACACACAAAAAACTCTTTAAATATTCACAAATGTTTAGCGAAATTTTCTCTCCTTTTCTTCTTCGTTTTTTTTCTTTGGAAAAAAATATTTTTCCAATGGCATTTACCCAATGCTTAGTTTGTTCAGTGTGCTATAACTGAATCCAAAGATTGGATGGTGTTGGATTTTAACCCTAAGTGTTTTAGGCTTCATCAGTGAATTGTTCCTTTTCCTCTCCCCAGAGACCTTTACAGTGCTTTTATGAGCAACCCTTAGTGAAAGCCATTATAACCTAAGAGGCAGGACCCCCCTTGGGAAGGAAAAGCTAAATCAGTCCAGGATTTAACCTGGGATTTACAATAAAAGCCTTACTGGCCTTCAGAGCCCAGAGAAGTAGGCTTTGGAATCTATATTTCCTACTGTGTTTATCCAAATAACTGCAAGTATTAATAAGAAGTAAACTTAATTAATATGTACAATTAAAGGGAAGTTATTTAATAAGTACAACTAAAGGGAAAGAGAAAAGCAATATAGACGTTCCTGGAAGACAGAGTATCTCCTTGAGTTAATCATCCCAAGAGAATTTCCGACATTTAATGCTTTACCTCTGTAAATGTACCCCACACATGTTCTATAAGTATGTTCACAGCTCTGCACTAAATAGACCATTTTTGCCATCTAGCCGTGATCCCCCTGTCTCCTTGTTCCTCTGCTGGGGAAGCTTGAGAAGGCGGCTCTCAGCCACCAAACACAATGTGCACCCACTCTTGAACTCGCAGAGTGAGTTGATTAAACTTTTGCTTCTCATAGTTCTGGAAGCCTGGAAGTCCAAAATCAATATGCTGAGAAATTCCTTGTCTGGGGAGAGCATGCATCCTACTTTATGGCCTGCTTCCTACTTTATGTCTGTTTCCCACTGTTTCTTCTCTATGGGCAAGAAGTTAGAGGTTCCTGTGATTCTCTTTCATAGAGGAAATAATCCCTTTCATGAAGACTCTGCTCTCCACAAACTAATCAGCACCTATTACTATCCCTCGCCCCCATTTCATGCTTGCGTTTCAGTCATACAATGATCAAGTATCCATCCCTCAACCAGTGCCTATTCTCCACCACCAACGATCCCAGTATCCCTCTTACCACCCCACTCTTGCCACCCCCCACCTCTGTGGAAGGGCATTTCCTTTTGTTCTCTCTCCTTTGGGATATTGTGGATTTCAGTAGAGGTACTGAGTGATCATCGTGTTCGGTCTATAGTCTACTTTCAACATGCATCTCCCAACCTGAGCGGGTCCTCCCAACATCCCTTACTTGGTCTTCCCTTCTCTGTCTGAGCTGCCTTTTCCCCAGCATGTGAGGCTGGCTTCCAAGACATGGGGAAAACTTCCTGGTCTTTATCTCTACTACTCTTGGGTGTTCAGACTATAATTCTGAAAAAGGCAAATTTCTCTTTAAGCTGTGACATCATTCCAAAAGGAAGAAAGAAGAATGAAGACAGTGCTTAAAAGTTATCGAACAAATATTAAAACCTAAGAGGAAATTATCCATTAAGTATTAGGCTCAAGATAAATTCTCATTAGTTTGATGCTTAGCTTTCTAGATCTGCTGGAATAATGCTGCAACAACCACAGCCAGCTAGGATGCTGTCCAACTATGGCAGTGACCCCGCCATGCCACAATTCTCGGAGGTTACCATACATGTTATGGTTCTATTGGATGCACCTTGAACAGCAGCTCTGAAGGCACTAGGTTGGGGAACATTGGTTCTCTGGAGCCAGAGCGGTAAGCCCCATCCTTTGAAGCTACTCTACATATCTAAAAGGGTGCAGAAACTTGAAGGCATAAAAATGAAACTTAAGTGATATAGATATATATATAATATTGATATATATATCACATTTAATATATATATAAATATATATATATCTATATATATATAACAGCAGCCTCAGAGGAAAACAATATATCCATTTATACAAGATTAACAAATCATGTCAAGCAGAATAACACACATGGATCACTTGAAAACGAAGGTATATCGAAATTAAACTGCTTAAGAGCAGTGAGAAGGAGCAAGTCCTATAAAATCCTGTTTGCTGTAGTGGCATTAAAAACAATAAAAGGCATGACTCCATGGAGGCAATGGGAGGGTGGGAAAGGTGGGGGTATACTGGGGACATTGGTGGTGGGAATGTGCACTGGTGGAGGGATGGATGTTTGATCATTGTGTGATTGTAATTCAAACATGAAAGCTTGTAACTATATCTCACGGTGAATTAATAAAATGTTTTTAAAAAGGTATGACTCATGCAAGAATATTGTTTTAATTTTCAATTTCTATAGTAAATGCAATTTGCATATAAGGTTTCCAAATTTTCTTATGGGTTGGGAGGGTTGTGATAGGCAGGACTAAAATCTTGATATGACATGGAAATTAATAAGTTTGGTTCACAGATTTTGCATATTTTTAAGGAGCCAGGTGCAGGGCAAAATTTGAGAACCATGCAAAAGGTGCAAGAAAGAGTGATTTTTGAGTTGAAAGGATAGAGGCAAAACAAGGAGACTGAAAATACGAGAAACGTTTCCAGAACAAACTGGCTGGAAACACTTGTATGGTTACAGGAGATGAAGTATTCAGAATAAAAAGTCCAAAAGAAAGTGAACATTAAGAAGGCCATCCGGGAAAAGTCTGAGCATTGAGCCCAATAGGCATCCATGATATAAAGAAAAGAATATTTTCCAATTGGGAGCTTTTATTTCTTTGCAAGATGTTTCAAAATGGCTCAACATTCCACTGTTTTCAGACCTTAAGAACTGAAGACACTTTTTTAAAAATAAAAGTTGCTTATTTCTTTCCATGCTTCATTTTCGTTTTTCTCATCAAAGGCATCACCTGTTGCAGTTCTCATCTTGCCCTCCAACTGTGCTGAACAGAACTGTCAAATCAACCTTTCCCAAATGCTGTATATCCCACATTTCTGCAAGTTTGTCGAAGAACTTCAGTGTGTCGCTGTTTTATGTTCTGTCAAATATGAACTCAAACTATCTACGAAGACTTTCTAACATCTCTTCCTGTGAAACTTATTATCATATTATTACCAACACTATTATTTTGTTTTTGGTGATACCCAACTATGTTCAGGGCTTACTTCTGGCTCTATGCTCAAAGTTCATTACTGGTGTGTTTTGGGGGCTGTTTGTGGTGCCAGAGATCAGACCTGTTTGACTACATTTCTGACAAGTGCTTTACAAGCTGTACTCTCTCTTATACCTCTTTATACTATTCTTTTAAAAATTTATTTTAGGCAGTACGGTTTAAGTTAAATAGACTCTGATCTCTTTTTTTTTTTTTTACTTCTCTTGAGAGTTCCTGTGTACTATTCACCGGAATTAATTGTATGAGGCATGAATTTTAGAAAGAAATGAAAGGAATAAATAATTCCTACTTATATGCAGGGAATAGAGACCAAGTTATTATTGTCTTCTAAACCTGAACACTTCTGTGTGAAACATTGTTGTTAAAGAATGTGTGTGTAGAAAATGATCATTTTCTTTCATTACCATTCAAATTCAGTACCTTGCCTGACCCAATCTCCATGATGCAGTTTGTGTTCTAATGTATAGCAACATGTATGGTAGCCAGAGAGAAGCTCTTTCCAGTTAATAGTCAAAGTGACTTCCTCATCTTCACAAGCATTGGCAGGACGTTCAAAGAGGGATATCAAGGCTGTAGTGAAAACAACTGCTTGAACCTTGAGAGAGACATTGAAAGAAAATCAGGCATGGGAAGAGTAGTCACAGCAAAAAAAAAATTGTGCCCTTATTATTAATAAGAAATAGATGCTATAGTAATAGAAATTTCTTTGATGTTATTTAGAGGATTCTGGCAGCTATATTAATAAGAGAACAAAGACAAGTTTTGCAAAGCAATTACCAAAAGCAATTTATGACTTGCTGCTCTTATGTATTTGTCATTAAAAAACAATAGCACTAGCACTGCACTGTTCTCCCTTTGTTCATCAATTTGCTTGAGCAGACACCAGTAACATCTCCATTGTGAGACTTGTTACTATTTTTGGCATATCAAATATGCCACGGGGAGCTTGCCAGGCTCTCCGTGCGGGTGGGACACTTTCGGTAGCTTGCTGGGATCTCCAAGAGGGACGGAGGAATCGAACCCGTGTAAGGCCCTAAGTGCTGTGCTATCATTCCAGCCCAATTAAAGATTATCTATAATAAAATATCTTTAAATATAAAACCAATATCCCCTTTCTTAGGAAAAACACACTTTCATAATTTCATAGTCCTATTAAGATTTCTTTTTAAAATTTTCTTAATTACTCATACTAAATTTTACACTTCTAAGTTTTAACTATTTTGTGAAAAATTTAAAGCATAGTAACAAAATTATTCATAATGTTAATTTAATTTATGTACCTCTGGGGGTCTGAAACAATAGTACAGCATGTAGGGCTTTTGCCTTGCATTCAACAAACCCCAAGTTTGATCCCTGGCACCTGATAGAGTCCTTTATACTCAACAAGAACAAGCTCTGAGTACAGAACCAGAAGAAAGCCCTGAGCACAGCCAGATATGGCAAAAAAAAAATTATATATCACTAAAAGAAATGAGAAGTATAGTTTTTGAAAAACGTTTTATCAACCCATCTTAAATGTATGATTTTGTTGAATTTCCTGAATAAAGTGTGCAAGGTAACTATGATTCACTGTATTGTAAACCTGAGCGCCTCCTTAAAATTTATTTTAAAATGTTTAATATGCCTTTAACTGTCATATATTTATTGATGCTCTGTGCCCAACATATGGTTTTATCTATCACTAAACATGTTTCACAGGGTAGTCAGGAGAGATAGTACAGGGGGTAAGGCACAAATTGCACAGATTCAACCCATGTTCCAATCCCAGCTCTGCATATGGTCTCCAATGACTGCCAGGAGTGATTCTGGAGCACAGAGTCAAGAATAAGCCCTTGTGGCATTAGGAGCATAGTCTTCATCAGTCTCCTCTGTGCCCTGTTCATCTGACTCATCGCTGAAGATCATTGTTCTCTTGTTCTGTTTTGTTTTCTGGAAGATCTGTCACCATTTTATGGGTGTTAAAATGCTCTGTTATTATAGTCAGCTGCTGGGTCTGTTAATATTTGTTACATATATTTTGGTGGTGGCACATTTGGGTAAGATGTATTTTAATTTTTTATCTTCCTATTGTATTAACACTTTTATTCATATGAAACATCTATATTTGCTTCTTGCTCAAGTCTGTATATCGGTTCCTGCTTTTCAAACTTTCTGTTTGTTTGTTCTGGAGTTATATCCAGAGTGCTCAGGGGCTATTTGTGATACCATCATGTTTAGTGGCCACACCACAGAGGTGCTCTGACAACCATGTGGTGTCAGGGATGGAATTTAGGACTTCCACATTAAAGCATAGACTCCAGCTTTTTCTTTCTGATTCCTTTTAAAATTTTGGATTGGTTTTGGAAAACGAGTTTTCATGCTTTCACTTTAAATATGTTTCCAATTATCACTTAATTAATGAGTATCTTTTAAGCAGCATATAGTTGGGTTTTCCATTTTACTCCATCTAACCACTCTCTACCTTTTGATTGATGAGTAACCATTTATTGTTGGGACCATTACTGATATATGAAACAGTTTTTTCTACTAAAATGGAAGCACAGGGAGTAAGATCAAGTGTAATTAAAAACAATAAAAATGAAAAACTAACAATTACAAAAGGAAATTGTTCAAATTAGACTACTTAACAGTTCACAGGAATATTCTACTGTCATTCATTAAGTATTAATTTCTCAGGTCCGATGGAATTTGATAAAAAGAAAGAAGTCTATCTAATGCATGAGTATCAGTGCTACTACCTCTTAATATGTCTACCATTTTGTTACAAGTTATATGAAAAATATTCCCAAGAGGCTATTGCTGATGAGTTTTAAATCTTAGAAATTAAAATTTAAAAAATTAATTTGAAAACTTATGAGATAATGTAAGACACAAAATTTTAGATGTTTAATAGCACTTAATTATAATTAATTAAGAATGCTGTAATGAAAAAAGTTGACATTTTTTCACTTTATAAAGAAGATAAGACTATACATAGGGGAAAATAAATGAATTTGAATATAAAAATCAATGAATGGCTAATATAATAAAGAAGAGGAATTTCAACATGATGTATATTTTTCATGTTTAGTGTTCAATTATAAGATCAAATATACTTCATTCTATTTTTATTTAAAATAAAATTTTGAGGTGTATTGGCAATGGTACAGTGAGTAGGGTACTTACTTTGTACGCACCTGACTCGGGTTCAGTCTTGGCATCCCATATTGTTCCCATATTGTCCCCTAATTTCACTGCCAGGTGAAATTTCTTGGCACAGAGCCAGGAGTAAGCCCTGAGCATTGCTGAATACCCCACAATTCCCCTCTCCCAAACAAATAACAATTTCACAATATCCAAAAATCTGGAAAAAACCCGAGTGAACGAGAATATATGACTGGTTTAAGAAACTTTGGTATATCTACACAATGGAATACTGTGCAGCTGTTAGAAAAGATGAAGTCATGGAACTTAAGTACAAGTGGTTCTACATGGAAAGCATCATGCTTCGGGAAATGAGTCAGAAAGAGAGGGACAGACATAGAAAGCATGCACTCAACTGGGGAATATAACATAACAGAATGGGAGATGGACACCCAAGAATAGTTGAGTTAAGTACCAGCTGGTCTGCTCCACTGCTTGGAAGCCAGCAGTACATGCTGGCGGCGGGGGGGGGGGGGGGGGGGGAAGACAATTCAGAGAGAGAAGGGAACACCAAGTAAAGGGTGTTTGGAGGATTCACTTAGAATGCGAGATGAGTGCTGAAAGTACATCATAGACATTATAGACTGAACACGATGGCCACTCAATATCTCTATTACAAACCACAACACCCTAAAGGAAAGAGAGAACAAAAGGGAATGCTGCCACAGAGGCGGGGTGGGATAGGGGGAATGGGGTGTGGGAGGGATACTGGGATCATTGTTGGTGTAAAATGGGCACTGATGGAGGGATAGATACTTGATCATTGTATAATTAAAACCCAAGCACAAAAATTTGTAAGTCTACAACTGTATCTCATGGTGTCTCACTAATAAATAAAATAAAATAAAATAAGATAAAATGAATCCATAGTGTTCAATTTTATAATTCCCTCACTTACCTTTCCTGTTATGTCTCCAAAAGAAAGAATTGATTCATTGGCATCAAGAGGGTCATACCAATAATCCATGCAAATTGGTGTTCCTTTTAGGCCTTGAAGTTTATATTGACAAGATAATTCTTTAGACAGCAGATCATAGAAACAAATCTCTTTACTTGTAAAAGCCACTGCTATCTGCAGTAGTAAAGCAATAAGTCAGAAAGCATTCCTAATGAGACCAATATGCAAAGCATACATATAAACCCTAGCCAAATCAGACATTGCTCCCTGATAATCTCTGCAGTGCTAAAGAATTACAGATGGTGAATCAAATTTGCTTTATTTTTTTGTAAGTTTATGTCTTTTTAAATGTATTTATTTACTTTTTATTTATTTAATTTTGTCTTTTTGGGTTGCACCTGGCAATGCTCAAAGGTTACTTCTGGTTTTGCACTCAGGAATTACCCCTGGCAGTGCTTGGGGACCATATGGGATGCCGGGAATTGAACCTGGCACGTGCAAGGCAAATGCCCTACCTGCTATACTGTCACTCCAGCTGCAATAAACTTTGGTCTCTAGATAGAAGAAAACTATCTCATGAAGGACATTTGAACATAAGTTCTTCCTCTCCCCACTCCACACTCCCACAAACTTATTCTAATCCATAATTGACCAGATGACTAATTGCATAAAGGAAACTAAGACATAGGAAGCTGTAATAAACTGCCAGTCACACTAGAAACTTAAAACATCATGTTTTACAAAGCAAGCAGAAGCTTTCACAATGATTACAAGCTCTGTAGGCAGTCTTCTGAGTCAGATAATAGCCTACAAATGATTTTTAAAAGGGCAAATAAATGCACTGATACAAGTGAAAAAATTTCAGTTAGAGTAACCCAAAGGAAAAGAGAAGACATACATTATCAAAATCAGAAATTTAAATATTTAAAATTAAATATTTAAATATTTTAAATATAAGAGGGACTGGATTGATAATACAGAGAGTAGGGTGCTTATCTTGCATACAGTACACCTGGTTTTATCCTTGAAACTACAAAGCCCCAACAGGAACAGAGGCAGGAGTAAGCCCTGAGCACAGCCAAGCACAATCCCAAAGCAAAATAAAAACTGTAATTAAAAAATTAAAGAATTATAATAAAATATCATAAACAATAATTTACCAACAAATTATAAAACTTAAATTAATTCCTAGAAACACAACATTACAAAAGTAAATAAAAGAAGTAGAAAATATCAGCAGATATGAAGGTGAAATATTGACTTAATAATTTTTTAAATCCCTCAAAGAAATTTCAAGACCCATATAGCTTCAAAAATTAATAAATAAATAAATACCAGCCAAATATTTAAATGATGAACACTGATCCTATTCACAAAAAGTAGAAGAGAGAAATTTCTCAAGTTCCCTAATAAGGCCAATATTATTCTTACAGCAAGATCACTGGGATCACATTCTTTGTCTCAGGCCTGCAAAATGCATGCACTAACCATTTGAATTACTTCCCTAGCCCTAAAAGAGTACTTTGCATTTTATCTGAGGCTAAGTATAGATTTAAAATGATTAGGTGTAATTTGAGGGTAATTAAGAGTGCTTCTCTTTTTTAAGTTTCTTTACTTAGGGTTTGGTTGTTATTTTTGCTGTTGTTGAAGAAGCTTCCAAGTCATACTCAAGGAGTCCAGAGAAACTTCATGGTAATTCTCAGTCAACCGTTCAAGTAGCTCAATGCTAAGGCTCAAATATTTTATGTTGTTGGGGCCTCACAGTGCCAGGAATTACCCAAGTCACAATCAGCAATGTTCAACCATGTTGTACCAGGAAACGAACCAGAGTTGGTCAGATGAAAGGCATATGCCTAAAGCCCTGTACCGTCTCTGGCATTGGGATACTGGTTCTTAGCCTTATATTATTCATGAGCATTTAAATACTTTACAGTAAAATTTTTCGTCCTCAATATAAAATATTAATAACGTTGACTCTTTTAAGTAGAGTTTTTCATAAGCATATTCCTTTCAATATACTTTATTGCTCAGATATTTAGTTGCATAAAGATGTTTGGACTGACAAGGTCTTAACTATAAGATTTTGTGAACTAAGGAATGCATGTTCAAAATCAAATAAGCTTTTCCCTATATTTGCTTTACCATGTGCTGATAGCCTCTCAGTTATACATATAGGTCAATAATCCTGTTCTAAGCTACAGAGTTAATAAAAGTCTTATTTGCTAAATAATATAATATGACCATATTTAGCACAAGTCTTCTTTGCTAGGTAATGTAACATGACTGTACTTGGACACAGCCCAAAATCTGAGACATTATTAGTAATATCATTTACAAACAGCCAAGAGGTAGCTTGAGAAATCAAACAGATCACTTGGTAACTTGATTATGCAAGCTTGCATTAACTCCAGATCAAATGAGAGATACAGAAGAGTAGCACAACATCTGTCAGTGATAGCATCGTACTTGATATTTATCAGGAAACGTATTAAATCAGTTTACCCCTTCACAAGCAGTAAATGTATTAATAAAGACTTCATACCTTATTTACATTTTCCAAAGAGACAAGACTGGTCACCCACAAGTGATTAAGTTTTGTGACATCTGAAGTGATGGGACGTGTTTCCTGCAACGTTAAATTATCTCCCCAGATTCCTAACAATCCTTCCTTACTGATGGTCAGATAACGGCTTGAACTTTTTAAGAAAATTACTTTTTGGATTGTGTCTTTATGTTTCATTGGCAGGAACTCAAAATCTTTCCACTGAGGAGCAATTGTTGTCTTTGCTTGTTCATCATTCTCAAGTGTCAGCAGCATAAATGAAGTCAGTTTGTCCCAATTAATGAAGCCATCTTGGACCACATCCACTCTATCAAAGAGCTCTCCATATTCTTCTTTTGTGCCCCAGCCAATAATCTCAGTGATTCTCTCTACAAACTCTGCTCGGGACATAGAAATACTGTGCCCGTGTTCTGGAAGCTAAGAAAGACAACAAAAATAAGACAAAAGTGAAAGTATCATAAAAACCTTTTGCTACCCAAAGGAAAATTGGAGCTTACTTAAACATACATTTTCTCCATAAGGCACATCACAGCCTTTTTGCACTTACAAACTTTAGTGTGTATAGTACCACAGTATATTAGCAGGCAAATTTTAAATCTTAAAGAATCGCAAAAAGGTCTTGACAGCAAGTAGACAACAGAAAGACACATTTTTTGCTGTTAAGAAAGTTGGAACTAGAAAGCAGAACACATGTTTTCATTCATCCTGGAAAACAAAAAAAAAATTGCAGCTTCACACATAAATGTGAATATCTGATCATGAAAGTACTCCAAGTGGTATGGTTACAAAATAATTTTTTCATGTAGGCCAATTCACAAATACTAAACTAGTGAAAAGTGAATAATTATAATTCAGATAAATAATATGGCTTAACATTCAAAAGCTGACTTATTCACTAAGATTCATAATGATAAAATCAACTTTATTCTACTATTTTAGGAGCAGAGTCACAATGGACAAAAGATCTGGGAGGAGCATGTTTTAAGTTTAATCCAGTTTCCACAAGCCATTATAGAAACTACATGCAAACAATTTTATTATTGAGTCTTAATCTCCCCATCTTAACTCTTTTTATATTGTAAAAAGAGTTTACAATATAAGTAGCAAAAAGAGAATTGGTTATAAGTTCAATTGATATATTCAATAGATACAGAAAAAATTCGACAAAATTTTAATACCCATTCATTATAAAATCTCTTAACTAAGAGTAGTGCTGTAGCACTGTCCTCCGGTTGTTCATTGACTGTTCATTGATTTGCTTGAGCTGGCCCAGTAACGTCTCCATTATGAGACTTGTTGTTAAGGTGTTTGACATATCGAATACATTACGGGGAGATTGCCAGGCTTTGCCATGTGGGCAAGATACTCTTGGTAGCTTGCCGGGCTGTCCGAGAGGGGCAGAGGAATCGAACTCGGGTTGGCCGTGTCAGCTGCATGCAAGGCAAATTCCCTACCGCTATGCTATCACTCCAGCCTAAAAAATATCTTCTTCACTTGATAAAGAATAAAGGGGGAGTGTACAGCTTACTTAGATGATGAAAAAACTAAAACTCTCACACTAATATCAGGTAAAATTAAGTATGGCTTATCACACTTCTCCTTTTGTGAACATTTTCCTAGTTGCTATTCCTGAGATGATAATAAAAGGCAAGATAAGGCCAAGCATGGTAAGGCAAGACAAGAATGAAAAGAAAAGAAAACAAAGATGAGGAGGGGAGAGGGGGGAGAGGAGGAGAGGTAAGATAGAGGGGAGGAGAGGAGATGAGATGGGAGGGAGGGAGGGGGAGAGAAGTGAGAAGATGAGAGGAACAGAAGAGAGGGGAGAAAAAGTGTGAAGGGGAGGGGAGGGGAAGGGCGGAGAGGAGAGGTATAAAGACTGAAAGGAAAAGTAAAAATGTTTCTTTTCACAGATATGATTTCTGCATACAAAGTCTGAATTAACAAATAAAAAAAACTATACAAAATTAATATATAAAAGTTAATCACTACTCTATAACAAAGTGAGAAAGTAACAGTTGAAATCAAAAGCATAGTACCATTTGCTTTAGCATTCACAGAATTTAAATACGTAATAAATCTCATAAAAAGTAATGAGATCTTTATGTGTAAGCTATAAAGTTCTAACTAGTGAAATAAAAATAATTAACTATGGAACATTTTATGTTCATAAATATAATACTGCTATGATCTTTTTTCCCAGATTATCTACAGATTTCATGAAAATCTAATTAAAATATTAAGTTATTTTGTGTATATTAATAAACTGGTTATAGAGCTTTTATACATAGGCTAAGACTCAGGTATCAGCAAAATATTGAAAGGGTAACAGCAAAGTTAGAGAATTGATTCTACCCAAACAAGAATTGTCTTACTACACAACTAAAGCTACTGAACATAGCATGGCATTTACATAAGAATAGATAGATAAAAATTCAACAAAATAGGAAACCCAGATATGGATCCAAATAGAATAAACTGTCATAAAGGTAGATAAAACCCTTATTAATTAATAAAAGATAATATTTTCAATAAATTGCTTTAGATGAAATAGATATCAATGTTTTTTAATGAACCTAAGAACAGACCTTATATCTTTCACAAAATTTAGTTCAAAATGGATCACAGACTTAAATATAAAATTCTTAGAAGATAACAAATAAACAGATTCAGAGGACCTTGAGTTTGCTGATAACTTTTCAGATACAACAATGAATGGATTATTAAAGAAAAAATTCTATATCTAAACCTACAGTTAAAACTTCTGATCTGTGAAATACAATGTCAAGAGAATGAGAAAACAAACTATAGACTAGGATAAAATATTTTCAAAAGCTATATCTGATAAAGAGCTCAATATGGAAATATCTTAAATTGAACTATAGTGAAAATCCATTTTAAAAGTTAACATAAGATCTTAATTGATACCTCACCAAAGAAACTATGCAGATAAAAATAAGCATATAAAAAAGTCATTGGAGAAATGTGAAATGAAAATGAAAAATCATTGTAAAAGTGGCAAGCTACCCATGACATATTCAATATGCCAAACACAGTAACAACAAGTCTCACGGTGGAGATGTTACTAGGCCCACTCGAGCAAATCGATGAACAACAAGAGGATTGTACAATAATTTCATGGTCAAAATCTTGAATAATGACAGAAGGAATTATTGCCGAGGATGTAGAAGAGACATTTTCATACACTGCTGATAGAAGTGCAAAACCATGTAACCACTTTCGAAGATTTGTGTGTGTGTATGTGTGTGTGTGTGCATGTGAGTGTTTTAACAGAACTAAGTACGCTCTTGTCATACATAACTCTAACGATCACATTCCTTGCTATTTACCTAAAGAACGTAAAAAATTAATTATTATATAAGAGATTGGGCAGGGATATTTATAGCATCTCTCTGTTCATATTTTCTAATACTTAGGAGCAAATGTGACATCCATCAGAAGGTAAATGTATAACCTGTACATTTAGATAACAGGTTGTTCATTGCTAAAATTAAATGTCACAAGAAGACATATAAGAACTCTAAATGCATATACGGAGTCAATATGAAAACATATTTTCTGATTTCAACTGTGTAAAATCCTGGAAAAAAGCAAAACAATGAAGAACAAAGACCAAAGTTTCCCAAGGACTAAGGGAGAGGAGAAAGAATAACATTACACAGCATAGAAAACATTTAGAGCAGTGAAACTATAACACGTGATACCACCAGGATGAATATGGTTCATTATACACTTGTTCAATCCCCTAAAACATACAGGAGTGTAACCCCCACTTGCAGCCGCGTGACTTTGGATTTCTGATATTTTACTAATTAAGTTTTGAGGGCTATCTGCCAAAAGCTGCTGGGTTCTTAATTGGGTCTGTGTGCCTCTGGAGCCATGGCCGTGCCTGAGAGCCTCTCGTGGGGGGCAACTCGTGGTCTCAGTGGGACAGGAGGATGGGTTGGTTCTACCCCCCATTCCATGAGGCTGCAGTTGTCCCGTCACTGCAGGCTCATACCTAGCTGTCCAATAGGCTCTGAGGCAGCGGCCACCGTGCTGCCAGCAGGGAGAAAGGTGGAAGGGACAAACACCCTTTCCCACAGTGGGGCACTGCACCATAGCTTACTGCATAGTCCAGTCACATTTCTGGCAAAAGCCGCTGGGTTCTGAATTGAGTCTGTGTGCCTATGGTATATAGATAATTTTTATGCTTGGTCCTTAAATTTTTTTCAGAACCTAAAGTCTGGGGCAATGGCACAGCAGGTAGGGTGTTTGCCTTGTACGTGGCCAGCCCAGGTTTGATTCCCAGCATCCCGTATGGTCCCCCTAGCACCGCCAGGAATAATTCCTGAGTGCATGAGCCAGGAGTAAACCCTGAGCATCGCTGGATCTGACCCAAAAAGAAAAAAAAAAGCAACGTGCTAATAAATTATATAAAGTGATAGCACAGTGGTAGGGTGTTTGCCTTCCATGCAGCCAGCCAGGCGGAGCTGGGTTCAATTCCTCTGCCCCTCTCGGAAAGCCCAGCAAGCTACAGAGAGTATCTCGCCCTCACGGCAAAGCCTGGCAAGCTACCCATGACGTATTCAATATGCCAAACACAGTAACAAGTCTCAAAAAATGGAGACGTTACTGGGCCTGCTCGAGCAAATCGATGAAAAACGGGAGGACAGTGACAGTGACAATAAATATGTAAATAAATATAAAACTATAAAATTATAAGACTATAAAACCAAGCTCTCGGAAGAGAACAATGCAGTCCCACGACCTCTTATTATCTAGTTCTCACTCTTAGAGAACCCAGCAGGCTACCGAGAGTATCCTGCCCACATATATGCCTGACTGGGAATACCTGCAAAGGTGATTAGAGGCTTCCCCAAAAGCCTCCATCCCTCTCGGAGAACCTGGCAAGCTACCAAGAGTATCCCACCCGCATGGCAGAGCCTGGCAAGCTACCCGTGGCATACTCAATATGCCAAAAACAGTTAACAGTGATGGTCCTCATTTCCCTGACCATGAAAGAGCCCCCAATATACCATGAGGCTACACTAGCATGTGACAGGGATGAATGGAGACATTACTGGCACCCGCTCGAACAAATAAATGAATAACGGGGTGATAGTGATAGTATTAATAAAATATTAAATAAAATAATTAATACGAAATATATTAATTAATTAAATGGAATAAAAAATTTCAGTAGTCAGGTGTTTAAAAGAGATCGATTTATATTTAAATTAATTAAATTAGCTTCTTAAAAAATGATAATTTGGATTTAATTTTTTGAAATGCTCAGAAGTCTATCATTCTTATGTTTAAATGGAAACTTTTAGTGAGGTGAGCCATTTTAGATTTAGAAAAATAAATATATACTAAAAACACTTTATCTATGCCAAAACCAAAAACTGCCTTGGAAAGGTAAATCAGTATTGATATTTCTTCTAAACTATACATAGACACCTTCATCAATCTATATTTTCAATAAAAAATTTATGTTAAATGATAATAGAATATTTCCCATATTCTTGAAATTAAGTCTTATGTAAAACCAAGGCAAAAATAATCTCTTTTTCCAGTGCATGAAATTTTGAACAGATTTTAATAGCACTGTAGCACTGTCCTCCTATTGTTCATCAATTTTCTCAAGTGGGCACCAGTAACATCTCACAACAAATTGAGAGACTTTTTGTTACTGTGTTTGGCATATAGAATACGTCACGGGGAGTTTGCCAGGCTTTGCCATGTGGGCAAGATACTCTCGGTAGCTTGCCGGGCTCTCCGAGAGGGGTGGAGGAATCGAACTCGGGTCGGCCATGTTGGCTGCATGCAAGGCAAACACCCTACCCGCTGTGCTATTGCTCCAGACCAGATTTTAATAAAGTTTTATTAAAAAATTTTAATAGAATTTATTTCCCAAGCTACATAATTAACTTTATAATTTTATGCACACTGATTATGTGCATAAACTGGGAGAACAAAGAATACTACCAATTTATAAAATTTGATCCCTGGTCTCTGGAGATTGGTGGAATCAGGCAGAGGATCTTAGTTTCCGGGTCCCACTGAGTCTGGAGTCTACCTGGTTATGTGGGGCTTCACTCATGTCGGACTCAGCCCAAGTAGTCTAGAAAGCGGAGAGAGAAAGCCGCAAAAAGACACCTGTTTTCAAAAACTCTTGAGCTCATTCGCCAATGTGGCTGGGCATGAGCCTCAGGCAACCACAAGCTAATGTCTGAGCTCACAAAATAGTGCAGAGAAGCATTAAAGGAAGACGTCAAGGAGAAAAGAGCAGCAATGCTGGCCAATACAGGCCTGTTCTTCACCAACTACAAGACCAAGATGATTGCCCTCCAGCATCCTGATGGATCTATCACACCTTCCAGAAGGGTGGTAAAGAAGATTATCCATGACTTCTACTCGGATCTCTTATATAGCCACATCCACCTGTCCACATACCAAATACTGCAGGATACATATGTCATTTCCAATGTTCTCCCTTCCAAAAACCAACATGCCATTTTGTTGGTAAAGAAGCAAACAGCAACCGGCCCAGACAAGGTCAGACCCAAACACCTGAAGAACCTGCCATCAGTACTCATCAATACACTGACTCAGCTCTTCACACGCTACCTGTCTGAATGCAAGCTTTCGTCCCAATGGAAAACCAGCAGGACCATTCTACTGTACGAGAAGGGAGACATCCACGACATTGGCAACTATCACCTGATCTGCCTGTTGTCTGTCGTCTACAAGCCGTTCACTCAAATCGTCCTGAATAGGATTGGCAGAACACCAGATAAAGGAAAACCATGAAAGCAAGCCAGGTTCTGAAAAGGATTCAGCATAATCCACCATATACACACGGTAACCAAGCTCATTGAGGTTTCTCAGGAGTTCGAGACGCCGCTCTGTCTAATGTTCATTGATTTAAAGAAGGCCTTTGATTCTGTTGAGACTGAAGAGGTCATCAAAGCCCTGACCAAGCAGGGTGTTCAAACTCAATACATCAGGATCCTCCGTAAGCTGTATTACAGATTCAGCACCAGGATCTCACCATTCCACAAGGAAGTGATCATTGACATAAAGAGAGGGGTTCAGCAGAGTGATATTATTTCACTGAAACTCTTCAGTGCCACCCTCAAGAACATCATGCGCCGACTGGAATGGGAAGGAATGGTAGTAAAGATAGATGGTCAGCAACTACACCATCTTTGCTTTGCTGATGACATTGTTCTAATAACACCAAACATCAGCCAAGTGACACAAATTCTGGCCAACTTCAACCGTGAGTGTGGAAAGGTCAGACTGCAGCTAAATTTCATGAAGACAATGTTCTTGAGAAATAGACTCATTCCTGACATTCCATTTGCTCTCAACAGAACAAATATCTCTGAATGCAGCGGTTATGTGTACCTAGGTCAAGAAGTCAATGTTAAGAATGACCTGGCACCTGAGTTGAGTTGCACAGGAGGAAGAGAGCAGCTTGGAATGCCTTCAAGAGTGTTGAAAAAATAGCTAAGAGGACGAAGAACCTCTGGCTCTGGGCACATCTGTTTGACTCCACTGTTCTTCCTGTATCAACATACACCTCAGAGACCTGGGCCCTACGAAAACAGGATGAGAACGCTATTCGGGTCTCCCAGAGAGGAATCGAAAGAGCTATGCTTAGAGTATCATGCTTCACTCAAGTGACAGAAGGAATCTGAAGTTCCGACCTCCATCGATGATTGAGAATCAGAGAAGCTGTCTTGTTTGCCAAGGCATCTAAAATCAGATGGGCTGAACACGGAATGCAATTTGGAGACAACCACTGGACTAGAGCTATTACTGACTGAATTCCAGGGGACATCAAAAGATCGTGTGGCCGCCCATCTATGAGATGGTTAGACATCTTCATCAAGACCCTGAGCAAACAGATTAAGGCTCTTCGTGTTCCTGGAGCGAGCAGATGCCATTGGGCTACACTAGCACTCTACAGGTATGAATGGAGACATTACCGGCGCCTGTTCAAGCAAACCGATGAATAACAGGATGTCAACTGATCAAGTGATAAAATTTGAAATTAAAAGTAAATTTATGGTACACCTGATAGTTCTGTCAGTATTTAACCATCATAATTATTTATTTCTTCTCGTAATTTAATTGAAACATACCACACATACAGAAAATAAAATTTTTAGGAAACAACTCAGTGAATTTTTACAGAGGTCATTCTTCATACTGAGGCTTCTAATCATATATCTTACAATTATAATTTTCATAAAAGAAATTGTTATTCTGCTTTCTAATTCCATATATTATAGTACCCTATACTTAGTTTTATTAGTGGACAAAAACTCATTTCTTTAAGAGGAATAATATAGATAACCTCCTGGGAGATGCTTATCACATTGAAAAAGGAAAGCAAGTCTAGGCTGGAGAGATCACTTACTTGCATGCAGCTGACCTTGGTTAAATCTCAGGCACTGCATATAGTTCCCTGAGTACTGCAAGGAGTGATGGCATGCCCCAACTCCAGAAGAAGCAGAAAGAAGAAAGGAAGGAAGAGGAGGAGGAGGAGGAGGAGGAGGAGGAGGAGGAGGAGGAGGAGGAGGAGGAGGAGGAGGAAGAGCAAAAGCAAGTCTAAAAGTAACACTCCATGCCCCCAGACATTACACCAGGCTGTTGCATTCCAGGCATCCCAGGAGTGGATGGGTGAGACCCCTCCCAGACCCAAGGGACCCAGCCCCGGCAGCTGAAAAACTCCAGAACTCATCTGCCACCAGGCTCACCTCTCTCTCCACCCGATAGATGGAGACTCACCCACGAGACACATCCTACCCATTGTCCAAGAGTACTGCACCACATTTGATGGGACTCAAAGTAGGAGACAACCAAACTTAGAGGAAAATATATTATTTCAGCTTTGCTTTAGGGCAGGGATTAGGGTTAGGGATGGAAATACCCAAAATATGGTGGTGGGAAGGTGTAATGGTGGTGGGATTGGTGTTTGAATATTAAATGTAATCAAATATTGTGAACTATTTTATAAAAAAAGAAAAAAGTAACACTATAGATCTCACAACATGAAACTAAAACAATATTAAATATATATTTAAAATATTTAAATATATTTAAAATATTAAGCATAATGTCATGTAAGTTTTTACTATAAAATATGGCAGTGGAAAAAATGTAACTATATGCTCTATAGTTCTTTTATACAAATGAGACTGACTCCAGAGACAGAATAATACATAAAATATCTAGGATAAAATATAAAATCATTCAGCATAAAATGAATTAGGACAATATGACACATTCTCAAATAAAAGAAAATTAATATTGACTAATACTTATTTTATCCAATATTAAATTGAACAAAAAATACCAAACATTTATTATAACTAGTTATAATGAAAAATATGCTAATAATAGAGTACATATAATGTCAATAGAAAAGTGATACCTTTTTCTAAAAAAGCAAATATTTATTTTAGAACTAAGAAATACATCTGAAATTTAAAATTCTCTAAACTTAGCAGAGTGGATAAAACAAAGAATCAGTCAACTTGTAATTAATGTATCTCCATTATTATTTTCCCTCTGTCCCACACTTTACATGTTATAGCTCTCTTACTACTTCCAAGTTTAACTTAATTCCCTTTTAGTTGATGTTCCTTAACTATTTCTTGAAGAGCCAATCGAATAATGAAAAGTTCCTTTAACTTGTGTGTCTTCTGAAATCTTTACAACTTTTTCAAATATGAGTGATAATGAGTTATCTGTGTATTCTTGGTTGGGAGACATTTCCACTCAACACTTTGTATGCAGACTGCTTCTTCCTTCTAGTTTATGGCAGTTCTGTTGGGAAATTTCTTTATATATTATTAAAATACAAGTTTTTGTTTTGTGACGCCAATGATTGAACCAAGATCTTAAGAATGCAACGTATGCACTTTATACCTGATCCATCCCCTTTCCTGCTACTCTTAAAATTATCTTATCATATATATGTATATATATTTATTTATTTTCTATTTCAATTACAATGTGTCCTTGTATCTGCTTGGATTCATTTTGTTTGACACTTTTTAAGTTTCTAATGTCTAACTCAGAAAGCTCAACCTGGGGAAGTTGCAACTATTATTTCCTCAGATAATAACTCTTTCCCTTTTTCTCTCTCTTGTTCTGGGAATGGATCCTGTTTCTCTTGATGTTCCATATAACTGTTATGTAATCTTTATTGCTTTTAATTCTTTCTCCTTTAGAAAGAATTAGTAAGAATTCTTCTTTAGAAAGAATTTAGAATTTTTCTGCTACTTTTGTTTGAGGTCACCAACTCAACTGTCTGGCTACTTCTATTAGGTTGTTGAATATTGTATTTTGAGCTCAGATGCTACATTATTCAGATATGTGCCTTTTTTAAAGATCAGAAACACAGATTTTTATTTAAATATTTTTGTTGAGATTATGTGGTTCAGAATGCCATTGACAATAGTGTCTCATTAATATAATTACAACATCACACCCATCACCAGTGAACCTCCTCCCTCTTCCAAGGACCTTAAGACCCCTCTCTCCAAAGTCCCCCACACTCAATTGTGTGGATCAACTTTCCCATTATGTTAGCTTTGGTCTTTTGTTGCTATCTTGCTATGTGTCTTTAAGTCCCTCATACAAGAGAGAGTAATCTGTATATTTCCCTTTCCTTTTTAACTTACTTCTTCAGCATGATATCCACTAGTTTTCATTTGTTGCTGCAAATTGCATGCTTTTTCCCCTTTGTCCTGCGCATGTCTTAATCCATTCATTCATAGTTGGGCATTTGGAATGTTTTCATATCTTGGCCTTTTACTAAGTGTGATGATGAACACAGGTGTGTGTATATCCTTTCAAAATGAACATTTTGTGTTCAGGGGATAATTGCTAAGAGCTGTATTGCTGGATTTTATGCAGATCTAATCCTATTTTTTAGATTTCCATATATATCTCTTTCATAGAGGTTGAGCTAGATGATATTTCCACCAGAAGTAATGAGGGTTCCTTTCTCATCACAACCATTCCAACACTGTTTCCAGACTTTTGAGTATATGCCATTCTCATAGGTGTAAGTTACCTGATTGTTGATTTTATTTATATGTCCCTAATCATGAGTGATGATGAGCATGTTTTCATATTGCCTGTACATATGTCTTCTTTGGCAAAGTGTCTGTTCATCTCCTCATCCCACTGATTCTATGGTAACTTTTTAGAATTTTCTTAAACTTTCTGTATAACTGTATTTGCTGCTGCTTTATTCATCTCATCTCAGTGATCACCATTAGGACTGTATCTCTGAGTCTTTATCCAGGCTATTTTCTTGACCATCGATACCTGTAAGTTCCTACTTCTCCATATTATGATGGGTTCTCCATATAATCTTGGATGAGAGACCAGGAGTTGCTATTCAAATAGACCTGGATGGGGACAACAGCTGAGCAATTACAGCTGCACGTTGGCTGTTTACCAATTTCCACAGGACCCATTAAGCATGGGTTTGAAGGTGCCTAGTGATCAGCAATAACCAGGCTACTATGGTCCTGTAGATGTGGACAGTGACTGGGGAACACATGATGACATGGGTTTAAGAAAAGGTTGGGCTCCAACTCAACTAGTGACAGAACTGAAGCAAGGTCTTAAGCATGTAACACATGCACTTTCCCACGGGGCCACACCTCTGATCCATCCCTTTTCTTGTTGCTTTGTATGGTAGATATAATCTTGACAGGGAGCACTGTGAGATGTCCTGGATAACTAATATACTTATGGTATATTAGTTATCCACAAGCTGGTGTCCTGCTTATGGATAGAGCCTCCAGATCTGGGCACGCCAGGAAGTGCACTCATGGAGAGTCAGGCTTCCGGTTCTGTCCCCACATTAGGCTTCAGCACCGTTGCTCAATCTCTGCCTCTTCCCCCACAAAGACTCAGGAAGCTGACAACAGCCAAGATTCACCAGAGTAAACCCGAAATGTACCTGGTTTGTGGGCACTGTGTCTTAAGGGAACAGGGGCAGTGTCCCCCCTCCAGTGAGCAGTATATACTGGATTCTGGGATGGTGAAACAGCCTCTGTTCCCTGGGCTCCAGGATTAACAGCCAGAGGAAGTGTCCAGCAACCAGGCCTGTGGGAGTTCTCAGGACAGCCTCTGAAAAGGTGGACACAATCTGAAGTGGACTTGATAGGAGCTTTTGTTAAAATAGCCCCCAATTCTTTTATGATTCACCTATGCCATATGGAATGGAATGGAATGAGATTTTAAACTTGACCTACAGAATATACGTTTTGAATAAAGTTGTCATAAGTGGTGCAGAACATTTTATTCATATACCTATTACCCATGTTTCTACTTCTCTTTGAAGAAGTTTCTATTCAACTCTTCTCCCATAATATGATGGAGTTGATATTTTACCTGTTTAGTTTTACAAGTGCTTTCATTTCCTTTATGTTAACACTTTTTCAGATGAGTGGAGACAAATATTTTCTCTCAGTCAGTGAGCTGTCTTTTAATTCTGGTCATTATTTTTTTTTCATTGAAAAGTTTTGGTCTTATATAGTGCCATTTGTTTATGTTTGCTACTATTTGCTTGGTCATTGGCATAGTAGTCATTGAAGATGTCTTAAGATTCAGTATCATGAAATGTTCTTCCCATGTTTTCCTTTATATCATTTATGGATTAAGAGGATATAAAGTCCTTTAATATATTTTAATCATTTTTTTGCTTTTTTGTGAAATAGGGATATGGATTAATTGTTTTCCATGTAACTGACCAGTTTTCCCAACATCCCAACATCAATTGTTGTAGAGGCTTTCCATGCTCCACTTTGTTTTCTGGGTTCCTTTATCAAAAATTAGCTTACCATCTCCCTGGGAACTTCTCTGGACTTTTAATTATATTCCACTGGTGTGAGAATCTGTATTTATTCCAGTATGCACTATCTTAATTACTGTGGATTAATAGTATAACTTGAAGTTGGGAAAATAAAATCCTCCCATATTTTTTCTAGGATTGCTTTGGTAACTATTCAGGGGGTTTATAAACATATAATTTGTATATATGTATATGTATATATAACATTTCAGAAGAATTTGGTCTATAGCATATATAACTTTATATAAATTATATAATTTTGGTCTCTCTATATATAAATATATATCAGAAGAATTTCATCTATAACTTTACATAAGTATTTTTATTGGATTTTCATTTAATACTATACAAGTCTCACAATGTTACTGGGCCCGCTCGAGCAAATCAATGAACAGGAGGACAGTGACAGTGACAAAGTATTTTTTGCGTAGACCAAGGAATAGAAGAAAAGGGGAGAAGATGGAGGAGGAAACAAAGAGAGAGGAGGAAAGAAAGAATGAGGAAAAGGGAAAGGAAAAGGAGAAACACTATTTCAACAACTTTAAAAGTGAAAGCCTCATTGAAGTGCTACTTATAATAGCTAAACTGGAAATAAATCAAATGGAATTCAATTTAGCAAAATAGAAATCATGCAATTCACTGCTATTTGTATGAAACTAGAAAGTATTATGCTAAGTAAAGTGAGTCAGGAGTGGAACAGGTTCTCTCATAAGTGGGGTATAAAAAATCATAGTAAGGATAGAGTGATAGTACAACCGGCAAGGTGCTTGCCCTTCACATGGCTAAACTGGGTTTAATCCCTGGCATGCCATATAGTCCTCTGATCCTGTCAGGACTTATTTCTGAGTGCAGAGTCAGGAGTTAAGTCTGAGTACCACTAAACTTGGCCCCAAAACAAAACAAAACAAAGAAAAAAACAAAAAAAAATAGTAAGGGATTAACAACAGTCATAAAAGAAAATCTGAAAACTGCTCTATGGAACTGAATTTATTAAGGATGGAGGACTCAGGGTGGACAGTATAGGCCTGCAGTAATGGTAGAAGGAAGCAGACACTCTGGTAAAGGGTATGGTATTAAAATGTTTTATACACAAAACCCTATCATAAACAGTGTCATAAGCCATGTTGCCTCCAAAAGAAAAAAAATTTAAGAGGATATCATGAGATTTCAATCAGCAATGTGTGAATATAGTAATACATTTCAGGGGGAAATGCATAAAATCATGAGACTAAAAATTATCATCTTATAGCAGTGAGAATAGCATAAATCAAAAATACTGGAAACAATTCATGTTGGAAAGGATGTGGTAGAAAGGGAATTCTAATACATTGTTGGTAGGCTTTCTTCTGATCTAACGTCTAACAAAAATAGTATGGAGACTTCAAAAAAAAATAAGGATAGATCTTCCATATGACCCAGAGAGCTCACTTCTTGACATTGTTCCACAAAACACAAAATCATTAATTGAAAATGATATATGTGCACCAAAATTCATTCCAGTACAAGAGTCAGTATATAAAAACAATCCAAATGTCCAGTGGCAAATAATGCTTAAAGATGCTGTGGTATATACACACCATGTAATGTTATATAACCATAAGAAAACATTAACTCTTACAGATCACTGCAATTTGGATGCAACTGAGGGTCAAATGTTAAGTGAAGTGGTTAGAAAGAGAAAATAAATACCCAATGGTTTCACTCCTTTGATAGTATACAAAGAAACAGCACAAGGGAATGAGAGTTATAAAATGATAGCAATGCCTTGACCTTCGATCATAAAACTGAGGATCCCAAGAAAATAGAGAGTGGGTAGGAGGAATGATGTGGACCTGAGGTGACACCGGATGTTGGTTGAAGGTTTTGGACATTTCAATGGTGGAGAGGTATAACTGTGTACATTAAGATCATTATCAATAGTTGTATTGCAAATGTATAATCCAAACTAAAATGTAAACAGTTACAGAATATAGAAAAGTAAAATAAATTAATTTTCCAATTCCCTCAGATTTTCAGACTTTTTCTAGACATAAATATAAAGTTATGTATTATTTGCCACATTACACTATAATACATATTCATTGTATGTTACTTTTTTGTAATGATCATGTCATACAACTGTGTCTTATATAATACATATATATATTGGTTTTGCCATCATATTTAATAGCTATACAATTCTACAGAGAATACATATATTTTGACCACCCATAACAAAATTTTCAATGATTTTCAATATGTTTTGTTGTATATTTTAAAAAATTAGCTGCAACACTATATACAAATAACTTTACTCAGTTGTTGAGTTATTTCTGAAGACAAATTGTCTACAGTAGAATTGTTCAGTAAAGTTATTGCACATTCTAATATTTTTTGGATAAATTTGCAAGATTCCACTCCAAAAAATCTGTAACAAGTTTACTTTTTATTTAACAAGGCATAAGTTTGGTCATATCCAAATCTTCACATAGATGGAATCATATCACTCATCTAGAGGCTCACTAACTAGTTACTAAAATTATTTCTAGAAAGGCTAATTCTTTGGATATTGTCATACAAATGAGAGCAATGTATTTCAAAGTGGACACTTAAATCTTTCATATTCTGCCAAGTCTTAGAAATATAGTTTATTTTTCTTTACTTTTTTAGATGGCAATATTTCATAATAAAATGAAGAAAAACATTTTTTTCTTTTCTCTTACTTTGAACATAAGAGCTTAATCAAGACAAGACTATGAGCCCCCTCTGGAAAGAAAGATGGCGGTGGCCGCATGGGAGCCTTGTGGAGAGCAGGTATGAGCCGGGAGTGATGGGGCGACTAAAACCTCATAGGCAGAGGGGCGTTCCAGCCCGTCCTTCACGCCCTACCGAGGTCACCAGTTGCCCTCCACAAGCAGCTCTCCGGCACAGCCACGACCCCAGAAGCACAAGGACTTAATGCAGAACCCAGCAGCTTGGAGCAGAACAGTGAACGAACTATGTGTTAATCCACGCCACCATGCCTGCCCGGAGGGGAAAAGGTGTTGCTCCCTTCCGCCCTCCCCCTTCTGGAAAGAAAGATGGCGGCCGCCACATGGGAGCCTTGTGGAGAGCAAGTATGAGCCGGTGGTGGTGAGGCGACTAAAACCTCATGGGCAGGGGGGCGTTCCAGCCCATCCTTCACGCCCTACCGAGGTCACCAGTTGCCCCCCACTAGCGGCTCTCCAGCACGGCCATGACTCCAGAGCACAGAAACCAATCTCTTAATTTTCTGACTCTCAGTAGAAATACTTCCAGGGTTAATAAGTAAAGTAGCAGAAATCCAAAACATCATTTAATTCTTGAACCCAGCTGTAGAAAGCAAATCATTTCACAATGCTTTTTCAGCATGTCTGATTTGGGGGGGGGGTGGGTAAACTCTAAATAATAATGGTGCATCTTTTATTGAAACAATGAATCTAGTCAAAGCAGATGGAGTGTCAACTAGAATTCATCAGCCTCACAGGCATTGGGAGGGGTGGGGGGTGGGGGTTTATTGTGGTTCTTTGTAGTGAAAAATAAGTATTGGTAAAGGGAAATGTGTTTGATATTTGCATGACCGAGACCTAAGCCTGAAAGCTTTGTAACTTTTCCCACAGTGATTCAATAAATAAATAAACTATATAAAAAAAGACAAGACTATGAGTCCTATTCCTAGGGATGTGGCTCAGTGACCGAACCTTTTCCTTGCAAGGAACAAGGACTAAAGTTCGGTCCCCAGCACCACTCTGTATCTCTGCGCACATCAGCATTGGTACAGCCACTGTGTGCCCTTATGTCAAAACAAGTGCAATCACTGGTCTGCTAGTGTTAAGATCATGATCATTGTAATAATATGTGCAAACCACAAGTATAACAACATCAACAAGAAAGGGAGGGGAAAATACAATTTCTCATTTAAAACAAAAGCAGGGAACCAGGGGGTGGGAATAGCACAGGATTAATTCAATTCAGGCACTGAATGGCACCTTAAGTATTGCCCACTAACCCTTGAGCTCCCTGAGGAACATAGCATGTGACCCTAATGGCCCTGAGTACCTCTGAACCCCACATCAGTTACACTGGGACCAAGTGTTAACTGGGTGAAAACCCAGTTAACCAATGACCCTCAGGCCCCCTGAGATTTTACTTGGAAGGGGGGAATAAAAAAGGAACAAAAATACAATGGAAAGAAAATTCAATTCGGCGATAAATATGGGCACTTTTTTCATAGTCAAAACTGGAAGTTAATTAGCATGTCCTTGACCCAAAGATCATTGCCTTCATCTACTGATATTTGCTTCTGCTTTCTAAAATTAAAATCAAATGTTAACTTGTCAGCCACTTTGATTAATCTATCTATTAAATATATACTGAATATGTACATCATAAAAAGTGACACAAGGTGGGTTTATTTATTCACTTACTCAACAAATGAATTAAGTGTTTTTTTTATGCCATACCCTAGCCTAAGTGCTAAGCACAATTTTTGGATTAGACAAGATTATGCTCTTCAAATACTTCAGCAGCGAGTGTAGGTGTATACTGCTATGAAATATATATTGTTCTAAGTTACTGAAAGTATGAAGATAATAAAATTTACACTCATTATCATTATTCATCTTTTCAATGAGAATTTAATATGCAACTAATTAAAAAACAATTCATAAACAAAAATCTTGAAAGAACCAGAAACCTTTAATGCAAAAGCTTTGTGTTTTATTGTATTGCTTTTACTTCAGATCATTGAATTCAGTGGTTTCTTTTTCTCTGCATGTAAAAATTTGTAAGAGGTTCTCAGAATCTTGTTTCTTACTATAAAATCTGCTAGTTTTATCAAGCATTTCACCAAAAATAATATTTCTTCTGTCACATTTTTGGCATAATTTTTGGATGTTACATGATAGCTGAATGAGTATATAGCACAAAGATTCATTATCTCTATAATTAAATTTAAAATTAACATGCTTCTTTCTCATGCTTCAGTCTGTTGTAATTGCCTCAATTTCCCTTGGTTATAAAGCATATTGGTCATGAATACGTATTAGAGTTTGCTGTCAAACTCTGTGAACATCTCTTGAAGCAGAAGATTGGATATGTTATTTCATAACAGATGCATAAAAAGATATTATTCCCTAAAATTTTCACCTTGCAATGAACAATCACAAGAGACCAAAAAGAACAGGAAAAACTAAGAGAAGTACCAGCTAAGGTGCTTCACTCATCTTTAGTAACTTTATTTTTTATTTTACAATGCCATCGGGCTGGAGTGATAGCGCAGCGGGTAGGGCGTTTGCCTTGCACACGGCTGAGCCGGGTTCGATTCCTCCATCCCTCTCAGAGAGCCCGGCAAGCTACCTAAAGTACCTTGCCTGCATGGCAGACTCTGACAAGCTCCCGAGAGGAAACTAGAATTGGCATATCCTAGCATTCAATATGCCAAATCCAGTAACTACAACAGGCCTCATTCCCCTGACCCTGAAAGAGCCTCCAAATTGTTGGGAAAGATGAGTAAGGACAGGCTGCTAAAATCTCTGGGCTGGGACGAATAGAGACATTACTGACGCCCGCTTGAATAAATCGATGAACAACTGGATGACAGTGATACAGTGATACAATGATTAGTATCTGTGTATTGTTACTTGTCTCCATAAAACAAGACAATATATCTAGCTAGATACTACAGAAAATAAGACTGTGCATGATAGATACTTCTACATGAATATATGCATAAAAATTAATTTCAAATACACTAAAAAATGCAACGTAAAGAGTAGTTTCCTGGAGAAACATAGTGACTCAAGAAAGGTATGCCATAGTAAGAGGAGACATTTATGAACAGATAAGTAAGTAAAGTAAAGTAAAGGTCCTCCCGTTGATCATTGATTTGCTCAAGCGGGCCCAGTAATGTCTCCATTGGAGACTTTGTTACTGTGTTTGGCATATCGAATACATCATGGGGAGCTTGCCGGGCTCTGCCATGCGGGCAAGATACTCTCGGTAGCTTGCCGGGCTCTCCGAGAGGGGCGGAGGAACCGAACTTGGGTCAGTCATGTTGGCTGCGTGTAAGGCAAACGCCCTACTACTGTGCTACTTTTTATGAACAAATAGAATAAAATATTCCTTTTAATTTTAATAATTAAAGAACCAAAACAATTTGAGTTATAAAAGTGAATAAAACTGAATGTGACTTGATAGTGTGTATTTTTTGCTTGTTTTACCTTCTTCAACTTTTCGAAAATAATCTTGCCTCTTTTTATATGAATTTCAATCAATTCCCAGTATTGTGATACTCTGTGCTCTTCCCCAGATATACCACATGGACCCAGAGTTTTTGCCCTACAGGATCTATCAATCTTAAACTAGCTTCTCATTTGTTACTTGCCTTATCCTTTCAGGTGACTTTTAACAATGACATAATTCTTAATCAGAGTATCTGTAATTATAGCAGCAGAAGGAACATATTGGGAGCTAGGAGAAAACAATGATAATAAGATTCTTATACAGTGTGACTGGTGAGAGATTTGTCCGAGAATGGTAACATGAAGTAGAAAGAGTCAGAATATTTGAATAATCGAATATCTGAAGTGTGGGAATATTCCAAGATGAGACACCAGTATTTGGTGACCCTAAAACAGAGATATCATTAAGGCATGCATGCAACTAAAGTGTGATCAGCATAAGTGAAACAACGAGGGTAATGTTCCAATGTCAGGTAATATCATGACTGACTTACAGGAAATGTAAATCTAAATGAAACACATTTGGGAACTAGGAAAAGAGTTGGGGGAAGTTAAAAATCCTCCCAAAAGGAATGTATATTACTAATCTATACAGTCCTATACATGGGAAAACAGACTTGAGGCCAATATAAAAGAAAATGTTTTCTGGTATTTCTAGGATCGGGAATCAGTTTATCTTCTCAATGCTAAAATCTGTTCTGTTTTCTATGCATTGAGGGCTGAAAGTAATCATACAAATCCATTAATCATACAAATGTAGCCAAAGTGGAAAGTGAACAAATTGGTAGGACACCCTGAGCAATTTCTGAACCTGCATTATACAATGAATGTTCTCTGATGATAAAAATATAATATCGCCCATACTATTCACTGTGGCATCTTCTACTCACAAGTGGCTACTGAGTACTGAAGATATGACTGGAACTTGTAGAGAAATAAATTTCTTATTTTATTAAATTCTTTATTTCATTCTAGTCTTAACAAACCCAAGTAATTCATGGGTACTATTTTGGAGAAAACACAATACCAGTATCAAAATCTGGCCTGAAATGTATTAATAGAATTAAGGAAGAAGTATTGTTCAATAAGAAATATGGTGCTCATGAAGCCAAGATTTTACAAACGCCAAATCTATAAAGTGATGGTAAGAGGAGAGGGAAGAAAGGGTTTTCTATTTTCTAGCAACAGAATTGGTGGTATCTTGTGTAGTCACTGAATATGCCCTATTGGTAATACACCCTTCACAACCATGAAGTCAAAATGACATAAGTTATATTTTTTAGTGTTTCTTTCATTTTAAAACGTTTTAATAATTTTTAAAGGTATACTGTCTCCTTGGTCAACAATTCTAGGTAATTTAATGTACAGCAAATGAATAGCAACACCCAACTTTGCTTCTTTTATATATATATAACAAATTTTTGTTTGACTCCTGTGCTCCAGTCATGACTCAAAGTATCTATTCACCAAAATAACCCCTTCATAACCTCCTCTTATCAAGCTTAATTTTTATAAGGCTGTGTTACAAATCACACACACAAAAATAGGAAAAGACATAAAGCTGTTAGAACTTGTCACAAAATTCTGCATAATAGCTTATTTGGGAAGAGCAATTTTTATATGTGTCTGACATCATGATCATGATCACGATCATCCTGTTGTTTGTCGATTGCCTCGAGCAGGCCCCAGTAGCATCTTCTTCGTCCTAGCCCTGAGATTTTCAAAAGTGCCATATTCAAGGCTCTTTCAGGGTTAGGAGAATGAGACCCATCATTGTTACTGGTATTTGGAATATTGGGTACACCACAGGGAGTTTGCCAAACTCTGCCGTGTGGGCAGGTAACATTCGGTAACATGCCAGGTTGTCCAAAATAAGAATGAGATAATAAGATGTCCGGGAGCTGGGTTTTATAGTCTCTAGGTCTTGGCCATTGATGGGATTACACGGCGCTGGGGGCCAGTTGGTGGGTGTGACCCCTGCCTACTGGAAGGTGAAGGATCTGGGTGGAGGATGCTCAGCCCCGATCCGAGCAGGCTTGGAGATCTCAGCCCTGGGACCCACATGCCTTTGTTCCTCTGCCGGTACCTTCATGCGTATGTGAGTGGTCTCAGCATTGTGGTGGCTGGTTCTGGAGGTCTTCAGCTGCCGGGGCTCTGTTCGGGGCGGGGAGGGAAACTCAACCCGGTCCCCTCCAAGGGGCCCTGGTGAGGACAACCAGGCTCAGGGGCAGGAGACTCTGAGCTGTTCTCTTCTGACATACAAATTTATTTTCCTGGGTTGGGGTTCTGACATCACTTGTTAGCCTCACCCATGGATCCTAGCTAGTCCCACAAAACTGCAAAGAATTTCTCTGCATTTCCAATTGTGACAACTAGAGTGGGATGGATGGGATTTGTCTTCAACATTATATAAATGCTGAGGAAGGTTCCCTTGCAGAGCTTCACTGATTTTCGACTGCCATCAAGATAAATCTTACTTTATTTCACTAAGGGAGTTGGGGCAAGAAATTCTTTGACCTGCTGCTTTTGTTGTGCAGGTGATGAATTGATTACGACTGCTGAATGCCCTTTGTACCACAATAGAAGTATAGATTAAGCTTTGCCTGTTTGCCTTCTCACAAACCTCCACTGACACATCTTCAGAAAGGAAAATAATAGAGTAGTAAGTTAGTTTTACCTTTAAATCTACAACTCTTGCTCTAATTTAATTTTGTTGTAAGAATTGGTGATTACTTTGCTGAATATTCATTAACCCCAAGGTACCAGAGCATAGTATAAATATGCTATTAACTTTTTCATTTTGATTGAGGAAGTTTTTTTTCCTACAGGGAGTCTTTTATCTTTCCTCTGTGAGGCTGCCTTGTAGTCAGTGGGAAACAAGCTGTACAATGGGTTGAAAACTTGGTAATACACCCTGAGTCCTAATTCTGCTCCACGGCGAAATTCAATTAGTTTTTTTTTAAGATTCATTATCCATATGTATAAATGTGAAATAAAAATGTTACATTCATAACTAGTGAAAGAATTATGGAACTTGATACCTATAGAAGTGCTATGTAAACTCATTACATTTGTAAGATATTACATTTTCACTCAGGGCGCCCCAGGGAAGGGGCAGGTGAGAGTCCTCCCCGCCCCAAGGGACCCAGCCCTGCAGCTAACCTTTACTACCCAATTGCCACCACGCTCCAGGCCTCTTTCCACATGCTCGGGCCAAGCCTCACATATGAATGAACATATTACTGTTCCACCGTCTTATGACACATCATAAGAAACACTCTACCCAATTTCCATAATTACTACACCATATTTGATGGGGTTCAGACAGTAGGCAACAAATCATAGGGGAAATATACATATTTCCAAAACTCTTCAGTGCCACCCTTGAGAAAGTCATGTGGCAACTGGAATAGGAAGGAATAAGACTGAAGATAGATGGTTGGCAACTACACCACCTCTGCTTTGCTGGTGACATTGTTCTAATAACACCAAACATCAGCCAAGAGGCACAAATGCTGACTGATTTTGACCATGAGTGTGGAAACATCGGATTACAACTGAATCTCACAAAGACAATGTTCATGAGAAACAGTCTTGTTCCTGACGTTCCATTAATTCTCAACAGAATGACCATCTCCAAATGCAACAGTTATGTGTACCTAGGTCGAGAAGTCAACATGATGAATTACCTGGCACCTGAGTTGCGCAGGAGGAAGAGTGCTGCTTGGAACGCCGTCAAGAGCTTCGAAGAAATAACTAAGAGGACAAAGAACCTCCAGCTCCAAGCACATGTCTTCGATTCCACTGTTCTTCCTGCATTAACATCTGCCTCAGAGACCTGGGCCCTACAAAAACAGGCTGAGAATGCTATTTGGGTATCTCAAAGAGGAATCCAAAAAATTATGCATGGAGTATCACACTTCACTCAAATGAGAGAAAGAATCTGGAGTTCCAACCGCCGTCAATGCTCAAGAATCAGGGATGCTGTCTCGTTTGCCAAGGCATCAAAATCAGATGGGCTGGACACGTAATGAGGTTTAGAGATGACCGCTGAGCTAGAGCCATTACTGACTGGATTCCACAGGATGTTAAAAGATTGCATGGACAACCACCTATGAGATGGTCAGACTTCTTTGTCAAGACCCTGAACGATCGGTTTGAGGCTCTTCATGTTCCTAGAACGAGCAGATGCCATTGGGCTATGCTAGCACACAATAGGGAAGAATGGAGACATTACTGGCGCCTGCACAAGCAAATCAATGAGTCACGGGATAGCCCATGATATATATAATATATTATATATATATACACATATATATGCCTCTTGGAGAGCCCGGCAAGCTACCTAGAGTATCCTGCCCACATGGCAGAGCCTGTCAAGCTACCCGAGGTGTATGCCAAAAACAGTAACAATAACGGGTCTCATTCCCCTGAGCCTGAGAGAGCCTCCAATACAGCAGCGTTGGGAAAGACGAGTAAGGAGAAGCTGCTAAAATTTCAGGGCTGACCAAATGGAGACGTTACTGGCGCCCGCTCAAGCAAATCAATGAACAACGGAATGACAGTGATACAGTGATACATTTAAATTCACCCAGTTTTACCAGTTGTCCTCGCTGGGGCCCCCTGGAGGGGGGCGGGTTGAGTCTAGGGAGAGCTCCGGCAGCTGAAGACCTCCAGAACCAGCCACAACCATGCTGATACCACTCTCCACACGCATGAAGGTACCAGCAGAGGAACAGAGGTATGCGGTCCCCAGGGCTGAGATCTCCAAGCCTGCTCGGATTGGGGCTGAGCATCCTCCACCCAGATCCTCCATCTTCCAGTAGGCAGGGGGGCACATCCACCAATTGCCCCCCGGCGCCGTGTAATCCCATCAACGGCCAAGACCCAGATACTGTAAAACCCAGCTCCCAGAAGAGCATGACTGTGCGACATCTTACTCTCTCATTCTTACTTTGGACAAGCTGGCCGGCTACTGAATGTAACCTGCCCACATGGCAGAGTCTAACAAACTCCCCATGGCCTATCCAATATTCCAAATACCAGTAACAATGATGGGTCTCATTCTCCTAACCCTGAGAGAGCCTTGAATATGGCACTTTTTAAAATCTCAGGGCTAGGACGAAGGAGACGTTACTGGTGCCTGCTCGAGGCAATCGACAAACAACAGGATGACCATGATCATGATCAGTTTTACCTCCACTGATTTCCATAAAGGGTTTATATCAATTAGAACAAACTGATATGGTTCCAGAATGCATTGTGGTATTGCTCAAATCTGCCATGTGAGGTCTTGCCTGAGCTACCCTGGCAGTGCTCAGGGACCGTGAGGGACACACACAGTAGTACTTGGGAGTACCCAAGGATGAATTCAGAAATGCTCTTGGAACCATGTGGTTCCAGGGATCAAATCCAGGTTAGCTGTTCACAAGATATGCATTCTCTTCTATCTCTTTGGCCCATTAAACAGAGTTTTTAGCATAAGTTTTATCTTAAAAATTTTAATGAGCCTTATGTACTGTATCATTTTGTAACAAATAATCAAAATCCAATGGTAATGAGGAACAGGAATGAAGCAAAGATGGGTGACTTTATGTCTTGCATTAATAATGCCTGGGATATAAGGAAAGAAACAGAATAGTCGTGGAACATGGGACATGTCCAGGAAGCTTTACTACTTGTTTATCAAAATAGCAAGGATACAGTAGGCAGTAAGACGGTCAAGAGAAGACTGGGTTTCTGATAAATTGGGAGTAATCTTGATAGTTTTGAAGGAAAGAAAAATAATTCAAAGATAGGAAAACAGCAATAATTCCAATTTTATACATTTCCTTTAAAACCTATATAGTCAGTCATATAAACTTTTAATTTTTGGATCAAAGAAGCACTGTAGTACTGTGCTCCCGTTGTTCATAAATTTGCTCGAGCGGACCCAGTAACGTCTCCATTGTGAGACTTGTTGTTACTGTGTTTGACATATCGAAAATACGTCATGTGTAGCTTGCCAGGCTTTGTCGTGCAGGTGACTCTTGGTAGCTTGCAGGAGTCTCTGGGAGGAGCAGAGGAATCAAACTCAGGTTGGCAGGGTTGGCCGTGTGCAAGGCAAATGCCTACCCACTGTGCTATCGCTCCAGCCCTTTTTTTTGTAATGAAGTAATGAAATTATTTTTGATAATGCGATAATGTGAAAATTATCGCATTACTTGATTACAAAAAAAATCAATACTTTATTTTTTATTACCTTTTATTACACTTTTAACAATCAATATAACAATCAGTAAAAGATGAGCAGGAAATATAGGTCTTTCTCTTTGAGGGAGATTAGGGTTTGTGACACACCTAGTCATGCACAGGAACTACTCCTGGTGGTGCTTGGGGGGTTGTGTGTGGTGCCATGGATTGGACTGGGTTTGCCGCATGTGAGGCAGACCTGAAGCCCTGTACTCTCTCCAGCCTGAAAATAGAAGCCTTGAGCAAAGCTATAAACTAGCTACACTACCAGACACCTACAGAATTTTCCACGCAGTAACAGAATATGCTTGACACATTATTTTCCTGGCTCTGTGCAGTTGGTACTTATACCTGGTGATGTTCAGGTCTTACTCCTGGCTGGTGCTTACACCTTGTGATGATGTTCAGGTCTTGCTCCTGTCTCTGTGCAGGTGGTGCTTATACCTGGTAATGCTCAGGGAATCTGACCCTGTGTGGGACTGGGGATTAAACCCAGGTCAAATGCATTCAAGGCAAATGCCCCACCCCATGTATTGCCTCTCCAGTCCCTCAAATAACTAGTTTTCATTTTGTTGATTTTTTTAATTGTTTTGGAGGAGCGATAGCACAGCGGTAGAGCATTTGCCTTGCATGCAGCCAAAATGGCCGACCTGAGTTCGATTCCTCCGCCCCTCTCGGAGAGCCCGGCAAGCTACCGAGAGTATCTCGCCCGCATGGCAGAGCCTGGCAAGCTCCCCGTGATGTATTCGATATGCCAGACACAGTAACAACAAAGTCTCCAATGGAGACATTACTGGGCCCGCTCGAGCAAATCGATGATCAACGGGAGGGCCTTTAGTTTTTAGGCCTTTAGTTTAAATTGTTTTATCCATTTTATTTCAACTTTAACCTTTAGTATTTGTCCTTTTATCTTGATTTACCCTACTATTTAATTTTTATTTTGGTTTCTTGAGGTTTAAGTTTAGATGATTTATTTCAGAACTTTTAAAAATGCTTTTAAAAAATTGATGTTTACAGTGACAGATAACCCTCTAAACAGTGCTTTGCTGAATTCCATGAGTTTTGGTATGGCGTGTCTTCACTTTCACTCATTTCAAAGTACTTTCTAAGCCCCCTTGTGATACTGGTTATGTAGAGTAACTTCCACATTAAATTTATAAATATATCACCTTTCCTTTTGGCATCAAATCCTGATTTCATTTTATTGTGGATAGAGAACACATTTTCTATTATCTCTGCCTTTTTTTAATTTACTGTGACTTGGATCAAAGAAACATTGTTCATATGCCATATTGTGAATGTGTCTATAGGAATCCTGGTAATTTTGGTTAAAATAATCAAGCACAAAAATAGCCAAAAGTCTAGGTATTTATTCCTTGTATAACATTTCAAACATAATTTTCTGTCCTGAAAAACTTCTGCTAGATTTTTCAATTATCACAAGTACATTGTACTTAGATTATACTTAACCACTACATATATTTTACTGTGATTACATTAGATTACACTGGCTTTTACTGAGACCCCTCCCAAATACCTATGAAGATTTCTTGGCAGGATTTTTACATTTTTTATATATTGAATTGTTTTAGCTTTTCTAGGGCTGGAGTGATAGCACAGCGGGTAGGGCGTTCGCCTTACAAGTGGCCAACATGGCCGACCCGAGTTCGATTCCTCTGCCCCTCTCGGAGAGCCCGGCAAGCTACCGAGAGTATTCGATATGCCAGACACAGTAACAACAAAGTCTCCAATGGAGACGTTACTGGGCCCGCTCGAGCAAATCGACGATCAACGGGAGGGCCTTTACCTTTACCTTTACCTTTACCTTTTAGCTTTTCTTATGGTGAACACACATATGTTGCCTTTTACAGATGCTTTAGGAAAGTTGATTTCTAACTATTTGCAATCAAAGATTTAGTGTGGTTTAGGAAAATACTAGTGTGGAATAGACAGAATAGGTCTAGCACTTGCTCTGGTCTCACATCCTGGGTCAGAGTGAATCATCCAGAAGATTATATAGATGCAGTTTCCAGCAGAAGCAGTTCTCCACCTAAGCCAGTGAATTCAGCTATAAAGCAAACAGGCAGCAGAGCCTTGAGGAGCATGGAATAAACTGCCCCACCATGGAGAAGTCTATAACGGAGAACACCAGCAAAGAAATACTCAGGCAACTGCATAGTCAGCCTAGCAGAAGAAGCTCAAGACCTATCAGGTCTCAAAGGAGTTTTCCAAAATTCTATTTCCCTTACACCATAATTTCAACTTCTCAGCATTCTTAAAAAAAAAACAGCAAACTACATCCATCATTCCTCACACAATAGATAAATTTTGAAGAATCGAAGAAAATGTAAAATATGGTTGACATCAAAATGACATGAATTTCCAGAGAACAGGTCATATCTCTAGGCATTACAAGTGTTACAAAAAAATATGAGTAACGACCATCTTACAGTTTCATGAATAATACAAGTTTCATTCCTTTCAAGCTGATATATGGTTTTCTTGGACACCATAACTTGAAAGAAAATGAAATCCGTAAATTACTATTCTAGCATTTCTATTCATGTAACTTCTTCATTATAATGAAAAGGATTTAAACATTAATTAAAATCTTTTTCATGCTAATAAAACATGAAAGAGAAGGTGTAAAAAGGACACACTTTTTCTATTTGAATTTATGTTTTTCTATTTTAACAAGTGATATAAATCCTACATTAACTGTGTACATACTCAGTGTCAAGCACTCCTCTAAGTTCTTTCTAAGTAATCTCAGTTTAATTCTCACACAACACTATTATCCACGTATTAGAAATAAAGAAAATTGAGGCAATGAGAGGGTAAGTGATATGTGCAAAGTAAGTTGCAAAACTAGGATTGAACATCATAAATCTGACCCCTGGTGCTTAAATACTGAGTCTGAGTCATTTATATCATCATATGCCATAACAATAAAAATAAGTATCACTTTTTTCTAAATGAATATTAATTTCTATTAAGACTTAACTAGTATGTAATATTTTTTCAGAAATTACAGAAAACACTCACCACATAATTCAAATACTGAACTTATCTTTTTAATTAAGCAATGCCGATTTCTATTAAAGTAGAAAGACTTTACCTAATATAAAATAATTTTTCATTTACAAAAAGTAATCTATGTACTAGCACTGTAGCACTATCCTCTTGTTGTTCATCGATTTGATCAAGCGGGCACCAGTAACATCTCCATTGTGAGACTTGTTACTATTTTTGGCATATCGAATACTCCACAGGGAGCTTGCCAGGCTCTGCCATGTGGGCGGGATACTCTCTATGTACTAAAACAGATAAATAAGAACTAAAGAGACTGACATTTCTAAAAGCATGGCTTTAGTGATAGGATTACAAATCACTGGCTTCAGAGTCCTGTATTGTAAAATATACAGAATTTTTCCTTTTACAGCAATTTATTCCTATGACCTAGAAGCCTTTCATCAGAACAGATTGACAAGACTCCACTGAAATCATCTTGCATTTTTTATCTCTTGGTGTCCATACTTTGTAAATCATGTTGTCTCAAGGATAAAACTTTAACTTCTGGTAGCACATTTGTCATTTGTCAAATGGAATTGCTCTATTCTGTGTCTATTGAGTTTGCTAAAAATTCATGGGCTAGGAACCAGAAGGATAGTACATCGGGTAGGGTGTTAGCTTTGCACCAGGCAGATCTGGGTTAGATCCCCGACATTCAAAATGGTCTCCCAAGCACCGCAAGGAGTAATTCCTGAATGCAGAGCCAGGAGTAACTCCTGAGCATTGCTGAGTATGACACCTCCCCCCATAAAAAAAGGTAAAAAAAGAAAATCTTCATGGACTAATTTTTTTCATGAAATTATATCTGCAAAGTTCAATATATCTTTTAAAAACTTTCATTAGACTTTCTTTAACAAATAACTTTATGATGTTGACTCTCTTGACAGACCCTAGCATTCAATTTCTTTCTGTTCCTAGTACCAGAACAAAACTGCCACATTTCTGCTCATTCCAGATTCAAAGCTGTCATAATCTGCTGTTACATTTTTCTGAATGTGCTCAAGCTGTCAAAATGTTTGCTATATCTACCAAAATGTGCCCAATTCATTTGGGGTATTGGACATGAGCAGTACCAAAATTTATGAAGATTAAAATAGAAAACTGTAAGATAGAGCATGCTAGTGAATATGATAGAATTATAGAAAATTATTGCTATTACTGGTACGTTATCAATATAGGTAGACTTTTAACCTCTATAAAACAGAGTGTAGGGATGCAACGATAGCACAGCGGGTAGGGCGTTTGCCTTGCACGTGGCCGACCTGGTTCGATTCCCAGCATCCCATGTGATCCCCCGAGCACCACCAGGAGTAATTCCTGAGTGCAAAGCCAGGAGTAACCCCTGTGCATCGCTGGGTGTGACCCAAAAAACAAAAACAAACAAAAAAAAAGTGCAGCAAGAAATTTTGCTAATAAAAGATCAAAATCAAAATTTGTGTCAACGACAGGTCAATATAATTGTTCAATTTCTTCCTGCTTTATTGGCTTCAAAGTGTTATTCTAAAATATTCTACCTGTTTGAAATTAATGCAAATACTTACAGCTCTGGGGAATTTTCTGAAGCCCAGAGACTATATTTTAATAAATACAATTAAGTAGAATATATATATACACATATATTCATGCCTACCTAGGTTCCTCATCTTGGAATAAAACTCAATCCTATCCACATGAGACAATGAAACTTACATATCTATCTATCTATCTACCTATCTATCTATCTGTGCATATATGTGTGTGTTATGTGTGTTAGGTAAAGCTACAGAATTACAAATTATTTAAATTAGAAAGAAAAATTATTGATTTGTATCAAGTTTCTAACGTTTATTTGTTACATAGGAGTAGAATAGAAACTTATCTAGTACTGCTTTAGTTTACAAAGAGAAAACGGTACTGACTCCTCACATGGAAATTTGAGCAATGAACTGCCAAAATATGGTTTGAAAATGAGCTCTGCCACTTGGGATGGCAGAATAAAGATTTTGCAGAAGTGTGGTTTGCATTTCCATGTGACATATATTTGATTTCCACGTGACATGCAAAAATTTTAATTACTGGAACTCACTTTAGAAATTATGCTGTTCCCATTCAGAGCCATACTTTTGATTTTCCAAAACTATTTTAATCCCTAAGAAAAACTTTGTCCAAAAATTAATTTTTCTTCTTCTATGGCAGTCATGATATAGAACTATGTGTAGGGCACTTGTCTCGCATAAGGCTGACCTGGGTTTCATTGCTGCCACCCCACATGGTCCCTAGAGCACCTTCATGAGTGATCACCGAGGGCAGAGCCAGGAGTAAGCTCAGAGCACCACCAGCCATGTTCCAAACTATGAACCTCCACCCCACCCCCACCCAGCCCTCCCAACACAACTGTACTAAAATTCTATGGTAATCGTATTCAATGACAACAATTTCACTAAACAACTCATAGAGGCCAGGAAGTGAGCACTGCACTGAAGCATTTGCTCTGCATATGAATGAAGGAAATTTAATAATGGACAAAAGGTTCCAAGGCATCACAAAACATAACACTGGAGGTCTCCTGAAAACTGTCAGGTGTGATCTTAAATGCCCTGAGCACTATGGGATGGCCCAGTAATCTCTGGCACCACAGCACCTCAGCAGTTTGGAATTGTTGGGTCTTCTCATAACACCTCTAGCCAACCCAGACAGAGGCAGTCTCCTGGACATCCTGCGGACACTTAGGAGACAAAATAATAAAAATAATAATAAATAAATAATAATAATAACAACTCGGGGATAAAGTTACTCCTTGGTTAAATCCAAGTCTGAACTTTGATGGTGACATGAACAATACAAAACACACACCAAATTGTGAAACTAAACCCTTGAAATTTTTTCAAGTTTTAAAACTGATAGTTAAATAGTTTAATTATATAGTTTATAAAGCACACTGTAGCACTGTCCTCCCGTTGTTCATCTATTTGCTCGAGCGGGCACCAGTAACGTCTCCATTATGAGACTTGTTACTGTTTTTGGCATATCGAATATGGGGAGCTTGCTAGACTTTGCCGTGAGGGCAGGATACTCTCAGTAGCTTACCGGGCTCTCTGAGAGGGGCGGAGGAATTGAACCCGGGTCAGCCATATAGTTTAATTATATAAGCCTGATAATATTTTTTTATTTTCCTATCTTCATAATCAAATGTGTAAACTATTTTAAAACAAAAAAATCTATTTGGTACTAGACTCCATGAATAACTCAGACTCTTCAGTAAACAAGATTAATGCTTACCTCAAAGACCTTCTGAATATTGACCAAGTCATCCACGCTGAGGCAGTTTACAAGTAGTCCAATACCATAGTCCTCCTCTGCGCTGGCCGCGTCCTTTTCCTCCAAGCTCTCGGGTCCAGTTTGGAACTCCATGTTTAACTTAAGGACGTTACTCATCCTCACTTCACCTCTCTTCAACAGCATTCAGCTAGATCTATGCCTTCTTCTTACTTCTTCATCTGGTGCCTTTAAAAAGAAACTCAACTTATAAATAGAATTTAAATAAATGTATGAAGGTATTGCTTGCTCTTTGAACCTTTGTTCTCCTTTGCATACATATCTTGCGTGCTTGTGTCTGTTTCTCTGCTTGCCTATTTTCACTCTGGAAAAGCCTATGTTCTCTCTTAAATACCTACTTCTCTTTCTCTCTCCTGACATTTTTCTAAATAAGTTTGTATACAGATATATAAGTGATTATATATAAGTATTATGACTGATTCAAGGTATATAATTTTAGTTTGTTTGGGGGTCACACCAGAAGTGCTCATGGCTTACTCCTGCCTCTGAGCTCAATGATCAATCCTGACATCGTAGGGGGATTCCCTGGGGTGCCAGGGATGAAACCTGGGTTCGCTGCATGCAAAGCAAGTGCCCTACCCACTGTACTATGACCAAGGTCCAAGGCATAGAATTAAGAGGCTAAAAGGTTCAAGCCCAGACGCAGGGAACATAAACCCTCAAATCCCACACTTCCTTCATTTCACTGTACATTACCAAAATCTGGAGTTGAATTCTTCAAAACCACCCCTCCTTTATACTTTGTTTGCCCAGGCTTGTTTTTAAAAAATAAAAGTGAAAAATTCCCCTCTGTTGATAGTGACCAGCATAGAATATAGCTTCTAGTTTCCATTTGAAGTGCATTAGAAAAGCAACTTCTCAAAAGATTTTTGGCTAAACTTTCTTCTATTAACATGTTACAGACTTAAACTCTATTTCATGTCTTACCTGGAGCTGTGAGGAGAGATAGAGTCACCATTTCCTCCCAGTGAAGGAGGTTCTTGCTTCTGAAGGGCACCTTCTTAGCAATGTGGGGTTGTTTTGTTTTGTTTCATTTATGTCGGCTGCTTTTGTAGGTTTCCTAGCAACCAACATAAAGCCAACTAAACTTTTTTTTCCTTCCTCCTCTCAACTCACAACTCATGACTGACCTGAAGTTTTGAATATTTCGCATAAATATTGAGGGTATTTTTAAAGAAAAATTCAATCATTTCTTTTCATTTTTTTATTGAATCACCATAAATAACTTATAAAGATACTTATGATTGAGTCAGGCATATGCTGGTTTTTTTTTTTTTTTTTTTTTTTTTGCTTTTTTTGGGTCACACCTGGCGATGCACAGTTACCCCTGGCTCTGCACTAAGGAGTTACTCCTTGCGGTGCTCAGGGGACCTTATGGGATGCTGGGAATCGAACCCGGGTCGGCCGCATGCAAGGCAAACGTCCTACCTGCTGTGCTATCTCTCCAGCCCCAGGCATATGCTGTTTTGACACCAGTTTCCTCAGCATTGTCTATGACCCTCGTCCAACTTTCCCAGCTACCTCCTGTCCGCTAGCCTCTGTGGCCGGCACTTGTCCCCTCTAATGTTTTCCTAATGTCCCCTTCCCTAACTTCCCACACATCCACCCCAGTGTCAAGCTTCCTACTGAGGACCAGTTCCCTCTTTGTTTCTATTGCATTTGGACATTTGATATTCCCCAAGAAGTGTCTTCATATTCCACATATGAGTCACTTATTTCTTAATAAAAATTTATTACTATATTATTTTGAAGTCAAGAGACAAATATGTAACATGTGTGCATCTTAAAGAAAATGTACATATATAATTACAGTACACACTACAGACATTAGAGGAAATATATATGTGTGTATATATTCATATGTCAGTAGGATGAAGAAATATATTTATATAAGTGTAGGTGTATATATGTAGTATGAAATACTATGATTAACCCACAATGTCCAAAGTAAGATCATCTGGAAAGTTCTATTTTCCACACAGAAAATATTTTATTTTCACATAATAAAAGGCCGTGCTTTATATTTATAAGATAAATATAAAAAATATAAAAATATAAAAAGAAAACTAAGAGTTTTTCTGTACATGGTGAAAGTTTAAAATAAATGAATTCTTTTTAAATTTGGGGATTTTGTTTGTTTTGGGGCTACACCCAGCTGTGCTCAGGGCTTACTTCTGGTTCTATATTCAGAGATCCCTCCAGAGATCGCTTCAGAGATATTCAGAGGATCTTGAGAAACCACATGAGGTGCTGGAGATCAAACTAGGGTCAGCAGTTGCAAGAAAAGTTCCCTTAGCTCTCCAGTTCCCCTAAAATAAAGTTTTAGACTCATTGAAAATATGTTGGAAAAACAGCATAACACAAAATAAACTCGTGGTTAAATTATTCATGATACCCTCAGTGATTCAGCTAATTAAAAAAAATTAAAGAAGGAAATTTCACTTTTATAGTATCTAATACACTCCAGATGCCATGTAAAGGTAAAGGTAAAGCCCCCCCCGTTGTTCATCGATTTGCTCGAGCAGGCCCGGTAACGTCTCCATTGGAGATTTTGTTGTTACTGTGTTTGGCATATCGAATACAACACGGGTGGCTTGCCAGGCTCTGCCGTGTGGGTGAGATACTCTCGGTAGCTTGCTGGGCTCTCCGAGAGGGGCGGAGGAATCGAACTCGGGTCGGCCATGTTGGCTGCGTGCAAGGCAAACGCCCTACTGCTATGCTATCGCTCCAGCCCTGTAAAAAAGAAAGATGAACAAATAAAAACATTATGAAATATATTTTTCACAATTAGAATCACTGTATCACTGTCCTCCCATTGTTCATCGATTTTCTTTAGTGGGCCCAGTAAGTCTCCAGTTTGAGACTTGTTGTTACTGTGTTTGGCATATCGAGTATGTCACGGGTAGCTTGCCAGGCTCTGCTGTGCAGGTGAGATACTCTCGGTAGCTTGCCGGGCTCTCCGAAAGGGGCGGAGGAATAAAACTCGGGACGGCCATGTTGGCTGCGTGCAAAGCAAATGCCCTACCGCTGTGCTATCGCTCCATGTAAAGCATTGTATATAATTTATCTTGCTTAAGTGTGACAGTAACCCTACAAAGTGAAGAGATCGCTTTCACCACTTCAGAGAAGAGCAAATAAAACATCAAATGTCACAGTGAGAGGTGTGAAATGTAAATTTGGAAGCTGTGCAATAGATGTATGCCCTCTAAGACCCTTCTTTTCATCTATGCAAAATGGAATCATTCTCACTAGATACTCTCTAAGGTCACTTTCAGCTCTCGCATTCTATTAGTTGGTAGTCATAAGACACCTGGCAATAACGCATTTCCTATTGCACAAAGAAGAGAGCATCTTGGCAAGCAACCCTGTACTTATTTGAAAAAAAGTATTCTGTTATACATCTATTAGTTCCCCTTGCTTGGAAAAAAAAATGTATTCTGCTATACATCTATTAATTCCCCTTGTTTGAAAAAAAAGTATTTTGCTATACATTTATTATAGCATCACTGTCTACAATTTACAATTCATTCTCAAGACCATTTATGAGCCTGCTATATATCAAGTCCTGATTAGACCTAGGCCTGCTTCTGAGGGGTTCACAGTTTACAAGAACAATTACCTTTCTCCTTCTTTCATGCCAATCCCAACCTCTTACTCTTGATAACAATGTGTTGAGAAGGATTCTGAAGGACTGTGTGGCTCAAAGGAACAGTGACGTTATAGATGATATCTGTGCCACATAGGCACAGAGGGCAGAGGGAACATGTTTACCACAAATTTACTTTTCTGACAATCATTTAATGTAAGTAAGATGTTTTTTAAACCCTGATATTTCAAATTCCCTTAAAAAAATCTCACATGGGAACAAAATGTGTCTACTTACCACCCTAATTAATAAGGAATAGCTTAGATGAGTTGGATCAGTTCCATAAACATTTGCTAGATGTTTTATATTATATGCAGAGATCTGGACTTAGCTGATTAGCAGACACTAATGAGGCAAAGAAGAGGAAATAGAAAAAAAAACACTGTGTAAAACTGCCCCAGGAAAGGGAAGTAGCCCACAGGCAGATTATGTGAAATTCTCTAATTATTCTAAGACAGTAAGTGACCTGACCTAGTTAGCTTAGTTCCCATAAAGATGCAAATCTATAGGTTTTGCATTAGTTAAGAAATAGAAAAGTATAATAAGGAATTAACAAGTTATTATAAAAGTTGACCAATTGGCACTGTTGATTTCTGTAAAATTAGAAATTATTCTTAATCATACAGTTTTAAATTGTGTTAATATTCTTTGTGAGGCTAATTTTCAGATTAAACTTCTGTAAAATCCATAAATAACCCTTGACTCTACTGAATTTTACCTTTGTCACTGTTCCTGGGTGTCACAGGCTCACCTGTGTGACCCTGAGTTCCCCTTGTACATTTGGGGATGAGCACAGTCCCCCCTGGTGGGCAGATGGCAGCAGACTAACAAAGAACTGGAGTATAGGACATTTGGAACTAGTGGCTACTTAATCAAGTCTCCCAGTTTTAGTTAGAATCATGAAGGGCTGGGGCTACAAATAAACAGGTGTGGTTGAACATTATCATAAGCAATGAACAGATGTAAAGTTCTTCCTTCAGGGGAAGTTCTAGAAGATTTACTCAAGGACAAAATCTCATGAAAGGGCTCAGAAGCCTAGATCCCTGCAAGGGCAGAATTCTATCTAAGAGTATATTGCTTTCTCCTTCCCTTTGCTAGTAATCCATTTAAACAGTCATCTTAAATTTACTTCTTAATAATATTTGTAGTAATTTTGTATGGAAACAGTAAGAGACATATTAAACTTAAAGGGTGGCTCTTGGTGGGGATCTCGCGATATATCCCAGACTCCAGTTCTCAGGCCAAGTTCGTCTTTCCTAACCTCAGCAGGGTCCTTATCCAATTATTTCTTTTTGAGTCACCACAAAGTTTGTTCCATGACCATGCTCTTAACTTATTATACTTCTTATGGCATTTATCCTGTACCTTTTTGATGCCAGGATAAGTTATGGCTTGCCCTGGATCCATCTGTGTCCCTCGCTGGGACCCCCCTCCCCTCTTTTGGGGTATTAGGAACTAAGGGCAACTGAGGTTTAATTCAGTAAATATGAAGGATGCCCAGGACTAAATATTTGGAGTCAATTAGCTCCCATGTTACAAAAGCAAAGCATTAACTGTCTTCCTGTGTCTATTGCACTAAAATAAACTGCAAAGGAAATAAAGGAAAGAAAAAAAGCCATATTTCACATACCTAAACAAAATCTAGAGCCCTCAGAAGAATTTGACTTTACAAGTTGCAGGGTCTTATTTAGAATATAAGTGATTAACAGATAGGGGAAGAAGAGCACAAAGGAGAGGTTAAAATTAAACAAAGAGGATTGGGAGTGTCTGATGAAATTGGGTGAGCCTCGGGAGCACTGTGTGGTGGGAGTAACTCAATAAACCCAAGGATAAAACCAATGTTATTTCTTAAAATGCTTCCTTAAAGAAATTTGTCGCATGCTGTGTCCAACACTTGGCTCCATGGAAATGATAGCAGCTGGTGGAAATGGTTTGGGCTTTCAGAAGAAAACGCAGTTGGGAGAGAAGGCTACAAACTAATAGACATCTATAGCGATAGCACAGTGGTAGGGCATTTGCCTTGTGCGCAGCCAGCCCGGCCGAGCCGGGTTCGATTCCTCTGCCCCTCTAGGAGAGCCTGGCAAGCTACCGAGAGTATATTCAATATGCCAAACACAGTAACAACAAGTCTCAAAATGGAGACGTTATTGGGCCTGCTCGAGCAGTGTTCTTTCTATCAGAACTGATGAAATGGTATAGTGGAAGGACTATGCAATGAAGAGAAGAAGTTGATGAATGTGCTGCTCTGGAATATTGGAATCTTGGAATATTGGGAATATTGGGATATTCCTTTGGAATATTCCTTTGGAATATTGGGATGAACCTACAATGTTCTTTCAACCAAATGTTTCATATATGTCTTTATCATAACTTCCTGTCTACACCCAAATCCTGTTTTCTTCCCCTTCACAACTTATATCCACCAACAAAATGTAACACCCTTCTCATTTATTCCCACTTTCTTTTGTCCTTCATTTACCAACTGGTCTATTCTTCACCTTTGCCTATCATTCTTCCTCTACCTCCTAATCTTAACTGAAATTAACTTTGTGTTTCCATCAAATAATATCAATTTATTTATTTATCATCAGTCCCCAAATCTAGGGGTAAGTAAAGGAATGTGTTCCCATAATCTTATTTTTTAGAGCCTACATGGCCTTCAACATGGCCCTATTTGTCACACTTTTGCCTCAGTCTAAACACAACCTGCTCCCAGAGTCTAAGGGAAAGTACCAACATTGCCTTTGGTATGTTTTTTTTAAATCTTCAATAAATACAAGTCTATTTTCTTTCTTTTTCCTAGTCCTCTCAGGTCTAATTAATTACTCCTTCCACTCTGCAACCACAGCATTTTGTTTAAACTTTAACCACAGCATTTTTCTCTCTGCCTTACAGTATAATTAGGTGCATGTGTATCTCTCTCTCCCACTTCATTAACTCCCTAGGAACAAGGATAATGGTTCATTAATGTCTATAGTCTTATAGTGTCCAGCACAGAGCTTTGTATAAACAACACAACAGCACAGTAATGTGTGCTCATTTGTGAAATAGAATGAATAAAAAGTTAAATTTACCTATAACTCTCAGTTTTCAAGGAAAGGTCCTGGGAATTGGTGACACTGGGGTCAGAAAAATGTGAAAAGAAAATTAATGAGAGAAATTTGAGATTGCATCTTCAAGGTAATTAGAAAAAAAACTATTCAAGCACTTTTGAAACTAATAATTTACATATATGCAACTGTATATGTATATATACATTTTCTGTAATATGGAAACGTGTTGAGATTCTAAGCACCATAATATCAAAAACAAATGACACACAACTTTACATCCATGTTTGCTGTTGCATTTATCTTGATTACTAAGTTCTCTTTTTAACTCTTAGGTAATAAAACTTTTGTGTGTGTTTCTATTTATTGAACTTTGTTCAAAGTAACAGATATATTTTCATAACAACATTCCTCTGAGACTGGCAACTTAATGACACCCTGAAGTAACTAAATCCATAATTTAACTATAAATTTTATATTATTATACATTAAGTTTCAGACCCAGAAAATTATTGTAGCTTAATTTAAATACATGTAAAAGTAGAATATGAAATTGAGAAAAATTATAGGACTGGGGAAATAGCTCAAAGGGATAGAGTGAATGCATTGAGTGCATGAGACCTCAAATTTGATTATGACCCTCTAAGAGCCTCTTAATATCCCGGGGGGCACCCAGCACTGCATCACTAACATGAGCACCAAACACAAATGAGCATCACCAGGAGTTGCCCTGCATCTCCAAGCAGAGTAGAGGAAGCCCCATTAAAAATACATAAAATTGAGAAATCTAAAATAATTTGTAAGTGTTTCCCTCTTGTAAAGAGACACTGTGACTGCATTTAACGAGAAGATATAATATTGAGAAAATGTGCTTAAATTTTTTTCAAATTATATGTGCTATACTGATATTTTACTTGACATAATTTATAGATTCTGATCTGATCTCAAGATATTTTACTCACTTTTAATTGACATATTTGCAAGAATTGAAAAATGAAATGAGATATGGATCCAGCTTAATTTCATTTTGTAGTTATACAGCCTTCTCAGTACCATTTGTTGAAGAAGTTATACACTTCATGGACCCAGCTTCTTTGTAAAAAATTACTTGACCAAAGGTTTTTGGGATTTGGTTTTGGGTACTCACTGGTCAGAAAATATTTCCTTATGCACAGCGGGTAGGGCGTTCACCATACAAGCGGCCAACATGGCCGACCCGAGTTCGATTCCTCCGCCCCTCTCAGAGAGCCCGGCAAGCTACCGAGAGTATTCGATATACCAGACACAGTAACAACAAAGTCTCCAATGGAGACATTACTGGGCCCGCTCGAGCAAATCGACGATCAACGGGAGGGCCTTTACCTTTACCTTTACCTTATTCTAATTAAATCTGTGTTATTTTGATCACCATAGCTTTATAGAAAAGTTTTAAGTTAGGAATGAGAAACTTCCCAAATTTTTATTTCTCAGTATTGCTTTGGCTAGTTGAGTGCATTATAATTCCATACAAACTTTATTGACTCTTCTAAAGATTTTGACATCAGAATCTGGTGAGATTTCATTGAATCTATATAATAATTTAGGTACAATGGCCATTTTGACAATATTGAGTCTTACAATCCATGAACATATAATTGCTTCCCATTTCCTAAGGCTTCTTTCTCTTTCATAAGTGGCTTATAGTTTCCATGGTATAAATCTCTAAGTTAATTTCTAGATACTTGATATTCTGGGGCACTATTTTGAATAAAATAGACTCTTTGATGTCTTTCTATTCTGTTTATTTGCATATAAGGATGTGACAGACGTTGTGTGTTGACTTTTCTGTATTGCTTTAGACTCCTCAGGTTTTTTACCTATATTGTCATGTCATCTACAAATAGTGATAATTTGAGTTATTTTCCAATGTGAATCATTTTGATTTCTTTTTCTTGTCTGCTTTAGTTAAGATATCAAATATGCTCTTCTTTATAGGATTCCATTGGCAAAGGCAGCAGAAAAAGAACAAACAAGTGAGACTACAAAAGAGATATTTTACTTAACAAGCTGAAGATAACCTAATCTTAAAGATACTCAACTGAATAGTGCAAAATATTTGCACTCAATACATTATATATATTGTTAGTATCCAAAATACATGAAAATTAACGCAATATGTCTAAAAACCCTGCCAAAAATGGATAGTGGAAATTGTTAGGAAACAGATTTCCTCAAGATGCCCGGACACATTGTGCACCAGGTTCAGGCAGGTGCCTGGTCGTGGGGTGAAGGATAACAAGTGCAGAGAAACACCCTCTGGGAACAGTTCATCACAGCTCACTTTATTGACAAACACGCATGTTTTTATTGAGAGTCTTGGCTTGCAGGAGGTTCAATCACATAGAGCTTAACACCATTGTCCTATTACCTTTTCTTCTCTGCTTTGTCCCTGGTCCAATCCCCTTTAAGGCTATACGTTGCAGTTAGAATAACTTGTTAAAGGAGTACATGTCAGTTCCTGCATTTTTGGTGTATGTGACTAGAAGGTGGAGGGAAGCTCAAGGCCAAACACCTGGTGCAGACACACTGTTTTTCTAACTTTTTCCAGTTATTCTCTTGTGAGTCTTTGCTTCAGCGCTGCTTTGCAGAGTCGGGTTTTATCTGCTCCAATGCCCCTGGCCCTACTCCACAGAAATGAGAAGATACTTCTCTGAAGAAGACAATGGATGACCAATAAACACGTGAAAAAGTGTTCATCACAAGCTCATACACCAGGACCAAGTAGCATTAATCCTGGGATTCGAGAATGGTTTCACATTTGCAAGTCAATTAGCACAATATACCATCACAAAATAAAAGATAAAAACCATAGGATCGTATCAATAGATGCTGACAAGGCTTTTGGCAAGATTCAACACGAATCTATGATAAAAACTCTCAACAAAATGGGAGCTGAAGGAACTTTCCTCAATGTAGTCAAAACCATCTACCACAAATAAACAGAAAGCATTACTCTCAAAAAGGAAAAACTAAAAGCCTTCCCTCTTAAGATCAGACAGAAGACAAGGTTTTCCACTCTCGTCACTTCTATTCAATAGTACAAGAAGTACTTGCCATAGCAGTTAAGCAAGAAAAAGATATCAAGGTCATCCAGATGGGAAAGGAGGAAGTCAAAATGTCACTATTTACAGATGACATGATACTATATTTAGAAATCCCTAAATAATATACAAAAAACTCCTGGAAACAATAATTTTGTTTAGGAAAGTAGCAGGCTACAAAATCAATACTCAAAAGTCCATGGCTTTCCTATATATACAAATAATGAAAGAATAGAAAGAGATATTAAAAAACAATCTAACTCACAGTCATGCCTCAGGAAATCAAATACCTCAAATCAGCCAAACTAAAGAGGTAAAGGTAAAAAGGTAAAGGTAAAGGCCCTCCCGTTGATCATCGATTTGCTCGAGCGGGCCCAGTAACGTCTCCATTGGAGACATGTTGTTACTGTATTTGGCATACTGAATACTTCACGGGGAGCTTGCCAGGCTCTGCCGTGCGGGCTAGATACTCTCGGTAGCTTGCCGGGTTCTCTGAGAGGGGCGGAGGAATCGAACTCGGGTGGGCCATGTTGGCTGCGTGCAAGGCAAACGCCCTACCGCTGTGCTATCGCTCCAAAGAGGTAAAGTGCCTATATAAGAAACTATAAAATACTACATCAAGAAATAAAATAGGACAGGAGGAAATGGAAAAATATCCCCTGCTCATGGATTCAGAGGATTAACATTGTCAAAATTACAATACTCTCCAAAGCACTGTTAAGATTCAATACAGTCCCTACAAGAATACCCAGGACTTTTTTCAAATAAATAGATCACTCTTTAAATTTATATGGAACATTAAACCACAATTAATAGCTAAAGCAATCCTTGGGAAAAGGAAGACAGGAGGCATCGCCTTCCCCAACTTCAAACTTTACTACAAAGCAGTAGTGATCAAAAAACACGGTACTGGAATAAAGACAGATCCAATTATCAGTGGAATATAATTGAAAATGTGAACACTGACCCTCAGATATATGATAACTTATTCTTTGGTAAAGGAGCAAGAACTGTGAAGTGGAGCAAGGTAAGCCTCTTCAACATGTGTTGCTGAGAAAACTGGACAGCTACATGCCAAAAAAAAAAGAACTCAGACCTCTTATGCCAAGCACAAAAGTCAGATAACAATGGATTAGGGACCTCAATATCAGTACTGAATCCTTAAGTTACTTGGAGGAAAATGGGGGCAAACCCCTCTATGACATTCAAGATAAAGAAAATATCAAGGATAAAACACTACTGACCAAGCAAGTGGAAGCAATGATAAACAAATGGGACTACATTAAACTAAGAAGTTTCTGCACCCCAAAAGAAATGGTGACCAAGATACAAAGATAGCACACAGATTAGGAAAAATTATTTATGCAATACCCATCTGATGAAGAGTTAATATCCAAGATAAATATGGCACTAGTAGAACTTTACAAGAAAAAAGCATTCAATCCATCAAAAAATAGGGAGAAGATATGAACAGAGACTTCCTCAAAGAAGAAATACAAACAACCAAAAGACAAATGAAAAATCGCTCTACATTGTTAATCATTAGGGAGATGCAAATCAAAACAACTATGAGATACTATCTTATATCACAGAAAACAAAGCAATCAGCAAACAGTTCTTACAAAGATGCAAGCAGAAAAGGACTCTTCTACATTGTTGGTGGGAATGCTGACTGGCTAAAGCATTTTGGAAAATAATATAGACATTCCTCAAAAAGCTATAAATTGAACTTCCATAAGATCCAGCAATACCACTTCTGGGACTATACCTTAGAGACCACCGCCCCCCCATCCAAAAAAAAAAAAAACAGTGGAAATGCTACCTGCATTTCTATGTTCATTGCAGCTCTATTTAAAATAACCAGAATCTGCAAACAACCCAAGTACCCAAGAACAGATGACTTGTTAAAGAAAGTTTGGTACATCTACACAGTGGAATACTATAAAGCAGTTAAAAAAACTGAAGTAATGAAATTCGCTTATAAATGTATACACATGGAGAATATCATACTCAGTGAAATGAGTCAGAAGGAGAGGAATAGACATAGAATGATTGGATTCATGTGTGGGATATAAAAGAGGATACTATGAGACCAATACCCAAGAACAGTAGATAAAAGGGCCAGGAGGATTCATTCACAGCAGGAAAACTGCCTCAAGTGCTGATGAAAAAGCTAGTTGGAATAGAGAGAAGGGACCACTATGACAAAAATAGAAATGATCACTCTGGATAAGAACTGCATGCTGAAAATAGGTAAAGTAATAAACATGATCATCTCTCAGTATCTGTATTGCAAACCATAATGCCCAAAATGTGTGTGAGAGAAAGAGACAGAGAGATAGATAGAGAGAAAGAAATAGAGACAGAGACAGACAGACATAGAGATAGAGACAGAGAGAGTAACTGCCTGAAATAGTGGCAGGGCATGGGGGACCATTAGTGATGCTGATGATTGAATCTGGGTCTGCTGCGTGCCATGCAAGGACCGAATCTGCCTTTCTATCTCTCTGGGAAAATTGATCTTCTTTAAAGCTTTGAACTAACTCACTAGTAAACCAGTATGAGCCTGGGATTTGCTTTTGTAGAGACGTTTGATTTTCATTTCTAGTTCCATCATAGCAAATGGTATGATCATGTCCTCTGTCTGTATTTTTACATCAAGTTTCAGTCTTTAAAGATAATTGGATGCCGTTGTTAGGAAAAATGAAGCTATGAAATTTGCTTGTAAATGAACAGACGTGGACATATCATTTCAGCATGATAGTCTCCATGTCTATCCCCTAAGTAGAGGGATAGACATAGAATTATTTGGCTCATTTTTGGGATATAAAAACAAAAACATAATATGAGACTAACACCCAAGGACAGTAGAAACAAGTGACAGGAGGACTGGTACATAATTGGAGGTTTATCTCAGGTGCTGGGGGAGAAGGCAGTTGGGACAGAGAAGGGATCACCGTGACAAAGATAGTTCAAAATGATCAGAACTGTGTGCTGAAAGTGGTTGAGGAAACAAGCGTGATAACCTCTCAGTATCTGAATTGCATTGTCCTCTCATTATCGATTTGCTTGAGCGGGCCCAGTAAAGTCTCCACTGTGAGACTTGTTGTTACTGTGTTTGGCATATCGAATACGTCACGGGGAGCTTGCCAGGTTTTGCTGTGTGGGTGAGATACTCTCGGTAGCTTGCCGGGCTCTCTGAGAGGAGTAGAAGAATTGAACCCAGATCAGCCTCGTGCAAGGCAAATGCCCTACCCACTGTGCTATCGCTCCAGCCCACTCCTGACCCTAATTATCTAAAATTTTAGGATTCCAAGAGCACCGCTCTTGTGGCCACACTACATCTTATGCTATCCATAACACACAGTACAAAATAAATTATCTAGCACTGCCTTTTTGGAAGGTTTGAGAGGTGGTGGAAAAATTCCAAATAATAATGGTGGGACTGGTGTACAAATATTGAATGTATAATCAACGGGGCGGGGGGGGAGAGAGAGAGAGAGAGAGAGAGAGAGAGAGAGAGAGAGAGAGAGAGAGAGAGAGAGAAAGAGAGAGACAGAGACAGAGACAGAGACAGAGAGAATTGTGGAAATTGTCTGCCACACAGGCAGAGGAAGAGTTGGTATGGGTGGGGGGGGACACTGGGGATTTTGGTGGTGGAAAATGTGCACTGGTAAAGGGATTGGTATTTGATCTCTGTATGACTGAAACTCAAACATGAAAGCTTTGTAACTGTATCTCACAGAGGAAGGAAGAAAGGGAGGGAGGGAGGGAGGGAGGGAGGGAGGGAGGGAGGGAGGGAGGGAGGGAGGGAGGGAAAACAGGCAACAAGACTGCCTTCCTGAGCATGCGTGTGCCCACTCACGTTCACATGTGCTCATGGGAGAGGGAGGTCCCGCTGCTCACTAACAGTCTGTGTTTTACAGGGACCGGGTTAGTTAGGGCCATTCCTTGTCTCGCTTTTGAGAGTGTTAAGTAACACCATGGGTCAAATACCATGGGAGAACACATTCCACAAACTCTGTTTGCTCTGATTTTGTTCCTTTTGCTGACATGTGGGGGCTGAGAGGCCTGATGCCCACTCCACAAGTCCCAGCCCTCACAGCGGTGGTGAGGAGGGGGCAGGGTGGGCCTTCCTGCCCTTGCTCTGCCTCCCGTGGATGGAGAGGCATGGCACCCCTGGGAACGGCAGCACCCACCTCCCTGGGATCCCCATTGAGCCCCAAACAACCTCTTCCCAGCTCAAGGCTGTGGTGAGAATATCATCTTTCCCATGAAGACCTCGCCACCCCACTGTGGGGGATGTCAGGGAAGAGAGCCACAGAAGACACAGCTTGCCACAGGGGACCTCAAAGCCGAGCACCCTCTGACAGATGACTCAGATCAGAGTCAGCTGTTATGAAGATCAGAGTGGGTAGAGGGAAACACCTCTGCTCTCCCAAGGACATGATGGGGCATTTAATAAATTCTTTCCAAAGGGCAAATGAAGCAACAAACGCCTCTTAAGACTGACTCAACTCCAGTCGGTGACGAGTGAGCTGCCTATTAAAAAGTGCAGCCTTAATACTACCGAAAGCATTGTATAAATTCAATGCAATCCCTATAAGGATACCCATGACATTCTTCAAAGAAATGGAGCAAACACTCCTGAAATTTATATGGAACAATAAGCCCCCACGAATAGCTAAAGCAATTCTTGGGAAAAAGAAAATGGGAGGAATCAACCTCCCTAACTTCAAACTGTACTACAAAGCAGTAATAATTAAAACAGCATGGTACTGGAACAAAGGCAGAACTGCAGACCAATGGAACAGGGTTGAATACACTGACATCTCCCCTCAATCATATGATCATCTAATCTTTGATAAAGGTGCAAGTAATGTGAAGTGGAGTAAGGAAAGCCTCTTTAATAAATTATGTTGGCATCATTGGACGGCTACATGCAAAAAAATAGGCTCAGAACTCTGCCTAACACCATGTACAAAAGTAAGATCAAAATGGATTAAAGACCTCAACATCAGACCAGAAACCATAAGGTACATTGAAGATAAAGTTGGCAAAACCCTCCATGATATTGAAGCTAATGGTATCTTCAAAGATGCCACGCCACTGGCCGAGCAAGTGAAAACAGAGATAGATAAATGGGACTATCTTAAACTAAGAAGCTTCTGCACCTCCAAAGAAACAGTGACCAAAATACAAAGACAGTCTACAGAATGGGAAAGGATATTCGCCGAATACACATCTGACAAGGGGTTGATATCCAGGATATACAAAATACTGGTTAAACTCCACAAGAAGAAAACATCCAACCCCATCCAAAAATGGGGCAATGAAATGAACAGAAACTTTCTCAAAGAAGAAATCCGAATGGCAAAAAAGCACATGAGAAAATGCTCTACATCATTAATCATCAGAGAGATGCAGATCAAAACCACAATGAGATACCATCTCACACCTCAGAGACTAGCCCACATTCAAAAGAACAAAAGCAACCAATGCTGGCGTGGATGTGGCGAGAAAGGGACACTCCTTCACTGTTGGTGGGAATGTCCACTGGTTCAGCCCTTCTGGACAACAGTATGGACGATTCTCAAAAAATTAGAAATTGAGCTCCCATTTGACCCAGCAATACCACTCCTGGGAATATATCCCAGAGAGGCAAAAATGTATAGTCGAAGTGACATCTGCACTTGTTTGTTCATTGCAGCACTCTTTACAATAGCCAGAAACTGGAAGAAACCTGAATGCCCAAGAACAGATGACTGGTTAAAGAAACTTTGGTACATCTACACAATGGAGTACTATGTAGCTGTTAGAAAAGATGAAGTCATGAAATTTACATACAAGTGGTACAATATGGAAAGTATCATGCTAAGCGAAATGAGTCAGAAAGAGAGGGATAGACATAGAAAGATTGCATTCATCTGGGGGATATAAAGTAACAAAGTATGAGATTAATACCCAAGAATAGCTGAGATCAGCATCAGCAGGATTACTCCATAACTTAGAGGCCAGCCGGGTATCCTAGAGGAAAGGGCAGTTCAGATAGAGAAGGGAGCACCAAATAAAGGATGTTTGGAGGATCCTCCCAGGAGGGGAGATGCATGTCGAAAGTAGACTATGGACTGAACATGTTTGCCACTCAATGCCTCTTTTGCAGACCACAACACCCAAAAGGAGAGAGAGAACACAGGGGATTGCCCTGCCACAGAGGCAGGGGGGATGGGGGGATGGGGGTGGGAGGGATATTATCCATGGTGGTGAAAAACGGGCACTGGTGGAGGGATGGGTATCTGATCATTGTATAATTGAAACCCAAGCACAAAAAAAATTGTAAATCTACAACTGTAAAAAAATAAATAAATAAAAATAAAATAAAATAAAATAAAAAAATAAAAAAAAAGTGCAGCCTTGGAGGAAACAAAGCCGGAGATGGACTGCAGATAGTCTTAGTACTCAGAACCAATCGGGAGCCCTGGAGGCTAAAGCAACACCCTCCCCACCCGCCAAAGGTCAAAGAGGCCCAAGTCACTGAAGGGCAGGAGATGCTCAGTGGGCAGGTCTTCCCCGGATCGACACAGCGGGACCCTCCATCCAGCCGGGGCGCCCGCTGGAGTTTGAGGCAGAACTCCCAGAAAGACTCTTGTAAAGTTCTACAAGTGCCATATTTATCTTGGATATTAACCCTTCATCAGATGGGTATTGCATAAATAATTTTTCCTAATCTGTGTGCTATCTTTGTACCTTGGTCATCATTTCTTTTGGGGTGCAGAAACTTCTTAGTTTAATGTAGTCCTGTTTGTTTATCATTGCTTCCACTTGCTTGGTCAGTAGTGTTTTATCCTTGATGTTTTTTTTATCTTGAATGTCATAGAGGGGTTTGCCCCCATTTTCCTCCAAGTAACTTAAGGATTCAGTTCTGATATTGAGGTCCCTAATTCATTTTTATCTGACTTTTGTGCTTGGCATAAGAGGCCTGAGTTTTTTTTTGGGGGGGCATGTAGCTGTCCAGTTTTCTCAGCAACACATGCTGAAGAGGCTTTGCTTGCTCCCAAGCACATGGAGCAAGGCGTCTCCTGGGGCAAGAGCCCTAACTTGGCTGGACGTTGCCGCAGGAGACGCCTTGCTCCATGTGCTTGGGAATGGCCTTGCCCAGAAGCTCACGGACTCTCTTGTGCAACGTCCGGTCAAGTTAGGGGTCTTGAGAGGCAGCAATGGGCCCTTCCTCAGCGATACCCTGTAGCGCAGTGACTGTAGGCCTTTCCCTTCCGCCGACCGTTTCTTTCCTGTGGGCCCCTGTTTACGTGATTTTGCCACTTGCCCCTTGGAATACCCTGGATGGCCGCTACAGACAATGCAGGCCGAGAGCAGAGACTAGCAGAGTGAACACATGACAAAGATGAGCAGAGATCCCTAGACTAGCCACGGCATCGGACAACCCTGGGTCAGTGAATGGACCACACACCCAGACCCCCAGAGAAATGTGTTCACTGGTTTATTTTCCAGGGGTGATGGATTCATTCAAGCTGCATGAACTTGGCTCATAGAACTGAGATGGTCTGAGGAAGCCCGGTCACCTGAGGACACCCCTGAACTGGAGAAAGTCCACTCACCTAAGGGGCACCCTCAACCAGAAGAAGTCTGCTCACCCGAGGGGCCTTCTGAACCCAACCACACTAAGGAGGACTGCAAGATGGAAGATGTGGGCAGGGTTTGGGATTCTCTAGGGGAACTGGCATATGCTAGCCAGAGCCAGGGTCCCTGGACGGACTCTCCTGGCAATTTTCCTATGTTGAATGAAAGGAGAGAAGGTTATCATTCCCCTTGACAAGGATGAAAGAGGCTTCAGCCTGCAACACGCATACGTTTAAAGCACTGCCACCTACTTCGCGGCATCTAACCAACGTTTTGCAAACCATAATGCCCAAAAAGAGAGAGAGAGAGGAAAGAGAGAGATAGAGATAGAGATAGAGAGAGAGAGAGAGAGAGAGAGAGAGAGAGAGAGAAGGAAAGTGACTGCCATAGAGTCAGGCTCTGGGGAGGGTGGCAGGAGGGAAATTGGAGGACACTGGTGGTGGGAAATGTACATTGGTGGAGGGATGGGTGCTGGAACACTGTATGACTGAAACCCGACCATGACCAGTTCTGTAACCTTGTATCTCAATGGTCATTCAATTAAAAAAATAATAGTAGCACTGTAGCCCTGTCATCCCATTAATCATCGATTTGCTCAAGGGGGCGCCAGTAGCATTTGCCCCAGCCCTGAGGTTTTAGCATCATAAACTTTATGCCCTCTTTCCATGGATGTGGCACGCCAGCTGAATCTCCTTGGGCATAATGGTGACATGTTTGGCGTGGATAGTGCAAAAGTTGGTAACCTCGAAGAGCCCCACCAGATAGGCCTTGCACGCCTCCTGCAGTGCCATGACAGCCAAGCTCTGGGAGTGCAGGTCAGTGTTGGGCTGGTAGCAGTGCAGCTTCTTCTTGCCACCAGTGGCTGGCACACTATTGCGGGTGCCTTGGTGGCCAACGGCTTGCGGGGCGCCTTCCCATCCGTTGACTTGTGCGCCATCTGCTTAATACGAGCTCTCTCGTTCTTCCCAACTCAGCCAGAGAGTCCTTCAGGGTTAGGGGGATGAGACCCATTTTAGCTACTGTTGTTGGCATATTTAGTACATCACGCGTAGCTTGCCAGGCTCTGCCATGCGGGCAGGATACCCTTGGTAGCTTGCTGGATTCTCGGGGGCGGGGGCGAGGTGGGAGATGGAGGCTTTTGGGGCGATCTCCAATCATCCCTGCAGGTATTCCTAGTCTACTGAATGTAAGCTCCTGGTGACCGGCCTGCTGTAGCAATTTGCACACTGACAACATGCACCTGCCTGCGTCTCCAGCCAGCGCCTGGGGCATCTGCAGCCTCAGGTTGGTCTCCTTGAGGTGTAGGGAGTGCGCCCAGAGGTTGTTGAATAGCTGGCAGAGCAAGACCCCATCTCATAAGGTCTGTGCCAGGTCGAACACCTGTGCCAAGTCCCAAGTTACTTGGTGGTTGGCGGACAGCATCCTGTAGAGGATAAGCCATTGCATGCAATACTGTTGCTGTTCTATGCTCGATGGTGTTGTGACTTGGCCCGGCCAGGGAAGTCGGTGATGCTGCAGCCACTGCCACAGTCTTTTCTCGCCCCGCCAAAGCCATTCTGTCTTAATCCCTCAAAGCAGCCGGTGATGTCCTACAGGAATCATGTGCAGAGTTCCAGTAGGGATCACATGCAGAATTCCATGCCTGGCATGCTGAGTCACACGTCGTCTAGAGCGAGATGGTGAGCCAGGCTCGGGAGAGTACAAGGGTCAGTGCCATCTTGCCTTCAACTCCAAATAATAGTAACAAAAATAAATGTATAAAAAATAAAAAAACTCAACGATATATATATCGTTGGCTCTATAAGTTATATATTATATTAAAATGCTCCTGTCATGGGCAGGTACAGCAGGTTGGGATCTTGCCTTGATGCAACCAACCAAGTTCCATTCCCAAAACCCCATAAGGCCCCCCAAGCAACAGCAGAAATGATCCCTGAGCACAGAGCAAGAAGTAAACCCTAAGCATCATTGCATGTGGCCCCCAAACTTTTTTTTGGGGGGGGATTATCATATATTTTTATTTTATTATTTAAATAGGAAGAAGGAGACGTTACTGGGGCCTGCTCGAGGCAATCGATGAATAACAGGATGGTCGTGATCGTGATCGTGATTATTTTTTTTAATTTTTATTAGTGAGACACCATGAGGTACAGTTTGTAGACTTACTTTAAAAATGTGTCTACCAGGGAGGCAGATTAAGAGGTTGGAGAAAACCTAAGGACACTATTGGAGAGATTTTGACACTGGTGGTGGGAATGGTATTGGAACAATGTAGTCCTAAAACTCTACTATAAATAATATTGTAAATGATGGTAACTTAATAAAAATATTTTATTTTTTTCCTCAGAAAACTGATTCCTTTATTATCATCTAATTTCCTCCTCCCCCTAAAAATATTTTCTTTCTCTGTCAGGTTTCCTGTCCTGTCCTATCCTGTCCTCCCATTGTTCATCAATTTGCTTGAGCGGGCCCAGTAATATCTCCATTGTGAGACTTATTGTTAGTGTGTTTGGCATATTGAATACATCACGGGTAGCTTGCCAGGCCTTGCCATGCAGGTGAGAAACTCTTGGTAGCTTGCCGGGCTCTCGGAGAGGGGTGGAGGAATCAAACCCGGTTTGGCTAGGCCGGCCGCATGCAAGGCAAATGCCCTACCGCTGTGCTATCACTCCAGCCCTTCAGGTTTATTTAAAATTAATCCAGCTATCCTGGTTTTCTTTATTTACTGTTACTTTTATATACTCCAGGCCATGTTCCTTAACTTTTTTCCCATATTTTTATTATTATTATTATTAATGAATCACCATGAGATACAGTTACAAACTTATAAGCTTTCACGATTACATTTCAGGCATACAATGATCAAATACCCATCCCTCCACCAGTGCCCATTCTCCATCACCAATGTTCCCAGTCTCCCCTCTGCCACACACCACCCCCCGCGCCTCTGTGGCAGGCACATTCCCTTTTACTTAAAATTAAATATTTTATGCTATTTTTGATGGGCCAATATAAAAATTACTTTATTCCCATCTTTATGTCAATAAATTTATTTTAATGAATATTTATTTTTAAAATTTAGTGTTCGTGTTCAACATCTAATTTGGACCTCATCAGCAGGACTTTCACTGGATGTTAGACAATTACTCTGAACTGTTACCCCATTACATTCTGCCTCTCTGAGAAAACAGCCCATTTTATCCAACTTGGATATTTAGAATGGTTTGTCAAAGTCACCTTGATATTGAATGATTGTATAGACATTGTAAAATTTAAAGAAACACATAAGTAAATAAGAACTGGCAAAAGACAGATTTCCAGTGTATTTTTATTTTTTTAATGAAAAGGGTCAGTAGGCCAAATACATTGGGAACATCTGTAAAGTCTTCAAAATTTTTTTGTAGAAAGGAATGACATTTTATTTTATTTTATTATTTATTTCTTTAGGAAGTACATTTTAATTCCATATGGCCTTTTTGAAAATTTAGCCTCCAAGTTAAATCTTATGTATGTATATTATTATATGACAATATCACTGTCCTCCCGTTGTTCATCGATTTGCTCAAGCAGGTCCAGTAACATCTCCACTGTGACACTTGTTATGTGTTTGGCATATCAGATATGTCACAGGTAGCTTGCCAGGTTTTGCCGTGCGGGCGAGATACTCTCAGTAGCTTGCCGGGCTCTCCGAGAGGGGCGGAGGAATTGAACTCAGGTCGGCCATGTTGGCTGTGAGCAAGGCAAACACCCTACCTGCTGTGCTATCGCATACATAAATATAAACATACATTTATCTAAACATGTACACTACCACTCTATATGTGGTCTCTTACCTATGAAGGCTCAACTTCATGTTTTTTTACAGTATTTTCTTTATAGTGTTTTATTAAAGTAATATTTCCTTATGAAAATAGTATATGATTTTTATGAATATCATTGGTATGCAAATAGATGTGTCAATTGTATTAACTTCACCACTAGAACTTTCATTCTATTGTTCCCCATATATTTGTCCAATTTTACCCATTCCTCTAACTATTCCCCTCTGAAAACCACAAATAAATCTACCCAAAAAAATTAGTTCTACTTAATTTACCTGCTTGTTTTCTTTATATACCACATATGAGTGAAAATCACGTGTGTTTTTCGTATTCTTTATAGTTGATTTTACTAATACCTTCTATGTCCATCTACTTTATTGAAATTTTATGTTTTTAAATCTCTGTGCAGTATTTTATTGCATTATATACCACATCCTCTTTTTCAATTCGTCAGTTGATAAGCAGGCACATTGTTTTTAATTCTTGACTATTGTAAATAATGCTGCAGTAAATATGGCATACATCATTTTGAACTTGTGATTTGTATATGTGGGTAAGTTTCAAAAGTTTTAAAAACTAGAAAATATAAAATTTCTATTGGCAAGAGGTAGTAGCCATATCCATCTGTGCTCAGGTTATTCTTGATTCTGCCTGTTCTGTGTATCATATACAGTGCCAGAGATTGACCCCAGGGTCTTCTGGATTTCATTAATAGTAATTAATCTTCCCTTCTATCTGCATTCAGCACTTCTTTTTTGTCTTTTAGATAATAGCCATTCTCACAAGTACAAATTGATGTCTGACTGTTGCTTTTATTTAATTTTTCTAATACTAAAAGAAGATGAACATCTTTTTATATGCCTATTGCCCAATTATATGTACTCTTAGGGAGGTGTCTGTTCAAATCACTTTCCTATTTTTAATTGGATTTTCAATTTTTATGAATTTTCTGTGTTTTGATTATTAATCCCTGTTGACATAAGACTGTAAGTAGTTTTTCTTTAGCAAAATGCCATTTTTCAAATTTATGTTTCTCTTTTTTTGCTGAAAGTTTACAGTTTGAAGGATTCCTAGCAAGTGGGGGGGGGGGGGGAAGGCATTCCAAGATGTGGTGAAGTAAACCTCTAGAAAAAAACCAAAAATGGTGAAAAAAAAGTCTGAAAGGAAATGAACAGCATACCAGAAAACTATGACATGAATACATGCAAAACAATATGGGAATCCTCAGAGTTCCTAAAGAACAGGAAGACAAGTTAGATGAAGAAACAATAGTCAAAGAAATCAAAGAATCTCCCATAACTGAGGAATACAGAAAACCTAACATGAGAGACCCAAATGGGTTCCAGAGAAAACAGTTTCAACTAGAAAAACCCCAAGACACATTTTGCTCAGATTGACAAAGTCCAAAAACAGAGGCAGAAGATCACAAAAAGAAACTACATAATGGGAAAGCCAATACGATTCACAGTAGATCTATTAACTGAGACTCCACAACACAGAAGAAAATGGAGGGATACAGTATAAAAATTAATGAAATGAACATATCACCAAGAATACTCTTTCCAGATTTAAAGAAACAATATAGAGCTTCATGAATAGGCAACAGTTTAGGAAATTCATAACCTTAGAACCAGTTTTGAGAGAAGTGTTAAAGGAGTAGGGCAGAGAGCTAGTACAGTACTTATTTAGCATGTGTTTGACTCAGATTTGATCCCCAGTATTCTATCCTGTCTCTCAAGCCTGCCAATAGTGATTCCTGAGTGCAAAGTGAGGAGTAAGCCATGCTGAACGTGGTCCCCAAACAAACAACCCCCCCAAAAGTATTGAATTAGTTTATTTAAAAGACAGGACAAACTTCCCAGTACACGGTATGGAGTATGGCACTCACTCATGGTGCTTAAGTTTGTCCACTACTCGAATAAGAAAGATCTGTTTACGCCTACCTTGCTACGTGGCTTTATATATTTTCATTAACAAACTAACGTGTTATTTATAGTGAATGTTCTATGTCTGATCAGTGCTTTATTTTACATCCACAGGGATTATTAGAATCTTCTACTTGTTAACGCAGATAATTAAACATTATAGATAATAAAATATCTTCTTTTTTTTCTTTTTTTTTTGCCTTTTGAGTAACACCTGGTGATGCACAGGGGTTACTCCTGGCTCTGCACTCAGGAGTTACTCCTGGCGGTGCTCAGGGGACCATATGGAATGCTGGGAATCGAACCTGGTTCGGCCGCGTGCAAGCAAACACCCTATCTGCTGTGCTATCTCTCCAATCCCAGTAAAATATCTTCTAATATAAAACCAATATCCCCTTTCTTAGGACAAAACACACTTTCACAATTTCATAGTCCTATTAAGATTTCTTCTTTAGGGGGGGTGGGGGGAAATGGGCACTGGTGGAGGGATGGGTATTTGATCATTGTATGACCGAAACTCAAGCACAAAGATTTGTAAATCTACAACTGTACCTCATGGTGCTTCACTAATAATAATAAAAAAAAAGATTTCTTCTTTAAAATTTTCTTAATTAGTCATACTGAATTTTACACTTCTAAGTTTTAACTATTTTATGGAAAATTTAAAATGTATTAACACAGAATTATTCATAATGTTAATTTAGTTTATGTACCTTTGGGGAGCTGAAGCAACAGTAGGGCTTTTGTCTTGCATTCAATAAACCCCAAGTTTGATCCCTGGAACCTCATAGAGGTTATACTCATCAAGAACAAGCTCTGTGCACAGAGCCAGCAGAAAGCCCTGAGCACAGCCAGGTATGGCAAAAAATATATATATCACTAAAAGAAATGAAAAGTACAGTTTTTGAAAAATGTTTTATCAACCCATCTTAGATTTATGATTTTGTTGAATTTCCTGAATGAAGTGTGCAAGGTAACTATGATTCACTGTATTGTAAATCTGAGCACCTCAATAAAATTTGTTTTAAAATGTTTAACATGCCTTTAACTACCATATGTTTATTGATGCTTTGTGCTCAACATATGGCTTTATCTATCACTAAACATGTTCCACAGGGTAGAGTCAGGAGAGATAGTACAGGTGGTAAAGCACAAGTTGCACAGGTTCAACCCATGTTCCAATCCCAGCTCTGCATATGGTCTCCAGTGACTGCAGGAGTGATTCTGGAGCACAGAGTCAAGAATAAACCCTTGTGGCTTTAGGAGCATAGTCTTCATCAGTCTCCTCTGTGCCCTGTTCATCTAACTCATCGCTGAAGATCATTGTTCTCTTGTTCTGTTTTGTTTTCTGGAAGATCTGTCACCGTCTTATGGGTGCTAAATACTCTGTTATTATAGTCAGATGTTGGGTCTGTTAATATTTGTTACATATATTTTGGTGCTGGCACATTTGGGTCATGTGTATTTTAATTTTTTATCTTCCTATTGTATTAACCCTTTTATTCATATGAAACATTTATATTTCCTTCATGCTCCAGTTTATATATCAGTTTCTGCTTTTCAAACTTTCTGTTTGTTTGTTTTGGAGTTATGTCCAGAGTGCTCATGTTCAGTGGCCACACCATAGAGGTGCTCTGACAACCATGTGGTTGCTGGGATTGAATTTAGGGCTTCCACATTAAAGCATACACTCCAGCTTTTTCTTTCTGGCTACTTTTTAAATTTTGTATTGGTTTTGAAATACTAGTTTCATGCCTTCACTATAAATCTATTTTTTCAATTATCACTTAATGAGTATCTTTTAAGCAGCATATAGTTAGTTGTGTTTTCCATTTTACTCCATCTAGCCATTCTCTACCTTTTTATTGGTGAGTAACTCTTTATTTTTAGGGCCATTACTATATATGAAACAGTTTTTCCTACAAAAATGGAAGCATGGGGGGTGCCACCACCAGGTCAACCTGTACCTGTGGGGCATGTGCATCAGCAGCCTGATGGTGCCTTCAGGCTTCCTGACACCCCAAAATTGCTGCTGTGCCTATGGCCTACCCCATCAACTTGGGACCAAGTTAACCAAGAAAAATGGCCAAAAGTTAGGTGTGTGGGAACCACTACACACTCACAAACCACCTCCAGCTCAGCTATTCAAGCTCATTTATTATTTCAAAGGCCCATAAAGAAATATCAAAAGAGATCATTGAAAAATGTTTTATCAACCCATCTTAGATTTATGATTTTGTTGAATTTCCTGAATGAAGTGTGGAGAGTCAGGAGAGATAGTACAGGTGGTAAGGCACAGTTTCTCTCGGACCCGTGCATGTCTGACCATCTTTAGGTGGGCGGCCACGTGATGTTCTGACGTCCTGTGGAATCCAGTCGGTAATGGCTCTAGTCCAGCAGTTGTCTCCAAATCGCATTACATGTCCAGTCCATCTGATTTTTGATGCCTTGGCAAGTTAGACAGTGTCCCTGATTCTCGATAGTCAACAGAGGTCGGAACTCCGGATTCCTTGCTCACTTGAGTGATGGAAGCATAGCTCTTTTGATTCCTCTTTGGGATACCAGACTAGCATTCTCATCCTGTTTTCGTAGGGCTCAGATCTCTGAGGCATATGTTAGTGCAGGAAGAACGGTACAGTTGAAGAGATGTGCCTGGAGCCGGAGGGATGTGGAATGTATTTTCAAATCTTGATGAACTTACCCAGATAACCCATTAGTAAGTCAAGAAAAGTATGTACATATTTGCACATAGGGCAAGACAGAGAAAGAAGGAGAGAGAGGAAGAGAGATGGATTTTGAGAGAAGAAATATATAAAAACAGAAGATTACTATGGTTTAAAACAAGGTGCCTCACAAGCAAGGGAAATTATCATAGATAATCACAGTATTTTTGGTGAACACTGAATACTAGCTGAAGTAGAAGAAGATACTGGAGGGATAAAAAAAAATATCTTCCAAAGGAACTAAATGCAAAAGAACCATTACCCTAAAGTCAAGATATCTAGATATTAATGCAACCCAGTGTGCATGTGACTGAACATTTCTTTCCTTTGAACCTCAATATCAGACCCGAATTCATAACTTACATGGAGGAAAATGTAGGTAGAACCCTCCATGACAATGAAGCTAAAAGCAGCTTTAAGGACGAAATACCACTCACAAAGGAAGTGAAAACAAATATAAACAAATGGGACTAAATCAAACTAAGAAGCTTCTGCACTTCAAAAGAAACAGTGACCAAAATACAGAGAAAGCTCATGGAATGGGAAAGAATATACCCAATACCCATCTGATAAGGGGTTAATATCCAGGATACACAAGACACTAGTAGAATTGTACAAGGAAAAAAAACCTCCAAGGGCATCAAAAATGGGGGGGGGGAAATGAACAGAAGCTTCCTCAGAAAAGAAATACAAATGGCCAAAAGGCACATGAAAAATGTTCCACACTGCTAATATTCAGGGAGATGCAAATCAAAATAACAATGAGACATCATCTCACACCACAGAGACTGACATACATCAGAAAGAACAGAATAATCAGTGCTGGCACGGATGTGGGGAGAGAGGGACTCTGTTTCACTGTTGGTGGGAATGCCGAGTGGTCCAGCCTTTTTAGAAAACAATATGGGCATTCCTTCAAAAACTAGAAATTGTGCTTCCATATGACCTCTCAATACCATTTCTGGGAATATATCCCAAGGGTGCAAAAAAGCATAGTAGAAATGACATCTGCACTCAGACATTCATCGCAACACTCTTCACAATAGTCAGAATGTGGAAACAACCCAGGTGCCCGAGAACAGATGACTAGTTAAAGAAACTTTGGTACATCTATGCAATGGAATACTATGCAATTGTTACAAATGATGAAATCATGAAATTTGCTTATAAGTGGATGGTCATGGAGAGGATCATGCTAAGTGAAATTAGACAGAAAGAGAGAGAGACATAGAATTACTTCACTCATTTCTAGAATATAAAATAACAATATGAGACTGATACCCAAGGATAGTTGACACAAGGACCAGGAATATTGCTCCATACTTGGAAGCCTGTCTCATGAGCCAGGGGAGAAGGCATCTGGAATAGAGAAGGGACCATCATTAAGTCAGTGATGGTTGGAAGGATTGTTCGGCATGGAAAACATGTGCTGAAATTAGATAATGGAGCAAACGTGATAACCTCTCAGTATATATATCGCAAACAACAATGCCCAAAAGTAGAGAGAGAGTTTGCGAAAAATTGTCTGCGATAGAGGCCGGGGGAGGGTTGGGATGGGAGGTTGGGGATACTGGGGACATTAGTGGTGGAAAATATGCACTGGTGGAGGGATGGGTGTTCGATCATTGTATGACTGAAACTCAAACACGAAAGCTTTGTAACTGTATCTCACAGTGATTCAATTAGAAAAAAGAAGTAGCATTTGAATTGATGTGACGGCTTGATTTACAAATCCTCAAAGTTCATTACTAGACTCCAAACTCACAACATGGTCTAATTTGGAATAGGGTCATTACCCTTATATTTAACAAAGTTTATGTCATGCTGGAATGAGGATGACCCCCAATACAATAAAGGGTACCTTCGGCCCATAGCCATTGGCATGTTGACTTGCCCACTAGCCCTGCTCTACAGATTCATGACAATCTCCAAGGAAATGCAACCCAAGCAGCTAAAATTCGTGGTAACACAGTCCCTGGCTGAAAATTTTGAGGCAAGCATGGGAGGGGGGAGTGGGCTGAGTCCCACGCCCTGCTGAAATCTGGCTGTGGTACCCACCCCCCCACCAATACAGCCATGCAAAAGACTTAACTCCATGAATTCACTGGTAATCTCTCTAGAGACACCAAACTATGAACAAATTCAGGTCCTCTGGTGTCGAAGCTGAGAACTCTGGGGTCTTCTCAGAATGGGAGTGGGCAGCCTCCACCCACCCCAATGTACTTCTGAAAGCCCTGGAAGCCTTGCCTACCTTCCACAGCCCCTCCTATGACAACTATTGACCCATATCCTGGATCCTAAAGACTCTAGTCTTCACATCCATGAATGCAGCAGCACAATACTTCCAAGTTCCTCAATGCTGAAAGTTTAGTAGGAGTCAACCTGAAATCAATTCGATGAGTATATTTTTACAAATGTATTTTCTTGGCAGATGCTTTCTGTTTAAAGTATGCAAATTAGACAGGAAAGTAACATAGAAAGCAACTAAACTTAACAAACAAGAACAATAACACAGAAGGTTCAACTAGCAACAAACAGCTTATTAAATCCTTAGACAAGGATTTAACAACCCCCTGGTGAGACAAAACAATTTTCACATTAAAAAATTGATTTCTTAAAAATTTTTATTAGTGAGACACAGTTGTAGACCTACAAGTATTTTTTGCTTGGGTTTCAATTATACAATGATCAAGTACCCATCCCTCCACCAGTGCCCAAAATTTGATTTTTTAAACATTGATTTGAATTTTGTTAACTAATCAATTTTAACTATAGAATTACATCAACAGTTGTGGATTTTGTCTATATTTAAATAAGTTTCAAAAAAAGGATTGAAAAGAAAAATAATTTTAGAAGGGGGACATCTATAGATAATCACACACATATACAATACCATGTGAAGATTAGAATTATGCTGATATGAGACAAAAAACTACCATAACCTAAGGATGAAATCTGAAACTGATCCCTTTTATAAGCTCACAAAAGACAGCCAGCTTCCTGTCACCTTGATCTTAGACTTATTTCTGTTGCTTAAGCCAATAATTTCATGATGCTTTTTAAGGCAGTCCTTGAAAATTAATATATGTGCTACATAGAATTATATGAAAGCAGTGTATAGAAATGTATAATTTGTTTATGTTTATGTTTTCAGCTAAACACAATTATAATACAATACATACTTATTAAAATACTAAACAGACAGGGCTGGAGTGATAGCACAGAAGGTAGGGTGTTTATCTTGCACGCAGCCAACCCGGGTTTGATTCCAAGCATCCCATATCATCCCCTGAGCACTGCCAGGAATAATTCCTGAGTGCAGAGCCAGGAGTAACTCCTGTGCATGGCCAGGTGTGACCCAAGAAGCAAAAAAAAAAAAAAAAAAACTAAACAGTAAGCTCAATACTCCACATACGGTAGGTATCAAATGCTCGTTAAATGAATGTTTTGATAAATAAAAAGAAAAAGAAATAAACAAATTGGGAGTAAATAAATATATATATTTAAATCTCTTTCATAATTTCCTGCACCTCCCTCTACCAATCCATTCTGCATTCCCTGCCTCCCCAAGTCTAAAAATGAAATGGAATTTAAAACTGGGCAAAATCAAACTTCTTATACAAACTTCACTTTAGAAGATTGAAAGCTGTGATACTGAGAGAACACAGCCATAATAAACATTTCTCACAGAACATATTGCTCCTGAGCATCTGGTGGTGTCTGATGGAAAGGCTTAAAAACCAAAGGCATCATTTCTCCATGGCAAGAACAGCAACAGTCAAAGTAATATCTGAAGTATACTTCTAAAAACTGCTGTTAGAACTTTCATGATCATTAAATGCCTAATGCCTTAAACCAAATGCCTACAGAGAAAATTAATCTTAATTTATTCAGAGTATTTTGGTTTTGTGGTCTTCCAGGATTAATTCTTTATACTATTTGAAGAAAAAAACCATATTCTTTAAATGCGGTCATCTAGATGCACTCTCAAATATGTTAGGGAGTTGCACATGTCCACAACATATGATAAAAGTGCTAAATATTGTGCCTAAGGTCATTTAAACACGTGTGTGTGTGTTTGTAGGTGAGGTCATCCACCTACTGAAAAAATACAGTAGTGGTAATAATCTGGCTCACACATTTACTAAATGGAATGCAGAACAGAGAAAAGTAAGTTAGGATTTCAATTAAAGGGAAAATGATACAAATCTACAATAATAACTAGCTGTATGACCTTGACAAATATACCCAATTCTGTTTTCATAAGCTTCATCTCAAAATTAAAACATTTTAAATTTTGATCTTCAAAGACATTTTCCAAAATTGAATTTTTTAAGGGAAAGTATAAGAATACTGTGAGCTCTGCAGAAAAATAAAAGATATCAGGGCTGGAGCAATAGTACAGCAGGTAGGGCGCTTGCCTTGAATGGAGCCTATCCAGGTTCAATCCCCAGCACCCAATATAGCCCCCTGAGTCTGCCAGAAGTGACCCCTGAGTGCAGAGTCAGGAGTAAGTCCTGAGCCAAACTGGATGTGGCCAAAATATATTTTTTAAAAAGAAAAGAAAAAGAAAATATGTCATGGTCCAGGTAATATTAACACACTTATAGCTGCAATAGCTGGAAGATATCTAAAGACATGTAAATAATTTTTGTGACATGAATGAAATTATTTGCTCGATTTGCTCAAGCGGGCCCAGTAACGTCTCCATTGGAGACTTTGTTGTTACTGTGTCTGGCATATCGAAATTATAATGGACATCAATTAATGGATGGGAAAGTGTACTGCCTCATTGTGCTACAATTGAGTCTCCCCTACTACTTACTTACATTTTGAGATTACTGGAGTTTTTAGCACTTTTATACCTACCAAATAGATTATCTTGAAGGAGTGCAAGCTTTGTGTTTGGTTTTATTGCCTTTTAAAAATTAAAGTATTATTATATTACAGCATATAAGTTTCAGGATTGTTTCATCATATCTGTATATATATTTAAGTTCAGTACAAAAATTTCAATTTTACCCTTTGCCATAAAACTGACCCTTTAACTTGCCACAGACAGCAGTGAAGAAACCTGCAGGCACCACAACACCCCAAGAATTCTTCAGGCCCCATACCAAGCCGATATCACCAGGATGTCCCAGATGGGGCAAGTGCAGTCTCCCTGTCTTTTCTAGATGGAATCCCAGGGACCATGAGCTTCTACAAGCATGGCTCCGGTATATGGGCACCAGGACTATTCCTCTGAACCGTGCGGCCTTGTGACCTTTCCTGACATGCAAAGTGAGCAATGGAAAGTAAATGATCTAACATCTGTCCCTGGAAGGCAGGCTTGAATGGTGGTGGGAAAATTCGAGCAAAATATAATGCCCAGCAGAAATGCATCTGGACTGTGCATTAAACTACGGCACCATGCCGCCCCAGGAGGGGAAAGGTGTTTGTCCCTCTGCCTTTTCCCCCTGGTGGCAGTGGCATGGTGGCCATCATCTTTCAAAGTCTAATGGACAGCCTGGTATGAGACTGCAGTGACGAGCACGTGGAGCCTCATGGGATGGGTGATGGAACCTGCCCTGCTCCCCGCTCTGACAAGGCCCCAAGTTGCCACCCACGAACGCCTCCTCCAGCTCCTGAACAACCACGATCCCAGAGGCATACAAACCAATCTCAGAACCTAGCAGCTTTTGGCAGTAATCTCTCTAGACTTATTACTAGAACATCAGAAATCCAAAATCGCGTGGCCGCAATAGCAGCTATGCGACATCATATGCTCTTCATAACCAGCAATAGAAAACAAACTATCTAATGATGTCTTTTTACCAGGTCTGAATGTTGGGGAAAATTACAAATAATAATGGTGGGTCCTTTGTTGTAATACTGAATGTGAACAATGAGAGAGAGAGAGAGAGAGAGAGAGAGAGAGAGAGAGTAAAGTGGAAATCTGCCACACAGGCAGAGGGAGGGGTGGGAGGGGAGGTGTAGTGTACTGGGGTTCTTGGTGGTGGAAAATGTGCACTGGTGAAGGAATGGCTGTTTGATCATTGTATGAGCAACAGAGACTTAAAGTGAAAGGCTTAGTGACTATTCTCACGGTGATTCAATAAACTAAAAAATTAAAAAAAAAACCTGACCCTTTAAAACTCATATATCATCCATTCCACTTTCCCTTCTGATAACGAGATATTTGATATTATAATCATAAATCTAATTTCTATTTTATTAATGATGTATTTCATTAACATATCATTAATAAAACCTGTGACATATTCGATATGCCAGAAACAGTAACAAGTCTCACAATGGAGACGTTACTGATGCCCGCTCAAGCAAATCGATGAACAACAGGAGGACAGTGCTGCAGTGTTATTTCATCCCTTTTTGCTTTCTCTGTATGCCACATGAATACTGCATTAAGTCAAATAGTCTCTAGGTCTATCCATATTGTTGCAAATGACAGGGTCATTATTTTATAGTGGATATTATTCTATTTTTTGTATGTATCAAATTTCTTAACTGTGATAACTGCCTTCTTAATATGTAGGAGAATGTATTTCTTCTTAATTACTGCAGTGCGACATATTCAGATTAAAGCCATGCACGTTTGGAACTGGCTTGTGGATGACAGAGCTATGAAACTATAAAACAAATACATGATAAAGCTACAAATTTAAAAATGTGTGTGCTTGCAGTTCTTTCACTGCTTTAATTTTTCCAGTTAAAAAACTTACATTCCATGAGCAACTTGCCTCCAGTTGGCATCAGTGGGCCTGACCCAGGATGGGAGGCCAGTCCCTCCCTTCAGTGCCAACGGCCTCCACATCCACATGCACTATTTAAAAGGACCCAACACAGCTCCTAAAGTTTGTAGCCATTTATGCTGTCATGCTACAGACCTACATTCTGCTTACAATTATACCACCAGTCATGAGGTGAAGAGAGGCAGAGAAGAAAAAGAGAAACCCCAGTAAAATCTTTCATCATCTTTCAGGGAGTCTAACTACAAAGATTCACCCCCAGAATAGCAAGCACACTAAGAAGACAATGGGGGAAATACTGAGAAATTGACCAAGATAAATGAGCAAAACACTATCATTGAAGCCATAAATAATGTGTAAATTTTCAATGTCTTGGTAACACCATGATGAGGATGTTCCAACAAAGAACTCAAAGAAATGAAGGCACAGGTAGTCAGAAAAGCACAAGAAAGTACAAAAGTTGAAATGTTTTAGAAAAGCTATTACAGTCACAAATGAAGAACATGGTAGGTGATATTAAAAATTAATAATTTGGGGGCTGGAGTGATAGCACAGCAGGTAGGGTGTTTGCCTTGCATGCGGTTGACCTGGGTTCGATTCCCAGCATCCCCTATGGTCCCCTGAGCACCACCAGAGTAATTCATGAGTCAGGAGTAACCTCAGTGTATTGCAGGGTGTAACCCCCCCCCCCAAAGAAAAGAACTTAATGAGAAGCTCTGAAGAGCAGAATAACAGGAGCTGAGCAAACGATACACTCACTTAAAGAGAAGGATGAAGCCTCCAAGAAACAGTGGAAGAACATTCTGTCACTGCCTCTATGTAAGCACATCTGCAGGCTCAGTACAAGAGACTCATAATTAAATCCCCAAAGAGATCAACTAGCTGCAAAACTCTATAAGCTACATCAATCCACAGCTAATAACTCCTCTGGAGGGGGGACAAGTTCCTGCCCTGCTGACGCCTGCACTGCACTCCACTATGACAGCTGGCGCCATGGCTACAGCCTAACTCCTTACCCACAACTGAGCTCCACAGAGACACCAAACTGCTCAAAATTTCACGCACACCAGGTTTTTTTTTCTTTTTCGTGAATACTCTGGGCTTTCTCAGAATGGGCATAGACAACCTCCCACCAGCTCTCATATTTCCTGAAGCCCTGGAAGCCACACCCACAATCCACCATCTCCACCATCTAATCTCATTGCCCTGTTAAATATTCTGGATTTTTTTTTTTTGTTTTTTGTTTTTTTGTTTTTTGTATTTTTTTTTAATTTATTTATTGAATCACTGTGGGAAAGGTTACAAAGCTTTCAGGTTTATGTCTCAGTCATGCAAATATCAAACACATTTCCCTTTACCAATACTTATTTTTTACCCTGAAGAACCCCAATAAAACACCACCCCCCACCCCTCCCCGTCCCTGTGAGGCAGATGAATTCTAGTTAACACTCTATCTGCTTTGATTAGATTCATTGTTTCAATAAGATTCACCACTATTATTTAGAGTTTACCCCCCCCCCCCCAAATCAGACATGCTGAAAAAGCATTGTGAAGTGATTTGCTTTCTACAGCTGGGTTCAAGAATTAAATGTTGGTTTTGGATTTCTGCTATTTTACCTATTGACCCTGGAAGTATTTCTACTGAAAGTCAGATAGTTAAGAAATTGGTTTCTGTGTTCTGGAGTCGTGGCCGTGCTGGAGAGCCGCTCGCGTGGGGCAACCGGTGGCCTCGGTAGGGCGTGAAGGGCGGAGCGAAACGCCCCCCTTCCCATGAGGTTTTAGTCACCCCCACACTCCCGGCTCACACCTGCTGTCCACAAGGCTCCCATGTGGCCGCCATCTTTCTTTCCAGAGAGGAGAGGGCGAATGGGGCAACACCCTTTCCCCTCCGGCAGACTTGATGGGCTGGATCAACGCATAGTCCGTTCACTTTTCTGCTCCAAGCTGCTGGGTTCTGCATTAAGTCCTTGTGCTTCTGGGGCCATGGCCGTGCTGGAGAGCCGCTCGCGGGGGGTGACTGGTGACCTCGGTAGGGCGTGAAGGACGGACCGGAACGCCCCCCGACCCATGAGGTTTTAGTCGCCCCCACTCCCCCGGCTCATACCTGCTGTCCACAAGGCTCCCATGTGGCCGCCATCTTTCTTTCCAGAGGGAGGAGGGCGGAAGGGAGCAACACCCTTTCCCCTCTGGGCAGAAATGATTGCCTGGATTAACGCATAGTCCTTTCACTTTTCTGCTCCAATCTGCTGGGTTCTGCATTAAGCCCTTGTGCTTCTGGGGCTGTGGCCGTGCTGGAGAGCCGCTCGTGGGGGGCAACTGGTGACCTCGGTAGGGCGTGAAGGACGGACTGGAACGCCCCCCTTCCCATGAGGTTTTAGTCGCCCCCACACTCCCGGCTCATACCTGTTGTCCACAAGGCTCCCATGTGGCCGCCATCTTTCTTTCCAGAGAGGAGAGGGCGAACGGGGCAACACCCTTTCCCCTCCGGCAGACTTGATGGCCTGGATCAATGCATAGTCCGTTCACTTTTCTGCTCCAAGCTGCTGGGTTCTGCATTAAGCCCTTGTGCTTCTGGGGCTGTGGCCGTGCTGGAGAGCCGCTCGCGGGGGGCAACTGGTGACCTCGGTAGGGCGTGAAGGACGGACCGGAACGCCCCCCTTCCCATGAGGTTTTAGTCGCCCCCACACCCCCGGCTCATACCTGCTGTCCACAAGGCTCCCATGCGGCCGCCATCCTTCTTTCCAGAGAAGAGAGGGCGAATGGGGCAACACCCTTTCCCCTCTGGGTTAACTCATCGTCCGTTCACTTTTCTGCTCTAAGCTGCTGGGTTCTGCATTAAGTCCTTGTGTTTCTGGGGCTGTGGCCGTGCTCCAAACTTAACTCTGATTTTCAGGGAGAAAGATTGGGTGGTTTACTTCTCATTGATCACTTTGTATATAGAGAGATGTATATTTGTATATTGAGAAAAAGTCCTCGTTCCCGCATACTCGAGCTGTGTTTGTAGAGGCTTCTGGTCACCGGGGTTCCATCTGGGGGAGGCGGGATGCGGCGCCTACTCCATCTGGAACTTGCCGGTGATCTCGGCTCTTTTTGGAACCTGTTTTTTCTTTTTTTTTTTCCTCCGGGATCCCGTACCCTCCATGTGTTCCTTCTCTTATGCTGAACGCTTCAAAGATGGCACTGGGGGGCGGGCTGTGGGCGTGACTTCCGGAATCAGAGGTTACCTGGGAGGTGTAGTCCGGCAGATTTGAGAAAAAGTCCTCGTTCCCGCATACTCGAGCTGTGTTTGTAGAGGCTTCTGGTCACCGGGGTTCCATCTGGGGGAGGCGGGATGTGGCGCCTACTCCATCTGGAACTTGCCGGTGATCTGGGCTCTTTTTGGAACCTGTTTTTTCTTTTTTTTTTTCCTCCGGGATCCCGCACCCTCCATGTGTTCCTTCTCTTATCTATTCTGGATTTTTTGAAGCACCAACATCTCCAAACTCTCCAATGTTAACATCCCAGTAGGAGCACACCATAAGTAAAGTAAAGTAAAGTAAAGTAAAGTAAAGGCCCTCCCGTTGATCATCAATTTGCTTGAGCGGGCCCAGTAACGTCTCCATTGGAGACTTTGTTGTTACTGTGTTTGGCATATCAAATACGTCACTGGGAGCTTGCCAGGCTCTGCCGTGCGGGCGAGATACTCTCGGTAGCTTGCCGGGCTCTCCGAGAGGGGCGGAGGAATCGAACTTGGGTTGGCCATGTTGGCTGTGTGCAAGGCAAACACCCTACCGCTGTGCTATCGCTCCAGCCCCAGGAGCACACCATATTGGATGGGAATGTATTGGATGGGAATGTAATATAGAAGCCAACTAAATTCAATTAACAAAAACATTGTGGGTAGGGCATTTGCCTTGCACACAGCCCACACGGCCAACCTGAGTTTGATTCCTCCACCCCTCTCGGAGAGCCCAGCAAGCTACCAAGAGTATCTCACCTGCATGGCAAAAAGCCTGGCAAGCTACCAGTGACGTATTTGATATGCCAAACACAATAACTCCAAGTTTCACGATGGAGACGTTACTGGGCCCGCTCGAGAAAATCGATGAACAACGGGAGCACAGTGCTACATTAACACAGAAGGCTCAACTAGCAGCACAGCTTAGTAAACACTCAGACAAGGAATTACTTTACACATAGTGATATATAACAGTTTTCACAAATTTTCTTTTACTGAAGTATTTTTTTTTTGACAATTCCACTAGCCATGTAGTGGTTATTAGCAATATAAAAATTTATTTTAGGCCTGCTATCGGGGGCAAGTTTGAGGAGTGGTTGGGAAAATGGGAAAAATTTTAGAAGGAAGGTCACATTAGTGGTGGGATTAGGGTAGGAATAGTGAATACCTGTAATAATGCATCATGAACAATTTGTAAACCATGGTACCTAAATAAAGTAGAAAATAAAAGAAAATAAAGTAAAATAAAGTGTCCACACCCAAAGAAAAGGAAAAAGAAAAAAGGAGAAGAAATAGTAGATGGTGGAAAATAGTAAAGAAATGAACAGCATACCAGGGAACTATGGGATGAGTTCAAGAGGAAAAATATAAGAATTACTGGAGTGTCCAAAAAATAGGAAGACAAATGTGCTTAAGAAACAATAGTTTAAAGATATCATCGTAAGAATTCCCCAGGGTAGAAGATTGCAGGTAAATTCCAAGAGACTCAAAAGGTCCCAGCAAAAGTAGATTCAACTAAGAAAGATACATTGACACATTGACCTCAAAGATAGAGACAGAATACTTAAAGCAGCAAGATCAAAAAAGAAACTTATAAACACATGAACACCCGTAAGGTATATAGCAGATCTAATCAAATATAATCAGATCTAATCACTCTCCACACATCCGGATGGGCCTCATACATGAAAGAACTGGCAGAGGAACCCAGGCATGTGGGTCCCGGGGCTGAGGTCTCCAAGCCTACTCGGATTGGGACTGGGTCTTCTCCACCTAGACCCTTCATCTTCCAGTAGGTAGGCATCACACCCACTAGCTGCTGCCAGCGCCAGGTTGGTCCCATCAACGGCCAAGATGCAGAGACTATAAAACCCAGCTCCAGGAAGCGACATCTTATTATCTTATCTTATTTTTCCTTTGGAGAACCTGGCAGGCTACCAAAAGTATCCTGCCCGCACAGCAGAGTCTGGCAAACTTCCCGTGTCATGCTTAATATGCCAAATACCAGTAACAATGATGGGTCTCATTCTCCTAATCCTGAAAGAGCATTGAAATGGCTCTTTTAAAATCTCAGGGCTAGGAAGAAGGAGATGTTACTGGTACCTGCTCGAGGAAATCGACGAACAATAGGATGATCGTGATCATGAATCAAATGAAACTCTGTGGGCTAGAAGAGTTTATAGGGATATAGTACAAAATTTCAATTAAATGACCATCTCACCAAGAATACTCTCTCCAGCTGGATTATAATTCATATTTGAAGGAAAATTTCAGATATCCATGTACAGATAAAGACTTAGAGAATTCATAGCTTGAAACCAATTTTGCAAGAAGCATTAAAGGAACTTCTCTAAAGGACAGAGCAAACTTCCCAACATGTAGCACTGAGTATGGCATTCACTAACAGCACATATGGTTGCCCTCTACTAGAGTACGAAAGGAATGTCTACTCTTAGCTTGCTAAGGAATTTTATACACTTTCAATAATAAATTCACATCTTATGTTTTTGGTTAAAATCACTTAGCAATCAATCATCACAAATTGATTTTATTGATTTATTTTTGACAATTCCACTTGCCATTCTTTTAAGTTTTGTTTGAACAACAATATGAATATATTTTTATATGTCTGCCAAGAGGGCTGGAGCAATAGCACAGCGGTAGGGCGTTTGCCTTGCATGCAGCTGGCCCCGGCCAAGCCAGGTTTGATTCCTCTGCCCCTCTCAGAGAGCCCGGCAAGCTACTGAGAACATCTCGCCAGCACGGGAAAGCCTGGCAAGCTATCCATGAGGTATTCAATATGCCAAACACCATAACAACAAGTCTCATAATGGAGATGTTACTGGGCCCACTCGATAAACAACAGGAGATAGTGCTACAGTGCTATGTCTGCCAAAGACACAGGCTGGGAGATGGGAGGGAACCTGGGATTATTGCTAGAATATCCAAGGAGGACACTGATGGAATTTGTATGCCTGAACTCTTTGTAAACAACTTTGTAAATTATGGTTGTGTCTTAATAAAAATTAAAAAGGAGAAAAGTATGATCTTCTCTTCGAGCTTGATAAAATATTTGAGTTTGAGTCGTTAAAGCACCAGTGATACTAGGCTATGTGTATGAGGTCTGTCACAAGAGAACTTCTGGCTTGGGGGTCACTTCAGCATTTATATACCTGGTAATCACAAAGCACTCCTCTTCCATCTATGTTCACATAAAGGAGTCCATTTTCCCATTCAACTCTCATTTCCTTAATCATGGGGGTTTTTCATTAACCCGTCATAGCACAGCGGTAGGGCGTTCACCTTACAAGCGGCCAACATGGCCGATCCGAGTTCGATTCCTCCGCCCCTCTCGGAGAGCCCGGCAAGCTACCGAGAGTATTCGATATGCCAAACACAGTAACAACAAAGTCTCCAATGGAGACGTTACTGGGCCCGCTCGAGCAAATCGATGATCAACAGGAGGGCCTTTACCTTTACCTTTACCTTTTATTCATTTGCAACAGGAAATAAAAACATTTGGGCTGTTGCACTCCTTGTGTTCTCATTTTCCTTAGATCTAGTTAGGTAAACTCTTACTTGTTTATTAAGTTAATGTAGCAAGAGATAAAGGTAAAGGTAAAGGCCCTCCCGTTGATCGTCGATTTGCTCGAGCGGGCCCAGTAACGTCTCCATTGGAGACTTTGTTGTTACTGTGTCTGGCATATCGAATACTCTCGGTAGCTTGCCGGGCTCTCCGAGAGGGGCGGAGGAATCGAACTCGGGTCGGCCATGTTGGCCGCTTGTAAGGCGAACGCCCTACCCGCTGTGCGTAGCAAGAGAAATCCTAAAAAATTGAAAAAACCATTTATTGGAATTTCTGAGACTCCAAAAGGCTGAAAGAGGTGGTGCCTTTCCTTCAATCATCTGGCAAACAATTTGGGTTTTCTCTCCATTATCTCTTCTTATAGACAAAAGCCCATTTTTACTCACACTCAACACCAGACTCAAAAACTTGCTTTCTCGAATTCCCTTACAGACATTACTAGCCATATGAATTAATGACACAGTTCTGACTAAAAACCATAACTGGTAGATATTTTTGAGACACAGAGATTTTTGTTTTTTTAGTATAAGACAGAAGATGTCCTCCTTTTTCAATTTTTCATGATGTGTCAAGAATAAAACAGCTAAAGGAAGACTAGAAGTATTTTTTAAGTTTATAATTTAATACTTAAAGTATCAGCAATTGCCTTTATCTAATTTTATTTTATGGCACATGAAGTACTCCTATTTATTTATTTATTTGTTATTATAGTTTTGTTTTAACAGTAGAAACTATATTGTTGTTTCAATTTATTTAAACATTAGATCTCTCTTATCTGCAACTGAATATATTTCTAGAAGATAATCAATTAGGAAGATAATTCTTGCTTTATTAGAGAATATGCATTGATAAAGTCATAATAAGTGCAGTTTTACACTTGTTGAATCTATGTTAAGTGGGGTATCTAATTAATAATTGACTGTCTATATGGATCTGAAGATGTAATATGATGATCTCTGAGCATGGAGCAGGAATAAGCTCTGAACACTGCCATGTAGGATCCCCAAACAAGAATTGTCTAAGTAGTTTTATCATTTTTCTTAATTTGGGAAAAAGGTGGCTAGAGGAAGACCAAGATAGGGTATCAGTAAAGAACAGTATTCTGACCACTACTCAGAAATATATACTTAAAGTAATGTCATTATGTTTCTCTGCTCTTTGTACTTTGAACAGAAGAAAGAAAAGTAACAGGTAAGTTTGATTATTTTTTTGGGTGTTTTCTGTTATCTGAAAAGTTTTTGTTGGGCATTTTTCTTATGGATGAAAGAAAAAGTGAAAATTAAGTAAATGTTTAAAATTTGCAATCATGTATATATTACACATATACAGAAGATAAATAGATAATATAAGATTTAGTCTTTTTTAAATTTCCAGAAAGTTTTAATTAGGCAACATAGGTTTTTGCAGAAATTATTGTGCAAAATAGCAGAAAAAGCAAAGAAGAATTACACAGTCCACCCTCTTCTTTTCTCTCCTTTTTTTAATTTAGGGGAAAATTAATGGCAAATTATCAGGAAAAAAAGAGGAACTTGGGGTATAATTGGAGGATTTTTTTGTTATTAATGGAAAAATAAATACAAATACTTAACTATCATTACTATACAAAAAAAAACACTTCTACTTAGTGGTGTTTTATTTTGTTATAAAAATCAAGTTCACTAGGTGTCCAAATATTCATAGTGTCATTAAAAAGAGGAAAGGGAAGAGGGAAAAGAGAGAGATTGAAGGGGCTTGAGAGCCCTTATGAATTACGCATTGAAGACCTAACGTTGATGTACTACTGGAATATTATTGGAATATTATTCTGGAACATAACTAGAACAGGGAATTGGATTATTTTATTTAAATATCCATTAATTGAATTTTCCACTAATGTAACTTGAGCAACTCTCTACGTGTGTGTATGTATATATGTATGCAGGCACCACTAACATCTCCATTGGTCCCAGCCCTGAAATTTTAGCAGCCTCTTCTTACTCGTCCTTCCCAACTCTGCCATATTGGAGGCTCTTTCAGCACCAGGGAAATGAGACCCGTTATTGTTACTGATTTTAGCACATCGAATATGCCAGGGGAAGCTTGCAAGGCTCTGCCATGCAGGCAGAATACCCCCTGTAGCTTGCTGGGCTCTCCGAGAGAGATGGAGAATGTATATAAGAGAATACAAGAAAGTATGTTAAAACCAAACACATGTGTTCTGCTTTAGGTACATCAGTGGGCTAGACTATAAGAAGTCGCAGGGCAGAGGAACTCCATACCATGGCAGTCACACTCACAAACTGCCCCCAGTGCCATGCAATCCCATCAACGGCCAAGATCCAGAGACTATATATATATATAACAGCATAGAGCGGAGTCTCATGCATGAATGAAGTCCCACAGAACCCAGATAATGTGAAACTTTGTGACCTTGGACTCTGGTCTCAATGGGACCCTGGAGCAGAGATCCCCTGCTTACTTCCCCCAGTCTCTGATGACCCCCAGAGGTCACACCCATAAGCCACGCCCTGCCGACACCAGATAATCTCTTCATTGGCCACCCTCCAGAAGTCATGACTGCCTCTCCCAGATGGGAGATAAAATGAGGATCTCATAACCACGCCACTGGTCTCGCACTGGGCTGTTTTTACTCGGAACACCCCATAGTGGAGCTGGTGAGAGCCCTCCCTGCACAAAGGGACCCAGCCCCGGCAGCCAACCTCCACTACCCAACCGCTGCCACACTCCAGGCCACTTTCCGGACCACGTGGTCGCAAAGCATTATGAGATACATTATAAGACACTTCCTACCCATTTTCCATAATTGCCACACTATATTTGATGGGGTTCAGACAGTAGGCAACAAATCATAGAGAGAAATATGTGAATATATGCCTCTTGGAGAGCCCAGCAAGCTACCGAGAGTATCCCGCTCGCACTGGCAGAGCCTGGCAAGCTCCCCGTGGTGTATTCGATATGCCAAAGCCAGTTATGACTATAGGGCTCTTTGCCTGACCCTGAAGAAAACTCCAATCATTGGGAAAAGACGAGTAAGAAGAGGCTGCTAAAATTTCAGGGCTGGGAGGAATACAGACGTTACTGGTGCCTGCTCGAGTAAATCGATGAGCAATGGGATGTTACTATATTCCTCTGGAGCTACAAACCAACAACTTCCTCTCTGATACATTTTCTCCATTTTATCTAAAGGAATGGTTTCTGCTTCCTCCTAACGTTGGCTCAGGAACACCCTTCACTTTACATCTTTGCATCCTCATTGTATTCTTTCAAGTAACTTGCCCACTGCCAGTCAATTTTTAGAATTAGGAACATTTAAATATCTGGAATAGCTCATTTTATTATGTCATATTTATTATTATGTAGAGCTATGCTAGAGATTAGCATCGCAAAACCATCCTTCAGCAATTTTTATCCTTGGGTATGATTTCAGTCCTGCTCCGATTAGCATAACTGGACAAGATCACATAGAAATGGCGAAGATTCTCATTGAAGAAGTTTTCTTCAGAAAAGTATGAATGAAACCAAGATAATTCATTTAGTACTAGTGACAAAAGTGACAGAGAAACAAAATGTTAGTGAAGACTAAAGCAATATTATAGCAGGAAGAGACTTGCCTTGCAAGTGGGTGACCCAGGTTAGATACTCAGTACTACATATGGTTCCCAGAGCCCCACAAGGAGTGATTCCTGGATGCAGAGCAAGGAGTAAGCTCTGTGTACATGCAAAAAACAAAGGAAGAAAGAAAGAGAAAGAAAGAAAGAAAGAAAGAAAGAAAGAAAGAAAGAAAGAAAGAAGAAGAAGAAGAAGAAGAAAGAAAGAAAGAAAGAAAGAAAGAAAGAAAGAAAGAAAGAAAGAAAGAAAGAAAGAAAGAGAAAGAAAGAAGAAAGAAAGAAAATATGTTAGGGAATACATTGGTATGCAGGCAATAACTTCCATCTTTACAGACAAACTAGGCATCATAGAACAAATTTAGGTATGAAATGAGTACATGAATACCTGATTTCACTTAGAAAAGTAACTGCTCTCTATAACACTAACAGATTATTGAACTTCTTTTATTTTTTTTTTGTTTTGTTTTTTGTTTGCTCAGGGCAATGCTCAGGGGTTACTCCTGGTTCATACACTCAGAAATCACTCCTGGCTCGGGGGACCATGTGGAATGCTGGAAATCGAACCCAGATAAGCCATATGCAAGGCAAATGCCCTACCCATTGTGCTATTGCTCCAGTCCCAAGGACTTATTTTCCTAAAAACCTTAGTAATATATGCTTTACAAAGATTAACATCTTTGCTTGTAATATAAATGTCAATCTGCCAAAAATAACTCCCAAATCATTTTTAATAAACTTCTAAGCAGAAAAGAGGAATGCATAAATGTTATAAAGCACTCAGACAAATGCCAAATATTATAGAGTTTAGATAGAATTTTTTTGTTGGTAATTTGCTGTTTTTTTCAGGCAATCCATGGACACTTTTTCTCAGATGTTATCACTATGATAAGAAAACTAATAAATTATTATATTGACTTAAATATTTCAGTACATTTATAAAGTAAATGCTATTGAGAATCATCCTCAAAAAATACCCCCTCTACCTTTGATTTATTTTTTATAAGTATTACTGCTTTAAAAAGCAGAATAAAAATGTCACATTCCTGTGTGTTTTTTTTAATTAATTTTCTCCTTTTTTTCTTTAGTATTAACTTTAGCAATGAAACCATTCTAGATTTTTCATAAGATATCTGACAGTTCGTTGTTTTTAAACTTCATTTTCTTCCCAGATTATTTTCTTGGTTGCTCCACAAAAGAAAAGCTGTGAAGATGAACAACTTTTTGATCTTTTAATATATTTCCTCTCTTAATAAATCGCTCCAGCTATGGATGAGGTGATAGCACAGCAAGTAGGCAGCAAGTAGGGCGTTTACCTTGCACGCAACCGACCGGGGTTCAATTTCTCCATCCCTCTCGGAGAGCCCGGCAAGCTACCGAGAGTATCCCGCCTGCACAGCAGAGCCTGGCAAGCTCCCCATGGTTTATTCAATATGCCAAAATCAGTAACAACAAGTCTCACAATGGAGACATTACCGGTGCCCATTCAAGCAAATCGATGAACAGCGGGAGGACAGTGCTACAGTGCTATTAATATATTTATATATTTCTACACTTAGGATACACTTAATGTTACTGAATAAAAAGTCATCCTGTGTTAATGATGTGCCAACAAAGTGTTGAGCATTTAGTGCTGGCTGCTTGGCCAGATATGTTGCCCTTCCTGTTCTGACCTCCAAGTGTTTCTCCGTGTATCTTTTGAGATGAGGATTGCATCCAAGAACATTATAATGACAATAAAATAATTTAACAAGTGAGCAGGAAGCCCCTCTACTGCCAAAGTTGCCTAGGCAAGAAGGAACACCTGTGGTTATGGAACCCAGGGTCTGCACCAATGCTGGGCCTCCCCGACAGGTACACTGGCAGTGAGGGATGCGGCGTCTGGGATGGCCAGTTAATTTCCCCTTGCATGGTGCATTGGACCCATATCTCAGCTTCCTTTAACAAACTCTTATGAGGGCAGTCTGGCTACCCCAACCACATTAGGCCAATAGTCTGCTAGCCTATTTCAATCAAAAAAACCACCCAGAGCTCACCAAAATAATGGTGAAGACAAGAATATGTACAAAACCAATGTAGAAGAACACGTCCCCGGAGTCAGCACTAGAGGCCCCACACAAGCCACATAGGACTTCAAAGAGGAAGGTAATATCATTGAAGGGGTAAAAGGAGAGCACCGTCTACCGAGCTCTCCCACAGTCCTCCACAGTAGTGAGAGGGAGACATTCACAGTGAACTGGAAGGAAGCACTTCCAGACTACCATTGCATCATGGGGAAACAACGCAGATCCCTACCACATGAGGAGTGGATGAAGAAAAGAGCCCTGAAGTCTCAACAGGGAGTTCCCACATACATCTCTCTGACAAAGAATTCAGAGACAAAAAGGTAAGGATATTTAAAGAGCTCAAAGAAACAGTGGAATGGACACTCAATAAAATACAGGACGATATAAAAGAAACTATGGAACGGACAGCCAATAAAACACAGGAAGGAATGAGAACAGGAATAAAAAAGCTAGAAAAAGAAGTTTGGTAGATGGAATGAAAAACTCAGTGGATGGATGCCCTCAACAGTAGAATGACAATGGCCAAAGACAGAGTCAGTGAGCTTGAAGATGAGCTGCAGAAAGCATGTAAGCAATAGCAGAAGATGAAAAAAGACCTCAAGAAAGTTCAAGGGAGTGTAAGAGACCTATGGAATGATTTTAAGAGAAACATCAGAGTACCAGAGGGGCAGGGAGGCAACCCCAATGAGGTAATAATAGTCAAAGACATCATTGCTCAGAAGTTCCCAGAACTGGAGAATGCAGGCAGATGCATTCTATAAGCCTGAAGGGTTCCAGCTAAAAGACATCCTAATAAAAAAGACTGCAAGATATATCTTAATCAGATGATGAAAACCACAGACAGAGACACAAAATTGAAAATAGGAAAATCATACAAGGAAATCACATACAAAAGAGCATCCCTTAGATTTACAGTAGACTTATCGATCGAAACCATCTCGCCCGTAGACAGTAGTGGGATATAGTAAAAAAAAAAAAAAAAAAAAAAACTCAACGAAATGAATGCCTCATCAAGAATACTTTACCTGGCTGGCAAGAGAAGATCGTGATGAAGCCAAGAGGGGTAACATAAGAATTATTGGAGTCCCAGAGGGACAGGAAGAAAACCTCGATGAAGAAGAAACTGTCAAAGACATCATTGCTACAGCGTTTCCAGAGCTGAAGAAAACTTGTGACCACATCCAGGAGGCCCGAAGGGTACCAGCTAGAAGAAATCCGAATAAAAATACCCCAAGACACATCCTGATCAAAATGACCAAAACTTTAGACAGAGACAAAATTCTGAAAGCAGCAAGATCGAAGAAAGAAATCTCTTACAAAGGAGCATCCTTAAAATTCACTGCTGATTTTTCTGATGAAACCCTCAGGGCCCGAAAACAGTGGTGGGACATAGTGAAAAAACTCAATGAAATAAATGCTTCTCCAAAAATACTTTACCCAGCGAGACTCTCATTCATAATAGAAGGAACAACACACAGTTTCACGGACAAACAGCAGCTCAGGAACTTCATAGACTCAAAACCATGGTTACGAGTACAACTAAATGGGCTACTTTAAGGCAAGACAGACCTCTCAAATACACCAAATTTCAACAGAACAATGGGACAAAATCCCATAACAATAATCTCTCTCAATGTCAATGGGCTAAACGCACCAATTAAGAGACATAGAGTGGCAGGATGGATTAGAAAATTGAACCCAACATTCTGCTGCCTGCAAGAAACACATCTCAATAGTCAAAGCAAACACAGACTCAGAGTCAAAGGCTGGAAAACAATCCTACAGGAAAACAGCTCCCAGAAAAAAGCTGGGGTAGCTATCCTAATATCAGACCACATCGATTTCAGAGTGAAGAAGGTCATAAGAGACAGTGAAGGTCATTTCCTATTGACCAAAGGATCTGTACAACAGGAAGAACTTACAATAATAAATGTATATGCACCTAATGAGAGACCAGCAAAGTACTTAAAACAACTACTCATAGATTTGGAAAAAGAAATCGATAGCAACACAATACTAGTGGGAGACCTCAACACCGCTTTGTCACCTCTTGATAGATCAACCAGACTCAAGCTTAGCAAGGACATACTTCATCTGAGGGAAACAATGGAAGAAAGGGGCTTAGTAGATATATACAGGACACTTCATCCACAAAAAGCTCAATACACATTCTTCTCAAGCGTACATGGAACATTCTCCAAGATAGACCACATGCTGAGCCACAAAACATGCCTCCAAAAAATTAAGAAGATAGAGATTGTATCAACAATCTTCTCAGACCATAATGTGCTGAAATTAGAAGTAAATCACACACAAAAACAGAAAACTAAATTAAACACATGGAAATTAAACAGTGCGCTATTAAACAACGAGTGGCTTAGACAGGAAATTAAAGAGGAAATCAAAAGATTCCTAGAAACGAATGAAAACGAGGACACGAGTTACCAAAACCTATGGGACACAGCAAAAGCAGTCTTAAGAGGAAAGTTTATAGCTCTACAAGCATTCCTCAGGAAGGAGGAGCGAGCCCACATAAATAAACTAACCTCACAGCTTAAGAACTTGGAGAAGGACCAACAAAAGGAGCACAACCCTAACAGGAGGAAGGAAATAATAAAACTCAGAGCAGAGATTAACGAGATGGAAACCCAGAAAACAATCCGAAAGATCAATGAAACCAAGAGCTGGTTCTTTGAGAAAATTAACAAAATCGATAAGCCCCTAGCAAAACTCACAAAGAAAGGGAGAGAGAAAACCCTAATAAACCGAATCAGAAATGAAAAGGGGGTCATTACAACAGAAAATACAGAAATTCAAAGGATCCTCAGGGAGTACTTTGAAAAGCTTTATGCCACAGAACATCAAAACCTCGAGGAAATGGATAAATTCCTAGACTCCTACAGACTCCCAAGGCTGAACCAAGAAGACCTGGAATACCTGAACAGACCTATCACCATCAAGGAAATTGAAATGGTAATAAAAAGTCTCCCCAAGCACAAAAGCCCTGGCCCGGATGGATTCACCAGTGAATTCTTCCAAATCTTTAAAGAAGATTTACTCCCAATCCTCTTTAAGCTTTTCCATGAAATTGAAATATCAAATACACTTCCGAACAGTTTCTATGAAGCAAATATCACACTGATACCAAAAGCAGACAGAGATAACACAAAGAAAGAGAACTACAGGCCGATATCCCTGATGAACACAGATGCAAAGATCCTCAACAAACTACTAGCAAATAGAATCCAACTACTCATCAAAAAGATCATACACCATGACCAAGTAGGATTCATCCCAGGGATGCAAGGATGGTTCAACATTCGGAAATCAATCAACATAATCCATCATATCAACAAAAGAAAAGATAAAAAGCATATGATCATATCAATAGACGCAGAGAAAGCATTTGACAAGATCCAGCACCCCTTTATGATGAAAACCCTAGCCAAAATGGGCATAGAGGGGACTTTCCTCAACATAGTTAAAGCCATCTACCACAAGCCTACAGCAAGCATCATCCTCAATGGGGAAAAACTGAGAGCCTTCCCTCTAAGATCAGGGACGAGACAAGGATGCCCACTCTCTCCACTGCTGTTCAATATAGTACTGGAAGTACTTGCAATAGCAATTAGGCAAGAAAAAGACATTAAGGGCATTCAGGTAGGAAAGGAAGAAATAAAGCTCTCACTATTCGCAGATGATATGATACTCTACTTAGAGAACCCAATAACCTCCACCAAAAAACTCCTAGAAACAATAGACTTGTATAGTAAAGTTGCAGGTTATAAAATCAATACACAAAAGTCCATGGCTTTCCTATACGCAAACAGTGAGAGAGAAGAAAGCATCATGAAAAAAACAATCCCGTTCACAATTGTGCCCCAGAAAATCAAGTACCTAGGAATCAGCTTAACTAAGGAAGTAAAGGACCTGTACAAAGAAAACTACAAAACGCTACTTCAGGAAATAAAAGAGGACATGAGGAAATGGAAAGACATCCCCTGCTCATGGGTCGGAAGACTTAACATTGTCAAAATGGCAATACTACCGAAAGCACTGTACAAATTCAGTGCAATCCCTATAAGGATACCCATGACATTCTTCAAAGAAATGGAGAAAACACTCCTGAAATTTATATGGAATAATAAACCCCCACGAATAGCTAAAGCAATTCTTGGGAAAAAGAAAATGGGAGGAATCAACCTCCCGAACTTCAAACTTTACTACAAAGCGGTAATAATCAAAACAGCATGGTACTGGAACAAAGGCAGAACTGCAGACCAATGGAACAGAGTTGAATACACTGACATCACCCCCCAATCATATGATCATCTAATCTTTGATAAAGGTGCAAGAAATGTGAAGTGGAGTAAGGAAAGCCTCTTTAACAAATTGTGCTGGCATCACTGGACGGCTACATGCAAAAAAATGGGCTCAGAATTCTGCCTAACACCATGTACAAAGGTAAGATCAAAATGGATTAAAGACCTCAACATCAGACCAGAAACCATAAGATACATTGAAGACAAAGTTGGCAAAACCCTCCATGACATTGAGGCTAATGGTATGTTCAAAGATGACACGCCACTGGCTGAGCAAGTGAAAACAGAGATAGATAAATGGGACTATCTTAAACTAAGAAGCTTCTGTACCTCCAAAGAAACAGTGACCAAAATACAAAGACAGCCTACAGAATGGGAAAGAATATTCGCCGAATACACATCTGACAAGGGGTTGATATCAAGGATATACAAAATACTGGTAGAACTCCACAAGAAGAAAACATCCAACCCCATCAAAAAATGGGGCAATGAAATGAACAGAAACTTTCTCAAAGAAGAAATCCGAATGGCAAAAAAGCACATGAGAAAATGCTCTACATCATTAATCATCAGGGAGATGCAGATCAAAACCACAATGAGATATCATCTCACACCTCAGAGACTGGCCCACATTCAAAAGAACAAAAGCAACCGTTGCTGGCGCGGATGTGGCGAGAAAGGGACACTCCTTCACTGTTGGTGGGAATGTCCACTGGTTCAGCCCTTCTGGAAAACAGTATGGACGTTCCTCAAAAAATTAGAAATTGAGCTCCCATTTGACCCAGCGATACCACTCCTGGGAATATATCCCAGAGAGGCAAAAACGTGTAGCCGAAGGGACATCTGCACTTGTTTGTTCATTGCAGCACTCTTTACAGTAGCCAGAAACTGGAAGAGACCTGAGTGCCCAAGAACAGATGACTGGTTAAAGAAACTTTGGTACATCTACACAATGGAGTACTATGTGGCTCTTAGAAGAGATGAAATCACGAACTTTACATACAAGTGGTACAATATGGAAAGTATCATGCTAAGCGAAATGAGTCAGAAAGAGAGGGATAGACATAGAAAGATAGCATTCATCTGGGGGATATAAAATAATAAAATATGAGATTAATACCCACAACACCAGGAGAATTACTCCATAACTTAGAGGCCAGCTGGGTATTCTAGGGGAAAGGACAATTCAGATGGAGAGGGGAACGCCAAGTGGAGGGTGTTTGGAGGATCCTCCCAGGAGGGGAGATGCAGGTTGAAAGTAGACTGGACTGAACATGTTCGCCACTCAATGCCTCTTTGGCTGATCACAGCGCCCAGGAGGAGAGAGAGAACAGGGGGGAATGCCCTGCCACAGTGGCAGGGGGGGATGGGGGGATGGGAGGATGGGGGGGAGGGATATTATCCTGGTGGTGGAAAATGGGCACTGGTGGAGGGATGGGTATTTGATCGTGGTATGACCGAGATCCAAGCACAAAATTTGTAAATCTACAACTGTACCTCATGTTGTTTCACTAATAAAAAAGAAAAAAAAAAAGAATACTTTACCTGGCTAAAATCTCATTCAGACTCGGAACAATACACAACTTCATGGATAAACATCTCAGGAACTTCATAGACTCAAAACCAACCTTAAAAGGACTGAAAGGGCTCCCGTAAAACAAGACAAACACCACAAACATAACAAACTTCACAGAAAGGTGGCACAAAACCACATTACAATAATTTTTCTCAATGTCAATGGACAAAATGCAGCATTAACAGACACAGAGTGTCAAAATAGATTTAAAAAACTAAATCCAATATTCTGTTTCCTAAAAGAAACACATTTGAACAGTTGAAGCAAATACAAACTCAAAGTCAAAGGATGAAAAAGAATCCTTCAAGTAAACAACTCCCTTAAAAAAGCGGGGGGTGGGGGGGTGGGGCATACTACTATCCAAAAACACAGATTTCAGGCTGTAAAAAGATTAAAAGGAATAGTGAAGACCATTTTTTAATAATCATGGGATATATACACCCAGAAGAAATTACACTCCTAATCATATATGCACTCAATGAGGGGCCAGGAAAATACTTAAAGCAACTTCTAATAGACTTCAAGGAGGATTGGTGGCAACATAATAGTGATTGGAAACTTCAACATCACTTTGTCACCTCTTGATAGATCAACAAGACTAAAACTCAGCAAGGAAGTACTGAATCTGAAGGAAGAAATAAAAGAGAGAGGGTTAGCAGATATATACAGGGCTTCTCATGCCCCAGAAGTCTAACCCATTCTTCTTTAATGCACATGGGAAATTTTTTTTTTTTTATTCCTGCCTCCACGCCTGGCTGTCCTCACTGGGGCCCCTTGGAGGAGGTTGGGTTGCATTTCCCTCCCCACCCCGAGCAGAGCCCCAGCAGCTGAATACCTCCGGTTCCAGCCACAGCCATGCTTAAGACCACTCTCCCCACGTTCGGACGAGCCTCATACATGACGGAACTGTCAGAGAAACCCAGGTGTGCGGGACCTGGGGTGTAGATCTCCAAGCCTTCTCTGATTGGGTCTGGGCCTCCTCCACCCAGATCCCCCATCTTCCAGTATATAGGCGTTACACCCACCAACTTCCCCGGTGCCCTGTAATCCCATCAACAGCCAAGACCCAGAGAGTATAAAACCCAGCTCCTGGAAGCGTGCGGCTAGTTCTTACTCTGGAGATCCTGACAGGCTACCAAAAGTAGAGTCCATGTGGCAGAGTCTGGCAAACTCCCCGTGGCGTATTCAATACGCCAAAAACCAGTAACAATGATGGGTCTCATTCTTCTGACCCTGAAAGAGCTTCAAATGTGGCACTTCTTAAAATCTCAGGGCTAGGACAAAAGAGACATTACTGGTGCCTGCTCGAGGAAATTGATGAACAACAGGATGACAGTGATACAGTGATTTTAATTTTTATTAGTGAGACACTATGAAGTACAGTTGTAGACTTACAAATTTTTGTGTTTGGTAAAGGTAAAAGGTAAAGGCCCTCTCACTGATCGTCGAGCGGACCCAGTAACGTCTCCATTGGAGACCTTGTTGTTACTGTGTCTGGCATATTGAATACTCTCGGTAGCTTGCCGGGCTCTCCAAGAGGGGCGGAGGAATCGAACTCGGGTCGGCCATGTTGGCCGCTTGTAAGGCAAACGCCCTACCCACTGTGCTATTGCTCGAGGTGTTTGAGTTTCAATTATACAATGATCGAGTACCCATCCCTTCACCAGTGCCCATTTTCCACCACCACTGATCCCAGTATCCCTTCCCCCACCCATCCCCCACATCCCACCCCACCTCTATGGCAGGGCATTCCCTTTTGCTCTCTCTTTCCTTTAGGGTGTTGTGGTTTGCAATAGAGGTATTGAGTGACCATCGTGTTCAGTCTATAGTCTACTTTCAGTGCACGTCTCACATACCAAGCGAGTTCCCCAAGCACCCTTTATTTGGTGTTTCCTTCTCTATCTGAGCTGCCTTTCCCCCCAGCATGTGCTGCTGGCTTCCAAGCCATGGAGCAGACTTCCTGGTACTTATCTCAACTATTCTTGTGTGTTCGTCTCCCATTCTTTTACTTTATATTCCCCAGATGAGTGCAGTCTTTCTATGTCTGTCCGTCTCTTTCTGACTCATTTCGCTTAACATGATACTTACCATGTAGTACCACTTGTATGTAAATTTCATGACTTCATCTTTTCTAACAGCTACATAGTACTCCATTGTGTAGATGTACCAAAGTTTCTTCAACCAGTCATCTGTTCTTGGGCACTCAGGTTTTTTCCAGATTCTGGCTATTGTAAAGAGTGCTGCAATGAACAAACAATTGCAGATGTCACTTCGACTATACATTTTTGCCTCTCTGGGATATTTCCAGGAGTGTTATTGCTGGGTCAAATGAGAGCTCAATTTCTAATTTTTTGAGGATCGTCCATACTGTTTTCCAAAAGGGCTGAACCAGTCGGCATTCCTACCAGCAGTGAAGGAGGGTCCCTTTCTTGCCACATCTGCGCCAACACCGGTTGCTTTTGCTCTTTTGGGTGTGGGCCAGTCTCTGTGGTGTGAAATGATATCTCATGCATGGAACATTTTCCCAGATACATCACATGCTGGGCCACAAAACATAGCACTGTAGCACTGTCCTCCCATTGTTTGTCCATTTGCTTGAGCAGGCACCAGTAACGTCTCCATTGTGAGACTTGTCGTTACTGTTTTTGGCATATTGAATACGCCACGGGGAGCTTGCCAGGCTCTGCTGTGCAGGCTAGATACCCTCAGTAGTTTTCCGGGCTCTCCGAGAGGGACAGACACAAAACATACCTCAATAAAATCAAGAAGAGAGAAATTATATCAACTATCTTTTCAGAACACAATTCACAAAGAAGTTAGTCACACACAGAAATGGAGTATCAAAACAACTGGAAATTAAACATCTCAGCACTGAACAACCAGTGGATTATGAAGGAAATCAAGGTAAAAAATCAAAAGATTCATGGAAACAAATGTGAATGAGGACACGAGCTACCAGAACTAGTGTCACACAGCTAAAGCAGTGTTAAGAGTAATATTTATAACTCTGCAAGCATTTATCAGGAAGAAAGGGCCCACATAAACAACTTGACTTCACAGCTTAAGATCTTAGGAAATGATCAACAAAATGAGCCCAAACCAGGAAGGAGGAAAGAAATAGTAAAACTTAGACCAGAAATCAATGAGCTGGATTTCCAAACAACAATCCAAAAGATCAAATAAAACAAGAGCTGTTTCTTTGGAAAGACAGACAAAATTGATAAACCACTAGCAAACTCACAAGGAAAGAAGAGAGAATCCTAATAAACCAAATCAGAAGTGAAATGGGGGAAATTACAACAAAAACCACAAAAATTCAAAAGATCATCAGAGGTTACTTTGAGAGACTGTATGCCACAAAACAAGAGGACATAAAGAAATGGATAAATTGCTGGATTCCTATAACCTCCCAAGACTGAACAAGGAAGATTTAGAATGCCTAAGTAGACCTATCACTATCAAGGACTTTGAAATGGTAATCAAAAGTCTTCCCAGAAACAAAAGCCCAGGTCAAGGTGGATTCACTAGTGAATTCTTCTAAAACTCTAAAGAGGACTTCTAATCAGTCCTTTTCAAGCTTTTCCAGGAAATTGAAGAAACAGAAAGACTCTCATAAAATTTCTATGTGGTTCATATCACCCTGATACCAAAAGCAGAGAGACACCACAAAGAAAAAAAGAAAAGGAAATTATAGACCAATATCCCTGATGAACAAAGATTCACACAAAGATACTCAACAAAATATTAGCAAATAGAATCCAGTGACTCTTCAAAAAAAAATCATACACCACGACCAAGTAGGATTAATCCCTGGAATGCAAATACGGTTTAACATTTGCAAATCAATCAAATAACTCATCATAAAGTGAAGTAAAATCATAAAGTAAAGTAAAATCATATGATCATATGATCATATCAAAAGATGCATAGAAAGCATTTGACAATATCCAGCACCCGTTTATGATGAAAACTCTCAAAAAATGGGAATTGAAGTAACTTTCCTCGATATAGTCAAAGTCATCTACCACAAGCCCACAGCATTATTCTCAATGGGGAAAACTAAAAGCCTTCTTTCTAAGAGACAAATCTCGCCACTTCTATTCAACATAGTACTGGAAGCACTTGTCATAGCAATTAGGCTAGATAAAGATATCAAAGCTATCCAGATAGGAAAGGAAGAAGCCAAGATCTCACCTTATGCATGTCTCACTTTTGCAGATATTGTACTTACAGGGCCCTAAAACCTTTACCAAGAAGCTCCTAGAAGCCACAGATTTGTATAGTAAAGTGGCAGGTTACAAAATCAATACCTAAAAGTCCTTGGCTATCCTTTATGCAAATAATGAAAGAGTGGAAAGTGATATTTAAAAAACAATCCCGTTCACAATCATGCGTCAGAAAATCAAGTACCAGGAATCAGCTTAAGTTAAGAAGTAAAGGACAAAGAAAACTACAAAACACTACTTCAAGAAATAAAAGACGACATAAGGAACCCGAGACACACCCACTGTTTATAGAATCGGTGAATTAATTTGTCCAAGTGACAATACTCCCCTAAGCATCATACAGATTCAATGGGGTTCATATAAGTATACCCATGACATTTTTCAAATAAATTGATCATCCTGAAATTCATGTGAAAAAATAAACTCCCATGAATAGCTAAAGCAATTTTTGGGAAAAATAAGATGAGCGACATCACCTTCACCAACTTCAAACTGTACTACTAATAGTAGTAATTGAAGGAGCATGGTATTGGAATAAAGTCAGACCTGCAATAGGGTTGAATATCCTGACACACACCCTCAAATATATGATCATTTAATCTTTGACAAGGGAGCAAGAAATATGAAGTGGAGCAAGAAAAGCCTCTCTGGCAAGTGGTATTGGAAACACTGGAAAGCTACATGCAAAAAAAAAATAAAATAACTCAGAACTCTATCTAACGCCATTCACAAAAGTCAGATTTGTTTGAGCAGGCGCCAGTAACGTCTCCATTTTTCCCTGTCACGTGCTGACGTAGCCCAATGGCGTCTGCTCGTTCTAGGAACACAAAGAGCCTCAAACCTATCGTTCAGGGTCTTGACAAAAAAGTCTGACCATCTCATAGGTGGGCTGCCATGCAATCTTTAGACATCCCGTGGAATTCAGTCAGTAATGGCTCTAGTCCAGTGGATGTCTCCAAATAGCATTTCGTGTCCAGCCCATCTGATTTTCAATGCCTTGGCAAACGAGACAGCGTCGATCATTCGTGAGCATTGACTGAGGTCAGAACTCTGTCTCATTTGAGTGAAACGTGATACTCCAAGCATAGCTCTTTCTATTCCTCTTTGGGAGACCCAAATAGCATTCTCATCCTTTTTTCCTAGGGTCCAGGTCTCTGAGGCGTATGTTAATGCAGGAAGAACAGTGGAATCAAAAAGATTTGCCCAGAGCCGGAGGTTCTTCATCCTCTTAGCTATTTCTTTGACGCTCTTGAAGGCGTTCCAAGCCGCTCTCTTCCTCCTGTGTAACTCAGGTGCCAGGTCATTCGTCATGTTGACTTCTCGACCTAGGTACACATAACTGTTGCATTCGGAGATGGTCATTCCGTTGAGAGTGAATGGAACGTCGGGAACAAGACTGTTTCTCATGAACATTGTCTTTGTGAGATTCAGCTGTAATTCAACCTTTCCACACTCACGGTCAAAGTCGGTCAGCATTTGTGTTGCTTGGCTGATGTTTGGTGTTATTAGAACGATGTCATCAGCAAAGCGAAGGTGGTGTAGTTTCCGACCATCTATCATCACTCCCATTCCTTCCCATTCCAGTCGTCGCATGACGTTCTTGAGGGTGGCACTAAAGAGTTTCAGTGAAATAGTATCACCTTGCCGAACCCTTCCCTTGACATCAATGATCACCTCCCTGAAGAATGGTGAGATCCTGGTAGTGAATCCACAATACAGCTCACAATGAATCCTGATGTATTGACACTGAACATCCTGTTTGGCTAGGGCCTCAATGACCGCTTCCGTCTCAACAGACTCAAAGGCCTTCTTTAAATCAATGAACGTTAGACAGAGCAGCATCTTGAACTCCCAAGAAACCTCATTGAGCTTGGTTATTGTGTGGATATGGTCGGTGGTATTGAATCCATTGCGGAACCTGGCTTGCTTGCATGATTGTCCTTAATCTAGTGTTCTGCCAATCCTATTCAGGATGACTTGAGTGAACAGCTTGTAGACGACAGACAACAGGCAGATCGGGTGATAGTTGCCAATGTTGTGAATGTTTCCCTTCTTGTACAGTAGTACAGTCCTGCTGGTTTTCCACTGGGACGGAAATTTGCATTCAGACAGGTAATGTGTGAAGAGCTGAGCCAGTGTATTGATGAGTACTGATGGCAGGTTCTTCAGGTGTTCCAGTCTGACCTTGTCTGGGCTGGTTGTTGTTTGCTTCTTTACCAACAAAATGGTGTATTGGATTTCAGAAGGGAGAACTTTGGGAACGACATATCTATCCTGCACAATTTGGTATGTGGGCAGGTGGACATGGCTATCGAAGAGATCCGAGTATAAGTCATGGATAATCTTCTCCATTGCCCTTCTGGAAGATGTGATAGATCCATCAGGATATTGGAGGGCAAGTCATCTTGGTTTTGTAGTTGGCGAAGGACAGGCGGGTACTTTGAATGCTTTTCCCAGCTTCTGCTGCATCTGCCAGCACTGCTGTTCTTCTCTCTTTGAGGTCTTCCTTAATTGCTTCTCTGCACTGCTTTGTGAGCTCTGACATTCACTTGTGTTTGCCTGAGGCTTGCACCAAGCCACTTTGGCAAATGAGCTCGAGAGTTTTCAGAGACAGGTGTCTTTTTGTGGCTATCTCTCTCTCTCGGCGTTCTTCGCACAATCATGGAGGTGCTGAACCAGTCCATCATCCTCGTCAATGTTGTCAACAATGGCATCTTCCCATGTTGCTGCAATAGTGCCAAAGAGCTCCCAGTTGGTGGTCGTTCTGGGAGTTCTCTTCTTAAACTTTGCAGCCCTTTCTCCCTGCTCTGTGAAGTAGAATTTTGCACAAAGGAGATGGTGGTCCGATCCTGTTTGGAATTTTGGGACAACAGCGACATCGGTCAGGCAATACCATCAATTGAATATGATGTGGTCAATTTCATTGTGGAACCATCCACTGGGAGACTCCCATGTCCAACGTTTAGATTCGGCTTTCTGGAATTGTGAGTTACCATGGATGGTCTGGTCGACATGATGCACTTGGACGATCTCTTACCCTGTTGGTTCAACTCCAGGCCATGGGTCCCGATGTGGAAATCTTTGGCTGATCTTCTTGGCCCTATCTTGGCATTAAAATCACTGACAATGATCCTGTAGAAGATGTGGTCTTCTTTATAGAACTTCTCCAGCTCCATGTAGAACTTCTCAAGTTCTCCTTCATCATAATTTGATGTTGGTGTGTAGACAATGAAGACCGAAATTGTCGGCAGTGAGCCACAGCTATTCAAGTGTAATCATCTGATTCGGGTTAGGCATTCGAATGAATCAATGTTTATGGCCAAGTTTGTGTTGACAAGCACACCGACATCACCAATGCCTCTTTTGTCTTGTGTTCCAAGGAACAGTTCTTCCCCAGTGTCGAAAATGGCGTGATGTGATTGATGCCTTCTCGTCTCAGTCAGACCAATGATGTCGTATTTGATCTTTTGCGCTTGCACTATCAAGTCTTTGATGGATGCTTCCAATGCCAGCGTACGTGCATTGAAAGTACAGACAATTTTATAACTTCTTCGTTGTGGCAGCCTAGGTCGGCCCTGAGATTTTATCAGCCTCTCCTCCTCATCCTTCTTAACACTGCCATATTGATGGTTCTTTCAGGGTCAAGGGAATGAGACCCATTGTATTTACTGATTTTGGCATATCGAATACACCACGGATAGCTTGCCAGGCTCTGCTGTATGGGCAGAATATTCTCGGTTAGCTTGCCAGGCCTCCACATAAGATCCAAATTCATAAGGTATATAAAAGAAAATTTAAACAAAACCCTCTGCAATATTGAAGCTACAGATGTCTTCAAAGATGAAATGCCACTGATCAAGCAAGATAAGCAAATGAGACTACTTTAAAGCAAAGATAAACAAATGAGACTACTTTAAACTAAGAAGCTTCTGCATCTCAAAAGAAACAGTGACCAAGATACAGAGATAGCCTGAATAATGGCAAATGTTATTCACCCAACACCCTTCTGAGAAGAGATTAATATCAAAGATATACAAGGCAGTAGTTGAACTTTACAAGAAAAAAAAAATCCAATCCCATCAAAAATTGGGGTGAAGAAATGAACAGAAACTTCCTCAAAGAAGAAATCTGAATGGCCAAAAAGCTCATGAAAAACTGCTCTTCATCACGAACCATCACGGAGATGAAAATTAAAACAACAATTAGATATCATCTCACACCACAGAGATTAGTACACATCCAAATGAACAAGACCAACCAGTGCCGATGTGAATGTGGGGAGAAGGGGACTCTCCTTCATTGTTGGTGGAAATGCTGACTGGGCCAGTCTTTTTGGAAAACAATACAGACATTTCTCAAAAAACTAGAAAATATCTCCCATTTGGCCCAGCAATACCACTTTGGGGACTATACGCTGGGGGCCCAAAAACACATTGCAGAAACACCATCTGCACTCCTATGTTTATTGCAGCACTATTCACAATAGCTAGAATCTGGAAACAACCTGAGTGCCCGAGAACAAATAGATAAACTGTGGCACATCTATGCAATGGAATTCTACGCAGTTGATAGGAAAAATGAAGTCATAAAATTTGCCTATAAATGGATGGACACAGAGAGCATCATGCTGAATGGAATAAGTCAGAAGGAGAGGGAGGGACAGATATAAAATGATTGCATTCATTAGTAGTATTTTATATGTATGTATATATATTAGAAATTATAGATATTTTATAAATTATATCTCGATCACTTGATACCCTATTACTCATCGATTTACTCGAATGGGTGTCAGTAACGTCTCCATTCATCCCTGTTGCGTGCTAGTGTAGCCCAATGGCATCTGCTTATTCTAGGAACATGCAGAGCCTCAAACTGATCATTCAGGGTCTTGACGAAGAAGTCTGACCATCTTGTAGGTGGGCGCCCACGCGATCTTTTGACGTCCCGTGGAATCCAATCAGTAATGGCTTTAGTCCAGCGGTCGTCTCTAAACCTCATTACGTGTCCAGCCCATCTGATTTTTGATGCCTTGGCAAATGAGACAGCGTCCCTGATTTTTGAGCTTTGACAGAGATTGAAACTCCATATTCTCTCATTTGAGTGAAGCGTGATACTCCAAGCATAGCTCTTTCGATTCCTCTTTAAATATATTATATTTAATATATAAATTATATATATATATATTAGAAATTAGAAGAAAGTAGAAGCCCCAGGGAAGACAGAGACTATGAGGATTGGTCAATGGTTGGAAACAACCACATGTTTGTGTGGACTGGAGGGTAGATAAGATAGAGAAGGGACCAGCATGAAAATAATAGTTAAAAATTATCACACTGGACAAGAACTGATTTTTAAAAGTAGATAAATGGATATACCTGATAACCTCTGTGTACATGTATTGCAAACCACAATGCCTAAAATCAGAGAGAGAGAGAGACAGAGAGATGAAAAGGTGCGAGGTGGGTGAGGAGAGGGAAACTGGGGACACTGGTTCTGGGAAATGTACAATGGTAGAGGAACGGATGTTAGAACACTGTATGACTGAAACTTAATCATGAACAGCTTTGTAAGGGTCTATTCAATAATTAATTAATTAAAAATAAAACAATTAAAAAATTTATCCCCTTTATTCCATATACCTATGGATTTTTCCATGCATCATCAGGGCTGGAAAGTTGGGTTGTAGGCAATGTTCCCACCAGTGTTCCCAGATTCCCTCCCTATCCCAATTTTTTCTAACTCCCAGAGTGGAACTTCATTATCCGATCTATTTCCTAGCCTTCAAATTCAGACTGGAACTTAAACTTGTGAACTCTCCTAAGTCTCCAGCTAATTTGTCAACTTTAATAAAACACAAAAAACTGAGCAGATTCTGTTTCTTTGGACAGGCCCAACACACACAAAGTCCCACAGTTCATCCCCAATCCTATATTTTTCTAAGAGGAAAAAGCATAAAGGGTAGCCAGACTTTCTCAAGATTCAACAAGGTGGTCTCCTCACTGCAGTGTGAAAGGGATCTGGGATAAATCTGAAAGAACCTCTTATGTATCAAGAAAAATTATATATGTGAGGAGATTAAATTTCAGGCTTTCTATATCTATTTTAATTTTCCTCTTTTGAGATATTTTTGGTTATAATGAAATCTAAGTCTTATCTATTTGATCTTCACTTTTGTGGATTTCCTCTGTGATTTTACACTGCCCTACAGCATTTTATTAATAAGATTTTACCATTTCTTTCCATTAACTTCTCCTGTGTCCTCTTTCTTTATTCTTTGTGGGATACACCTACATTTTATCATGAGGTAACAATAGAACATTTTTTGTATGTTCTCATAAATACTCTTACAACCAAAGGGCCCCATATCCCCTGCTTCAGGCAGTTTTTTGAGCATGTTATTGACTGAAATGTATCCCCAGAAATGTCTATAATAGTGCAATGTGATGGCATTTGCGAATGAACTCTTTCATAAGTAATTATGTTTAGATAAGATTGTGAGGTGGGGATTTCATGATGAAATTAGTGCCCTAATGACAACAACAAAAGGAGACTCCAGAGATCAGAAAATAACAGTACTTCCTGACCCAGTTCAATTCCCAGGACCCAGGGTCCCTGTGCCAGTACTAGTGTGACGCTGGAGGCTCCCAGCACAGATGGAGTGTGATATCCTTGGCACTTTAGGGCTGGAGCAGCATCATATGCTTGAGCCCTTGCACTAAACTACCAGCCAGGTTGGCCGAGAATCGTCTGTGGTTTCATCAAACCTCCTGAGCACTACTTGGAAGCCCCCATCCCCAAAATAGAAGAGACAAAAAGAAAGATATCCCAGAGTTTCCGTCTTTCTTTCACTCAGTGAAGTGAGAGTGTTCATTTTCCAGCCAGAGAGTAGTCCTCGTAAATGTCTGATCCTCACCTCAGACATCTCCGGGCATTGAGAAAACATATTTTTAACATTTGAGTCAAGAAATCTATATTTCAATATAGCAACCAACAAAAACCAATGTAAGATGTTTTAATTATCATAAATAACACTGGTTTTACTCAAAATGTATATACTATTATTTATTACACTTAATTTGCACAGTTCATTGGCTAATTAAAATATAATCCCAGATTTAATCATACTATTTCATAATTCAATGCCCAGGAGTATTACATTTTTGATAGCACTGATACACTATTTGGCACTTCTCAGAAGAGAAAATAGTACTTTGATACACTATTTGGCACTTCTCAGAAAAGGAAAATAGTACTTTAAATTACCCTGCAAGTTAATGGCAAAAAAAATATCAGAATCAGGAAAATGTGATAATGGGCTTGATTCCAACTGGCAAAGCCAACAGGGGAGAGGGGGGAAACAAAACAAAACAAAACAGGAAAACCCAAACGCGCGATGTTTAAATCTGTTTTGAAAGAGAAGAAGAGTCATGACTTACCTCAAGGGATTTTGCAAACTAGCAACATTTTAAAAACTTGGAAACAAAATTCCAGATTTGGAGAACAGTGATGACTGATTTTTAGTAGTCTTTATGTCTTACATGAAATGATAAATTCAAGGAGAATAAATTAAACGTTAGATGACTCATGCCATCAGCATAACTGTGAGAGAAAATACCTGTAAAGAAAGAAGAAGAGTTCTAGCCAAGCTCCTGCTTCTCTCCTGCTGGTGACAAGCTGAGCGGGAGAACAAAAAATACAGTTGTCTTGTGATTTCCCATTTGTGGTGGGAAATGTAGATTGGTGAAGAGACAGGTGTTGGCACACTAAATGACTGAGCCCATCACGAACATGTTTGTCAACTATCTCACTGTCACTGTCACTGTCATCTGGTTGGTCATCAATTGCCTCGAGCAGGCCCCAGTAACGTCTCCTTCGTCCTAGCCCTGAGATTTTATTTATTTATTTTATTTTATTTTTTTTGCTTTTTGGGTCACACCTGGCGATGCACAGGGGTTACTCCTGGCTCTGCACTCAGGAGTTACTCCTGGCGGTGGTCAGGGGATCATATGGGATGCTGGGAATTGAACCTGGGTTGGCCGCGTGCAAGGCAAACGCCCTACCCGCTGTGCTATCTCTCCAGCCCCTAGCCCTGAGATTTTAAAAAGTGCCACATTCGAGGTTCTGTCAGGGTCAGGAGAATGAGGCCCATCGCTGTTACTGGTTTTTGGCGTATTGAATACGCCACAGGGAACTTGCCAGACTCTGCCGTGTGGGCAGGATACTTTTGGTAGCCTGCCAGGTTCTCCAGAGTAAGACCTAGATAATAAGATGTCGCTTCCGGGAGCAGGGTTTTATAGTCTCTGGATCTTGGTCGTTGATGGGATTACATGGAGCTGGGGGCAGTTGGTGGGTGTAATGCCTGAAGATGGGGGATCTGGGTGAAGGAGGCCCCAGTCCCAATCTGAGCAGGCTTGGAGATCTACACCCAGGGTCCTGCACACCTGGGTTCCTTTGCCGGTTCCTTCATGCCTGAAGCTTGTCCGAATGTGTGGAGAGTGGTCTTAAGCATGGCTGTGGCTGGAACCAGAGGCCTTCAGCTGCTGGGGCTCTGCTCGAGGTGGGGAAGGAAACTCAACCCACCCTACTCCAAGGGGCCCTGGTGAGGACAGCCAGTCTATTCCACAGTGATTCAAATTAAAAAAAGTTTTTATAAGAGAAATAAAGACCTTTTAAAAATTAAAATTTTATTTTTAACACCATGTTTTATAAACTATTATTAATAGGGCTTCATACATGAAATTTCCAGTACCACATCTTCCATCCAAGTGTCTGTTTTTCTCCACCATGGTCCCACTATGTCCCCCGACCCCCCTGGTAGAATTCCTACTGAGGACACCATACCAGTGTCTGTTGCCTTTGTGTCTCTTGACCCTCTCCTGACTAACTTATTTTATCTTTGCTTCAGTTTGTTTGACCAATGTTGTTTGCTTGTTTTTGTGGTGTTGCACTGTTTCATGTATGAAACCCTACTATTAACGGTATTATAAATTAAGATGTCTAAAATTTAATTAAAAAATAAAAAAATATAAGATCATTTCTACTGAGTAGGGTAAGAATACAGTTTTTAAGACAGACTATTCACTTCATCTTTACCATGTACCTGTTTATTTTAGTTGAATCACTATGAGATACACAGTTACAAAGTTGTTCATGATCGGGTTTCAGTCATAGGATGTTCCAATACCCGTCTCTTCACCAGTGTACACTTCCTGCCAATGTCCCCAGTTTCCCTCCTGCCAACACCCCCAGTCCCCACCCCCACTCCAGTCTGCCTCTACAGGCCAATGGTTTTGAATCATTGACAATACTCTAGCTTCAATGTCATGAAGGATTCTACCTATGTTTTTCTCAATATAATCAATGAATTCAAGTCTGATGTCATGGTCATTAATGCATTTTGACTTTACTATTATGCATGGTATTAGAAAGGATATGAATTCTTTTTGTGTGTCTGTGTGTGAGGGGTGGGTTTGGGGGGGAATGTTACTGACCAGTTTTCCCAGCACCATTTGTTGAAGAGGAATTTCTTGCTCTACTTCATACTTTTTGCTCCTTTATTAATGACTAAATGTTCATATACCTTGGGATCTGGATCTGAATCTCAATTCTATTCCATTGGTCTAAGAGCTTATACTTAAATTCCAGTATCACAGCTTTATTATTAGATTATTACAACTTTGTAATGTAGTTTGAAATTAGAAAAAAGAAAAAAACTCCCATATTTTTCCCTATGATTGCTTAGCTATTTGGGGGTGGGGGTGGGAGGTTTTTCTCTATATAAAAGTTAGAAGTGTTTGATCTATGTCTTTGGATTGGAGCGATAGCACAGTGGTAGGGCATTTGCCTTGCACACGGCCGACCTGGCTCATCTGGCCGACCCAGGTTAGATTCCTCCACCTCTCTTGTAGAGCTCGGCAAGCTACCGAGAGTATCTTGCCCACATGGCAAAGCCTGGCAATCTTCCTGGGACGTATTTGACATGCCAAACATCGTAATTATTTCACTCACTTCAGCAGTAATACATCTAAAAATCTAGAGGGAAGAGATAACTTCTTAGAAAAGTGTAATTTAATTAACTCTATTCCTATAAAGAAAGTTTAGCAAGCCAATTTGCATGGAAAAATAAAGTTATCAAGGAATTATTTCATAAAGAATCACCAATTCCAGATAACTTCAAGTAGATCTGTTACATTTATTGACATGAAAATAAAAGTTTGCATGATAGAAAATAAATTGAAAATTCAAGATCACAAAAAAATACAAGTGGTCCTTTAACATTAAGATATTCAACTTCAACTATCACTAGTTTCAGACAATATGATACTATACTTAGAAAACCCTAGAGAATACAGAAAGGCTCCTAGAAACAATAGGTCTGTACAGTAAAGTGGCAGGCTACAAAACCAACACCCAAAAGTTCATAGCTTTCTTACATACAAATAACAAAAGAGAAGAAAGATTCATTAAAAAAAAAAACGATCACAATAGTACCTCAGAAAATCAAGTACCTTGGAATCAGCTTAACTAAAGAGTTGAAGGACCTATACAAGGAAAATTACAAAACACTACTTCAAGAAATAGAAGAGGACACTAGGAAATGGAGACACACCCCCTGCTCATGGATAGGGAGGATTAACATTATCAAAATGGCAATATTGCCCAAAGCACTATACTAATTTTAATGTGGTCCCTATCAGGATACCCATGACATTTTTCAAAGAATTAGACAAAACATTCCTTAAATTCTCTCTTAAATTCAAGAGAGAATAATAAATTCTCATGAATAGCTAAAGCAATCCTTGGGAAAAAGAAGAAAGGTGGCATCACCTTCCTGAACTTCAAACTGTACTACAAAGCAGTAGAAATTAAAACAGCATGGTATTGGGCTAGAAACAGACCTGCAGACCTGCAGACCAATTTCAACAGAGTTGAATATTCTGTCACAGACTCTCAAATATATCACCACTTAATCTTTGACAAAGCAAGAAATGTGAAGTGGAACAAGGAAAGTTTCTTCAACAAGTGGTGCTGGGAAAACTGGATAGCTACCTGTGAAAGAATGAACTCTGATCCCTGTCTAATGCCAGGTACAAAAGTCAGATCAAAGTGGATTATCAGTGGATTATTATTACCTCAATATCAGACCTGAATCCATAAGGTACATGGAGGAAAATGTAGGCAGAACTCTCCACAACATTGAAGCTAAAAGCATCTTTCAGCATGAAACACCACTCACCAAGCAAGTGGAAACAAACATAAACAAATGGGACTACATCAAACTAAGAAGCTTCTATTTGCATATAGGAAAGCCATGGACTTTTGGGCATTGATTTTATAACCTGACACTTTACTATACAAGCCTATTGTTTCTAGAAGTTTCTTGATAGAGGTTTTAGGGTTTTCTAAGTATAGTATCATATCATCTGCGAATAGTGAGAGCTTGATTTCTTCCTTTCCTACCTGGATGCCCCTAATATCTTTTTCTTGCCTAATTGCTATTGAAAGTACTTCCAATACTATATTGAACAACAGTGGAGAGAGTGGGCATCCTTGTCTCGTCCCTGATCTTAGAGGGAAGGCTCTCAGTTTTTCACCATTGAGGATGATGCTTGCTGTAGGCTTGTGGTAGATGGCTTTAACTATATTGAGAAAAGTCCCCTCTATCCCCATTTTGGCTAGGGTTTTCATCATAAATGGGTGCTGGATCTTGTCAAATGCTTTCTCTGCATCTATTGATATGATCATATGATTTTTATCTTTTCTTTTGTTGATGTGGTGGATTATGTTGATTGATTTCCTAGTGTTAAACCAGCCTTGCATCCCCGGGATGAATCCTACTTGGTCATGGTGTATGATCTTTTTGATGAGTAGTTGAATTCTATTTGCTAGTATTTTGTTGAGAATCTTCGCATCCGTGTTCATCAGGGATATCGGCCTGTAGTTTTCTTTTCTCATGATATCTTTGTTTCCTTTTGGTATTAGAGAGATATGGGCTTCATAGAAACTGTTTGGGAGTGTTTCCATTTTTTCAATTTCCTGAAAGAGCTTGAGAAGGACTGGCAGCAGGTCCTCTTTAAATGTTTGGAAAAATTCGCTAGTGAATCCATCTGGGCCCGGGCTTTTGTTTTTGGGAAGGCTTTTGATTGCAGTTTCTATTTCGTTGATGTTAATAGGTCTATTCAGATACTCCAGGTCTTCTTGATTCAGCTTTGGGAGCTTATAGGAGTCCAGGAATTTGTCCATTTCTTAAGAGAAGAAAAAGACATGAAGAAAACAATCCCATTCACAATTGTGCCCCAGAAAATCAAGTACCTAGGAATCACCTTAACTAAGGAAGTAAAGGACCTGTACAAAGAAAACTACAAAACTCTACTTCAGGAAATAAAAGAGGATATGAGGAAATGGAAAAATATCCCCTGTTCATGGATCGGGAGAATTAACATTGTCAAAATGGCAATACTTCCCAAAGCACTGTATAAATTCAACGCAATCCCTATTAGGATACCCATGACATTCTTTAAAGAATTGGAACAAACACTCCTGAAATTCATATGCAACAATAAGCCCCCACGAATAGTTAAAGCAATTCTAGGGAAAAAGAAAATGGGAGGAATCAACCTCCCTAACTTCAAACTCTACTACAAGGCAGTAATAATTAAAACAGCATGGTACTGGAACAAAGGCAGAGCTGTAGACCAATGGAACAGGGTTGAATATACTGACATCCCCCCCCCCCCCAAGTATACGAGCATCTAATCTTCGATAAGGGGGCAAGAAAAGTGAAGTGGAGCAGGGAAAGCCTCTTTAACAAATTATGCTGGCAAAACTGGACGGCTATATGCAAAAAAATGGGCTCAGATCTCTGCCTAACTCCATGTACAAAAGTAAGATCTAAGTGGATTAAAGACCTCAACATCAGACCGGAATCTATAAGATACATTGAGGAAAATGTTGGCAAAACCCTTCATGACATAGAAGCTAATAGTGTCTTCAAAGATGTCACACTGCTGGCCAAGCAAGTGAAAACAGAGATAGATAAATGGGACTATCTTAAACTAAGAAGCTTCTGCACCTCAAAAGAAACAGTGACCAAAATACAAAGACAGTCAACTGAATGGGAAAGGATATTCGCCAACTACACATCTGATAAGGGGTTAATTTCAAGGATATACAAAATACTGGTTCAACTCCACAAAAAGAAAACATTCAACCCCATCAAAAAATGGGGAGATGAAATGAATAGAAACTTTGACAAAGAAGAAATCCGAATGGCTAAAAGACACATGAGAAAATGTTCCACATCATTAATCATCAGGGAGATGCAGATCAAAACCACAATGAGGTATCACCTCACACCACAGAGACTGGCCCATATCCACAAGAACAAAAGCAACCGGTGCTGGCGTGGATGTGGTGAGAAAGGGACACTCCTTCACTGTTGGTGGGAATGCCGACTGGTTCAGCCCTTCTGGAAAGCAGTATGGATGATTCTCAAAAAACTAGAAATTGAGCTCCCATTTGACCCAGCAATACCACTCCTGGGAATATATCCCAGAGGGCAAAAATGTATAGTCAAAGTGACATCTGCAATTGTCTGTTTATTGCAGCACTCTTTACAATAGCCAGAATCTGGAAAAAACCTGAGTGCCCGAGAACAGATGACTGGTTGAAGAAACTCTGGCACATTTACACAATGGAGTACTATGTAGCTGTTAGGAAAGACGAAGTCATGAAATTTACATACAAGTGGTACTACATGGAAAGTATCATGTTAAGCGAAATGACTCAGAAAGAATGGGATAGACATAGATAAGATTGCATTCATCTGGGGAACATAAAGTAACAAAATAGGAAACTAACACCCAAGTATGGCAGAGATTAGTAGCAGGAATTTTACTCAATGACCCGGAGGACAACCACACATGTTAGGGGAAGGGGGAGCTCAGAAAGAGAAGGGAACACCAAATAAAGGGTGTTGGGAGGATCCGCCCATGATAGGAGAGCATGCTGAGGGTAGACTGACGACCAAGCATGATTGCCACTCAATGCCTCTTTTGCTGACCATGGCACTCAAAAGGAGAGAGAGGGAAATGCCCTGCCACAGAGGCAGGGTGGGATAGGGGCTGAGGGGGGAGGGGATGCTGGGATCCGAGGTGGTGGGAAATGCGCACTGGTGGAGGGATGGGTGTTTGATCACTGTATAATCAAAACCCAAGCACAAAAATGTGTAAATCTACAACTGTACCTCATGGTGCCTCACTATTAAAAAATAAATAAATAAATAAATTAAAAAAAAAGAAGCTTCTGCACCTCAAAAGAAACAGTAATTAAACTTCAGAAAGAGCCCACAGAATGGGAAAGAATATTTACCAAATACCCATCTGATTAGGGATTAATATCCAGGATATACAAGACACTAGTAGAAATGTACAAGAAAAAAATTCTCCAACCCCATGAAAAAATGGGGAGAAAAAATGAAAAGAATCTTCCTCAAAAAAAAAAAAATACAAATGGCCAAAAAGCACATGAAGAAATGCTCCACATCGCTATCCATCAGGGAGATGCCAATCAAAACATCATCTCACAGCAGAGACTGGCGCACATTCAAAAGAACAAGAGCAACCAGTGCTGGTGTGGATATGGGGGAAAGGGATGCTCTTTCACTACTGGTGGGAATGCCGACTGGTCCAGCCTTCCTAGAAAACAATATGGGTATTCTTTCAAAAACTAGAAATTGACCTTCCATTTGACCCCAAAATACCACTTCTGGGAATATATCACGAGGGTGCAAAAAAGCACAGTAGAAATGACATCTGTGCGTATATGTTAATTGCAGCACTGTTCACAATAGCCAAAATCTGGAAACAACCCTAGTGCCCAAGAACATACAACTGACTTGTTAAAGAAACTTTGGTACATCTACACAATGGAATATTATGCAGCTGTTTGGAGAGATGAAGTCATGAAATTTGCTTATAAGTGGATAGATGTGGAGAGTATCATGCTATGTGAAATGAGACATAGAAGGACTACACTCATTTGTTGAGTACAAAATAACATGAGACTGACACTCAAGGACAGTAGAAACAAGGGCCAGGAAGACTGCTCCATGGTTGGAAGCCTGCCTCATGAGCTGGGGGAGAAGGTGGCTGGAATAGAGAAGGGCTCACTAAGAAAATGATGATTGGAGGGATCAGCTGGGATGGGAGATGTGTGCTGAAACTAGATAAGGAACCAAACATGATAAACTCTCAGCATCTGTATTACAAACCATAATGCCCAAAAGTAGAGAAAGAATATGAGGAAAATTGTCTGCCATGGAGGCAGGGGGAGGGTGAGAAAGGAGGGGTATAATGGGGACAATGTGGTGGGGAATGTGCACTGGTGGAGGGATGGTGTTTGATCATTGTATGATTGTGACTCAAACATGAAACTTGCAACTGTATCTCACGGTGATTCAATAAAAAATATATATATATATTCAGCTTCACTCAAGTAGAGAAATACAACTAAACTATAATGAGTTTTTATTTCCTTCAGATTGGCAAAATTCAAAATTTGACAATTATTATGAATAAAATATAGTGGAAAGAGTGTAAAGTGAACTTCCACAATTTTGTGGAAAGGCAGTGTCTAATAAAATTACACACAGAAACAAAAAAATTCAGTTTCTGATGGTTTTGCCTGGCGCCTGTGCCCACTGCACACAAGTAGAATATTGAGCAAAGATACTATCTAACATAGCAAACGGTTGTCCCACCCACAAAATAACCTCCCCCACCAACCTCCCAAAACCCACTCTCTGAAGGGTGGGGCCACTAATAAAGCCTTAAGATACTCACTCCTTCATATCCACAGGGAACACACCTTGACCTCTTGTTCGGACTTCACACTGAAATAGCTTGGCTACCGCCAAGCATTTTGTGCCAATATGAATTTAACCCGAGTCACAGTCAGCATCCCCTCAGAAACACACAGGCAGCTGTGGTGGGAAGAAATAACTGAACCCTAAATTAAAGACAGTAGCAGCAGAGTCAAGGTCCTAAAATGGCTTCCTGGAATGAGCACACGAAACTCTAACTAGATAGTAGCATCAGTTTTGTTTAGAACAAGTTAGAGAGCACCACCAAGGGGGTTCCCCCAGATATGTCCTGGCAGTGGGGGACAGGGGGAGTGCTAATGGTGAACTGGACCCAGACCACAACAGTCACAATGGGAAATCAGCACAGAAGCCCACCAGGCTTAGGGAGTGAAAGTAACCCTGAAGGCTCAAAAGTACTAACCAGGCAAGGCCCAGGTATGCGGGGGGGTCCAGGACTACAATCTCCAAGCTGCATGGTGGCAGAGGCACTGGGCTGTCCCTCCCCAACTCCCCCGGGCTCCATAGCCTGGCTGTCACCCCGACAAGCTCCTGTCGGGTGCCATCTTAGCGCACCAACAACCCTGGTCCAGAGACTCCCAACTGAATTCCCAAATGGATTAGTACCCTATAGCGATGTCTCTGGAACCCAATCATTTACAATGTAGGAGTCCAAGCAGGGTAAGGACTGGGATGTGGGGATACTGGGGACATTGGTAGTGGAAAATGTGCACTGGTGGAGGATGGGTATTCGAACATTATACAGCTGAATCTCAAACATGAAAGCTTTGTAACTATTTCACGGTGATTCAATAAAATTTTTTTTAAAAAGTATTAACCAGCTATACAACCTCTCAGATAAGAATTTTAGAAAAGAAATGTTAGGAATGTTTAGTAAGCTCAAAGAATAATACAGGTGTTGGCACGGTGGCCGCCACCTCAGAGCCTATTGGATAGCTAGTTATGAGCTGGTGGTGACAGGGCAACTGCGGCCTCATGGGATGGGGGGCAGTACCGGCACGTCCTTCCCGCCCTGCCGAGACCATGAGTTGCCCTCCACGAGCGGCTCTCCAGCAAGGGCATGGCCCCAGAGGCACACAAACCAATCTTGGAACTATGCAGCTTTGGCAGAAATCTCTCCAGACTCAATTAGTAAAATATCAGAAATCCAAAATCGCGCGGCCTATGCTCTTCATAACCAGCAATAGAAAACAAATTATTTCTTGATGCCTTTTCAGCAGGTCTAATTGTTAGGGGAAAATTCCAAATAATAATGGTGCAAATGACTAAAATCAAAGTAGAGAGAAAGTTCAGTAGAAATCATCTGCCTCACAGGCAGGGAGAGAGGTGGGATGGGTGGTTCACTGGGATTCTTGGATATGCACTGGTAAAGAGAAGGGTGCTTCATCATTGTATGACTGAGACTTAAACCTGAAGCTTTGTAACTGTTCTTATGGTGATTCAATAAATAAATGAAAAAAAAAAGAATAATACAGGTGTCAATAAAGGACAAGAGAATATGAGAGCAAAACGAGAAAATTAATCAGAAGTGGTAGAATTTGATAGGGAGAAAGAATTTGTGTGAAATGAAAAATTCAATGCAAGACTTTGGCAACAGAGTAACAGCAGCCAAGGATAAAAATCAATGAGCTCCATCCAATATGAGATGCAGGATAACTTCTTAAAAACAACAATAGAAAGAAGTCTCAAGATAAATAAATAATAGATGAGAGAACTTTGGGATAAATTCAAGAAGAACAAAATAAAAATCACTGGAATCCCCATGAAATAATAAGGCAAGCTCAATGAAAAATCATTAGTCAAGTTAAGTTTCCAGAATTAAGGAACTTGCACCTACATTCAAGATGCCTAAAGGGCACCAGGCAAAAGAAACCCAAATAAAAATATTCCAAGATACATAATAATCAGAATAATGAAAGCGAAAGAATGATGAAGGGTATAGAATGTTGAAAGCAGCAAGATCAAAGAAGGAAATTAAACAGAAAGGAGTATCCCTAAGGTTCACAGCAGATTAAACAAGTGACACCCTATAGGTGTGAAGAAAATGATGGGATTGTTCGGGAGGGAAACTGGACACTGGTGAAGGGAATCAGGCACTGGTGATGGGATTGGTGTCAGAACACTGTATGCCTGAAAATCAATCACAAATAATTTTTTATATCAAAGTGCCTTAAAAATTAGTTTAAAAAAACAAACTACATACATACATGTATGTTCCTTGACATAATAACCAAATTTATGAGAATTTACTCTGAGAGTGTACTTTAAATAATGGAAACACGTGTTTATTCATTATGGCATTTGTAACGGGAAAATACCATAACAAACTAAACCCAAGCAGGGCAAACTATGTACCTATACAAGGAATGAAAGGTAACAATTGAGAGAAAGGAGAGAGAAGTGAGAAAAGAAGAGAGAGTGCACTGTGAAGTTATTCTGGACCCCCCAAGTGGAAAACTTGTATGTCGAACCACCAAAAGTCACATGAAAATATACTCAAATTCACTACTGTCAAATTCAAATGTAAATCATGAGACAATGCTTCGACTAACACCAAAGAATAGCCAAGATAAATACCAGGAGGTTTACTCCATGGCTTGGAGGCCAGCCGCACAATCTAGGGGTAAAGGCAGCTCAGATAGAGAAGGGAGCACCAAAAAAGGGTGCTGGGAGGATCCTCCCAGGATGGGAGATGCATGCTGAAAGTAGACTATAGACCGAACATGATTCCCACTCAATGCCTCTTTTGCAAACCACAGCACCCAAAAGGAGAGAACAAAAGGGAGTGCCCTGCCACAGAGGCAGGGTGGGATGGGGGGATGGGGGGTGGGAGGGATACTGGGATCAGTGGTGGTGGAGGATGGGCACTGGTGGAGGGATGGGTACTTGATCATTGTATAACTGAAACCCAAGCACAAAAATTTGTAAGTCTACAACTGTACCTCATGGTGTTTCACTAATAAAAATTCAAAAACAAAATAGGCATCAACAAATGTCAGTGAAGATGCTGAGGGACTCTCCTTCCTTTTTGGTGGGAATGCCGATTGGTCCAGCCTTTTTTGAAAACAATATTTTATTTCCATTTTTAAAGGAGATGTGTGTAGATTTTAGTGTATAAATCATGTATTGATAAAATTGTTCTTTTTAAAAAACCATGTAGAGTAGTGACCAGCTTTCCCAGTTTGCTGATTCCTTTGTCCAGTTTTACTAGTTCCATTCCAAGAAACTTAGCCCTTAAACAAAGTGGGACACTTGATATACATGCTACTTCTTGTATAAGAAAATTTGTATAATAAAATATATTTTATTACTTAGAAAGAAGACACAAAGGGGACAACTTATCAAAATCCTATGAAGGTGGAAACCCACAGTGTTGGGACAGGGAGCAGGGCAGAAAGAGTAAGTTAGTGACACCTCCAAGTATACTTTTTGGTATAGTTCTTTCAGCAGCATTTTAAATCAAAAGAATGGGAAATGTCTGGCACGGAGAGGGAAGACAAGTCTGAAAAATAAGTAAAACAAGTGACATAATTTATTTCAAATAATTTCAGTGGAAAAAACAAGAATCAAGTAATTAACACAAAATCTAATTATATATCTTCCATTTGGGGTGGAGTATAGATAAGAAGCAGGACTTGACAGACTGTATACAATTTTGTAGTCTTTTGGGTGTATTCTTTACATTGGTGAGGAGGAAGCAATTCCAGAACTACTTTTAAGATGTAAAAGAGAAAGAAACAAAGAAACAAAAGAGAGAAAGAGGTGGGGAGAGGAGAAAGAGACAGAGACAGAGACAGAAAGTGAGACAAAGAGAGAAGTGCCTTTTACAGAGGAAGGTAGGGGTGGGTGGATCGGAAGAAAAACTGGAGACACTGGTGGTGGGAAAGGTACAGTGATGAAGGGATGAGTATTGGAACAATTTATGACTAAACCCAATCATGGACAGCCTTGTAACTGCATATCTCACTGGCTCAATTAAGAAAAAACAAAAGATATCGCATAGGGTTAACAAGTAAATAAAATCAATTTTCTTTTAGGGAGCCAGAATTCTAAGCACAGGATATACAAACATGGGATAGGGAAAACAAAGAGCCTCTGAGGATGGACTGAAATTCAAATTGGTGCGAACTCAATTTCTGAAATCAAACATGAGCCTATATAAAATCTGTATGTTGGTGTGCACAACATAAACTTATGTACATATGTATACGCACATTTCTTGGTGATGTGTGAATAAGCATAGAGATTTCAGGTCCTAGGACAGCTCTTAAGATAATTAATAAACAAAATAATGGCAGAGGGGGATAATACAGGCAAAGGAGTCAAACTGAAGGAGCTCTTGCTACCAAATAGAAAACAATCTAATTGAAGCATCAAATGAATGAATTAGAAACCACTGAAACATATAAAACCAGAAGTCCAAAATAATAGTAGAGGACCGGAGAGTTAGGGCAATGACCACACACTTGCCTTACACAGGGCTGACCTAGGTTCAGTCCCCAGCAGCCCATTAGTTCCCGGGCACTGCTAGGAGTGATAGCTGAGTAAGTCCTGAGCACTGCCAGATGTGCCCCACCATACTTCCCAAAATAAAAAGGTGTCTGAGATTACATATGAATGAATAGGGAAGTATAGATGCCAATGGATTGGCGGAATACAATTACAAATACAAATATAGACAGTCCCTACATTAGTAGAATGTTGATGCATGAAGAATAGATACATGAAGAAATGCTAAAGCTGGAAAAGAGTATCAAAGAATAAATTACAACATCAATGGACACTAAATTCTGGGAGCAAATGGTAATTTTTCATGAGTATATAATCTCCCACAGATTGCATATTCAGTGCAAAAAAAAAAAACCACCATTACTCTAGGGACTTGGGACTGGGTCCAGCAGTTATGGAGCAAGCCTAGCACGCAGCTGGCCTGGGTTCTATCATCCCCAGAGCACTTCCTGCTACGGCCCTTGAGGGGGTCCTGAACACCACTAAGTGTGGTCATGGAGACCTGCAGCCCTGACTGGGTGACTGGGTAATCCCTGGCCTGTGAGCCTGTGCACATTATAGCCTCTGGCCCTTATCCTAAACTAGACTGAGAATCACATGTGGGCCTGGGCCCTATACATTTGACAAAATTAACATCACCAGTGAGGAACAGCAATGAAAATGCATACCTTTGAGAACCTGATGACACAGAACCATCAATATTGTATTTTTCTAAGACTGTGTAACCTGGCTTAATATATTAAACCCCAATGACGAACACCCTATTTAAAAGGGAGACTCAAGACTTATTTCTCAGAAACATCATTTAAATACTACCAAAGATAAAAGGAAGTCATGTAAATGATGTAAAGACTTGAGAGGGCAAATCAGGTCTGAAGAGATAGGAACTACAGTGGGTAGGGCCTTGAGAGGGCTGACCCAGGTTCAATCCCTAGAACCCCAGAGATCCAAAGACCCCCCAGGAGTGATCCCTGAGTGCAGTGCCTGGAATAAGCCCCGAGAACCACCAGGCATGGCATGAAAAAGAGGGCAAATGAAACAAACGAAAATCAGAGCGTAAGATTTTTTTATACTTTGTACTATTCTTTTTTCTTTTAAGCCACCATCTCACCCTTTGTACTATTCTTATTCTTGCAAATATTCTGTAAGTTTGGACTCATTTCCATGGGGTTGCCAACCTCATGTTTTACCTAATAAAGCTTTATTAACATGAAATCACTTAGAACTATTATATCATTTTCAAACCCTTTAATAATGTTTAATTTAATAATGACTATTTTAATTATCTAAATGATAACCTTCAAATAAAAGTCTTTTAAAATTGAAAAAAACAATTGAGGGACAGAGAGAGAGCACAGTGTATTTGGGTACTCGTCTTGTAACCCCATGCCCCATGAGGACTGATACAAATGCAGGGCCAGGAGTAAGCCCTGAGTAACGCCAGGTATGACCCTCCTCTCACCCAAGTATTTGAGCTACTTTTTCTCATTTTCCTGTGCTATTAACAAGGAGACCTCTGTTCACTTGACTAAACAGTACTCTAAACAAGATGTGCTTTCACAGTATCAGAACTGTAGTGAGTGGAATCTGGAGTCAAGTGTTAGAAAAATATATTCAATGAACGCTTTATGTCCACGGTGGTGAACGGATTTTTTTTTAAATGAATTGTTGCTTTATTATCTGATAAACTGAAAATTAGCTCCTCTTAGAAGTTCTTTGGACATTATATCACGTAATTTTGTATACTAATATCACACATACACACTCTCACACACACACACCTATGCATTTTTCAAGTAAAGAAATGTTAAACAGATGTAAACTATTTATTGAATATTTGCCACCAAATATTGTTAAATACATTATCTTGCAGCATATCGCTTTCAAGTTAAAATGTCAGAAACAAACACCAATATTTACAATTCTTTTAAGGAATGTTATATAATGACACATTAAGGCGTAAATTCTTTTGGCTTATAATTCTTAAAAGAATGATAATAGCAAAAGTGATGCAAAATCTTGTGTGAGATTATGATTAAGCTACATTTTACAAAAATATGGTGTAAGATGGCAATAATCCCATTCCACATCCTGGATTAGACCCCTTCAGGAGGGACTGATAATTTATACAGTCAAACTTTAAAATTTACAGATAAAGGCAGTTCAATACTGCCACTGAGAAGTACATCTCTTAACATATACAACTCTCAGGCCACAGTTTTGAAGGTCTGAAGTATCAAGTTGGTTTGATGAATTAGTCGGTTGGCACTTATAAACACATTTATTGCCCTGTTTGGAAAAAAAAAATTAATTTCATTAAAAAATCATCCTTAAAGATATTTATATTTGATGTCATCTACCAATAGTATTGTAAATGAGATCAATTTAAAAAGAAAACACAAGTTAGTACTGACTATAATTTATATTCCATCTTGGAACTGAACAGTCCTGCATCATTTGAAACTATCTAGGAATTACTGCCCCCTAGTGGTTCTGGATGGCAGTAATGTATTGGAGGGAGGCTATGATAGGTGTTGCCTCAATAGTTTCTAGTTAGAATATAATCGTTGGTCAAAGAGGAATCAGAAGTGGTCTCCAGCAGTAATATCCCAGAAGCTTCCAAATAAAATCTGCTAGGGTATAGACTCAAAACCTGTGTATCAATAGGAATGGCACTTAAAACTGTTCTAAAAAGATTACAATTTCTCTTCTTTCTTCAAAGAGAAAGTGAAAACGCCAAATAACGTTTGGAATTGATCTACTTTGAAAAAAATTAATTCCAATCTTTGGGAGCTAACATATAAAAATATGTTCTTTAAAATTATTTTGTGCTGGAGCTGGAGAGACACACAGCTGACCCAGCTTTGATCTCTGGCACCAAGATGGTCTCCCAAGCTCCACCAGGAGTGATCCCTAAGTGCAGAGCCAGGAGTAAGCCCTGAGCAATACAGGGTATGGCCCCCAACAAAACAAAACAAAACAAAACAAAACAAAACAAAACAGAACAAAAAATACTTTGTACTGTACCACATTCTCCTGTTAGCCTATCTTCACTGGGACTGGATAATGCCCTAGTCTCACTGTATAGGCTCATTCAATCTCCTAGTAGCTTAGCTAAAGTTTCTATCTTCACCCTAGACAATTCTCAAAATAGAAGTGCCAGAAAAAATTAATTGAATCGAAGAAAATTCTGCACATATTGTAAAATGGCTTTAATATCAGTCTATTATTTTCAGTCTTGATGAAAAGGTAAAAAAACTCATAGTACCTTATTCATACACATTATTCACTATAAAAATTGTAAAGCTGCTACTGAACGGTAAAGAGTAACAGGAAGTGAAAAATCCACATATGGAACAATTTTAGATTAATAAAAACTAGGTTAGTTCTGACGACTTGTAGTTATGAAGTACTAATTCCACTAATAATATGCAACAAATTAGAATAAAAATGATTCCATTATGTAAGTTATTTTTCTCATGTGTTTTTGGTTATTTGGGCTTAACCAGGAAACCCAGACAAAATACAGATGTAAGTTTATTTTGAGAGCACACCTCCTAACATTTCCCCTAGAAAAATAGCTGTATAAAAACAAGACAAAAACCATTAGTGGAATTTATCTTCATATTTTTAATCAATGACATTTTTACCCACTGTACCTTTGAAAATTAACTGAACAATCTATTAGGTTTATTTCTATAAATCGTCACAGAAAAATTTTAATAATTTGACATGCATTTATGTATGTTACAACTCCAATGGTGCCTGGCAAGCTCCCCATGGCGTATTTGATATGCCAAAACCAGTAACAATGACAGGTGTCACTTCCCTGACCCTGAAAGAGCCTCCAATCACTGGGAAAGGCGAGTAAGGAGAGGCTGCTAAAATCTCAGGGCTGGGACAAATAGAGACATCACTGACGCCTGCTCAAGTAAATCGACAAACAACGGGATGACAGTGATACACAACTCCACTGATAGAGTAGAATCTTAAATAAGTTATTCAATTTACATGAAACAATTACTCAGATAATTTTTCTGACTGCAAGTAAGAAAATATTCCTGTCCACTAATTTTCTCGCTTTCTACCTGAGAAACAAAGAAACTTCTATGTGGTACAATGGCGCAAAAGATACGGCCTCCGTATAATTTTAAATACATTTCACATATGTAAAAAACACAAAGTTCTTGGTTTTCTGGAGAAAACCAGTTTTTAAATCAACTGTATGTAAGATTTAAAAATTCCTAAAGTATTTTAAATACAATTTAAATATTCTGTAAATATTTTAAAATAATGTAATTTACCTTTTCTTATTAGCTCCTGCTTTACAGAACAAAACCATGAAAGCTCCCTCCTTGTAGCACAATAAATCACACCCTTTGCAGCATTTTAAAAGCATCTAGAACATTTTCACAAAACATCTCACAACACAGGGGTGGGACCTTGGATCTGTGAACCTGAGTACTGAGCTGTCTGCCTGGCACAGCAAGGTCAAGTACCGCCTGAGCTCCCGGGGCCCTCTTGAATACTGCATGGGAGGACCCATCCACCAGAAACACCTAAACCCTGACCCAGCTTCAGGTAAACGGTCAGAATTTTGGAAGCCTGTTTCCAATTCTCAATTACATTTTGACAGAAAAACTAGATGTAAATCATGTAAATCAACTAGTGATAAGGCTGCTACTAAACTAACCCTGATAAAAGCTGTTAAGACTTTAACTGACCTCGAGTGATTCAAATGTGAAAAAGGGAGCAGAGATATTAGTACAGGGATACTAAAACTGGCCTTGCACCACCAGTGAGGAGGAGCCCCTGAACACTGACAGGTGTGCTCTCTCCCTAGCCCCTACCCCCCCCCCCCAAAAAAAAACTAATATGCAAACAGGACTGAGATCACTACTTTAATTTTATTGCAGCAGTTCTCAGTAAACCTGCAGTATCACCATCACCCAGAATCTTCTTAGAAATAACCGTCTGTGGGTCCAGACATAAATGATCAAGAACTCTTGGGGAGGCAGCCCCAAAGCAATCTGGACTTTAACAAGCCCTTCAAATAAATTCTGATTCTCCTCAAATTTGAGACCAACTGCACTTCAGGGGTTTGTAAAGTTATCCAGTTATAAATCCAGTCATAAATATCACTCATCAGGTCTCTATATGGCCTTTAAACTAAGAATGCTTTTACATTTTTAAGTGGCAAAACTACAGGGAAAAAAAAGGTAAATATCTCAAAACAGTCTACTCTCTCTGAGACCCGGAAGTTGATCTATAGGTGCATAAACACATTTCCATTCCTTCCCAACACCAGGTGCAGTCCCTATTTAAAACTAAATGACTTTCAAAGATTACCAGAAAAACAACAACAACAAAACCAAAAAAGACCAAAAAACAGTACTTTATGTGACAAGTGAAAGTCATATGAAATTTAAATTTTGGTTGTAAGGCTGCTTTTTCCTTACAAGAGTAGAGGTAAAGTGGGTCATAAAACCAACAAATCTAAAACATTTGTCATCCCTTTTCAGAAAGTCCACCAGCACCTGCTCTAGACTAATGTTACAGCTGGATTCTTAACCATTTGACGTTATTTATTATTTATTTTTTGGGGGGAGGGGTTGTGGATCGCACTTGGACTCACTTCTGGCTCTGTGCTCAGGTCAGCTGTGTGCAAAGCCAAGTGTCAAGCCCTGCACTATTTTTCTGGCCTCTAATTTGCTATTTTTAATAATCAATCTTAATTAGTCTCGAATGTGAATAATAATTTAACTTATACGACTATAGAATTTGAAAGTACATCAATCTTAAAGAGATAAGAAATGAGAGTACTTACTTGCCATCTTTAAAATAGGTTTTCAGCGTATCACTGAAACTTTTGGAGTACTTTACAAATTCTTTCTTTTGGTGTTCAAGTGCCTACAGATATAAAAAAAAAGAAAGAAAAATACTAAATAGCACAAAAACTAAAGTCAGGGACAGCAGATTACATAGCAGATAGAATAAACAGATAATAAGTTTTAGGAATATAGACATTAATTATATAATAGCAAATTCAAGGACAAACTTGTGAATAATGATATAAACATCTAGGGAAGCAGATAGAAGCAGAAGAATGCGTTCAAACTTACCCTGCGGTTCTGGTATTGATATTTCTTAAAGACATTATTCACTGTGTCAAGAAGTTCTTTTATTGCACTAGCTATATCCCTGTTGAAAAAGTAAAATAGGAATCTTCATAAAATGAGTCATATGTGAAATAAGTTTGAACATACATTACTAAGAATTACAAATTACACTATTAAAATTCCATATGAATACTCTATCATGCTGTGTCAGACATTTAACCAGGCGGATGAATTAGCACCTTCTGGAACCTGACTTTTCTTGCACTGCTTAAGCAAACATTCCATTACTAACATCAACTTTTCTATATCAGTAATATTTTTTTCCGAACTGCTTACTCAGATTTATAAGAATATACTTCTGCCTTTCACCTTTTCCAGTTAAAAGTTTTCTTTTCTCTGGCTAATATAGTTGAATTCAAGCTGTCACATTCCTCACTTTTGCTGCCTCACTTAATATTGTAATGATATGCATAAAACTTTGGTTTCCCATGCAACTTATTTTTGTATGTGCCAACATTTCAATTTACAAACCTGATAGGTGTGAAGTTTAAGAAAAATTAATTTTTCCTCAGAGTGGTTCTAATATTTTAAGATACCTTTAGCCTTTATCAAACAATAACATCTGCTCCTCTTCCAAACTCTCACTACTTCCTTGGGGGAAAATATTTAAATTTTTTAGACATCTATCCTAAATTTTTTAGGATATTCTCCTATTTCAACCTTTCTAGCATTTACTCTTTGGCTATATATGCAACACCTCCCTTCCCTGCTAAACAGACAGAAGGAATCAGTAATTCTGGACAGTATAGTGGGTAGGATGCTTGCCTTGCACGTGGCTGACTCAGTTGAATAGCCTGTACCACATATGGTCTTCCAACCCTGCCAGGATTAAGGCCTGAGCACGGCTGGGTGTGGCCCAAAACAAACAACAAAAAAAGATATTTCCTTGATATTTTTATATATCAAACATTGATACCAGGATGAAATATTAAAACATTCAAGTCAAAAAACAGGACAATAAATGTTACACAGATAATACCTGCCTACTAATTTTGAAAGTACTTTTTCAATTTATTTTTTGGCCATCGTTTAAAAAGAGCATCTGAAAGTGACACAACTGTTGCTTTCATTTATGAATCTAACCAAGTCAGCTCTTTCTGCAAACACTGGGCACAAGTATCTACCCTGACTTCATAAAACAGTGATAAAACAGTGTTGTAAGACATTCTATATTGTTATGAGGAAATGGTTCTAACAAATATTCACAATGCATGAAGTACTCACAAAACTCAACAGCAAAAACAATCCTATCAAAAACATTAAGAGCTGAACACACTTCCACAAAGGAGACATAAACGGCAGACAGGCACCATTGACAGAATACCTGAGAACATATATCTCAATAAAGAACTATGCTGCATCTACACAACGGAAACCTACGAAGCTATTAGGGAAAATGAAGTAATGGGATTTGACTAAAAATGGATGGACATGGAAAGGATCATCCTGAGTGACATGAGTCAGAAGGAGGACCAATACAGAAAGACTGCACTCATTTGTGGGATACACACACACACACACACACACACACACACACACACACAATGCTTGCCACAACTGTGTGGGGAGTAAAGGGCAGTTAGGACAGAGAAGGGACCAGTATGATAATTACAGCTAGAAATTATCACTTTGGACAAGAACTGAGCGTGGAAAACAGGTCAGGGGATATATATGATAATCTTTCAGTATCTGTATTGCAAAGTACAATGCCCCAAGATGGGTGAGGCAGGAAGGAAACTGGGGACACTGGTGGTGGGAATCATGCACGGGTGAAAGGATAGGTGCTGGAACATTACATGACAGAAACCCAATCATGAATAACTTGGTAACTGTGTATCTCACTGTGGTTCAGTAAAAGACAAGAAAAGAAATAAACAGTGTACTTGGTATACAGCAAATGTATTAAAAAGAAAAAACAATTCTTAACATATTAAAAAAATATATTTAGTCTCATGCAAGTATAAACTTATTCATCGTGGGCTACAGGCATGCTGATACAATGTTTCAACCCTTCCCTTCAATGTTCACCGACCTCCAGCAATACAGCCCCCTACCCCGGCCCCCTTTGGTTCCCACCCACCAGTCTGCTTCAATCTAGAGATGTTTACTGACTTTTTATTTCAAGTTCTCGCGCTGAGACTGAAGATACTCTGGCTGACAGGGTTTCATACAGAGCTCCTGACCACCTTCTAGCACCACCTCCTTCTCCTGCTGAACGCTTCCCTCCACCAGACTTGTTTTTCCCCTCCTATCCCTTCGCACACTCAAGTGGCATGTTTTCTAGTGAAAATAAGTTTTTACGTTTTTTCCACTGTCTTTGGGTATTCATTATTCCATCATTATGTTTCTTTCTTTCTTTTTTTTACTTAGATTTTTATGAGTGAAACAACATGAGGTACAGTTGTAGATTTACAAATTTTTGTGCTTGGGTTTCAGTTATACAGTGATCAAATACCCATCATTATGTTTCTTTTTATCCTGCATGAGAGATCAGTATATCTCTCCCTCTGAAAAACTTCACTCACTATGATACTCTCCAGGTCCCTCCATGTTAGCAACACATTGCATGACTTTTCTTTTCTTCTGGCTGAGTAGTATTCCACTGTGTTATGTGTATAGTGGTTTCTTTATCCACTCATCTATTTGAATACTTGGGTTATTTCCAGATTTGGGCAATTGTGGACATTGCTGCAAATATAGTGGTGAATATATCTTCTGTTTTGATTCTAGTATATGGTTTTTCTGTACCCCAATATATCACTGGGGTAGATTATAATAAGTAGAATTGCTGGGTCCACATCCATGCCAGTACTGATTATTCTTATTTGCTTCTCCCATTAGTGATGCGGAGCAATTTTTTAAATCTACTTTTGAACATATGTATTTCTTCTTTGAGGAAGTTTTTGTTCATTTCTTCTCCCCATTTTCTGATGGGGCTGGAGGTTTTTTCTTTTGTAAAGTTCTATCAGTGCTCTGATATTAACCCCTTATGAGTACTGAATAAATGATTACTCCTATTTGAAAGGCCGTCTTTTTGTCCTGGTCATCATTTCCTTTGAGGTGCAGAAGCTTCTTAATATGTCCCATTTGTTGATCTTCACTTCCACTTGCTTGGTCAGTGGTGCTTCAACCTTAAAGATGCCTACAGCTTCACTGTCATGGAGAGTTCTGCTGAAGTTTTTCTCTCTGTGCATTATGGATTCAGGTCTGATAGGAAGGTCCTTAAACTACTGAGTTAGCTTTTGTGTATGGCATTAGAAAGAGGTCTGACCTTCTTTTAAAATTTTTTTTCATGCAACTGATCAGTTTTTTCCCAACTACTTGTTGGAGAGGGTTTCCTTGCAGCACTTCATTTCTTTTTTTAATCAAATATCAACTGATCTGATACCTGAGGGTCCATCAGGATATGCAACTCCATTTCATCCAAGAGTCTGTCTTTAATCCAGTATCATGCTGTTTTAATTACTACAGCTTTGTAGTATAGTGTGATGTTGGAGAACATGCTGTCTTCCAATTTATTTTTCCCAAGGATTGCTTAACTCTTTGGGGAGGTACTGTTCCATGTGAATTTCAGGAGTGTTTAATGATCAATTTCTTAACACCATGGGTATCCTTCTAGGGACAGCACTAAATCTCGACAATGCTTTGGGAATGATCTATAATGCTTTTGAATGATCTTATTTAATCCGCCTAATCCATGAGTACAGGATGTTTCCATTTTCTTATGTCTCTTTTATTTCTTGAATGGTGTTTTGTAGTTTACTTTGTACAGGTTTTTCACATCTTTAGTAAAGCATATTTGACTTTCTGAGGCACAACTGTGAACAGGATTGTTTTTAAAATCTCCCTCTCTCTTATTATTTGCCCCAAGAAAAACCATGAACTTTTGCATACTAATTTGTAGTTTGCATATACAAGTCTACTGTTCCATGGAGCTCTCTGTTAGAGCCTTTAGGATTCCCTAAATATAATATGATGTCCTCCCCAAATAGTCAAAGCTAGACTTCTTCCTTTCCTATCTCGACGCACTGGTTATCTTCTTCTCGCCTAGTGCTTCCAGTCTATGCAGAATAGAAGTAGTGAGAGTTGCCAGCCTTGTCCTGTGCCTGATCTTAATGAGAAGGCTTTCAATTCTTTACCACTGAGATTAATTAATGTTTACTGTGGGTTTCTGGTAAATGGCTCTGCCCATATTGAGGTCTGTTGAGATTTTTTATCATGAATAGGTGCTGGATCTTGTCAAATGCTTTCCCTGCATCTATTTATATGACGTTCATAAGGTACACAGGCCTGTAATTCTCCCTTTTTTGGTGCTACCTGCTTTGGCATTCAGGTGATGTTCACTTAATAAAAACAAGTTTTAGTTTTTATGAAGTATTTTCATCATTTCTGATTACCTTCTATTTTCAAAGATCTGAGAAGAGAGCTGGTATGATTTTTATCCTCTTGACTTTGTGGTAATATGTTTTATGTCCCAGCATATGGTCTATCTTGGAGACGGTCCCATGTGCATGGGAGAGAATGTATTTGTTTTTTGTAATATGTAAAAACCCTCTCTTCCATTTTTTCCTTCAATGCTAAGTATCAAGTACTTTCGTACTGAGATTTAATGTAGCTGATCTACAGTTGAAAGAGCAGTGTTGAACTCTCCAACTACTACTGTGTTGCTATTAATGTCTTTTTTTTTTCTTTTTGGGTCACACCCGGCAACGCACAGGGGTTACTCCTGGCTCTGCACTCAAAAATTACTCCTGGCGGTAAACAGAGGACCATATGGGATGCTGGGAATCAAACCCGGGTCAGCCCCGTGCAAGGATAACGTCCACCCTACTGATCACTCCAGCCCCTATTAATGTCTTTTTATTCGCCATTAAGTATGTTGCAGGTCCCTCTTTAGGTCCGTTACTGTTTAGCAGTGTGAGCTGCTCCTGATGCACATATTCCTTCATCATTAAAAAATGACCTTTGCAGTCTCTATAAACCTATTTCAGTCTGAAGTCTATGTTGCCTGAACATAGTCTATGGCCACCTAGTCTATCTGAGGGAATTGTTTACTTGAGGAACTATCTTTCAAGCTTTGACTTTGAGTGTGCATTTGCTTGACTATTCAAATGTGCTTCTTGAAGGCAGAGAATGCTGGATTCTGTTTTCTAAACCACTCTGCCAATCTTTCTCCTAACTGGTACATTTAGCCACTGACAGAGATTATCATCAAGGAATTTTGTGGCACTTTCTGCAGTAGTTTGGTGCATTTGTGGGGATTCATCTTGTTTTAGAGGAGTTCCTTTATTTCTGCTTGTAAAGACAGTTTTGAGTCTATGAAGTTCCTACGTTGTTTTGTATCCATGAAGTTGTGTATTGTTCCTTCAAATGTGAATGAGAATCTGGCTGGATAAAATATTCTTGATGAGGTGTTCATTTCATGGAGTTTTTCTCACTACATCCCACCACTGTCATCAAGCCTAGAGGGTTTCATCTGATAAGTCTGCATAAAGCTTCACTACTTTGTATATAATTACCTTCTTTGATCATATTGCTTTCAGTATTCTAACTCTATCAATGGTTTTTGTCCATAGGGAGATGTGTTTTGGGAGATTCTTATTTAGATCTTGTTTAGCTGGATCTGTTGGGCCTCATGCATGTGTCCTTCTGCTTTGGCATTGCTCATCAATGAAGGCTTTCACTATTGTTTCTTCATCAGGTTGCCTTCCTGGCTCTAGGGAGCCCCAATGATACGTATGTTGTTCCTCTGGAATACATCCCACATTATTCTAGTTAGCTGTTGGTTTGAGCCTGTAGTTTTCTCGTTTCCATTCTCATATACTTGGTTGATTTTTTTTAATTGGCAATCTGTTCTATTATTTCTTTGAACTTATTAAAAATTCTATGCACTTACACTCTAAATTCCCTTTCAGAGAGATTACATATGGGATATTACTGATTGAGTCCTCAGGATTACAATCTTCAGTCTCTATCTGTGGTGGGGAGCTGCGCTATTTCACCGTGCTCCCATTTGCAGTCTAGGAGGTATATCTTTTCCATTTCATTGTCAGTGTCTGGGGCTACTCCACTGAAGGATGGAGATTATTTTGCAGCCAGTGCTGCCTTGCACACAGCTGACCGAGGCTCAAAGCCTGGGACTCCATATGTTTCCTGGCAGGAACTCCAGGGGTATGCACTGAAAACTGCCAGGTGCTGCCCCCAAACAAAAACAATTAAACAAAATGTTTAATAATCTGTATCTTCTGTCACTGTCCTCCCATTGTTCCTCGATTTGCTTAAGCGGGCCCAGTAACATTGTGAGACTTGTTACTGTGTTTGGCATACCGAATAAGTCTCAGGTAGCTTGCCAGGCTTTGCTGTGCGGGTGAGATACTCTTGGTAGCTTGCCGGGCTCTCCGAGAGGGGCAGAGGAATCGAACTCAGGTTGGCCATGTTGGCTGCATGCAAGGCAAACGCCCTACCCACTGTGCTATCGCTCCAGCCTAATCTGTATCATAATATGTCAATATCTCAGTGATAGAATAAATAATACAACAGACTGTTAATAATAATTAACAGATAATTTACAAAAAGCTGAATTTTTTTCTCAGAAATGTGTAACAAAACTGGCAAACTGCCCTATTAAAAAGGTGAAGAAATATATTTAATTGTCATTATTATTATTATATTGTGTGTTTATGTGTGTTATCTGTGTGTGGTTAAAGCCTAACACATTTTTAAGGCAAGAAAGTGCTTTAACACTTACCTAGCCTACAGTTACTCAATTTTGCTATGCTGAGTACACTCCAATTTCAGTTTAACTGACATTTTTCCATTGCCCCATAAATAAAAGCCAGAAAACTGTCCCTGATTATATGGACATGATTCCTCATGATTAAAACTAGGCTGTTAATAAAATGGATGTCCTTAGAGCTACAATAGGTTTAGCAAAGATGCCTAAGACTCCCTTGGAAGTAGAATAGTGATCCAGTAACAGGACATGGGCTCTGGGTTTGACATTTCTAACCCAGCTACAATCACACATTGTTCTCTCCATTATATTCTATCATTTTGAGAGAGATTTTACTTATCACACATCTCCCAAAGAGTGGCAATTTTTCCTTGAATCATCAGATCAATAACTCAATTTGCTTGCCTGTTGTAAGGGTGTTAGTTATTATATGGACAAAAAAGCTTTTAAAATGCTTAAAATGTAAGAACCATTGCTATCACATGACATAATACGAGTATGTACTACATTAACCTAAAAATCTGCCAAAAATACTTTTAATCTTCATAGAAATGGGGTATATATTAACAACAAACATATAATCACCAAAACAAGTCACACCATTTAAAAATTACAGAAACAAAAAGAACAAACTGCTGTGTTTGAGATCACTGGCTATCCTTTTATGGGGCAAACATATTTACTCTATACCAGATTAAAATTAAAATCCAGGGGGTGTGGTGCTGCCAGAAGGTCAACCTGTACCCACGTAGCAACTGTATCAACAGCTATCCGATGCCTTCAGGCTTCGTGATACCCCCAAATTGCTGTTGTGCCTCTGGTCGGACCCCAAGAACTCAGGACTAACTTTTCTGAGAAATTTAAAGGCCAAAAGTTAGATATGTGAGAGCCATGCCCACAAGCCACATCTGGCTCAGTTATAAATTAGCTCGGTAACTGGCCATAAATGACTCTCAAAAGAGATCAAAAGCCACAGTTAATCTTGGACTCGCACAAGGCTGAACAGACCAGGGTAAAACAAAGAGGGGCAGGTTAGCTTGGTGCCCACCCAATAGCCAGCCCCCAGTAGCCAGCCGCCTGCTTCCATAATCCAAAATCGCTGCCATGCCCCCAGCTGGATTCCACCACCTCAAGATGGACCTCACAGAAATAAAATTTGCTGAAAGTTCAGGAATGCAGGTTTTGTGACTGAAATCTCCAGATTTTCTCGGGGTCGGGTTAAGCTACCTCCTCTCATCTCCCTGTACTTCCGGAAGCCTTGGCATCCACACCCCAAAGCTGCCACCCAGTTAAAAAGCCACTCCAGTCTTACCTTCCTGATAAAAATACTGAACGTCCTGAACGAACATGATGACCTCTCAGTACCTGTACTGCAAGCCATAATGCACAAAAGGAAAAGGAGAGAAAGAAGAAAAGTTGCCTGCAATAGAGGCGGCTGGGGGTGAGTTATGGGCTACTGGGAGATGGTGGAAGGGAAACGGGGAACACTAGTGGTGGGAAATGTACACTGGTGGAGGGATGGGTGTTGGATCACTGTATGACTGAAACTCAATCTGAACAGCTTTGTAACGGTCTGCCTCATGGATATTCACTAAAATTTTAAAAAGATAAATTAAAATCCATAAACAGTTCACTGTCTTCCTCACATATTAAAAATAGTTCAAAAAGTTAGGGCTTTGCTATGAAGCTAACATCTTTACTTTTAGGGTTTGTTTCTTATGAGATTCTGTCAATGATGACCTACTTTCTGTTCTGGTTCTCTTTTACTGTCAAGACTTACTTTTTGATACCTTGGATGGATATTCAAAATAAAATAGCATTTTCCAAAAAGGTTTATTCATATTCTTCCTCAAAACCATTTAATAGGACGCAAACCATTTGACACAGTATTTTAAAATATGGGGAATTACCATATTATTCAGGAGAAATGAGTGCCATTACTCTATACTGCATTCCTACAGATTCATTAATGCATTAATTAATGCAGCCAGTTCCAGAGGAAACTAAGCTAAATAGTCCATAACAATTTTTGCCTGAACTTCATTTAAAAGGGTTGCACTGATAGTGTTACTACTACTACTGCTATTATTACCATCTTTCTTTTGTTTTCTGTTATTGGGCCTGGGGGAAATAATCAGACTTTTTATTCATTTACATACATGTCTGAAGCTCCCCTCATTCTTCAACACTCCCATCCCTGGTGGCTCTAGGATGCCACCCTTCTTGCGTACTGCTCACCAGCCAGACTACATGGATATGCTGAGAATTCTTTAACATATCTTCTCAAAACCTGGATGCTGACAACTTGATTAATATTAGAAAATGCAGCTGACACTAAGTGTATGTACATTCTTCACTCTAATGGCTGGTGTCATTTCTGAAATAGACTTTTCACCAGTGTTTAATGTACAAACCTCTATTTACTTTAACCTGACATTTACATGTTTCCATTATTTGTATTTTAATCACATTCCAATTTATTTAGGTTTTATTTCCTATTTCTAAACTATTCTGAAAAAAATGTTTTTATACTCAGAAAATAAGGGTACAGCTTAAAAGTTACTAACAAAACTGCAGCATCTAAAAATTTCAAATGTTAGCTCAAATTACTAATTTATTACTGATATACCAATATAAAAACCATAAAATAAAGGGTTCCTTTGAGGTATGTTTTAGAAACAAAACAGAACAAAATGTTGCTTACTTGATTGTCTGCAGGAATCTCACTCTGTCATTGATTTCATCTGGGATCTTACTGAGAATTTGTTTAAGTGCCCGTGCCTTTTCATTTAGGTCCTGGAATTCTGGCTCTGGTCGTTCAATCATATACTCTGATAAATACATAACAAAAAGTATCATAAAACATCCTATCCCAAATTCAAGGATTCCCAAAATCAACCAAAATGGTGAAGCTGGTAGGAAAAGTCAGGTCAGGAAAGACAAAGTTGCAGAATAGAATTAATTAGAATTCAATTTAATTCAGTAATATCAGGCCTCCCACTAAGAAAAATATCAGAAGATGAAAGAGTATAAATTTTCAACTTGGGATAAATACAGTTTGCCACAAAAATTTAAAAACAAGTGAAAATCAAAAAGGAAGAGTTAATCAAGTTTTTCAAACCATTTTAGATTTTTCAAAAACTTAAATATGAACAGAAGGATCTCTGTATTTGACAGTGGGGAAGAGAAGTTTAATACTTTTTACAGTGAATATGCAATAGTTCACGATATCAAAACCCAATCTATAAAAATCTTTGGCATGTGCTTGAAATATTACTTAAGAATACACAAAATTTGGTAATTATAAAACAAACACTGAGCTCAAAAACCAGCAATCTTGAAAAGGATTTTCACAGGGGCTTTGAAAAGACTGAATGAATTCACTGTAGACTTGGAAACAGTGTAACTTTACAACTGATCAGTATTAACAGACTGCAAATGCTCAAGGTTGGAATAATGATGATTTTCTTATGCCACAGAAACGAATAAAGTATGTATTTGGGGGAGCAGGAGAGATAGCACAGCATGTAGGGCACCTGACTTGCACACTGCTGACCTGGGCTCAATCCCTGGCACCACACATGGTCCTCGGTGCACTATAATGATTCTTGAGCAGAGAGCCAGGAGTAAGCCCCGAGAACCACCAGGGATTGCACAAAACCAAAACACAAACACTAAACTCTACTTTTGTATATTAACATGAAAGACATTATGTGCTTCTTTAAATTAGTGAGACAAAAATTTCTGAATTAAAAAAAAGTTTTTGTTTAAAAGAGCAAACATTAAAAACAGGAGAAACAATAGCTGTTATATTCTTCGGAGAACAGTACTTGGGAATTTAGGCTTAGTCAGGGGAAGCACTTAAGTTTTTTTTTTTTTCACTTTAGCATCATTTCAAAATAGTGGTTTTTTTTCACTCCTTTCAAATTTCTATTTGTAAATCAAGAGAAAATAACCACACTACTAGCTAATTTTCATGTGAAACTAGAACTCATCAAATATATTTATAGGAAAAAATTAAAAGATGAAATTTACTTAAAGCAATTTAAATCTGACAAATATAGAGAAAAGCCAAGAGCTATTTTTTATTTTAGGCAGAGTTTTCCCACAATGACCAAAAAAAAAAAAAAAACCAAAAACCCTAACAATGAAACAATAAGGATATTAAATAAGGAAAGATCCTTTTGTCAATATCTTTCAGTATCAATACTGCAAATCACAATGGCCAAAAGGCAGGAGAGGAGAGAGGAGAAGAGAGAGAGAGAGGAGAGGAGAGGAGAGAGGGAGAGGGAAAGGGAGAGAGAGGAAAAGAAAGAGAGGGAAGAGGAGGAAAAGGGGAAAGGGAGAGAGAGGGGAAGGGGGGGAAGGAAAGAAAGGGAGAGAGGGAAAGAGGGAGAGAGTGGGGAGAAAGGGAGGAAAAGGGAGAGGGAGGGAGGGAGGAGAGAGAGAGAGAGAGAGAGAGAGAGAGAGAGAGAGAGAGAGAGAGAGAGAAGTGAGAGGGGGGGAAAGTGCCTGCCAAGGAGGCAGGAATGGGGTAGGGATGATGATGGGAAGGAACCTGGGGACACTGGTGCTGGGAAATGGACACTGGTGGAGGGAAGGGTGTTGGAACACTGTATGACTGAAATCCAATCATGAACAGCTTTGTAAGGGCATATCTCCCAGTAGTTCAAAAAAAAAAGTTTCAAAAAAAGAAAATATTTTTCAACAACTATAAGAACCCTAAGTGACAGAAAAACAGATTGTTCAGGGATGCAAAATTTACATGCTCAAGGTCCTGAGTTCAATTCTCAGCCCTGCATTCAATCCCCAGTTCGATTTCCTGAGCACTACCAGAGAGGTCCTGTTAGCAAGCAGGACCTTATCTTTTGAATCTAAGCACTGAACCATTTAGGACAACTAAATATCACCGGGGGTGGGCCTCTATATTGCTTAGCCCACATCTTGCCCCAACAAAAAAATAAGAAAACCAAATGTTACTTCTGGTACCTTCCACGTCATCAGCTGCCATTCGAAGAAGGGATTCTGTGAAATTAACTTCTACACATTTTTTCTCTAAAATTTTCATAATAATATCCTGGGTGAGTCCTGGGTTTTCTTTTTCAGCCTAAAAAAAAGAAAAATCTCTTTTCAACTTTCCAAAAGTTAATGGGTTAGCATCTAGTGAGGATTTCTGAGATTGAGAAATTTATAATGGCAGAAATCTTTAAAAGAAGTTAGCATAAGGGCCAGAGATATGGCTCAATAGTAAAGCACATGTCAGAGTTCAATCCCTACAATGGAAAAAAAAAGTAATGGTGATGGCGTGCATCTATGTTTTGATAGTTTCTGTATCAGTAACTTTATAACTGTCATGACCGATTTCTCTTCTGCAATGAATCTAGTAACAAACATGGGAATAATAACTATAGATTTTGGAAACCCATCAATTACTCTTTCTTAGTTTAAATACCGAATGTTTAGCTTTTTTCCAATTAGCTAATATTTCAAATTGAGGATCAAGTAATAAATCACAAGTCATATCAACATTATTTTAGAGATTATTTGAATTTAAATTAACAAATTATCAAAACAAAGAAACACTGTCCTCCCTTTGTTCATCAATTTGATCGAGCGGACCCAGTAACTTCTCCATTTTGAGACTTGTTGTTACGGTGTTTGGCATACTGAATACGTCACGGGTAGCTTGCCAGGCTTTGCCGTGCAGGTGAGATACTCTTGGTAGCTTGCCGGGCTCTCCAAGAGGGGCAGAGGAATCGAACCCGGCTCAGCCAGGCTGGCTGCGTGCAAGGCAAATGCCCTACTGCTGTGCTATGGCTCCAGCCCAACAAATTATCAAGAAAAAAAAAAGTTTTCTTTGGGACACTTTCTTAAAGAATCACTTAATTTTTAGAAAATCCTCTTATTACCTCCTAGAGCTGTTTTCTTAAGGAATTTGCAATGGTTATGCTGCCTACACTCTCTAAGACAGTAAAATCTGATCATTTCCTAAAAGTACTGGTTTTATTGGTTAATTTTCAAATTCTAGCTTTCCCCAATAATTTTTATCCCACTTTACTATGTTTCCTAAAATTGTAATCCATGCTGTTTCTTTTTAAATGTCTACTAGCATTTAATCATCATGAAGATTTCCTTTCTTTTCTTGCCATAAAATTAAAGAACATCTAGAAGCAATTTCTGCCCTTAATCCTAAGAAATTCTGCTTCTTTCTAGTTCTTTCTTTTTCCATTTTTATACCTTGCTTCCCACTAGATTTCAAATATCAAAAACTTTAAGACTGTGGATTAAAAAATATTAAATATATACATTTATTTCACTCTAGGCCTTCCTTTACCTGCTGTCAAACGCTATTCAAAGAAAACATTTTCAGTTATGATTAATAATAAAGTGAATCCTACTGAATTCTGTTTCTTTATATATTTTGATATTTTCTTCCTTGAGTATATTTAAGACAGAACTTATTCCTTTTTTGATTTTTCTTTTTGTTTGGGGGCCACATCCAGCAATATTCAGGGTTTGCTCCTGCCTCAGAGCCCAGGAATAAGTTCTGGTGGGCTCAGGGAACCCTGAGTGGTGCTGGCGATGAAACCTGGGCGGGCCGTGTGCCCTACACACTCTACGATCATTGGGTTCCAAGATCGAAGTTTTTTTTCTAAAAAAAGAGTTATCTTTAAAAGTAATATAAATATGGTTACAACTGCTATCCATATTTACTTTATAAAATGCTGCAAATAACATACCGTACAGTTTAAATCAGTAGTTATTGACTAGTAATGATTTATTTTCCTTCACGAAGTAGCATTCTCTCTCTCTCTCTCCCCCCTCCCTCAACTCTCTGGTCTCTCTCTCTTCTTCTCCCCCACCATGTGTGCACATATACTTGTGTGTGTGTGTGTGTGTGTGTGTGTGTGTGTGTGTGTACACGTGTGCATTCTATAAAGCAAGGCAGCATTCACACTGAACTTTCAGAGAAACCAGTAGAAAAAAAAATGACCTCTGATTAGATTACAATAAGGTGCTGAAAGGAATGAATGATGAAAACCTGAAAACAATGTCCTCAGTATCAAGTTTACCTGAGGCCACAAACTGACAAAAGCTAGAACATCTAAGAAATCTCAAAAGGTCCCTAACTTTTTTCATTCAATGTACTTGTTGTCCCTTTAGAGTCACTAACAATGATGTTTATTAAGTAGTTAGGTTCAAACAATTTAAGTACTTACCTTCTAGCAACTTAGTAGTTCTAAAAATTAAACTAAAAGGAAAATATTTCCTCATTTTTAGATAACCATGATTAGTTATTAATGTCTGCAGCTCCTGAACAAGGCACAGATGTTCAAGTTAGGTTAGACTCTAGAACCTTCATTTCCTATCATACACTAATTATCTGTTACATCTGCTTTTATCACAGTAACAAACTAAAGGTCAACTTCGCAAAAACGTAGTCCAACATAAATAAAATATGTTGAAACGCAAAACTAACTTAGGCTAATAATTCATAAAAATGTAAAAAGATGTTAATTATCACTGCATTTCTTTAAAAAATTAAAATATCTCAAAGTAACCCTCCTTTGAGATACCTGATCTCAGAACATGGTATTGGTCAAGCAATATTTCCAATGAAGTTTTATTTAATGTCTCTATCAGCAATGACAATAAAATGCACTAGTCCTTAAACCAGAGACTCTTTCTGGTTTCCCCACAGAATATAACTAGTCTGTTACTTTCTGATATTTAATTTTCTTAATGTACTGAGCATGAGGAGTGAGGGGCTTTAGGTGAGAAACACACTCAACTGTGCTTAGGGCTTACTCCTGGCCGTGGGGTGAGGGATCACTCCTGGAAGTGCTCCGTATGTTTCCTGGGACCAAACCACAGTCAGATCTATGAAAGACAAGCACCTTAACATCTACCTCTCTCCTGCCCACAAAATCTTATATTATATATATATGTGTGTATATATATATATAATATGTATTATATAGGGCTGGAGCGATAGCACAGCGGTAGGGCATTTGCCTTGCACGCAGCCAACATGGCCGACCCGAGTTCGATTCCTCCGCCCCTCTGGGAGAGCCCGGCAAGCTACCGAGAGTATATCGCCCGCACGGCAGAGCCTGGGAAGCTACCCGTGACATATTTGATATGCCAAACACAGTAACAACAAAGTCTCACGATGGAGACGTTACTGGGCCCGCTCGAGAAAATCGATGAACAACGAGAGGACAGTGATATATTATATAAAGGCCTCTTTTAAATTCATCTGAAACTAACAAACCAAAAAAACTCCTAAGTCAATGCAAGACTAATAAAAATCAAGAAAATTTCATTAAAAAAAAGCTTAAGAAAACTCATTATTCTTTTATGAATGCTACTGAATACTAAGTATTGCCTCAGAAAGGACCTGTTAATGAAAATTTTGGAATTTCAATGGTGCAAGAAACTTGTATTCTTGGTGTCAAAAAAGCTGAAGAACTAAGCTTTGCCTTATTGGTACAATATTGTTGCAATGAGTACATTTTCCTTTTTGTTTGGCCACAAAGATGCTTCAAATTGTCCCTTCCATGTCTTAATAATGCTAAACATACTTATTTCACAATCTCATAAACAGTGAAAGACAAAAAAATATATAATGGCTGCTTAGATTTACCCAATGATTTGGAAGGATGTAATAAAGCTGATCTGAATGTATAAACAAGAAATATATTTCTGAATATTAAGCATACCAGAAATAGCTTTAATCCAACAAAATTTCTTGTGGTTAAGATATCTAATGACAGTATATATGCCACTTATCAGAAATATCAATAAACTAATGTTTATCATGCAAAGAGATTAAACTGGATGGGTTTGTAATTTAATCTTCAATAAAGATTAAATCTACAAGAAAAACTGGAAACCGATATGTAGAGTTCGACTGTTCAAAAGAAACATAATGCAAGCTACAAATAAAAATGAGCTTATGCAATTTCTAACGTTTTAATGACCAACAAAAAAGAGAAAGCTACCTGAAGAGTACATTTAAAATATACTCTTATCAAACAATATGAAACTTTTGAGTTCTTTTTTAGTCACGCCTTTTAACAGTTTATAAAATTGAGACCACTTTGTATATACTTTACAGGTGACAATAACTAACAATAATCTTGCCAGATTACTTACTGTATTTCAGAAACTCATTTTTATATATACTTATTAATATCGCAAGCTCCCCGTGGCGTATTCCATATGGCAAAAAGAGTAACAAGAAGTCTCACAACAGAGACGTTACAGGTGCCTGCTCAAGCAAATGGATGAACAACGGGAGGGCAGTGCTACAGTGCTACTTATTCGTACATTAAAAGGTATAAAAGAATATACAATAAAAGTCTCAATCACCTTAAGGCAGGGATAGGGAATCTTTTTATTACAAAGAGTCATTTGAATACAATAAATATTATTCTTATTGATACAAAATATTCGGGCGCATTACAACATAGCAGACAGAACTTGGGCAGCTATGACAAGACTGTGTATTTTTTCAGTTACATAACAAGTGATCACAAGTTTTCAGAACTTATACTGAGTGACAGCACAGTGGTAGGGCGTTTGCCTTGCGTGAGGCCAGCCTGGCTGAGCCAGGTTCGATTTCTCTGCCCCTCTTGGAGCCCGGCAAGCTACGGAGAGTATCTCATCTGCATGGCAAAGCCTGGCAAGCTCCCTGTGGCATATTCGATATGCCAAAAACAGTAACAAGTCTCACAATGGAGATGTTACTGGGCCCGCTCCAGCAACTCCATGAACAAAGGGAGGACAGTGCTACAATGCTATACTGAGGGCCAAATATTCCCTTATGAGTCTACTAAATCAACTGCCATCACTTTCCTATGATCTTTCCACAAAAATTCTCTAAATAAATGAATATATTTAAAGAAATAGTACCATTTCACAAGTGATTTTATACCTTGTTTCTCTCCCCAGATAACATTACCTGGTTCCTCTTAGTGCCAGGAAATGTTACCCTGCATGGATGCACGGTCCCTTTTGACTACTATTCAACATTTCCCAAACTTGCCAGTTTTCACAAGCACAGCATAAAATGTAGTACTGTAGCACTGTCATCTCACTGTTCTTTGATTTGCTCGAGCAGGCACCAGTAATGTCTCCATTGTGACACTTGTTACTGTTTTTTGGCATATCAAATACGCCACAGGGAGCTTGCCAGGCGCTGCTGTGTGGGCGGGATACTCATGGGAGTTTGTTGGACTCTCCGGGAGGGATGGAGGAATCGAACCCGGATGCAAGGCAAAAGCCCTACCCACTGTGCTATTGCTCCAGTCCATAAAATGTAAATATACTCATCAGTGCATATATCTACTGAAAGTATTTCTCATTTTCTCCAATATCTAATTTTACATTCTTTTCCTTGTACTACGTTTTCAAAGTATAGAAAGTATTTAATACTCTAAGGTACAACTCAATTTGAAACAGCCAACTCATAAGTGCTTAAAACACAAAACATGGGGCAAGTGATTATCAACGGAGCAGCACCATCTCCATACAATGAAAAATTTTATTCTCGGTGACTTAACTATGGGCTGGAGTGGTAACACAGCGGGTAGGGTGTTTGCCTTGCATGCGACCAAGATGGCCAACCCAGGTTCGATTCCTCCGCCCCTCTCGGAGAGCCTGGCAAGCTACCAGGAGTATCCCGTCCAGGCGCCAAAGCCTGACAAGCTCCCCGTGACGTAGTCAATATGCCAAACACAATAACAAGAAGTCTCATGATGGATACGTTACTGGGCCCGCTTGAGCAAATCGATGAACAACGGGAGGACTGTGACAGTGACAGTGACTTAACTATGTTAAAAAATAGCCTTTACTCCTACAGGTATAGATTTTTGTCTTATTTTCTACTTGAAAACATTGGTTATGTTTCATAATAAGATAAAATTTTCCATATTACAATTTCACAAAAGCGCTTTTAACAAATCAGGTAACAGTAAGAATTTGACAACATGCTTTAAAGTTAGAGAACACTCCAACACAGATTCTAAAGTAAATGATTCGAAGTTAAATAAAGCTAAGGAAAGAGTATTTATTCCAGCTTATTTTACAAGTTTTAAGCTTTACAGTGGACAATGAAATAGGCAGAGAATCGGTGAGAAGCTTTCACAGAAAGTAAATTTGTAGTTATCACATAATATATACCTATTTAAAGATAACATTCATTTTAATAATCAGAAGAGTATTTGTGCTTACCTTAATAAAAGCTGCTCTCAGCGTCTGAGCTGCAGACAGATTTACTCGTTCTAGCTGCAATAAAAATTTCAAATCCTTATTAAAATCTCTACTTGGGAAAAAGCACGTTTCTGATATTTTATCCTGTCATAACACCATTAATGTCATCATCACATAACAAAAACACTTCCAATTAGAAATCACAATTCTTAGAGTATCTGAAATTTCCATTAGAAACCAGAGCATTAAGGTATAGTTTTCTTTATTTAAAAAAATAAAAAATACATCCCTAGATTTACTTAAAATCAGATCAAAATGTAAAATCATGTAAGTTCTACAGAAAAAAAAATGAGTATATGAATTACTGAATATATATTCAAGATTAAGCTCCCACTGCATTGCTCTGGTGCAAATACATGGCAAACCAAGTTACATATGTGTGCTGAAAATAAAATTATTAACACATAAAAAAAACTTATTACTCAATTTTCTTTGTATTTATAACTTTAATCCTTTATAACTTCTTTTCAATACCTTAGTCGGGATTAAGCTGAGATTTATTAACTAGCAATAACATTGACAAAAGCTTTGATAGTAAATTGAAGACTGTAAAGCATCTAATCTTAGACATACTTATATGTCTTTTATTTGTATTGAAAAATAGCTAACAACTGAAATCAAATGCTTTTAAAATAAAATGTGTAAAGTCTACAAATCTGTCAGATAAATATCTTTACTAAACACTTCTGTAATTAACTTTTCAGTGAGTCATGAAGACATCAATTTTATAAAATTAACCCCATTCATTGAAGAGTCAACTGATAGGCTAAAAATAAAATGCTTCCTTTAAAATCAGTTCTCTAGTCTTCAAGGACTGCATGAGATTACTCAGTAAACAGCTGCATGCACCTTTAATATAGTATAATATTAAATATTCAAAGACACTGTGATAACTTAATTTTTTTCCAAGAGAGAGAGAGGTGTCTGCCATTGAGGGAGGCTGGGTTGAGGGTTGGCTTGAAGGGGTGGGAGAAAAACTGGGGACACTGACGCTGGGAAATTACACTAGTGGAGGGATGGGTGGTGGAAACACAATCATGAACAATTTTGTAATGCTGATTCAGTTGATTCAGTTTTTAAAAAGTTATACTGATTATTAAAAGAAAAAATTAAGTTATTACAGTGTCTTTTTTATGTATCACACAAATATATTTAGTCATTCTATATCTGTCCCTCTGACTCATTTCACTCTCCAAGTCTATCCATCTATAGGCAAACTTCATGACTTCACTTTTCCTAATAGCTGCGTAATATTCCATCGTGTAGATGTGCCACAGTTTCTTTATCCAGTTGTCTGTTCTCATGCACTCATGTTATTTCCAGATTCTAACTACTGTGAATAATTCTGCAGTGAACATACAGGTGCAGAAAGTGTTTCCTGCTATGTGTTTTTGAGCCCACAGGGTATATTCCCCGGAGTTGTACTGCTGAGTCAAACTGGAGCTCAGTTTCTAGTTTTATGAGCAATGTCCATATTGTTTTCCAAAATGCTGGATCAGTCGGCATTCCCATCAGCAATGAATGAGGGTCCTTTTCTCCCTATAGCCATGCCAGCACTGGTTATTTTTGTTCATTTGGGTGAACGCCAGTCTGTGGCATGAGATATCTCACTGTTGTTTTGACTTGCATCTCCCTAATGATTAGTGATGTAGAGCACTTTATCATGTAATAACAAGATCTTAAGAAATTTTTATACAAGTATTTTGCCAAAATCTTATGAACATATGATTTATCTGTCACATAGATATGTGAGCGTGTGTGTATAAAATCCCTCGAGGAAATAAGTTTTCCTTTTTAAAAAAAGTCACACAGACATGACATAAATATAAAAGAAACTAAATCTACCAGGATAAATGATTTACCTCTAAAAATAAGCAATAAACTATCTAATTTTGAACTATTGTTCTACAAATCTTGTAAGATGTAACATTGCCCTGGTAGGTAAAGATACAAGGGTCCTAGGTGGGGAAATATAGCAAAGCAGCCACTATGTAAGTTTATAAATGAAATACTTTCTTCTCATAGTTATCTCAGTTACAGTTAAGTCTTCTTAAGATTAAAGTTAACAATAATAATACAGATCTTGGGGGGTGGGGGGGTAGGGAGATGGGAAATATATGGTGCTGGGATCGGAAGCAGGTCAGCCATACTCGAACCAAGCATCTTACCCACTGTGCTATCTCGGGACCCTTGAACTTAAGTTCTCGTAATGGGAAGGCGGCACAGATAGCACGAGTGTTTCCTCCTAACAGAAATCCATTTCCTTATCTGGGTTAACACCCCACTCTGACCTCTTTCAACAAGTCAAAGTTCTGAGTCAAATGTGTTTGTCAATTTCAGCATTATTAACTCATCCTGTACTGCCTTGACTGATATGTGAAAAATTAAGGTAAGAGGCAGAAAAACTCAATGAAGAATAAAATTAGCTAACAGTCATTAAAATCTCTAGATTTCTAGATTGTTTACACACGTGTACTTTAAAAAAAGAAAGGGAAATGTTTGACATAATAAAGTAAACCAATCCTGTAAACAGAAAAGACCCTCTGCAGAACTCTGCTGGAGGTCATTTTTGAAACAATATTTATCTATTTATCTTGTAATAAACTCAACTGGGTTTCATTACTCATACGATAGCTTGAATGACCAGGCTTTATTAGTCAAAAGGTCACAAACACACATTTTGAGCAGTTCTTAATCTCATCAATGTTCTCCTCTAACTTGTTATTGGATATCTTTATAATTTCACATTATATTTTAATATTTTAAAGATATTCCCTATTTTTAAAATGTTTCCTTTTAAGGCATGTCTCTTGTGATACTCAATTTTATAATAAACCCATGTTTACCCTTCTGGTTCCAATCATGACTGCATCATATTTTAGTAATATTCTAGTAACAGGTATCACTGACCAAGCAACCATCTGGATTTTTGTAGACATACATATTTTTTTTAATTTAAGTCAGCACTGTTTTGTTATTTGAAAAATTTTATAGAAAGCTTCAAATCCACACAACAAATCTGTCATTATTTCTATTTTACAAGAAATAAACTTTGTTTGCCTAATTTTCCCCCAATTTAACTACTACAACACAGACAAAATTCACACTGGATCTGTATGAGTTCTATTAATTGTGCACGAATCACTCCCAGTGTTCATCCCTTCCTAGACTGAAATCTATTCTATTAACTCAACTTCTGCAACTACTTAAGAACCAAATTCTTGACTTTTAGCCATGTGTAAGTGTTAGACGCACAAAAAAACCAGATTATAAGACCTAGTGTCCCTATCAGATCACTTTAAGGAAGCAGCTGCTTGAAAACAATTTGAGCTACAGAAGAAACGGAAGTTTTTATGAAGAAGAGATCTGAACAGGCCCTTTAAAAGTTTGGCAGTTCTCCCATTTCTTTGACCTCTTCATGATTAGCATACAGGGGTGAAATGATTTTATAGAGGTTAAAACAGGGAAGATTTCTCATTTTGTTTCTAATACCTTTACTATTGAGTCCAGAAATCTGTTAAGTTTGGGAGAAATCATCTGTTTGGAAATCAAATGCAGAATCATATCTAAAAGTCATGCAAAGATCTCCTTAGTAGTAAGTGAGAATTCAAAATACACTGTATTTTGAACCTGAAGAGGAAATGTTCTGTTACACTAAGAGACGAGGACAAGAGGATTGATGGCATGCAAAGCAACTGTCTCAAGCCCTGTATCTCTCCAAAACTGGAAGCATTTTAATGCACTCTCTGGATCATTTATAAAAATATTTTTTAAACTTAACATCTAATTACATCCTACAGAACACACCTCTATTATATACTCCCTCCAAAGTTTAAGTACATTCCTATACTAGACTGTTTAGCCACTTAAACCCAAACTTTTAAAAGGAGCGGAGGAGAGGAACTAGTGCAGTGGCTGGGTACATGTGCGCAGGTATGGAAACCACTTTCTATCGCTGGATCAGCATGGTCTGGTGTGGCCCTTGTGGTAAATGGCACCTCAGGGCCCAAGCAGAGCCATGTCTTGATTATATTTTTTAATTGGCAAAAAGAGATAGGGTAGGTAAGCAAAGTTGGAGAAGTATTCTAGGATTTCATGTGCTTACTGGAAAAAACCTGAGAATTGCATATCTCAAGAAAAGGCGGAAATAGCTGCTCTTGATACCTATTAAAGAGATGGATACTAAAACTTATTAAGAAGTACACTTTCTGATAAATGAATAAACAAGCATGTAAGTTTGATAGTCTAAAATCCTATTTGTTGCAAGCTTGTTATTTTTGTACTGAACGACAAACCACATGTATATACAATACATGCATATTCAGAAATTATGCTGTACCTTAAAATAATTCATCTTAAAGGTCATAAAAAAAGAAGTCATGTGTCATTTTTTTTCTGGTATGAAGTACTGAACTACATCTCACTTTTTCTCAACAAAAAATTATACAATGCATGAGAACCTGATATAAAACTTAGCTTGATTTTTCTAGTAACGCGTTCCATAATGCAACCAGGAGACCTATTTCGCAGTACATTTACAACACATATAACATACTTGGTCTCTGAACACTGCAGCAGCTGATTAACAACAAGTCTACACCTTCTCAGCTGTCTTAGCATAGCTTCACTAAGTATAGCAAGCACAAATCCCAGAATTCCTTCAATAACATTGCCTCCTGAACTAGAAAAGCAGCACTAAGACTTCTATAGGTATAAGGATGCCCTATAATACAACATTCTGTTTTACAAGGTTATTTGTAGACTCCATAATTACTATGATGGCAAGAATGCTTATAAGATTTTAAACTCAAAATACACTGTAAATAAAATTTAATCACCTAGCTTCAAGTAAAATGTCCATTCCTAGAGTAAAATGTCCATTCCTAGAGTAAATGTCCATTCCTATTTTCTCTAAGGTTCATTTGATAACCATTTTTTTAAACCAACAAAGCAAAGAAAAAACTGAGTTGAACTAAAGATTCCCAAAATAGATTTACAGAAAAATTCATATTTCAATTATATGAATAGTAATGTTTGATATCTTTTAGATATTACATTACTGTGAGAAAAGTCAGGCAACAATGCTAGCATTTTATTCTTTCTAACCAAACAGATCAGTACCTAAAGATTTAGCCAGATATGGGGCCTACCTACAACTATTGAGACAGTCTTTCCTTTGAAATTTGATTTTGCTGTGGACTAAACAAAATCCAGCAACACCATTTGTCTTCAGGTAGTGGCATGAGAACAATATTCTGAAGGCTGGAAGAACTTTGGAGAAGGAAGTCTCTGCTTAAGCCATTCTGCATGTTGGGTGTCTGACATCTCCTGAGAAAATCACCTCAAGATTCCCTTCCTCTGGGGAAAGAATTAACATCTCAGTATTTTGGTAATCCAAGACCAAGGGTTTTTCATTGTTTGATGCTGTCTTTTCCCTCTGCATTATACAGATGAGTAAAATCATTTCAAATCTTGGACTGCTATCTTGGCCTCTTATACAAACTCTTATGAGGGCAGTCTGGCTACCACAACCAGATCAGGCTGATAGTCCATTAGCCTATTCCCATCAACATGCCCCCCAAACACAAAAATAACGGTGAACACAAGAATCAATACAGCTCCAATCTTAAGAGTCTCAGAAAGTACAGGCCAAAGAACAAATCCCCTGAATCAGTGCTAGAGACCCCACACAAGTCACATAGGAGCATCAAAGAGGAAGGTAATATAACTGAAGGGGGAAAAAGGAGAGCACCATCTGCTGAGCTCCCCCACAGTAGTGAGAGGGAGACACTGACAGTGAACCGCAAGGAGCCACTTCCAGACTACCAGTGCATCATGCGGAAACTTTGCAGATCCCCACATGAGGAATGGATGAAGAGAACAGCCCTAAAGCCTCAACAAGGAATATCAGCACATAGTCTCTCTGATAAAAAATTCAGAGACAGAATGATGATGTTTAACAAGCTCAAAGAAAACACTGGAACAGACATCTAATAAAATATAGGAGGATATGAAAGAGTGGAATGAACAGGAAGAAATGAGTGCAGGAATAAGAAAAGTAAGTACAAACCGAAGCGTCACTAATAAAACATTTGGTAGATGAAATGAAAAACTCGGTGGGTGTCCCCAACAGCAGAATGACAACAGCCGATGACAGAATCAGTGAGTTTGATGATGAGGTACAGAAAGCATTCCGGAAGCAACAGAAGATGGAAAAAGAACTCAAAATATCTCAAGTGCAAGTAGAGTAAGAGACCTAAGGGACGAATTCAAGAGGAACAACAAACCAAACACTACACATTTAAAAGGAAAGGGTTTTCTTTCATTTTCTTTACTCTATTCCTAAACAAGCTCTAGTTTGCATCTCTTGCAAAGAGAAAACTTGGCCAAGTTGGCCTAGTGTGCATGCTTTCCATGTGGAAGGTCAGTTCTACCCCTGAAATCCTGTGGACAGCACAGGTCAGAACCCCCAAGCAGCTCAGACTCTCTAAGCACCACTGAGAGTGTCCCCCAAACAAATAAGAACAAATCAAAACACAACAAAAGAAAATCTATACTATTGTTTTTTCTGAATACTTCTTTTAAAAGATTTTTTTAAAAGCCTGACACCACGTTAGATCAGTATACTCAATATGAAAATAAGGACCTATGAATTTGACATACAGTATATCTCTTAGACTGTCACATTCAACAGTTTCATTTTATAACTTCACTTTTAAAAATTAGCTCTTTAAAAAAACTATGCATCATCTGGCAGTAAGTTGTAACTGAGGGCCACTGACCTAAAGACTTGTCTCACTTGGAAAGAATTACTATTTTTACTTTCCGAGAAACTGACCAGTCCATTCACATTCATTTATTTTTCTTTCAAGTAAATTTTTTTATATGTGAATAAACTGAAAAGATATATCAGTGTTACTCTCAATATCTCATTTTACCAGAATAGTACAAACTCTCTTAAATTTAGATTAACATTTAGATTAAAATAAACCCATTTTTAGATTAAAATTAAAAGTTTAGATTAAAATAAACCCATTTTTCCATGAGCAAAAAAGGGCAAAATTGCTAGAACAAGTTTTCTCGTTCCTTTTCATTAACTGATTAAAAAAAAAAACAAAAAACAAACTAAGGCTCTGCTATGTGAAGTGTCATTCTTTCAAGTAAATACATGAAATACTTAAAAAAAAAAAAAAGGGAGTATGGTGCTGGTAACAGGTCAATCTGTACCTGTGAGGCAAGTGCATCAGCAGCCTGATGGTGCCTTCAGATTTCTAGATACCCCAAAATGCTGCTGTGCCTTTGGCCAGACCCCAATAACTTGGGGCCAAGTTTACCAAGAAAGTAAGCGGTCAAAAGTTAGGTATGTGGGAGACACACCCATTAACCACCTCCAGCTGAGCTACACTCTGGTTCCTGATCAAACTGCTTAATGGCCATGATCCCAGGACTCAGAAAATCTCAGAACCCAGTAGCTTTTGGCAGAAATGTGTCCAGTCCCCGCAGTAGGTTACCAGTGCCGGGCCACCCCAGGGGGGAAAGGGTGCTGTCCCTCTACCTGCTCCCTCTTGGCGGCTCACTGGCCGCCATCCTCCAGAGGTCATTGGACAGTCAGGTTTGGACCCACAATGACAAGACACACACCAGGCCTCACAGGATTGGGGTGGAGCTGGCCCTTTCCTCCCCGCCCCAACAAGACCCCGAGTCACCGCCCACGAATGGCCTCTCTGGCTCCTGATCAAGCTGCTTAACGGCCATCAGTCCAGAGACTCAGGAACAGATCTCGGAACCCAGCAGGTTTTAGCAGAAATCCCTCCAGATTTAATTGCTAAAATTTCGGAATTCCAAAATCATGTGGCCACTACTGCGGCCACACGGCATCATAGGTGATTCATAATCAGCAACAGAAAACAAATTGTCTATGGTTGCCTTTTCGGCTGATCTGAGTGTTGGGGTAAAATCCCAAATAATAATGGTGGGTCTGGTGTTGAAATATTGAATGTAATCAAAGTAGAGAGAGAGTAATGTGGAAATTATCTGCCACACAGATAGGGGGAGGGTGTGAGATGGGGGGTATACTGGGGTTTCTGGTGGTCGAAAATGGGCACTGGTGAAGGGACAGGTGTTTCATCATTATATAACCAAGACTTAAACCCAAAAGCTTTGTAACTGCTCTCACAGTGATTCAATAAATAAATTTATAAAAAGGAAAAAGTAAAAGTAAGGTGGAGTTCTTGTATAATTCAATCAACCTAATCAACGGCTGAATAAACAGAAATACTCCTACATTTAAAAAAAATGAAACAAAACAAAACTTGTTCCAAAATCTAACTGAATTAAATACATATAGGCTTGAGCCTGAGTGGAAGTATCAAATGGTTCTTAAAGAACTTAATAAAGTCAAGTAAAAATCATCAAAATAGATTAGTCAACTGTTTATAAACAGATAACCCAGTAAAAGAACAGTTAATTTCTTTGCTTAAGAATATGTTCTCTGTAACTTGAAAAGTATATATATGGTAATGCTATTTTTTTCTTCACCTTTACATACCCTAGGACAATACTCAGTAAACACATGGTTGGTATTTAGTAAATATTTACTAAATAGACTGAAGCACTTCTTAAAATAATTATGGTCTTGCAATGAATGAGAAAACTCAGCTAGAAGTTAGTACCCCAGGAGCCTGCTTCCTTTTTTCCCCTTCCAGACTGCAATGCTCAGAACACAAGGAATAAAATATCTGCCCCCACATGCTGAAATGATCTTCATAACAGAAAAAAAGTAGAAGGTTGATGGAACAGTAAATAGGAAAATTTAGCCATATTAATACTAGTGTTACTACTTACATCCAAAATGTCTATATAAAAAAAAATGTACCTATGTGATAGTTCGAGGTTTTGTTTTTTTTTTTTTGCTTTTTGGGTCACACCTGGAGATGCTCAGTGGGGGTTACTCCTGGCTGTGCACTCAGGAATGACTCCTGGTGGTGCCCGGGGGAACATATGGGATGCTGGGAATCGAACCTGGGTCGGCCGCGTGCAAGGCAAACGCCCTACCCGCTGTGCTATCACTCCAGCCCGGAGTTTTTTTTTTTTTTAATGGTCACCAAACAAACACTATTTAGTAAAATGCGAAATTACAAAATAGTACCAAAAAATGGCAACTAAGTCTGTGGTTTTAAAGCTGGAAAGAGGGTCAGAGCAATAGTACAATGGGTAAAGCACTTGCCTTGCATAGTTTGATCCCCAGCACTCCAATATTGTTTCTGAAGCCCACCAGGAATGATCCCTAAGCACAGAGCCATAAGTAAGTCCTGAGCACTGCCTGGTGTGGCCCCCAAATCAAAAAATAAATAAATATAAAGAAAAAGTTGAAAAGGAGTTCTTATGTTCTAATGTCCCAAAAACTAAAACCAGAAAATATATATAAATACTAGTAAACAACAAGAAATGGTTTCGAAACATGGAATCTTATTCTTTATCAGTAAAATTTTACAAAAAAAAAGAGAGAGAAATCACTGAGAATGGTAAGGTCTTCCAGGTTACATTAGCAAGAATGAGATATCAATAGATTTATAATTAACTTATAACCAAACTAGCAAAAAGCAGCAATAATGATCCCTCATAAGTAGACAAAAAATCTGAAGCTACTGAATTTCTGTTTCTGGTTAATTTCAGAAAAACAAATTCATATTCATGACCGCAGTGCACATCATCATGACTATGTGATACAGCTTAGAATTGTCAGTATCTAAGCACAAAATATACTAATAACAATATGCACTAGAAAATTCAAAGAATAAAAGTCCTCTCCAGATATCAAGCAGTGAATCTTCCATCTAATGTCAGCAAAAATATTGTCACTGATGACTGTGTATTTTATGCCTATGAATTTTTATGCCTATCAAGAATGTGCTTATTCCTGACTTTTCAACTACCTAAATCATATTTCTCACTTTCAGATCTAGTACGTATTTCTTACCTTGAGGCCTGTCATGAGCCCTAAAAGACCACATGTCATATTACTCAACACATTACTTTGGGAAAAGGGGAGGTGGTGGTGGGATGAATCCAAGTTCTCATACATGTATAGCATGTGAATGACCAATGAGACACATGTCCAGTCACCACACTACTCTTTTTTTACCCTTACCCCACCTACCATTACTTTTCATTTCCATAATTACTTATACGCTTTTCTTTTTTTCAATGGTTCTCTCTCTTCCCATGAGAGTGAAATCTCCAGGTTTCATATATATTTTCCCCCCACTGTTTTATACCTGCCCTAGCAAAATACTGAACACAGAGAGGGACTTCATTTATATGTATATCTTTTATATGAACAATCAAAGCGAATAAATGAAGCAGGTATCAAAAAATAGCAGAGGCCGAGGGATAGTAGAGTGAGTAAGGCATTTGCCTTGCATGCAACTGACACAGGTTTGATCACCAGCATCCCAACTGGTCCCCAGAGCACCACCAGGAGGGATTTCTGAGTGCATGAGCCAGGAGTAACCTCTGAGCATCGCCAGGTGAGAACCAAAAAGCCCCCCCACCCAAAAGAAAAAGCAGATACCACACAGGAAATGTTTACCTCCTTACCTCATTAAATACAGGATACATGACTGCATAGAGAGGCATAGAAACCATGGAAGTGGTCTCAGCTTCATTCTTCATCTCTTCCATTGTCATCCTCATTCAAAAGCCAACTACAGTAGAAAAAGTAGTGCTAAAATGTAGAGGAATCTTCATTCACTACAGTATTTCTTCTCTTTTTGGTTATAAAAAAAAATACGGCAAAAGACATATACTGACCTGGTTAAAATGGGGGGGGGGGGGGGGGAAGAAACAACAACTGATTATTTTAAAAGAAAAATCCAAATGCTATTCATTTTCTACTTTGATTCCCCCTTTTATGACGAAATTGTTAAATATATTTTATGAAAGTAATGAGTATGACACATCCATTTTTTCTATCATACTAAAAAACTGTACTTTGTTGTATTCTTAAATTTTGTTATATATACATATTATTTTTGGCTGGAGTGACAGCACAGCAGGTAGGGCGTTTGCCTTGCACGTGGCTGACCTGAGTTCAATTCCTCTGTCCCTCTTGGAGAGCCCGGGAAGCTACAGAGAGTATCCTGCCCGCACGGCAGAGCCTGGCAAGCTCCTCATGGTATATTCGATATGCCAAAAACAGTAACAAGTCTCACAATGGAGACGTTACTGGTGCCCACTTGAGCAACTCGATGAACAATGGGAGGACTTCATATTATTTTTATTAAGATACCATGATTTACAAAGTTGTTCATAACAGAGTTGTTTCAGGCATACAGGGTTGTCTGTCAACACCAATCCCACCACCAATATCCTCTTTCCTCCTGCAGTGTCCCCAGGTTCCCTGCCACCCCCCAGCTTTGGCATGCACGTAACAAACTTCCTTCACATTACTTGCTCCACAAAACTTAAAGAAATGGCATTTTCTAACAGCCAATCTCATTAGGTATTACTTCATGAAGCTCAGATTCACAAACCCACTCATCTTGAAACTAAGAGATCTATGCACCATGGAATAACAAAGCAATCCTATCATGTATGATTTAGAGAAAATTATCAGCAATAGGTATAATTTCAGCATCTGTATGCAACAAAATCGGTTTACCTTGGAATTAAAATATAAAGAATCCCAGAATAAAACAAACTTTTCATTGAGAGGCTGAGAAAATGCAGTATTTCTAGGAGAAACCAAATTGTATTAATTGCCTTTCATTAATGATGAAATTTTAAGTTTTGAATTTCTACCAGTTGTAGAGCATTTTCATGTTAAAAAAATACATGAGTTTAGTCCCCATGGTGACTTATTTATTTTAGTAAGCACCATTCTAATTTTACAGATTAAAAACTATGCTACGGGGCAGGGGAGACAACAGAAAAACTTTTGTACTTGTTCTGTACTGCTGGAGACCTACACCCCAGATCTGCACAGGATTTCCCAAGCACTGAACTGGAAGCAGTACCACTGGGTATAATCAAAAGTCAACAACTTTACCCCCACCGTGAAAAATTATGCTGAGACAGTAAGTAACTTGTGTAAGATCTCACAAGTTGATGTCACTCCAGCACTCAGAATTAAATGAATGAACCACATTACACAAAAAAAGTTTAAAATGAAATGAAAAACATTAGCTCATTTATCTAAAAAAAATCCTGAAATAGTTATTCATTCATTGAATAAACATACGTACATATAGCATCTACCAAGTGGGAGGGCACTAAACAGAATAAATGAGATAAAATAAAAATCCAAAAAATTTATCTGGACCAAATTGTGAAAAACCTAAGCAGTTGAAAAGAATAAACTCTCAGTCTTTGGGTACACAAAGCTTCAAAAAATCTTAGAGGACCTATCCCATCTGAGAGCTACTTCTATATCCTTCCATACCCCTGACAATCAAATCAGCTACTAAAATCAATTAGTACAATTTCTGGAAGTTAGGTTATCATTTTTCTAAGGTGCAATATTCTCTAACATGAAGACACATCACAGAACAAAACATTTTTAAAAATGAAAGGAGCAACCAAATCCTAAGTTTGAGTCTACAGGGCAGAAAGAAAATCATTAACTTAATGAAATCCTCTGATTTGAAATAAGTCAACTATTTAGTCACAGCATAGACAGAACAGAGGAAAAGAGGATCAAGAAGGGAAACCTTCAGAGATATGGTGTAAGAGTAAAAACAGGTGAATAAATATCAACTGTAGTTCTGTGATTTCTATTTAGCTGCTTACCTAACAGTCATTTTCTAATCTACTTTTTCCGTTTAGATAAAAACTGTGAACAGTTTTTCGTATGAACGTGGAACAAAGAAAGAGAGCTAAAATGCAATGGTGTGTTTTAAATGCTCAATCTAAACGACGGCTGTCAATATCAGCAGAGAGTACAGACGGTACTGAATTAAGGGAAAACAGCAGTGAGAAACTAATATTAAGGATCAACAACATAAACTTACTTTAAGAGCTATCACACTTGATCAACAGTCTTAAAAGCTCTAGAATTTTGCAATAACTTAAAAACTGATTTCTTATTGAGGTCAAAATAACACCCAAAGAATAGTGTGATTTATCAAATAAGGGGATCTGGGGCAAGAAACTTAAACTTTTACCAACCTGAGATCAATAGTTAAGGCATCTGCCTTGCATGCAGTCAACTGGGGTTTAACCCCCAACATCCCAGCACTTCCAGGAGTGTTTCCTGAGTGCAGAGCCAGAAGTAACCCCTGATCACCAGCTTAATGTGGCCCATCCTCTGCCCAACCTCGAAAAAAAAAGATGAGGTAAAATGGGCTGGGGAGATTGCTCAAAGGCCTGAAACACATGCCTTGATGTTGAGGATCCCAAGTTCGGCTCCAGAACTGAATGGGTCCCTGATTCAGCCAAAAGTCAGCCCAGTGTGCCCGAGAACTCTCAGAGATGCATGGAGGACTGAGCCGCACCACAGCGCTAGGCTGGAGCATGGGCCTGACCTGTCCAAACCAGGTCTCATTTCTTGAGTTCCGGCAGCTGAGATGCCCCTGAGAACTTCCGGCACTATCTGGCAAGCCCCAAATAAAAATGATTTTTAAAAGGAACAATATTAAAAGCATACCATAGCCTAACTGGGTCTTCATGTTTTTATTGTTTTGGACTAATGTGCCTGTCCTTACATATATACAGACAAACTATGGTAAAGGGGCTAGAGCGATAGCACAGCGGTAGGACGTTTGCCTTGCACGCAGCCAACATGGCCGACCCGAGTTCGATTCCTCTGCCCCTCTCGGAGAGCCCGGCAAGCTGCCGAGAGTATCTTGCCCACATGGCAGAGCCTGGCAAGCTCCGCGTGACGTATTCGATATGCCAAACACAGTAACAACAAAGTCTCCAATGGAGATGTTACTGGGCCCGCTCGAGCAAATCGACGAACAACGGGAGGGCCTTACTTACCTTACTTATGGTAAAGGAAGCAGTAAAGCCGTTATACACATTTTCAGATTCCTGCTTTATATCTAGCTATGCTAATAAAGCTATCCAAATACTTTTTAATTTTAATTGGGGGTGGGGTGTTGGGCCTCACCCTGCTGTGCTCAGGACTTGCACAAGGTTCTGTGTTGATGGATCACTCTTGGTGTGCTCAAGAGATCATAAATTTTTTAAAAAAATAAACAGATGGGCAGCATTTTATAAGCAGCATTTAACACATCAGGAAAAAAATCCCCAAATTTCCCTTAAGCTATTTATAATTCATGGAGTTAGAGCAACAATATAGCACATAAGGTGCCTCTCTTGCAAGCAGCCAACCTGGGTTCATTTCCACATACTGCATATGTACCCCCGGCAATGCCAGGAGTGGTGTGGTCCAAAAACAAGTCCACCTCCCATTATCTAATTTTAAAAATGTGTTTGTATTTTTAATATGTATATATTTTTTCTTTTTGTTTTTTCTCCTTAGAACTATATTTAGTAGTTGAACACTTATCTGAAATAAAAACACTACAGCAGTACTATGAGCTAAACAGGTGGAGGTAGAAATTCAATTTGCAATATTTTAACAGCAATCCTATGGAAAATGCTGCAAAGAATCAATTTAGGAGTTCAGGTATGTGGAATCCATGACTGAAATTGGAGAAGGAATAGGCCTCCTCCCTGCATCTCCCAAGTTTACCAGTACTTTGGCAGTCACACCCACAAACTGTCCCTGGCGCCATATAGTCTCATCAATGGGCCATGATACAGAGACTCAGAAATAAAGCGCCCAGAAAAGGGCATCAGGCCTCATCCTTGAATTAATCTGCTCTATAATCGTATTCTAAATTTTAGAATTCCTGGACCTTTCATACTCTACACCACCGTTGCACCAAGAGTAGCACACAACATTTAACTGGCTTTAATAAACAGGTCAGCAATCCCTTATACAAGGGTTTAATGGCTCCCAGAAAAAATACAACAATCTTCACTCACTTTCCTCTTATGGTGTTGAGAAGGTGCAACGGTGGTGGGATTGGTATTGAATATTAAATGTAATGAATTATTATGAGCAACTTTATAAAAATAAACTAAAATTTTAGAGATAAAAAGAATCAATTAATAATTTTCAGAATACATTAAAAAACTGAGGTCAGTATTGTTTCATTAATGCTTTCATTACTGTCACTGTCCTCCCGTTATTCATCGATTGGCTCGAGCGGGGCCAGTAACGTCTCCATTGTGACACTTGTTGTTACTGTGTTTGGCATATCGAATACTCTCGGTAGCTTGCCGGGCTCTCCGAGAGGGGCGGAGGAGTCGAACTCGGGTCGGCCATGTTGGCTGCTTGCAAAATCTAGAATTCCAAGAAGGGTTCTTAGAATAATAAACTGTCCTGCTAATTTCAAGTTAATATATACTTAGCAATTCCTTCCACGTGTTTCTTCTGAAATACTTAAATGACTGACAGGGCTGGAGAGAGAGTAGAGCGAGCAAGGTACTTGGCTTACACATGGATTTGATCCCTGGTACCCCATATGGTCCCATGATCCCCTCCAGGAGTGATCCCTGAGCACCAAGTCAGTAGTAAACCCAGAGCACCACCAGGTATGATCCAAAAACCAAAAACCAAAATAACTAAATGAAAACAAAACCACCTGAACTAGTTCAATGAACAACTGTAATTAAAGCAACAAACGCCTGCTCTGAACCTAAGAACCAGGGCTGCAGCCAGGTCTGTTCACTAAGATTCTTTTCTACCTGGATGGTGTTAGGCAAAATATTAATAGAGCTTTAGTACTCAAGGGGGTATCAGTTTTTATAGTATTGCCAATTGCAGACTTCTGACTCCAAATTCCAAATCAGTTAAAGTCTTAAAATGCCACCTCATTCACCTCTATGTTATGTTTATAACTGAAATGAAAGTCCAAAATATTCCTGGACTGACAATTGCTAGCGAATAAATGAAATTTTAACGTGGGATTGGTGGCAACACAGCAAAAAAAAAAATCTAGTTTCCCACTTCAAATGTGCTTTGGAAGAAAAGTCTTCACATTAAAAATAATTTTAGTTTCTAACAGTTTGCACCTACAGAATTCTGCACTTGATCTTAGCCAAAAGGCCGAGAAGTGATTGCACCTAGAGAATTCTGAAGAACAAAAATGAGAAATAAAGACGCTATTCAGACAAAGGATATTTTTCAAAAAATTTTTCTTCAAAAATATTTTGATACGTGAATATCAACAAAAAGCAGTGCATTAAAATGCATACACTAACCCTTATTTTCTTGAATATTCAAAATAACACATTAGTTTTGACTATTTCACAGTGCTTGAAACAATTATTGCTTGATTCAAGGAGGTTCCAAAAACAGGTTCTTAGTCATTCCACTGCCAAGTTCCTAGTCCTAGAAGTTTTTGCTCTGCCCTGCCCAACCACCCAATATTAGTCTTATACGTACAAAAGAACTACATTCCTGGCTTAGAATAAGCATTTCCTAAAACAGTCTCACTATATCTGGTCCAAGAGAGAGAATTAGAGTCAAGGCTACTTAAAACAAAAGGGATGGAAAAGTAAAATCCTTTGTACTACTATAGGCAGCTCCTGGGCAGAAAAAGAAGATTCCCAAGTAAACATTAGAACAAGTGCAGGCAGTTCCATTTGCATTGTTCTATACAGTCATTCATAGCCAGTGCTTAATCCCCCTAAACTGATCCTAAATTCTTATCCTTCAATTTCCTCCCACAAAGAGGGCAACATTTTAACTTTAAAAAGTTCACTCAGGCCAGAGCAATACTAAAGAAGTTAGGTAGGGCACCTGCCTTACACATGGCTTACCCGGGTTCGATCCCCAGAACCCCATATGGTATCCTAAGCCACAAAAAAAGGGATCCCTCCGGAATGGGTGACCCCAGACCATGCCCCCCCCCAAATTTCCGGCAACTCGGCAGCCACACCCACTAGCTACCTCTGGCTGACTCCAGATAATCTCATCAACAGCCACAATGCAGAGACTCTCTCTCTTTGATGAGACCACAACACTGCCACAGCCAGTCTGTTTCATATGGGCTCCCGAGGGCAGTGGGGGTGGCGCCCCTCCCTGCCCCAAGGGGCCCAGAAAATCTCCAGAAATCAACCTCCGCCATGCTCAAGGCCACTCTCTGCACGCTTGGGCTGAGCATTACACACAGTAAACTTATTCCCTGGACAGCGTGGCCAAGACATCACATACTCCAAGTGTAGCACACCACATTTGATGGGTTTAAAGTAAAAGGCAACCAATCTTAGAGGGCAGCACATTTTTTCAGATATTTAGATTTTATATGTGTGTGTGTGTGTGTGTGTGTGAGCACACAAGGACCCTTAACAACATATTAGCAATCTCTTACAGAATAGCTTAATGGCCCCTGGGTGAAATACGGCAATCTTCACACACTCTCTAAGGAAAGTATTTTTTGGAGCATTTTCAGCGGTTTATTCATAACAAACAATACAAAATAAATTATTTCAGTTCCGCCTTGGGGCAAGGGTTGGGGTTCTGAATGGAAACATCCAAATATAGTGGTGGGAAGGTGTTATGGTGGTGGGATTGGTGCTCAAATATTAAATAGAATCAAATATTGTTAACTACTTTATAAAACTATAATAAAACTAAAAGAAAACAAAATCCCTGAACACAGATCCAGGAATAAACCTTAAGCACTACTAGGTATCCTCACATACAAAAAATAGATCATCCATTCTTGTAGCTATCTGGACCACAGAGACAGGACCAGTCTTCTTACACGCGGCAAATTGTTCCATCCCAGCACAGAATGTACTGTCAGAAGTGAACAAGTGAGCACTGAGCACAGACAGAGCACAGAGTGAGGAGTAAGCACTGAGCACAGCCAGGTGAGCACAGTCGGGTGTCCTCCCCCACCACCCGCAAAAAAAAAAAAAAACCCAACCCAAAAAACAAACTAAAAATCAAGCCAAAACATCGAACCAGCTAGCAAAATTTACAAGTTACTGTTAACTTTAGAATCAACACAGCAGAAACAAAGTGCAAAGACAATTCACACATAGGTTAAGCAAAACAAAACATGTTTTTAAAAGAACACAGAAATCCAACCAGTCCATTAACAAAGCCTGGACTCAATGACTCAGTTTTCACTTCTTTTAACTATCTCACAATCTACTAAAGTAAGCTAAAAGAATAATGACTATAGCAAAATTTCAATAAAAATTCACACAAAAACAAACAAAATTTTAATAGAACAGATTTTAAAGGTAAAACCTTCCTTTCTTTAGGGTTGTCTTGATGTCTTTAATCTCAAAACACAACTGGCACAAATCTGCAAAGTTCCAAACATACCAAAAACATGAAACTTCTTATTCTTAACCTTGCTTTGACACATGAACCATACACAAAGTTACCCAGCTTTTAGTTAAAAATCAAAACTCCAGGGGACAGTACACAGAAGGGCTTGGGAGTATCCAAATGTTGATACCTATGCCATCACAATCATTCCAAAGCCTATCAAAGCCACGTATGCCCCAGACTATTCTGTCAGAATCTCAAAAAAGAAAAAAAAAGGGAGGGTCCAGGAAATTGTGTTATTAGCAGATAGTCTAGATGGTTCTTAAAGACCAGACTAGAAACCACTTGTATGGAAACAGTTGCCTAAATCAGAAAAACTGAGTAACACCTGTTTCATGAACATATCTAATGCTAAGTTGACTACACCTACACACTTGAGACAGAGGTTTATGATCCTGACTTTGAGAAGCTTCACTTATTCATTGCCCTTGTTTCTCCATCAGAAACACTGTATTCATAATATCAAATAGACAATTTATGTGGAGATAAGAGAGAAAAGAAGAATTAAGGTATAAAAAAGAACGGTCTCAAATTCTAGAACTGCCACTGTCATCATTTCCCTAGTGCAGTCACTTCACTTTTATCTTCTTTAGGGAGTGCAAAAACAGCACTGCAGTCAGAATAGAAGATGCATTCTGAAATAAAATCACAGACCTTATATTAAATGACTTTAACTATGCACTGCATTTTTGCATGTTTAAAATAACCATCAAAAGAAAAGTAACACTTTCACGGTGAGTTATTATTTTATTGAAAAATCTAACCAATTCAATCAAATTTATAAAGGCATCTCCTCTATTAAAATTTCCAGGTATTGCATACCACAAATTAGTATCAGAACTCCATCAGGGCCTGCAAGATAGTACAGCAGGTAAGACACTTGTCTTGCAAGCAGCACACCCCAAATTAATCCCCTGCACTATATATGGTCTCTGGAGCCCTGTCAGGGGTGATCGTACACGTATACACACACACACACACACACACACGCACACTCTTTCTCCCTCCCTTTTTCTAACTCTCTCGCTCTCTCTCTCTTTCTCTCTCTCTCATCTCTGTAACATGACTGACCAAACAAGCATTGGCTAAGTTAGTAATTAATAAGAGAACTTAATAAAAACCACCTGAAAGTTTCTATTTGAATGAAAATAAGGCTGTTTCAATTAGACTGAGACAATAGCACTGTTAATATAAAGATGAGTAACAAGTGCTATCATGATTCTAGAACCTGCATTTCCTGGTTTCAATTCTGGAGTTACCACTTAGTACCTATGAGACTGGGGCCAGTTATCTACCTTCTCTGAGCTGGGTTTCTCATCTATGAAAAGGAAATAATAGTATTTATCTTAACAGAGTTGTGGAAATTAAGAAAGTTATTACAAACAGTCCTTAAAATAGTACAGGACACACTAATTATTCACTTGTTAGCTATAAAAATTAAGCACATTTTAGTTCAGGATAGAAGATCAGACCTCTTTCTAAAAGTCAAGTCGCTCTAATTTGTGATTTTTTTTAGTAAGACATTATATAAAATTCTGTATGAGAGAAATGAAACGTAATAATCCGTTTCTTCATCCAGTAAATGTACTAAATGTACACAAGGTACCCGTCACATAAGAGCATCTCTTTGCATAATTTAGATTTTTCTAATAAGTCTAGTACCTCCACATCTCATCAGTAAATTTACTTGAACTTGTTTTACACAATTATGCATCTGAAAAATTTAAGACCCTAAAATGACCAAACAGCCCACAGTTAGAGCAATCTTCAGATTTCACAACTGAGAAAGGAAGTCCACGGAAAATCACCCAAAGAGATAAAACAGGATGGCAATAAGTACTTTAGCTACTACAGGCTACAGAAAGATATATTAGTTTGCCAAACATAACTATTTCTAGAGCTAATCTGCTTCGTTCTTTATGCCATCTATGTAAGCCACAATCCTCAAACTCCACAGTGTTCAAGGACAGAAGCTATCGGAAAGACCTGGAGCTACATGCCTTCCCATCCTCCACCCACACCCATAGACCATCACCAGAAAAAAAAAGTTATACGTATCATCATCTAAAGCAAATTACTTAATCTGGGAGTGCTTAAAAGAAACTGGCTGTCAAGCACACTTGAAAACTATGTGACAAGCCTGTGTACAATTTTTAAAGCCAGAGAGATACCACAAGGGTTAAAACACTTGCCTCTCCTGAGGCTTGATCTGGATTCAAATTCCCAGGCGCCAAATATGGTTACAGAGAGGCATCAGAGATCCATCCTGAGCAGAGCCAAGAATAGCTCCTGAGAACTGCCAGGTGTGACTCAAAAAATTTTTAAAATAATAAAATTTTAAAAGTTTTTTAAATGCACATAGATTAACTTAAAAGAAAGCTGTGGTACAGAACAGGGCTGCATAGCAAAGTAAAAATTAAGTTGCAAAGACCTCAGATAATTCATGAAACGTAAACCATATAGGATAATAAAGTTCACATAGTATTTAACTTAGTGGCTTTTAATAGTCTAAAGTCCTCTATGGCAGGCAATGTTTTTTTGTTTTTTTTTTTTAACCCAACAGAACAAGAACTTCTCTCCGAAATAGCCACAAGGCACTCAAATGTTGATAAAATTATTAGCACCAGATAACAAACTGACACTGGCTCAATTTTACTAACATGTACTAATGAGAAAAAGATTTTATCTTGATCAGGGAATTTCCCTTTACCTTTTGCTGTCTAATCACTTCAAATACAAATGTCATTAGCAGAGAAACAATAGTCTTTTATTTTGTACACAGACAAGGAAATATCGTATATAACCTCCAACTGAAAACAGTGAGCACACCAAAATTAAGAATTCTTGATTTTTGACAAGAATGCCAATTCTATTATAAAGGCTCTGACAATGCATTTCTATTTATGAAAAAGATTACAACAGTATTCAAAATCCTCTAGAATCAAATCAATAGGGCCTTACAACAATCATAATACAAGAAGATTTTGTAGCCTAGAGGCAAATCTGATACATTTACCATTTCTACTGTCTGTAGAAACCTTATACATCAATCAGCAAGGGGATAACAACTTAGGCTACTGACATTTTTTAGCTCCAATCATAATTCTAATTCATACTATTCATTTGTGTGTGTGGCGGGGGGCGGGGGAGGGAATAGGTTGCACGGCACATAAGGCAAAGGAGATCGTATCTCTGTATCTCTGTCCTATGGAGGCCCATTCAGTTCATTGTTAATGGTGGTTAGTTGAATGAGGAAAGACAAGTTTCAGTCCTAAGCGCCAAATTGTATGTTAGAGGCACTATTTTTATCCCTTCCTATCACCTGTGACCCAAAATTATCAAACAAACTGACACAAGTGAAAGTAATATATTAAAAAAGGCTTCATGCCTACACTTACCCGTTCCCTCCCACTTCTATCCACTAATTTATAAATGCCCCAAAGAGAAAGTTTATTATTTTCTCTATTTCCTAGTACTCTGCAGTCAATGCCAGCAAAATTGTTAGAGATGTGGTGATGAAAAGTCAGATACAGTTTAACTCCTTAAAGGTGTAGTCTTGCAGGAAAAAGTTGTAGGACACAGATCAAGCTGCCAGAATGCACACATAACCCCAGGGAACATAACTGCACCACTTCATACATACAATTACTCCATATACGTTCAAGAGACATACCTAGCATTGCATTTGAAGGAGGGAAATGGGGGGGGAATAACTGTTGACACATGTCAGTGATCATAATTCTAGTTGATGAACATAAGCTCTAGAGATAGAAATAGGACTATCTCCCTGCCACTCTTTGAACCACAGTGCTTTTCAAAATGAGTAGCTAGCCACACTGCTTATTATAATATATATGCTTCTTTTACAACATGGTTTCTGAATAACTCAAATATTTTACCTGATACTAGAAAGAAAAGCAATGATATTAAAATACTAGGGGGGGGAAAAGGCTTTATTGCTGTTAAGCTACAATGTCATAAACTTGCAAGGGGTGTTTTTTCTTCAGTGGTTTTTGTTTTCACTTCAATGTTTTTAGTATTTTGAATCCTCAAGAATATCATTTAATTCCTTTGAGTAAATTTGAACTTAATTTCACCTACCACAGTGACCTTAAACACGTAAAATACAACTTTCTGTAACTGCAACTCTAAACACAGCTATCCTCCAATGGAGGCCAATCAATAACCACCTTTTTACTGCAATGACTGAAAAGAAGGACTCTGAAGCCAGCCAGCCTTGGTTGTGACCTTGAGGGAGTACTAGTTAATAACACATTATTTTAGTTTCTTCGTAAATTTGGGCTAATAGTATTCATACCTCGCAGTTGTTATGAGGATTATATAAGATCATATCATGATTACTTGATGCCTGGCATCCAAGTCACTGCTCAATAAATGTTTCTTATATTATATTCTAGCTCATTACAAAGATTTAAGTCAATGACTTAATACTTAGTAAATATTTAATAAATGAATAGACAAAAGTACTACCACTGTAGTCTATATGTACTTCCGGTAAGGGATTGACCTGAGTAAGACTAATGACTACCATATGGATTCCATTGCTATTACCTAATAATTCATATCCTTGCTAATAAAACTCTGCCTTTCGCTTTCGTTCATTTTGTTTGTAACCTGGTAGCAACCTTTGATTCTAAGTAACTACAGAAGGGTGAGATCAAGACTAAGAAGAGTCATATCACTTGGGGCTGGAGGCATTCAAAGAAATGGATTTTTTATATCAAAAAAGAATGACTGTGAAAAATAAGATTATAATACTAAATTAATCCCAAGATGCAATTAATTTAGTGGCTAAACCAGAAAAACTGACTTTTTTACCTTCATGAAGAAAAACTACACTATTACTTTCATGTAAATAAATTATTTCTAACTGCTGCAATGCTGCAATAAATGTGTTTTCATGTACTATGTTGTAGTGCTCCTAAAACTGTAGCACTGTCCTCCTGTTGGTCATCGATTTGCTCAAGCAGGCCCAGTAATGTCTCTATTGAGACCATTGTTACTGTGTTTGGCATATGGAATACATCACGGGTAGCTTGCCAGGCTTTGCCGTGCGGGCCAGATACTCTCAGTAGCTTGCCGATCTCTCTGAGAGGGGCAGAGGAATAGAACCTGGCTCAGCCAGGCCGGCCGGGTGCAAGGCAAACGCCCTACCGCTGCGCTATGGCTCCAAAGTCTGTAATTTTCTACATTTCAAATGTCACACAATCACACAAAACTGCTAATCTTCACAGGTAAAGAGAAAAATTATCAGAATAAAGTTTAAAATTATTAGCAACATTAGGAGCGATAGCACAGCGGTAGGGCGTTTGCCTTACAAGCGGCCAAAATGGCTGACCTGAGTTCAGTGAACACATGAGTTCGATTCCTCCGCCCCTCTCAGAGTATCTCGCCCGCACGGCAGAGCCTGGCAAGCTACCTGTGACGTATTCGGTATGCCGAACACAATAACAACAAGTCTCATGATGGAGACGTTACTGCGCCCGCTCGAGCAAATCGATGAACAACGGGAGGGCCGTGACCGAGACTCACTACATTACTAACTCCTTGGCTCTTGGTTCAGGGATCACTCCTGGTGGTGCCTGGACACCACAGTGGGTGCCAGGGATCAAACTGGGGTCAGCTATGCATGTTTCAAGAACTGTAAACGTAACTGTACGTGTCAAGAACCTTAACTGTCTCTGACTCATAAACGAGATTTTTTATTCAAACATCAGGATTGACCTTAAAAAATTTTAGGACTGATCGAAGACAAACTTAACAATAAAAACTAAACACATTATCAAATTTTAAAGTCAAATATCAGCAATTTTTGAAAATATCTGTGGGAGAGGGAATTGGTAAATTTATGAAAGTGTATAATGCTACAGTAACTAAGAACTATTAAATTTATTCTATATTATTACCATAAAAAGTGAAGAATTAAACGACTTGTTTTCAGAAGCGAATTCTAGTACAGTTTACTCCTGAAATTAAACTTATTGTACATTTTAGAAACTCTTTTAATACCTGACAGCCAGTGAAATAATACAGAAATTTCAAAAATGTCTCAAAACATAAGTTCCTTAGAAAAAAGACACAACTCAATTTTTGAAAGTCACTTTGGAGCTACCTACTGCAACAACCCCCAAATAGGAAGGGTGCTTGCCTTGCATGTGGCCAATTGGGGTTCGGTCCCCAGAACTATGAGATCCCATGAGCTTCCCAGGAATGATTCCTGATTGCACAGTCAGGAGTAAGCCTTGAAAAGACTGGTCTGGCCCAAAAACAAACAAAAAATAATGTCAATGTGTCTAAAAGAAAGGGAAATTAAAAAGCAAATTTGAAAGAAAAAGACCATATGCCTTGCATCAGAAGAAATAATTAGAAAAGTAAAAAAGTAAAAGGGGAAAAAATGAATTTGGGGGAAAGCTCCAGATTAAAATCTTCCATAGCATTTACTCCCTATAGACATCAGCAATTTAATCTCTTAACTTTGAGACCTCAGTTATAAAAGTTTAAATACTACTTAAAATGTTATACGCATTTTGAAGACAAAATGAGACATCAGGGAAAAACAGTCTATTTAAAAGTGAGCTTCCCCCCCCCCCCCACCATGCCCCTATGTCTGTACTTTATTACAGTGAATGCTGCTTTCAAAAAAACAGCAAAACAGTATAGGGTCTCCAAACGGCTGTTACACAAATTATGCTGTAACCGAAAATGATTCTTTGTCACATATGAAGAGTGAACTTTGCTGATTTTAGGGACCTCCATAAAATAAACATCATTCTGCAATTTATGTTAAACTTCTGACAACTCCTTTAGCTAAGGATGCATGTTTTATAACTTTCTGTAGTTTAGTACCTAGCTGAATGCTGTATGTGAATACACTAATTCATTCGATCATGTATTCATCTGTTCAGCAAATTATTTGTTGAACATTGGTTTTGTATCAAATACTGTGTAAGTAGTAAGACAGAGCACTTGACAAATAATATAAGCTTATAGTCTACAGGAGTATCAAGTAAGGAGAGAAATAATTAAGGTTTCAGGTCAGGAAGATAGGACAGCAGGTAGGGTGCTTGCCTTGCACAGGGCAAAACTAAGTTCAGTCCCTGGCACCACAAGCAGCTCCTTGAGTGCTGCCTTAAATGATTCCTGAGCACACTTGAGTGTGGCCCACTTCCTATCCCACCAAAACAAACAAAAAGAACCAAGTTCCTACTGTGATCGAACTACAAAGCAGTACAGAGTATGGTAATGATACTGGACTAACTTTCTTAGTTTTGAAAAAGAAAGGGCCAAAGATGGTCAGGAAAGGTTCCCAGTAGAAATATCTACACTGAAACTTGAAAACAGTATGGGCACTGGCCAGATTGGAAAGGGGAGGAGGAGTATACCAGACAGGGAAACTGAACACCAAATCAAAGGCCAACTCCTCAGAAAGTTTATGTTATCTAGTAACTAAAAGGCACTTTAATGAGCAGGGTTAGAGGGAAGGAAAGAGGACCAGATAGGATTAAAATAATTAGTTGCTGACATTAGACAAAAGGACACTATAGTTCTTAAATATGTAAGTCATTTTTTTTCATGTAAAATAACCTAAGGAAGTTACTATTCCACAATACTAGAGAGCTGCAGTCAGAAAAGGTCAATTACGCTGCGCTCCTTTAGTTACTCTATGCATGAGCCTTCATTTCATTATCCCGATCACCTCTTCATTGTCTTTGTAAGCGGGCATAAAACAGTAATACACAGTCCTGCATGTGACTAAAAGAGAATAAACCAAAGAAATGAAGAGAAATTAGGGGTGGAATCAAAAACTGAGGTCCCAAAATAACAAATGCTGACAGGCAAATCAGATTCACTTCAGATATTGCCAAGTTTCCCTAACTTTTAGTTTACAAAGTCCCATCTACAACCTCACGCTAAAAAGTTGGAATTCCTATCACACCCCAACAAAAGGCAAATGCCTACACAGTCATCTAGAAAAAAAAATATATTTACTACCACTGACTCAGGCTCAGTTTATGATCAACTTAAGCTACTACACCCTTCTAATACAGCAATAAAGTCAGTCATTTCCACATAATTTTCGAATTGTTGGCTTGGTTTCCTTCCTAGCACACTCCATTAACCAGGTGCTACATTGATCCTGATTTTATTTCTTGGGTACTGGTCTTCAATCTTAGAAGACAGATTAATTTTGACAAGCCCTTAATCGTAGGGAAATCTAATACCTGCGATCCGATAAGGTGTTTTTTTTAATTCAAAAGTTAAAACCAAAATGGACAGGAGGGATGGCTCAACAGGCTGCAGCAAGCACACTCAGGCATGCAAGAGTGCCACTTTGGATTCCTGTCACAGCAGGGCTCCCCAAGCACTCAGCCTGAGCAACCCCTTCGCACCCCAAAACAAAACAAAAAAGTCAAACAAGCTGATGGTATTAATTGCAGAGGGAACTAAAAAGGCAGCCTATTTCAACTGTCACCTGACCCAAAACCATGACCTTATGCAAGGTTTTAGTTAATTACCTATGGTACAGAGTAAGACTAGATGGAACACACTACTTTATGGTCTCTATAAAATATAAACAAACTTAATTCTTCCATTATTTAGGTAAAAGCAGGAGTTAACCACCATGTGATGTAAAGAAGCCTGAGGTACTGACACATAGAAATGAAAGTAAAACCAAAGAAAAAAAGGTTACCCCCTAAAATCAAAGTATCTTCGCGTATAGTCATGAGAACAATCAACTCTCCAGTTTGATTTTTAAACGTGTAAAAAAAAAAAGTTTCGTCAAGGAACTCCAATCTCACTGTTCAGGTTTTCAACATATGAGCCAAGGCAGCTGTATGGCAATAAAGGACACTGTAATCCTAAGAACGGGAAACTGCTGACATTCTCAGACCCCGTTTTCCTCATCTGAAAATGGTAGCGGTGTCCCATGGAACATTCCCCCAATAAAAAGGGGGAAACATGCAACACTGAAACGGAACCTTAAAATTTCCCAAAGGGCATGAAGTGGCAACTCCCGCCACCCAGTTGGGCGAATGCACGCCCCAACTCCGAGCTACTGGTTCGGAGCGGGACACTGCACGGAGCGAGGAGCTCGCCGGGCTCCTCGAGCGTGACCTTGGGCTCCTCATCCCGCCCCCCCCCCCCCCCCCCCCGCTTCCTCCTCAGCATCCCCGACGGGGACGTTCTCGGAGGACAGTGGCAGGGGCAGCGGCAAAGGTGACGTTTCCGTGGCGAGCCCACGGCCCCCTCCGCGGAGGGGCCCCGGCAGGAAACGCACCCGGAGCCGGTGCGGATCCCGCCCCCCGGAGCCCCCCTCGGAGGCCGTGCGGTGCCCGCGCCGACCCCGGGCGCCACCTCCCCCTGCGACCGCGGGAGACGCAGCCCGGTCCCGCCCCAGCCGCACCTCGGGGCGCCCCCGCCCTCCGCGACCTCGCCCTCCCGGGCCCCCGGCTACCCGGGCCGCCGCGGCCGGCCGCACTCGCACCCGCCGGGCGCGCTCGCGCGGGGGCCGCCGCCGCCGCCGCCGCCGAGGGCCCCGCTCCGAGCCCGTCCGGAACTGCTGCCAGGAGCGAGCCCGCGGGGCGCAGCCCGGCCCCGCGGGGACCCCGGACCGCCTCCGCTCGGGGCGGGGCCCGGAGGCTGGGAGAGGACCCCCGTACCTGCCCGGCAACTGAGCACTGACTTCACTTCCCACCTTTGGGGTCCTCTTCAACTACCGGATCAATTCACTCCGGCGACGCCGGAAGGACCCGAGAGGAACCAGGCGTTGTCCGGAATCCTGCCCGGCCGGAGCCGCGCAAGGGCCTATGGGGACTCGTAGTCCGAGGCGCCGTCGGCCTCCGCGGTTCTCGCGGAGGCGGAGACTACATTTCCCAGCAGGCCGCGGGGCAGAGCCCGGCGCCCCGGGTGGGGACGCGTCCAGCCAATCGGGGCAGAGTTTCCTGGCTGGACGGGCGGAGGTGAGCTGCCGGGAGCGGGGGCTCGAGCGCGGAGGAAGGGCGGGGTCCGCTCACCTGCGCCAATCAGGGCGCCGGCTCGGCTGCCCCGGCGCGCGATCACCTGGGAGGGGGGACGGGAAGGCGGGGGCGAGAAAGGGGGCGGCCGGGAGTGGAAACTCGGGCGCCCGGAGTGCGAACTAGGCTCCGGCCGCGGGGAGCACTCAGGTGTTCAGAGAGGGCGCCGATGTAGGAACGGAGCGTGCTCGGAGAAGGAGCTTCCTGTGAACGCGCTGGCGGCCAGACCGCGGGAGGGGACCGACTGGGCTCCCTTTGCTTGCGGCAGTGCGTGTGTGGGGTCACGGGACGAGGGCCGGCGGGGGTCCTCGCGAAGGGAAGACGGGGAGCAGCTGCAGAAGTAGGAGGAGGAGTGGCGGCCGGGGGGCGGAGCCGCGGCCAGGGAGGCGGGCCTCGGGGGCGGAGCCGCGGTTGGGGGCGGGGCCTCGGCCGGGGAGGCGGGGCTGGGCTCGGCGCTGGCGGAGGCCCCGCCCCGGCCGAGCTTCCCGGGAGAGCAGCGGGAGCCGCGCGGGCAGAGTCCGCCGAGCCCCAGCCGCAGCCTCGCCCGGGCGCTGTGAGCGGGAGGTAAGCGCGGGCGCTCGCCGGGCACCTGCATGCCCGCGGGGAGCGCTGCCACTCGGATCCTTAGCCAGGGACAGCCAGAGGGTCGCCGCCCGGGTAGGGAGCGCTGGCAAACGCTGCTAGGTGAGCGATGAGCATGTTCGGACCTCCGGGAGGACGCAAAGCGGCTGGGCGGCGGGAAGGGCGCGGCTGCTGCTGCTGCTGCCGCTGCTGCTGCTGCTGCTCCTGCCGCTGCTGCTGCTGCTGCTGCTGCTGGCTTGAGTTGTGACATTCAGCGGTTCGGTTCGGGAGAGAGCTTGGAAGGGAAGGAGCCCGGGCCGGTTGAGGACGCGGTGGGTGATTAGCTGGGGAGGTGGCGTCGCGGAGAATCGAATGCAAATTTGTCATTGATAACAGAATTTCTTCACAACTCTGCGAAATAACTTTGCATTGCTCTTGAGTATTTAACGTTGCTTAATTCGGTCGTGCTGCTGCTGACCCGCTTTTCGGGGTGCTGGTGGTGCCGCCGCAGGTTCCTAGGATTGGAATCTGTTATGCAGGCGAGAATAAGCAAGAAACCTGAGCCTCCCAGCAGACTTAACTTTTGCCAGCAATGGTGTAAAAAAAAAAAATGTTTTAATCGGTGGATTCTTAGCTGTCATTCCAGTGACTCTAGAATTGTGAAACAAAGACGCGAACTCCGCTTTCGGTGCGAACATATGGTGTGTACCTCGTCGCCCATCCTTGTTCTCTCGTTTCTGTCCGGTGATGCACGTTTTTAAAAACAAGTACGCAAAAAGCTGTCTGTCGGTCTTTCCTCTCTTTTTCTGACTACGTGCTAACTAGCCACACGGTAGTTATGTGTTATGGGGGGATCAGGCTTAAAAACACATATAATAGTATCGTAATAGTAATCGTAAAAATGATACTTTATTCCCTGGGTTAACCGTGTGTGATCTCTTTGAATGTAATTAAATGGGGATGAAAATATGTTTTGATGCTTAGTATGGAAAAAAGTCGTACCTGCCTTTGTGTGACTATGACAAATGATTGCATTTTTTTTTCAGAAGTATGTGAAAAGCTGTTTGTTTAGTTCATGTTCCTTTTTGTTACAGATGTTTCCCGGATTGCATGGCTTTCAATCATAGTAGCATATTGCAGCACATTTTGCTCCGAAACCTTTCTTGTGACTGTTGAATATTTAAGTTTTCAGTGTATCTGAATTTTTCTGGATTTTTTTAAATTTTTAAAATAGGGCCAATAAAGTGGAGCAACCGCCTTCTGTTTTCATTTTTTCAAACTGCCTTGATTTACTTTTGATTTTTGGATTTTATTTCTGTAATGATCACAAAAAAATACTATATAAAGAAATGGATGGAAGAAATTTTCTTTCAGCTTGAAGTTCAGTCCTAGGGATAAGCCTGGCTTATCAATATTTATATCTCCTCTTCCAGTGTAACACTTCTTCCTACGCTCACACACCAAATACATGTATCATATGTTTTTTATATATATACTACGTATGTATATGTTGTGTGTATATATGTATGTATATAAACGTATGTGCATATATGTATTTAATTTATAGTGTATATGTTATATATACACATCTCGGATCTTAGAAAAACAGCTGCCTTTTTATTGTCCCCAAGCAGATCAGGTAAGTATTAGAAACTGCACAGAGCATAGAAGGGGAAAAAGTAATAGTAACCACTAAACTTAACCGTGGTAAGGATCCTATTTCCTTTGCTCCATCCCTGGTGAGTCTATTAATTCACATAGGTGATATGACCTTGTGAATATGATGTAGGGGAGAAAATAAGTACTAATATTTAATGAAACTTGAAAAAACATTTTTTTTTTTTTGGTGGGGAGATCTTTGTTATTTGTATATAAGTGGATTGCCCTGAATCATAGTCTTAGATGGTCTCTCAGAATCTAATACTGGAATTAAAAATGTTGCTGTCACTGAAGTAATTCTCCCAGGTAATAATAATAATAATAATAATAATAATGTAATTAAGTTATTTGAGAGTCTGTACTAAAAGAGCTTTTGAAAGAGTACGGTTGGGAATAATCAGTATATAATCAAGTAAATGAGATAAAGAAGAAATACTGCAATAGTTGAAATTCAGATATACTTTAAATTTCAATTATATGTATGTAGGTCATATACTCTAAGGTGTCTTATAAATAATCTTAATTATGAATGAGTTTTTTGGCATCGAAGCGCTGAATTTTCCCCTGTTTCTAAGATGCTTTTGCTGCTGCTTTTTTTTTAGAAAAACCACGTCAGTGAAAGAAATTGGGTGTCTGTATTAGTTGAGAAGACTGTGTCTTTATGACCAGTAAAATTATTAGCAATGTATGGTACTGAGGAATCCATTACCCTGAACTCCTGTTACATTTTTAAATTGGTGTTTACGTTATACCTTAGGTAATCTGTTGATTTCTCGACTGTATGTTATGGGTATTTAAGAAGTTTTCTTGTATGGCAGTTTTTCATTTTATGTGAAACATTACCAAGGCCAAAATAATTTTTTTTCTGCTCTTGATTTTTATTAATTGTGTGTGGCTGTCAGAGAGTGCAGTGAAACAGGAAAACCAGACTGCAGATTGTCTGGAATGGGAGCTACTCTGAGGATGTTCTTGATCTGCAAAAAACTTCCATAATGTCAGATTACAATGTATTTGTGATTTATTTATTTTAAATTCTGATCTTGAGTTGAGAAAAAATAAGTGAGTAGCGTGGATTTCTCTTTCTAACAGGACAGCTCATTGATGCATGCAGTACAAACAAGCAAGACTTAAATGTTTGAAATGAAATGGTTTTGGTGCCTTGTGAGGTTGGGATTATTAGGGATTATTCAGAGGGAACAGATGTGAAAAAAAAAACTTAAGGAAACATCAAGAGGGAAAAGGTACTTGATCTTTTCAGTTAGATACTATTAATTGATTCAGTGGTCTTTCCTACTACCATTGCTATCTGAAGTGGGAAATAGTACATATCATTAATTGGAATGAGACTGACATTAAATACTATATTTTGAGTAATCATGGGTTATTGAAAGAAACAGAAAGAAACATGCATGTATACATTTACTTCCATACATTTACTTCTAGGTGAGCTTGGTATTATTTGGACATCATATTAAAAAGAAAAACATAAAATGTTTGTCTATGAAGTAGTGTGCACAGATAAAGCTTTGTTTGCTTTTTTCTTTCTTTTTTAATTTTTAACTTTATGGTTTGGGGGCCGAACCCAACAGTGCTGAAGGCTCTCTTCTGACATTACGCCCAGAGAACACTCCTGGCTGAGCCCAGGGAGCTTATGCAGTGACAGGGATTGAACCTGGGTCAGTTGCATGCAAGGCAAGTTCCCTACCTACGTTACTATTTCTCTGGCCCATTTCTGTCTTACCTACTAATGGTTTTGGAGTTTAGTCTTTAAATTTTGATGTGTTTTAAGTCACTAAATTATTAGTTACTGGGAACCATACACATTTTTTTTATTCTGCTCATTCCTGTGGTTTATTTTTATTTTTATTTTCTGGTTTTGGGGTCACACCTTACTGTGTCCAGGCCTTACTCTTGGCTCTGTGCTCAGAAGGCACTCCTGGCATTGTTCAGGGGATTGAATCAGGATTGCTGCATTCAAGGTAAGTGTATTTCTGCACCTGCTGTATTTTCCTCCCCTCTCCTGTTCATTCTGATCATCTTTTATCATGCTCAGCATAAATAAGGTGCTGTATAAGTATTTGCTGAATTATAACTATTGGCAAATACTTCTTTAACGTATGCATTGAGACATATTCACTGTGAAGTACAGTAGTCAAACAATAATTATTATATGTTAACCTTTCTTAGAATGTCATTTTGATGATTAGCTTTCACAAAACCAGCACGTGTTTTTAATTAGACTCAGATTACGTGGGCTGCAAACGTATAAGTGCATGCCAGTATTTCTAAATTCATCCCAGTAATAAGAGATACGGGTGAGGAGAAAAGGACACATCCATGATGCCCAGAGTTGCGTTTTACCACCAGAGAATGCTTTGGCTCACCACTATTTCACCTTAAATAAAAGCTTATCTCTAAGCATGATTCATTCTGTAAAACATGAATTTTCCTCCTGTACTTTAAATTATATCATCGCAAGAAGAAATAAAAGTGGTTATGTTTAAGCACATGTGAAACTGGGCACATGTGGTTTCCTTCTGGATACAAATTAATATGATTAGTATTAACACTAAGAATTCATGGGAACAGAGTGCCAGTACAGGACATAAGTCACTTGCCTTAGACGCAGCTCAGTCTCTTGGATCTCTAGTTGCATCCTCACCACCGCATACGGTTCCCAGAGCATCACCTGGGTTCACTCCTGAACACCAGCAGTGTAGTCTAAGCAAAGCCTGAAAAATTCAAGTGTGAGGAAGTGGAGAGATAGTATAAAGTGATGGTCCCCAGATTCATGCCTGAAGTCCCCTCCTTCCGTGTCCTCCCACCCCCTTTCCCTCGCCCAGTGTCCCCGAAATGGCCTGGGGAATCCGAAGCACTGTTCCCAAGGGCCTTCCCATTGTTTTGGCCAAGAATTGCTGGGAGGATCTCCTGGGTATTGCTTAGGAGACATGAGAGAAAAATTAAGAATTACAGTGTGGCTTATTTCTTTGTAAGATCTAGAAAATTCTCATAATAGATAGCTGCTTTGCAATCATTTTATTAACATTTAGATGCCTTTGTTTGCTTTTCCCCCGTACTTTTGCTATTCCACATAGGTTGTCATTGGTGTAGACTGAACTCCCCTTTTCTTGTCCCTTTGACGTTGCTGTTCTTAGCATCATGCCACACTTAGCTGAGTTCTTCATTCTCTTCCTCACCAATACTTGCTATGTTCTGAGTTTCCTTTGAGTTTACTTTGAGAGTCTTATATGTAGTCTGTCTCTGGCAACAGTTTGTCCACATTTTTACAACCTCTAATAAAGCATGGCTTTATATTTTTATAACAAGTATAACTGAAAAAATATTTTCCTTAGACATCTGTGCCAGCTAGCACCAGTTCGGTCTTCTGCCCACAACATTTGCTTATATTAGATCAACTAGTTGCTGAATTTCTGAAGAGAGCAAACATTGCTGTTAAGTACAGCTTGCATTTGAGTGTATTTTTATGTAAATTTATTAATTGGATATTTATTGGAATATGTGCGGTCTTTCCTTGCCTCTAGGACTTTGTTGACTGGAAGATGTACTTTTAAGTAACACTGCCACCCATACTTAAGCACACTTTCTAGGACATTTTTCTCTTGACACACACACGCGCAAAAGAAATTTATGGAAAACAAAACTATAACATGAGACTTTATCTTAAGTAGAATATAACAGTCTTGACTGTTTTGTTTTCAGTGAAAGGTTGCATCCAGAGTTCTTAATCAAGCGATTAAATATAGATTATACAGATTGCTGTCACTTTCGAGAAAACGCTGAGAAGGGATGAGTTTTGAGCTTGGGGATTAGCAGTGCTCACTGCTAACATATGTACAGCTGAACTGCCTCACTGCTAGTCTGCTGCCTCCTGCTGCTCACTGCTTAGAGACCTCCTTCTGTTCCTTTGGAAAGGGAGCCTTCCTAACTCCTCCCTACTTACAATGTAGTGTGTAAAGACAAGATGGAACTTACTTTGACTTTGTAACACCACTTTTATAAGTATTTTTTTCACATGGATTACAAACCAGATTTTCCGATAACCATAACTGAAATATCATAGTGATTATTTCTTCAGCAACATTTAGCAATGCATTGAGTAACTATCATTTCAAGTCTGTCCCCCATTTAGAAATTTGGGTTTTAAATTGACCCAAAACAGCTCATTGGAACACTTTCTATATGTTCCCCACACTAGATTGCTTCTGTCATTTTCTTAATAATTTATAAAAACAAATAAGTATTTTGACTTTTTTTATCCAGTATAATTTAAAGATTTATTGGTTTTCCAAATGTTAGTAGTGTACCATCAATACTGAGTTATAGTGTATAATTTTATTCACTTGAATTAAGTAAGTTATTGAAGCATTTGATTGTTGTATACATTACAAAGCATTTTTAAATCATTGAGGCAAAAACGTTCTGGAGTACATTTTGCCTTCTAGTTAGGAAACCTCTGCAAAATATTCTTCGTTGGGGCTGGAATGATAGCATAGCGGGTAGGGCATTTGCCTTGCATGCGGGCCAACCCAGGTTGAATCCCAGCATCCCATATAGTCCCCTGAGCACCGCCAGGAGTAATTCCTGAGTGCAGAGCCAGGAGTAACCCCTGAGCATCGCCGGGTGTGACCCAAAAAGAAAAAACAAATCCTTAATTGCTTACAGATAATTTCTTTATAGCTAAAATGATTATATTTTATGAATCACTTGACATATAATGCTGCAAAATGCCAGAACTCTCACAGCTACCAAATGATATCTATGTTTTTGTTTTTTGGCAAACTCAACATTTTTAAAATTTTGAGGTCTTATGTATAAGTTTCGTTAATTAAAACTGTCTGAAAAGTAATTTTCTTTCAAGATTTCTAATTTTTTTTTAAATTTCTATGGTTAAAAATTATGAACACCTTATAATACCTGTTTGAGTATAATAACAGATTAACACTATAGCACTGTCCTCCCATTATTCATCAATTTGCTCGAGCAGGCTCCAGTAACATCTCCGTTGTGAGATTTGTTACTGTTTTTTGGCATATCTAATACGTCCTGGAGAGCTTAAAGACAGGTGGGGATACTCTTGGTAGCTTGCCGGCTCTCTGAGAGGGATGGAGCAATCGAATCCGGGTCAGCCTCGTGCAAGGCAAACTCCCTACCTGCTGTGCTATCACTCCAGCCCAATAGATTAGCTAATAATATAATAATAATATGTAATTAAACATTTTGGAAGAGCAAGACATCTTATTATTTAAGGTTATTTCTGAAGCAAATTTTTACTTTCATTGTGACCCAAATGTAATTTACAGTGTAAAAACATTTTTACATAAATGATGGCATAAAGTAATAGGGATCCATATACCCAGGACGAAATGTCTGCAGGAAAGTCCTTACATTCCGAGAGTATCCAGGGTACTTTCTGTACTGAAGGGCTCAGTGTTGTCCAGGTGCTCGCCTCATTTCTTCTCATCAGAATTTCACATTCCAGTTTCAGGCAGAAAGAATGAAAAATTGCTATGCCTTTTGAGTCTTTATTTTTAAGGAATAAAGAAGCTTTCCCAAAGTTTTAGCCCTCTAGCAAATGCCCATTGTTGAGTTACTGACTAAATTAACATTAAGGGATCTGAAACAAAGGAATTTCGGCCTGTTCTAAATGAAGTATGGAAACAGGATTTTGAGAATGATTTGGGGTAACCAGGCAATAGTTTCAGCCATAGTCAGGTAATTAAAATCATTGTATTTTGAGTTAATTCCTTACTATCTGTTCTGTCTTAATATCTTTGTTTTTCCTAAATTTTTAGAAAACTAACTTTAAACCAAGCTTCACTTCGGTAACTACCAAATTTCAACTTTCTGGTCAATGACATTCCTCAAGGATTGTTGGTTTCTCTGCTTAAAAAGGCTGCCTATCCTGTTTCATTTACTTTTCCTGAATATCATGTATGTAACATATTTAATACATTTTCCTATAGCTATTAGCACTTAAAGGAATATAAATTATGAATCATCTTTCAATCGCAAAACATCAAAGAAGCTCTGGATGAACTATGATTAAATATGGAAATAATAAAATGAATGCTTACACATTAGATTTGTTTTGTTTTGTTTTGCTTTTTTGGGTCATACCCGGCGATGTACAGGGGTTACTCCTGGCTCATGCACTCAGGAATTACTCCTGGTGGTGCTCAGGGGACCATATGGGATGCTGGGAATCAAACCCGGGTCAGCCGTGTGCAAGGGAAACACCCTACCCATTGTCCTATCACGCCAGCCCTAGGATTATTTTTAAAAGTATTTCTTTATTGCCTAAAAAAGAAAAATAGGGCATCAATTTCATAGAAGGGAACTCACTAAAAAATTTTAATCTTGGGAAATAGTGATATTACTCATTCCTTTGTGAAAAATAAAATTGACATTATGAGACTGTTATCTAAATATTTTTTCAGTCTCATAATGATGAATTATTTTTTCCTACTCTTGGGCACTTAGGTTGCTTTAATGATTTTTTTTTTATAAATTTGTTTATTGAAGCACCGTGAGAGCAGTTACAAAGCTTTGGGGTTTAAGTTTCGGTTGTACAATGATGAAACACCAGTGCGCATTTTCCATCACCAAAAACCCCAGTATACTCCCCATCCCACACACACACATAATGATGAATTTTTGATTTAAGGCTGTGATAAATTTTGATTCCCTTGTGGTAGTAAAATCTGAGGAGAAACTGGAAACTCTGAAAATGGAAACAAGTGCATATTTTTTTCTATATAAAAAAAAATCTCACGATCAAGGATATTTAAGGGTTCAGGGATGTCACTCAGGATAGAGTACTTGCCATGTATGTATGATACCTCAGGTTTAATTTCCCAAAATAAAATAAAAGTACTTATTTAACAGATTCTTGGTTACACTCATTTGTCCATACCAACACCTTTATTATCCAATTTTTATTAACCTTGGGTGAATGGTTTTATTGGAACAAAACTCTCCGGATACAATCACAGTAATTTTTTTTTAAAACTACTTCTGCAATTCGTAAAATTAAATTGGGTACTATAGAGAAACACAATAAGTTCTATGAAATCGCTCCTTGACATATTTTGTCAGTATTTTAACAAAGAAGACACTGTGAGACACAATTACATAAAAACTGTATAATTTAGTATTATGGCATTATGATGATTATGGTAGCGGTCCAAAAATAAGACACTAGGGAAAATTATGAGTTAGGGAAACCTAGATCAGGAACAATACGCTATATCCTGCAGGCATACGATGTGTTTTGGTATGTTAAATGTTACTGGAATATAGCTATGCCTGTTCATTTGGATATTATTGATACTTCGTTGTATAATAGCAGAATCGGGTCAATGCAACAAAGATCTTATGGCCCACAGGTCTAAAATGTTTCTTACTGATCCTTTTAAAAGTATTTAACTAATGGTTGTTTGTGTGACTCTGTGTTCAGAGAAACTGGGCTCAAATTTGATTTTAATATGTCACTTAAGTCAGATTGTTGGTGTTGACTGAATGAGATTTCACCTTACATAATACTCGGCATACAGTAGATGCACATTACTTTAAACTGGAAAATACTGGAAGAAATTTTTAAGCATTGAACAAACTTATTGTATAGGGATAATGATATTAATATATCAACCAATCCGTATGATTGCATGCAAAAGTATCCCATGGTCCTGAACACCGTGATGGAATGGTTCTAGGAATTGTCAGGTGTAGCCTAAAATTAAACACATGAATTTTTAAACGCTTATTTGCAAAAATTAACAAAACTAATCCATAAAGTTGAGTGCAAATGCAAAGGAAAATGTATGTATCTGTGGAATAGGAGTAGGAGCCCATTCATCAATCTGCATATTTATAGTAAACTGGTCTACAAATGACTACTCCTTAATAATTACTACTGGAAATCCACATGTGAAAGAATTAAATTGAACTCTGCCTCACACCAAAAGTAAAACCCTAAATGGATCATAGGCCTAAATGAAAGAAATAAGCCTATTAAGTTCATAGATGAAAATGTAAGCTTAGACTATTATCACTCTGCTTTAGTAAATATGACAACAAGGCACAAGTAAGTAAAATATATTCTAGCTGCTCATTTAAAAAAAAAGCATCAAGAAAAGCAAGCCAAAGAATGGAAGAAAATGAAAATGTTTGCAAATCAAATAGGTAAGATACTTAGTACATAAAGAATTCTTACAACGCAGAAGTAAAAAAGAAAATCCCATTGAAAATAGGTGTGAGGGGTGAACAGGGAGATAGTTCAAAGATATAGCGCTCCTGCCTGTCCATGTGTGCACGTCCCTGGGTTAAACCCGGGAACTGAGGAGGACAGTACTGGTGGCCCCAGGAGAGTGGTTTTGATGCTATTGTGGCTCTAATGCCCCCAGTTCTGCAGGCCTCAAGCAGTACTCTATTCCTGGAACTGTCCCGGAACACTCAGGCCCAACACCAGCAGACCATGTATCTCTAAAAGGAACCCCTGGATCCCCCACCCAGCATACCCCTCAAGCCCCACCCCCCAAAAAAATATAAAATAGATTTGAGCAGACAATCCTTTCTCCAGGCATGGTATATAATTCTGCATTTGCACAATAAACTTGTGGAAGCTACATGTCATTAGTTAATAAAAGCAACCTCAACTACAATAAGATATTATTCACACCCATGTGAAGGCTTAAATTTTAAAAGACAAGAATAAGTATTAGATTGTGAAGAAAACTGACCCCTTATATTCTTTATGGTATTGTAAGATGGAGCAACTATGCTGAAAAATAGTGTGGCTATTCCTCAAAAATTGATGAGCAATGGGAGAACAGTGAACAGTTACAGTGACTACCCTTAGAGTTAGTAGTATGTGGCCAAGCAAACACACTAGGCATAGATACTTAATAGAATTGGAAAAAATAGTTTTGTGCAAAGACTTAAAAATATCAAAAATTATTAGTAAAAACATGGAGAAAAGTCCAACTCTCATCAGTGCAAAATGGGTAAACAAAATATATCATTTGAGAGATTTACTGAGACATGATCAAAAGAAGATAGAAATGCTGATACACTATTACATGGATAACATGTTGAAAATATACTAAACCAAGCACACACAAGACCACATTTTACATAGAATAGGTAACCACATAATGATAGAGTCTTAGTACCAAGCAATATGGGAAATGGGAAGTGACTGATGATAGATTTCTTTTTTGGCGTATTAGAATGATATAAAGTTATTGGTTACTGTTGCACAGCGATGAACAAATTAAAATCATTAAATCAAATAAATGTTTCATGTATGCAAGGCATTAATTTTGCCACTGAGCTGCATCCCTGGTACAAGAAATTGCTCGTTTGCATAAATGGGCCTTCTAGAACCATCAGGCATACAGAATCAAGACTGTGTGGCCCCACGCCCATGCACTGTGGTAGAGGCCCAGAATAAATAAGGATAACTGAAGAGACTGCCTAACCTGGTGTACATGATTTGCATGCTGGAGTCTCGAGTCTGAGTTATAGCACCACATGGTCCCCTGGGCTCTACTGGGAGGGGGGCCCCCAAGCTGGGAGTGGCACCTGAGCACACTCCGTGTGTCCTCATAGCTAAAGTGAAATAGCAATAAGTAAATAAGTAGTAGATGCTATTTTGCTCCAAAACAATAAAGATGTTAAAAATAACTGAACAGTTATTTCAAAATGAAATGTCTTTCGGTAGAATAAGATTATGTTCTTATTTGAATGCCAAGTATCATTTAGAAAACAAAAAGAAGCTTATATAAGAATGCATATTTAGACCTGGAGAGATAATTCAAGTATAGATCACATGTTTACCATGTTCATGGCCTTGATGTTGATTCTCGGCACCCTGTGCCTCCAGCTGTGATACCTGCTGCTGGGCACAGGACTCCAGCACACCACAAGTCACTGTAATGGTGCCTGGTCCCCTGAGCTCTGCTGGATGTGACCTCCATTAAAAGGAAAAAAAAGGCATATTCAGTATTTTATAAGTCTTACTGCCAGTATATTTTTGCCTGCGCTTTCAGGGAAAATAGAGTATTTAAGAACAAAGAAGCATAGTAAAAGTAAAAGAATAAACAAGTTAGATCATGCTAAATTAGTTACAAAGCCAGGTGAGAGAGATTGTACAGGGTTCTAGGCGTTTGCCTTTCATGTGGCCAACCCTGATTCCATCCCCTGTCCTGTCTGTGCTACCCTGAACACCACCAGAAGTGAGTGAGCTCTGAGCACAGAAAAAGGAATAAACCCTGAGCAAGACCAGATGCCCCAAATCCGAAAAGGGGGAGGAGGAGGGAAAACTTAAGAAAAATCATTTTAATTCAACATAAAAAGATAGCAAAGCAATGACCATTAAAATGTAGGATGGCTGTTTTTGTGAAGCTTGATAAATGTCAATAAAAATTCAAGGAAAACTAACTTGGTCAATAGGATTATTTATTCTGGTAAGAATGTAATTCACAGAGAAGTTTTAATAGCCAGGAACCTGTTGTTCTGATCACATGATATTAAAATACATAAAACAAAGATGCAAAACAAAGTCTGGTCTCAAGGCTGAGGTCAAAGGAAATGAATAAATGAAGAATAAGAAAGGATGAAATTGACACAATGGACTAGAGAGAGCATTAATGAAACATATTCACAGATTTGAGATAAAAAAATGTAATCCTGTATTTGCTACAGTGCAAAAAATTATATAATAGGTAAGTGTATAAGTGTACTTACTATATATGAATATTCTTTTTCCACAATCGCTATTACTCTCTAATGTTTTATATTGAGCTATATAGTTGGGGTTATTTAAATTGCAGGAATTTCAATTTAAGGAAGAATGGCTATAAAAGTTGAGTGAGAGAATGAATTATTGTAGATATTAAAAAGCAATTGTATGTCCTTATGTCCTTAAAAATTGTTTAAAAAGTTTCTTAATATGTCTGTACAACAAAAACTGAGTTTATACTATTTTAAATATAGTTACTGTTTCAAATCAGCTGAAGATAGTAGATAGTTCATAGAGACCAGAGATAATATAGTGGTTGGGGGCACCTGGCATATGTATCAGACGTCAGTTCACCCCACCACCATAAGATTTCCCAGTTATTACCAGGTGCAATGCCATAGCTCTCTAGTATTGCCAGGTGCAGCCTGTAGGACCCCAAGCATCACTAAGTGCAGTCCTAGACCCCTGAGCACTGCCAGTTGTGCCCCTCTGAGCATTACTGGGCTGGCCTGGGTTTTCAGCACAGTAAGTCCCAAGCAGCACTGCAAGCGAACCCAGTTACTGGAGAATTACCAGGTGAGATCCCCAGGCCTCCTGAGCATCACTTGTGAGACCAAAATAAAATTAAAACACTAAAATCAATAATAAATCAGTGGATCATTGAAATCTGGTTCTGGAGGTCTTCGGCTGCCTGGGCTCTGCATGGGGCAAGGGGGGAAACTCAACCCGCCCCCCTCCAAGGGGTCCCAGTGAGGACAGCCAGACGCGGGGGCAGGAGATTCTGCATATATTTATAAATATATTAAATGACTATATGTTAAATAGGTTTTCTCTTTTATGACGAATTCATAAATTCTAGGAGATGTATTTGAGCAGCACAATTTAATAGGAATAACGATGTCTGCAGATAGGAACTAATGAAAAAGAAACAGAAACATTGAATTATGAATTTTCAATCATGCTCTACAATGTTTCAATATTCCTGGTACTAGTTTGCATATCTGTGGAGACTCTTATTAGTGTGTGAAGAGAAAGTAATTGTTTTGAGACTAGACTTTAACTATAACCAGTGTTTATATCAACCTATATATGTAATATCCTCCCTATTATAATAGTTCTGTGAGAGAATTACTATTTAAATTTCCATTGCACAGATGAAGCAAGCATAGAAAGTAACATAGGTAACCCTGATAATGACACTCTCTACCAGTTTTGGATTGTTTCTTCCTAAATACTTTTGTGTTCATTACTTCAGAAGTGACTGAATCCCCTGTGTATTTCTCTAGAATGGCCTGTAGTTACATGTGTTTGTGTCCTATGCCTTACATTCTGCAACTCTGAAGACTCCTGCGATGCATATACTTACTGCTGAGCTAGCCCCAGTCTTGAAGTTCTCCTTCATTTTAAAAAAGTTGAGACATTTATAATTACACATCTGGCCCCTTTCGAAGAGGAGCTGGGGTAATATATGTATATATATATATATATATACACACATATATACATATATATGTATATATATTTAATTTTGACTTCAGACAAAGCTGGAATATGTACAGCAATAGTACAAAACACTGCTTAATATCAGCTATATCAAACTGACAATTCAACGGACTAGAGCAATAGTACAGTGGGTAGAGAATTTACCTTGCACATAGCCTATCCAGGTTTAATCTCTGCCACTCAAGACAATCAGGAGTGATTCCTGAGCACAACAGAGTGTGGCCCCAAAACAAAATTTAAAAAAGTGAAAAAAGATACATATTTTTAAATAGTCTCTATAAGATTAAATTTAATTATAGAACTATGTATTAATTTTCCTTCAGTGTTTTCTGCCCTTAGAAAGGAGTGGGACATCAGATGTTTTTCCTATGGTATATAAAAAATTTGAGATGTGTGAGATTACAAATGTGAATACTGCTGAGTATGTAGATACACCAAGAAATATTACTGGAGTTAATAGTTGAAATATTGTTTCGGTTTTAAATGGCATTTTCAGACTGTTAGCTTGATTATCAGGATGTGTAAATTAGTGAATATCAGATTCAAAATACTTAGCTTGTTATGATATATTTATAAGGATACTATAAAATATTCTATAAATATCTGAAGTAATGAGCCTCTGATACAAATGATTGCCCTTTACAGTTCTAAAATGGCAGCATTTTAGCACTGTATACTACCCCACCACATAAATGAACTTTGTTCCAGTTTGTGTCTTAATTAGATTCAAGTTCACATTATCAATAAAACGTTATCATTCTTTACCTATAGGAACAAATCACTTGGTTAAATAATATATATCAGATATACAAAGTAGATAGTCTTCTCCAAAACTATGACTGTATTTTTCAGATAAAATACATTTCAGGTGAAATACAGTCGTGCCTCTGTTTTTGCCGTGCTCTTTGTCCATAAGGATAGCCATTTTCTCTCCTTATCCTCCTAAGTCCTGCAAATATTAGAATAGGCCAGAGCCATCCCCTCACTACACCCCCCCCCAAATCTCAGCCTTCCTAATAATCATACATGTACTGACAACTCCCCAATGCATTTTTATTCCAGATCCAAACTCTGAATTGTAACCTTTGTTGCTGTTCACTTTTTTGTTGGTTTAATGCAACTGTTTTCTAAGCTTTCCGTTGGTATATTTGGGCATCTCACATTTATCTGTTCAAGCTCCTTTCTCATCTTTCTCTGTACTTCGTTTAGCCTTTATGGGCACCTCCTGTTTCATCATTTCTGTCACTTATATCCTCTCTGGTCTTTTGTGGGGGAAAAGGGGTGGGAGTAGTGTGGTGAGAAGGTACGCTCAATCCCTGCCATAAAGCCCAGGGTACTCGGCCAGTTGGGCTGAAAGTTTCAGTGCTCTGGCAGGCAAAGCAGAACTGTTGGAGCCTTGAGGTGCTGATCTCGGAGGCCATCAGGGCCACACAGTCTGTTTCTTAACAAAATATCCTGATTTTCTCTTCAATTTCTCTTGCTTTCACCTTAATACAGTTAATATTTCCTTTTGCCAACAATAATCATCCAATTTGTATTTTTTTAATTTTCTACTTCAAGATGCCCTGTAATGTATGCTACAATTGTCAGCATCTTAAATTGTTTTGCTTTTTGGAAGTGCAAGATTTTCAGTCTTTTCCACCTTCTATGATAGACCAGCCCCTTTGTGCCATCCTATACTTTCACTTTTACATTCATGTTTTTTCTTTAAGCTACTTACAGTGTTTTTATTTTTTCCTAGACTTGGTCTTCATATTATTTCCTCCATTTGGAATTATTTTGCTTCTAAATCTTTTTTATTCTTAAACTCTCAGGTTAAATGACTCTTGCTCAAAAAAGACTTCCCTCATCCCCTCCTAACTTTAAAGTAGGCTCCACATTTTTTTTTCCCCTAGAGCACAGTATTGTTTTTGGTTTTTGGTTTTTGGTTTTGGTTTTTGGTTTTGGTTATTTGGTGTTTTTTTTTTTTTACAGTATTCAACACAGTTGGAAATTACGTATCATAGGTTCATTTCTGTGGTTAGGCATCATTTCTGTAAAGAAGGTTTCCCCTCTTCTGTGTCCACAATGTATCCAGAAGCAGGTACATAAAATTGTCTAGGATTGGGCCGGAGAGAGTATAGGAGGTAAGGCATGCATGACCTGGGTTAATCCCAAACACCTCCTGTGGTCCCCTGATCCCACTAGGGGTAATCCCTGAGTGCAGAGCCAGAGAGAAGGCCTGAGCACAGCTGCGTGTGGCCCCTGCACAAGAAAAAAAATTGAATTGTCTTGAATATTGGAGCACAAAAAAAAATTATTCAGGAGATATAACAATAAAGGGACTCTAGAAATGTGGTCCGTGTGTGTGTGTGTGTATATAATGCACGGGATTGCCTGGCAAGCTCCTCATGGCATATTCTATATGCCAAAAACAGTAACAATAACAGGTCTCATTCCCCTGATCTTTAAAGAGCCTCTAATCATTGGGAAAGACAAGTAAAGAGACGCTGCTAAAATCTCAGGGCTGGGACGAATGGAGATGTTACTGGTGCCCACTCAAGTAAATCGATGAACAATGGGTTGACGGTGATACAGTGATATATACATATATATGTATATATGGAAAATGAAGTAACACAGCTTTTCTTGTGCCTAGGTTGTAAGTTTTTGAGATCAGAAACTTTAATTTGAGTTCATCTTTGTCCCCGGCATCTAAAAAAAAAAGTGCATGTATATTGTGAATATTTAATGCTTATTGAATACATTTGTTTACTCTTTTCCAAAATTCTTCACTCAAAATACTATGATGGGAGTTAGATAAGAAAAACTTAAGTACCAAGTACATAGCAAGTACCATTGATTTTTAATTAATCATTGTTCATCGATTTGCTCAAGTGCGCACCAGTAATGTCTCCATTGTGAGACTTGTTACTGTTTTTGCCATATCGAATATGCCACAGGGAACTTGCCAGGCTCTGCCCTGTGGGCGGGATCCTCTCTGTAGCTTACCAGGCTCTCCGAAAGGGACTGAGGAATTGAATCCGGGTCGGCCTCATGCAAGGCAAATGCCCTACCCGCTGTGCCATTGCTCCAGCCCCAAACCGTATTTGTCGTGCTACCAAGGATCATTACTTTGGATTTCATTCCAAAAACAGTTATGACCTCATAATTTTGGGGGAGGGGCTAATTTTTTGCTCTTGCAATAATTTATCAGACTTACATTAAGTTTCCTTTGCAAGGGAAATATATATCTGATGCTGGTGAAAGAGTTATTTTATATTTACCTTTATTTTATTTCAGTTTAAGAATTTGTAACTATAATCATTTTTATATCACTTAATTAGGCTCTAAATCCAGGTGAGAAGAGGGTTGAGGGCTAGAATCATCATTGGATGTCCTCAAATACCCAAAATAGGAAAAGTGAGAATTTATCAGTTAATAAAATCTCACATTCTAGCCAAATCTTGGACTTGGGAGATAGAATTCAAGCCAATAGATGAAATTGTTTCTTACTGTTTTCTACTGCTTTACAATTGTAAACATTTTGCAAGTATTTGTATTGCATATGCAGTTGAAATATTTAAGCAATCTAAACACCGTACATTTAGGAGGAAAATATTTTTGAGTTTCCAGCCTAACAATATATTTTCTGTAATATATGAGTGCTGATCAGATTTGAATATTGTAGGTGTCAACATAGAATAACATTAAAGTTTATGACCTGGCTTTAAGAAAAATCTTCGGTGGGTCATAGCTTGAATTTCCTTGTCTTTGAGGTACACCAGCAGCTTTATTAATCAAATGTATCTTTTAGAAGTAAAACTACTCTGGAGACGCTATTTTCAGGAAGGAAATTTAATTGAATATATCCCCATTATTTTTATAGTTATAGCATAACTTTTTTTCCAGCTGCTACTCTATTATACTCTCATTTTTGATCAGCTAAGTCCCTTCATTTTCCTCCAGCTCAGGATTTCTGTCTTTCAATTACTGGTTTTGTGCCTACATTGTTAAATTGACTTGATTAAATTGGTGTTGTTCGTGTCCTCCTAACTTGGTAGATTTTTTGCTTTCTGGTTTCCCATCAGTACTTTTTCACTCTGTATTACTGATCTCCTGTTTCCTCCCTGAATTTCTTCTTTTCTTTTCTGCTATTCACAAATTACCTTTGCAACTTTCCTGTAAGCCTCAGGAATCTCAATGAGTCTTTCTGTTATCCAAAGTGATAGTTCTAGGAACATATTCATTCAACAATTCCTAATCCTTCCTCTCTCTAAATCTTTCAATCTTCCCAGCAGTTTGCAGGACTAGATGTCACAGTATCAGCATTTCAAAAATAACCCCATGTCCACATTTCATAAGTTTAAATGTTGGGGTAGGGAATGATGCAGCTTAACCCATGATATATTTCAGGATGCTAATTTGGAAGCACTTCCTAAACTGAAAGATACCACATGGTATTGTGATGATTACCTTACTCTGACCTCCTTTTGGAGTCAATATAGATTTTTATTTCATGGGTTGAGTTTAGTTTGGAGACAACATCTGTCTGTGCTCAGGGTTACTCCTGACTTTATGTTCAGGAATCACTCCTGACAATTCTGCGGTACCAGGGGTGGACTTGGGTCAGCTGAATGCAAAGTAAGCTCCCTACCCACTCACTGTACTGTCTCTGAACCTAAATTAATTGATTATTTTTGATCTGCAACACACTTTCGTCTCTGATTTGGGATAAGCAAATAGACAACGATACTGATGTATTGAGTATTATAAAATCAATTAAAATGAAAATAGGTGCATTCAATAAATGAAATTATAAAATATTAGTCTCCTTCAAGCAACCCCATTGTGGCCTAAGTATTCATTGTGAAATAATATATTATTTTAGAGGTGAAGAGGTTGGGAGAGGCTGTGGTTAAATACTGTAACCCTATAAAATATAGATCAATTTCTTTGACTTTTTTTGTTCAGTATTGTATAAGGCTTTATTGTAAAAATATTTAAATGAATATATATTATCATATAGGTTAATAACCAAAGGAAGAAAAATGGACAAGGTGTATATTCTTACTATCTTAGTATGCATCCAATTAATGTGAGAGAATGTCGGGAAAATAAAATTATATAAAATAATCCCTTTTAGGAGCTGGAGAGATAGTAGAGCGGTGGAGTGCTTGCCTTGCCCACTGCCGACAGGTTTGGTCCCTGGCATCCCGAGCCCTGCCAGGAATGATTCCTGAGTGCATAGCCTGGAATAACCACTGAGCATTGCTAGGTGAGGCCCAACCCTCCCCCACAAATTTCAAAAAATAAAATAAATTTCACATTTCCCCCAGAGATTTTACAGACAACGCAGAATCAAGATGCACTTGTGATTACAGTTCTAACCTTAATAATAGAACCTGCAACATGTAAAAATTCCAGTCATATATTATCCAGGCATTTGCCATGTGATAATCAAGTTTTTGTCATATTGCGGTTTGAGGTTCATAGGAGAATCATGAAATGCCGCTGTGGATCTTTAGTTTTACAAATTCAAATATCTTAGTAAATTGTTTTTCATCTGTTTAGTCCCTGTGTTATCACTTCTTGATACATAATAGAGATGTAGATTAGCAAAAAAAAGTCACTGTCACTGTCACTGTCTTCCCGTTGTTCATCGATTTGCTCGAGTGGGCCCAGTAACGTCTCCGTTGGAGACTTTGTTGTTACTGTGTTTGGCATATCGAATACGTCACGGGTGGCTTGCCAGGCTCTGCCGTGCGGGCGAGATACTCTCGGTAGCTTGCCGGGCTCTCCGAGAGGGGCGGAGGAATCGAACTCGGGTCGGCCATGTTGGCTGCGTGCAAGGCAAACGCCCTACCGCTGTGCTATTGCTCTAGCCCAGCAACAAAAGGATGACAAAGAAATCATCTAGAAATTCTAAGATTCTAAACAAGGCTTCAGGTACAAAATCTAGAGGTGATATAAGATAGAAAAAAGCTCCCATTAAACAAAGTATAATCCTGATACAAAACATCCAGAAAAGGCCCCGGACTGAACACATTTCCCTGAATGCATGCCTCAGTCAAGTGAGTAGATCCATAATTCTTTCCAGAATAGATCTAGGCTGACCTGAGAATCTCCAGTTATAATCATTAATATCTTGATGCAGTGGCAAAACATCCCGAGACTGGTAATTTTCACCAAATATTGGTAGTAATAAAGTCACCGTTTGTCTACAGATTGGGCAACTGATTGCCCCAAGCCATGAACCATATCGCCAGGATGCAATAATGCGAGTCCCACAAAAAAGATGCCCAAAGTTGTCTCAACAGGGAAGGAGGCTGGATGTAAACAGATTGGACAGTGCATGTCAGTGTAGAACTGCTGCGGGGCAGCAGCCGGTGCACCCCGTTCTGCTTGAAGCTGCTCCCGAAGCACCCTTACTCGTTCTTGGTTTTCTGGATGAATGTGTTGGTGTGCATTTCTGAAAAGTACCTATACCAGGGTAGCAATCAAAGCGAAACTGACCACGGCTGCCACAAGTACTTGGTCCCTGACTCCTTCTATAACTGAATCATCATCCAGTTTCAAAGTCTGAACTTCAACTTGGTATTTGGCCATCCCAGGTCGAAGTGCCCGGCAGGGAGGGTGGTGGCCCTGCTGAGGGGTCCGCGGCGCTGCTCTGCCCTCGTCTCGGCGTGGGGCTGCCCCTTCCCCGAACGTGTGCGCTGCGCGGGCCCCTCGCATCCTGCTCCCGGCTCGCCCGCGACCCCCCGCGGCCGCTGTGTGTGTGTGTGTGTGTGTGTGTGTGTGTGTGTGTGTGTGTCTGCATCTCCCCGCTGCCGACTCACCTCTTCCACTGTAAACAAATTCACTAAGCATAAAATGTGGGTTTGATTTTATCAAATAAACAATTTTTTTAAAAAATCTGGGTTTTCATCTGCTTTTTGCCTTTTCTTCTCGCAATCTCAGGTTCTGGACCGAATGAAATAAGTTAGGTCTAGACTAATAAAGCTAAAGCCTGTATTATGAGCTATTAAAAAAAGCAGGTGTACCTCATGGTGTCTCACTAATAAAATTTTTTTTTAAAAATGACAAAAAAAAGCAGGTGTTCTCAATTTTTTAATTTTTTTCTTTATTAAGCTTTCGAATAAGTCATTAGTCGTAAGATTAAGATAAGACGTCTTACTGTTTAATAGATAAATATTGTATTTGCTCCTTTAATAAATTATAGCAGTAAAGGCAATTTATAATCCATAACTATAATTGTTTGATTTTCAATAATCAAAGGAAGACAAGGAAACCAATATTCAGCCAACTATCTGCATCTGACCTTAAAAGTAATGTATTCTGCGTCTCAGCTGATCGTTATGTCACAAGTTTAAATCACTGAGTGAAAAACAGAGTTGGTGACTATGTAAATACAATTTTTCATTCGTAGGGAATCAAAGTGGTGGGATGATTGAGATAGAAACAAAAATATATTAAACAAAATTGCATAATTAGTGATTGGGCCATTTTGAAATAAATGCATATTGAACAGAATTATTTTTTTTTTCAGTCAGGGTGTGGGGCACCAAAGTGGTATCCTTAGGGTCCAGAGACCTTTCTAAACAATGTGCTTCTTGGTTATGGAGACCTGTGGCTCTCTGAAGCACTCCAAGGCCATAACTGTTGGGTCCCCAAACCTGCACCCACAGATGCTAAGGGGATAAAACCAGGGTTGGAGGCATGCAAGGCAAGGAAGTGCCTTATTCTCTGATCTCTCTCTCCAAATCAAAGCTTCTTTTTAAAAAAAAAATTGAATTGCAGTATAAGTTTACTTCAGTGCTAAAAAGAATCTCTAATACAAACACTAACCTCCCACTTCAGTGAAGAAATCTACCAGAAACAGTTCACCTTTTTAAAAGGAACTCAAACCCACTGAAACACAGTGTCACTGAAGACATATTTAATTGTTGCTTATATCCGTAGTGTTCGCACAGTTCTAGAAACATATTAAACATTCAGTATGAGTATGTGTGATGAATCAGTGATGTTATAAACAGATATGGTCACCAATCTATTGCACGGCATTTGTGTTATGCAATATTTAAGACTGATTTAATGTCTATTTTAAAAATTCTCTCATTATTGCAGCCTAATTTTCTTTCTCTCTCTCTCATACACACACACTTGAGATATAGAGAATTATAATTCTTTCTGGCCTTTTTATGTTCAGATTAACCCAAGATATAAATGCCCCTAAGTGTTTTCTTGTAATACCCACATCTCCCAGTAGAGTACACATATCAAAGGTACTAAGCTTTGTATTCTTATAGGAGTTCTGTCTTCATTCTTGTAGCTGTTGGTAGTTGGGTTCAGTATTCAGTGTCTTTGATATCTCCAACATTATTTCTTATTTAACTATAGCTATATCTATAGTTACACATTTTAATTTTTTCTCTTGTGTCATCTCTCCAAACAGATGTTTTCTTAATATGGATTGATTTTTTAGCAAGACATTGATCTTTGTGAATTGAAGCATCAAAAAAGCCCATAGCTCGAAAGCATATAAAAGTTTGAGCAATAAAATTATGATGGCAGGGGCCTGGAGCTATAGCACAGCAGGTAGGCCATTTGCCTTGCACGCGGCCAACCCGGGTTCGATTCCCAGCATCCCATATGGTCCCCTGAGCACCGCCAGGAGTAATTCCTGAATGCAGAGCCAGGAGTAACCCCTGTGCATTGCCAGGTGTGACCCAAAAAGCAAAAAAAAAAAAAGCAGTGGACTTTAACCTATAGAAAAAATACTTATACAAAAAAATTTGAATATCTTGAATACATAAATGAATGAAAGGGATGCATCTTCCTCACAGTAGAATTCCGGTTAATAAATGTTTAAAGAATTATATAATTAATTAAAAAATCATTCTTTGTAAACACCAAATGAAATTGTTGAAGCATGATGAACCCAAAGCCTCTCCTTGAGTGACATCTGCACACATCAACAGTAACAAAATAAATAAGTGACAGGTATAAAAATGATTAGGCAAAAGCACAAAAAAAATAGAAAGCGGTAGGGCATTTGCCTTGCGTGCAGCCAGCCTGGCCGAGCTGGGTTCGATTTTAACTAAAAGAACAATATTTGTCAATAACATAACATCTTTCTATTCTACTGATGTTCTAATTTTGTGATAGTTCATGATTATTTCTGCTGCATAAATAAAAGTCTGTACTGCTTACAATAATGTGCTCAATAATGTCTTCTTCAAATTTGGCAGGCGAATTGGATAAAAGTTGATTATGACCCTTCCAATTAGATAACAATGAAAATCCACTCTGTAGCCCACCTGAATTATCCCCACCAACTATCTCATGCCACACGTAAAAGGTAACCCAGGATTAATCAAAGATACAGATTTTAGGCCTAGTTCCATAAAAAACATTGAAGAAAACATATAAAAAGAAATTAATGATACTGGCTTTAGTATCAACTCTAAGTCAAAGGAAATAATATAAAAATTAGCACTCTAATTCAACTCTAAGTCAAAGGAAATAATATAAAAATTAGCACATGACATTTCATCAAACTAAAAAGCTTCTGTACTTTGATACTATCACTTAAAAAAAAAGGACATCCTACTGAGAGAAAATATCTGCATACCATAAATCTGTTATAGGGCTGGCTAATATTAAAAAACATACAATCTCAATAACACAAAACTCAATTAACAAACAACCCTGTCCAGAAAAATGAAAAAAAATGCTAAACACTTTCCCAATTAAGATATAGAGATGTGAGCTAGAGAGATAGGAGAGTCAGTAGAGTGGTTGCCTTGCATGTGGCATGCACCCTATATAGCTCCACCAAGTCCCACTGGAGTAAACCTTGAGCACCACCAAGTGTGTCCAAAAAATCAAAACCAATACTGTATACAGATGACCAATAGACACATGTGAAAATTCTCACATTCACTAATTAGTAGGGAAAATAAAATCATAATGACAATGAGATATCACTTCATGCCTAATGAACCATATCAAACAGAAGTGCTGGTAGGATGATGGAATAAAAGGAACTATCAATGTTAATGGGAATGTAAATTTATCTACCCTTTATGGAAAACAATATGAAGACTTTTCAAAAAATAAAAAATAGTTCTAGCATATGATTCAGCGATTCTTAGTTTTCTACCTCAACACAGACACACACACACAGAGAGAGAGAAATTTGAAGAGATATATGCATACCAACAGCTCGTTGCAGTGTTATTTTTAATAGCCAAGATCTGGAAATAACCCAAATACCTAATGACAGATTGGTGGAAAAGACAGTGCGGCATATGTACTAGGCAGCTAGAAGAAAAAACTGAAATCTTGCCTTTTACTGTAACAGATAGAATTGGAGAGGACATAAAAAGCAAAAATAATTCAGGAGAAAGATAACAACTAGATCATCTTGGACCATAGACATACAACAGGGGTTAATGTGTATAACAGGTTGCATGTGGCTGACCCCAGCTGAATCCCTGACACTGTATGGACCCCTGAGCACTGCATGGTAACAATCTTCCAAGCATAGAACCAGAAGTAGCCCCTGAGTACTTCTAGGTCTGACACCTCTTGAAAAGAAGAAAAACACACAATCTCAAAAATAGGCAGTTATAGAGAGGAAAGAGCAAGGAATAGCTAATAATGTCGAGTGAAAATGAAACCATATACTTTGATCCCAGAATTGAGGTTACCAAAATAGGAGTGGAGTGAGCTGAAAGGTTCGAGTGGACTGTGAATTAGCACTTTTATCGTGCATATGTTGTGATAACATTGTCTTTAAATTATTTATTTTTATTCTTGTAAACCAATGTTATCTCAATTAATAATAAAGTTAAAATTATTAGTATAATAAAGCAATATTTTGTAAAAGTAAAAAATTATAAGAATGGCATCATAAGAGAAAATGTTCCATATGTATTAATTAATTTGTAAAAATAGCCTATTTGTATAGTCTACTTTTCAACCTAATTGTAGCAAAAGAGAATAACAGTGCTTTGGCAAAAGTATATACATAAGATATTTCCATATGTTTAGGCAGAAATATTGAGAGTAGTTCTTATATATATGTAAATATAGTGGAAAAACTTCCAAAGTCTGGTGTCTAGCCCCTGCTGGTAATCTTATTCTCAGCAGATAACCTTGCATCCAAACGGAACACAACAAAAACCTTCAGTTTTTCACTACTGCTACAAGTCCTTACTACAGGTACTCGTTACCTATATACTTTGTTTTTTCTCTTTTCTGTAAATGATTTCCTATTTTTTATAAGGTCACTCCTTCCTTATGTACAGGTCTTTTCATCTTTTTTCCTCTCAAATACCATTCCTGCAAGGTACTTATAAAAATAAATAACTTATTCCCCATCCTTCCTGGAGCACTACTTTTTCTCCATCTGTATGAGAACAAATACATCTCCTGACTACTCCATTCTCTAGCTGTTCATTTCTCTGGTCTTCAAATAAGTTACCTTGCTCAGTCATTAAACCCTCATTACATTATCATTATTTCATAACTCCTTCTAACCAAGTACTCTCCCCTCCGTACCATCTGTTAGCTCCTTTTCTGATCTTCCATTTTAGGCACCATGCTTCCTCTTGCATTTGTTCTCGCTAATTCCTGCCTCTGACCCCAATGATTGGTGGATTACTTTTTGCTTAAATCTTTTATTAAACACTCACCAATTCAATAACATCATTCTAATCTTTTCATTAAAATTGTTTGCTGCTCACCTTCCCATTCTTTTCAATACTGTTTGCTGAGTCTCTTTTCACTTCCACCCGTCATTACATTCTAATGTATCATTCAATTGACTTGGTTGTCTATGTAAATTCCATTGCAGGATTTTTGGGGATTTAAGTGTTTAATAGGCAAAGTTATTATAGGTCTCTTCTGACAGCCCTGTGACAGGGAGGGACTTTTGTGCAGAAGGAGGCCTGATGGACTCTCCACTCGCTAGAAACTATTTGCTTCTTAAACCATCTACCAAATCTCTAAATCTCAGTTTGCTCACCTTTAAGTGAAGATAATGTACCAAAATCACCCACTCAGGGCAGGCAGGCCAGCTAATGGGCTTGGCTGATAGTCCTGAAGGAGACAGATGGGATTCCAATGCTTGTAGGTCATTTTTACATACATGAAATAAAGAGTTTAACTTTTTACCTTTAAGTTTGGTCCATTTTGATTTAACATATAAAGCATTCACTTTTATTTTTTAGAACATGTATTCTCTTCCTGGAATGTGTGACAATACCAGTCATCATTTACTAAATTATCTTTCTTACTTTCTCATTTAGTGTCAATATTATTCTGAATATTCTAAATTATATTTTTTCACTACCCTACTCCAATTATTGTGACCTTTAATGAGTTTTATTATCTGTTTCCTGCCACTTTTGACTAGTAATTTTCTTACTATTTTGGCTTCTTAATTTTTGCCTACATAACTTTAGATGAACTGTACCACCTTTTGGAAGCTCTATTTTTTTAAAATTATATTAAATGTATCATCAGTAGAAGAAGAACTATTTTTTTTTCATTTTTATTAGTGAAACACCATGAGGTTCAGTTGTAGATTTACAATGTTTTGTGCTTGGGTTTCGATTATACAATGATCAAATACCCATCCCTCCACCAGTGCCCATTTTCCACCACCATGGATCGCAGTATCCCTCTCACACCCATCCCCCCCCCATCTCACCCTGTCTCTGTAGCAAGGCATTCCCTTTTGAAGAACTAATATTTTTATGATAGTGAATATTTATAAGAATACGATATAAACTTTTATTTATCATAGACTTTTTTTCCACAGCTGTCTCAGTACTAAAGGCTTTTACTTTTTGTTTCAGCCAGCATACAAAGTCCAGAGATGGTAAATCATTGATGTGTCTCTCAAGTCTCTATTAAACCATCTGTCTCCCTGCTTCCAAACTCTGTCTTTTATTGCTGTGTATTATTCGTAGAAACTGAATCAGTTGTCCTGTGTATTTCCTACCATCTGGATCGTGCTGATTTTAAGCCTATAGTGTTGTTTAACATGTACATCTGTCTTTTTTTTAAAAGGAAGAATACTAAATGATCAATTATTCTAGTCTTTTGTTGTTGTCTATTCCTCAGCAACATAAAAATATTTAGTTTTTTACAGGTCTTCATTTCTTTCTAAGTGTATGTCTAGGACTTTTAATGAAATAACTTCTATAGAGAGGAGTTTGGCAATATTTATTAGAATTTTAAGTATTTTTATCTTTTTATCTAACAAGTTAATTTCTAGGAATTTATTCTGCAGAGATAACTGGACACCCATAAGATGATATATTCCTGAAACAGCTCTGCTCCTTATTGTTGGTAATAGAAAAATATTACAATAACCTATATTCCTATTCATCAGATACTATTCAGTAAATTAAGCATACTGATACAACAAACCATGGTGAAACTTTTTTAAAATGAGGAAGCTATTTATGTAATAATAGGAAGTAGTTTTCAGAATATGTTGCTAAATGGAATAAAAATTTGCATTGATAAAAAATTATAAAGTAAAATTTTATTATATACATATACAACTTATGTTACTATTTAATATGCTTTACCTTCAAAGTCTCTTTTAGCATTACAGATATAAAGAGTGCACATGTAAAAGTAGTGAAATTTCATGTATGTATTAAAAAATCATTCACCAAGAAAGAAATATCAATGTAACACTGAAATAGGCGCTCATACACAACACATTTATACATAGCACACATTTGTGTGTGCGCGCACACACACACATGCAATTTAAGCAGAGTGAGTCTTGTAGTCACTTGTAGTCTTTTGAAAAGCAGACCAAGTGACTACTTCCAGGTCCCTCCCAGTGGGATAGTGTGGCATCATGAAAACAACATGGAATTTGAAGTCTTTAAATAAAAATTCACTTCTTTGTTAATTGTTTGAACGCTGTGAACTACCTTAAATTCACTGTTTTTTTGTGATAGTGTACTCAGCTTATCTTCAGGTAGTCATGACTGAAACTAGAAAACTGTAAATGAGATGATGGAATTCAGTAGAAACTTTATTTGAAGAAGGTTAGGTAAAGCTGGGACTGAGCAGGGCAGATAGTACAGTGGGCAGAGTGTTTACCTTGCATGTGGCCAGCCTAGGTTTAATCCCCAGCACCTCATATGGTCCCCAGAGCTCACCAGGTCTGATCCCTGAGCCAGAGCCAGGAGAAAGTCCTGAGCATATCCAGGTGTTGCCCCAAAGCAAAGCAAAACAAAGAAAAGCTAAATAAAACAGACACACACACACACAAAAGACATGCAATGTGATAAAGATAAAGGAGCTGGAACAGAGCAAGGTGTTTGGTATGATTATGTCCTATATATCCTGGGTGCGTATTCTCACCAGTTCTTAAGGCCTTTTCTCTGGGGTAATGCTCTTTCTGCTAATTTCACCCTGCTTGTTTTCCTCCTGTCCCTATGTAGCTATATTGGTTTTCTTTTCTTTTTTCTTTGTCATTTTGTTTTGGGACCACACACAGTGATGCTGGAGGATATTCCCAGCTCTGTGCTGGGTGGTTGGAGGAGTGGGTGGTGAGGATGGGGGGTTGAAAGGGAGTTTTGTCTCTCCCAATGGTGCTCTGGGGACCATCTAGTGCTATTACCCTGAAAGTGGATTTTCCTGAGCTGGTAGGATCTTGAGAATTATATGAAAAATTTGCATACATAAGTCAGAACTCAACTTCTCCGAGTTTGTCATACAGTTAAGTAGGTCGGTCTGTGTCCCTGTCCAAATGCCCATGCATCCCCGTTAATCGCGTGAGGCACTGCTCATCCTTCCAGTGCCGCCTGATCCTGCAGATGGCACCCTATGGTCTGTCCCACTATCTACTCCCTTCTGCTGCATAATGGACAGGTCTTTTTCTACACTGTTCTCCAGTGCATGTTTTCCTGGTCTGAAATATTAGGCCTCTTTCAGACTGTATCCCACTGGTCCCCATTGTCCTTTCCCAGTTTTCCTAGTCTCCAGTCAGGTGCAGTGCCGATGCCCATTGACTTCTGGCTGTCTGGACAGTCAAGCCCTGACCGTTTCTGCATCTCCTGTAGCCTGTGAACCCCACATGTATCTGCCATTTATCCATGCCTGCAAGCCCTACCTGATCCTGAGGCCTTCCTATAATTTTATGGAGAGAGAGAGAGAGAGAGAGAGAGAGAGAGAGAGAGAGAGAGAGAGAAGGACTTGAGGTTTTCTTTAATTTTCTGCCATCTCCCTTCCACCCAGTCATCCCATTATCTATTTTGATTGAGTAACTTTTTGACAGGTGAACAACTACAGTAACTTATTCACCTGGCATTCCACCTTTACACTCCCACTTTCACAGTGCCAGGATTTAATTTCATGGAAAGCTCATTAAGTAACCTCTTTGGCACCAGGTTTCATTTTCATAATCTATATAATGGGGTTGCCTTCACCTACATTATGACTTGTTATAAGGATTAGCATTTAATGTGTATTATGTCTAGATACCTATTTCATTCTACCATCATGTATGCTCTAGAATACCATGAAGTAATTGGTTTGGGGGATAAGATTGAGGTCAAATAGTAACATTTTATGATTTATTTTAATTTTGAAACACAGCTATTCCTTCCAAATTAACAACTCCCAGCTCTCCAAGCACCAAGTCATTCTGTGAAGGGCAGGACCCATTTTATGAGACCTATGTACATTTTAGTGAAGGGAGGTCTGATTCTGAGAAGCAAGATCTGTTTCCTGTTTCTGCTTTTCCCTCTTGTCAGTATCATTGGACGCCTTAGTCCCGACCCTGGTTTTACCATAGCTGTGTACTCTCTCACTTTGTCACCTTGTCATATATAACCTGCTTCCTCCCCAGTTGCATGTTCCCAGTGTAGATCACCCTAAGCTTGGGGATGCATTTTGTATAAATGTGAACTGAGCCTTGGGCTGAGTACTCAGTTTTTGGAGTCAACTCCATTTGCCCAGCATCAGTGCTAAAAATTTCGGGGTAGCTTTCTCGATCCTCTGAGTGCATGTCTTTGTCTCTTTCCTTTGGCAGTTAATTCTGAAACAACACGTAGACTTTGAACAATACTAGAAGTGAGAAGTATGAAATTATATCCCATCCCATTTGAGTAATCTCTTGCATTGATCTCAAGATGAACTTTGATTCTTTTTGTTTATCTTTATGGAACAATGAAACTATATTTAAAATATAGATTTGTTACAATATAAAATCTGAAACTTGGTGCCTATTTATCTCTACAGGGTTAACTTTCTGTATTATTTTTAAAGTTAAGTTGTAAGAACCATTTTATTTTGTTTTGATTTGCTTATAGACAAATCTCATCTGCGCACAGTGTGACGCTCATATTTGTTTGGAACCATCTCTTGTAATTTATTTGGATATAACTAGCTTTTTAAATTTTGGTAATGCTGAAGACACGTAAGAAGCAGATCACAAGTTAACCCACGTACCCTCTCCCCCAACAAAGCTATTCTCTTAGCGTGTATTTCAACATGACCTTCTGAGATCCTTCAGTGGGTGACTAAAAAGCATGGTGCTTCCCCATGGTGTGTGTACCAAGAGTAAGCACTGAGGCTTGTCATAGACAATCAGTAAACTAGCCCTACCATTTACCTGTCCAATAAAGGAAAAACCTTTAATCTATGATATGTAAATATTTTAATAAGAAACAATTTTCAGTCAGTGAGGACTACTAATGACAGAGATTCAGAAGAGTTACATTCATTTCTCTTTATATCTCCTAAAAGAAAAGTGGTTGATTACTCTTCAGAATGATTGAACTCTACTGAAGAGCGCTATCTCCTCTAGCTATTTTTTTTAACTCAAGTTTTCTTAAGATACATTTAGCTTACAGCCCTGCCAGATTTTAAGACGTACGCCTGGGACTTGACATGCATGCATTGTGAAACGATTTAACTTTTTTTTTTTTTTTGCTTATGCAACACAAAAATCAACTTACTTCCTTGAGTTCATCCTGCTGCAAACATCTTAATTCTTTCATTTTAAAAATGTCGTGAAATTACAGGGAAATTTACCCAGAATTCTTTCAAAAAGTCTTTTTTTTAAACTGTTTATGTTTAACTTGTTTGTCCACACTGCAATAAAAATTACAAGTTGCCTTTTCAGTCATTCACTGTGATGAACAGGAAAAGGAAACCAAAGTTACTTTTAGAAATTCCTCTATTACCATTGTGCTTCAAGTTTAAAAACAGAGAAAACGGGTAGTTATTTTTAAGTAATATTAGTATACCAGGCAATCAACATCAGGGCACTTCTTTAAGTTTCTAAATTTTTTGTAGTAAACAGCTACAAGTTTACATTCTTCAATATTCTTTTTTTACTTTCACTTTCATCATCGTTGCCAGACCAGGGGAAAAAAAACTACTGAGGTGTAATGTAAGTAACTTAATTTCCCAGAGTAAAGTAGCTGTGACCCACATGTACATTGTGTTTTTAAGAACCCTGGTTGATGCTATTGCACTATCTCTCCATCCCATCTAGTATGCAGTTTCAAAATGAGGCAATATTGTGACTTTTCAAGGCATTAAACAATTTTATAAATTATGTAGTAACAAAAGTACATGAAAGCTCTAATTTGCCTGGCACACCGTAAATGCTCAGGAAGTCGAATATTAACGTATCTGATGTTGTCACTATTTGAATTTGCAGACTTGTATAAGTGGCAGTTCCACAAGATTCAACCAAATGTTAATATCTTTACATATTTACTTTGGTGCCAGAACTCCAGGAGCCCAAATCATCTTACTAAATGACCATTCCGGCTTAGGGAATATTGTAGTTTATTAGCCAAAATAAGGAATTGGCTTTAGGGATCTGAACAGACACTGGTGAAAGAAAGCCTCTGATTTCCACCTCAGCTGATTAGTTATATCCTTAAATCCTAATATATGATCATATTAAATAAGGAGAAAAGCTAAAAGAACAAAATATCTGCAGCTGTGAGAGCTGTTATATTGTAATGGAGAGTGAGAGAACTAAAAAAAGAGAAAGAGAAGAACAAACTATAAATCTAACACAAATATTTTCCTCTCCTGGGATTTCATCACTTTATAGTCATGTATTCACAGGTCCGACTGTACATTGCCAAGAGAAGCTTAAATATAAATTTGAATGCTCTAAGATCTTTGAGATATTTTTCCTTTATCTTTGTGCATGAAATAATTTTTATAGCTATTTAACCTCATACCCCAGTCTTCTGAGATAATCTCAAGTGTTAGTGAATGATTGGGAGTGAACTAGGCTACCTCTAATTCCTCCCATTTGCAAAATAGTTGAGATAAAACTGACTTTGGGTATCTTTAGCCATTCAGGGACATGAGAATACAAAAAATTTTCCTCAAATAGCAATCTAATAATTAGAATTGAAAAATCAGAGAATCTAATATTTTAAAGCTCTGAATAAAAGGATTGATAATCTCTCCGAACAATGTAATTCTAATATGTAGGAAATTCCCATTAAGACATAGCTCATGTTATCCTGTTTTCTTCTATAGCCTTAGCTTCTAGCAGTGATCAATTCACATGGATTTGACCGGAATCATTTATTGAATTAATAGTTGAAAAATTAGGTATTACACTCACATTTGAATTTTTCTAAACTTAAATTTCTATATGTTCCCCCAAAGTGAATTTATTCCTGAGTTTCTAGATTCCTGAGAATTGCATGAAAGATTTGGATACAAAACTGATATATTTAAAAAGTTAGTTTATTGTACAGTTTAAGTAGATGGACCTGGGTCTCTTCCCAATGTCAAATCTTTCCTTTTACTCACATATGATATCAGTCATCCTATCCCTTAATGCCCTGCCCAGATTATGATGTCCTGGTTCTACCATCTCCTCCCCTTCAGTGCATGGTGCCTGGGTCCCATCTCTAATCATTTTCTGCCAATATATGATTTCCTATTCTGCACATTTATGCTGGAACTTGATCTCCTGTGTCTCCTTGCTGGAGTTTACACTCTGTGTTGTGTTGCTAGAACTCTCTAGGACATCAGACATTGACAAGAGAACAATATCAAATAGAGAAAGAATCAAGAGTAGGGTTATTAATTACACGATTACCTCCTAATATAATACTGAACGACTTAAAACATGGCTTTAGAGGCTATCATGAAGTAGTTTAGCTAAAGCAGAGGGCATTAGTAAGTAGGAAGAGTTCACTTAGGGAGATTATCAGGGAAAGGGTACAGTAACTTTAGCAGTATAAGCTTAACTCCTGGCCTTTCCACCTTGCACATATGTAAGTTTTACAAGTAGGTTTTCACTTTTTTTTAAATTTTTTTAAATGAATCACCTTGGGGCAGTTACAGACTTACAAACTTTTGTGCCTAAGTTTCAGTCATACAATGATCGATATGCCAAAAAGGTATAGTAGAAATGATATCTGCAGTTGTATGTTTGTTGCAGCACTGTTTATGGTAGTCAGTATCTGGGAAAAAAAAAAAACCAAGTGCCCGAGAACAGATGACTGGTTAAAGAAACGATGGTACATCTATACAATGGTATACTATGCAGCTGTTGGAAAGAATGAAGTCATAAAATTTGCATATAAGTAGATCAACGTGGAGAGTATCATGTTAAGTGAAATGAGTCAGAAAGAGAGGGACAGACATAGAAAGACTGCATTCATTTGTGGAATATAAAGTAACAGAATTGGGAGGTTTTTACTTTCAGAAAAGGCTTACCATTTCTTTTACATAGGCAACCTAACCTTTAACCAGCTTTTTAAAGACCCTCAGAAAGTTAACCTTTGGCCAAAGACATATATTGGTATGGGAAAAGTTTAGACAGACTTATTCTTGCTCCACTACAAGACCTTGTTCAGTATGAATAAGTCCCTTTTGTACTAAAGTGAGTAGCGGAACAAGGTGTTTCCAGGAGGAACAATCTACAGTCTTGAAAAATAGCCAAACCTGTAAATAGCCAAATAGTCTGGAGAAAAGAACAATCAGTAGATTTCTTAAAACATTAACGGAAAAGCTAAGACCATTAATGCCTGGCTTAACTCCAAGAGGCCTTGGGCCACACATGACCTTGATTGATGAAGACTTTTTAACCTGTCTCTGAAACCACTCGCTGAATTTTGCTTTAGGGCTTGTGTGTCACTTGCTTAACTCTCCTGACAGGATTCCAAAGGAAATCATTCATTGGCAAGCACAAATTCTCTCCTTTGTGCCAAAAAGAATTATTCATTACCATTTTATGTAAAGCCCAAATCACATTTCCAGGATGGCTGGATATCTGCCAACTCACTGGGTTTTGTTAGCATTGACTCTATTTTCTGCAGTAGTCATCTGTTTTAACCAAAAGTCCTGAAAATTCTAAGTAGAGCCTCTTTATCAGTTGATATCTGCTGATGAAAGGGAGAATGTTTTTAAATAAAAACTCCTAGGTAAGAAAACATTTTGTGGTTTAGCTTCCTTCTAACTCTTTACTGTCATATATTGAAACCTCTAGTTACAATTAAAATTAAGTTCTGATTTCTCAATTTACTAATAACCACCTTAAAGCATTTAATAGTTGTAAGTGACAAAAACTACCTCATTTAATAGGCACACATATTCAACTTTTACATCATCTGAAAAAGCACTTTTACTAACTTTTTGAAAGACACAGAATAACTGAGTGTTTTGGTTTTTAGAGTTTTAGAGATTTTTTTTTGTAATTTTTATAAATTTACTCATAGTTAAGTTTCAGGCATATAATTTTCTTTCACCAATCCCACCAGTGGTATTAACTTCCTCCATCATAGTCTTGGAGATTTAGTATGGCCTAAAAATGGAAAATATTACCAAGTCAAAATACTTTTCCAAGGGGTTTTTTTTGTATGAAATGTTCTAAGAAGATTTAAACTCCTAAAGTTTTACAGATAATGTTGTGGCCTAGAAGATAAGTAAAAAAATTCAAGTTTTCTGAAATCCTCAGCATTGCCAAAGTATGGGGATATTCTAAGTCACAGTTCATCTTTCCAGTTAACCCCAACAATGCTGAATAATTAAGAATTAAACTTTCTTTTATTTTCTTTGTTCTGATAACTTCGTTTTAAGTGATAACTCAACTTATAATATTTTAAAAGAGAACTTTTTTTTAAAACAGTGTATCTCATTTTGAAAAGATAGCACAATGTTTATTCATACCTTAGTATATTATTTTTGTAGACTAAGTCTGTTTTCTTAACATTGTTCTGAATCCCGTCTGGCCATCTTTTATTAGACAAGCAACATGGTACTTTCCATAATGTAACTTCAGATCAAAACCTTTTTTAGCATCCTTCCAACTAAAACACAATCTTAAGTCATTTGTTGTTATATGCTACATAGTTATACTCTGTATATTTCCATTTGATTATTTAACCAGTCAAACCCAGGAAACCAGTCCTACAGACTATTTTAGTTTAAATTTTAAAAGTTATCAGAATGTTTTTGACAACTGATAAAATCTCAGGGCTGGGACTAATAGAGACGTTACTGGCGCCCGCCAACAAACAATGGGATGAGAGTGATACAGTGATACAGCACCTGACAAGTAATCATAACAATTACTACAATTGTAATAATTGTATAGGTCACTATACAAAGGTGAGGGCACATAGGTCACTCACTTTTCCTCGAGCAGGCCCAGTAACATCTCCATTATGAGACTTCTTGTTACTATGTTTGGCATATTGAATACTCTTGAAAAAACTATGATTTATTCTGAGATATTTGGCAAGTTTTTTCTGTATTAAGTTGTACACCTGACATCCAACAGACAATAACTTTCCTAAGGACAAATCATTTATATGCCTTCACAAACTACTTGCATCCTTGCATATGTCTTCTATTCTGATGTCCTATGTAAAATAATTTGTTGCTACTTTACAAGAGAAGCGATGAATAGTTTCATTACATGATAAATTTATGCCTTTCTGTTCACTTTGGTATACATGGTCCATTTCACTATATAGTGCAGTCTTACTGAAAACAATACTGATCCAAGTTTAAGCAAAATTGTAACCTGGAGGTACCACCAATGAAAATCAGAAGAAAGGATCAGGATAAACAAAACTTAGAGTCCATACTTACCCAGGCTGTGGTATTTGCACAGGACATGAAGACAGTGCCAAACTAACCTCTCCAGATGCTAGTTGTTTCTTGTAACACCAATAATAAGATTTATTTGAATTTTAAAATATTTAACTTTGGGAGTGGGGGAACATACTATGCATGTTTAAAATTGAGGGCATTTTCTAAGTTACAGATTATTTATACTGCCTGTCTTACAAGGTTCAATTTTTTTTAACAAAAAAATGACTTTTTAATTTTTTTATGTGTTAAGTCCTCCAATAAGTGTCGAGCTTTAGTGACGCTGATCTAAGTTAAACCTATTTTTTAATAAATTAAAAAGAAAAGGCAAGTAAGACTTTAATATGTCCCAAATTTTATCAAATAAGCTAATACTAACCAAAGTTAGAACAGTGGCTTACAAACATATTTCTTTCCTGCCATGAAAAAAATTAGTGAAACTTTGTGAATTCAAATTATAAAGAACATTTCTGAATTTGATTTTTGTAGGTGATTGATAAGTTTATCCTCTTGTGTGACTGTTTGAGGCATCACTTAAAAAATTGTCCTCATCCCAATAGATCTCAGTTTATCTACTGGTAAAATAAATATTAAGCAACTCACTTTTATTATTTAATAAAAAGTAAAGTTTTTTAATTTAATAAAAAATAATTTTTAAAATTTAATTCCTCAGTTAAACAATTTTCTCATTACATGAAAATATTTAATAATTAATAACTCAGAGGGCTTCTAAGATAGTGCTCTTTACATTAGGAATTTCTTCTTTCTTATGGTTGGTTTTTCGTTATTTTGTTTTTTTGAGAGGGAACTTCCTTTTTTCCCTCACTTTCTGGAAAAAAAAACTCCTTTCCCTTCAATTTATGATTATGATCCATTTAAAATTTTGAATAATCCCTTTAAAAATATGATTAAGTACAAGGGTAATTTTCTTTTTTCAATAATGCATCTTTTTTATATTAGCTTTTGTTTTGGGGGGGTTTTTGTTATAATTCAGTTACAGAAAGATTTACCTCCCTGACCTGCTTCAGTGAGTATTTTCTAAAGAGCATATATCCATATTCATGACTGCAACCCTGTCATCAGCAATAAGGAGGAGGAAAGCAAAAATAAGTCAAAATTTAATCATATTTAATACTTCCGCCTTTTCTAGCATTACAGGACTATCTACTGTGTACTGGTACAGAAGCCTTTTGTTTTTATGTAATGACATTTATTCTGTGGCTTGAAAATAATTAATCTACAGAGCTATCCTCCTTCTGTGAATAACTCATTTTAGAGTGGATTGATTATCATGATTAATGGTGAGGCCTTGACATTTTGTAGACTAATGTTAAGACTGTAACTTTTGGGTACCACCTCCTGTGATTTTTCAAGGTGGTATACTTGTTTGTCAATGCATCCCATGTCCAGTCATTGCATTATGCCAGCATTGGTGACAGTGCTACTTTGTCAACCAGGAAAGGCGGTCTCAGACTCAATAAGGAAACACTTTATCAAAGGGAATAAAAATGGAAATGAATTACTACTCGTGAGTTCAGATTAAATTAGCCTTGAGAATTTTTTGAAGTGCAGAAATTCTCATTCTTTCTAATGTAATATTGTGCATCTCTATAGCTCATATTATATTAATTCAACAAATATTTATTTGATACCTACCAAGTGTAATGCACCCAAGTAGTTATTCCAGTTATCTTCAATATGAATGTACCTTAAAAAAACTAGGAAGTCAATATTTTACATGAAAGGGGAATGACTCAGTTTTTTTTTGGTTGATGTTTATAGGGGCCACATCTGGCAGTGCTCAATGCTTACTCCTGGCTCTGCACTCAAGGATTCCCCCCCCCCCCCCAGCTGACTTGCAGGGATCTACATAGTGCTGAATATTTAACCAAGATTGGTCACACAGAAGGCAAGCACTCTATCCAACTGACTACTGCTCCTACCCTGGAAATTGCTATTTCGCCTGAAAACCAGGAAGATATTCTGTGAGAATTAGACATGAGAGCAAGAGAAAAAGACATTCTCTATGTATTTCAAAAGAGATTCTGGCTAGAATTGCAGAATTCACAGTTTAGTGAGTAGAATGTTACCTTGAACGCTGGGCAGTGGTTTATATTTAAGGGGGTTTTTTTTTGAGTTTTTTTTTTAAAAAAAACTTATTGGTTTTGGGGTCATGCCCAGCAGTGCTCAGGTCTTACTCTTGACTCGGCATTCAAGGATCCCTCTCAGCTGGTCTCTGGGGACCATAAGGGAATTTTACATATTTTGTAATACTATTAATGGGAGAGTAGTTGAAGTATCTGTGATAGAAGTTCACCAACATAAACAGGAACAGATCATGAAGAAAAGCTGTACTTATGCTTAGAAGGTAGACGGTAGAAAATAAATGTTTCCTTCTTTCCTCTCAAAAAACAAACAAAAAAAAACCCTCAAATGGAGTAGTATCAGAGGTGAAGGTGAACAGTGGACAGAAGTGAGATGGGTACAACCCAAAAGGTTAGACCAGACTAGCAGAGATTATTTTAATTTCCACATTTAGTAAGACAAAAGAGCACTTAATGGTGCATATAAAAATGTTTATTTCCAATATAGAGCTATTTGGATTGTTATAAGGTGTTTCTACAGATGACCCATTCCCATCATTTTTTTGCATATTTTCCTCACTTCTAGAGAGCATGAAAGTCTGCTGCTCAGTGGCCTGAAACAAGCCCCGTCTCACGGCCACGTGATGGCTTCACCGAAGAGTCCTCTTAAAGCCCCGAGTTAGTAGTTTTGACGTCTCTTTCTTCCAGCAACAGAATTCTGTAAGGCCACAGCTTCATTGAGTACTGCTTCTATCTGTAACTCAACGATCTTCCATAAGCCACGAATTCCTAACCTGTAGTCAGTTGTCATTTTGATAACTAAATATAATTTTCTGTTTTTATATGCATAGATTTTTTTTCTGAAGGGGTTATTTATCCGACCCCTAATTTTGAAGAGAATCTCTTTTCTTAAAAAGTTAAAAACTGAGTGAGGGGCTTAGCCTATTGTAAAGTAATGCATGTGGAGACCTTGGGTTTTATCCCCAGCTATACATGGAAAAAAACAAAACAAAACAAAAAAAATGCAAAAGTAAGAACTGCTGTCAAAAATCACATACTCTTGCACAATGATATGAGTTCCTTAAAGATAAAAGTCTATTTCAACGATAAGATTCCACTGATACATCTCCCATCCCAACCAATTCCTCCAGCCATCATTTTCTTAGTGATCTCTTCTCTATTCCAACTGCATTCTCCCTTCCGCTCATGAGGCAGGCTGAAAGTAGATAATGGACCAAACATGATAACCTCTCAGTATCTGTATTGCAAATCATAATGCCCAAAAGTAGAGAGAGAGAGAGAGTATGGTAAATATTGCCGGCCATGGAGGCAGGGGGAGGGTGGGAAAAGGAGGATATACCAGGTGATATTGGTGGAGGGGAATGTGCATTTGTGGAGGGATGGGTGTTTGATCATTGTGTGATTGTAACCCAAAGCTTGTAACTATCTCAGGATGATTCAATTAAATTAAAAGATTCCACTGACAAAAAAAAAAGCAAAAACAAACAAATGGGATAGTGAAGGTGTGGATGAGATGGATGGATGGATGGATGGATGGATGGATGGATGGATGGATGGATGGATGGACGGATGGATGGATGGATAGATAGATGTATATATGTGTATTTGGCACAATGGAATACTACGGAGATGCAAGGAATGGTGAAATTATACAGTTTGCTGCAATTCGTTGTTACTGGAATATATCATGTTAAATGAAGTAAGTCAGAAGGACAGATGCTGGTTGATCTAATTCATCTGTACTATATAGAATTAACAGGACAAGAAAATGCGAGGCATCAAAGAGAGGATACCTGAGATTATCCTTAACTCTAGATAATAAAAATGAGAAGGACAGTGGGAAAAAAATTGAGGGGGAAGTAAGAGGCATAGGGGAGGAATAGAGGCGTGGATTAGGAACTTTAGTGGAGGGAAGATGTTAGGAGTAATTCCTGTTTCTTCAATATTTTGGAAAAGCTTAAAGATCAACACACCACTGACTCTTTCACTGAATCAGTTCTTTGAGTTGGTCAAATTTCTCAATTAATGACTGCTTAATTTCACTGGCCAATGCTTAATTAATTTATATTACCAATGTCTATACAGAGTCAGAGAGATAGTGCCTTGAGTAGGGTGTTAGTCTTGCAAGTGGCTGACTCAGATTTGATCCTGGTACTTCATATGATTTCCACGGGGAGTGATCCTGAGTGCACAGCATGAGTAAGCCCTGGGAACAGTTAAGTGTAACTCCCAAACCCAAATAAAGGAAAATAATTGTGCAGGACTGAGTATATTCATTTTATGAACAAGAAAGCGATACTGAGAGAATGCATGTGACTTTTGGAGGTCACATCAAATGAGCTGTTATTATCTTTCATTCATTTATTTTTTAATTTGGGGTGACATTCTTTTTGAGGGGCATATCTGGTGGTGGTAAGGGCTTCTGCCTGCTTCTGAGCTCAAGGGGACCTCCTAGCAGTGTTCAGGAAATGAAAAGCAGTGCTAGGGGGTCAAACCACGTTTGTTTGTTTTTAAGTGAACACACAACTATTTGGAGCCATTGGGGAAGATGAAAATATCTTTTCTTTCCCTATTATATCTCTCACTTATAATTTTATTGCCTATGTCATAAACTTAGTCTCATTTTCTGTAATGCATACTGGTTGGCAATAGCTAGGTTTTGTTTTGCAGAAATGAAATCTTTGTATTACAGAAACTTGATGGACATGGTTTGCAATTACTTGTTATTGGCTGACAGTTGTTTCTAACATATAGCGCCTTCAATTTCTTGGTTTGTACTGAATAATACTAAATGAGAATATTGACCTCATCCAGGCTCAGGTCTGGATCTTTACTGGGGGGAGTTAAATTGGACTGTATGATGGCAATAACAATGTATATATGGACAATGTGTATATGTTTATATATTTATATACTTATATAAATGTATATATATTTTGGATCTCTCTTGGATTTTAACATTTCACAAAATAGTATTGCATCTAAAAATTTTTTCCAACTTTGGTAGCTGCTAAATTTCTATTTGAATCTTAAGAGAAGGCTCTACTTATTCTTTGTCCACTTTTTCCTGGTTTTCCCTAGAATATAGAGAAAACAATAATGCCATAGCAGTCTCTCCTCAGGTGGCAAATTGGTATACTAAGCAAGGCATCTGTGCTCCCAGCATCTGGTTTCTGCATGGCTACAAGCATGACAACCACAGTTCTGTATTGATCACCCGAGAGCAGCCTTCATTACCTCCTCACAGTGCAGGATCTGAGAACCTATACTTACAGACAGACAGAATCTTCCCTGCCTAGACAAGTGAGAGTTACTTCAACCTTAATACAGCAGAGTTTGGGGTAACTGGAAATCTGGAAACTCCCTGCCAAAAAATCTAATCCCTAAAACTGCCCCCCAAAATGTGAAGCACTTACAAGTTGCTCAGGAAACTCTGAAATTTAAATTAGAAACATTACAGAACCGATCAGGATGTTTAACTCCAAAGTTTGCAGAAAACTGTGCCCTTAGGCCAACCTCTCCCCTACCCCCAAGTACTCTGTTAACAGAGTCTCAGAGACTGTTAATAACCCACACTAATTAAAACACAGTTTTGCTGATGTGTTTGTTTGATATTACTCTATATGTTGTTTTAAAGATGTTTTTTATAAAAAGAAGTTACTCAATTGTTTGAATGAATGGCTTAGCTTTTAGCTGCCTGCAGTGATAAAACAAATGTCGGAATAAAATAGGCAGACAAGATAAAAAGGAAAAAGAAAGGACTAGAGAAAATCTAAACGGTTGGAGCACATGCTTTGTATGCTGAAGTCTTGGGAGTTGATCCTGAACACCCCGCATTCCTCCACAATCACTGCCAGGAGCATAAACCAGGATTAACCTTTGAGCACCTCAAATGAACAACGTAAATAAATTCAAAGAGGGAATTCTGTCTTGTGTTCAAAGATATCTGGACACCAGTACTGCTTTCTCATTTCAAAAGAAAATTGCTTAAAAATATACGATCCTGATATTTTAAAGTATTCACTTAAATAGAATCATGTTCATTGGCAGAAGCTGAAATATTAACATATGCCTCAGTGTAAAATGACAGCATTTTATGGGTCTTCTTCTGCCAGCTAGTTGTCAGAGGGAGCGAACACATGTGCGTGGGGAACCGCACACGGATGTGCTGTGTCTCTAATTGCCACTTCCTGTGGCTTCTGTATCCTGGGCCAATACACTAGGGCTTGTGACAGATACGGGTCTGATCTTTCACCACTGGTTGCTAACCCAGCTGCATGGAGCATACATTGAATAAATTATAGTCAGTACATAAAACCATTATGGAATATCTAAGTTTGCTCATTCATGTTAACACTAAATGTGTATACATAATATAAATAATACATATATATTATACATAATATATGTAAAGAAATCTCCCAGTAGTTGTCCTGAGCCTTCATTGTTGACTGAAAACTTAACTGAACTTTTTAACAGCCATGACTACAATATATATGATGAACCTATGTAAAATTAACAAATCAGTCACGTTAGATATGACCTATAATTATATATATATATTTATATATTTCTATACATACCTGTGGAGTTTGTTTAGACTTTATATAAAACCCTGTGGATCTGGGACTAGAAAATTTTATTTCTGATTCTTCAGAACTAAGCAATATTATTTGTTCATTTAACAAACAAAAAATAGGGCTATCTATCATGTACTTTAATATGGCTTTTGTTATAAAGAAATTCTCCGTGTGTTTAAAACTTTTGGCATATGGTAAACCACAGTTGTTGAAGGGGTTAGAAAAGGTAAAAGGTAAAAGAAAATAATGCCTACCATAAAGGCAGTCTCAGCAGTCGGAAGGAACCTGGGGACATTGGTGGAGAGAAGTGGATAACCCGTGAAGTGTTGATGTTGGAACATTGTATGACTGAAACTCTGTAGCACTATAGCACTGTCCTCCTGTTGTTCATCAATTTTCTCGGGTCCAGTAATGTTTCCATTGTGAGACTTGTTGTTACTGTGTTTGGCATATCGAATATATCACGGGTAGTTTGCCAGGCTTTGCCATGTGGGCGAGATACTCTCGGTAGCTTGCCGGACTCTCTGAGAGGGGCAGAGGAATCGAACCCGGGTCAGCTGTGCTGGCCACATGAAAGGCAAATGCCCTACCACTGTGCTATTGCTCCAGCCCACCTGAAGCTCAATCATGAATAATTTTGTAATTCAGTGGCTCATGGTGATCCAATTAAAAAATGAAAAGAAGATACTTTTGGCTTGCTTTATAACTTTATCAGGAAATGATTTGTGGGAATCAAAGCAATAGGACAGTGGGAAGGGAGTTTGTATTGCATGCAGCTGACCCAGGTTCAATCCTCGGCATTTCATAAGTTCCCCAGATTCCTGTCAGGAGTGGTCTCTGTATACAGCCAGTTATATCCCCAAAGCAAAAACAAGAACAAAAATAAGAACCAAAGAATGTAATAATTCATGACTTTGAAATTTTACCCCTTTTTCTGAGTTATTGGATAATTAATAGCACCGTAGCATTGTAGTGCTCCTGTTGTTCATCAATTTGCTGGAGCTGGCACCAGTAACATCTCCATTGTGAGACTTGTTATTACTGTTTTTTGGCATATCGAATACATCACGGAGAGCTTGCCAGGCTTTGCCGTGTGGGTGAGATACTGTCGGTAGCTTCCTGTGCTCTCCGATAGGGAGATAATTAATAACTGATATATAAATTAATATCTTTCAGGTTTGAAAATATTCCAACATGGCTTTCCTTGGACTCTTCTCTTTGCTTGTTCTGCAAAGTATGACATCAGGGGCTACTTTTCCTGATGAAGCTGTTGCTGATTTTTCAGTGAACATGTACAATCATCTCCGAGCTGCTGGGGATGATGAAAATATTCTTTTCTCTCCACTGAGCATAGCCCTCGCAATGGGCATTATGGAACTAGGGGCTCAAGGATCTACCCTCAAAGAAATCCGTCATTCAATGGGATATGACAGCCTGAAAGACAGTAAGTGTGTTTAAGTTTGACTTCTCAAGATGGCTTGATGTTGCCTTTCAATAGGTTATGTTTTCTTATGCCAGAGGCAGAAATATTTTACTCAGGGTAAGAAAGTGATATCATTGAAATGGTATAGCACAGGAGAAGAATTTAGAAAATCAAGAAAGGTGATAATTCCTGACTATCCCAGGCTAAGTGAATTTTAGGAAATTTCATACATAACTATCATTATATGTAAGCCCGGCAAGCTACCGAGAGTATCTCGCCTGCATGGCAGAGCCTGGCAAGTTCCCCATGACGTATTCGATATGCCAAACACAGTAACAACAAGTCTCACAATGGAGACATTACTGGGCTTGCTTGAGCAAATTGATGAAAAACGGGAGGACAGTGCTACAGTGCAGTGCTATATTTAAGTAAAAGCCACTAAGATAAACAAAAGAAAACATGGTTCCATTGATTCTTATTCTGGAGTTTCCAATCTAGAGAGAAGGGGCAATTGCTAACAAATAACATATAAATAAATGAGTAGTGTTAACATGACAAATGTTATAAGAAAATATGATTCTCTAAGAATATCAGAAAGGTTTATTTTGTTTAATAAGTGTATCTTGAATACTTGTAGGTCATCTGATATTTTTGAAGTATATTATCATAAAAATTATATATAGGAATAATTTCTAGCCAAATGTTATTTTGCAATCACATAGACCCCATGGACTATTTTTATTTTTATTCTTTATATACACTTAGCACACAGAAGTAAAGAACTAAAGGATTTGTACCTTTATGTTCATTGCAGTACTGTTCACAATAGTCAGAACCTGGAAACAACACGAATGCCCAAGAACAGACGACTGGTTAAAGAAACCTTGGTACATCTACACAATGGAATACTATGCAGCTGTTAGGAGAGATGACATCATGAAATTTTCTTATGAGTGGATAGATATGGAGGGTATCATCCTAAGTGAAATGAGTCAGAAAGAGAGGGACAGACATAGAAAGACTGCACTCATTTGTGAAGTATAAAATAACATAACATGAGACTGACACCCAAGGATGGTAGACATAAGGGCCAGGAAGATTGCTCCATAGTTGAAAGCCTACCTCATGAGCGGGAGGACAAGGGAGCTAGAATAGAGAAGGGATCACTAAGAAAATGATGGTTGGAAGGATCGGTCAGGATGGGAGATGTGTGCTGAAAGTAGATAAAGGACCAAAAGTGATGGCCTCTTGGTATCTGTGTTGCAAACCATAATGCCCAAAAGTAGAGAGAGTATGTAGGAAATTGTCTGCCATGGAGGCAGTGGGAGGGTTAGAAAAGGGGGGGGGTATATTGGGGAGATTGGTGGTGGGGAATGTGCACTGGTGAAGGGATGGGTGTTTGAACATTGTATGATTATAACTCAAACATGAAAGCTTGTAACTATCTCATGATGATTCAATAAAATAAAACTTTTTAAAAAAAAGAACTAAAGGAATTTGTAATGAATTTTCTAGTTATTAAGCTAAAAGTTTAGTGTCTATGAAATATAAATGAGTATTTTTATTTTCATAGCAGATATACTTAATTCTTATCTCTGCTTATTATAAAATAAGATTAATTTATAAAAGTAACACCAGGACTTTGCAAGGAAACAGCCAAAACTGTAGATATTAAGATAACAGTTTAAGAAAAAAATGTCCATTGATAATCCTAAGTAGCAAAAAGTTAATGTGAATATGTAGAAATGTAAAAAAAAACTATTAGAAACCTCTTACCAGTCACTGGGGAAATAAGTTGCTGTTCTCCCCTGAAGTCTCTGTTCCATTTATCTTTCTTGTAGCATTTTAGTATTGCCTCCATTTTCTCCACCTTTTTTTTTGCCATATTGGTTCCACTGGAAAATTTATCCTTTATTATTTTGCAGATGAAGAATTTTCTTTCTTGAAGGATTTTTCTAACACAGCAACCACTGAGGAGAGTCACCATGTGATGAAAATTGCCAGTTCCCTCTTTGTGCAAAATGGATTTCATGTGAATGATGAGTTTTTGCAATTGGTGAAGAAATACTTTAATGCAGAAGTAAATCATGTGGATTTCAGTCAAAATATTGCAGTGGCTAACTATATCAATAAGTGGGTGGAGAATAACACAAATAGTATGTTGTTTTCTTCCTTTCTTTCTCTATGAGTTTAGTTGTATTCTTATTTCTGAAATTATGTCACCTCATTCCTTTTGTATTTGTATTGTAGATAACATTCAGTTGATCATTTAGTAATTATTTTAGAAAGATCAGTCTATATTACTGCTATTTTTTTTAATTTGGGGGCTGTACTTGAGAATTCTCAGGACTTATACCTGACCCTGAGCTCAAGGATCATTCTTTGATATGTTCAAGGGATCAAATGTTATCCCAGTGATCAAATCAGGGTCAATCTCATGGAAGGTGAGTACCTTAATCCATTTGTTATCTCTCTAAACTAATCAAAGTCTAGTTTTGAAAAAATATTTATGAGTAAATATTTGAGAAAGTCATGGTTTTCTGGAAAATATGGAAAATATGTATTCTCTAATGATGAATTTCTTTTGTATAATAATTTTACCACTATATGGAATTTTGCTTGAACTACTTTAATAAGTAAATGCTAATTAAAATAGTAGTTGGTGACTATTAACAATATATTTAAAACAAAACAGAAGAAGAAAGTTAAAACTGAGTGTTCAAAGGTATTTGTTGACCTAAGCCCAGAACTTGATTGGTAATCAAAAATTGTGTGTAGAATTTCTTTTAAAAGATTACAGTCAGGTTTGGGCCCGCAGTGACGAGACACGTGGGGCTGGGATGGGGGTGGAGCCAGCCCTTTCCTCCCCACCTCAACAAGACCCCAAGTCGCCACCCACGAACAGCCTCTCTGGCTCCTGATCAAGCTGCTTAACAGCCATGATCCAAGAGAATCAGAAACAAATCTTGGCTTTTGACAGAAATGCATCCGGTCCCCACAGTAGGTTACTGGCACCGGGCCACCCCAGGAGGGAGTAGTTTTCATGACTTGACCTCATTCCCCTGGCGACTCAGTGGTCAAAAGTGGGCACTGATGAAGGGACAGGTGTTTCATCATTGTATGACTGAGACGTAATCCAGAAAGCTTTGTAACTGCTCTCATGGTGATTCAATAAATAAATTTACAAAAAATCAACAAAAAATTAAGGTGGAGTTCATGCCCAATTCAATCAGCCTAATCAATGATTGAATAAATAGCAACACTCCTACATTAAAATAAAATAAAAAAATAAAAATAAAATAAAAGAAGTCCATTTAGCCCTTCATTTTTGCTTTTTATTTTAAACTGTATTATGTTTCCAGGTCCATACCTCACCTTCTTAAACCCTAAAACAGTACTGAATGGGGATGGAGAGATAGTACAGGTTGGCTTTGCACATGCCAATCTTCATTTGATCTCAAGCACCACATATATGTGCTGACTCCCAACAATATAATTAAAACAGACCAGAACTCCCTCCAACATAGGCTGGAGTAATTTCTGAACACAGAGCTAGGAGTAATCCCTGAGCATAGCTGGTGTGGTGGACCTCCTCTCCCCTAAAGTACTGATAAATAAAATGAGATAATACACAGAATTTTTTAATTTATTTATTGAATCACCATGAGAGCAGTTACAAAGATTTCAGGTTTAAATCTCGGTTATAAAATGACGAAACACCCATCCCTTCACCATTGCACGTTTTCCATCACCAAAACCCCCAGTATACCCCTCATCCCACACCGTCCCCCTACCTGTGTGGCAGATGATTTCCACATTACTCTCTCGCTCTCTCCTTTGATAACATTCAATATTTTGACACCCAACCCACAATTATTATTTGGGATTTTACCCCAACACTCAGATCTGCCAAAAAAGACAACATTAGACAATTTGTTTTCTATTGCTGATTAAGAATAGCATACAATGTAACGCGGTCACAATAGCATCCTAAAGATTTTGGAATTCTGAATTTTTAATAATTAAATCTGGAGGGATTTCTGCCCAAAGCTGCTGGGTTCTGAGATTTATTTCTGAGTCTCTGGGATCATGGCTTAAGCAGCTTGATCAGTAGCCAGAGGGCCCGTTCATGGGCGGCGACTTGGGGTCTCATTGGGGCAGGGGATGAAAGGGCTGCACAGCAATTTTTTAAATAATCAGATTCAAACATAGAATAACATAAACTTTTTTTAATTTTAAAGAATAAGTATGAATAATCTACCTGAAATAGATTGAATTAAATTGTTTCCAAACTTTTCAAACACTTAAAACAAAAGCATTTGAATCTCGTGCAAAATAGCACCATTTCGAAAGCACTATTGCTTTCAAAACATGATCTTCTGAGTTAAATTGGGTATCACATATATTTTGACTGTTTCCATCTTCAACACTTTTTTATTGGTAGAAATATACCTGAAAGACTACAGGGCCAGAGTCTAAATTGTATCATAATAACATTGTGTTTACCTTTATTCTGTATATATCATTCAAGAATAAACTTAGGAATGTGTGTTGGGCTCTAGCTCTTAAAGTTCCTCAGGCTTCATTGCAATTAGAAAACAGTGAACCCTTAGATTCTGGGTTTGTTTGTTTGTTTTTGGTATTGTGGTTCAGTAGTTTGTGCCCTGCTCACAATGCTTCAAGTGTGTCATAGGTGCTATGGATGATCATAGGTGATGTCTGGGTTAGATAGTCTTAATAGCAGATTGTGTAAGTGTGTGAATGTGTGCATCCAACATTTTTTCCCCTTTGAATGTACTTTGAATTTTTGTTGCAAATTTGTATGTGATATTTTTTTTTCTGGGTCACTCTGTAAAAATGAATGTTGATCATCTTTTGTCTCCTTTCACATTCCAATGTAACATAAAACTTCCATTTCTTTTTAAAAAAATAGATGTAGTGAAAGATTTGGTATCTCCAAGGGACTTTGACCCTGTCACTCACCTGGCCCTCATCAATGCTGTGTATTTCAAGGGGAATTGGAAGTCACAATTTAGACCTGAAAATACCAGAACTTTTTCCTTCACTAAAGATGATGAGAGTGAAGTCCAAATTCCAATGATGTATCAACAAGGAGAATTTTATTATGGTAAAATATGTAGAATATTATTATGGTAAAATATTTTGATTTTCATTTCTCTTTCATTTCTTCACAGTTCAAAGTAAGAACATAAATTGTGCATAACTCAAATTGCTTGTTAGTCCAGATTGGATTCTTTTTTTTTTCTTTTTTTCTTCACACTCAGCCATGCACAGGAGTTACACCTGGTTCATGCACTCAGGAATTACTCCTGGCGGTGCTCAGGGGACCATGTGGGATGCTGGGAATTGAACCTGGGTCTTCTGAGTGCAAGGCAAATGCCCTACCCTCTGTGCTATTGCTCCAGACCCCAGATTGGATTCTAATTTCATTTTCTTGACTAAATTTTTAAGAGTCTCTAATTAGCTTCTGAATAAATATTATGTAAACAGACACTTTCAATGTTTATTTAATTCATAAAGCTTATTGTTGTAGGGTAGCATTGTAGCACTGTCCTCCCGTTGTTCATCGATTTGCTCCAGCGGGCCCAGTAACGTCTCCATTGTGAGACTTGTTACTGTGTTTGGCATTTTGAATACATCACAGGTAGCTTGCCAGGCTTTGCCGTCAGGTGAGATACTCTCGGTAGCTTGCCGGGCTCTCCAAGAGGAACTGAAGAATCAAACCGGGTTAGCCAGGTCTGCGGCGTGGAATGCAAACGCCCTACCTGTTGTGCAATCGCACCACCCAGAGTAGCATTATTCATGTGAAAATTTCTGACCTCCTGTAAGAATATTCTGAGTTACTCCAAGATGTCATTAGCTTTAGGGTGATTTGTAGTGAACCATATGTTGTCTCTAGCTCTTGATTTTCACTCCTCATCACTTTTTGAATTCTCTCAGACTTTTGCTGTCAGACTTGTAAATAAATGGACATAATTACTCAATCACAGTTTAACTTATTAAAACTGGCATTTTCAAAGTTTCACTAACTTTTTATAAATTAAAATGCTAATAATTCCTACTCAATATGTTGAACTATAATAACCTAAGTCATAAGTAGATATGTAATTTTAAGCTAAACATATGTTAGAATAGCTTGTTCTATTTTAAAAAGATTGGAAAATCAAAAGATTGTTATCACAGTTAATCAGATTGTTAATTAAATATAATAAACATTCCCATTATATAATAACTCAAGTGCTTAGTGTGATGTTTGATGAATATAGATCAATTATAAGAAACTATTTATTGCAAGTTATCATGAAAAAGAAAAAGTATTGTTTGGGGCCATATCAAATTGTGCTCAGGGCTTACTCCTACCTCTGCACTCAGGAATTACTCCTAGCAGGGCTTAGGGGACCATTTGGGGTGCTATAGACAGAATCAGGGTGGGCTGTGTACAGGACAAGTAGCCTATCTTCTTTACTATCCTTTAATGCCCAAAATGAAACAATTTAACTAGTGCAAGTCTATTTGTCTTAAAGATAGTTTTACTATTTTATAAACACCTCTTCAATTTAGCTAAGTTAATAGAATGCAACGACACATCATAAGACACTTTCTATCCACCACTTTCCATAATTACCACACTATATTTGATGGGGTTCAGAGAATAGGCAACAAATCATAGAGAGAAATATATATATATATATATATATATATATATATATATATATATGCCTCTCGGAGAGCTGGCAAGCTACCAAGAGTATCCCGCCCGCACAGGCAGAGTCTGGCAAGCTCCCCCTGGCATATTCGATATGCCAAAAACAGTAACGATAACAGGTCTCATTCTCCTGACCCTGAAAGAGCCTCCAATTGTTGGGAAAGATGAGTAAGAAGTGTCTGCTAAAAGCTCAGGGCTGGGAGGAATAAAGACATTACTGGTGCCTGCTCAAGTAAATCGACGAACAATGGGATGACAGTGATACAGTGAATAGAATGCAAGGCCACTTATCTACTTTATTCAATAACCTACTTTTAAAGTATTAGTCATCATAAATACTACGCAACACGAACATATCAAAAACATCACAGACACAAATACACTACACACAACTATTATGAAATGTCTAGATTTTACTCTGGCTGTGCAAACTTGACCTCTAAGCTGTAATCAAGCTGTAATCAAAATAGTAAACAGATATTTTCCCTTTTTAGAAATTATGTGAATATTTATAAATATGATTTTTATCCATCTTGAACTCAGGGCTTTATTTACCTAGCCATAGAATTTTATTTTTTCCAGTAATATTCTTCACATATATGCTCGTTTGACCTCATTTACAGATATGCTCATTTGACCTCATTAGCTAATTTAAAGCTCAGTAAAAATAAGAATCAAATCCTGGGTTCATACTATGACATTCAGAATTATTCTATAATTAAAAAATTCTGTATAGTGAGGATTAACTTGAATTTCAAATTGTTTTCAAATTAATATTTCATTTCTAAATGCCCAGATTTCTTATATTATGCACACAGTTTTGGAATACAGTCATAAAAAATTAAAACCCCTTGTTTAAATTTAGAGATGATCCTTTTATCACCTTTGGTTTTAGGGGAATTTAGTGATGGATCCAATGAAGCCGGTGGTATCTACCAAGTCCTAGAAATACCTTATGAGGGAGAGGAGATGAGTATGATGCTGATGTTGTCCAGACAGGAAGTTCCACTGGCCACTCTGGAACCACTGCTTAAAGTGCAGCTGATAGAAGAATGGGCAAACTCTGTCAAGAAACAAAAAGTGGAAGTGTACCTGCCCAGGTAAGAGTTTACTGCAGATTGACTAAGAGCCTAGCGAGAATGATACCAATGAAGAGTCCAACCCAGAAAAATTATTTTGACTTAAGTTTTGTGCTACTTTGTACTTTTCCTCTTCCTCTTCTGCTTTCTCACGTCTATCCTCCTCCTCTCTCTTTTGTATTCTTTCATTTTCTCTTTCGCAGCTCTACCTAGAGACGACATACCATCACTTAATCATTGATTCAGTACTAGTTACAAAGACCTAGTTTTATATATGAATCTAATATTTAGCTTCATTTAGATTTCTTAATAGATTGTACCTGGATGTCATTGGTAGTGAGTCTTCTGTATTTCATTAATTTTTAAAATTAGTTAATGCCAGAGATAATTTCTGATATTGTTGAGGAACAGGCAAGCAACTATCTGTGCTTGTTGTTAAGATACAACCATAAGTTAGCAGGGAAATGCTTGAAATCCTCTTTTTGACTGATCAGAATAAAATCAAATCAGAGCTTTGATGTATTTTGACGGCCCAGCTACTTTCTCAGTTCTGTCACTCATTACATTAAACATTTTAAAACATCCACAGACTTTTAGTTATGCCATGCACATCATCCTTTTTTCATGCTTATATTTTCCTATGTACATTCTTGCGTTGGCTAAGATGCCTTCCTTACATTTATTTGCCTTGAATGTTTTAACTTTGTCTTTAGAAAAATAGTTCTTACATTTATAATTCTACAAAGCCTTTCATGAACTGCCTCTTGGGGTAGGTGATCCTAACTTTTGATCACAAAGATACCTCCTTCTTATATTGTCTGTCAGCAACCAGAAATGACCATTCATAGGTGGTTCTTTTCTGAATGTTCTTCTAGAATGCAGTAATTTCTCTTACCTATAATAGAGATAAAACAAATGTGTGCAAAACTACACCCAACAGAAGATGTTTAAGTACCTTATACCCCACTGAGGAAACTAGACCAATAAACATATGCAATCTGTTTATAAACATAGTGTGAAAAATCTAAGCTAGACAAGTCACACATATAGACATATGTGTGTGTTTTGGTTTGCACATGGAAGCATAGTTATAATGGTCATTTCATATTTTAAAACTTGTACAAAATATACAATGAATATGAACATTGAGGTGATAACATTGAGATATATAAACATTGAAAGACAAATTTATTAACTCATTTCATTTGTTCTAATTGTAAAAATTGCCATTTAAAAGTTACATCTTATGTAAATACGTATTTTTTCTAAAAACCAAAGCAGATGTTTATTTTTTTAATGAAGGAGATCTATTTGGATCTCCATTTTCAGCTAGGAATATATATATATACGCATATATATAATGTATATATTTTAATATTACATATTTATTACATAAAACCACGTATAAGATAAATCCATAAATTTCTTAGTTACAAATAAAAATTAAGGTTAAAAGATAAAGTAAAATCAAGATATTTAACTTCTATATTTAATTTATAGAACTTTTCATTATACTACGTTGATATTGCAGACGGGTGGCTTATGTGAAGTGGAGAGGAGAGAGAAGGTCACTAGGTCACTTTCTCCAAATCCACCTCTGCCACACCAGGACCACCTAGGAGGCTAGGACTGATCACACCTGTGAGGAACCTCTGCACAGCACAGACCAGAGCCCCACCAGTTCCCCCCAGTGACCATCAAGCATACCTGATACCTCCTTGGTCTTCTCTGCATGGGAGTTTATCCTTACCAGCTAATTCCCCAGAGAGTCACCAGGTCCAGTTGGAGCAGAAAGCTGCTTTTTGCAGGAAAGGAGAGCCAGTCCAAGGCCTTACCCAAGGGTTCCAGGTCAGCTTCCAGGTCGTTGTCCCATCTCACAGAAAGGAGATGAGGAGCAGTGAAATAAAAATAAATTTTATTTGGAGGTTTTGAGGAAGTGAAAGAAGGGGGAGAAAAGTGGGAGTAACACACTCAAGAGAGAACTCCAGCTTCTCCAAAGATGGAGAGAACCGCTACACACATTACAGCATTAGACATGAAAGCATACAAATACACACCTTAAGAGGGGACATACGGGTGACACATGTGCTCAGTCACACGGGCGCAAGCAGCACATGCTCATCAGCATATGCAAGTGCTTCCTTTATTCCAGCTGGTTTTTATAGGGTTTTTCTTAAGTCACCTCACCATGAGGGGCTTCTCCCTGGGTAAGAGTTCATTGCTAGGGTGATTTCCAAGGGGTGCAGAGTTGGGCTGGTCTTTGAAATTCCTTTTCTTGCCCTTGGTTCCCACTGGAGCTTCTCTCTGGGTGTGGGTCCAGCTTTCTCTGGTCTGGGCTAATTCCAGGGAATGGACTTATCAGGCTTTAGTTGCTGTAGTCACAGTGGGTCCTGACAGTTTTATGACTGGGTGGTTTTACTGTTCCCCAGGAATTTCATTGCTATGGGGAGCCCTTCCCTAGCTTACCTGCCTACATCAGTATCTATCTAATTATATATAAAATGCATCATAAATTTAAAATTATTTAGAGCATTAATATTTATATGTAAATAATAATCTACACTAGCACTCTAGGACTGTCCTCCCGTTGTTCATCGATTTACTCGAGCGGGCCCAGTAACATCTCCATTGGGAGACTTGTTACTGTGTTTGGCATATCGAATATGTCACGGGTAGCTAGCCAGGCTTTGCCGTGCAGGCGAGATACTCTTGGTAATTGAGTAATCGAACCTGAGTCAGCCCAGTTGGCTGCATGCAAGGCAAACACCCTACTAAATCTAGTAAAATTTTATTAGTAATTTTTTACTATATAATTTATTTTGACAACATAAGAATTTCAGTACAGCATTAATGCTTCCAATATTCAATTCCATAAATTAAGTGCAACATCTCCAAATGCTTCAATTTTGTGAGAAAGTGAAGTTATTCAGGATTATTATTACAGAATTCTAAATGAATGTATAATAAGTGTATTAAATTCAGTTCAACCATATCCACTAGAAAATGTGGCCTTTAGGTCCTGGCCACTAAGAAACTGAATGTGACAAGCAGAAGAAAACTATATTTTTTATTTTTTTAGAGGTATACTCCAATTGTAAAATAGTTTCATTTGCTAGCTCTTGTTAATTCCTGTTATAAATGAGGCACAGTTAATTACCACATATCCATCTCTCCAGGATTCAATGAATTCTCTACATGGGTAATACATTATATGAATATTATCTGGCCAGATGAGATAGATTTGTTTAATTTTTTATAGTACTTACTACCCTATAATACTCATGCAAAAACAAAAATCATTGGGAAACTACCTTCTGTATCTTACAGCATTAGAAGCTACTAAATTTTTCTAATGGTTATGATTTCTGTAACCAAATTAAAGTTAAAAAAATTTACTCATAATTATGTTCTAGGTTTATTCAAGTGTTTGTTTTAAATGGTTGCTATAGTTTTATTCATATATAGAGAGGAATATTTATTCAGCTTTGCATTTCTGACAATAATCTTGAACTGCTTTTGAAGTACTTTGATCTCTTTTTTTTTTAATTTATAGAATGACGGTGAGATAGTTACAAGTTTTCATGTTTGGGTTACAATCACACAATGATCAAACACCCATCCTTCCACCAGTGCACATTCCCCAGTATACCCCTCCTTTCCCACCCTCCCCCTGCCTCCATGGCAGACAATTTTCCCCATATCTCTCTCTACTTTTGGGCATTATAGTTTGCAATACAGATGCTGAGAAGTTATCATGTTTAGTCCCTTATCTACTTTCAGCACATGTCTCCCATCTTAGCTGATCCCTCCAACCATCATTTTCTTAGTGAACCCTTCTCTATTTCAGCCACCTTCTCCCCCCGCTCACGAGGCAGGCTTCCAACTATGGAGCATTCTTCCTTGCCCCTTGTTTCTACTGTACTTGGGTGTCAGTCTCATGTTATTTTGTACTCCAAAAATGAGTGCAGTCCTACGTCTGTCCTTCTCCTTCTGACTCATTTCACTTAGCATGATAGTCTTCATGTTTATCCATTTATAAGCAAAGTTCATGACTTCATCTCTTCTGACAGCTGCATAGTATTCCATTGTGTAGATATATCAAAGTTCCTTTAATCAGTCATCTGTTCTAGGGTATTTGGGTTGTTTCCAGATTTTGGCCATTATGAACAGTGCTGCAATGAACATATAGGTACAGATGTCATTTCTATTGTGCTTTTTTGCATCCTTGGGATATATTCCCAGAAGTGGTATTGCACGGTCATTTGGAAGCTCAATTTCTAGTTTTTGAAGGACTGTTCATATTGTTTTCCAGAAAGGCTGGACTATTGGGCATTCCCACCAACAGTGAAAGAGTGTCCCTTTTTTCCCACATCCACGCCAGCACTGTTTTTGTTCCTTTGAATGTGTGCCAGTCTCTGGGGTGTGAGATGATATCTCATTGTTGTTTTGATTTGCATCTCCCTGATGGGTAGCGATGTGGAGCATTTTTTCATGTGCCTTTTGACCATTTGTATTTCTTTTATGAGGAAACTTCTGTTCATTTCTTCTCCCCATTTTTTGATGGGGTTTGGAGGTTTTTTTCTTGTACAATTCTACTAGTGTCTTGTATATCCTGGATATTAATCCCTTATCAGATGAGTATTGGGTAAATATTCTTTCCAATTCTGTGGACTCTTTCAGTATTTTGTTTCTTTTGAAGTGCAGAAGCTTCTTAGTTTGATGTAGTCCCATTTGTTTATGTTTTCTTCCACTTGCATGGTCAGTGCTGTTTCATCCTTAAAGATGTTTTTAGCTTCAATGTCGTAGAGAGTTCTGCCTACATTTTCCTCTATGTACCTTATGGATTCATGTCTGATATTGAGGTCTTTAATCCACGTTGATCTGACTTTTGTGCCTGGCATTAGATAGAGCTCAGAGTTCATTTTTTTTGCAGACAGCTATCCAGTTTTCCCAGCACCACTTGTTGAAGAGGCTTTCCTTATTCCACTTCACATTTCTTGCTTTATTGTCAAAGATTAAGTGGTCATATATCTGGGGGTTTGTGACAGAATATTCAACTCTGTTCCATTGGTCTGCAGGTCTGTTTCTAGCCCAGTACCATGCTGTCTTAATTACTATTGCTTTGTAGTACAGTTTGAAATTTGGGAGGGTGATGCAACCCATCTTCTTTTTCCCAAGGATTGTTTTAGCTATTCATGGAGGCTTATTGTTCGATATGAATTTCAGGAATGTTTTGTCTATTTCTTTGAAAACTGTCATGGGTATCCTTATAGGGACAGTATTGAACTAGTATAGTGCTTTGGGCAGTATAATGTTTTGATAATGTTAATCATCCCGATCCATGAGCAGGGTATGTGTCTCCATTTCCTAATGTCCTCTTTTATTTCTTGAAGTAGTGTTTTGTAATTTTCTTTGTATAGGTCCTTCACCTCTTTGGTTAAGCTGATTCTGAGGTACTTGATTTTCTGAGGTACCATTGTGAACAGGATTCTTCTTTAAATGTCTATTTCTTCTTTTATTATTTGTATATAAGAAAACCATGGACTTTTAGGTGTTGATTTTGTAGCCTGCCACTTTACTAAAACCAACCTATTGTTTCTAGGAGATTTTCTATAGATTCTTTAGGGTAGTACTCTGATTTCTATTAGATTTCATTAAAATAACATTAAAATGTTGCCCTTAAGAAATATATGATATTTTGGGGACAGGACAAAGGAACTGTTGCTTTTTCATTTTTGTTGCTTTTCCCCTGAGAAATAAATGCTACATTGATTAGATGCTGAATTGATAGAAGCTTAATTGATTGTATTTTTTTTATCCCGAACAAAAAAATCTATTTAGAAGAGGGGAAGATAGTTATGCCTATGGGATATCACTGAACCCATTGAAATGCCACATGATTTGTATAAGGTCATATATTTCTAAATTGTAAAATAGGTTTCTATATCATCTTTAAACTATTACTTATGGCAAATAGCTAACTCACATGCAAAATCTATGTGTAGCATATAAAGTACATTAGAGCAATGACTACCACAGAAAATCATATATTTTTTAACTTTATTTTTAAAAAATATTAGTATTTCTCTTGTGCTAAACAAGTGGATCTATAATTCCTAAGTGGAATTTTTGGTTGTTACTTGTTTTATTTTGGGGCCGATGTATTCATAGGGGTTACTTCAAGATTAGTGCTCAATGGTCATTAATGGTGGTGCTTGCAGGACTTTATGTGAAGGATCTAACCCAGTGAGTCTGCATGCAAATCGTGTGGTCCAGTTTATTGAACTATCTCTCTGGAATTCTAAGTAAAAATTTAAAACTCAATTCATTGTACACGCTTGCTTTTCCATTGTACTTATATTGCTTAGGTATAAGATTTTTCTAAAATCAAATATCTTAATACTTGGAATCCAGAAGTGCCAAACCATAGTATCTTTACACTCTGACTTCCATGGTTTCAAAATTTTCATTCATGATTAGAAAGCTAGAAATTAAAGATATAAAATAAGTCCTGAGAAACATTTTGGATGAACGAGATAGGACAGTAGTAACACACTTGTCTGACTGCTAGTTCCACATACCATCCCCTGCGCCTCATCTGGAGTGATGCCTGAGCAGACCCAGGAGTGGGCCCTGGGCAACACTGGGTGTGGTCCAAAGCACCCCTGCACCCCCAAGAAGCATCATGTTATTTTGAAATTATTTTCTTTCTAAGGAACTTCAACTTTGCATTTGTAAAATAAAACCATTATACAAACCATTTGACTTGAGCTTTTTGTTGTTGTTGTTGGTTTTTGTTTATTTATTTATTTATTTATTTATTTATTGAAGAGGGGAAACACATCCTGTGTGCTCAGGGCTTACACCTCCTGTTTCTGCATTTAGAACTTTTTCTGGCAGTATTTAGGGAACCATTCTGTATCCTGGGGATCAAACCCCACTCAGATACATGCAAGGCAAGCTCCTTATCCACTGTGCTCTCTCTCCCACCTGTATGTGTGTGTGTTTTTTAACAGCAGTGCTGGAACTTTTTTTTAGTGCTTGGAACAAAGTAAGCATTCAATTATTCGATGAGAGATAATGAATGTTTATGTTAACACCTGCCTACATTTACTAGGATGAGACTATAAATGAATACTAGTTGATTTTTTTTAAACAATTTGATATAGAAAAGAAAGACAAAGAGGGGCCGGAGAGATAGCACAGCAGGTAGGGCGTTTGCCTTGCACGTGGCCGACCCAGGTTGGATCCCCGGCATCCCATATGGTCCCCCAAGCACCACCAGGAGTAATTCCTGAGTGCAGAGCCAGGAGTGACCCTGACCATCGCTGGGTGTGATCCAAAAGGCAAAAAAAAAAAAAAAGACAAAGAATAAATACTTGGAGATTATTTACATTTTCTTTTCAACTTTGAAGAAAAACTCAGAAAAATAAATTTTATTTTACATCGACTTATGTGGTTTGTTCTAGGCTAGATACTATGATGGTTATATTAATTAGGACTTGACTAATTTGGATAAGAGAAATAGCATAGAGGATAAAGGACTTGCCCAGCCTCCGGCCAACCAGATTTAAACACATAAGGTCTAGGAGAGATTCCTGAGCATAGAGGCAGAAATAGCTAAGTACTGAGCACAGCACCGGGAGGGGGGGTGACTGAAAGCCCCCCCCAAAAAAGCCTCCTTGACTAATGACTAATTTACAGTTAAAGTAATAGCAAATTTTCAGAAACCCGATTTAGCCTCTTCAACAATACTACTGAATATTTGGTATTATTTTCCAGTTACCAAACGGAGGCTCAGAGATTATGGAACTTACCCAAGTTCATTTCTTTTAATAAATCATTCTCACTTAAAATGACAGCCTCAGATGTGTGAAACAAATCAAGATGCTTTTAAGAATTAAGAAACCCCTACTGACATCTGCCTTCATTTTCCTATTTTAGGTGAATCAGTACTTACATGAAACACCTGGATCCATATTCTTGTTATGCTAATCGGTGTAGAACTTTGATTTAATTATTTCATATTTTTGCCCTTCAGTTTCTTCTGTTGATTGAGAGTGATAACAAGCATTCAAAGAATATCACGGTCATGGTCCTCCTGTTGTTCATCGATTTGCTCGAGCGGGCCCAGTAATATCTCCATTTTGAGACTTGTTACTGTGTTTGGCATATTGAATACAGCACGGGGAGCTTGCCAGGCTTTGCCGTGAGAGTGAGATACTCTCGGTAGCTTTCCAGGCTCTCCGAGAGGGGCGGAGGAATCGAACCCAGCTCAGCCAGACAGGCTGCGCACAAGGCAGACGCACTACCGCTGTGCTACCACTCCAAAGAATATAGTGACTTGAAATTAATCTGTTTTTAATATTCTTTTTTTCTTCTTGGGTCACATCCAGTCGTGCTCAGGGGTTACTCCTGGCTCTGCACTCAGGAATTACTCCTGGCGGTGCTTGTGGGACCATATGGGATGCCGGGGATTGAACTCGGGTCAGCCCAGTGCAAGACAAATGCCCCTACCCACTGTACTATCGCACTGGTCCCTGTTTTTAATACTCTTAGAACATAACTTGTTATATAAAATTAATCCAAAAAGTAAATAATAGCAACTATAAAACATATGCACAAACATCTGAGTCAAGCCATCAAAAATAATTAGTCATATTTCCTATTGACTCACCTTTTATAGAGTGTACCAGAAAACAGTTCTGCTTTTTGTTTTGTTTTGTTTTGTGGCCACGCTTTTCATTGTTCAGAATTTACTCCTGGGTCTTCACCCAAGGATCTCTCCTGGCAGGGCTTGGCTGACCTTGTGTAGTATTGGGAATGGAACCTAGGTCCGTAGCACACAAGGCAGCATCCTACCCATTGTACTATTGCTTTAGTCCAGGGAACAGTTCTACCGTTACAGATAATATCTGCTTTATTTAAGCAGAAAACAAAATGAACATTGTTAAACCTAAATTAGAGCATGTTGATATGCATTTTTTTTAATCTGTTGATCATACTTTCCATGAACAAGAGAACAAGAGCCTACTAAACTCTCAACCCCTGACTTGCTACTTCTCCAGATCCACTAGGGTGGATCTCAACCATAAACTTGACCTTTTAACTTCATTACTGTCTTTTTTGTTTTTGGATGGTCACTCCTAGCTATGCTTAGGGCTTACTCCTGGCTCTGTGCTCAGTGATCAGCTGACCAGTGATCCATGGACCGGAATGCCGTGGCTTGAACCTGGTTCAGTCACATGCAAGGCAAGCTCCCTACCTGCTGAACTACTATCCAGCCCTTGATGATGATTCTTGATAACAAAATATTTATTATACCACAGTTTTGTGTCCATATTATAAGTTGTTTCTAACTACAAATCTAACAATAACAAATTTGTTACTGTCTGTGATATCTCCTCCTTGTATAAGCACAAGCAAGTACTACTCTCAAAAGTCTTTAAAATTCTTTTCCATGTATAATGCTAACTTTTTAAATCAACATATCTAACATTTTATTCTTGTCCCAAGTAACAATATGTTGTAACTAAAGGCATGTTACCCTATGTGCTATTCAGGTTCACTGTGGAACAAGAAATTGATTTAAAAGATGTTTTGAAGACTCTTGGAATAACTGAAGTTTTTATCAAAAATGCAAATTTGACAGCCTTGTCTGGTAGGAAATAATATTTTCTTTCTTTCCATTTTACTTTTTGAGTCACACAGTGATACTTGGTGTTTACTCCCAGTACATTTAGTGTCTGGGTCCAATAGTGCTGGGGAAATATGGAGTAATGAGAATTGAAACATGAGTATCATATATGTAACACATGTGATCTAATAGAGCCCTTTAAACCACCTCCCTGAATCCATAAATAATGTTAAAAATTTGTTTTTTATTGCAAACAATTATCAAAACTGTAGCACACCAAAAAATGAGTTTGCTAAGGAGGTGGAGTGGATGGTGGAAGAGACATGATGTAGGGATGCTGACATTGTATGCATGAAGTAATAAAAATCTTTGGATTTGATCATGCTCTAGCCCTCAGAGCTAAACTGTTTCTATAAAAATTCTTAGAATGATTTTATTACATCGTTCTTTAGTTACATTTAGTTACATTCTTTATTACATCATTCTAAAGTTACATGCCATTTGACACATAAAAGACATATTTAAATTCTTAATTTAAGAAGTAAGCAAAAATTAAAAAAATATTTTTTGTTCTATGTCTACCTTTGATAATATATTATATTCTCTTGAAAATTCCTCTTAAACGTCTTTGATTTCTGTCCAATCTGACACAGTGCCTTCAAGGTAATCAATAAATGTGTTGATTGAATGTCTCAATATGTCCAGTTACAATAAATCATAAAGAAAAGAAAGAAGGAAGAGAAGATAAATGAGGGCCTGCTATGAGAACTAGACATTTTAAAAAGAATGCCCAATAAATTGAAGTGAGAATTCTTCAGTAGAGAGCAGGTATCAAAATGTATCTATCACATTGATTATTGAAAATTTTATATTAAATATTCCAAGAAAAAGAATCCAATTCAATTATTGTATTGAAATATCCTATTTGTAGGATAAAATCACAATACAATAGCAGCATTAAATTATTTGCAACATGCAGAATCCTTCTGGAAATATTTTAAGACATGACCCTAAGAAATATATCATTAATAGGTTGCCCTTGAACTTAAATCTTAGCTAATAGTTATTTTTTTCTTTTCTAAAACTTTTATTTATTTTTTAATTTTTTTGTTGAATCACCATGAGTTACAAACTTTCATGATTAAGTTTCAGTCATACAATGATTGAACACCCATCCCTCCACCAGTAACATTTTCCACCACCAATGTTCCCAGTATCCCTCCCACCACCCCAACCTATCCCAAACCCTGCCTCTGTGGCAGATACATTCCTTCTTACTTTCTCTCCACTTTAGGGCATTTTGGTTTGCAGTACAGATACTAAGAGGTCATCATGTATGTATATAAGGAAAAAAATACAAATTTAATGTATAAGACTTTTTATGTGCAGTTTATTGAATGTGTTTTGTATCTAAAAATTACTAAGATGACAGAGGGTTCTTTAATAATTAACATGTTGCAAGAGTGATTTAGTTTTCCTCTCCTGAAATAGTAAGCATCCTAGCAGGGATCAAGCTGACTAGTGATAACTTCTGGACCAACTGTGTGAGGACTTGTGACTTGAATGCATTGATATTGATGTCTCCACACCACAAAATTGTTTCTCCACACACGGAGAAGAGAAACAATGTGGACTGAGTGGGTTCTTGGCTTTTGAGACTCATCGAGTATATGATCAACAAGCTTTGCCTTATTAGATTTAAGATTGGTTATATTGTTCTTGAGCAGCAGTCAGTTTCTAACAACAAGATAACATGCTATACTTCGTTCTACAACTTTGGCTTCTCACTTTGAGAAAATACATTCTCAGACAGTAAGAGAGTTTTTCTAAATATAAACTGTACGACCGTTCCTGTACGTACATAGAAAATTAATGAATTTTTCCCCAGGAGAGGTTTTCATGCCAGATATCTAAACTTCTAGGGCTCTGAATTTTTTCCGGTAGGATTGTCAAGAAGCTAGGACTGGACTTGAGAAACGCATTTTAACCTTATCAAGTGTCTGAAACAGATTTGGCACTTTCAGATTGGCACCTTTGACCTCCATTCAGTGGCACCCTTAAAGTATAAAGTAAGGTCCTGAGAATTTCCTATTCCGCTTTTTCCTATATTGCCCTCTACCTTTAAAGACGCTAAACTGTTTTGTTATATTCTTTAGTGGGAGCATTTTTGCCCTTCCTGCAAGCTATTCTATTCTTTCCTGGGCATATTTTTTGCTTACCTGGATTACATTCTATAAAAAATTAATTTTTTATTAAAAAAAATTTTGTCCAAGTGTGTGTAGAGAGTGGCCTTGAGCATGGCAGTGGCTGGGTACCAGAGGTCTGTGACTCCCAGGGTTCTGCTCAGGGCGGGGAGGGAAACTCAACCTGTCCCCCTTGAAGGGGCCCCAGTGAAGACAGTCAGGCATGTGGGCAGGAGACTCTACGTTGCTCTTTTCTGGGAGCTTGGTTTTATAGTCTCTGGATCTTGGCCGTTAATGGGATTTCATGGCACCGGGGGCAGTTTGTGGGTGTGACTACCAAGCTACTGGAAGATGGGGGATCTGGGTGGAGGACACCCAGTCCCAATTCATGTAGTCTTAGAGATCTCAGCCCCGGGTCCTGTACACCTGGGTTCCTCTGATGGTTCCTTCATGCGTGAGGCTCATCCAAACATGTGGAGAGTGGCCTTGTGCATGACTTTGGCTGGGTCCCAGAGGTCTTCAGCTGTCAGGGTTCTGCTCGGGGCGGGGAGCAGAACTGCCCCCCTCTGAGGGGCTCCAGTGAGGACAGCTAGGAACGCTGGCAGGAGACTCTGCTTTGCTCTCTTCTGGAAGCTTTGTTTTATAGTCTCTGGGTATGGGCCTTTGATGGGATTTCATAGCACTGGGGCCAGTTTGTGGGTGTAACTGGTTAGCTACTGAAAAATGGGGGATCTGGGTGGAGGAGGCCCATGCATGAAGGAACCAGCAGAGGAACCCAGGTGCGTCAGTCCCAGGGCTGAGATCTCCAAGCCTGCTTGGATCGGGACTGGAACTCCTCCACCCAGATCCCCCATTTTCCAGTAGTTAGGCAGTCATACCCACAAACTGCCCCCGGCGCCATGAAATCCCATCAATGGCCAAGATCCAGAGACTATAAAACAAAGCTCCTGGAAGCATGCGATCTCTTATAGTCTAGTTCTCCTTCTCAGTGAACCTGGAGAGCTACCAAGAGTATCCTGTCCACACAGCAGAGCAAGCTCCCGTGGTGTATTCGATATGCCAAAAACAGTAACAATGATGTGTCTCATTCCCCTGACCCTGAAAGAGCCTCCAGTGTGGCACCACTGGGAAAGATGAGTAAGAAGAGGCTGCTAAAATCTCAGGGCTAGGACAAATGCAGACGTTACTGGTGCCTGCTAGAGCAAATTGATGAATAACAGGATGACAGTGATATGATGATACAGTGAAAAAAAATTGTCACCCATAATAACTGGGTTTCAGGCATACACTGATCCTTTCAACAGTGTCCACTTCCTCCACCAGTGCATCCCTCAATCCCTGTTTTCCTTCTACCCACCAGTCTGCTTCTGTGAGAGGCACTTTTTTTTCCTGCTTTTCCCAAGGGACTATTCCAGCTTTGGGGTTATTGCTAGGAGGACAGATTGCCCATACTTAAAATTTCTTCTTTAGTAGTTGATAGAGTATGTCTTACCAACTGGCCAAATTCAAGCTAGTTAATTGCATTCTTCTTTCTTACTAAGATTTTATTTTCACTTTGATTAGAGGTTCCTCACACTCAAATGCACACATCCAGGCAGTTCTTTCAAATACATAGCCCTGAGTAGCCATACAGTGGCAAATCAAATATTGTGGCAAGTGTAACTTGACAAATTTGGCTTATTGGGAATATTTATAAAATAAAATTAATTGCTTTATTACAATTATAGTAGGGCATGCATGTACATTCTGAATGCAGATGATTTTTAGATTTGATATAATACAAGGATCTTTCAAGTTCATACATTCTGTATTTGAAATCTCTAAGGCAAACATCTACCAGAATTGAACTCTTCTTAGGGTCTTCTTAGGCACCTGATAGATATGCAATAAAGCATTAAATGAGGGAGGAAAGGAGAGATGGCTTATTTGGGCACTCTTCATATGTTACATTTTGGGAACAACAAGGATAAAACTGGAAGCCATAATGTTAAATGAAGTAAACCAGAAGGATAAACACGGGATGATATTGCTTATATGTGGTATTTGGAATAACTAAATGAGGGAATGCCATGTTTTAAAGGGGGGGTTCCCAGATCAAGCATGGCCCTATAGGGAGGAGTAGGAAAGAAAGAGTGGATGGGAGTAGGAGCAATAGAGACCAGGTCAGGGGATGGTGGTACAAAGTTTGTGTTAAGGAATGACAGAGCCAAATATCCAAACCACAGAGTCAACAAAACTGAAATACAGAGACCCAAACTTTAACAACCGAACTGTCAGGAGGGCAGGCTGTGTGAGGAGGGGTAACTGGGAATTTGAAGGCAACCTGGGAACATTGGAGGAGGCAAACTGACACTGGTGGTGAGAGTGGTGCTGCAATATTGCACATCTAAAACTCAACAGTGAATAACATTGTAAGTCATGGTGCTTTAATAAAATTTTTAAAAATATATCAATAAAGAATACAGGAATGATTATCCTCAAACACTGCACAGTTCAGATCTTCAGGATAATTTGATGAAATCGCTAAAGAAAATCTCTTAAGCTCTTAGTAGAAATTCTTTGATTCTTAAGTTCATGCCAACCACTCAATATATATTTTATCTTTACATTCTCTCTCTCTCTTTCTCTATCTCTCACACACACATACACACACTCACTTACATACTGATTTATGATCGCATTCATTTAAAAGCTCTCTATTCACAACTATGAAACTTGCCTTTCTGTTTCCTTTTTGGCACTGCTTATTTGGGTACCATATGTTTCACATGTTTAGTTTTTTACCTTTCCAAATAATGTGAAAATATTAACAATTAAAGTATGTATCACTACAACACAAAATATATTGCCATGCTTTTGGTTATTGTCTTCTGCTTTAATGGGAGTCTATGGTATTGAAGATACATAACATTAACTGTCTTCCATTCTGTGTCTACTCCTTTCATCAACCAACTTTTCCAAGGTGGAAGGTAGAATGAGCAAGGTCCTCTGTCATAAAAATTAAGAAATGATTAAAAAGTAATGAATGATCTAGAGAAACACACAGACCTCTGTGTGTGTGTATGTGTGTGTGTGTGTGTGTGTGTGTGTGTAGAGAGAGAGAGTGGTTCTCAATCAAGACCATTTTTGACACCTAGGGTCTTTTGATTATTGCTGGAAACAGTTTTAGTTGTTAGATTTTAGAAGTGAAAATGGCTCTTACTGGGGAGAGGGCTCAAGGAAGAGGTCTACAGCCTTGTAATTTAGGGAGCATGTAACAGTGCCACACAAAGGGTTATATAGATATAAATGCCATCTTTGATGAGTGGAGAACTCTGTATTAGGGAAAGCATTGTGATAACAGAGATGGTGGAGATGCGGAAAAATCTAAAGGCAGAATATGATCATTTTGGGTCAAAACACTGGAGGATATAGATGTGAATATGACTTTTAAATGCATAGAACCTCTTGAACAACAGTTTAGAAAATAATAGGAGTAGTTGCTTTTACAATGTGAAACAGAGGTTTTTAGATGATAGTAATTTCACTTCATGTACCACTGTGTATTGTTCAGAATTTTACCAATGTATGTTATTTCTTCAATTAAAATTCTGATGTAATAACTAGGGAAAACATTAAAAATCATATTATTATTAGAAATTGAAAGCACCAAGTGAACCATTCAGTATTATTATGACATTTCTACCTTCTTAAGTAATAAACATTTTTTTTCAAAAATAGCAAATGTAATTTAGCAGAGATCACAAAAATAAAACCACCTAAACAAACATACATGAACGCTTTCACTTTCTCTTGTTTCTGAAAGAAGCAAGACTGAGTCTTTTGCTAACACATCTTGAATGAGCGCTTTCATTTTCTTGTCCAGGATATTCGCCTTCATTTCAGACTCTCATTACTGCTGCCCCAGACTCTTTCAATCGCCTCCTAAATGGTTTCTAATCCATCTCCCATCCAATCTGTTTTATCTAACCTGACCAAGATTAATCATCTAACAGTTGGCTCTCGGATCACCCAGTTTCTATTAGTTTCCCTCAGTCTGCAGTGTAATATCCTCCCCCTGCTCACCAGAGCATTAAGACCTCAGCTTCTTCAGATCTTCACTCTGCCTGGTTCTCTACACACTGTGCTCCAACCATCTGGCAGCCCCTCCGTGCCTCAAGTCTATCCACCCCTTCCTTTATAAAATATCTCCTTCTCAAGCACCCTCTTTTTTTGTTTGTTTGTTTGTTTGGGGGCCATACCCAGCAAAGCTCAAGGATTACTCCTGGCTCTGCACTCAGGAATCACTCCTGTTGGTGCTCAGTGGACCATTATGGGATACTGAGGATGAACCCGGGTTGGACACAGACAAGCCAGATACCCTGGTTGCTGGATAATTGCTCTGGTCACTCAAACTACGTCAGTTCAGATGTCCCCAACTCAACCTTAATGACACCAACCAGTCGTTACTAGTCCTTCTTAAATTCTACAATATTCTGTACTTTTTTATGTCACATATGGTTTCATTATCATATTTATGCATCATGTCTTCCTTACCAGCCCTTAAACTTCCCTTCCCACAGGTTGATTCTCATGTCTGTTTAGGATGCACCTAGCACTGTGCTTTCTGCTTGGTACTCATTGCATGATTTCAGGTGAAATGCTCCATATTTATTGTGTCTATTTTTTCATCTAAATTTGATGCCCATTGCTTTTGCTGCTAAGTTCCATTAACATAAAACACAGTAAGGATTCACATGATAATCATCTAGCAAGTAATGAGAATTGTTTTCTTCTCGGGCTCAATTTAAAATATTCATCTAGTTGCAGCAAGGATCCCGTTATAGAGTAGGGTTATTTTGGTAATGGAAATGATTGATTGTCAACATTTGGATTCATATGTAATCTTCTTAGAAGGTGTAAGGGGACAGAGAATGAGAGTACTAAATCCTTCAGCATAAAGCACACTCTTTAATAAAGAAGCCAATAAAATAGAGGGATTGGGAAGGAATACAGCAACGCTGCTTTCAGGTCAGGCTCGAGTGCCGCTCTGGCTCCCGCCCTGCCCGTGCTTGTGTTTTTTCTCCTGGAACCTGGAAACCCGAGGATGGTGTTTTTCTTCCTTTTCCATAATTTCAATCCTCCTCCTACTCTCTCAGCTAACTGATACCAAATTCTTGCCTTTTGCTGTTTTCTCATTCACCCTACTGCTATAGTGACTTCTTAAAATCAAAGCAGCTCTGCCCCTGGACAGAGCAGCCCAGACTCTAGCCATCAAGGTTCAATTCTTAAAATCAGATTTCAACCTCTTCCATCAGGCCCCCACTTCATAACTTCTCCTCTTTGTGAGTATACTCCTATGTTCTGAGTGCCCTACTCTATTCCTTTTGTTCTTTTGAAAATCCTTTTGGTGGTGGGAGTGCTGTCATACCCAGTGGTCTCAGTGCTTACTCCTTGGATTTCTTCTTTTTATTGTTTTGGAACTACACCCAGTTGTGCTCAGGTATTTCTTCTGTTTCTACACTCAGGCATCACTCCTGGTGGGGCTCAGAGAATCATAGAACCATAGAGGGCTCTGAACCCAATGCAAGACAGCCACCCTACCAGCTATACTATTGCTCCAGCCCCACTCTGGCTTTATTCTTAAGAATCACTCTTGGCAGTGCTAAAAGAGCCTTATGGGGTGTTGGGGTTCAACTCTGAGTCAGCCATGTGCCATTCAAGAGTCTTACTTGCTTATCTCTATCTGCCTTGTACATAGTCTTTGCTTTTTCAATTCTATTTAGCCTTCAAGAGCCTGTCTAAATATTTTGGCCTTTGAGAAGCTTCCCCCAGCATCTCGCAATTTCTGTTTCTCATTCTAGTACGTGATCTTATCTGATAGCCCTTAGCACTAACCTTTGTTATCACTTTTATCTTTTCCTTAGAAAATGCGTCATGTTTCTGAGCTCACAGGTCTCCATAGCAGGAACGGTGCTCTAGATTCTTTTCTGTCCAGAGTCTCACACAATGTGGGGAGCAGAACAGACAGGGCTGTGTGGGTTGGTGCGTGCTGTAGGGGATTGGTAGCAGACTCCAGGTTGCTGTAGGTTTGGGCATGCAGGTGCCTCTCTCGATGATGTCCACCTGCCGTCACTCCCCACGCTCGGGCCAAGCAGGTGCTCCTTGGGCTGCTTGAATTTTCCTGGCTTATGTCTTCTTTTTGCACCAGCTTTTTCCTCCTCCCAGTAACAAGCACTTTTGTTTTTTTGTGATTGATTCCCTGGAATTCAGCTCAGATTGATCTCAGATATGCTTTCTTAAGAGCACTTGTCAAGGAGGTCTTCTTTCTTCCATAGTCACCAGCAACCCATCATCTTATCTTATTTTTTTTTTATCTTATTTTCTTAGTTACATTTATGGCACTCTGAAGCTGAGATCTTGTGCTTATTTCCTTTCATATTATTTGATGTCTGCAGTTCCCTTCTTATGAAAGACCTTTTAAGCTCGCTGGATTTTAACCAGTGCACCAACAGTATGCAATGCATAGGAGTACTTAGTTCAAGATTGAATAAACAATGATGAATTAAGGAATGGTTATTGCTTCAATAACAACATCTATCCAGACAAACGAACACTTCCTATCTTAAAGAAACTAAGGTTTTAAATAAATCTTTCTAAAGTTCCTGGGCTGGGCTGAAGCTAAAAGTATTTTAGCAACAAAAGCACAGAGATTGTGTTTAGTATTTTAGGGTTCTGTTATGGAACTGTCTTCATTTTGTTATTTTAAGCTTGCCTTTGGTGACGCAGAAATCTATTTAAATTGGCTGTGTTTAGGAACAGTGCCACAAAGAAAGGAGTGGCAGTCGCGCGTCTGATGGCCTCCACATCAACATTCTACTAATTATAGACACTTAGTGTTGGTGTTCCACACAGAGGTCTCATGTGAACAGGGTCCTGAATATACATTTGCTCAATACCCAAATTAATGACTTAATATTTTTCCCTACTTTATTCAGAGGGCTGGAGCAATAGCACAGTGGGTAGGATGTTTGCCTTACATGCTGTCGACTGGGCTGACCCAGGTTCAATTCCTCCACCCTTCTCGGAGACCCCAGCAAGCTACTGAGAGTATCTCAACCTCACGGCAAAGCCTGGCAAGCTACCCGTGATGTATTTGATATGCCAAACACAATAGCAACAATTCTCACAACGGAGACATTACTCGAGCATGCCGATGAACAACAGGACAGTGCTACAGTGCTGCAGTGCTACTTTATTCAGAAGAGCTTGAATTATTGCCCAGCTCTTTGTCTAGAGACCCTAGGATTCTCTGACCCTCTTCCCACCGCAACCCTTGTCCAAAGCCTGGCTCACACTCCTAGAGGAAAGTGGAACTAGTCACTTGGCAAGAGGAAAAGACTGCTTGGGTCTAGTGTTGGGAATTTTTTGTTGCTTTATTTATTTATATTTTGATTTATATTTTCCTATCTAGCGAGCAGTTAACTTTTCTCTATTTCCTCCATGTAAATCATCAATGCAATCTTAATTATCTTATGTCCTTAGTCATAAATAACAGTGACTGCTGGGTGTCTAGCAATATGAAAATTACTGTGGACGAGAAATGAAAGGGAGAGGCCAGCTCCACACTCTTGGAGTGAGCGTCTGGCCTAGCAGGAAAGGCAGCACATAATTACAAAAGGCCAGGCAATATTGATGAATGAGTTGCAGAAAGCTGTCCACTTGCCAATATGCCTGCATGACCTAATCTAAGCTTTGCTGACAGCAGACACTCTTTTGCTTAAACAACTTTTAGCTAATATTTTATTTTATTGTAACTAATTGAATGTTTTCTGCCCAAGAAAAAATGTTTCATTTTCTTATCCCCCAACCCCCAGAATAAATGAGGGGATATTTTTTTCTTATTCTTTTTGTTTGGGGGGCTATGCCCAGTAGTGCTGAGGTATTACTCCTGGCTCTGTGCCTTAGAGATCACTCCTGACAGGCTCAGGGGACTATATGGAACGCAAAGAATTGAATCTTGATCACTATATGCAAAGCAAGCACCTTCCTAGCTGCACTATTGTTCCGCTCCAGTGAGGGGGTTTGTTTATTATAAGTTGCATTTTCTGAAGTCTCCTTTGATGAAAATATTTGCTGTCCCTTGTGTAACACTTAATCATCCTCTGAAAACTGTAACATGAGATTTGATTTGTATTTTGCTATATTGAATGCGTGTGTGCGCACGCACGCGGATGTGTGATTGTATATGATGGTATCTGTTCCCTTTGTTCTTTTACTTGAATTTTTAAGTGTGTGTGTGTGTGTGTGTGTGTGTGTGTGTGTGTGGTCGTACTTTCCTCTATTGCTTTTCTTGACCAATTTTCCTAGATTTTTCTAGACTTTCATCTAGATTTTCACCTACTTTGGATTACTCTATTATGTTTTATTTAGGCAAGAATAACCTTTATGGGGGCCATAGCACAATGGGTAGGGTGTTTGCCTTGAATCCTGCTGACCCAGGTTCAATTCCCAGCATCTTTTATGGTACCCCAAGTGACTCCTGAGTGCATGAGGACTAAACCCTGTGCATTGCCGGGTGTGACCCCAAAAGAAAAAACAAAGAATAACCCTTAAGCCCACAATTTTGAATAAATTGTGGTCATATTGCCTGTAGAGTGAACAGGCACAAAGTCTTATAATATGAAATAACTAAGCCCTTTATTTCAATAACTGCTAATTTCTTATTTATGGTGCTTGCTGTGTTTAATACTAAAATAGTGGACTTTACCAGAAAATTTTCTTTATTTAGTTTCCTTCAGTCATTAAGCTCTACTAAATGCCAGAAGCCAAGTTGCTAAGGGGAATGACACAAAGAAATTGGCAGTCCAGGTATAGAGGTATCAATGATAGATAAAGGCTTCAATAACACTGGATGCCGAATACAGTGGGAAAGAGCCATCAGTTTTGCATTAGAAGTGGTATCTAGAATCAGAGGAAAGACAAAGCCTGGTAGTGCTCAACTCTGAGTCTTGAAAGATTGTTATCTGACTGTCTATCAAGAGGTGAGGGAGTTTCTGCAGAAACCAAGATACAGAAACGGTAAGGTGTGGTAGACTCAGGCTATTGCAATTCAAATAATTCAAAGCATAGTATACAGAGGACAGAATACAAAATGAAGGAAATATATTCTATTGCAGACTTAACCTATGCATCTATTTAAGAGCAGGTGGGAAAAAGAACAAGCAGAAAAGGGATAAAAAGGTTTGGAGCAGGGTAATGGCATCCATGTATTTTGATAAGAAATTTTATCTCAATGTTAATATATGAGTTTGGTCTGAGATTTTATTTTGTTCTTAGTTAATTATTTCATTTTTAATCTTCTTGTAGAATCTTGAATGGCTTTACAATAGAAAATTCCATTTGCTCCCTGCAGATTTAGTTAAAATTACCTAGAAAATAACTCAGACTTTGAGTCTGTAACTTTGAGAATAGGCCAAGATCCTGTTTACTGATTTAAATTATGTAGTGGCTTCTGAATTATTTTGATGTCCTATGTTTTCCATAATTCAATTTATTTCAGTAAAATTAGTTTATCACAAACCAGTTTATTTGGTTCACTTAAAAATATATTTACATAAGAAGCACAGTAACCTTTTAGAAAAAATAGAAATATTTTGTATCTTATTTGTGAAGGTGGGTTCAAAGAGATAAACTCCTAACAAAACAAAACAAAGGAAACAAATATTGTATTTAAAATATATAAATAAATTATGCCACATAAAGTTGATTATCATTTATCTAAAATAAGTGTACATTGTATAATTTTTTGTTTTGTTTTTTGGGGGGTGTCACACTTTGCAGTGTTCAGGGCTTACTCCTGGCTCTGCACTCAGAGGTTACTCTTTTTTTTTTAATCGAATCACTGTGAGCTACAGTTACAAAGCTTTCATAATTAAGCTTCAGTCATACAATGATAAACACCCATTTCTCCACCAGTACACATTTTCCACCACCAAGGTCCCCATATCCTTCCCACCACCCCCACCCCACCCCATCCCACCCCCCTGCCTCTGTGGCAAATAATCTCCTTCTTACTCTCTCTACTCTTGAGCATTATGACTTGTGTGTGTTCAGAATATGTTCGGACTCTGCTCTCCCTGTGTGTGCGTGGTCTGGAGCTGCTTTGCTGTACCCGGACGACTGACAGCAATGAGCGAATGAAGGAGGAAATGAGGGCCAGGCCAGTTGGTAATCAGCTGCAGTTTATTTCAATCTCATCTCCATCTACCTCCTTCCAGTCTCACCCTCTCCATGGTCCTCCTCCCATGCCACTCTCTCATGGGGAGAGCATACCCTGAAGGATTAGGGTTAGCAGTTGCACATATTGTGGTTGTTCAATCAACAGATGTAAAGTCCTTTCCTCGGGGAAACTTCTTCTAGGACAAATTCTCATCCAGCAAGGTGACCCGCCTAACAGTGAAATACCATCTAGGGGCGTATTTCTCCTTTCCTTAGTCCAATAACCATTTAAACATTCATCTTAATTCCACTTCTTAATAATATTAGTCATTTTGCATGGGCACAGTAAGAGACATAGTAAGCTTGTAGAGTGGCTCTCCTAGCTACATCTGGCTATAGATCCCAGACTATAGTCCCCAGGCCAAATTAGTCCGTTCTAACCCCAGCAGGTATCTTATCCATTTGTTTCTCTTTAAATCATAACAAAATTTGTCCATGGCCATGCTCTTAACTTTTTGTTAACGTTTTATAACACTTGGCATGTCCCATTTTGATGACAGGATAGCTTACAGGTTGCCTGAGTCCGTCCAATCCTTTTGTCAGAACCCTGCTTTGGGGGTGCTAGGAACTAACGGCAACTGAGGCTTAAGTTGAATAAATATGACAAACACCTAGGAGTAAATATTATTCGGAGTCAATTAACTCCCAAGTTACAAAAGCAGAGCATTAACTGTCTTCCTGTGTCTATACAAAAAGGACATTGCTCTAAACTAAACTATGCAAAGGACATAATGGAAAGAGAAAAAGCAATATTCCACTTACAAATACAAATCCAGAGTCCTTAGAAGTACCTGACCTTAAAAGTTACAGGGTCTGATTTGGGGGTATAGGTGATTAGCAGATATGGGAAACAGCACAGAGGAGAAGTAAAGATAAATGAGGAATGGGAGTGCCTCAGGAGCACTGTAATGGGTGTAAAACAGTTCGCCTAAGCTCCCTGAGATAAGGGAGAAAAGAAGGAGAAAGAATGAACAAATGTTATCGTACAATTTGCAATACAGATACTAAAAGGCCATCAAGTTTGGTCCTTTATCTACTTTCAGCACACATCTCCCATTCCAAACGATCCCTCCAATCATCATTGACTTAGCGATCCCTTTTCTATTCCAGCTGCCTTCTTCCCCAGCTCATCAGGCAGGTTTCCAACTGTGGAGCAATATTCCTGACCTTGTATCTACTGTGATGGGAGTAGCCTAATAACCCTAAGCTCCCTGTGGCAAGGCAGAAAGGACAAACCAACGTTTGTCCTTGGGTGTCAGTCTCATGCTATGTTATTTTATAGTCCACAAATGAGTGCAGTCATTCTATGTCTGTCCCTCTCTTTCTAACTCATTTCACTTAGCATGTTACTCTCCATGTCTGTAGGATAACATTGGTTTGTCCTTTCTGCCTTGCCACAGGGAGCTTAGGTTTATTGGATTACTCCCATCATAGTGCTCCCGTTCCTTTGTGTTTATCTGTAATCTCTTTCTTTGTGCTCTGGCTCCCCAATTGGTCAATTGCTTTTATTTCCTAATCAGACTCTGTTAACTTGTAAATATTGCTTTTCTCTTCTCCTTATGTCCTTTGCATAGTTAATTCAAAGCAGCATCCTTTTTGTATAGACACAGGAAGACAGTTAATGCTATGCTTTAGTAACTTGGGAGTTAATTGACTCTGAATATTATTCACTCCTGGGCATCTGTTCTCTTGATTTAGGCCTCAGTTGCCCTTACTTCCTAGCATCCCAAAATCAGGGTCCCGATGAGGGACTGGATGGACCCAGGGCAAGCTCTGAGCTATCCTGGCATTGAAATGGGCCAGGTAAAAGCACAATAATACTTAACTATAAGTTAAGAGCATGGTCATGAACAAATTCTGTCATGATCCAAAAAGTAACAACTAGATGAGGACCCTGCTAGAGTTGGGAAAGATTAAATGGCCTGAGCACTGTAGTCTGAGATCCATAGCGAGATGTCCCCAAGAGAACCACCTCACAAGCTTAATGTATCTCTTACTGTGTCCATACAAAATAATTCATATTAAGAAGTCGAATTAAAATTATAATTAAGATGTTGATTAAGTTATTGGACTAAGGAAAGGAGAAAAACCTCTAACTGCTATTTTGCCCTTGATCCTGATCAGTGATCAAGAAGGACTTTGATATAATGATTATGCTACATGAGTGTGTGGTTGCTACCGCCAAGGTTGGAAGTTGGTGAGAGATTAGAGAGAGATCAAGGCGGGGAAGTGGGAGATGAGCGTGGGGAGATGAACGAGGGAGACAGGAATGAGGGGCTTAGTGAGATTGGAACAGGTGCGTGGGGAGCATGGAATAAACAGCAACTGATCTCCAACAGCCTGGCCCTCATTTCGTCCTTCATCCACCCATGGCATCAGCTGTTCCGGCGGGGGAAGTGGCCCGAGACCACCAAACACAGGCAGTGAGAGAGAGACGAAGGATTTTCTTAGTCGCCCGGTGATTACACATGTTCATCCACTTATAAGCAAATTTCATGACTTTATCTTTACTAACAGCTGCATAATATTCCACTGTGTAGCTGTACCAAATTTTCTTTAACTAGTCTGTTCTCGGACACTCGGGTGTTTCCAGATTCTGGGTATTGTGAACAGTGCTGAATGAACCTATAGGTGCCGATCTAATTTCTACTGTGCTTTTTTGCACCCCTGGGATATATTCCCAGAAGTGGTATTGCTGGAGCATATGGAATCAATTTCTTGTTTTTTGAGGAATGCCCATATTGTTTTCCAGAAAGGCTGGACCGGTCAGCATTTCCACCAACCATGAGAGTCCCTTTCTCCCAATGTCCACACCAGCACTGGTCATTCTTGTTCTTTTTGATGTGTGCCAGTCTCTGTGGTGTGAGATGATACCTCATTGTTGTTTTGATTTGCATCTCCCTGATGATTAGTGATATAGAGCATTTTTTTGTGCCTTTTATTGCCATTTGTATTTCTTTTTTGAGGAAGTCTCTGTTCATTTCTTCTCCCCATTTTTTTATGGGGTTGGAGGTTATTTTCTTGTACAGTTCTACTAACTTCTTGTATATCCTGGATATTAGCCCCTTATCTGATAGGTATTGGGTAATAGGTTTTTGTCATTCAGTGGGCTTTATCTGTATTTTGGTCACTTTCTTTCGAAGTGCAGAAGCTTCTTTAGTTTAATGTAGTCATCAAGAATTACTCTTATCACAGCTCAGGGAACCATTTGTGGTGCCGGGGATCAAACACCCTACCTGTTGTGGTATCTTTCTGCTTCCCACCCCCCACAACAGTATGATTTTTGTATTTTAAAAAATAACTGTATTTTACATATGTTCTTTTCCAGTTTTAATATTATTTATTTTCTCAACATCTTTTTCTATTTCATGATTCTATTTTATTATTTTTTAAATAACTAGCTTTTGGGGAAGAACCCTCAACATCCTTGCTTTGTCGATCTTTCATCAACTATTTCCCAGTATTTCTCCCACTATTTTGTGTAGGTAAATGAGAGTGTGTACCATGATAGAAGGCTAGAAGGAAAGCTTTGGGCAAAGGCTGCATCTAGGAGTTGAAGAGAGGATATTTATGTGCCCAGAGCAATTGGGAAATCAGGTTCTTGGGCTTCTTGAGGTAGTTTTGAATTGACTGAAATATCATTTGGTCTTTGTGATGTCTGCATGGAATATTTTAGAGGGCTGAGATGGCAAGGTAAACACTCACTGACTGTTAGAAACTATGTTTTTAAAAAAATGAAGAGGTCATTGTGTATTTTGCCAGACCTTCCACAACAAAGCACCACTGGTTTTCTCACAGTTCTCAGGTTGAAAGTACAAAATCAAGGCTTCTTGGGGCTGGTTTTCATCTTGTTTTGTTTCCTGAAACTTACCCCCTTGACTTATAGAGATCTGTCTTTACCCTGTGTCTTCACATATTGTATTATAATGGTTTCATCAGAGAAGAATATAATAAAAGATACATGTATCTACATGTGTATAAGTGTGTGCACAGAATAAGAGAGAGATTCCTTTTAAGAAACAGGCTCAGTGGACTTTGGAGACTTTGGAATATAAAATCTGCAGAGAATAGATAACTGGCAAGCTGGAGACCCAGGGAGAAGTTTCAGTTTGTCTCCAAAGTCAAAGGTCAGAATTTCTTTTTTGCTTAGAGGTCATTTTTTGCTATTCAGAACATTACTGATCAGTTGAGACCCTGCATATCCTGAGAGTAACGTCTATTCAAAGTTCATTTATTTAATGGTATTTTAATTCCAAAAAATCTTATCATGACCTTTATGCTTGTGTCCAGATTTTTTCTCATAAGGGTATCAACCATGTTGAATTTTCAAGACCAACCCTGATAACCTCTTTTTAATACTATCTCCAATAAATTTATATTGTGAGTTCAATAAATGAATTTTGAGAAATTCTAATCCACTTTATAATAGCTATTAACTTAAAATAGCCTTAAATAGAGTTACAAACAAAAAAAAGTTGCCTAATGCTGAAAATGTTAATTCCTTTTACATTACAGTAAAGCATACTTTTTATTCCTTAGTAAATAATTTACTTGGCATGGAAAATACTTTTAAAAAATTATCCACATTTCTGTAAATGAGAAATCAATTTTATTTCTCTTTTCCAAGTATAATTACATTATCACTGTAATTAGCTCTTTGACATTTCTTATTCAGAATTATATCTGGAGTCCTACCTTTATATTTTGTGGTTTTAGATCTTAAAGTAGATTTTAAACATTTAATATGTTTCTGTCTTGAATTATGAACTAACATTAAGTCATTGTTAAAATAGTATCAAGTCTCCAGATTTCCTGGCACTGTAAGAAATAGAGTGGGAAAATTTACAAAATAACACAAAAGGCTTTGAAAACATCTTCAATGGTTCTCTCAAATCACATATTCAGTCTCACACCGTTATCTCTTATGTTTTGTCTCAGTATCTTATGACAAGATATTCCTCAGATCAGAATAATCTGCTGGTAAACAGTTCTCCACCTCTACTACTGAATGAGTGCTTCTCCTGTGTCTGTTTTGCAGATAGCAAAGAGCTTTTCCTTTCCAAAGCGATTCACAAGTCTTTCATCGAGGTTAATGAAGAAGGCTCCGAAGCTGCTGCCACCTCAGGTGCTAAGATGTTTTCTCAAATCTCACCTTTTCTAGATTTGTATTTTTAAGGAAGTGGGCGGGGGGGGGGGGGGGGGGGGGGCGTTGACTTTTGTTTTCAGAAGCAAGGTAAACAATGGACTATTCTGGTTCTGCTCTAAGAAGTCTCAGGCTAATACTGAACCATTAGGAATTTTCTAAGCCATGGAGCATTCAGTCACTCTCCCGGTGGCCTGATGAGCAGAAATCTCCTTCTGTGTTCTTTCTAATGAGAGGCAGAAAACACTGGAAGCTCCATAGAATAGATTTTCCTACTATGATGCTGTTTATCTATTTTAAATATTTTTCCACGTGGCTGGCCCAGCCGACCTGGGTTTGATTCCTGGGCCACTCTTGGAGAGCCCGGCAAGCTACTGAGAGTATCTTGCCCACATGGCAAAGCCTGGCAAGCCACCTGTGACATATTCCATATGCCAAAAATAGTACCAACAAGTCTCCCAATGTTACTGGGCCTGCTCGAGCAAATTGATGAACAACAGGAGAACAGTGCTACAGTGCTACAGTGCTACCCACTTAAATATTTTTCCTACTTAATTACCTATTAGTAATTAACTAACAGTTAATTAAGGCAGTTAGTTCTTAAGACAGTTTTTAATTTTGTTCATGAAAAGTTTGATTCTTTTTGAAAAAGCAAACAAGATTATATAACTTTGCAAAGATACACATTAAAGAAATGTTATTAAAACAGTAATTTTAAATAATTATTTTTTTTCACAAAGTTATATGTCCAAAGCAACATGCTAAATGGCCTTGATCATTTTGTGAGGTCTGAACTCTCCAGTTAAGTGAGAATGATTTTTCTGTTGCTTTTCTTTTCCTCCTTTTATATTTTTGGATTTTTCTCAATGTCAGAGTTAACAACTATCATAACAGTTTGATAAAATTAGTCTCCCCCCAGTCTCCTCCCCTAAATTTAAATAGTAGCATAATTTTGTCTGCACATGTTCTATCTAATTTTGAGGGATATCATCAAGTTAAAATTGTTTTTTTAAGAAGGAAATAGAATATTCTCAGGGGTCAACAAGAAAGCTTCAAATCTTGCATAATTTAATCTTGACCTTTTCCTGAGAATGAGTCACTCTAAGCAAGTATGAAATGTTTCCCAGCTGTAGGGAACACCATCTCTTCTGTCACTGGTCTGTTTTTCCTTTTATCACTGCCATTATTGCAACTTACTGGAAGCCTATAAACTTACTGCGGAAAAATACCCACTTTACACTAAAGAAATAAGTTTAAAATTATTAAGAAATGGCCTTAAGTTTTTATTTTGAGTGTATTTTTGATTGTTTATTTAAAAAAATTCTTCCTTTCCTTAATTCAAAGGTTATTTTAGTAAAGGAAAAATGACAAATATTTCTTTAAAATTAATCATGTTGTAATAGGCAGAATGAATCGTCATAGTATTTTGGTGACATAGAGAAAGGAAACTATCATGTGTGATGGCATATTTGTTCAAATAACAAATAGAAATATTAACGTAATTACAGTTTTTCCCTCTTTAAATCTTTAAAATCTTGTTTGCTGTAATTCTCTGCTTTTGCATTAAACATAGATAGATGAGTTGGAGGAATTACTCATCAGTCCTTACACTTCCTCAGGCATGTAATTATTCTCTCTCTGCTTTGTAGGAATGATTGCAATCAGTAGGATGGCTGTACTGTATCCTCAAGTTATTGTTGACCATCCATTCTTTTTTCTTATCAGGATCCGAAAAACAGGTAAATCCATTAGGAGAACAGAATTTCATTATATAGACCCAAGAGAAATAGGTGAGTGGTGCTGGAGATACAGAACAGCAGCTAGAGGCCTTGCCTTGGATGCTGCTGAACAGGGTTTGATCCCCAGCACCCCATATGGTGTCCTGATTCCCAGCAGTCATTAAGCCCGGAGCACCACTGGGTGTGGTCCAAAAATAAATAAACAATAAATTTAAAAAATCCAAAAGTGAGAACAAATTATCCACATTTGTTAGGTAGTTCCTAGTGTTCAAATGGCTGTTCCGCAGCAGTGGGAGGGCTCTTAGTCAATTAGGCCAGATGGTTCAGTGATCCTTGAGCCTAGTTCTAAGTGGGGCTACTCAGGAGACCAGGGTTTGGTAGGGTGGCATGCAGTCCTGGGCTCCCAGCTGGCGTGGAATCCAGCCCTTTAAGCTCTCTAGGAGCTGGAGCGATAGCACAGGAGGAAGGGTGTTGGCCGACCTGGGTTCGATTCCCAGCATCCCATATTGTCCCCCAAGCACCACCAGGAGCAATTCCTAAGTGCAAAGCCAGGAGTAACCCCTGTGCATCGCCGGGTGTGACCCAAAAAGCTGAAAAAATAAAATAAAATAAAATAAAATAAAATAAGCTGTCTAACTCTCTAGCCCTTCAAAATATTTTTAAAAATGAAAATACTATATATTTCACTTCTTTTTTCGTGGGGGTAGTGGTTGGTTGGGCTCCACCCAGATATATTTTAAGATGTATGTATCCTTATTCTGTGCTCAGAACTGATTCCTGGTAGTGCTCAAGGGAGAGAACCTAGGTTGGCAGGTGCAAATCAAGAGACTTGCTCCTGTGCTATCTCTGGATCCCCATATTTTAACTTTTTAACACGCTTTTAATTTTAAGCCCATTTTTTGCTCACTCCTTCAATTGTTCACTTCCAATCCAATACAGGTACAATTCTATTCGTGGGGCGAGTCATGCATCCTGAGACAATGAACACAAGTGGACATGATTTTGAGGAACTTTAAAACATTTCATTTACTCACAAGGAAAACAACTAAGCACATTATGTTTGCAACCAGTATTTATTTAAGACTTATGTTTTACAGTATATCTTTAGATCATATTTAAAGTAGCTCCAGATTGAAAAAAAATATGATGTAAATTACTAGCTAATTTGTTCTGGAATGTTATCAGTATTATCGAGGTGATAATGGTCCTGTTATGTCATTGTGTTTGTTGTGCTGGTATTTAAAATAAAGTAAATATTGAATACTTAAATAGCCCTGTTTTTCATTTTAGAAGCTGTAAAGTACGCCTCTAGTGAAAGGAAGTTTCTAGATATCTTAAATGTTTCATAATTTGCAGACTCAAAGCACCAAAATAAAAAGCATTATGCACTTATACATAATAAGCAATAACAAATGAGATGAATATGGGTAAGTTGCAGAAGTTCTAATTGCCATGTATATAAGGATACTGTATAGTACCATATGAAAGAAAAGAATGTTGGACTGAAGAGATAGTTGTAGCAGATAAGGCACGTGCATCTGACTCAGTTTCAAACCTTGGTACTGCTAATAACCCCCTCACACTGTCAGGAGTGGTCTGTAAGCACACTACATGGCACTCAGGAGTAAGTCCTGAGCATCTCTGAGAGCACTGGATGTGGACTAAAAATAACATAAAAAAAGTGAAAAAGTAAAAACTAATAATAATACAAGCTGAATGTATCCTAATCATCATCATCAGACCATAAAAATCCAAAGATGATAGCAGTTGCCTATCTACTATGTCCTTAACATTCCTCTTGGTGTTGTAAGTCTATTATCATATTTTTTTTTTTTGCTGCAAGTAAAATCCAAATTCAAGCAAACTCCCCCAAATCCCCAAATGAGACAATGAGCAAATTAATAATAAAGCTCTGCCCTTTGTCATGATTAACTAGAAAAATAAGGCAAGTATAGCTACCAAAAGCTGAGATGTCACCAACTAAATGCTGCCCACAGATGTGTACTACTTTGTGCTGTGTGGGAGGTTTTTCCATTTGAATCTGCGTGTCTGTAACTGGGTTATCATGTTCCTTGCTTCTCTGCTTGGTTTCCTGATGGCTCCCGGATTCTTTTGTGCTTGAGACCTCTGGAGAGTTAAATTAGTACTTTGAAGGATATTTTGGTCTTAGTACATGAAGCAGTTGATTCCAAGGGGGACAGTTATCAGTTTTCTAAAGTTGCCAGTAAATTACTTTGCTGTCTTGGGCTGAAATAATGGTATTCCTTCAGGCAAATAATAATAATAATAGATTTTTATCAGGAATAGAACCAGGCCTATTTAATGCCACAACTTTCATTCTATGATTAATGGTTTTAGAAAACATTTGAGATGTATCAAAATGTAACAGATATAGATTGCATATTACTTTTTGTGAGTTAGGTGTTTTGCTGTTATTTGGAGCAATTAATGGAATTGACACATCATTAACTTTAATTGTTGAAGAAAGTTATGGTTTGGAAAACCAGGGATAACCCTAGGTCTAACAAAATTCTAAACTGTAAGGGAAAAACTATTTGAAATGAAAATTAGTGGTCTGCAGAGATAGTACAGCAGGTAAGGGGCCTACTTTGTACTCCATTATTGACCTCTGGCACCACATCTGTTCCCCTCAGTTTTCTTTTCAGGAGTTATCCCTGAGCACAGATCTGGGAATAAGCCCTGAAAATGGCTGTGAATGTTTTAAAACAAAACAAAACCAAAACCAAAACAGAAAAAGTATTAAAATAAAGTATTTATGTTTTCTGGGTTACTCTGAACCACAAATATTACCAAAATCAGGGATACAGGTATGCTGTGTATTCACTATGTATGCATATATAGTGCACATGTATTTCTAATATTCATATGTATGAAGTTCCTATCATATATGTGTTATGTATGATATATATCATATAAAGTTATGTAAAAAGTTATGTATTAGATATGTCAGATATATCAAAACATTTGATATATCAAAACATTTATTTGCTACAGGATTCCCATCAATGAGATGAACTCCAGATTTCTAAGTATAAAAATACTTTGTTCACTGTTTTATTTTTACAAGCCCTTCAGCATTTAGAGAACAATTGTTTTTGCCAGCTCAATATTTTTTATTTAGGGTTTATTTAGGGGTAAGAGGCTCCCAAGCGGTGCTGAGAGGCTCTGGAGGCCACTCCTGGTGACTGAGCTAATATTTATTTCAACTCTAGAACCCAAAGATGCAGTTTTGCTCCAGCCCTAGGGTACCTGGGATTAACTGGTCACCCCAGAGATGCTCAGGGTCCTCTAGGATTGCAGCCAGTGTTGCTTAGGAGGCCATGCATTTCTAGGAATGGAACTGAGGTCAGTTGCATGCAGGACATGCGTGTTGATCCTTTGAACTCCATTAAGCCCAAGAGGAGATGACTTTTATAATGTGCTGATAGTTCTGTATTTCTATTTTCAATTACAAAATAATGTGGCTAGGGAGCTGGGTTTAGTGGTAGAACACATGGAGACCGTGAATTGGATCCCTTGCTCTTTTTGACTTCCCCAAAAATTGCTTTGTGAGTCCCTGCATACTGTGGATTTTAGCGACCATAATGGCTGACACTGATGAGTTTCAGCACCATAACGCTGGGCGCAACCACCTAGCACCCCGAGTGCTAGCTATCTCTGGGTGCAGATGAATACAAATATAAATTAATTGTGTCATGACATTAAAGTCATTGAGGGGGCTTCCAAGCAGCACTTAGTGGGTTCAGGGGCCACTCCTAGAGAGACTTAGACAACCAGGCTGAATGATTCAATAAGACCCACTAATATGGTACTTCTTGGGTCATTGATACTAGAAGTCATCAGGGCCATACCTGATCAGAGGCCCTACAGCTTCAGGAGTTGAACTTGGGGCCTTGGCATATATATATGTCTTAACCCCTGAGCTAGCTCCGTGATGAATTCTTAATAAAATTTTTCCTCTAAAATGTCTGATTTGGCATGATAATTAAATATACATAAAGTAAAATTTCCTTTATGATGTATAAAGATCTATGATTTTTTAAATATATTTTGTTTGTTTTCTTTTTTATTCCTTTCATTATTGCTGCTTCCAGGACTGGATTTCCCACGCACCTATCTGCAGACCTTATACATTTTTGCGACGGTACTTGTGGGGATAGCACACTAGTTGTGATTCTTGCATAACCTATTTTGATACTCACCAAGGGCTGCACTCTTAATTGTGGTACTCAAACATGTGCCTGACAGGGTTTGAGCTCTTTAATTGTGGTCCTCCCGTTGATCATCAATTTGCTCGAGCAGGCCCAGTAATGTCTCCATTTTTTGAGACTTGTTGTTACTGTGTTTTGGCATATTGAGTACGCGACAGGTAGCTTGCCAGGCTTTGCCATGGGGACGAGATACTCTCGGTAGCTTGCGGGGCTCTCTGAGAGGGGCAGAGGAATCGAACCTGGCTCGGCTGGGCTGCCTGCATGCAAGGCAAATGCCCTACCCATGTGCTATCGCTCCAGCCCTTAATTGTGATATTCAGACACATTCTCATTGTAATGCTTACAGGGATCACTGAAATATGCACAGTGCTGCTCTCCTAAGGTTGCATTTCCTGATCAAGGTTCTCAAACATTTTGGGGAGGTGCTCATGACATAAAGGGTATAGTCACACACCTTTAGCTGTGGTGCACACACAGATGGTTATGGGGTGGTTTGAACAGAAACCATCTGTGACCAGAAATCACGAACTGCATTGTTGTCAGTCTCAAAGAAGTTAGCTTCCAGATTTGCACATGTGGTGGTACCAGGGATTGTATTTGCCACCTTATGCTTGCAAGGCATGTGTTTCAACGCATTGACTTATTCCCTAGACCTACATGAGTTTTAAAATCTGTTTTAGATTCCTGAAAAAGTACTATAAGCAAGATACATAAGTTTCGTTACCTGGAAAACTCTCTTTCCTCTCTTTAATAACCATACTCTATCTTTAGTTGCAACTACTTACCTAATTTCTATTACTATGGTTTTGTCTTTTTCCAGAATGTTATATAATTACCGTGAACTTTTGAGATATTGTTCTACTCAACTGTAATGCCCCTGAAAGCCATCTAAGAGATGGAACATCCATAGTATATTTCTATTGGTTTGCAATGATTTATTGTGTAAGTGTGTCACAATTTGTTTATTCATTTTAACATTATTAGAAGAATGTTATTTCTAATTGGTAAAAGAATGCTATTTCTAATTGTTGGCAATTATGACTAATGCTGTTATAAACATTCATATACATGTATGTACTAGCCTTACTAAAACTTTTAAGAAAAATTTGATGAAAATACAGTATTGGAATTGCCTGGCTTATGTAATAACCTTACTAATTTCTCAAGTAGCTGTCAAAATGTTGCCCAACAGTGACTGTCCCACTTTTGAACTCCATTCAGTAGTCTATGAACATTCTCTGAGACCCACGTCTTGCCAGTGATGCCAGCCTTCAGTGTGGTACTTTTTTAGCCTGCTAGTATGGTTATGTGTATAATTATTGTTCAAAATCATATATTCCTTAATGGTTCTATTTTATTTTATTTACCCAAAGTTGATTATCTTCATTTGCTCGTTTTTCATTTGAATGTCTTATTTAGCAATCACTTTTTAGAGTCTTTGACCTCTTGTTTTAGATGAGTGCACTTTTTACATCATACACAAGAGTATCTTTGTCAGCATGTGACTTGGAAATACTTTCTTCCAGTTTTCAATTTGTCTTCTTAATGTTCCCATGATTTTTATTTAGTAAGCATTTTTATTACAAAAATTTATTAATTTTTTGTTATGATTGTATTTTTTGGTATCATACCATAGTTTTGCCTAAAGTCATGAAGATTTTCATCTGATTTCCTTTAATAGTTTTATTATGCTTTATATTTAAGTATATGATTCATTTACAGTGAAGTTTCAGATAAGGTACGGGGTATAGCTTATTTGACATACAGATATCTAGTTACATCATAAAAATTATTGCAAAAATTAGCCATTTCCCACTTAAATGTCATAGCAATTGCAAAAAATAGTTTTCAGTGATTGTGTGACCTATTTCTAGTTACTTCATCATATGAATCTATGTGTCTGTCCTATCTTTATTACCATATTTTTAGAATAATCTTTAAATAGTTAATTGAGTGTTCTGTCTTTGCTTTTTTTTCAAAATTACCTTGACTTTTCTAGCTCCTTAATATTTCTAAATGCATTTTAGAATTTGCCATGTATATCTACACTATGTAAGTCTATAAAAACGTATTTTATGTGAATATATTAAGTCTATGAAACAATTTTAGAAAAATTAAGAATATTACACCTTTCAGTTCATGAAAATTGTATTTTACTCTAGCTTTATTTGATATTTTTACTTTTGTTTTATTAGTGTCATGTCATTTTCAGCACAGTCATTTTGAATATAGTTTATGGACTTTACCTAAATATTTAATTTTCTATTTAAATAATTCTTTAAAAAGCTAGTACTTTAAAATTGATTATTGCTAATCAGTATGACCTGTGGTTTTGTTTATATATCTAATTTATTCTAATGGTTTTAGTAGATATTTTGAGATTTCTATAATATAAATTATTAAGCTATCTCTGACAAGAGGCAATTTTTGTTCTCTATTTTTTTTTTAAAGTATCACTCAATCACTCCTGGCAGGGCTTGGGAGATCATGTGTGATGTGATACCTGGGTAGATTCCGGGTCAGCCACAAAGCAAGTGCCCTACCCACTGTACTACCTCTCTGGTCCTATATTCCTCTTTCCTTGTTAAGCTATTTTTAGTTAGTTAGGGGTCTCTCTTAGTAGTGTCAGACAAACATGCAGTGCCAGAGGTTCTCCCAATAAAAAGCGTGTACATAGTCCATTGAGGATCTCTCAAAACCTGATTTCTGAAAAATGTATGACTTTTGAAATAAAAAATTCATTGCAAATTCAGGGAAGAAGGGGACAGGTTGGATGACGTAGGACTGTGATGTAATGTTGTTGCCACTTTGGTGGTGGGTGGTTGCAATAATTTTGCATCTTAATACCATTCATCTTAATACTATTGGAACTACCTAAACAAGAATAAATTTAAATGAATGATTGATGAATGAATGGATAAATAAATGAATGAATAAATATATGTCCAACCAGGCTGAAATTCCTTTATAGTTTTACTTCAATTTAATTTTCTTGTTTTACTGTGTGTAAAGTAGCACTGTCTTCCTGTTGTCCATTGATTTGCTCCAGCGGGCCCAGTAACATCTCCAGTGTGAGACTTTGTTGTTACTGTGTTTGGCATATCAAATACCCCACAGATAGCTTGCCAGGCTTTGCCGTGCAGGTGAGATACTCTCAGTAGCTTGCCGGGGTCTCTGAGAGGGGCAGAGAAATCAAACCTGGCTCACCCGGGCAGGCTGTGCACAAGACAAACGCCATACCCCTGTGCTATCACTCCAGCCTATGTAATATATTATATATTACAAATGCAATGTGCTTATGTTTTTTTGAAGGTTTCCTGGAGAACACTGTCTTTTATTTTTCTTTTACCGTATTTACTTAGTTTTAGAATCAAAGAAAAATTGGTCTTACAAAATGAATGGAGAAGTATTCTTTCTTCAGTTTTCTGGCAGATACTGTATAGAATCATATTTTTTATTTAAATATTTTTGATAGACTACACCTGTGAGTCCATAGGGACCTAAATTGACCTTTACTTTTTTAAAATAATTTTTGTTTGTTTGTTTTGGGGGCCACACTCAGTGGTGCTCAGAGCTTACTCTTGGTGGGACTCAGGGAGATCATATGAGGTGGAGAAAATTGAACTCGGGTCTGCTGTGTGCAAGGCGAGGACCTTATCTGTGTATTATTGCTCCAGTTCCACATTTTTTAGACTATTCTTATTCTTACTATTTAATTTTCTCTAATGGATATAAGGCTATAAAGATGATTTCATCTTGAATGAGTTTAATTTGGGTATTGCAATATTTGAATTAAATTTTTAACTGATGTAATATTCATTTTAAAATACAACTTTCAATTGTGCAATGTATATGCTTAAATACAGATATTGGTTTTTATCACACCCAGTGGTGATCAGCTACTACCAGCTGTACTTGAGGTTGCTCCCAGGGGTGCTCATGGACATAGATGCTGGGTATAGAACCCGGGTCTCCTATACACAAGGGACACAGTCCTTTTAGTTTAGTTCTGGCCATTCAAGTGTGCATTACTAAGAATACAGATAGTAAGATATACTGCATGAAAATAGATTAATCCTTTCCCTCACTATAAAATTGTTCTTTCTTACGCCCCTACCTACTCTGGTAGTGTGCAAGGCTGGTACCTTAATCCTTGTATTATTTTCCTGGCCTCCTGATTATTTTAAATTGATTATTGATGATTTTAATTGATTATTTTAAAACTACACAGCCATCTCTGACATTGTCAGGTAAAACATCTTTTGTACAATAAGAAAATTCGAGATTATCTGTGCCTGTTTCATTTATAAACACTTAAATATCATAGAATGATGAATGTCCAAAAATTTTTTGTTTTGAAAAAGATCAAGAGGTGGCTGGAGAGATTACAGCAGGAAAGGTACTTGCCTCGCATGGGATTGTCTGTCTGTCCTGTCTGTCCTGTCCTCCCGTTGTTCATCGATTTTCTTGAGCGGGCACCAGTAACATCTCCATTGTGAGACTTGTTGTTACTGTTTTTAGCATATCAAATATGCCAGGGGGAGCTAACCAGGCTTTGCTGTGCCGGCAGAATACTCTTAGTAGCTTGCCGGGCTCTCCGAGAGGGGCGGAGGAATCGAACCCAGGTCAGCCATGTGCAAGGCAAACACCCTACCCGCTATGCTATCGCTCTGGCCCATGGGGTTGACCTGGGTTTAATCTTTGGCATCCTGTATTGTACTTCCTCAAGCACCGCTGGAGTATTCCCTGAATATAGAGCCAGGAGTAACCCCTTAAGCACTGTGAAGTATTGTCATAATTAAATAAAAAATAATTAAAGGATATATAAATTGATGCTTTACACATTTTCTTCTTTGTTTTGTGCAAAGAGAAGATGTAATATTTAGCCCTGCCAATTTCTTTTATGTAAGTCAACAAAGTTATTCTTGAAGAAATGTAGAAGACTGTAAATGAACTTGAAAATAACTTAGAGAGAAAAAAAGTGTGTTTTATGAAGACAGGGTGATAAATTTCTAGAGAATTACTTAACTTGTTTCTATTAGCTTCTTTCAATCAAAGTATAGAGATAATTTAACATTGATAAAACAAAATAAAAGTGCATATACTTATTTTGTTCGAGATCCACAGATTTGTTAAAAATGATGTTTAATAATGAAATATCAATACAAACAGAAAGCATATTTTTTCTAAAGTCACATATACATTGTGCATAGATAAACACTTTTGTCCTGAGCACTGCCTTGCGTGGCCAAAAAAAAAAAAGAGAGAAAGGAAAAAAGGAAGAAATAAAGCAAGAAAGCTAGCAAGGATGGAAGAAAGAGAGAGAAAGAGAGAGAGAGAGAGAGAGAGAGAGAGAGAGAGGAAGAAAGAAAGAGAAAGAAAGAAAGAAAGAAAGAAAGAAAGAAAGAAAGAAAGAAAGAAAGAAAGAAAAAGAAAAAAACAAACTTTCTGAAAACTGAAGTTTTTCATTTGGGGGGAAACAAAATGGTTGTTTGTAACATGGTATGTTCCAGAAAATGTTTCTTCATTAATCATCACAGATTCTAGCTAGTAAAGCAGGATTTTTTTCTCTTCCTTAAGGAGATATTTCATTTTTTTTCCTTTACTGTGAGTTTTGTGTTAATTCATGAATTTTTAAATCTGACTTTTTTTCTATACACATGCTCTTTGATTTCTCTTTTATTCAAAGAAAATTGCTGACAAAGAGGTTATCTTCTTCCACATGATTGAATTTCCTTTCTTGTATTTTTGCTTAAATATTCATAACCAGGTAGTAATGGGAAAAAATGTGCTTTGAAATAAGAAAGACTCAACTTTAAACCCATATCTAACAATAGATGTCTGTCCTAGAATAAAAAGGTTGTTTAATTGCCATTTATATTATTATATAATAGAATCTAAATTTACAAGATTACTAGAAACTGATTTAAAATATTATGGATCACTTTATCATTTAGTAGCAAATATTAAAAAAGATAATTGTATTTCACATATGACATTCACTCCTAAAAACTATTAGTTTAGGCATTACCATATCTTCACTTTGTAAATAACTTTCACATCTTAACAGTTATGAAAATGGGGTGATAATGATGTCATCATACTTAAAATAATAATAATTAAAATAATATAAGCAAGAAAGTATTTTATTGAGAATAGGAATCATAATTTAGATCCCAAAACAATGGGAAGTCCCAAGGTGTGTTCCACCAGAGTGAAATCATGGGAAAGTTTTTTAAAAATAAAAGCTTAAAGGGAAATGGATTAAATAAATTTAAGTCATTCATTCAAAATTTTTATAACTAAGCATTTTTTAAAATTTTTATTTATTTATTTATTATATTTTTATTTGGGAAACACCATGAGGTACAGTTGTAGACTTACAAATTTTTGTGCTTGGGTTTCAGTTATACAATGATCGAGTACCCATCCCTCCACCAGTGCCCATTCTCCAACCACCACTGATCCCAGTATCCCTCCCACCCCCGATCCCCCATCCCTTAGGGATGAAACAGCACTGACCATGAAAGTGGAAGCAAACATAAACAAATGGGACTACATCAAACTAAGAAACTTCTGCACTTCAAAAGAAACAGTGACCAAAATACAGAAAAAGCCCACAGAATGGGAAAGAATATTTACCCAATGCCCATCTGATAAGGGATTAATATCCAGGATATAAAAGGCACTAGTAGAATTGTACAAGAAAAAACCTCCAACCCCGTCAAAAAATGGGGAAAGAAATGAACAGAGGTTTCCTCAAAAAAGAAACACAAATGGCCAAAAGGCACATGAAAAAATGCTCTACATTGCTAGCCATCAGGGAGATGCAAATCAAAAACAGGAGGTATCATCTCACACCCTAGGGACTGGCACACATTCAAAAGAACAAAAGCAACCAGTACTGGCATGATGTGGGGAAAAAGGGACACTCTTTCACTATTTGTGGGAATTCCCACTAGTCCAGCCTTTCTGGAAAACAGTATGGACAGTTCTTCAAAAACTAGAAATTGAGCTTCCATATGACCGTGCAATACCACTTCTGGGAATATATCCCAAGGATGCAAAAAATCACAGTAGAAATTACATCTGTACCTATATGTTCATTGCAGCACCGTTCACAATAGCCAAAATCTGGAAACAACCCAAGTGCCCTAGAACAGATGACTGGTTAAAGAAACTTTGGTACATCCACACAATGGAATACTATGCAACTGTCAGGATAGATGAAGTCATGAACTTTGCTTATAAATGTATAGACATGGAAACTATCATGCTAAGTGAAATGAGGCAGAAAGAGAGGGACAGACATAGAAGGAATGCACTCAATTGTGGAGTATAAAATAATATAACATGAGGCTGACACCTAAGACAGTAGATACATGGGACAGATAGATTGCTCCATAGTTGGAAGCCTGCCTCATGATCCAAGGGGAGAAGGCAGCTGGAATAGAGAAGGGATTACTAAGAAAATGATGGCTTGAGGAACAGGAGGGGGTGGGAGATGTGTGCAGAAAGTAGATAAAGGACCAAATATGATAACCACTCAGTGTCTGTATTGCAAACCATAATGCCCAAAACTAGAGAGAGAGTATGGGGAATATTTTCTGCCATGGAGGCAGGGGGAGGGTGCGAAATGGATATATCGGGGATATTGGTGGTGGGGAATGTGCACTGGTGGAGGGATGGATGTTTGATCATTGTGGGATTGTAACCCAAACATGAAAGCTTGTAACTATCTCACGGTGATTCAATAAAATTAAAAAATAAATAAATAAGATTTTTTAGAACTGTTGACAGTAGTCTTCAGGCAGAATGTTGGACTCTGAGGTCTTTTGTAACAATCAATAGATGGTCTTTCTATTTCTTCCCTAATCATCTCTTTGTAAGGAGAGAACAAAGTGTTCTTTCATAGACATGGATAAAGGGAATTTAGTGAGTTGGTGTTCTTTTGCAGTTGCCACTAGAGAGTTGAGGTAAGCTACTTGCTTTTCACCTAAAATTCTCATCAGGACAGTTGAAGCAAGACAAAGTCTGTTAGAGTAAAAATAGCTTCCAACATGTCTTATGATTAACATTGGAACACATTGCCTGTGTATGCAATGATCTTGGTACAATGACTCTTGTCTAATAATCTCTTGATTATTGACTCTTGTCAACAAACCACTTGAGATAAAAAGAATTATCATTATTTGGGGAATGTTGTTGATCCTGGAAACTCTAAAAATGTTGTACTTTAATTTTAGTTTTTATTTTATTTTGCTTTTTGGGTCACACCCGGCAATGCTCAAGGGTTACTCCTGGCTCTGTACTCGGGAATTACTCCTGGCGGTGCTCGGGGGACCATATGTGATGCTGGGAATCAAACCTGGGTTGGCTGCGTGCAAGGCAAACACTCTACTCTCTGTGCTATTGCTCCAGGCCCCCAAAATGTACTACTTTCTATAATATAAGGTAGTCATTTCAAAGCTGTGTGGAATACCTAATGACCTTGGAAGAAACTTCTAGGTACAGAGGTTTGAATTCTCTGGTCTGTGTCACCAGTGTGTTTATTGACATAGGCATGATCATCAGACACTGTACAGAGAGAGTTGGAATTTGGCAGGATATTGGAAATAGTTTATTTTTCTTATATTTTATTTTAAAATACAGAAGCAAAATACAGAATGAAATGTATTTATTAGTCTGAAGACATTGTGTTTTGAATTAATTTAAATAAATATTCTATGGCCAGAGATAAAGAACCAGAGTAAGTATTGCTTGTTATTAGCCTTGGTTCTATCCCTGACACCACATGGTTCCTTAGTGTCCCTTTGAACAACCAATTAGTACAGAATAAGGAGTAACCCTCTGACCCCCACCCTCTGCACCAAATACCACCAAATTTAACTTCCGCCATCTGTACAAATAAACATTTTATTTAATGTGCTACAGACAGTAAGTTTTCCCTTAATAGTGTATATAAAAAGGAATGCATTATAATTGATGTCTAAATTGAATAAAATAACATATTTTTCATACTTAGACTTTTTTGAGTATCATATTACCAAAATCAAATAGCAAGTGATAATTTTATTTACGGTGTACAAAAAAGATTGCTTTTACTCAGCTATTTAGGTGTTTAAAATAAAATGTAGAGCAAGAAGGAAGTAGAGGGAGAAGAAAGGAAGGAAAGAAGATAAAAACAAATATTCACAAGATACTTGTGAATGGTAATTATTCCCAGTACACTGACCTTGTGGTACCTGTAATAGGATAAATGTGATCACTGAAATATATGTGATAGAAATTTCCTGACATCCATTATGTAGAAGTGAATGTTAATGATTGAAATGTACAGATAGAGGTATAGGGATTTGAATCATTTGTTTTGTTTTGCTTTTCACCATGCCATGTTCAATACTCCAAATACTGCCTTCACACACAGGTGCTCAGGACTTTCTTCCTCCTCCAAAGTTATCTTCCCTGTGTTACCGGTGCTTCAATAAAGTGGGGAGCAAAGAAAATAGACTCAAGAAAAGAAGGTTTCTACCTCTCTACATGTCTACGGTCAACAGCATTCGAGAAATGTCTGGTGTGGGTCAGGACTGACATAGTGTTCTGGAAGCACCTATAGGGCACAGATGTTAACATCCGGCTATCTCACAAGGCAACCACCAAACTGAGCCTGGAGTCCACTGGTTCAGCACTTAGAGGATGATCCCTGTTTCTTAGGGTATTGTCGACTCAGACTGGAACAAGGAATTGCTCTTTGCAGGAAAGAAAAGTCAGTCCTGATTTCTTTGCAGACATTCTCATTCTGGGTCCATCACCTTCCCTCACATGAAAAAAAGTTCAAGAGGAGGTGAAATAATGAAACAAGATAGACTTTAAAAAATTTTATTGTAAAAAACATTTTATTGTGACACCACTATTTACGAAGTTGTTCATAATACAGTTGTTTCAGGTAGTAAATGTTCTGACACTAATACCTCCAGTGTGACCCATTTCCCACGCACCTACTAAGCTTGCCGTCCTAGCAGGCACAGACAGATTCACGTTACATTGCTTGTTAATGAAGGAAACTTACATGTGAGGGGAGAGAAAAAGATGAATTTGTGTTTATGAGAGAACACAGGCTTGTCCAGAATGGAAAAAGCAAGCAAAGATACATAGAGACGAGCAATCAAGATATGTGTTCAAGGAAGAACATGGGCTTGAGAGAGCAAGCTCAGGTTCTCTTGTAAGAAAACAGATTGCACTTGTCAGAGCCAGAGCAATAGTATAGCTGGTAAGGCTTTTGCCTTGCACAGGGCAGATCAGGGCTCAATTCCCATCGTACCATATGGTCCCAGAAACCCACCAGTGCAGAGCCAGCACACACACACACACACACACACACACACACACACACACACACACACGATTGCACCTTTTAATGTAGCATTCTCTCTTTAAGTATTATGCTACTAATTAGAGTTTAGAGGGAATCTGATAACTCAAATAACAGAAGTTTATTTTTCTCTGAAAAATATTTTTAACAAAATCTTTCCTCCTTGCTTTTACTAGCTGGTCTTAACAGCTCAAGGAAGCTATTATCACACAATACTTCCTTGGAAGGAGTTTTCCCTTTTTTTTGTTTTAAAATTTTTATTTCTTATCATGAAAATCTTAATTTGTAAGATGTTTGTAAGTCCTGAACTTTACACTGAATCTGAACCCACATGCTTTCATTTTGTGTTATGAACAAAAACGATATTAATTTATCATATTAGGGTGTTAAATAGGTTATTTACTTCTAAAATAGGGCTTGTATTCTTTTTTTTTTTAATTAGTGAGACATCATGAGGTACAGTTGTAGACTTACAAATTTTTGTGCTTGGGTTTCAATTATACAATGATCAAATCCCATCCCTCCACCAGTGCCCATTTCCCACCACCACGGATCCCAGTATCCCTCCCACCTCCCATCCCCCCCATCCACCCTGCCTCTGTGGCAGGGCATTCCCTTTTATTCTCTCTCTCTCTCTTATTGGGTATTGTGGTTTGCAAAAGAGGCAATGGGTGACAATCATGTTTGATCTATAGCCTACTTTCAGCATGCTTCTCCCATCCTGGGAGGATCCTCTCAACACCTTTATTTGGTGTTCCCTTCTCTATCTGAGCTCCCTTTTCCCCTAGCATGTGTGGCTGGCCTCCAAGCCATGGAGTAAAATTCCTGGTACTAATCTCAGCCATTCTTGGGTGTTAGTCTCCTACTAAATAGGGCTTGTATTCTATGTCTTCACTTTAAATTGGTTCTGTGACCTTCCTTTTCCAGGCAAAATTTAAGTTACTCAACATTTGTTGATAGTACATGCTCCTTCTAAATTGCAGGTACTGATATGTGCTATTCATCCCAATGCCTCTTTATAAAGCCCAATCATAACAGAGGTTTTCCAAGTAGTATTTTCAATAGTAGTTCAGTTCAATTCAAAAGATCATAGACATCAACAATGGTAGAGTTTTTTTAATTTCATTGAATCTATATAAGTCATATTGAGATAATCTTCTGAGTTTTTTCCTATGTCCTAGTAATTTCAATAAATGAAAATTAAAATAAGTACAACGAGATCATTATTATTTTGTTGTAGTTGTGGCAATTTGATACTCAGACATGGTGGTGCTTGTTATGAAGTATCCAACTAAGAGTCTTACATATGCAAGAAAGACATGTGCTCTACTATTTTGAACACATTCAAAAATCCCAGATTTTGCTATTTTTGAAAATAAAAATTCTAATAGAAATTACTAAGAAAAAATTGCTGGAGCTAAGTAAAGTGGAATGCATTTTGTTCATTTGACTTCTACTTCACAGTACTCAATGAGCTATTTCATTGATGTGTATTACATCAATGAAGTTAAAATTCTTTAACTTGTTAAATGTTTACCTGAGTAAGTTTCAAAGGAAATAGTATGCCACAAGATGTCACTGTAGTTCTAATAAACTGATTAGAGTAATTGATTTTATTTCCTCATTTAAAGGAGCAGGTGGAGGAAAAGTCTCCAGAATATACTCAAAGGGTTAATAATGCTTCAGCCTTTCTTTCCATAAAGATTTTTTTTCTATAAAAAGTGCACCCTGGAAAAGGCCTCTGGCATTCAATAGCAACTTTAAGAAACTAGAAAAATAATCACTCTTTTGAAATACAACACAATTCCATCTAACTTATTTCTGATTCAGATTTAACAGGAATAATACTTTTGACTTGTTGGAAATAATAACTCCATATTAAAGATTCAGTAAATTTTTTATCCCCAATCTATGAATGATGTCGTTAATGCCCAGGAAAGATTTCACTGCTGACCAAAGTAAAGATTAAAATTGTGAGGAAGTCACTGCTTTATTGGAAGAAAGGAAGAAGGGAAGGAAAATGAGGAATGAAGGAATAAAGGGAGAAAAGAGAGAAAGAGTTAGAAAAAGAAGAGAGACCAAAAGAAAAACAGAAAAAGGATATATATATATATATATATATAGAGAGAGAGAGAGAGAGAGAGAGAGAGAATGAGACTCTTATGAATATTTGAGACAGAAATAAAAGTGAACTAAATAATCAAATTTTCTGTTAAAGTCTGATTCACAATCTATATTCAAAGCACAAATGAAAAACATTTTTTTTGGGGGGGGGCATTGTGGTCAGGAAGAGCACAGCTGGCAATGCTTAAAGATCTGCTCTTAAGGCAGTGCTTGGAGGACCGTGTGGGATGCTGTGGATTGAATCCTTGTCAGCCAGGTGCAAGGCAAGTGCCCTACTCATTGTACTGTCTCTTTATCCCTCAAGGAGAGATTTTTTAAATCCTGTTTCAAATATAATGACACACCCATGGGTAAAAGTGGGAGTTTTATTGGTTCTTATCAGATTGCTTTAACCATTTTTTAAGAGAAATTAACAACATTCATTAAAGAAAGTCCCTCTGTAACTTTGAGCCTGTAAATGATGCTATATTCAGTGTTTTCAGCAATTAGTTACACAAGACTTATTGCTTTACATATGTGAATTTGAAGGCAACTTTTCTTAACTTATTCCTTACTTTGTGAGAACGAATGTCTGAGTTTGAGGAGGTAGCTCAAGGCCTTGGATTCAATTCCAATCACATGACCTCTGCTTCTCTCTTTAGCACGGCATGTGGGCATAGTGGTTCCTATTTTGTCTTAAATGCCCATTTGAAAAACACTTCAAAAACCAAATACTTATAATGAACAGAAAAATCTTTGCTGCCAGACACTTTTGTGATAACTTTTCCTTTAATTGAAGTTGTCCCCCTATTTGCTCATGTGCTTTTGTGACTCATTAGAGTTGTAGAGATAGATTGAAAACTGCTCAATGACTCTAAGTCTAGTTAAAGAGGCAAATACATTAAGAGCAAACTCATTTTGAGTGGAGCTTGGGCATAAATGGAATGCTAAATTTCTTATGAGGTAGATAAGGGGTCTAGTTCTACATAAATCCCAAGTGGGAAGTAATAGCGATCTTTAGCCGTTGTATTTTCACTTGATTATTTCCCTCTGTATTGAAAGAAACCCTCCAAAATGGAGATTTTTCCTTTCATCGCTTCTCTTTTGAGTTTGATAAATTACTTGACAACAAAATCAACCATTTTCTAATTTGAAAGGCATACTTAACACAAAAGAAATATAATAAACTGTATTAGCATGTTGAAAACATTTCTAAAGACATGTTTAAGTAATGCTTATATGATTGCAAAATCATATTGAATTCTATACCAGCACATATTCTGCATACAACCTATTGCAAAAATAGGCTTATCTATTGATGTACTAGTCTGTTTAAAAGGGAAAAAAAGCACTTGAATAGGAGAATACAGATATAATAGACTATGAGTTTATCCTGTGTGCTACTGTTACTGAGTGCAAGATCTGATGGGTCATTGCTTGAAGATTGATTTTTGAGACGCAAGAAATTGAAGGGAGATAAACAAGTTCATTCAGGTGCTAACAGTTTGACTGTGAACTAGCCATACAGAAAAGGGTCGGTGGACTGGTGAGGGAGTCGGTGTCTGTTAAAGTGCCGTGATAACATGAGTGATTTGAAGAAGCCATAGGTGTAGCTTAAACTGTTTTTTGTAAAACTTAAGATAACACCATTCTACAAATTTGGCCTTTGGTGGTCTCTGACATCATCAGGTATGTGTTGTCTCTTCATTCCTCTCAATTAAAGTTAAATCTAAGATTGACACTAAATTCACAGTTTTTAGAAACATTTCTTAATTCTAGGGGAAAGGCAGAGAAAGTGATCTTAGAGAGAATGATCTAAAAATTCTGTGGAGAACAAGATGGGGTTTCTAACCTTCATTCACTTGTACTTAAGTGTTTCCCACATTATGTAAAACATTTTTTGGATCCCCTAAAGCTGGACTCTACATATAGGAAAATATTTCTCTCATGCGTTACATCAGAGATTATTCAATGCCCTTATGTACACTATGTCTTTTCTTATACCGACATATATATGATGAAAAGTTATTTAAAAATTGTACTCAGTAAGTGATCGACAAAATAACTATAAAATAGAGGAATTATATCACTACAGTGCAATAAAATACTTATGAATGTTTTCTGCCTTTCAAGTAATGCAATATTTTCTGATTGAAAACTAAAACTGCAGAAAGCAAAATCATAAATAGGGGAAAACTGCAGCTTTACAAAGGGAGAAAATTATTAAGTTTCAGGTTTATAGTCATTCACACACATATAAATTGTTCCTGGTGCTGATCTGGCTGGGAGGTAGAAAGCAGCAAATTCAGAGTCTTTATGTTCTTCTCTTTGGAATGTTTTCCCACCAAAAATACTGCAAGAATCCTTAACACTAGGACAAACTACCTGGAATGTTATTTCTAAAGTTTATATTTTGCATTACTTCTTTTATATTTGTGGAATAACTCAAGTCCTGCCATTCCAAATTCAGTCCAAGTTATTCCCACATCTTACCTGTACATCCAGCTTCTACTTAAAATAAAACTCCTAAACTATTGTCAAACAGTAGATATAGGCTCCAGATAATTTTTTAAATTTAAAAACAATTATTTACAAAATTCAGTAGAAAACCCTGCTTTAGGAGACCATTCCCATAATCTGGGAGCTTCCCTACCTTACTCTCCCTTCCTTCCTTCTTGTTTCCCTAAATAAAGTCATTTAATGAATTCTGTGAAAAAAAAAACTCACTAAAAATTTAAAAACTCAGACTATTCAAATAAAAATGGTCAAAGAAACAGAAGAGATAGTTTTGCAAAGATGACATTCAGATAAAAAATAGTTTCCTGAAGAAGAGCTAAACATCATTACGAGAGAAATGTAAGTCAAAATCACAATAAAATTATACTGTACACATATTGCTGTGGTTATTATTTTAAAAGAGAAGAAAATAACAAGTACAGAAGAGGATGTGAAGAAAAGTTCCCTTGTAAATTGTGAATAGGAATATAAATTATAGTCACTATGGGAAATAATATAGATGCACCACCAAATGTAAAAATTAGAACCATATAATTCAACAATTTCATGTATTGGTATGTCCTCAAAGAAAATAAAACATTATCACCAAGATATTAGCTATCATATGTCATTGCAGCAATAATTATGAGACGACATGGGAAAAAACAGCCATAAAGAGTTGCATGGAATATTACTCAGAAGCAAATAGGAAATACATCTTATCTTTTTTGATAGGGAAGATCTCAGAGCACTATGCTAAGTGAGATAAGTCATATGGAGAAAGGAAATTACTACATGGATTGTTTCTAAATGAAATCTAATAAACTTGAATTCATGTAAATAGTAAAAGATCAAAAGAGAGTTAGGCGGTAGGTTTCAAGAAGTTGGATTTGTGGGTTGGAAAAATGGACAAAGGTGGTAGAATGAGAGGGAAGAAAGAGAGAAAAGGGAGAGATTGGGTGAAGAGGAAGAGAAAGAACATGAAAGGGCTGAAAGAGAAAAAGAGAGTAAGAGAAGAAGAGAAAGAAAGAGAGAGAACGTGGTAGGTCACAGGAAGTCACTGTCACTGTTACTGTCCTCCTGTTGTTCATCGATTTGCTTGAGCGGGCCCAGTAATGTCTCCATTATGAGACTTGTTGTTACTGTGTTTGTCATATTGAATACATCACGGGTAGCTTGCCAGGCTTTGCCCCGTGGGCGAGATACTCTCGGTAGCTTGCTGGGCTCTCCAAGAGAGGCGGAGGAATCAAACCTGGCTTGGCCACGCCGGCTGTGCACAAGGCAAATGCCCTACTACTGTGCTATTGCTCCAACCCCAGTTTATAGGAAAAAGAAGGAAAAAGAGTCTATCTTTTCATCTTTTTGCTCCTACTCACATAGTAACCAAGTTCTGCCCAAATAATAGAGTGAATATTGATATGTAATTTCTTATCCTATAGCTTTTTCTTCTTGCATGCTGATGTAAAATATATTCTAATGAATCCAGTCCCTTGAAGGGACAGCAAAAAAGAAACAAAACAGAATTGACGTGGTTTCCTGAGTTATCCCTGGGAGATCTGTCCAGGCAGCCATGGAGTCGGGAAATCTCACAACTTTTTCAGGAACAAAAATTAAAACTTGTAGACTTAGTTCACTAAATCTGAATTTGCTTACTATAACCTACTGAGATTTTGCCAAACATGTATATGAATTATATATTCCAATAACAATTGGGCCACATTAGCACGTGACAGGGACAAATGGAGACATTACTGGTGCCTGCTGAACAAACTGATGAACAATGGGATGACAGTGCTACAGTGTTAATAACAATTCTGGAAAAATTATAACTTTTTCCCATTTTTGTCTTATTTGACACTTCATCAAAATAATGCACTGTTATATACTTATTCCAAATAACAATGTGTTCTTTAAGCAGCAAGATACTTTTATTTTAAGTTAATACTTGATAGGGGTGAGGTTGATCTCACTAAAAGTCGTTGAATAATGCACAGTGTTATTTTCAGGAAGGATCGTTTGAGTGTTGGCATGTTGAGAAGGCTCCTTGTACAGTCCAAATGGATCAAGTATTATATTGGTTGGATTTTTGCCACTTCTTTGCTTCTGACTTTACAACTAAGTCACAAGAACAGCCTTTTATTTCCTAGTCCAATTGGCCCCAAGGCTGAATCTTTTTCTTGATTGTCTCTCACTGAACAGCTTTGAACTGCACTTAAAAAACTCTTCATCCTTGGGGCATGAGGGGGAAGATTTTGAGGCTGAGGTTGTTAAAATGATTTAACTTCATCATCTCTTGTTAGATCTGAATCACTAAGAAAGCAGACAGGTAATATATATGATAATCTATTAAGACAAATATATGATTTCATTCACATATACTTAGCAGCCTCTGGGCTCTGTGAAGGTGGGAAGGTGAGCTTGACTCAGCCCAGACCCTCAGAGAGCTTCCACTGAACAGAAGAGGAGAGACACACAGGCAGTCACGGTGTATAAGAAGGGAATTTCATCGTGTGTATTTGTCAAGATTAATTGAGTAGGGCAAATTTATGATTACAATACACTTTTGGACAGTTGAAACAGAAGTCTATAAAAGCAATAACTAACATTGGATTTATTTGTTAGACTCCCCATTCCTCTGCTTCTAGAAATATCTCCTTTAGATTCATTTTATTACTGCATTTATTCAATATGTTTACTTGCTAGTTCTGATTTTAAGGCTTTATAGATAGAGCACTCAATAAAGTGCTTGCTTACCTGCATAGGGCCTACCTGATTCTGATCATTGCCACCATGGAGAGCCCCCTGAAGTTTGGAGTTATCCCCAAGAATAGAGCCAAGATTAAGCCTTGTATATCCCAGTACCCACCTACCCCCACCCAAATGACTATTTTCTCTTGAAAAACTAATATGTTCACTGATCATTTAAAATTCACTTACTTTAAGTGTGTTTACATCATACTCATTTCACAGACATGTCACGATCACAATCATCCTGTTGTTCATCGATTGCCTCAAGCAGGCACCAGTAACATATCCTTCTTCCTAGCCCTGAGATTTTAAAAGAGCCATATTCCATGCTCTTTCAGGGTTAGGAGAATGAGACCCATCATTATTACTGGTATTTGGCATATTAAGTACGATCCGGGAAGTTTGCCAGACTCTGCCATGGGGGCAGGATACTTTCAGTAGCCTGCTGGGTTCTCCAATATAAGAACAAGATAATAAGAATGAGATAATAAGCTTCCAGGAGCTGGATTTTATAGTTTCTGGGTCTTGGCCATTGATGGGAACACCTGGCATAACAAGTTTATAAATTTCACAGGTTTCTAAATTTAAACAGTGCAAAAATGCTTTGTAAATATAGGCCTGAAGAAATAGTTTGGTGACTTAGAATACCTGACTTGCAAGTATAAGGCCATGAGTTCAATCCTCATTGCTATCATATGTACCCAGTGTGGTCTTTGTCACTGCAGTTTGAGATTGGCAGCTCTTTGATCCCTGACACCAAGAATGATTTTCAGCTGTAGCCCAGCCAGATGTGTGTAAGTGTTACAAGAGAAAGGCAGAATCTCTGGCTGCACCTCAGCTAGAAATTATCTCAGCACTATAGCAGAAATGTGCCTCCTTCGAGAACCACTGTGACCTCCCCAACCAACAGCAAAAACTACACCAGGACCACCACAATTAAAGAGTGAAATTCCCATAAAATATGCGTGTAACTACTGCAACTAAATGAGTGTGACTCCTGGTGAGTGGCACAGTCAAGCATCTGAGCATCACTGCCTGATGGGTGACCTCTGCTATGCACTGTGATTGAACGTGTGAGAACCGATCCTGGCATATGTGCCAGCTCTTGTCATTACAACTTAAACTGTAAAAAATAGACTGGAGAGATAAAAACATTAAGAAATCAATTTAAAAATAAAAGAAATGTAGGCTACAATATCAAAACTCAGTTGTTAATATTGCAAGATCTAAACCAGACTTAAAACCCTGAAGCTCATCTCTCCAAATAAAGCAAACAAACAAAAGGAGTAGTCCAAAACAAATGCATGGGCCTGTGGATGTGGCTCAATGGTAGGGCACACTTCCTGAGTGTGTGTGAGGTTCTGGATTAAATCACAAAAATGGGAAGGTAGAGAGAGAGAGAGAGAGAGAGAGAGAGAGAGAGAGAGAGAGATTAAGTGTGACAGAGAAAACAAGTGAGGCAGAGAGAAAGAAAGAAAGAAAGAAAGAAAGAAAGAAAGAAAGAAAGAAAGAAAGAAAGAAAGAAGGGAAGAAAGAAGGGAAGAAAGAAGGAAGGAGAAAGAAAAGAGGGAGGGAAGGAGGGAGGGAGGGAGGAAAGAGAAAGAAAGAAAGAAAGAAAGAAAGAAAGAAAGAAAGAAAGAAAGAGAGAGAGAATCGTTCATACTCTTTTCCAAAAGGGCTGAACCAGTCAGCATTCCCACCAGCAGTGAAGAAGGGTCCCTTTCTCACCACATCTGCGCCAGCACCGGTTGCTTTTGTTCTTTTGGATGTGGGCCAGTCTCTGTGGTGTGAGATGATATATAATTGTGGTTTTGATATGCATCTCCTGATGATTAATGATGTACTCCATGGCTTAGAGGCCAGCTACACATGCTAGGGGAAAAGGCAGCTCAGATAGAGAAAGGAGCACCAAATAAAGGGTGAGGATCCTCCCAGGATGGGAGAAGCATGCTGAAAGTAGACTATAGACCCAAGCACGATTGCCACTCAATGCCTCTTTTGCAAACCACAACACCCGAAAGGAGAAAGAGAACAAAAGGGAATGTCCTGCCACAGAGGCAGGGTAGGATGAGGGGGGTGGGGGATGGGAGGGATACTGGGATCCGTGGTGATAGAAAATGGGCACTGGTGGAAGGATGGGTATTTGATCATTGTATAATTGAAACTCAAGCACAAAAATTTGTAAGTCTACTATTGTACCTCATGGTGTTTAACTAATAAAAATTAAAAATAAATAAAATTCTGCTCAGTGGCAAAAAAAGAGAGAAAGAAAGAAAGAAAGAAAGAAAGAAAGAAAGAAAGAAAGAAAGAAAGGGAGAGAAAGGAAGAAAAGAAGAAAGGAAGGAAGGAAGGAAGAAAAAGAAAGAAAGAAAGAAAGAAAGAAAGGAAGGAAGAAAAGAAAGAAAGAAAGAGTTACAAGCATGTGGAAATGGAATGTAGGTTGTCTCAAATATTTATGACAGGTGACAAAAAAACAAGTTTTAGAAACAGTATAGGAAAATAATAGGTTATCAAATACAGTTTTTCTTGAAATGTTTCCCAAATTACTGTGTATGCAACATAGATTCTGAAAAATCTTGAAATGGGAATAAATGTAATCAGAAATCCTTTCATGAGGAACTCTTCATCTTTTATTTTTTATTAGTGAAACACCATGAGGTACAGTTGTAGACTTGCACACTTTCATGCTTCGGTTTCAGTTATACAATGATCAAGTATCCATCCCTACACCAGTGCCCATTCTCCACCAACAATGATCCCAGTAGCCCTCCCATCCCCCATCCTATCTCCCTCCCCCCATCTCACCCCACCTCTGTGGAAGGGTATTCCCTTTTGCTCTCTCTTTCCTTTAGGATGTTGTAGTTTGCAATAGAGGTAGTGAGTGGTCATTGTGTTCGCTCTGTAGTCTACTTTCAGCACACATCTCGCATCCCGAGTGAGACCTCCAAACACCCTTTACTTGGTGTTCCCTTCTCTATCTGAGCTGCTTTTTCTCCCGGCATGTGCTGCCAGATTCCAATCTGTGGAGCAGACCTCCTGGTGCTTATCTCAACTATTCTTCGGTGTCTGTCTCCCATTCTGTTACTTTATATTCCCCAGATGAGTGCAGTCTTTCTATGTCTGTCCCTCTCTTTCCAACTCATTTCATTTAGCAAGATACTTTTCATGTAGAACCACTTGTATGCAAATTTTATGACTTCATCTTTTCTAACAGCTACATAGTATCCATTACGTAGATGTATCAAAGTTTCTTTAACCAGTCATCTGTTCTCCGGCACTCAGATTTTTTCCAGATTTTGGCTATTGTGAACAGTGCAGCAATGAACATACAAGTGCAGATGTCATTTTGACTGTACTTTTTTACCTCTCCAGGATATATTCCCAGGAGTGGTATTGCTGGGTCAAATGGGAGCTCAATTTCTAATTTTTTGAGAATCATCTATACTGTTTTCCAAAAGAGCTGAACCAGTCGGCATTCCCACCAGCAGTGAAGGGGAGTCCCTTTCTCACCACATCCACATCAACACCAGTTGCTTTTGTTCTTTTGGATGTGGGCCAGTCTCTGTGGTGTGAGATGATATCTTATTGTTGTTTTGATCTGCATCTCCCTGATGATTAGTGATGTAGAGCATTTTCTCATGTGCCTTTTAGCCATTCAGATTTCTTCTTTGAGAAATTTTCTGTTCATTTTGTCGCCCCATTTTTTGATGGGGTTGGATGTTTTCTTCTGGTGGAGTTCAACCAGTGCTTTGTATATTCTTGATATCAACCCCTTGTCAGATGGATATTGGGTGAATATCCTTTCCCATTCTGTAAACTGTTGTATTTTGGTCGCTGTCTCTTCTGAGGTATAGAAGCTTCTTAGTTTAAGATAGTCCCATTGGTTTATCTCTGTTTTCATTTGCTTGAGCAGTAGAATGTCATCTTTGAAGATGCCGTTAGCTTCAATGTCATGGAGGGATTTGCCAACCTTTTACATGGTGTTAAGTAGAGATTTGAGCCCATTTTTTGCATGTAACTGTCCAGTTTTGCCAGCACAAATTTGTTAAAAGGCTTACCTTGCTCCACTTCACATATCTTGCTACCTTATCAAAGATTAGATTAACATATATTTGGAGGGGGATGTCAGTATATTCAACTCTGTTCCATTTCATCTACCGAATCCTTTATTCATGACACTTCTGTGTGCAGCTTTGCAATTTCTGCTCTCATTTCTTCCTGTAATTTCTCGATTGTCCTATCCATTGTTTCTTTCATGTCCTCCTTTAATTTACTGGATATCTGTCCCACCGTTTCTTTGAGTTCATTGAACATCTTCAATAGTTCATGTCTGAATTTTTTATTGGAGAGCTCACCTTTGTGAGTAATGCCTACTGAGGCTTCTGGACTCTTTAATATCATCCTCTCCTGGTGGTGGGGATTTACGCTTTCTTCATGTTGTGGTGGTGGTATGGAGACTGAGATGTAACAGCAGATTGCTGGGTATGAGTACAATAATTGCAGCCCCAAAATAGGCTACATCCACTTCGGCGGAGGCCACGCCCCCTGTGTCAGAGGCCACGCCCTCTGCAGCACTGTAGCTGGGGGTGGAGGGGTCGGGGTGGGGGGGTGTTGGGATCAGGAAGGCTCAAACACACCTGAGTGGGAAACAAAACGTCTGCTGTGTTGGGAATCTGCGTGCTGCCCAGCAGGGCAGCCCAGGGACTCTTCATCTTTAACCCTGATCAATCATTTTTTATTTCACAGAGTAAAGAAGAATTAGGATTTTGACACAAGGTGTGGCAATATTAACACTACAGAAATGTGACCTGTGGCCATCTCAGGAATAGAGTCATTTTGTCTGTTCCTTGGCACTTCCCAGTAGCTCTTAAAGAGCTCTCCAGCTGTCCAGTTTATTTTTAGCAAAAGAAATAAAAACATTTTCTACTGGAGTTTTCCCTGGTCACAGTAAATAGTAATGTACTTACACTCAAAGAGAACCTAGTTCAGCTCTATAGCTTTCACTTACTTAATCACTTAACTTCCCGTTATTCGTCGATTTGCTCGAGCGGGCGCCAGTAACGTCTCCATTTGTCCCTGTCGCGTGCTAGTGTAGCTCAATGACATCTCTTCGCTCCGGGAACATGAAGGGCCTCAAACCGATCGTTTATGATCTTGACGAAGAAGTCTGACCATCTGGTAGGTGGGCGGCCACGCGGTCTTTTGACACCCCGTGGAATCCAGTCAGTAACAGCTCTAGTCCAGCGGTCGTCTTTAAATCTCATTACATGACCAGCCCATCTGATTTTCGACACCTTGTCAAATGAGACAGCGTCCCTGATTCTTGATCGTTGATGGATGTCAGAACTCCGGATTCTTTCTCTCATTTGAGTGAAACGTGATATTCCAAGCATAGCTCTTTCTATTCTTCTTTGGGAGACCTGAATAGCGTTCTCATCTTGTTTGCGTAGGGCCCAGGTCTCTGAGGCATAAGTTAATGCAGGAAGAACAGTGGAATCAAAGAGAGGTGCCCGGAGCCGGAGGTTCTTCGTCCTCTTAGCTATTTCTTCAACGTTCTTGAAGGCGTTCCAAGCTGCTCTCTTCCTCCTGCACAGCTTGGGTGCCAGGTCATTTTTCATGTTGACCTCTCGACCTAGGTACACATAGCTGTTGTATTCGGAGATGGTCGTTCCGTTGAGAGCGAATGGGGCGTCAGGAACGAGGCTGTTTCTCATAAACATTGTCTTCGTAAGATTCAGCTGTAGTCCTACCTTTCCACACTCACGGTCAAAGTCGGCCAGCATTTGTGCTGCTTGGCTGATGTTTGGTGTTATTAAAACAATGTCATCAGCAAAGCGGAGGTGGTGTAGTTGCCGACCATCTATCTTCACTCCCATTCCTTCCCATTCCAGTCGTCGCATGATGTTCTCGAGGGTGGCACTGAAGAGTTTCGGTGAAATGGTATCACCCTCCCGCACCCCTCTCTTGACATCAACGATCACTTCTTTGTAGAATGGTGAGATCCTGGTAGTGAATCCGCAATACAGCTCACGGAGGATCCTGATGTATTGGGCTTGAATGCCCTGATTGGCTAGGGCTTCAATGACCGCTTCCGTCTCAACAGAATCAAAGGCCTTCTTTAAATCAATGAACGTTAAACAGAGCGGCATCTTGAACTCCCGAGAAACCTCAATGAGCTTGGTTATCGTGTGGATATGGTCGATGGTGCTGAATCCTTTACGGAACCCGGCTTGCTCGCATGGTTGTCCTTCATCTAGTGTTCTGCCAATCCTATTTAGGATGACTCGAGTGAACAACTTGTAGATGACAGACAATAGGCAGATCGGGCGATAGTTGCCAATGTCATGGATGTCTCCCTTCTTGAACAGTAGTACGGTCCTGCTGGTTTTCCATTGGGACGGAACCTTGCATTCAGACAGGTAGCGAGTGAAGAGCCGAGCCAGTGTATTGATGAATACTGACGGCAGGTTCTTCAGGTGTTCAGGTCTGACCTTGTCTGGGCCAGGTGCTGTTTATTTCTTTACCGACGAAATGGCGTGTTGGATTTCGGAAGGGAGAACATTGGGAACAACATATCCATCCTGTGGAATTTGGTATGTCGGCAAGTGGACATGGCTATCGAAGAGATTTGAGTAGAAGTCATGGATAATCTTCTCCATTGCCATTCTGGAGGATGTGATGGATCCATCAGGACGTCGGAGGACACTACTTCCACTACCCAGCCGTCGCCACACTTCAGTATGCTCTCTGGACCCGCGTGGCAGCTCCGGCCGAGACTCACGCACGAGTGAAGACCCACAGAACAAGATAAGCGGAACTCTCTGAGACCTTGAACTCCAGGCTCGGCAGACCCAGGGACAGAGCTTCTCTGCTTGCTCCCACCAACCACAGGTGACAAAGGGATTCTAATCAGGAGCCCCACCCTACCCTGCCCTGTCTGTTTCCATCAACCACCCAGGGATCGAATTGCGCACAGGAGACCCACCCTACCCAGATAAATACCCCACTGGCAGACTTCCACTATCGACACTACTTCCACTACCCAGCCGTCACCACACTTCAGGATGTTTTCTGGACCTGTGCGGCCGCAAAGCGGCCGCACGACACATCATAAAACACTAAATACCCATCTTCCGGAATTGTCGTACCATATTTAATAGGGTTCAAATATGGTAACACCTACTAGGGTTATTAGAGGTTGCCCAAAAGCCTCTATCCCTCTCGGAAAGACTGGCAAGCTACCGAGAGTATTCTGACCGCACGGAAGAGCCTGGCAAGCTATCCGTTGTGTATTCGATATGCCAAAACCAGTAACTACAACTGGTCTCTATAGCTTTACGTTTTGGAAACTTGAGATTCTAAGAGGTACAGTTCTTGCTCAACATAACAACCTTCATCGACTTGACAATAATGTTGTCACTTGTTGTGCCCTTCCTGTGCTTTTCTCTATGCTGTACATATGTTGCACCATGTCACTCTTTTAACAATTCTGTTTTACTCATCATTTATTAGTGAGGAAATGTTCTATATAAAAATTATATAATGTGCTTAGTGTCACACAGCTAAAAAATTAAGTTGTGGGATTCCTTCTTGAAGCTGCCATTATTTAAAAAATATATTAATTGGTTTGTGTATATTAATATTAATATATTATTAAAATTATGTAATTATATAATACTTATGATTTGTTTATATAATGTCAAGTTACATACACGGGTCATACCCTATGATGCTCAAGGCCACCAAGTGCCACATCTAGTGGTTCTCAAACCATGTAGTGAAGGGCCTGCATTCTCAATCATTGTACCAAATAGCTTGTTGGTTGTGATATTATAATTACTAGCCATGAATCAGAATTAATAACCAAATTCAATACAGTTATCACACAATTAATTTGCCACACTTTACATACTAAAAAGCACCACTAGGAATGATTCCTGAGTACAGAGCCAGGAGTAACCCATAAGCATCCCTGAGTGTGACCCAAATGCTGAGCCAACGAATGAATCAAAATAACACATAAAATACAATTCTTTTCTGAAACAAAATTTCACCAACACATTAAAAAAGATGGTTTCAATCACATAATTAATTTCCTTTAAAATTTAACTTTTCTTATAACAGAGGATAAAATATAGCACAGTGCGTAGAGAGAAAATTGTGTACCTACCTGCTGTGCCTGCTCTGGCCTCTATGCTCCTAATTTTAAAACACACAATTGTTTCTTCAACTTCTGTTTTGTCACAAATGTGCCTTCGCTCTGATTTTCTTTCAAAGGTAAAATCTATATATTCAATATCAATTTATTCAACAAATATTTACTGACCATTCATTATATGCCCCTTGAATTGAATAGTGGACATTAGCCTGACCTTTGGGTTAAGAAAAGTAAGCACCTCTTTATCAACTTGATAGTAAATGGTACATTAAAATTCAGTTGACCTTTTAAAAAGACCGAAACTGTCTCTTGCTGGATGTGTGATTGCTTAGGAAACTTCCATGACACAGAAGCTAAAATAGGTTTTTGATTTTTTTTTTGGTAAACTTTTTAAAACTTTTTAATGAGTCACTGTGAGATGCAATTACAGATTTACAAACTTTCGTGAATATGTTTCAGTCATACAATGGTCGAGGACCCATCCCTCCACCAGTGCCCATTCTCCACCACCAATTTTCCCAGGATACTTCCTGCCACCCCAATCCCTTCCCCCCTCCCCCAGTCTCTGTAGCAGGCACATTCCATTTTACTCTCTCTCCTTTTGGATGTTATGGTTTTCAGTACAGGTATTAGCTGGACATTATATTCTGTCTATAGTCTACTTTCAGCACGCATCTCTCATCCCGAGCGAGCCCTCCAACCATCCTTTACTTGGTGGTCCCTTCATGATCTGAGGTAACTTTTCCCCCAGCATGTGAGGCTGGCTTTCAAGCTCTAGAACAATTCTCCTCATCCTTATCTACACTATTCTTGGGTGTTAGTCTCCCATTATATCACTTTATATTCCACAAATAAGTGCAGTCATTCTATGTCTGTCCCTCTCTTTCTGACTCATTTCACTTAGCATGATACTCTCCATGTCGATTCACTTATATGCAAACCTCATGACTTCATCTTTTATAACAGTTACATAGTATTCCATTGTGTAGATGTACCAGAGTTTCTTTAGCCAGTCATCTGTTCTCGGGTACTCAGGTTCTTCTCAGATTCTAGCTATTGTAAATAGTGCTGCAATAAACATACAAGTGCAGATATCATTTCTACTGTATTTTTTTTGCATCTCTGGGATGCAAATACCCAGAAGTGATATTGCTGGGTCAAATAGGAGCTCAATTTCTAATTTTCTGAGAAATGTCCACATTGTTTTCCAAAATGGCCAAACCATTTGGCATTCCCACCAGCAGTCAAGGAGAGTCCCCTTCTCCCCATATCCATGCCAACACCAGTTGCTTTTTTTCTTTTGGATGTGTGCCAGTCTCTATGGTGTAATATGATATTTCATTGTTTTGAACTGCATCTCCCTGATGATTAATTAGTGATAAAGAACATTTTTTTTCATGTGTCTATGGCTATTCGAATTTCTTCTTTGAGAAAGTTTCTATTCATTTCATCACCCCATTTTCTGATGAGGTTGGATGTTTTCTTCTTGTAAAGTTCAACCAGTGCCTTGTATGTCTTTAATGTTAACCCCTTATCGGATGAAATATCCTTTCCCATTCTGTATACTGTCTTTTTATTCTGGTAACTGTTTCTTTTGAGGTACAAAAGCTTCTTGGTTTAAGATAGAAATTTGTTTATTTCTTTTTCCGCTTGCTGAGTCAGTGGCATTTTGTCATTGAAGATACCTTTAACTTCAATGTTACGGAGGGTTTTGCCGACCTTTTCTTCAATGTACCTTATAGATTATAGTCTAATGTGGAGATCATTAATCCATTTTGATCTGACTTTTGTGTATGGTGTTAGGTAGAGGTCTGAGCCCATTTTTTGCATGTAGCTGTCAAGTTTTGCCAGCACCATTTGTTAAAGGGGCTTTCCTTGCTTCATTTCACATTTCTTGTTCCTTATCAAAGGTTAGATGATCATATATTTGAGGATATGTGTAAGGATATCCAACCCTATTCCATTTGTCTTTGGATCTGTCTTTGTTCCAATATCATGCTGTTTTAATTATTACCACTTTGTAATAGGTTATGAGGTTGGGGAAGGTGATGCCACTCAATTTGTTTTTCCCCAAAATTGCTTTAGCTATTCGTGGGGGCTTGTTCTATATGAATGTCAGGAGTGCTTGATCAATTTCTTTCAAGACTGTCATAGGTATCCTTATAGGGATCGCAATGAATCTGTCTAATGATTTGGGGAGTATTGCCATTTTGACCATGTTAATTCTCCCAATTGATAAGCAGGGGATATGTTTCTATTTTCCCATATCTTCCATTATTTTCTAAATGGCGTTTTGTAGTTTTCTTTGTAGAGGTCCTTGACCTTCTTAGGTAAGCTGATTCCAAGGTACTTGATTTTCTAAGGCATGATTGTGAACAGGATTGCTTTTTTCAGATCACTTCCTTCTCTCTCATTATTTGCATATAGGAAACCCATGGGCTTTTGGATGTTGGTTTTATAGCCTGTGACTGTACTATACAAGTCTATAGTTTCTAGGAGCTTCATGATAGAGTCTTTAGGGCTCTCTAAATATATTATCATGTCATCTACAGATAGTGAGAGCATGATTTCTTCCGTTCTTATCTGGATGCCCTTAGTATCTTTTTCTTGCTTAACTGCTATTTCAAGTACTTCCAGTGTTATATTGAATAGGAGAGATCAAAGTGGTTATCCTTGTCTTGTCCTTGATCTTAGAAGAAAGACTCTTTACTTTTTCCCCATTTAGAATAATGCTTGCCATAGGCTTGTGATAGATGGCTTGGAATATTTTGAGGAAAGTTCCTTCAATACCCATTTGGTGAGAGTTTTCATTATTAATGGGTGTTGGATTTTGTCAAACGCTTTCTCTGTGTCTATTGATCATATGGTTTTTTATCTTTTCTTTTATCGATATAATGAAATATGTTGATTTACTTGCGAATGTTAAACCATCTTTGCATCCCCAGTATGAATCCCACTTGATCGTGGTGTATGATCTTTTTGATGAGTTGATGGATTCTATTTGCTAATATTTTGTTGAGGATCATCGCATCTGTGTTCATCAGAGATATTGGTCAATAGTTTATGTGTGTGTGTGTGTGTGTGTGTGTGTGTGTGTGTGTGTGTGTTTGCTTTTGGTATTAGGGAGATATGTGCCTCATAGAAATTGTTTGGGAGTGTTACTGTTTCTTCAGTTTCCTGGAAACACTTGAGAAGAACTGGCAATCGGTCCTCTTCAAATGTTTGGAAGAATTCGCTAGTGAATCCATCTGAACCTGGGCTTTTGTTTTGGGGAAGACTTTTGATTACAGCTTCAATTTCCTTGATAGTAATAAGACTATTCAGGTATTCCAAATCTTCTTGATTCAATTCTGGGAGTTTATAGAAATCCGGGAATTTATCCATTTCTTCTAGGTTCTCTTGTTTTGTGGCAAACAGATTTTCAAAGTAATCTCTGATGATCTTATTTGGTTTTTGTTGTGATGTTCCACTTTTCATTTCTGATTCGGTTTATTAGGCTTCTCTCTCTCTTTGTGAGTCTTGCTAGTGGTTTATTAATCTTGTTTATTTTCTTGAAGAACCAGCTCTTAGTTTTATTGATCATTCAGATTTTGGGGGGGGGCGGAGGGGGGGTTTCCATGTCATTAATTTCTGCTCTCAGTTTTATTATTTCTTTGGTTTTGCCGGGTTTGGGCTCCTTTTTTTGATCCTTTTTTAATATTTTTCTTTTTCTTTTTTTTGCTTTTGGATCACACCCGATGTCGCACAGGACTTACTCCTGGCTCATGCACTAAGGAATTACACCTGGTGGTGCCCCAGGAACCATATGGGATGCCGGGAATCTAACCCGGGTCGGCTGCATGCAAGGCAAATGCCCAACCCACTGTGCTATCACTCCATCCCCCCTTTTCTAAGACCTTGAATTGTAAAGTCAGGTTGTTTATGTGGGCCCTTTCGCCCTTCCTGAGAAATGCTGTAGGGCTATAAAATTTCCTTTTAACATGGATTTTGCTGTGTCCCACAGATTCTGCTAGCTCCTGTCTACATTCTTATTTGTTTCCAGTATCTTTTGATTTCTTCCTTGATTTCCTCTCTGACACACTCATTGTTCAACATTGAATTGTTTGTTTTCCAGGTGTTTGATTTCATTCTCCGCGTCTATATGTGATTAACTTCTACCTCCTGTGCAACATGGTCTGAAAAGATAGTTGATACAATTTCTATCTTCCTGATTCTATTGAGGTATGTTTTGTGACCTAGCATGTAGTCTATCTTGAAAATGTTCTGTGTGCACTGGAAAAGAATGTACATTTGGCTTTTGGGGGGGGGATAGAAAGCCCTTTAAAGATCCCTCTTTCTTCCATTTCTTCCTTCTAAGTCAGTGTTTCTTTGGTGAGTTTTAATCTTGTTGATCTATCCAGAGGTTATAAAACTGTTTTAAAGTCTCCAACTATTATTGTGTCGCTTCCAACGTCGTCCTTGAAGTTTATTAGCAGTTGTTTTAAGTATTTATCTGGTTCCCCATTGGGTGCCTTTTCTTCATTGTCAGAAAGTAGGCTGCTTTCTCTACTTTAAATTTTGAAGTTCTTTTAAGAACTTCAATACCCTTGACTTTTAAATTTGTATTCTGATTTGCTGTGCAAAATATTAATTATGGAGAAAAAAGAAAAATTTTGAAAAGGAAAAGAAAACATTACTATAATTTAGTATTGTTAGAAAATTTCATTTCTGTGATGTTTGTTAAATTAAACATTATATCATTTGAATGTTCAAATAATGCCATACTTTATATTTTGCCAAAACTTTAAAAAGTACATTTTTAAAGGTAAAATGAAAAACAGTTTTGAATCCAGTATATGCCTGTCATGTGTGAATTCTTGAGTTTTATCTTGGCACAACCTGACCCTGTGAGAACTTCAGGTGTAACCTCTAAACACTGAAAAAAAATAAAGTCTTAAAAAGATAGTACTTCAAAAATTTCAGTGGATTTATTTGATAAGGTGCATTTAGTTTTTAAACTGAAACTGTTAGAAAGAATTTTTAAAATTATTCTATCGTCATAATACTACAATTCAACAGTAGCTTGTTCAACATGGTATTGTTTATATTACACCATAGTTAAGGGAAATTGAACCAGGCTTTTTAGCATTTAAAACTTTCTATAAAGGGGCTAAGGAGATGGGAACGGCATATCCATCCTGCGAAATTTGGTATGTGGGCAGGTGGAGGTAGCTGTCAAAGAGATCAGAGTAGAAGTCATGGATAATCTTCTCCATTGCCCTTCTGGAAGATGTGATAGATCCATTAGGATGTTGGAGGGCAGTCATCTTGGTCTTGTAGCTGGCGAAGGACAGGTGGATTTTGCTAATGCTTTTCCTGGCTTCTGCTGCATCGCCCAGCACTGCTGCTCTTCTCTCTTTAAGGTCTTCCTTTATCGCTTCTCTGCACTGCTTTGCTAGCTTGGACATTCACTTTCAGTTGCCTGAGGCTCACACCAAGCCACGTTGGCGAATGAGCTCAAGAGTTTTCGAAAACAAGCGTTTTTTTGTGGCTATCTCTCTCTCGGTGTTCCTCGCAGAATCATGGAGGTGCTGAACCAGTCGATCATATTCTTCATCAATGTTGTCAATGACGGCATCTTCCCATGTTGCTGCAATAATTCCAAAGAGCTCCCAGTTGGTGGTCATTCTGGCAGTTTTCTTAAACTTTGCAGCCCTTTCTCCCCACTTAGAATTTTGCATGATGGAGACAGTAGTCCGATCCTGTTTGGAATTTTGGGACAACAGTGACATCGGATAGGCAAAACCATAGATTGAATATGAATATAAGTCACACAAATAATTTCAAACTCTTAGAATTCACATTAAAAATAGATAGGTAAAAGTAAATGGTATGGTATATTATTTAGTTTACTATATCCAAAATTATCATTTACATTTATTATTTTTAAATATCATCAGTATGAAATGTCATTGAGATATTTACTTCTTTTTGGCTTTTGACTTTTTGGGTCACACCTGGCAGTGCTCAGTGACTACTCCTGGCTCTGCACTAAGGAATTACTCCTGGCAGTATGCTGGGAATTGAACCAGGGCCGGATGCATGCAAGGCAGCCCCTAGCTACTTTACTATCACTCCAGCTCCCAGATACTTACTTTTTTAAAATGTCTTTGAAATATCTATGGTAACTACAAGAAGTCACATTTCCAGCATTCAGTATCCATATTACCCAGTGCCTTGAACTTGGACAGAGAACTGTAGCACAAGCGAGAACTATTTCTTGTTGCAGTGTCTATTAGACTTTATCCATGACCATTTATTCCTCTTTAAATTCATTCTTTATGACTAAAAAGAATTATTTTTTAACAAAATCAGATTTTTATTCAAAGTCAAAATTTTATTTGTTTACATTTTACTTCATTTTCCCCACTTTATTTAAACACTGTGGTTCACAAAGTTGTTCGTGATGATTTATTACAGGCTATTCAACACGAGTCCCACCACCACTGTAACCTTGCCTCATCATTTTCTTCATTTTCCCAACCATCAACCACCCCACAAGCCTGCCTCCCTAGCAGGCCCACAATAATTTATTTTATATTGCTTAAATGGGGCTGGAGCGATAGCACAGCGGGTAGGGCGTCTGCCTTGCACGCAGCCAACATGGCCGACGCGAGTTCGATTCCTCCGCCCCTCTCGGAGAGCCCAGCAAGCTACAGAGAGTATTTGGATATGCCAGACACAGTAACAACAAAGTCTCCAATGGAGATGTTACTGGGCCCGCTCGAGCAAATCGACGATCAACGGGAGGGCCTTTACTTTACTTTACTTTAATTGCTTAAATGACTAAGTCCTTGTCTGAGTGTTTGCTAAGCTGTTGTTGCAAGGTAAACCCTCTGTGTTAATGCTTTTGTTAGTTGAGATTGGTTGGGTTCCATGTTAAATCCCATTCAGTCTGGTGTGCTGCTACTGGGATGTCAGTGTTGTCGAGTTTGGAGACATCACTCCAGAAAATTTGAATATTTGGGGGGTATGGTGCCAACAACAGGTCAACCTGTACTTGAAGGGTAAGTGCATCAGCAGCCTGATGTTGCCTTCAGGCTTCCTGATACCCCAAAATTGCCACTGTGTCTTTGGCCAGATGCCAACTATGTGGGAACAAGTTTGCCACAAAATTAAACAGCCAAAAGTTAGGTATGTGGAGTCACACCCACAAACCACCTCCAGCTCAGCTATACAAGCTCACTCAGAGTTGGGATGGGCTACCTCCCCCAGCCCCAATACACATAGGAGAACTAGCAGTAACCCCCATGAACCAACTCCAGTACCACCCTGTAAGCTTTACAATTGGCCTTGCCTCAGAGACCCCTAAATAAATCTCGAAAGAGATCAAAAGCCAGTTAAGCTCAGACCCATACATGACTGAACATTCTGGAGTAAACTGGAGGGGATGGGTTGGCCTGTGCCCATCCAAGCAGAGTCCCAGGCAGCCATTTGTTTCCGCAATCGAAACTTGCTGCCATACCCCAAGCCTGACTCTACCATCTCAGGATGGACCTCACCAAGATATAGCACTGTCCTGTAGCACTATCCTCCCATTGTTCATCGATTTGCTCAAGCGGGTACCAGTATGTCTCACAACAAATTGTGAGACTTGTTACTATTTTTGGCATACTGAATACGTAACAAAGAGTTTGCCAGCCTTTGCTGTGTGGGCGAAATACTCTCAGTAGCTTGCTGGGTTCTCTGAGAGCAGGGGAAAGAATCAAATCTTGGTTGACTATGTCGGCCATGTGCAAGGCAAATACCTTACCCACTGTACTATCACTCCAGCCCACTCCATCCATACCAAGATGTAATCTGCTGAAAATTTTGAAGTGTGGATCTTAGTGCACTGACAGCCCTTGCCCAGAGACACAGTAGCAAGTCCTGGAAGATAACACAGTGCCGGAGATCTTTCTAGGTCCCATACTGAGTCAATATCACTGGGACACCCCAGATGGAGCAGGTGCAGTCTCCCTGCCTACTCCAGATGGAATCCCAGTGACCAAGAGCTTCCACAAGCAAGGCCCAGGAATGTGGGTTCCAGGATTACATCTCCAGGCTGAGTGGTGGTAGAGAACCTGGACTGTCCCTCCCTGTGTCCCCGCCCGCCCAGAAGACTGGCTGTCATCTCCACAATTAGCCTCTGGGCACCATCTTAGCACACCAACAGCCCTGGCCCAGAGACACAGCAGCAAGTCCCAGGTGACACCACAGCACTGGAGATCTCTCGGGGCCCCATAATGAGCCAATATCATCAGGACACCCCAGATGGAGTAGATGCAATCTCCCCACCTACTCCAGATGGAATCCCGGTGACCAAGAGCTTTCAAAGCAAGGCCTACATATGTGGGTTCAGGACTAAATCTCCAGGCTCCATGGTGGCAGAGGAACTGGGCTATCCCTCCTTGGGTTACCACCTGCCCAGAAGACTGGCTGTCACACCCACAATTTGCCTCCGGGTGCCATCTTAGTGCACCAACAGCCCTGGCCTAGAGGCTACCAATTGAATCCCAAAATGGATTAGTGCCATACAGAGATGTCTCTGGAACCCAACAATTTACAATCTAGAAATTTACATTTACAATCACACCCATGTGAGCTCTCATGATATTTGAAATGAGCTATGGAAAACATATTATCTAGTGTCTGCCTCTGGCAGGTAGGCTTGAATGGTGGTGGAAAAATTCTAGCAAAATTAATGCCCCAAATTAGAGAGAGAGAGTATTGGGGAAATTGTCTGCCATAGAGGCAGGGTGATAACTGCATTGTGTATGTATGTGAGGAGGGGTGATACTTGGGACAATGGTGGTGGTAGAAAATGTACACTGGTGGAGGGATGGGTGTTTCATCCTTGTATGGCTGAATCTCAAACATGAAAGCTTTGTAACTCTATCTTACAGTGATACAATAAAATAAAAAAGTCATGGGGAGTCCATGCCCAATTCATTCAATGTAATCAATGGCTGAACAAATAGCACTACTCCTACATTGTTTAAAAAAAAATCTGGAATATTTGACTGGGCCCAGTAGGAGGCATGGCAGGGAGCAAAGGTACAGGGTGGGGGGAGGGGATGTGGAAGCAGCTTCGGGGGTTTGGTTTGGGCAGAAGCTGGCCAACCCCACTCTGAGACTGCCCTAAAGGTCTCAGCTGGGAACTGGTGGCCAGTGAATTTTTGTGGCTAGTTGATCTCTTGGAGATTTGATTTTTGTCTCTGAAAAATCAATTTTTTATGACTTAAAGTCCTTCAGTGATTTCTCATATTTTATGTTAGCTGGTTTAAAACTCCCAACACAATCTTTAACACCTATGCTATAACCCCATTTAGTATCTGATTTGTATAATCTAAAAATATTTTTATATTTCAGTATTATACAAGTTTCACAAGTTTAATATATATTCTTTTTATTATCATATTTTAAGACATCGTATGATTTACATAGTTATTCTTAGCAGATCAGGCATAAATATCCCAAACCTTTTCAACCTTCAGTGTCAGCTTACCCCACCAATGTCTCAATGCGCCCTCCCAACTACCCCCCTGCCCCCATCTGTACTTTTTAATTTAAATTCTTCTAAATTATAAACATTGTCCAGACACCCTATTTCTCTTTTTCCTCCCAGAATAATCTAGAATTTCAGTTACAAAGTCTTACTGCGTATGAACCTTTATGGTAGAATTTTCTCGTGCTATTATTTATTCAACATAGGCCTCCCATTTGGGGCTATTAGTCAGTCTTGCTAATACCTCAACACCAAGAACTGTGATTATTCTGAAAAAGAAAAAACAGCGAGTCCTCAAATAACACCATTTTATTCAGCATTGCTTATTTTTAATACTGATGAGAAAGAAAATCCTATGGATGTTAGATGAAATAATAGAATTTGAAAGTCTGGTTTTTCTAAACATAATTTTACTTAGAGCCACAGTTTTCAAGAATTTTTAATGACATTAAATGTGGACTTACCATGTAAATTGAATGCATAAATTGATTTACTTACTATTCATATAGGGAAAAAATTGATTACCAAGATGATCTTAAACCAGTCAGATTCACACTCCTGCTTTTCTTTAATACAAGCCTACTTCCTCTTTAAAAAATTAATATCTATTGATAAGAAAAATTATAATTGGCTATTGGGTAGGAAACCAACATCTACTATAATTCCCAGCTTATAATTGTGATAGACTGCTCACCTACTTTACCATACAAAAGAAAATGAATTTAATTAAGCCAAGAAAAGAAAGGCAGAACCATCTGGAGAAAAAAAAATTAGAATGGTTTTTTGTGTTTTAACAGTAAAAATGACGGGTAAAACACATACTGCATTTGTCAGGGTTTACCACAGAAATAGAACCAATACTATATATAGAGAAACACATATAGAGGCGATTTACTGTTAAAATCCACTCATGTGCTTATAGAGTCCTAGAAGTCTCACAATCTGCTTGCTGAAAGCTGGAGAACCAGGAAAACTAATGATAAAATTTAGCTCTAGATGGAAGAACCAAGGGCTTGCTGATTTTGGGGTTTTTTTTTTTGAGTTTTACACTGTCATACTACGCAATATTGTTCTCTCTATGCAGATAGCACTTACTATTTCTTGTATAAAATAAAATTCACCTCTACACTCAGGAAAAATGCACTGGGCTGACTTTGACCCCACACAAACATTATAAAAATGTTACTTTGAGCCAACACTTGCTTCATTTACTCATCATTTGCTTCTTAAATTCTAGAGCATTTTAAAAGTTCCTCATCCATGAGATGAATACTGTTTTCAGATTCCAAAATACATTAGAATTATCTGGATGGCTTGTAAAAAGAGACAAAAGAGTGGTGGACTTTTATGCAGCCTGGACTTTCGCTGGTCTGGTGTGAAACCTGGGAATTGGAATATCTAAAGATATCAGGTGAATCTTGTCTAGCGATCACTCATTGAGAGCTACTGAAATAATGAGATTAAGATGAGAAAATTATTCCATAGTGGCTTGAAGTAACCACCTAATAAATTTTAGCCTATTGTCCAGTGTCTATTCCGTGTGTTCTCAAAACAAAACAAGTAGATGATAAAAACAAATTAATGATATTGGATTTTATTGGAATTGAGTTAAATGCAGTTATGTTGGTGCAAGAGCTTTTTGGAAGCAAACCAAAAGAGAGATTTCTGTGAAAATAAATTGAAAGTTATATTTTAGTTCGGTGAATCTTTGAAAACTACTGACAAAATATTGGTATAGGCATCAGAACAAAAGACACTTCTGTATGTGTTAATAAAGAAATGAAATATATACACAATTTTAATATGAATTTCGTTAGTATCCACAAAAATGTGAAATATATGAATGTGTAGGTATATATTTCTATTTCAACGTATATTTATATATTTTGAGTTAGAAGTTGAACTTCTAGAATCCTTTAGATATATACATAAACAAACAGGAATTCAGTGCAAAGTTTTGCATATCAACTTGTAAAACCAAGTGTGCAATTTCTTCCCTAATAAGTCAAGTTAATTTATATATTTTTTAATCTTTTTTTCTTTGCTTTTGGGGCCACACATGGTAGTGCTTGAGGGTTACTCCTGGCTCTACACTCAGGAATTACTCTTGGCAGTGCTTAGGGTTGGGAATCAAACTGGGATTGGCCATTTGCAAGACAAGCACAACACCCACTGTATTATTGCTCTGGTCCCATTGATTTATATTTCAAAACTAGTATGCCATGTGGTAGAAATAGATATCATTCTTTTCAGGATTAATTCCCTGACACTTTAATGAAGTACATCTGAGAACCAGGATAGGCACAGAGTTGAAGATTTTGTGTGCATGTGAGTATGTGTTTGTGTGTTCTCATGTCATAATAAGCCCATGTTGCTATAACCTAAGACAGCCATCATTCTCTTGGTATATATTTCTGCTGCCATAAGGTACCATTTGTTCTTTCAGTACTATCCTTCCTGAAGCTTCTCTTATTTATCTTCATCTCAGGTGGGTTGCTTGACACTATAGAAAGCTGAGATCTTAACTCCTTTAGTGCTACAGTCATATGTTTAGGATCGTTTTGTTTTGTAGATTGTAAGGCTAAGTAGGATTTCAATCAACTACTTATATATATGCATCAAGCTTTCTAATATCTAGACCAGTAAATTCCAACTGTTAGTATTGAAACTGTCAGATTACCATAAAAAATCATGTAGTACTTTATCAAGTACAGAAGAAAGAAAAAATTATGATTAAAAAAACCTAGTTTTCAGGACAAACCACAGATGTAAGCTGCTCTTTAATCAGTGACTCAGTGATTATAACTTAGCAACATGCTCTTCTCTGTTAACTATATACAGCTCTATTTTTGTATGCATTGAAATGAGCCTCTGATGGCCAAACTAGTTTTATATTTTCAAAATGATAGCAGCTTCTTATTTTAAATTTTAAGAATAACTGGGGAACTATGTGCTTTACTTTTCCCCAAAAAAGATAGGAATAACTTCACTGTTTAGATATAGAAAAAAATGTTAGATCATTCAACTTTCGCTGTCTTCTTCAAAGTATATTTTGAGCTTCTTCCTCCCCCAAGTCAGTTAGCCCATCAGTATTCGAACCCGGGACTTGGCTTTCTCTGCGTATGCGCCCCAGGAGTCCTCTAAGACCCTGGGATGCTCACCATCCCTGAGCCTCTTCCTGTTTTTCCCCAATGCTATGCAGGGCTTCTTCCTCGCCAAGTTGTACCCCCCACAAACACACCAGGTACCCGCAGGGGGGCATAACCTCTTCAGAAGTGGACATGACTTCTGTAGAAGTGGCCATGGCTTAATTTTGGGTCGCAGGTAATCTACTCATACCCAGCAATCTCAAGTAACATCTCAGTCTCCATACCTCCACACCAACATGAAGAAACAACACAAATCACCACTACCTGGGGAGGACAAAGAAAAGAGTCCAGAAGCCTCAGTAGTTGCTACTCATCCTCCAGCTTCAAGCTAAAATGGCAAAGTCCTTAATATCATTATCCCTGAAAAAAAATTTAAGAGACTGAAATATCTCAATTTAATTATGTATTTCTTTCTTTATTTCTTTTTTTTGAAATGACAAGAGGCAAAATTCCTCACTTTCATTAGAATTTCCATTGCTAGAAAATTACAGTTGAAATGAAATCTGCACTTGTATGTTCATTGAAATAAAGAAAGAAATACATAAATAAGTTGAGGTATTTCAGTCCTTTGCATGTGGAATTTCAGGATTTGATTCTAGACACTGAATTTTTCCCAAAAGCTGTTTGGTTATTGCTGGGTGTGGCTCAAAAAGAAAAAGAAGGTATAATTTTATAAATACTTTTCCCAAATTTTTCCATTGAAGTTTCTGTTTTCAGATTTTAAAACAAATTTTATTGATTTACCATTGCCCACAATAGTACAAAATTCCAAGAATATGGTCTCACACCTCTACCACCAGATTCTCAATGCTACCACACTATCCAAATGCTGACCCCCCCTTTCCTCTTCCTTCCATTCTTCTTCTTCCTTTTGGTAATCTTCATATAATTGACAGTTGGTGTTATTTTTGTTGTGTTTTGCCAGTTTGTTTCCAATATGCATTTTTAAACATCCATAATATACCAGATGTTATACATACAAAGATAGATCAGAGCCTCCTGTGATGAGTGTGATCTCAGAATAGTTGGGAGATATTTGAGTAAATAGAGACAGAGTTCCATCAAACAAGAAATACAAAATACAGATCCAAGTAGTCTCTATCTGATCAAAGACTTCTCAGTGAAGGTAATATTTAATTTATGATAGAACAGTGGAGGAAAGAAATTTAGATGCAGGAAGCAGAATTTAACGAGAGCAAAAAAAAAATCTGCTCTTTAGATAAAGATTTCCTTTCGTAAGGAAGAACTCCTGGTTTACCCTATTGTTCTTAATACTTGCAAGAGTGCTGATTCAGTAGAGGTAGTCGATATATATATTTTTGGATGATTAATATAGCAACCTTCCAGGATATTCTATCTTGTAAAAGCATAGAGGATTTGTATTATCAACAAATTAGAGAAGCCAAAATGTTAGGTAAAAACTACAAATACTTTAGATGTGACTTTAAATTTTCTCGAAGGCACTGGGAAAGCATTAATAGCATTAGAGCAGTTGGAATAATAGCGTTAATACAGGTAAGTACATTATAGATTGCTGTTTTTTCAAGTCTTGTGGCATAAATCTCATAGGTGAAAACTAATGCCAAGTACCTCATATTATGAATAAAATAGAAACATTTCACCTTGCCCTTCCCTGAACAACTCCTCTAACCTGAATCTCCCCTGCTAACCCAAATTACACACATAAAAGTAGCACTGGAGAAAAATAGGGATATGAAAAATTCTTATAATTCTATAGAACCTCTACTACTATGGCCTGTATACTCCTGGACAATGATCCATGGAAATCAAAGTGCTTTCTTCTACTTTCTCTGAGAGTCACAGGACATAGGGTGATGATAGTATCGCCTCCATTTTACTGTTCTTTACAGGAGAATTATGGAATTGTCTCTAGGAATATATTGTAATGGCAGGCCTCCTCCCTTCATACACTTCTAGACTAGGAAGAACCAGTCTCCACATTAAGAGCCACTGCAGGATTTACTCATGGGCTTTCAGATGAATCTCTTCCCTCATGCTCTACTGAACTCAGAGCTCTAATTTGTGCAGGTCCCCAGATCCCGCCACCCATCAAGTACTCAGCCGGGAATAGTAACAAGAAATACAGTGCCACCTGTTATGGGGACCCTAAAGCTCTTATTCTCAATTCCCAACCACCAAGTATCATCAAACTGACTAGACAGGGAGTGGTGGAGGTGAGTGTTGAGATTAGGTGCAATATATTCACTTGAGGATGAAATTGAAGTCTCTCTCCACAACTATTATCCCTTTACGTATATTATTTAATTCAAGTTGAAATTTTAGGAAGAATGGTTCTCCTACCTCTTCATGTACAAGCTTGCTTAACTCAATTTCTAACTGATCTTTTTGGAAAGTAGAACTAAATAAACAGTTTCTTTATCTAAAAGAGAATTTCAGGGCTACAAGAAACATTTCACTTTAACATTCCTTCCTAATAGAAATATTATTCAAGACACATGACTCCATAGGCAATTTATATTTTCTAGTTGGCATTAAATGAAAAATGAAACAGCTAGAATTTATTTTTATAATCACGATCACGATCACGACCACCCTGTTGTTCGTCGATTGCCTCGAGCAGGTGCCAGTAACGTCTTCTTCGTCCTAGCCCTGAGATTTTTTTTTTTTAAAGTGCCATATTCAAGGCTTTTTCAGGGTTAGGAGAATGAGACCCATCATTGTTACTGGTATTTGGCATATTGGGTATACCACGGGGAGTTTGCCAGACTCTGCCGCGTGGGCATGTTACATTTGGTAGCCTGCCAGTTTGACCAAATTAGGAATGAGATGATAAGATGTCGCGCGGCTGCGAATGCTGAGTGTGATGATCTCTGGATCCTGGCCGTTGTTGGAGTTACACGGCAGTTGGTGGGTGTAACTGCCAGTAACTCTGGCAGGTGCAGTCCCAAACTGTGCAGGCTTGGAGATCTCAGCCCCGGGTCCCACACACCTGGGTTCCTCTGTCAGTTCTTTTATGCGTGAGGCTCATCCAAGTGTGTGGAGAGTGCTCCCAGCATGGCCTTGGCTGGGCCTCGATGGTCTTCAGCTGTTGGGCCCTGGTGGAGACAGTCAGGTATAGGGTAGGAGACTCTGTCTAAAATTTAGACTCTACTAAAATTTTTATAATAATAATATTATTATTTTAATAATTATTTTAATAATTTTTATAATACACTACAACTCAATGCACTAAAATAACTATTTTTCTAATAAATAAAAACATTATCAATGTGATATTTTAAATTATTTATTTTATCATTAAATGTACTGTATTTTTAAACAATTACAGCACATCTCAAGTATTCACTAGTATTTTGAGCAATTCTATTATATATTATCTTGTGACCAAAATCAACAATGGTTTCCTGTTGCTAATAGGATGAGTCTAACATCCTACTGCAAATTTATTTGTTTCAGTTGATTGTTTTGCAGGATAGAGGTGAGAGCTTCTGACGCAGGAGGTCTCTTCCTCTAACCACAACTTGGAGTTGTCATTTTTTGTTTTTTGTTTGTTTTTTGGATCACACCCGGCAATGCACAGGGGTTACTCCTGGCTCTGCACTCGGGAATTGCTCCTGGCGGTGCTCGGGGGACCATATGGGATGCTGGGAATCGAACCCGATTTGGCCAGGTGCAAGGCAAATACCCTACCTGCTGTGCTATTGCTCCAGTCCCTGTTGTCATTTTTTAAAATAAATTCACACTTATTTATCAATTTAGAAACTTAGTTGTTCAAAAATACCTGAAATGAGTTTTTTTCTAACTTGGGTTACAAACAAATTTCTAGAATAACTTTTCCTTGAACTTTGTCCTTTCTTTTGAAAAAATGATGAAATCTATTATCTTTTGAAACAAAAATCAAGTTTACCTTCAGCTAATCGGTTCAATATGGACCATTGCAGATGAATGTATTACTTTCTATGGCCGTATGGCCTTGATACTGAATACAAGTAGGATATGCCCTATAAGATATATAATATATTGAAGATATACGCTTTCACACTGAGGAAGAACTCAATGTAAAATTGTTGTCATTTATTTTTTTAAACACCTTTTTGTTTCAGGATATTGCCTCATTCCACAAAGAATTTATTATGTGTTCTACTTTATATTCTCAGTGAAAGATGAAAACTGTGATCTAATCTGTATTCTAAAGTTACTTAGGACACTGAGGAAGTTTAATAAATATTAATCAGAAGACATCTTTGAATCTCTCTACACATACATTTCCTAGTTCATATATTGAGTCACTTTCCCATGCAGAACAATTATGAATAGATGAATGGTTGGATAGATAAATGAGTAAATTTGGTTGCCAAAATTTTGTTAGCTATAATTAAAATATGTTTTACCTTCTTCCATGAATTATGTCTCATATTAATAAAATCTGCTTGATTAAATACATAGTAATCTCCTTGTCTCTGAAAACATTTTAAAATTTAAGTCTCTTATCTTTTAAAATGCAAATCATATTTTACTGTCTTCATAGCAAGTCAAAACTGTCTATTGCAGTTGAGAGGACAGATACACTCCTAGCCACTCTGCTATCACTATCAGCCCCTGGAATATCTCCTTATTCCACTTTAGTGTATTGCTGCTTTATGAAATTTTAACTTCTTTCTATACCCATCACCACACAATTGGGGTTACTTCTGAGGTGCTGCAGATTTGGGAGGGTCATATTATCTACCCTTTAGAGTCACATTATGAGACAGAAATTTTGTAAATTTCAATCTTAAAGAAATTGCTGATACTACAAATCAAAATAGCTTCCAGTTCCCTTACCAATATGTGTTATTAAATAATTTTATGTGATAAATGTCATTTGCCATGGGTGAAAAAATGCATGTCTTACTATTTTCATTTAATCCATTCATCATCTAGGAAATAAGTGAGAATAATGAAAAAAATGTAGCTGTATAGTAATAGAGATAGTGAGGATGCAATTTTCTGACGATGAAGCCAAAGAGAATAGAAACAAATGAAATTCCTCAGAGAGGCATAGTGGCAAATGTCTTCCATTCTTTTCTGAACTGAAACTCATTGTAAAGCTCATTATTAGCATATTCATAAGTATCACGACATTCTAGAAAATAATTTCTTAAGTAAAAATCATATTTGATCCAAATCTCTCTTTTTCACAGGGTCTAGAATAATGTATTTAAGTCACATAATCTTAGTTAAGTGATATTATTCTGCAATATATAGATTATTGGGAACGAGATGTACAGTCCCATCATAAAAATTTTTGTTGATTACATAAAAGTGTTTTGCAGTAAATGACATTTTTCTTGCCTTGAAGCATATACAGATATTTAAAACCTTTTAAGCAATATGTGGGTAAGACAATTTTCATTTGCTTACTAAATTAAACATCATAAAAAAAATTTTAGGGGAAGAATTTTCATTTTGTACATCACCAACATTAGTCAGACTTAAAATGGGATATTGTAGACAATATAATGAACACTGAATACTCCTGAAGAGGGCAATCTTCATATCAAACATCAAAATGGTAACATTGAAAATTTATAAGATAAAACAATTTCAACCAAAAAAAGCTGATTGCATTGTAACATACTTTATTCTTCTCTTTTCTCTTCACAGTTTTAAGAATTCACTGTAGTATATCAACACAAGTTTCTCTTTGAACATTACTGCAGAACTAAAAATCTGTAAAATATAGTTGTAAATGTTCATAGCAATTATGTATGATTAATATATTAGAATTAAATAACTCCTTTATCTTTTTCTGAATTTGTCTGCTTTTCAGACGAATATATTACATAATCAGAAGATCTATTACACTATTAAAATTCTAATTCCTGCTTTATCATTTTTTGTATCTACAATTTCCCTCTCATTCCATGAATGCTGTAATCAGTGAATGTATCACAAGTTAAACATTTTGATCAAAATTTTTAAAGAGATAGAAAATACATGAAATTTTTAAACATTGGAAAAGTCATTTTGTAGTTTGCCTATGTGCTGGATAACATCTAATTTTTTAGGTGCCCTTGTTCAGTGGAACATCTAACTTTGTTTACGGCAACAATGTTCAAGTGATAGCTGCCTACAACAGTGGATCGTCATTTTGTGTACCCCGTGATAGGCGGTACAACCATAAAATGTAGGTTTGATTGAAATTTGTTAACAGTAAAATTAGTGGATTTTATTTTTTAAATTTTGGGATTTCAGTCACAGTCAGCTATTCTCACAACTTCCTCCTGGTTTTCTGCTCAGATAGCACTCCTAATTGTTCTCAGGAACAGTTGGTGATTCTGAGGATGAAACTGGGATTTGCTGCATATGATCCAAGTGCTTATCCTTGGTACTATCTCTCTACCCTGCTAATTTTACTTCTAATTTCAAAAGTAATGCACAATTTTACCAGAAAGTAAAATTGCATTATTGCAATGTTAGTAGGGATTTTTCATCTTGTTATTTCACATGGGAATGAATTTAAAAGTCACTATAGTGGCTTTGTTCTTTTGTTTTAGAAAAAATAATATGCTTGTATTCACATTTTATATTTTTAATATAGCTTGTTTTTTTATATTAATCTTTTTTTTCATTCTTCTTGTTTTCATGAGTTGACCCAAGAGGAAAACAAAATGAGGAGGAGGAAGCAAAACAGAAAAGGAAAAGAAACCGGGAGTAAGAAGTACTGGCAGTGACTTATGAAAGTGATCACAGCATAGCAAATATAGGAAGCATTTCTCAGTACTAAAAATAAGCACCACAATTAAGATTTTATTTAACATTATCTCCTTAAACGAACTATATAACAATTTTGTTGTTATATTGGTAATGTAATGTTAGGAATGAAAACCAGAGGTTAGAACTATGAAGTTTTAACTACATCTCTGGTTTTATCTTAGATTGCAGTCTTATAGTTATCTTTTTCATATATTTGTAAGTAGAAATTCACATATTCTCTATTTAGATACAGGCATGTTTGTTGATATCTTTAGACTTTCAACTAATTTATTGTGGCTATCATTCAATGTCTGTACATAGAGATTCAAGTCACCATCTTAACTTCAATATATAGATATACTATAAATTATTTAATAAAAACCTTACTAATAAGTGTTTATAAAAGTTTAAACAGTTTTTCTATTGAGAATGGTGAGTAAACTTAATTTTACATTCATTTTACACAATTACATAAGCATTTATTTAAGATAAAATTTGAAGAAATTATGTTTTAAACAGTATATAAACTACTTAATACAAAGTATAGACATAAGAAATGTTATTCTTGAAATTCGTACCAACTTATACTCTCACCACTAGTTAAGGTAGTTTATAAAGGTGTGCAATATTCATAAAATTTATCTAACTTGCATTATTCCTTATTAAGCAAACTAGATATTTGGGAAAGTAGGACTATCCTTCCTACTTTTATTCTAATGTCCACAAAACTGCTTCATCCTTCAGTTTGTATAGGACTGAAATCATTACCTACATCAATATTAAATCTCTGCATTTAATATATCCTCCATCTTCCACTGAAAAATTTCATTTTAATTTATATTTGCCCAGATTCTTTTGTATGTGACTTGTACAAAAGCACATATTGAATATAAGAAAATTATTCAGTGCTTCCCTTAAGCTATTTCATATTTTCTGCTTTAACAAGTTTGAGATAATCAAGAAATAATTATTCAGCTATTCTGAAAGACTTAACAATGCTATATCCAATCAAGAAAATGTGAATTCTTGGGATGTATGATATTTGTGAAGCATTTAATGCCCCATTGAGGGCTTGAACATATCAAGTTCAACTCAATGATTTCATAGTGCGGAATATGTTAGTTTTCTGAGTTACCAAAGGGGATTGGCATATCACTAAATTGCAGATTACTTCAGCAGAAAATTATATTAAAATATCTTTAAAGTTTATCTTTTGACTAATTGGTATCAATTGATTTTTTTTTAGTTTATAAGAATGTTTAAAGATGCAGATGATAGAATCTTGCTTATATTACTATCTGAATTGTGGAAGTGAAACATATACTAAAGTCAAAGGCATAAAAAGGCAGTATGATGTTCTGCCTTTCATTTGAGTACTTAATAACTCATAGTGATAAGTTCCTTAAAAGGCAAACCATGCGATTTTAAAATATACACATAGATTAAACTTATAAGGTGAATACAAATTAACAGTTTTAAATTTTTCAGTACATATTAATAAACAAAAAAAATACTCTTCCATAAAGTATATGAAAAAAATCAAATTGTTGCTGTCATACCCAGCAATAATTGCTAGCAAGGAAGAGGAGTTTGCTCATAATGGAAGAGCACGTGCACATAGAAAAGTTTGCTCTCAAGGGAGAGTGAGGAAGGGAAAGAGAACAGAAAGGGATGGACATATAAATACTTTGGTTCCTATCTTTATTTATTACTTTCTGTGTGTTAATAGATACACACAAATTATCATATTTTCTCAGAATTGTAAGCTAGGTTTGGGAGCATTTTCATGTTATGACCAGAAGATATGAAACTGGGTTTAAAATATATAATAGTCATGAGCTGATTCTAAGAAATATATGAACATTAAATAAAGATATAATATGAAGGTAAAATGATGTTTAAAATTATTTAAAAGAATACAATATAAAATAAATGACAATATTAATATATAGGATAAAAAATAACTTGGGTGAACACCTTGTAGACGACAGACAACAGGCAGATCGGGCAATAGTTGTCAATGTCATGGATGTCTCCTTTCTTGTACAGTAGAACGGTTCTGCTGGTTTTCCAATGGGACAGAACATTGCATTCAGACAGGTACAGTGTGAAGTGCCAAAACAGTGTATCGATGAATACTGACACAGATTCTTCAGGTGTTTGGGTCTGACCTTGTCTGGGCCAGGTGCTGTTTGCTTCTTTATCGATGAAATGGTGGAAGAGAGAACTTTGGGAACGACATATCCATCCTGCAGAATTTGGTATGTGGGCAGGTGGACATGGCTATCTAAGAGATACGTGTAGAAGTCACGGATAATCTTCTCCATTGTCCTTCTGGAAGAAGTGATAGATCCATCAGGGCGTCAAAGGGCAGTCATCTTGGTCTTGTAGCTGGCGAAGGACAGGCGGGTTTTAAGAATGCTTTTCGCAGCTTCTGCCACATTGGCCAGCACTGCTGCTCTTCTCTCTTTGAGGTCTTCCTTTATTGCTTCTCTGCACTGCTTTGCAAGCTCCAATGTTAGCTTGTGGTTGCCTGAGGCTCGCGCCAAGCCACATTGGTGAATGAGCTTGAGAGTTTTACAAGACAGGCATTTTTTTTGTGGCTTTCTCTCTCACCATTCCTCAAACAATCATGGAGGTGCTGAACCATTCGATCATATTCTTCATCAATGTTGTCAATGACGGCATCTTCCCATGTTGCCGCAATAGTGCCAAATAGCTTCCAGTTGGTGGTCGTTCTGGGAGTTCTCTTCTTAAACTTTCAGGCCCTTTCTCCCTGCTCCATAAAATAGAATTTTGCACGAAGGAGATTATGGTCCAATCCCATTTGGAATTTGGGGACAGCAGCAACATTGGTCAGGCAAAACCATCAACTAAATATGATGTGGTCAATTTTGTTGTGGAACTGTCCACTGGGAGACTCCCATGTCCAATGTTTAGATTCAGCCTTCTGGAACTGTGAGTTACCATGGATGGTCTTGGCTGACATGATGAACTCAGACAGTTGCTCACCTGTGTTCATTGCATTCTAGGCCATGGGTCTTGATGTGGAGTTCTTTGGTTGATCTTCTCGGTCCTATCTTGGCATTAAAACCACTGACAACAATCTTGTAGGAGGTGTGGTCTTCTTTATAGACCTTCTCCAGCTCCATGTAGAACCTCTCAATTTCTTCTTCATCGTAGTTGGATTTTCCGAAGAGGATTGGCAGAATACTAGATGAAGGACAACAATGAGAACAACCCGCATTCCGAAAAAGATTGGCCATATCCACACAGTAACTGGTTTTATTGAGGTTTCTCAGGAGTTCCAGATGCCTCCTGTCTAATGTTTATTGATTTCAAGAAGGCCTTTGATTCTGTTGAGACTAAAGTGGTCATCGAAGCCAAAGCAAAACAGGGCATTCAAACTCAATACATAAGGATCCTCCATGAGCTGTATTACGGATTCACTACCAGGATCTCACCATTCTACAAGAAAGTGATCATTGACATCAATAGATGGGCTCGACAGGGTGATACCATTTCACCGAAACTCTTCAGTGCCATCCTCAAGAACGTCATGCAACAACTGGAATGGGAAGGAATGGGAGTGAAGATAGACAGTCGGCAGCTACACCACCTCCGTTTCACTGATGACATCGTTCTAATAACACCAAATATCAGCCAAGCGACACAAATGCTGACTGATTTTGACTGTGAGTATGGAAAGGTCAGACTACAGATGAATCTCATGAAGACAATGTTCATGAGAAACGGTCTCGTTCCTGACATTCCATTCACCCTCAACGGAATGAGCATATCCAAATGCAACAGTTATGTGTACCTAAGTCAAGAACTCAACATGACAAATGACCTGGCAACAGAGTAGTGCAGGAGGAAGAGAGTGGCTTGGAACGCCTTCAAGAACGTTGAAGAAATATCTAAGAGGACAAAGAAGCACATCTCTTTGACTCTACTGTTCTTCCTGCATTAACATATGCCTCAGAGACCTGGGCCCTACAAAAACAGGAAGATAACATTATTTGGGTCTCCCAAAGAGGAATCGAAAAAGCCATGCTTGGATTATCAAGCTTCATTGAAGTGAGAGAAAGAATTCGGAGTTCCGACCTCCGATGATGATCAAGAATCAGGAATGCTGTCTCGTTTGCCAAGGGTCAAAAATCAGATGGGCTGGACACGTAATGAAATTTCAAGATGACCGCTGGACTAGGGCCATTACTAACTGGATTCCACGGTATGTCAAAAGATTGTGTGGCCGCCCAGCTACGAGATGGTCAGACTTCTTTGTCAAGATCCTGAATGAATGGTTTGAGGCTCTTTGTGGTCCTGGAGCGAGCAGATGTCATTGGACTACACTTGCATGTGACAGGGACAAATGAAGACGTTACTGGCATCCGTTCGAGCAAATCGATGACTAACAGGATGTCAAGTGATCAAGTGATCAAGGATAAAGAAAAATTTATAACAAATATGTTTAGTGAGACAAAGAGTTTATAATATTAAGGAAAAGTCATAACACAAAGTTTATTATTCTCCAAACACATTTTTTCAAAAATATATAAAACAAATTATTCAGCAATACAAAGAAATTTATCGAGCAATATATATAATATCAGCAGGGTTCTTTTCAAATATTTATAAAGTTACACAGATATTTTAAATTTTTATCTACTACTAGCAGACTAATTATTCTTTTCTAATATAATACGGTATTTTTTAATCATATACTTCATCTTACAGTTAGCCATGGAGTCCATGTTCTCATGAAATATGATAATAGTAGGAATCAACAAAATCATGAATAAATAACGAATAAACAACCACAATATAGAGTAAAATACAATGATTATTCACTTGTTTACTGGGACATATCCATCCTGTGGATTATTAATGTCAATGTTTATTAATGTCAAATTAGTTCCTCCGCCCCTCTTGGAGAGTCTGGCAAGCTACTGAGAGTATTTGATATGCCAAACACAGTAACAACAAAAGTCTCCAATGGAGACGTTACTGGGCCCGCTCGAGCAAATCGACGATCAACGGGAGGGCCTTTACTTACTTACTTACTTACTAGTCCATTTTATAAAGAACCTCACATCAGAATTGATGACATTCTTGCCTGGAGTTTTTTTTTTGTTTTTTTGTTTTTAAAAAAATTTTTTTTATTAGTGAAACACCATGAGGTACAGTTGTAGATTTACAAATTTTTGTGCTTGGATCTCGGTTACACCATGCTCAAACACCCATCCCTCCACCAGTGCCCATCTTCCACCACCAGGATAATATCCCCCCCCCCATCCCCCCCATCCCCCCCTGCCACTGTGGCAGGGCATTCCCCTTTGTTCTCTCTCTCCTTTTGGGTGTTGTGATCAGCAAAAGAGGCATTGAGTGGCAAACATGTTCAGTCCAGTCTACTTTCAACCTGCATCTCCCCTCCTTGGAGGATCCTCCAAACACCCTCCATTTGGTGCCCCCTTCTCTATCTGAACTGTCCCCTCCCCTAGAATACCTGCCTGGCCTCTAGGCTATGGAGTAATCCTCCTGGTGTTGATCTCAGCTATTCTTGAGTATTAATCTCATATTTTGTTATTTTATATCCCCCAGATGAATGCAGTCTTTCTATGTCTATCCCTCTCTTTCTGACTCATTTCGCTTAGCATGATACTTTCCATATTGTACCACTTGTATGTAAATTATGAGACTTCATCTTTTCTAAGAGCTACATAGTACTCCATTGTGTAGATGTACCAAAGTTTCTTTAACCAGTCATCTGTTCTTGGGCACTCAGGTTTCTTCCAGTTTCTGGCTACTGTAAAGAGTGCTGCAATGAACAAACAGGTGCAGATGTCACTTCGACTATACATTTTTGCCTCTCTGGGATATATTCCCAGGAGTGGTATCGCTGGGTCAAATGGGAGCTCAATTTCTAATTTTTTGAGGATCGTCCATACTGTTTTCCAAAAGGGCTGAACCAGTCGGCATTCCCACCAACAGTGAAGGAGTGTCCCTTTCTCGCCACATGCCTGGAGTTTTTTAAATATAATTAAAAAGAGCCTGAAATCTAACAATTAAAAACTAATTTAGGAAAGGAAAAACCCAAATTTATATTCCTGTAAAAGGAACATAACTTAGGCTATTTTAGGCTCTGACCTATCTAGTATCTTAAGGTCATACAAGAAATCAAGGGAAAGCCTGGCCAGGATTCAGGCCTATTTCTGGCAGTTTCCAGTCACATACAAGAGCATGAGTCAAACTGCCACGGTCCCTGGAGACCAATCAGCAGCTCCTCAGTCAGGAATGTGGGAACAGTAATGGCATGATCCTATATTGGCTGGTCCAACATGACACAGAGACTTGGTTCCTTACCAGTGTTTCTTGAAGTTTCCTTCAAATCTTGCTGGCCTTGTTAATACTTGACAGGGATTTGTGGGAAGCAGCCTCGTTCAAAGGTGGGATACAGAAAGGCAACCACTGCTGGGATTTGGGGCATTTAGACCATTGGCAATAAGGGAGATTATTGTCATGGGCTTTTGTGCTATCTTTCTTTGGTTGTGTTTATAAGTGTTTTCCTTCTTATCTTACAGGGGCCCCTTTAATCCTTCTTTTAGATTTGGTTTTGAGTCTATGAAGTTTCTGAGCTGTTGTTTATCTATAAAATGGTGTATCGTTCCATCGAGTTTGAGTGAGAGTTTAGCTTTGTTGTTCCCTATGCTATTCCTGTTGCTCATCTTCAAGCTCACTGATCCTGTCTTCATCTTATTCATCTTACTGCTGAGGGCACCTACTGAGTTTTTAATTTCGTCTACTGAATCCTTTATTTGTGACACTTCTTTTTGTAGCTTTTTTATTTCTGCTCTCATTTCTTCCTGTATTTTCTCGAATATCCGTTCTGCTGTTTCTTTCATTTCTTCCTTTAGTTTTCTGGATATCTCCTCCATTGATTCTTTGAGTAGTTCCTTGAGCATCCTCTTCATTTCATCTCGGAATTCTTTATCGTGTCGGAGAGAGAGTATTTGTGGATAGCTCCGGTTGGAGATTTGAGACTGTTTTCTTAGTCCTCTCCTTGTAGTGGAGATTTGCACTGTTTCTTCATGTTGTTTTGTTGTCTAGAGGTAGAACCCTGGAATTCACTAGCACTATTTCCTGTTATCATGGAAAAGGCTTCTGGTTAAGGTCGGTCGATGGTGGTCACCCTTCTCCCTTTCTAGAGTCTGGCCTTCCTCTCAGGCATTAATCTTTGGCTTATGATGGGCATCTAGTGAACTTTGGAGGAGGTGCTGTTTAATATTGGGCTTGTACAGCTTCTTGCACACTGATCTTTTGTTAGAATTGCAGTAGGCCATTGGATTATTGTTGTATTGTAGTTGAGAAGGTCAGGAGTTTTTCCACAGAATTAGTTGATAAAGCCTGAGATAAGAGTTGAGAGTGCTGGGAGTAGAAAATGTGTCTGCCTCGGAGAAGGTCACGCCCACTTTTGGGGAGGCCATGCCCCCATCCTGTTTCAGGGATGCTCTGACCCAGGAACCTGGGAAGGGCATGGCCCTGAAGAGGCTTGTGGGAAGTCTGGCGGAACTCGGGCAGGTATTCGCCAAAGTCTCTTCTGGCTTCCCAGTGGAGGGGGTCCTAAGTCGCAGGAAAAGGGGGCACACGTGGGGTGTGGGAAAGGGGAGCGCTCTGGCTCTTGTACGAATCTCGAAGGGTAGGGCCCCAAAGAGACAGATGGGAAGTCCAGTGGAACTCGGGCTGGTGTTCCCCAAAGTCTCCTCTGGCTGCCTGCATGAGGGGGTCCAGAGCTGCAGGAAAAGGGGGCGCATGTGGGGTGCAGGAAAGGGGAGCACTCCCACTCCTGTATGAACCTGGAAGGGCGGAGGCTGTTACTTCTTTTGGCATATTGAATTCATCAAGGGTAGCTTGCCAGACACTGCCGTGTGGGCAGAATACTCTTGGTAGCTTGTTGGGCTCTTCAAGAAGGAGAAACTAAAATGCTCTCTTCTGGGAGCTTTAGTTAATAGTCTCTGGATCTTGGCCATTGATGAGATTACATGGTGCTGGGGGCAGTTGTGGGTGTGGCTGCCAAGCTACTAGAAAATGGGGAATCTGGGTAGAGAAGACCCAGTCCCAATCTGAGCCAGCCTTGATATCTCAGCCCCGGATCCCGCATACCTGGATTCCTCTGCTGGTTCCTTCATGTATGAGACTTGTCCAAACTTGTGGACAAGCATGGCTATGGCTGGGTTCTGGTGGTTTTTGGCTGCCAGGATTCTGCTTGGGGCAGGGAGGGAGACTTAACCCACCCCCTCTCCAAGGGACCGTGGTGATGACTGCCTGGCATGGGGGCAGGAGCCAGCAGTGCATTTTTAAATTTTTTTTATTTATTGAATCACCGTGAGAACAGTCACAAAGCCTTTCAGTTTAAGTCTTGGTTGGTCAACAATGATCAAACACCCATCCCTTCACCAGTGTACATTTTCAACCACCAAGAACCCCAGTATACCCTCCTTCCTGCCCCTCCCCCTGCCTGTGTGGCAGATTTTCACTTTACTCTCTCTCTACATTGATCACATTCAATATTACGACAAAAGATCCACCATTATTGTTTGGAGTTTTTACCAACAATCAGACCTGCCAAAAAGACATCATTAGATAATTTGTTTTCTATTGCTGATTATGAAGAGCATATGATGTCACACGGCCACTATTACTGATATTCTAGTAATAAGTCTGAAGGGATTACTGCCAAAAGCCGCTGGGTTCTGGGATTGGTTTATGTACTTCTGGGATCATGGTTGTTCAGGAGCCAGAGGAGGCATTTGTGGGTGGCAACTCAGGGCGGCGAGCAGGGCCGATACCACCCCCATTCTATGAGGCACTGCGTGCCTCATCACTGCAGTCTTATACCTTACTCTCTGTTAGGCTCTGAAAGATGGTGGCTACCATGCCACTGCCGGAGGGGGAAAAGGCAGAGGGACAAAAACCCTTGCCCTCCCGGGGCGGCATGGCAACATAGTTTAATGCACAGTCCAGATGCATTTCTGTTGGGCATTATACTTTACTCAAATTTTCCCACCACCATTCAAGCCTGCCTTCCAGGGCCAGACGCTAGATCATTTACTTTCCATTGCTCACTTTGCATATCAGGAAATATTGTGCAACTGCTTATGCGGGCTATTTGGAAGAGTAGTCCTGGTGCCCCCATACCAGAGCCCTGCTTGTAGAAGCTCATGGTCACCGGGATTCCTTCTGGAGAAGGCAGGGGGACAGCACCTGTTTCATCTGGGACCTCCTGGCAATATCGATTTGGTATGGGGCCCAGAGAATTCTCCGGGTGTTGTGGAGCCCACCAGCCAGGTTTCTTCACTGCTGTGTGCAGCAAGATGGCGCTGGTGGTGGGTTGAGGGCATGACTTCCTGGGTCAGGGGCTCACTGGGAGCTGGAATGGAACTGCCTGGTCCAGCGTCCCTCTGCGGTTCAGAAGAATAGTCCTGGTGCTCACATACTGGAGCCATGCTTGTAGAAGCTCATGGTCACGGGGATTTCATCTGGAGAAGGCGGGGCCAGTAGGGCTTTTAATCTATCTCCATTCCACTGACCATGATAAGTCTTATTTGGTTCCACATATCTGGCCATGCTCTAAATCTTCTGAATAGCACAAAGTCACTTGGGACTAGAGATGGTATTGTGGTTGTGGTAGTCAAAGACCACAGTATAGTATTTCCTGGGCCCAAAGATGAGTTGGGAAATGCAGCAGACAATGTAGTGATGAATTGAGGCAGCCGTTTAGATTAGCATTCCACAGGAAGATGGGGAACAGAAGCAGCATGTTGTGGATAGTTGGAAATTTGAAATCACAATTCCAGGGATCAGCATTCTCTTCTTTACTCTGCCTGGTTCTCCCTGAATTGAGGACACAGTCTTTATAGGTCATGGTGCCATGTGGGTAGGTGTAAATTTAGCCTCCATTACCAGGCCTGTGATCTAGGAAATTCTAAGTCTTACACTACATTAGAAAGAGAGTCTTCTATTTTTGAATAACATATTGATAAAAATATGGCCCAAGCATGTATTAGGAACCTGGGTACCAAAAAGGAAAGGTCCTATGTTAGACCTGAAGTTTCCCTCTACCACAGGTACAGACTCCACTCTCTACCACCTAGCACTGGTTTGAATAGTCTATTTGAAGAAATGATAGAAAAATGGTCCCAAGTAGAGAATCCTAATCATACTATTAAAAAAGTCAATACTGGAACCCCAACATGTCTTATCTCCAACGCATATGCCAGTGCGCACAACTCTTTTTTTATTGAATCACAGTGAGATAAAGTTACAACTTTTATTATTGAGTTTCAGTCATAAAATGATCAAATACCCATCTCTCCACTAGTGCACATTTTCTACCACCAATGTCCCAGTGTCCTTCATGCTAACCCCACCTGACCCCACCTCCTGACTCTGTCGCAGACAATTTCCTTCTTTCTCTCTACTTTTGGACATTATTATTTTCAATACAGATACTTAATAGTCATTATGTTTGGTCCTTTATCTACTTTCAGCACCCATCTCCCACCTGAGTGATCCCTCCAACCACATTGACTTAGTTATCCTTTTTCTACCCCAGCAATCTCACAGAAGAACTCTTAACGTAAAGGCTTCATCACTCAATCTTCAGTAAGAAATGCCAACTCACAAAATTTACAGAAACAATACCTCCAGCTTTCACTTACCATCTATAAAACTCTACAATCCACAATAGAACTGGCAAACCACAGTGAAACAGGTAGTCCCAATTTCCTTTAATTTCCCAGATAGGCACTCTCCTCTGAGATATACCATATACAAACCACTATGATAGTTTCATGAAAGTGTAGAAAAGAGGAAGAGGCCAATCCAATGTAAACGGGCAGAGCATTAAAGGAAATGGCCGCCTATGCACCACCTAGAGCTCACTGGTATTGCAGGAACTTGCTTTTATGTTTGATGTCCATGAGAATCAGCATCACTAGGACAGCTTTCTTCAACCCTTTTACACCTGTGGACATAGGGAGATAGGTTATATGCTTCATTGGCTTGTTCATGTGTACCTTCCCAAAATGATGAAGCATCCCTAAGTCATACGGCATCCAACTTTTCCCACAACAATGTAGTTCCTGAATTACACAGCCACTACATGACGGATAGAAAATTTTGACTCACTGCTGCTCGGCAGACTATAGGTTAAAGAACAGGGCCTTAGGATACAGTGTCCCCAGATGGCTGGTGGTATACTTGCTCAGCTTAGAGAAGCACTGACTCTATCAGAACACTTACCTTATGCATATGTTAGAATTAGGCCAAAAGAAACTCTAAATTTTTTTTAAAACTAAGGTCTTAGAGTAATGTTGTAACCGTGAAGGTCCTATTCCACAGCTACTCTAGAGCCAATCAACAGAAAGATATGATAATAGGTTGAGAAAGGGTTTTTGTAGTAACAATAGAGCATATGGGAAGATGGTGGACTCACATCCTTAAACTCACCATCTTGTCTGGATAGTGCCAGAAGTGTGTTTTATAGAGAATAAGAACAATAAAGTACATTTTAGAAAGGGTGGGCTGCAGATTGGTTGGTCTTAGAATGATCAATGAATTCTCTAGTACACTAATCCCCTAAGGCACATTTTATCTTATCTTCAAAACTGAAAAATATTTTTGTGTGAGGTTTAGGCTTTTGAAGAAAGAGTAAGATATAAACATTTGTTCCAATCCAGAATAACCTGCAGCTTTTGCTAATTATTAATTTCTTTCAGTTATTTTCTGTACATTTGTCAGGTCTCTACATTTTTTCCCCTCCAGTTTGAGTTCTTGAAAATGTCCTTCAAACCGAGCTGATACGCATGATTGGAAATTGCTCTGGGCATACATAGTTTGTTTCATCCCTGTCTGAAGCCTGGATTCCGAATTTCTTAACTGTAGTTCTCAAGATTCTCTGGCGGCTCCATTATTTGACAAATGCAATGTAAATGCCACTCAGTTGGACAGCAAAGGACTTATACCTGATAAGTTTATCCCCTTCAGAACCCTGTTCATCTTACAAAATGTCATGCCATTGTTTGTTAAATTCATTAGGAAAGACCACTTACTCTCAGTAGTTCTGTACCCTACAAGACTTCCTGTAAAAAGTGTGATATGTTCATCATCTTTCTTCCAAAGGAAGCAATCATTTATAAACTCATCAACATTTACCAAAAATTCTAAAATTAACTGTTCAAGAAGGGACAATTTTGTTTTCTTATGCTTCTTTTGGGGGGAGGTATATTTAGCTTCTAATATGCCTTCTGACATTTTATTAGTAACTTAATATACTTTCAAAAGTATTTGTTTATAATAAAATATAGACTGATAATCATTTCATGGCGAGAAAAATTTTAAATAAATATTATGGGCTGGAGCAATAGCACAGCCGTAGGGCGTTTGCCTTGCATGCAGCCAACATGGCCGACCCGAGTTCGATTCCTCCGCCCCTCTCGGAGAGCCCGGCAAGCTGCCGAGAGTATCTTGCCCACACGGCAAGCTACCCGTGATGTATTCAATATGCCAAACACAGTAACAACAAAGTCTCTAATGGAGACGTTACTGGGCCCGCTCGAGCAAATTGATGATCAATGGGAGGGCCTTTAATTTACTTTACTATTATGTATATATGCTTTGTGAAGACATTTTTTTATTTTATTTTTTCTTTTTGGGTCACACCCAGCGATGCACAGGGGTTTTTTTCTGGCTCTACACTAGGGAATTATCATACAATTATTTTGTTTCATTTTATTTGGGGGGTTATATCTGTGGTGATTGAGGCTACTCTTGATACAGTGCTGAGGACTGCTCCCTCAGTGGTGTTCCAGCAGTGCCCAGGATTAAAACTAGGGTTTCGACATGCAAAGTATTCATCCCTGCCCTTCGGGAAAACCAGTCCATAAATAAAAATTCTTAAACTTGATAACAAGATAATGATAAAGAAGAAAAAGTGTTTTCTAGTGCCTGCTGGTTAGTGATAAAGTAGTAGATTCTCAATAAAATAATAGGTCCTTTTTCACTGAACTAAAACCAAATGTAATCTCTCATCTTACACACTTCAAACAATATTTTTAATATTTGATAATTAACAAATACAAGTCCACATCCCCTCTCCAACAGGTAGAAGAACTTGCTTCTCCCATAGCACCTAGGATGCCATTGTTTTAGGAAGTACTTGTCTTCCCTGAGGTCTAGGTATTGTGGATATTTAGATGTTAAGGAGGGAGAGGTGGCAGCAGAATGGCATTGGTTGGTGTAACTTCACGTCCTTTTTTGCTCAAAGCATCTTTTTAAAAGTTATAGAACTGTGATTTGATTGTACTCAATAGCTATTGTATCGCATAAAATTTTTTAAATCTTACTTTAACCATAGAGAGAAATTAGTTTGATATAAGAATCCTTATCACTAGCAGATATAAATATCTCTATTTCGCTTGTAGGTTAGATAATGATTATATTAGTTAATTTTCAAAAAAGCTTTGAACTTTAATATCATAAATTATGCTTGAGTATGCTCAATTATAGAAAGATTAAAAAACTGGGATTTAAGAAAAATTTGAATTAATACAAGCATACATGTAGAGAGAATTATAAACAATTGCTGTGGGTGTACATACATCCCAGGGAGTTACAGTTTTCTTATTCTTTGGTCCACCAACCACACGGAAACTATAGTCTTATTAAAAAACAAGTTGTATAACTAGTTTAGCTATGATAAATTATAGAATAATCTTCAAGAGAGAAAGTTGGGGGTATAGTTCTATGCTAGGTAGAGTTAAGGTGATGTATCACTCTAGACTTATTTAGTAGTTTCTAAGGAAAACTCACGCATATTTTAAGGGATATGGATGGGCAAGAACAGCTGACAAACATTACATATCCAGAAAACGACAAAGAGATGCATTAGGGACGTAATTTTTAGAGTGGTAGCACTGCACTGCACTGTCCTCCCGTTGTTCATTGATTCACTCGAGCGGGCACCAGTAACATCTTCATTGTGAGACTTGTTGTTACTGTTTTTGGCATATCAAATACATCACAGGTAGCTTACCAGGCTTTGCCAAGTGGGCAAGATACTCTCAGTAGCTTGCTGGGCTCTTCGAGAGGGGCAGAGAAATCAAACCCAGGTCGGCAATGTGTAAGGCAAATACTGTACCCACTGTGCTATTGCTCCAGCCCTTAGTATGGTAATGAGGAGAAAAATAATTAAAGTTTAGGAAGTTTGCATTGCACAGTATCTATAGATGTGTATTGTCTAGACAGAAATCTGGAGTCTTTATGTTTTTTTACATTACAATACTATTTGAAAGACTTTATCTTTGTCCAATTATTGCTAAAGAATGTAACACGGTCGAAGAGGACGGCCTTCCCCAGGTAGAGATGGACTAGTCTTCAGTCAAGAGTATATGAGTAGCTGCGCTCCCCTGCTAGAACCTCCAAACAAGATCTCAAGAATGTACCAAAGTGACTTCTTCAAGAGGGGGGTCATCATATACTCCAAACTTCATGACATAGGCCTGTCTTAATTCCAGATACTTTGTGAGTCTAAGAAAGAAAAGAAAGAGAATGTTACAAAACATCTTCATTACAATATCATATGATGTTTTGGTTTTTAGGGTTTTTTTGTTTGATTTTGCAATTTTCACATTTTTCTTTAATGATTATGCCAACTCACATTTTCAAAAACAACATGCATGTATTTTTTTTGGATCACAACCTCTCAAACACTTGCTTGTAATTTTACAAATCATCCTCAAAGATGTGAGATGATATATTATAGTTGTTTTGAATGCATTCCCCTAAAAATGCATTTTCAAATGTGGGTGAGTCAGAGAAGTTTTCCAAAAGAGAGAAGTCCTCATGGATAGATCTCCCTTAGGCTCTGCGAAGAAGACAATCAAGGGTGTTGGGTAGCTTGGGCAATGCAGAAGAAACTAGCGTTTAGGGGTGGAAATTGAGTGAGCAAGTTGGGATACTTAAGAAAGACAGTAATGAAAATGCACAGATCTAGTTTTGTGTCTGTTTGGCCCCTCTCTCTTTTCTCTCTTAGAAGTGTTGATGGTCCTTCGAAGGACAAAGTTATCAGTTGTGTTCTCTAGAACGTAGTGACAACCTAATGTGCATTAGACAATTCGCTGTATGAATGAAAGCTACCACAATTCCTGGGGTCACCAAGGCTCAGAGAGAGAGGAATTTACTCTCTGAAGGTCACATAATTAGGGTTCAAAGTAAAAGCCAACACTTACTGAGACCTTACAGGTGCTACTGAACACATGTGACCTCACTTAATCTTCACATTAACCTGGCAGTGTTTGACGGCAATTCCTGGGGAACTTCTCCTGGCAGTACCAGAAATCTGGTGGAGAACATGCAGTTAGGGATGCAGACCTGGTCTTCTGTAGGCAAGGCATATGATCCATTCTTTAGAGCTACTTCCCAGGCCCCCCCCCCCTTTTTAAAATCAGTTTACAGATGAATTAACAGCTCAGAAAGAATATAAACCATTTGTTCAAGGTGCAGCATCCAGGATGTTAACTGAAGCAGCTTGTCTCCAGGGTCTGTGCTATCAGTCACCAAATTCTACTACTCACCTAGACTCAAGGAATAGGTCTCTGGATTCCCAAATCAGAAGCATTTTTATCAGTACTTACACATTGTCTAGGATGGAAATCCAGCTTGAGCCAGCCAAATATGTTCTTTTCTTTTTAACTTTTCAATTTTTATTTATTTATATTTTTAATTTATTATATAATCAGAGCCCCAGCAGCTGAGGACCTCCGGAGCCAGCCACGGTCATGCTGGGACCACTCTCCACATGTCCGGATGGGCCTCATGCATAAAAGAACTGGCAGAGGAACCCAGGCATGCAGGTCCCGGGGCTGAGTTCTCCAAGCCTACTCTATTGGGACTGGGCCTTCTCCACCCAGACCCCCCTCATCTTCCAGTAGGTAGGCGTTACACCCACCAGCTGCCGCCAGTGCCAGGTTGGTCCCATCAACGGCGAAGAATCAGAGACTATAAAACTCAGCTCCCGGAAGCGCGCGGCCGTGACATCTTATTTTTTCCTTTGGAGAACTTGGCAGGCACCAAAAGTATCCTGCCCGCAGGGCAGAGTCTGGCAAACTTCTGTGTTGTACTCAATATGCCAAATACCAGTAACAATCATGGGTCTCATTCTCCTAATACTGAAAGAGCATTGAAATGACTCTTTTAAAATCTCAGGGCTAGGAAAAAGGAGATGTTACTGGTGCCTGCTCGAGGAAATCGACGAACAACAGGATGATCATGATCGTGATCTAATTCGTTGGGCTGGAGCAATAGCACAGTGTGTAGGGCGTTTGCCTTGCACGCAGCTGACCAGGACAACCCGAGTTCGATTCCTTTGCCCCTCTCAGAGAGCCCAGCAAGCTACTGAGAGTATATCGCCCTCATGGCAAAGCCTGGCAAACTACCAGTGGCGTATTCGATATGACAAACACAGTAACAACAAATCTCACAATGGAGATGTTACTGAGCCAGCTTGAGCAAATCGATGAACAACGGGGGAACAGTGCTACTGTGCAGTGCTCCCCTAAAAATAAAAGATAATGATATTTTCATTTGACTGTTGATTGTATATCTTCTTTGGAAAAATGTTTACTCAGATTCTCTGAATTATTTTGACTTTTTGTGAGTTTTTTTGTTAATTCATTATTTGTCATGGTCATGGTCCTCCCATTGTTCATCGATTTGCTCGAGCGGGCCCAGTAATGTCTCCTTTGTGATACTTGTTGTTACTGTGTTTGGTATATTGAATACTTCACGGGTAGCTTGCCAGGCTCTGCCGTGAGTTGGCTGGGCTCTCCGAGAGGGGTGGAGAAATTGAACTTGGGTCGGCCATGTTGGCTGCGTGCAAGGCAAATGCCTTACCCTCTGTGCTATCGCTCCAGCCCAATTCATTATTTAAATGAATTATATTTTTTGATATTAATCCCTACTCAGAAGCATGAAATAAAACTGGCTTTTCATTAAATAAGACATCATTTTTAGTGATAAGTTCTTTGGCTGTGCAGAAGTGTTTTAGTTTAATGTAGTTCTGCCTTGTTTTTCTTGTCTTTGGAGTGCAATTTTTTAAAACATTTTATCACCCAAAGATAAGAAGCTTGTTTTTTTTATGTTGTCTTCTATGTACTTTATGATTCCAGGTCTTAAACTCAATCTTTAATGTTGAATTAATTCATGTGTATGATATTAATGAGTGGTCTAGTTCCTTCTTTTTTATTTCTTTATTTTGATTTATTTATCTATTGGTCTGTGGTCATCTAGTATTTCAAATGCAATATATTGATAGGGCTTTTCTGCTTTATTTTGTACCTTTGGCTCCTTGTTGTAAATTAGTCTGTATATGTGTACTTTTATTTATAAGCTTTCCATTATTCCGCTTTTTGACTTCTCTAAACTTTTATGGCTCCAGACTTTTATGATCTTTTATTTTATTTTTGTGAACAATGATTTTCATTGCAATATAATTCAAAATAAAAAAGAATTAGAAACAACCCAAGTCAAGGTCATAGAGATGTACATGTGTTATGGTGCTTGTCATGCATACAACTGACTTCAGTTAAATCATAGCCACCTTATATGGTCCCGCAAATACTGCCAGAAGTGATCCCTGCGTGGAGTCAAGAATAAGGCCTGAGGGGGCTGGAGTGACAGCACAGTGGGTAGGGCCTTTGCCTTGCTCATGGCCAACCTGGGTTCGAGTCCCAGCATCCCATATGGTCCCTTGAGCACTGCCAGGAGTAATTCCTGAATGCAGAGCCAGGAGTAACCCCTGTGCATTGCCAGGTGCAACCCAAAAAGAAAAAAAAATTAAGATTAATTCTTGAGAGGCTGGAGCAATAATACAGCGGGTAAGACATCTGCCTTGCACATTGTCAACCAGGCTTCGATCCCCAGAAAGTAAATTGCCAATTGCTTATTCTAAAATAATATATTTATTAAAACTTTATAAGTATCTTTTATTTCTAAGTCTATGTTGTTATTATTTTCTTTGGAAAAGGATTGTAGTCTAAAATTCTCATATTGTCCTCTAATCACTGCCAGGTGTAAGCCAGGAGTAACAACTGAACATTGCTGGGTATGGCCCCACCATTAAATGAATAAGCCTTACTGTGTGCTCCTCATCCCCCCCCAAAAAAGAGAAAAGAAACAAACTAAATGTTTGCTTACTGAGCAAAGATGATGTAGTTGATTAAAATAAATACTACTTAGCTATAAAAGATGAAATTTTATCGTTTTCAACAACATGGTTGAAGCTAAAGAATAATAAACTAAGTGAAATGAGAAAAATAAAGACAAGCTGCACCGTTATGTGGAATACAGAAAAAATGAATAAAAAGAACAAAATAGAAAGATTTTCCGACATAAAAAAGCAATGATTATGAGAAAAACGGGGGATGGGTAGACTCACTTGTGAAGAGAGGCGGTTTGACTTTTGACATCATAGTAGATACAGATGTTGATTTGTGAAGGAGTTCACCTGAAACCTATGTAAATTGTATGAAGTAAATTTGCTCCAGTAAATCACTTTTGGAGGGTGGGGCTATGCCTAGTGGATCTGAAGAGCTGATGCTGGCTCTGTGCTCAGGGATCACTCCTGGCGTCAGTGGTCAGGTAACTATACAGTGACATAGGGTCAAACGTGGAATGGCCACAGGCAAGGCAAATACCTTAAGCCCTCTACCATTTCTCCAGCCCTAATAACACATTTTAAATTAAAACTGCAAAGCATAACAGAAAATAAATTGCTAATTGCTTATTCTATGATAAAATATTTATGAAAATTTTATAAGTATTTTTTTCTAAGTTTGTGTTGTTATTATTTTATTTGGGAAAGGAGTATAATCCAAAATTCCTCAAGCTTCATTGCTTTTCTGTTATGCACTTCAGTATCTTTTTGCTTTAATTTAAGCAAGAATGTATATAATGATCCCAGAGGGGAAAAGAACAACAAATCCAACTCTAGAGTTGACTTTTATTATTTTCTTTATTTTTAAGAGTTGAATTTTTATTGTAGAAGACATTACAAAAACAAGGTTCAAGACCAATAGATTTTTAAAGTTCCATCTGTCTATTTTTGTTTCTGTCTCATTGTTGATCCAGTCAGAGGATAGTGTCTCACTTGTCAGTCAGAGCTGCAAGGCCCCTACCCCGCGAATGCAGGCAAGAAACTATAATAAATCATCTGCCTTTGTAGTGGAACAAATATCCTATACAAACACAAGTGATTCAAAATGAGAAAGAATATATTAGACCAGACTGGGGAGGATGTCAATGAAGATATTTCACTGCAACCATTCACTCAAAACCCAATGAACAGCTGCAGTGATCTATGATCCAAATCACAAACACCTTTCCCAATAAATTTATGTTTACAAAGTTAGGGAGGTCTATTTCAGACTTTGAATCATTTGCATTGAAAATAATTCTAATTATAATAAAACCTTATTTGCATAATTGTTGATTTGACTTGCACCTTCCCCTAAATTTTACCTTCAGAAATTGACACAGTGCCAATGTTAGAGATAATTGTTATCAGTCTTATTGCTGAAGTTTCCTCAAGCTTCAGTTTATCTTAAAAAGTGTTAGGATACTAATACCTACTTCATAGGAATTCTAAGAATAAAATAATACAGCTAACATGTTTTCAAAAGAGTTGAGAGAAATGAGAGCAAACTGAATTTTTATCATAACTTCAAGGAATGCTTTGTACACATTAAAAGTAATTGAAAAAATATTTTATCTGGTATCTAGCATCCAATATTCAAAAATTTCTGCATGACTAGGTACTGTCCTTCAAGACACAATTTCCATACTACAGTGTTTATTAAAAATGTATTGCAGTATAACAGACACAAAATTCTTCATGAAACACTGCTCTTGAAGACCCAACTTATATTAAGAAAGCTGTATTACTCTTATCTTGACAGAGATTGTAAATAAAAAGCTAGTCAATTCCTCTACATTTTTGACAATCAAGACTTTGAAATTCACACTCGTTTCAGCATATAAAACTTTCTGTAAGCGTTGCATGCATGATGCTACTTTAATATCAGAGAACTGCTTGAAAAACAAATTTTGTCAACTACGAAATTCAATAATTTTCCTCCAGAAAGATCTGCTCTGTTGCTCCAGTTTATTTATATTATCAAACACACACACATATATAAACACAACTTTTTGATGCTAACAAATTATCAGGCGCAAAAGGTAAAGCAGTAAAGCTCCTGCGGCATTCCAGCAAAGGAGAGGCTTACTGTCATAATATTCTAATTTCTGTAAATATAAAGTGTCATTACGTTCTTATTTCTGTTTCATATAAAGTGTCATGGCATTCTTATTTCTGTTCAATAAGAAAAATATGTTTTAGTTCAAACCCCAAAAGGAACTTTATTTTCCAGGCTAGGCTAAATAACTTACCCTTACCATGACAGTCAGTAGGCAATGGTTAATGTTTCTGAGGAAGGCATCAAGAGAATATCAGCAAACAGAGAAAAAGACATACCTTGTTAATAAAAGCTCTTATCCTAAGCCTTTTTTCCCCCTAGAATATACTTGGGCTGGAGCGATAGCACAGTGGTAGGGCATTTGCCTTGCATGTGGCCGACTTGACCGATCAGGATTCGATTCTTCCACCCCTCTCAGAGAGCCTGGCAAGCTACCGAGAGTATCTCGCCCTCACGGCAAAGCCTGGCATGATGTATCCGATATGCCAAACACAGTAACAACAAGTCTCACAATGGAGACGTTACTGGGCACGCTCGAGCAAATCAATGAACAACGGGAGGACAGTGCAGAATATACTTGGAGTCTTAGCAGTAATCTGTGAGGTTTTTTTTTTTTGGCATTTTGGGCCACAGTAAGCGATGCTCAGGGGTTACTCCTGTCTCTGCACTCAGGAATTACTCCTGGCATTGCTTGGGGGACCATATGGGACATGGGGATCGAACCCAGGTCTGCTGCGTGCAAGGCAAATGCCCTGTTTTTCAGCAGTGTCTGTGACTCACAGTCTTCACTATAAGAACTATAATGGAGTTAGAAGTCAGAATCTTCAAAATAAGTGGTGTGTTCATAGAAGATACATGAAGAAAACATGAAGGAAGCATCCAGCCTGTGTTCAACAGAAACTCATTACTTGGATATATCTAGAAAAGTTAATCACTACTTTTGACTAAGATGACATCAAAATCCAACTGTCACTCCTACGTATTTGTGCATATGTAAGTTTATATTAACTTATTAAAACAAACTTATTAAAACAAACTATTATTCTTGAGCTATTTTTTAATTCATTTTCAAGTAAATTTTTGCTGTGCTTTTAGCACTTACAGTCTTTAATTATTTGATGTCTCAATAGTGCAGGCTTCCCAATGGTCTCTCGTCTGTAATAGCAGCCACATTCACAGTAGGACAGAGGTCTTCTCTTTCCTGTTTATCTTGATGTTCCCAGAATGAAAAATATCTGGCACAAAGAAGACACTAAGCATTAGTTACATTTTTAAAAAGTATTATTCTATAATGTATCATATATATGTATATTCTATTTCAAATCCTTTCATTCTCACATCCACTATGTTTTAAGTCCATTGTTATATCAACTGCAGATGAGAAAATTGAGTAGACAAATGAATTTACCCAAGTGTAAATGTTTGGAAGTAGCAAAATCAAAATATGATCCCAGGAAGACCCTACCGTTCATATTTCAACTTCTGTCCATGTGTGTATACATTTGTTATGTAAATAAGTGTACATTAATTTCTACTTGAGTATATGATGCATTAAATTATAATTGAATTCTATCAATAATTCAAACATCTTCCAACCATAGACAATGTAATAAAGGATGTAATGATAATCCCATAAAACATCTGGTATTGCATTGCTGCATTTGTTTTCTTTACAACCTCATTTATACTTGCTTTTCTATTATCAGAGTTCTGTGAAAATTTAACAAATGGAAAAGAATAACTTTTATTAGAAATGTACACATTCATACATTTTCATGATGATTTTTATAAACATAAAATTCAATTTTGTGATCCCATATTTTTCTGTTGTATGATATTTTGTGACTATTGTGTTTTATAATGGGTTTTTTTGTTTTCTTTTTGGATCACACCCGGCGATGCTCAGGGGTTACTCCTGGCTCTGCATTTAGGAATCACTCCTGGAAGTGCTCGGGGGACCATATGGGATGCTGGGAATCGAACCTGGGTTGGCCGTGTGCAAGGCAAACACCCTACCCACCGTGCTATCGCTCCAGCCCTTGTGTTTTATAATGTTTACTGACTTAATTTGGTTATTGCTATTGCTGACAGCAAACTAAAATTTGAAAGATATGTCAATAAATGATAGAAAGAAACATACTTGAATATTTGAAATTGGGAGAACCTGAGAGTTTCTTTGTACTTTTAGTTGTGGAGTATGCACATGAGCTTGCCAACAGCCATGAACCTGGTTGTAGTGTTTGAACATACTTTACAGTTGTGAATCTTGGACAATAGCAAACTGCAGTAAGCCTAATATTGACAGTACTAGTTACCAGAAACAGAAAAGACTCTGGCAACATGTTCAGCATGTGAAGATAGAACAACGGATAGAATTCATAATCTTATACATTCGTGGTCTCACCAGCTTGCAAGGATCGTGATTTTTGCTTCTGAGTCATTCCTTCTCAGTAGCTATCATATTTATAGAGCCAACAGTATTTTTTTTCAAGAATTCTGTTAGTGAGGCATAATTGTTCTTTTCTTGAATTTCTATGTAAAGGATATAGTTTCCATCTTTAGAGCTATGTAATAATAGTTCGGTGAAAAGAAAACAAAGGTTTTTTATTTTTTTTCAAACAAGTTAAAAAACCCAAAGCTGGATGAACCATGTTTAAACTTTTATTTATTTATTTATTTAGGTAAAGTCAAAATAAATAAATAAATAGTTTCTCAAAAGAAAATCCAATTTAGTAGTAAATCACTTGATCACTTGACATCCCGTTACTCATCGATTTGCTCAAGTGGGCACCGATAACGTCTCCATTCGTACCTGTCGCATGCTAGTGTAGCCCAATGGCGTCTGCTCGTTCTAGATACACGAAGCGCCTCAAACCGATCATTCAGGGTCTTGACAAAGAAGTCTGACAATCTTGTAGGTGGGCAGCCATACGGTCTTTTGACGTCTCGTGGAATCCAGTCAGTAACGGCTCTAGTCCAGCAGTCGTCTCCAAGTCTCATTATGAGTCCAGCCCATCTGATTTTCGACGCCTTGGCAAATGAGACAGCATCCCTGATTCTTGACCAATGATTGAGGTTGGAATTCTGGATTCTTTCTCTCATTTGAGTGAAGCATGATACTCCAAGCACAGCTCTTTCGATTCCTCTTTGGGAGACCCGAATAGCTTTCTCATCCTGTTTTCGTAGGGCCCAGGTTTCTGAGGCATATGTTGATGCAGGAAGATTGGTGGAGTCAAAGTGATGTGGCCGGAGTCGGAGGTTCTTTGTCCTCTTAGCTATTTCTTCAACGCTCTTGAAGGCATTCCAAGCCACTCTCTTCCTCCTGTGCAACTCAGGTGCCAGGTCATTTGTCATGTTGACTTCTCAACCTAGGTACACATAACTGTTGCATTCAGTGATGTTCGTTCCATTGAGAGCAAATGGAATATCAGGAATGAGTCCATTTCCCATAAACATTGTCTTCATGAGATTCAGCTGTCCGATCTTTCCACACTCAAGGTCAAAGTCGGCCAGCATTTGTGCTGCTTGGCTAATGTTTGGTGTTATTAGAACTGGTAGTAAATAACACCAAATACATTATTTTCAAAGTTTATTTAATTTTTGGTAGTAAATAAACTTTGAAAATAATGTATAGTAGGAGTCAAGCACAGCTTACTCATTGTCTGGAAGAAACATGAAAAGCCAGTTCAGAATCAGGAGTGAGGCAGGGGTTTGAAAGAAAATTAATAAAGAGGTGAACAGAGGATGTAATCATTCAGCATGTCTGTCCTGAATACCCTTGAAAACCAAAGCTGTAGAAATAAGAAGAAAGAGTTAGTCATCATTTTCATTTCCTCCTTGAAATTCAATTATAGGAAAAACTGCAGAATAATAACCAATAATCATAAGATTGGTCTTACATAGTGGCAATTGTTGCTTATTTATAAAGCTCTACTTAGAAATAGGTCTAAAGTTCTTGTCAACTACTTCCTTTCCTGTGTCTGACCTGGTTTTCTGTCTATGGCATTCCATAGGTCGCCCTGAGAGCTCCCAAGGCTCGTGCCTGAGCACAGAGCTAGGAGTAAGCCCTGAGCATTACGAGATGTGATGCCACCCAAAATTAAAAAGTATATGTGATGAAATATTGCAGGATATTCATAATTATCTTGATGAAATATTTGTAAAATTATAATACAGAAAACAATGTCATAAAGAAATGTCTATATATTAATTAGGAAAATTACAAACTTTAAAAGGCTCACATTTTAGCTTTACCTTCTGCCTACTGTCTACTGTTCTAGGTGAGGCTTGACTCCAGCTAACATTACTGGGTTTAATAAATAACAAGAGGCTGAGTCTTCCTGACTAAATCCAGGCAGCCTCCATACCTGACCTGCACCATATAAAGGGGTCTATACCACAGCTCTGACAGGGCACTGCCCCTTGAAAGATCTGCTCAACAAATTACATGCTGCTCCAATAGCCAGAAACTGGAAGAAACCTGAATGCCCAAGAACAGATGACTGGTTAAAGAAACTTTGGTACATCTACACAATGGAGTACTATGTAGCTCTTAGAAAAGATGAAGTCATGAAATTTACATACAAGTGGTACAATATGGAAAGTATCATGCTAAGCGAAATGAGTCAGAAAGAGAGGGATAGACATAGAAAGATTGCATTCATCTGGGGGATATAAAGTAACAAAGTATGAGATTAATACCCAAGAATAGCTGAGATCAGCACCAGGAGGATTACTCCATAACTTAGAGGCCAGCCGGGTATCCTAGAGGAAAGGGCTGTTCAGATAGAGAAGGGAGCACCAAATAAAGGATGTTTGGAGGATCCTCCCAGGAGGGGAGATGCATGTCGAAAGTAGACTATGGACTGAACATGTTTGCCACTCAATGCCTCTTTTGCAGACCACAACACCCAAAAGGAGAGAGAGAACACAGGGGATTGCCCTGCCACAGAGACAGGGGGGATGGGGGGATGGGGGTGGGAGGGATATTATCCATGGTGGTGGAAAATGGGCACTGGTGGAGGGATGGGTATCTGATCATTGTATAATTGAAACCAAAGCACAAAAAATTGTAAATCTACAACTTTAAAAAAAATAAAATAAAATAAAGGGAAAAAAAAAGGAAAAAAAAATTACATGCTGCTCACAGTTAGTCTTTATGTCATTTAGTGGCGAAGAATGGCAGACAGGAAAGAAACTCCAGGCAATTTCCTCAACATCTTCTAAGAAGTATAACAACCAAGACTCATAATCAGTACGGTAAGAACACAGTAACCATGGAGAAAACACACAGAAGCCCACAAAATTCAATGAATGAAAATAATACCAATGAAGACATAAACAATACCAGTAAATTCACAGATAATCTCTTTAGTTACACCATGATGGCGATGCTTAATGAGCTCAAAGAAACAATGGCACAGATTGCCAGTAAAGCACAAGAAATTATCAGGCAAAATAAAAAAGCCTATAATCAGAAATGATGGAAATGAAGAATAGAGTTGATGATATAAAAAGCTCTGTATAGAAAAATAACAGAAGTTGAGCATAAGTTCAAGTAGCTCCAAGATGAGAAGGAGCAAACTGCTAGGAAACAAAAGAAGATGGAAAATAATATGAAGAGAAACAAACAGCACCCCAGAGAACTACGGGATGTGTTCAAGAGGAACAATATAAAGAATTGTCAGAGTTCCTTAAGATAGGAAGGCAAATGTGATGAAGAAACAGTAGTTAAAGAAGTCATAAGTAAGAATTTTCTAGAGTTAAAGATTACTGAGTCCCAAAAGGCCTGAATGGTCCCAACAAAAATAGACTCAACTAGGAAAATTCCAAGACACATTGTACTCTATCCAAAGATAGAGAAGAACACTAAAAGCAGAAAGATCAAAAAAGGAACTTACATACATATAAAGAAAAATTCATTATATATATATGTGTGTGTGTATATATATATATATATATATATATATATGGCCCGCCCCCTGCTTTGTCATTCTTGTGTGTTGCTCTGTCTTCGAGTACCTAGAATCGTGCTTGGCACATAGTAGGCACTTTGTAAGTACTTCGTAAATGACCAGAAAGATACTGGGACAGAAACAAGATTCCCGCACCCCCCAAATCTTGCATTCTAGGATCACGTCTTTTTCTTTTTTTAATTTTTTGTTTTTTTGAATCACTGTGAGATACAGTTGCAAGCTTTCATGTTTGAGTTTCAATAACACAATGATCAAACACTCATCCCTCCACCAGTGCACATTCCCCACCACCAATCTCCCTAGTACAACCCCTCTGCCCACCCCCCCTGCCTCCATAGCAGACAATATTCCCCATACTCTCTCTACTTTTGGGCATTATGGTTTGCAATACAGATACTGAGAGGTTATCACATTTGGTCCTTTATCTACTTTCAGCACACATCTCCCATCCCTACCGATTGCTCCAACCATCATTTTCTTAGGGATCACGTCTTTTTCAGTAGATTCAATGAGCCTTGCTAATTTAAGTGACATTGTTGTCTCAAAAGGAGGTATTTCGAAGGAAAAGAGAACGGTACATTTTTCATCCTTCATGGTTCACAAACGCAAGTGTTTTCTAAAGGGTCCCTTTCTTCTTGCTCTTGTGCTGTGACTTTGCTACAAAGTGTTGATCATTCGGAGTTCAGTCTGACTGTGTGGAGAATTGATAGGTTGGATAAACCCAGCCAATGTTTCAACAGCTCACGTAGTTTTAGCTTTATTACTATATTTAAAGAATGTGTATTTTTAGTCTCAGTACTCAGAGCGAAAGAGGTAAAAAGATGCATTCGGATTCAGGAGCCTTTGCTGAGTGTGGCTTTGCATCCTGACTGAGCCTAGCACTCTAGGACTCAGCGCCCAGGCCTGGTTCTCTCTTCCCTCCAGTAGTGACGCTTGCCCTCCAAGTAATGCTCAGGTCCTACCCAGAAAACTTCCTTGATGACATTTGACTCCTACCTTAACACTGGAAAGGAAGCCTTGGTTTGCCTTTGTGTAACCCCATGCATGCACCAGATCTTCAGCTGCTCCCCTTCAGCCTCCACATCTAACCTCTCCCTCCCTCCCCACTCCTCCCTGCTATCTAGGGGGCCAGAGGGCCTGGGAAAAGGCCCTTCCAACATGAGGGGTCTGACTCCCAGGAAGTCAGGCTGCCTAGATCTAGAATCCTAGAGTTGTGTCTCTGCTTCTCGGTTTTTAAAAAATTATTTATTTGGTTTATTTGTGCTATCTGGAACGATAAAAGGTAAAGGTAAAGGCCCTCCCGTTGATCGTCGATTTGCTCGAGCGGGCCCAGTAACATCTCCATTGGAGACTTTGTTGTTACTGTGTCTGGCATATCGAATACTCTCGGTAGCTTGCCGGGCTCTCCGAGAGGGGCGGAGGAATCGAACTCGGGTCGGCCATGTTGGCCGCGTGTAAGGCGAACGCCCTACCCTCTGTGCTATCGCTCCATAGCAGAGCCAATAGAACGTTTGGATTGCACGTGGCCAACCAGGTTCGATTCCTCCATCCCTCTCAGAGAGCCCGGCAAGCTACCAAGAGTATCCTGCCCACTGGCAGAGCCTGGAAAGCTCCTCGTGGCATATTCAATATGCCAAAAACAGTAACAACAAGTCTCATAATGGAGACGTTACTGGTGCCCGCTTGAGCAAATCAATGAATAACGGGAGGACATTGATACACTGCTATATAAATATATAGTAGATATATCAAATAAAACTCTGTGAGACAGAAGAGTATGAAGGGATATAGTACAAAGACAAAAAAATGAATACCTCATTAAGATAACATAATCCAGATTGAGTATCACTCAGATTGGAATGATCGATACAGTGCTTCAGGGACAGGCAACAACTTAGGGAATTCATAGCCTTGAAATCAATTTTGCAAAGAAGCATTGGGAGAGTTTCTCTTAAGGATAGAACAAACTTTACAACATGTGGCATTGAGTATGGCACCCACTAATAGTTCATATAGTTGACCTAGATTAAGAAAAACATGTTTATTCTTAGTTACTAAGGGATTTTATACATTCCTAATAATAAATTAGCATCTCATTTATATTGGTCACAGCAATTAGTTGTCACACTGTCCTGTAGCACTGCCCTCCCATTGTTCATCGATTTGCTCGAGTGGGCCCAGTAACGTCTCCATTGTGAGACTTGTTGTTACTGTGTTTGGCAATTGCCTGTTATTGATTGATTTTCTGATAATCCAATTCCATATTCTTTGAGATTTTTTGGAAGAAGTAATATGAAATAAATTTGCTATATGTTTGTCAAGGGGCAGACTGCTGTATGGGAGGGAACTTGAGAACATTGATGGAAGATAGGCGACACTGTTGGTGGGATAGGTGTTAGTATATGTATACCTGAAACAACTCTTATGAAAAATTTTGTAAATCACAGTGTCTCCATAAAATTTAAAAGAAAAAAAAGAAAAGTATGTTTACTCTCAGCTTACTAAAGGAGTTTATACATTTCCAATAATGAATTAACATCACATTAATATTGGTTAAAATCACTTAGCAATCAATCATCACAAATTGCCTTTTATAGGCAGTTCACAATTTATCAACCTATGTGGTTTAATATGTTTCAATTCCTCAGTATTTTGGTCAAGATACAAGGAATATAATGGTATAAGAGAAATTTGCTAGTATCATAATTTCTAAAAGATTTGAAATTTAGTTTTATAAATGGGAACAACATGGAACACTGGAGTATAAATTATTCTTTTATAGTTCAGGTTTTTTTTTTCTCTCTGAACACCTACTGAAACTTCGAGATGAAGAATAAATAGCCAACATTGTGATCAAATTAGCAAACATTACCTTGAAGCTTTTTAAAAATGTGACATAACTACTTAAACATAGCAATGACCATGTTAGCTTTGCCTTGTGATCTGTATGCTATATTTGTCCTTTTAACATGTAAAATGGGAGATCAATGAGGTTGTCCATTTGGCCTTGGTTGAAAATACTCCAGTGCACCATTGCTATTTATCTTTGCAGTCATTTAAATTCAGTTTGTTAGCCAGTTTTGTGATTCCACTTTATATTTTATGGAGTTGATAAGATTCCTGAACTGCTTTCAGAATCATTTATCTTCTATGCTTTAATCAATCCTTCTGTGTCTATGCAAGAAAAATACCATAAAAATCAAGCTTCCCAAATAAATTCTGTAAGAGAAGAGGAATGGAGAGGATGAATCAATAGAATTTTGTGTTTCTGCAACTCCTAATTCTAAATGATCTTAAATCCAATTTTCTTTTAATTATACAATCTGTTGAATGTGGAAGCATCTGCCATCTAGTGGCGGGTTTAGTCTACTAGAGGATGAAGTAGCTGGAGGAGCACTGGAGTAGGGTCAAGCATTGGTCACTGTAATTATTCTACAGCTTTTATACTAAAAGAAAGAAAATAATAGACTTATTAAAAATTATTAATTTTGTCAACTTTCATCTAATAATATTTTCTCTCTTTAGTATAAGTGTCATCGAAATAAAGGCAAAAAATAAAACAAAAAGAAAAAAGGAGAGAAAAACACCGTGACACTTTTACCTTACACAATAGAAAATATAAATTGTATATAGTTCATTATATTTCTTAAATTATTTCATACCTAAGCTGATTCCATCTAATCATTGAACAAATGCTAACTTATTCTTACTTGAAATATAATTAGAATAAATAAAGCTATTCTCGGTAGCTTGTTGGGATCTCCGAGAAGGATGGCGAATATATATAAGAGAATATGTATATTATATAATATAATAAAAGAATACTATATATTATATATAACATACTATATATAATATATAGTAGTCTCTTATATAATATATAAGAGAATACAAGCAAGTATGTTAAAACCAAACACATATGTGCTGCGTGTTTTTTTGCGTGTAATAAAATAGTTTTTTTATTAAAAATAATGAAATAGTTTTTCCTAAAATAATAAAATTGTCACACAAAACAAACTCATTTATATTTCAGTTCTTGATATTCATATATTCTATTAAAACTTTTTGCCTTTGACTATAAATGAGTAAGGAGGGACTGAAAGGAATTGATTCCTTTTTCCTTTTCTAGCATATTTTTATATTCAGTATAAATGGCTGACTAAAATTAAAATGACACAAGTGAAAAAAAAGATATACTAGAATTCCTTGGTTATTTGTGTTTTTTATATAACTATTGCCTTTTTTCTCTACAAGCAAATTCTTGTTTAAATGGAAAAATATGACTTCAAAAGTTTGTCAGCAAAAACACCACCCTTTGCTCTCTTGTAGGTACAAAGTATATACCTGAATTGTTTCTGTTGCTGAACATGACATCCTACAAATATTAGTCATACATAAAAATTATAAATATAATCATGACAAATTTCAGTACTTACTTCTTATATTTTAGGTTGAAGGAATTATTACATATTAATAAAACTTTCACTATTATAATAGATGTTTAGCAAATAGATGAATTAATATATTTTGCTTATAATCAGAGTACACAAACTTAATGAAATAGCTGTTTTGTTATGAATATATTCAGAGAGCTGGAAAGTAGATTCAGGAACTAAGATAAATGAATAGGTTGTCAGATACAGTTAAATATAGCTATAATAAAAATTTGTTTTATTTGTTTATATTAAAGTAATCTCTTTCTGACTACTACTACTACACATTGAATTACACAACTCCAGAAATAATCATTTCACTTTGGGTTACGTTCAACAGACATTTATTAAACAGCTCACATCTGTGACAGGAACTATAGTGGGCCTTGGAACACAATCATGAATAAAAGATATTCATTGCCTTCTGAGACTCACAGCTAGTGGGAAAACTAACAAGTATGTTCTTATTTAGAAAAAATTATAATGCAAGAATCAAAGAAGATATCAAAGAAGATTATCAAAATAAGGGAGCAATGTGACTGTTATCTTGAACGACAAATAGAATAGAGGTAGGATAAAGATTAGGTAACAGTATTATTTGAAAAGGGAAACAATGTGATAAACACATGATTCTTGGAAATATTCAAAACACATAAACATGATAGACACATCACTGGGGATAGAAGAAAAAGAGTATCATTAGAAGAACTTTTTTGAGATACTGTAAGACAAGTCCCACAGACCTTTGTGTTTCATTCTAAAAATATTAGGACTTACACTGGAAGCAGTCAGGAGCTACTGAAAGGTTTATGAAAAAGAGATAAAAGAGGATTGAAATAACACATAAAGCCTTGCTTCACATGCTTTCAAATTCATATAAATTATTTGGGAGTCTAAATTCCTTAAGTCTAAATTCCAACTTAGAATGTCTGATGACACCTGTATTTCCAGCAAGTCATAGGTGAAATGCTGAATGCTTACTTGTCAGTAGATCACACTTTGAGTAGAAATCACTTAATGGAAGTTCATTTGGAAATATTAATAGGACAAAGATGGTAGTTTAGGTGAGCAGGAAGGTGGACCTATACCAAGCAGTAATAGCTCCTAAAGACATTTGAGGAGCAAAATATTATTTTCCCCAGTATATTTAATGAAAAATATTCAACCATCAAAAAGTTTGAAGTATTTTTACAGTGGCCCAATCCATATACCCATTACTTAATTTTATATTAATAAGAATTATCATTTATCAGCCATATTTTCTTGAGGTCATCAACCTACAGACATTTGTTCATAACATAAAGAGGTAACTTAAAACATTTTAAAATTATAATACATGTAATAAAGTTACAATACCACTAAAATGATGCTATTGATGTGCAAAGTTATGACAACACAGCACCACCAAATTTCTCATGATCCTCCACATTCACTATGGTCTAATCTTTAACTTTTAATTAACTTTAGACCTTTAGGGCATTGGGAGTAGTGAGTATTAAAAATAAATTTACTTCATATTTAAGAAGAACCTAAAATTCATTCCGTACATTATTTTTAAACAAATATTTTTTAGTTACACATATTAAATGGTGAAAGTTAAAGGGTAACTGAGAAATATTAATGAAATAGGGAAATAAATCAAGCGAAACAGTCAGAAAGAAAAAAATGAAAAAAATAAGACTTTCATAGAAGGTAAAACTCGGTGCTTCTTCTTTTTAAAGCACTGGGTTATAACAGGAACATAACCAAACTTTGCATATTAATGACCAGATAGTATTTTGGGTTTGGTCTGTTCCAACTACTTAATTCTGCCCTTTGTAGCACACACACAGACAATATGTTCAAACAATCAAAATCCCACATGATTTCTCTAATGAAAACTTACCAGAAAAACAGGCAGCCATCTGAACTTGCCAACTGTATATTTTGTTGACCTTTGCCATAAAAGAAGAATCAACAACAGGAGACAGCAAATTTCTCTAACTACCACATATGTCTGTCATTATTCTACTTTGTTACCGCTGTTTTCATTTTGTTTTGTTTTTTTTTACACTTTAAAAATGTAAAGCCAGTCTTAGCTTCAGGCCCTACAAATTTAACTATAGGGCAGATTTAATCAGTGAGTGGTAGTTTGTTTGGCCTTTTGTCTAGCTTCTACTATTTTGTGTAATCTGATTCCAATTTGATGGGGTGAATTTTGCATTCTGAAAGAAATAAGTAATTAACACAGAACAGATTTTTTTTTTTTGCTTTTTGGGTCACACTGGCAATGCTCAGGGGTTACTCCTGGCTTTGCACTCAGGAATTACTCCTGGCGGTGCTCAGGGGGACCATATGGAATGCTGGGAATCGAACCCCGGTCGGTCGTGTGCAAGGCAAATGCCCTACCCGCTGTGTTATCACTCCAGCCCTAGAACAGAATAATTTTTAACTAAAAACATTTCATGCAAATTCTGTTTCATAGTTTTAATTGAATTCTTCCATTTAATGAAAAAAAAGTTTTATCTCTATTTGAAAATTAAATTTAGTATTCTCAATTTAAGAATTCACCTATTCTTGGTCATTCAATACTTGTATTACATACCACAATACCCTAAAGGAGAGAGTAAAAGGGAATGTGCCTGCCACAGAGGGCGGGAGAGAGGGGGAAGGATGGGAGGGATACTGGGAACTTTGGTGGTGGAGAATGGGCACTGGTGGAGGATGGGTACTTGATTATTATATGACTGAAACGTAAGCACAGAAGTTTATAAGTCTGTAACTGTACCTCATGGTGATTCATTAAAAAATAAAAGGCCCTCCCGTTGTTCTTTGATTTGCTCGAGCGGGCCCAGTAACGTCTCCATTGGAGACTTTGTTGTTACTGTGTCTGGCATATCGATACGTCACGGGGAGCTTGCCAGGCTCTGCCGTGCCCGCGAGATACTCTCGGTAGCTTGCCGGGCTCTCCGAGAGGGGCGGAGGAATCGAGCGGTTGGGTGTTTACCTTGCATGCAGCCAAAAAATAAAAAAAAATTAAAAATAAAATAATTTAAAAAAATAATTCACCTATTCTATAAATTTCCACTTAAATACATTACAAGATATTACCACTTTATCAGTATATTCATTGGTTTTAGAAATAAAGCTTATTTTTAAATTTAAAAAAATTTATTATTTTACTCTGGGAGGGAATGGCACAGCTGGCAGTCTTAAGGCTTACTCTTGCCTTTGTGCTCAGGAATCACTCCTGGTGATGCTCAAAGTACCATATGTGGTGCAAAGTATTAAATTCTGTAGGTAGGCTGTGTGCAAATCAAGCATTAACACACTGTATTATCCCTTTAGCATTGATTTCACCTTTATAAAAATATGTATCCTTTGAAAATGAAAAAACTCTTATTTTCCATGATACTTTCAGTCTTCCAATGTTATGTGGGTAGAGGAGTGACATATTCCATCACCTTTGAGTCTGATATATTTATAAACACTTACATTCCCTGACACTTTATTTGATGAATAACTGATTTTTTATTGCACACTTCTCCTCCCTGGATACAAATAATTTATCTGAAGAACCATTTTTCTCAAAACTTCAATTTAATGTAGTATTTCCTATTGTACACATACATAACCTTACTGATAAATTTCAACTTTGGAAAGTCAAAACTTATTGAGACAATTCTCGAAAACCATGGCAATGAAATGAAATTGAACCTAAGGCCATCTAGGAAACGAAAAGCTTGACTCCCAAGTCTATATAATAACTTGCAAATTCCTAAGCTTATGGATATTTACTCAAAAAGTTGAAGTAGGCATACAGAAGTGGGGTGGGGGCAAGAAATGAGTTCTCAGAAAGTAGTAAAGACAAGATCTAAAGAGGTCACTGTGTCATTAGCTCTAAACTAGTCAAATACATTATGGCCTAACCCTTTTTGTGGACTCAGGAACTGAGGTCAATAAGATTTCAACTAGTGCCTTATGCTGGCCCCAGAGAAGTCTGAACCTCTGCCCTAGGGGGGAAACTTTAGCAGAAAACAAACAAACAAATAAATTGATAGCACAAAAGAAAACCACCAAAAGTTTAAAGCCCTTCTCTTTGACAATATCTTAGCAACAGACTCTTATCTATATAGAAGGCCTCACCTGGAGTGACTTGGGAGATATATAAAACCAATTCTGCAAAGGCAAGTGGCAACGTTCCCCATTCTGGACTGGAGTCGCCCATCCCTTAGCCTGAGATGTGTACTCTGAGTCTCTCCCCCCCTGGAAAAGCTTGCATTCTCTCTTGAATATGTTACTCATTCTCCTTCCTTAATCATAATCTCAAAGTAAACTGATTTAATCTACTATGGGACTACCTGAAATTCTTTTCTTATGAGGGAAAGCAATGTTCCTGGAAAATCTAGGTAGAAATAAATATTGTTCTTCCTTTTCTGCAGAGAGCAATTCCTCACTCCAGTCTTTGTTTCATGAGTCCTGGAGAAATTGGGCAGCAGAAAACATTTTCCCTTTTGTGGTATATCAAGTGGGACCCAACTACTGTTTGGCAACTGCCTTATGGACCTAGTGAGACTTAAGGTCTGCGCTGTGAAGGTTCTCAAGGTCAACTTTGATCATTTCAGAACTTTTCCAGGCACTTTCCCAGGTGATCGAGATAGAAAGAAAGGTAAGAGGTAGACTCCTTCTCTTTCCAGTCTGCCATTCCTTTTCTCCCCACTACATATAAGTCACCTGCAACAAAATAAACACTGCTGATATTGCTAATGTTGTTACAACTTTTATTATTTTTAATGAACTCATGCTATTTATGAAGTATCTGTGCATGTCCTGATTGGGTTCGGCTTAGCTCCTGCTGTTACATGGCTGGATTGAGTTACTTACTCCTGGAAAAACACAAAGATTTTGAAACCTAAAGATCACTCTGTAAGAACAAGGTGACAAACTGAGACCCCATGATATAACCTGGACCTGCCTCTGAGACAGGAATTTATAAAAACTTGCTGCAGAGGCATCATTCTGAGAAACCACTGTACTGCCATCTTGGTTGGGTCTTGGTTTCACCCATGAAAGTGGCTTTGTTCCCGTTGGAGAAATATACCAGATTTTCCAAGAGTCTACCAGTTATGGGGATCATCCCATGAACAAAATTTGCAATAATGTTAATGGATCTTAGATACACAATAATAAGATAATAAATTTAGGTCAAAGGACACTATACTGTATTACTACATTTTCCATTGCATTCTGGGAAACAAAATATTTTAAGTGTAGAAAACACCTCCAGCAAAAAGAGGTATGTGTGTGTGGGGGGGAGGAGATAGACTAGAATAGCTCAAAAGGGAAATCTGAAGACTGACAGAACTGATTTCTTCTTGATTATGGTGTTGTTTATATAACGATGAATTTCAAAATTTACACAAGAACCATAATATATATTACTATATATGAATTATACCTCAATAAATCTAAGTTAAATTCTAGCAAGGTGTTATTTATCTATTTATCATTGTTTAAATGTTTACTTTGCTGAAGAAGTTTTTGTGGAACACACTCCCTAAATATACAACTTTCTATGCAAGCATACTACTTAAATAGTATTAAAGATTTAAATTGTACCCATATCTAAAGAAATACATCAAAGCTTTCATTCTAATTTACTTAAAAAACATTTTTTTCCATAATGGTGTTTGAATTGGTCTAATTTTTCTGCATCTATTGATTTGACCACACGATTTCCCTTTACCCTATTGATGTGATGGATTACATTGATTGACCTTTGAATGCTGTATTATCTCCTGTATGGGATAAATTACATGTGGTTTTAATATATCATTTCCTTATATAATGTTTCACGGCAAAGCCTGGCAAGCTACCTGTGATGTATTCGATACGCCAAAAACAGTAACAACAAGTGTCATAATGGAGACATTACTGGTGCCCACTCGAGCAAATCAATGAACAATGGGAGGACAGTGCTACAGTACTATATAATGTTTCATTTGATTTTCTAATATTTTGTGAGAACTTTCACATATGTTCATAAGTGATATCAGCTTATAATTTTATGTCTTACAATATTTTCATCTGGTCTTAGCATTGTAAAGTGTTGACCTCATAGAAAGAATTAGGAGGATATTTCCTCTAGGCTTGTGTATTCTGAAAGATTTTGTATAAATTAGTGTAATCTTTTCCTTAAATAGTTGAAACAATTCACTAGATTATTCATTTAGGTCTTACTTTTTTGGTTTTGGAAAGTTATTAAATTTCTTTAAAAAGTTAATTTCTATTGTGTTTTGACAGGCTGTGTCTACATCTATTAATCTAGGTTAACACATTTGTGAGCTCACAGTTACATCATTTCATTAATTTGTAGTGCACATGAAATTTGTGATGATGTAATTTCTTTCATTTGACATTAGTAATTTATTTTTTTAGTCTGAATATATTTTTTTCTCATTTTTCTTTTCATTTCCCTTCACTTTGATGTTGCTTTTGTCATTGTTGTAATACATGAGAGGACTCACTCTGTTGTGCACATATAGTCGATTTCATTGCTGATCGTTCCAAAGGGTGCAGAGTGATAATGGGATATCAGATTCATGATCCCACACATACTTTTTAGATCTTCAACCACTGAGGCATATTCCAAAGGGATGGATTTTTACTTCACTGACCTAAAATCTTTCTCTTTCCTCATATTTTTTTTTGCAATTTCTTTTAACTCATCTGTTTTTTTTTTGTTATTTTGTATTATTTAGTTCCTATTTTTCTACTTTACTAATGCAGTAGCTTTGATCATTGATCTCAGATTTTTTTGGCCTTATAGATTGTAAAGCATATGATCCAGTTGATCTTCAACACCCCATACCCCCTCCCCCAGTCCCACCAGGAGAGATCCCTGAGCAGAGATCCAGGAATAAGCCCTGAGCACAGCCAGGTGTGGCCCCTAACCAAACACTTTTTTTCTGTTATTTGGGGAGGGGGTCACATCCAGTGATGCACAGGGGTTACACCTGGCTCATGCACTCAAGAATCACTCCAGGTTGGGGGGGGCATATGGGGTGCTGGAAATTGAACTTCGGGTTGTGTGCAAGTGAAACGCCCTACCTGCTGTGCTACTGCTCCAGTCCCAAACACATTTTTTTTTTGAATTTTTTTTTCAAAGGGCTGGGTGATAGCATAGTGGGTAAGGCATTTGCCTTGCAAGGGACTGTACTGGTTCTGACTCTTCCGCCCCTGTAGGAGAGCCTTTGCCCGCATGGCAAAGCCTGGCAAGCTCCCCATGGTGTATTTGATATGCCAAAAACAGTGACAAGTCTCACAATAGAGACTTACTGGTGCCTGCTTGAGCAAACTGATGAACAAAGGGAAGACAGTCTATAGTGTTACACAGTCATTTCAAAATTCACAGAACAGCCAACTGTTGTTTAATCTCCAGGGTTTTTTTTTGGGGGGGGGGAGAGGGATTGGGGGAGGAGTGTTCAAGTTTATTCTGTATTCTATTGTGATCTGATAACAGATGTTGTGCAGTTTATCTTTTTAAATACTTTTTAACTTTTTCGAATACGTTAAAAGTCTGTTAAGAAACTACTCTAAATAACTCGTTGTTAATGTGGCCGTAAGACGCGTGTGAGGAAGGAAATCAATTCCAGTCCCCTGAGCAGGTCTCCGTCAGGGGGGTTCGCCTGGCCTTGGGCCGTGAACTCGGGCATGCCTTTCCACCCTCTCCCACTGTTACGTCAGGAGGAGGCGAGTGATGGGGTGTCTCTCCCCCACGCGGAAGACCAAGGCCGGCGGATCGGGCATCCCCCTGCCCAGGGTTGGTGGGTCTGTGTAGGAGACCGGACAGGTTCGGCTCAGCCCACTAGCGTCTCCCTGGGCAGAACTCAGAGAAAACCCCGCCTCCCGCGCCCTCTAAGGGCGTTTCCTCCAGAAGCTCCGAGGGGACGCTTGAGGCGAGGCCATTCTGAGTGCAGGCTCAGGCCTGTCTGCCGGCACTTCCGGTCGCCAGTTCAGGGTCCCTCCCGCAGCCTCTCGCGAGGACTCCGCTGGGAATTCCGTCCTGGGAAGCAGAGGACGTCCCGCGGCCCCCAGCCCGGGCTCATAGGCCGCCCCTCGAGGGGGCCAGCGGGGTGAGGCCGCCCGCAGCCCACGCCCCGCGCTCCCGGCGTGCCCCGCGCCTCCCAGCGTGCCCTGCGCCGGGGAGAAGCGGCGCCAGGACCGGGCGTTTGGTGTTGGCGGAGCCGGAGCAACAAGATGGCGACGCCGGGGGAGTGACGGGCCCCTCCGGGCGGGAGCGGCATCGCCCTAACTCCCCGCACCCCCTTCCAGCCACAACACCGCCGCCAAAGCCAGGCAGCGGCTGCCGCCCCGAACCCCACGGCCCGGCCTGGGGCCCTCGCGCGGTGGTGGCTGCGCCCGCCCGAAGCCACCTGACTGAGCCGTGACCCGCTCTCCTCAGCCGGGCCCGGGACTCGGGGGCGCCCACACCGTGAGGGGGCTGAGGGCGTCTGTCCCCAGGCGCCCCCTGCCACCCTGCATCGCCGCCGCCCGGCCCTCGGGGCCTTCCAGGACTCGGGGCCGGCCACGGCCTCAGCCCTCCTCCGCGCTCGGGATGGCGAACATAAGCGACTCCAAAGCCGACTTCGTGGTCGGCGGGAAATACAAGCTGGTCCGGAAGATCGGGTCCGGCTCCTTCGGGGATATTTACCTGGCAGTGAACGTCACCAGCGGCGAGGAGGTGGCGGTGAAGCTGGAATCGCAGAAGGCGCGGCACCCCCAGCTGCTGTACGAGAGCAAGCTCTACAAGATCCTCCAGGGCGGCGTGGGCATCCCCCACATCCGGTGGTATGGGCAGGAGAAGGACTACAACATCCTCGTCATGGACCTCCTCGGACCCAGCCTCGAAGATCTGTTCAACTTCTGTTCCAGAAGGTTCACCATGAAAACGGTCCTTATGTTAGCCGACCAGATGATCAGTAGAATCGAATATGTGCACACGAAGAATTTTATACACAGAGACATTAAGCCAGATAACTTCCTGATGGGTATCGGGCATCACTGTAATAAGTTATTCCTGATTGATTTTGGCTTGGCCAAAAAGTACAGAGACAACAGGACAAGGCAACACATACCGTACCGAGAAGATAAAAATCTGACCGGCACGGCCCGTTATGCTAGCATCAATGCACATCTGGGTATTGAACAGAGTCGCCGAGATGACATGGAATCGTTAGGTTACGTTTTGATGTATTTCAACAGAACCAATTTGCCGTGGCAAGGACTAAAGGCTGCAACAAAGAAACAAAAATATGAAAAGATTAGTGAAAAGAAGATGTCTACTCCTGTTGAAGTTTTATGTAAGGGATTTCCCGCAGAATTTGCCATGTACTTAAACTATTGTCGTGGGCTGCGCTTTGAAGAGGCCCCAGATTACACGTATTTGAGGCAGCTATTTCGCATTCTTTTCAGGACCCTGAACCACCAATATGACTACACGTTTGACTGGACAATGTTAAAGCAGAAAGCAGCACAACAGGCAGCCTCTTCAAGTGGGCCGGGTCATCAGGCCCAACCCCACACAGGCAAGCAAACTGACAAAAATAAGAGTAACAAAGCATGAATTGAGGAACCGAAGAAGCAAAGCAGATGATTGGAGCAGCATTTGTTTCTTCCTAAATCTAGACGTTTTAGTTCCTGTGTACACTAGCCAGTGGTTGTGGACAACCATTTATTTACTTGGTGTAAACAACTTAATTTCAGTATAAACTGGCTCTGAGCAACATTGCTGGTGCTGTATCCTAAATTGTAAAAGCTGTAATTGTGAATATTAACTGGGATAGTAAATATGGTGTCCAGTTTTCTGTTACATTTTTTTTCGAACTTAACTAAATGGTTGACACGTAAATTGGAGAAATTTTGTGCATATGCCAATTTTTGTTAAAACCTTTTATTTTGAACTACACTGCTTTGAGATCTCATTTCAGAAGAATGGAGTAAACAGCCTACAGCCACGGTTGTGATGGTTGTAAATGGTCACAGTTTTTATTCTTAGGGTTTATCTATCCCTGAGTATTGCAAGTTGTTCATTTAGGATATTTGTTAAGTAGTTGGTTTCTCGTTTGAAAGCCAGCTGATAAATTAGCAACCAAATATTCCATTATTTTCAGCATAAGAAAGACTCAGCCTGCTTACTTGTGCTAGAAAATAACAGCATCTAAGATGATGACTTAAGAAAAACTTAGCGACTACTAGATTATCCTTGTGACTCTGCATTAGCTTTATAATGTTCTGGTATTAAAAAAGCGTAAGTGTCATACAGATTTAGTAAACATCTTAGAACTGAACATGTGTGTATATTGCTTAGATCAATGTAATCACTATAAACATCTATATGACCTGGGATTTGGTTTCTATTTTGAAATGGGAGGTTTATTCTTTACAAGTTCATTAAAAACTAAATATTTTTTGTAAGGAATGAGATTTTTACTTAATTTTTTTATGTAGGAGTACTGCTGTTCAGCCACTGATTAGGCTGATGAATTGTGAATGAACTCCACCTTTTTTTCCCCATTTTTTATAATTTTATTTATTGAATCACTGTGAGCAGTTACAAAGCTTTTAGATTTAAGTTTTAGTCATACAATGAAACACCCGTACCTTCACCATTTTCCACTATCCATCACCAAAATCCCCAGTATACCCCCATCCCACACCCTCTCCCTACCTGTGGGGCAGATGATTTTCAAATTACTCTCTCTATACTTTGACTACACTCAACATTTCGACACCACAGCCACCATTATTATTTGGTATTTTACCCCAACACTTAGATCTGCCAAAAAGGCAACAGTAGACAACTTGTTTTCTATTACTGGTTATGAATAACATGATGCTGCATGGCTGCAGTAGTGGCTGCGTGATTTTGAAGTTCCGAAATTTCAACAGTTAAATCTAGAGGGATTTCTTGCCAAAACCCGCGAAGTTCTGAGATTTCTTCCTGAGTCTCTGGGATCATGGCCATTAAGCAGCTTGATCAGGAGCCAGAGAGGCCATTTGTGGGCGATAACTCATGGTCTTGTTGGGATGGGGAAGAAAGGCCGGAAACACCCTGATCCCTTGAGGCCCCGTGTGTCTCATCACTGCGGGCCCAAGCCTGACTGTCCAATGGCCTCTGAAGGATGGTGGCCACCAGATGCCAGGGAAAACAGGCCAAAGCATGAAACCCATACTCACCTGGGGTGGCCCAGTGCAGGTAACCTACTGCAGGGACCAGATGCATTTCTGCCAAAAGCCATTGGGTTTCGAGATTTGAGTCTCTGGGATCATGGTCATTAAGTAGCTTGATCAGGAGCCAGAGAGGCCATTTTGGGCAGCGACTCGAGGTCTCATTGGGATGGGTAGGAAAGAGTTGGCTCCACCTCCTTCCCTTGAGGCGCTGTGTATCTTGTCACTGTGGGCCCAAACCTGACTGTCCAATAGCCTCTTGGAAGATGGCAGCCACCAGGCCGCCAAGGGGGAGCAGGCGGAGGGACAGCACACTTTTCCCCCTGGGGTGACTCAGTGACAGTAACCTACTGAGGGGTCCAGATGCATTTCTGCCAAAAGCCGCTGGGTTTCAAGATTTGTTTCTCAGTCTCTGGGATCATGGCTGTTAAGCAACTTGATCAGGAGCCAGAGCGGACGATTGTGGGTGGCGACTCGGGGTCTCATTGGGATGGGGAGGAAAGGGCCGGTTCCACTGCCATCCTGTGAGACCCCGTGTGTCTCATCACTGTGGGCCCAAACATGACTGTCCAATGACCTCTGGTGGATGACAGCCACAGAGCCGCCAAGGGGGAGCAGGCGGAGGGATAGCACCCTTTCCCTCCTGAGGTGGCCCTGCGACAGCAACCTACTGCGTGGTCCACACACATTTCTGCCAAAAGCTGCTGTATTTCAAGATTTGTTTCTGAGTCTCAGGGATCATGGTCGTTAAGTAGTTCAATCAGGAACCAGAGAGGCCTTGCCTCCAATTATATAGCTGAGCTGGAGGTGGTTTGTGGGTGTGTCTCCCACATACCTTACTTTTGGCCATTTACTTTCTGGGTAAAGTTTGCCCCAAGTTTTTGGGGTCTGGCCAAAGGCACAGCAGCAATTTGGGGGTATATGGAAGTCTGAAAGCGCCATCAGGCCCTGATGCACTCACCTCACAGGTACAGATAGGCCTGCTGGCAGCACTATACCTCCAGGAATGAGATTTTTAAAGGAACAAAAATGCATTGTTCTGACTCACTACAATTTAAATTGCCCCACTTTTCACATAGGTTAAGTCATTTGTTACATAATATCATTTGCAAATAATTTTTAAGTGTATTAATCACTCTCAGTTTTTATTTAAAACACGTTTAAGGGGAAAGGCATTATTTCTACTTTTTATTTTTATAACGTGTTTCTATTTTTGCCAATTTATAAAGGTGGTGTAGTTGGTCTGTAATTAAGTTCTAGTTTTAAAACTGATATTAGCTTTGTAAATCAAAATCTAGGTGTTTTTGTCCTGGTATAGTGTCAGTCCAACTACAGTTGGAGCTGGAATCCCATTGATCTTATAGCTGCCTTTCATGTTCTTCATAAAAACCATGAAATTCAGCAAATGATGTTACTAATCCCTTCAGGAGATGAATCTCATTTCACCAAAATTAAAATTATATTTTTCCACTAAAATGATGATACAAATTGAAGACATCATTCTGAAATTGGAAGAACTCACCACTTAAGGCTCAGTAGTGGTTTCCTCAGCTGAACTCTAGGTTACTTTTCTTCCTACCGAGGTGCGACTTTTTTAGATGATGGGAGGTGGCCATTCTTCTAGTTCTGTTTAGAATAGAGAGGTACTATATAGGAAGGTGGATTTCAGACCAGATGTCTTCATAAAGAACTTTAAAAATCCATTTCTGTTTTGGGAAGGTATGACAAAGTTCAGTCTATATGAAGGCGGGGAGAAGCGAAAAGAAGGAAAAGAAAAAGGTTACATGAAGGAAAAAAATAAATAGAAAACAATGTCCTGTGAGTTAGATAATATAATATGCCTGGAAAGTAATTTCCCAGTGCGAGAGACAGAAACATACCTAGAGTTCTTATCACAATGTTTTATGCACATTTTGCCCTCCTGCTCTTTCCCAGCACTCTGTTTCTCCCACTCTGCACGTGTTTGCTATACCTTAGAAAACATTTGTTTACATAGCCCTTCTGATAACATGTGTGCATGTTTCTAATAGATGGCCCTCTGAGTGTCTATTTGGTATCTGTGATCATTATGCATAAGTGCTCAAAGATCTAGACTTGAGGCATTAAAATCTGTGACCTCATTTCTTTCATAATCTAAAATGAGTTATTAATTTTTTAGTTGTTTTTAGCTTTTATTAGGGAAAAGTAGTGAGTTTTAATAACTGAAAGCTCCTGTGTTTAAAATTCCAATATGATTTTTAATTTTATTTATTGGTTTGTGGGGTTGGTGTTCACCTTATGGTCCCATCACCATCACTCGTGATGGTGCTCAGGGAGCCATGTATGTAATGCTGCAGATCAAATTCATTCCTTCTGCATGCAAAGCATGCTTGTTATGTGCCCATCGAGCTATCTCTCCAATCCCAAGGATAATTTTAATATGCATGCTACAATTTGAAACAGCAAAAAATAAACTGATGGTTTGATTTTTTAAGTAAACTATATCAGAAAAAACATTTAAAATTGTTTTGGGGCTGGAGCGATAGCAGGCCTGGAGCGATAGCACAGCGGGTAGGGCATTTGCCTTGAATATGGCCGACCTGGGTTCAATTCCTCCATCCCTCTCGAAGAGCCCGGCAAGCTACCAAGAGTATCCCGCCTGCACGGCAGAACCTGGCAAGCTACTCGTGGCATATTCGATATGCAAAAACAGTAACAACAAGTCTCACAATGGAGACATTACTGGTACCTGCTTGAGCAAATTGATGAACAACGGGAGGCCAGTGCTACACTGCTACAGTGCGGGGCATCAAGGAAGAGCTTCCAATCAGGTTAGATGATGGTGGTCTCATATCTTCACCACAAACAAATCATCTTGTCTAAACAGTCAAAAGAAGGTTTTTTTTTTCTTTAGAGAAACAGAATAGAGAGGTACTATATAGGAAGGTGGATTTCAGACCAGATGTCTTCAGAAAGAACAATAAAAACCCATTTCTGGTCCCCTAAGTCACCCTCCTTATTATCTACAAACCTGTTAAAATGAGTGTTAGACCTGGGGGAAGGAAAAACTGAAAACAAGCAGTTCTTATCTTTAGGCTTTGGAGCAAGGACAGTTTTCTCTGTCTATTATTTATCTATGGCCTGGTTTCTATTCTTGTTGTCAATTCTTTCTTACATTTCTATGAAAGTTGTGTTTCAAGTCTAAATTACACACTTCCTACTGAAATAACCCTTTTCTGAAGATTCTAACATAAGAGCAAGCTGTTTTCGCTAAGATATTCCCTTTTTATGCTAGTTATTTTAGTCCAAACTTTTGTTCACTTGAGAAATGGGATTCTGATTCAGACTTGAAGTTGTCTCCAAATCTTTGTCAAAGTAAGAGATGGAGGTAGTTAAAATGAAAATGAACTGGAATAATAAGAATTCCAAGAACTGCAGGTCTTACATCTCAGTCAAAGCATCTTCATGTGACAGATTTTTCTTAATTTGTAACATCTCTGATATCCACAGGCATTGAGAAAAAGGTTAAGATTGCTGTGTAATAACTGTAACCTATAGTTAAATTGGCCATCTCCAGCTTGCATATATTTTGAAGATAATTTTTCACTCTGATAACCCCAGTAAGTAAGTTTCTGGAAACCAAAATTATATTCATTTAATAGTCCACCTAGTCCCATATAGAAAATCTTGATCACCTGCAAATTTTCAGTGCCCTATTTTCCAAAACCAAATTGCAATTATTTACCATTGATTCCAAGATAAATGTGTAGTTTGAAATAACTGTAATGTCTGGTTTTGCCTTATACTTAACTTCATTTACATGACAGAGAACTCAATTCCTTTTTTGCCTGAAAATTTTAAATTCAAGATGCCTCAGTTAAGTACAGTCCTGGCTGACTTTTTTAATTAGAAGTTTCAATTTCACGGCATGACAAGGCCAATTAATGGTGAATCTTGTGGCAGGTTGATAAAGAGCTTTATTGGCAACAAGTCAACAGGCTCAAAGATGGCAGATTCATGTCCTTAGAGCAACGATTTTCTGAAAATTATTTTTGTTTTTCTTTTGGGCCATACTCTGGTGTTCAGACCTTACTCCTGGCTCTGTGCTCAGAAATCATTCTGGCAGGCTCGGTTGACCATCTGGAGTAACATGGTTTGAACCCAGGTCAGCTGCATGCAAGGCAAGTATCCTAACTGTGCCCTACCACTCTGGTCCCTGAAATTAAATTTTTAATTGATATTCTAGAAGACATCAGTTAAAGTAATTCTGAGTATTAACAAGTCAAACACAAAACTTTTTTTTCCACTTTGAAATAATGAACTAATTGGTTGAGAAAAGGATTTTTTTTAGAAAACAGAATTCTTAAATCTTTTATTTTTGAATTTTATTTATTTATTTATTTATTTAATTTTTGCTTTTTGGGTCACACCGGGCAACACACAGGGGCTACTCCTGGCTCTGCACTCAGGAATTACTTGTGGTAGTGCTCAGAGGATCATATGGGATGCTGGGAATCGAACCTGGGTTGGCCGCATGCAAGGCAAATGCCCTACCCGCTGTGCTATTGCTCCAGCCCAAATCTTTTATTTTTAAATGGGCTGCTAATTATTGTTTTTTAACATTTCTTTATATATTGTGAATATTACCCTCTTGTCAGACATAATATGTGAAATCATATTATCCTATTAAGATATCTTTTTGTTTTGATGCTAGATTTTAAGCATACAGAAGATTTTTTAGTCTGATACAGTTTCATTTGTTTTATATATATGCATATATATGTATATATGTATATATATATATATTTGCTTCCATTAACTTTAGAGTTGACTTCTAAAAGAATCTATAAATCTGATAACTAAGAATCAATCACCTATGTTTTCTTTTAAGCATTTTATTATTCCAAGTTTTACATCCAAGGCTTTAACTTATTTGAAATAGCTGACAAAGTGCCGCAGTCCCCGAACGTGCGCCCCTGCCTGGCAACTGGACTGGAAATCGTCCCAGTATCCCAAGGGGTGGCAGGGGCCATGGCCTCTGTAGTAGTGGACGTGACTTCTGCAGCAGGGGCCCTGGCCTTCAGCCTCAGTCATTTTCTCCTCTCCCAGAACTCTGGACTCACATCTCAGTTACCTAATTCTGTGGAGAACTCCCTGGCTATCTCAAACACAATAGGCCAGTAGACCACTAGCCTATTCCAATTGCACCAAAATACCGATGAACACAAGCCTATTACAATTTTACCAAAATACCGATGAACACAAAAAGCTGTACAAGCCCAATATAAAAAAACACATTCTCTGAACCTTCAATAGTGGCCTCATATAAGTCACAGAGAAACACCTGAGAGGAAAGAAATATTCTAGAAGGGGAAAAAGGTGACCACCATAGACTGAGCTCATCCAGAATCCTTTCTCGCAGTAAGAAGGAACAGTGCTAGTGAACTGGAAGGCCCACCTCCCTAAAACCACAACATGAAGAAACTGCAAATCCCCACCACGAGGAGAGAATGAAGAAAAGAGTCCAAAAGCCTCAACAGGGGTTACCCACAAATATGATCTCTCCGATATTCAGAGATGAAATGTTGAGGATGTTCAATGAACTCAAAGAAACAGTGGAACAGATATCCAGTAAATTAAAGGAGAACATGAAAGAAACAGTGGAACAGAGAGCTAAGAAAATAAGGAAGAAATGAGAGCAGAAATAAGAAAGCACAATCAAAAGTGTCAATAATAAAAGATTCGGCAGAGGAAATAAAACACTCAGTTGGTGCCCTCAACAGTAGAATGGCTACAGCTGGAGACAGAATGAGTGAGACTGAATATGAGCTGCAGAAAGCTTACACGTAACAACAAACAATGGGAAAAGACCTCAAAATAGTTCTAGGGTGAATCAAAGACCTAGGATATGATTCCAAGAGGAAAAACATTAGAATCATTGGAGTACCAGAAGGACAGGGAGGCAACCCCAATGAAATAGCCACAGTTAAAGATATTATTACTGAGAAGTTCCCAACGCTGGAAAATGCAGACAACCAGATCCAAGGAGCCTGAAGGGCGCCAGCTAAAAGAGACCCTAACAAAAGACTCCAAGACATATCATAGTCAGAAGGATGGATGCCACAGATAGAGATACAATACTGCAAGCAGCAAGGTCAAAGAAGGAAATCACATACAAAGGAGCATCCCTTAAATTTGCAGCAGACTTATCAGAGGAAACTCTCCAAGCCCAAAGACAGTGGTGGGATATAGTGAAAAACCTCAATTAAATGAACACCTCATCAAGAATACTTTATCTGGCTAAATTTTCACTCCAACTCTAAGGAATGGTACACTCTTTCATGGATAAACAACAGCGCAGGAACGTCAAAGACTCAAAACCAAACTTAAAAGAAGGACTAAAGGGGCTACTGTAAGACAAGAAAAAACCCTAAAAGCGAAACAAACCCCTATAGAAAGATGGCACAAAACTCCATGACAATAATCTCCTTCAATGTCAACGGTCTAAATGCACCAAGTAAGAGACATAGAGTGGCAAAATGGATTCAGAAACTAAACTCATTCTGCTGCCTACACATCTGAACAGTAAGAGCAAACATAGACTCAAAGTCAAAGGATGGAAAACAATAGTGCAAGCAAACAACTCCCTCAAAAAACCCGGGGTGAGCAGCACATGCTAGGGAAAAAGGCACCTCAGATAGAGAAGGGAACACCAAATAAAGGTGTTGGGAGGATCCTCCCAGGATGAGAGATGCATACTGAAAGTAGACTATAGACCAAACATGGTTGCCACTCAATGCCTCTTTTGCAAACCACAGCACCCAAAAGGAGAGAGAAAACAAAAGGGAATGCCCTGCCACAGGGGTGGGGTGGGATGGGGTGGATGGGGGGGTGGGAGGGATACTGGGAGCACTGGAGGTGGAGAATGGGCACTGGTGGAGGGATGGATACCCAATCATTGTATAACTGAAACCCAAACAAAAAATTGTAAGTCTACAACTGTACCTCATGGTGTTTCACTAATAAAAAAAACGGGGTGGCCATACTAGTATCTGACAACATAGATTTCAGGTTGAAAAAGATTAGAAGGGCCAGCGAAGTTAAACATACCTCAATAGAATCAGAATAGAAATTGTATCAACTATCTTTTCAGACCATGATGCACTGAAAATAGAAGTTAATCACACACAGACACAGAGAGCCGTTTTTTAATTAATCAAGGAATATGTAAAGCAGGAAGAAATCACTCTCCTAAACATATACATGCCCAATGAGGGACAAGCTAAATACTTAAAACAGTTGCTAACAGATTTTAAAGAAGCCGTTATTAGCAACACAATAGTAGTTGAAGACTTCAACACTGCCTTATCACCTCTGGATAGATCAACAACATTAAAACTCATCAAGGAAACACTTGATTTAAAGGAAGAAATAGAAGAGAGAGGACTAATAGATCTATACAGGGCTTTACATCCCCATAAAAAAGAATAAACATTCTTTTCCAGTGCACACGGAACACTTTCCAAAATAGACCACATGCTGGGAGAAGAAACATACCTCAATAGAATCAGAATAGAAATTGTATCAACTATCTTTTCAGACCATGATGCACTGAAAATAGAATTTAATCACACACAGACACAGAGAGCCAAATCAAACACCTGGGAGGGATAAATGCACCAATTAAGAGACACAGAGTGGCAAAATGGATTCAGAAACTAAACTCATTCTGCTGCCTACACATCTGAACAGTGTGTAGTTAAATAGCTCAATGTTGAACAACTAGTGAGTCAGGGGGAAAATCAAGGAAGAAATCAAAAGAAACCTGGAAGCAAATGAGAATGAAGACATGAGCTACCAGAACCTGTGGAATGCAACGAAAGCCATGTCAATGGGGAAAATTTATAGCTCTGCAATAATTTCACAGGAAGGAAGAAAGGGCCTAAATAAATAACTTGACCTCACAGCTCAAGACCTTAGAAAAGGACAAACAAAAGAAGCCCAAACAAGGCAGAAGGAAAGAAATAATAAAACTTAGAGAAGAAATCAACGACATGGAAACCCAAAAAAACAGTAGAATGATCAATGAAACTAAGAGCTGGTTCTTTGAGAAAATAAACAAGATTGAAAAAAGCACTAGCAAGACTTACAAAAAGAGAGAGAACCCTAATAAACCAAGTCAGAAATGAAAAGGGGACATCACAACAGAAACCAAAGAAATTCAAAAGCTCATAAGAGATTACTTTGAAAGTTTGTATGCCATGAGATAAGAGAATCTAGAGGAAATGGATAAATTCCTGGTTTCCTATAACCTCCCAAGGCTGAACCAAGATGATTTGTAAAACCTGAATATACCTATTACTATCAAGGAAATTGAAACTATAATCAAACGTCTTCACAAAAACGAAAGCAGAAGGTCCAGATGGATTCACTAGCGAATTATTCCAAACATTTAAAGAGGACCTATTGCCAGTTCTTTTCAAGCCTTTCCAGGAAATTTAAGAAACAGAAAAACTCCCAGTTTCTACGAGGCACATATTTCCCTAATACCAAAGGCAAGCAAAGATACCACAAAAAAGAAAACTACGGGCCAATATCTCTGATGAACACAGATGCAAAGATCCTCAACAAAATATTAGCAAAACAAATCCAACAACTATCAAAAAGATCATACACTACAACCAAGTGGGATTGATTCGGGAATGCAAGGATGGTTTAACATTTGGAAATCAATCAACATAATCCATCATATTAACAAAAGAAAAGATAAAAACCATATGATCATATCAATAGATGCAGAGAAAGCATTTACAAGATCCAGCACCCGTTTATGATGAAAACTCTCACCAAAATGGTCAAAGCCATCTACCACAAGCCTACCTCAAGCATTATCCTCAATGGGGAAAAACTAAGAGCTTTACCTCAGGGACAAAACCAGTATGCCCACCCTCTCAACATCTGTTCAGTATAGTACTGGAAGTACCTGCAATAGCAGTTAGGCAAAAAAGAGATATTAAGGGCATCCAGATAAGAAAGGAAGAAATCAAGCTCTCACTACTTGCAGATGTTATGGTACTATATTTAGAGTACCAGGAAGCCTCAATGAAGAAACTTCTAGAAACAATAGACCTGTATAATAAAGTTACAGGCTATAAAATCAATACTCAAAAGTACATGGCTTTCCTATATGCAAATAATGAGAGAGAAGAAAGTGACATGAGAAAAGAAATCCTGTTCACAGTCATGCCTCAGAAAATCAAGTACCTTGGAATCAGCTTAACTAAGAAAACTACAAAACACTATTTCTCGAAATAAAAGAGGACTCGAGGAAATGGAAACATATCTTCTGCTCATGAATTGGGAGAACTAACATTGTCAAAATGGCATTACTCCCCAAAGCATTATACAGATTCAATGCGATCCCTATCAGGATACCCATGAAATTCTTCAAAGAAATGGAGCAAACTCTCCTGAAATTCATATGGAACAACAACCCCCCCACGAATAGCTAAAGTAATTTTGGGGGAAAAGAAGATGGAGTCATCACCATCACCAACCTTAAACTATACTACAAAGCGGTAATAATTAAAATAGCAAGGTCACTGTCACTGTCACTGTCCTCCTATTATTCATCGATTTGCTCGAGCAGGCCCAGTAACGTCTCCATTGTGATACTTGTTACTGTGTTTGGCATATCAAATACATCACGGGTAGCTTGCCAGGCTTTGCTATGTGGGCGAGATACTCTCGGTAGCTTGCTGGGCTCTCCAAGAGGGGCAGAGGAATCAGACCGGGGCTAGACGGGTTAGCCGTGTGCAAGGCAAATTTCCTACCCACTGTGCTCCAGCCCAAAATAGCAAGGTACTGAACAAAGGCAGAGCAATAGACCAATGGAGCAGGGTTGAATATCCTTACACACGCCCTCAAATATATGACCATTTAATCTTTGATAAGGGAGCAAGAAATGTCAAGTGGAGCAAGGATGGCCTCTTTAACAAATGGTGCTAGCAAAACTGAACTGCTACATTCAAAAATTATGGGCTCAGATCTCTACATATCACCATGCACAAAAGTTAGATCAAAATGGATTAAAGAGAGACCCATGTCCCTGAACGCCAGCCTCTGGGACCTCGGCCTGGGGCACCTGCTTCCACCTCCGCTGCAAGTGCCAGCCTAACTAGTCACCATCCCCCCAACAGGTCTGTACCTGCTTCGGCACCCTCCCCCATGAGACCCACACCCCTGAATGCCAGCTGCAGGGACCCCGGCCTGGGGAACCTGCCTCCACTTCCACAGTGAGCGCCAGCCCAACTAGTCGCTGGCACCCCCAACACATAGGCGGACTAGCATCCATCTGGCTGGGGGTGTGGCCTCCACTGTAAAGGTGTGGCCTCCTCAAAAGTGGGCGTGGCCTTCTGTGTGGCCGCACTTACAGGTCCCACTCCTAGCACTCTCAACTCACATCCCAACCTTCATCACCTAATTCTGTGGAAAACGTCCTGGCTGCCTCAAGAACAATAGGGTAATAATACACCAGCCTATTCCTATTCCAACAAAAGACAGTTGTACTCCAGAAGCTGTACAAGCCTAATATAAAAGAGCACACCTCCTCCAAAGTTTCATTTGATGTCTATCATAAACCACAAGACAATGTCTGAGCGGAAGGACATATTCAAAAAGGGGAGAAGGGTGATCACCATCAACTGACCATGTTCAGAATCCTTTCCCGGCAATAAGAGGGAACCGTTCTACTGAACTTCAAGATTTTACCTCTGTACAACCAAAACAGCATGAAGAAACAGTGAAAATCTCCACTACGAGGAGAGGACGAAGAAAAAAGTCCTGAATCCTCAACAGGGATTACCCAGAAATATGATCTCTCCAATAAAGAATTCCAAGATGAAATGCTGAGGATATTCAAGGAATTCAAAGAATCAACGGAGCAGACATTCAGAAAATTAAAGGAAGAGATGAAAGAAACAGTGTAACGGATAGCCAAGAAAATACAGGAAGAAATGAGAGCAGAAATAAGAAAGCTACCAAAAGAAATGTCACAAAATAAAGGATTTGGTAGATGAAATTAAAAACTCACTGGGTGCCCTCAGCAGTAGAATGAATACAGCCGAAGACAAGAGCAGTGAGCTTGAAGATGAGCAATAGAAATTGCATACGGAAAAATAAACAATGGGAAAAGACCTCAAAATAGCTCTACGGAGAATCAGAGACCTAGGGGATGGTGTCAAGAGGAATAACACTAGAATCATCGGAGTTCCAGAACAACAGGGAGGCAACCCCAAGGAAAAAGCCACAGTGAAAGAAATCATTGCTGAAATTTTCCCAGAGTTAAAGCATGCAGATATTCTGATCCAAAGAGCCAGAAGAGTGCGAGCTAAAAGAGACCCTAATAAAAACACTCCAAGGCATATCATAGTCAGAATGATGGATGCTGTGGATAGACACAATACTGCAAGCAGCAAGGTCAAAGAAGGAAATAACATACCAAGGAGCATCCCTTAGATTTACAGCAGACCTATCAAAAGAAACCCTCTAAGCCCGAAGACTATGGTGGGATATAGTGAAAAAACTCAATTAAATGAATGCCTCACCAAGAATACTTTATCCAGCTAAACTCTCACTCAAACTCCATAGAACGATACACCATTTTATAGATAAACAACAGCTCAGGAACTTCATAGACTCAAAGTCAAATTTAAAAGAAGGATTAGAGGGGCTCCTGTAAGACAAGAAGGAAAAAACTTATAAACACAACCAACCCCTACAGAAAGATGACACAGACACCATGAAAATAGTCTCTCTCAATGTCAAGAGACACAGAGTGGCAAAATAGACCCAGGAACTGAAACCAACATTCTGCTGTCTACAAGAAAATCATCTGGACAGTCAGAGCAAACACAGATTCAAAGTTAAAGAATGGAAAACAATCCTGCAAACAAACAGCTCTCTCAAAAAAGCTGGGGTAGCCGTACTAGTCTCCGACAACATAGAATTTAGATTGAAAAAGATTAGAAGGGACATGAAGGCCATTTTCTATTAATCAAGGGATACATATAACAGGAAGAAATTACACTTAAACGTGTATGCACCTAATTAGGGGCCGCTAAATACTTAAAATAACTGTTAACAGATTTAAGGAGGACATTGCTAGCAACACAATAGTAGCCAGAGACTTAAACATCACCTTATCACCTCTGGATAGATCAACAAGAACAAAACTCAGCAAGGAAACATTGGCTTTGAAAGAAGAAATAGAAGAGAGAGGGCTTATAGACTTATACAGGACTTTGCACCCCAAAAAGAAAGAATACACATTCTTCTCCAGTGCATGTGGAATATTTTCCAGATCAAATCACGTGCTAGAACACAAAACATACCTCAATAGAATCAGGAAGATAGAAATAGTATCAACAGTCCTTTCAGAACACTATGCACTGAGAATAGAAGTGAATCACACAGAGACACGGATAACCAAATCAAACACCTGGAAATTAAACAACTCAATGTTTAACAACGAGTGGGTCAGGAAGGAAGTCAAGGATGAAATCAAAAGATACCCGGAAGTCAATGAGAATGAAGATACGAACCTACAGATGCAGCTAAAGTCTAGTTAAGGGGAAAATTTATAGCTCTGCAAGCATTTCTCAGGAAGGAAGGGTCCACGTAAACAACTTGACTTCACAACTTAAGATCTTAGAAAAGGATCAACAAAAGGAGCCCAAATCAGGCAGAAAGAAAGAGATCACAAAACTTAGAGCAGAAATAATCACTTAATCACTTAATGCCCGTTATTCATCGATTTACTTGAGCGGGTGCCAGTAACGTCTCCATTCATCCTGGTTGCGTGCTAGCGTAGCCCAGTGGTATCTGTTCGTTCTAGGAACATGCAGAGCCTCAAACCGATCATTCAGGGTTTTGACGAAGAAGTCTGACCATCTTGTAGGTGGGCGTCCACGTGATCTTTTGATGTCCCATGGAATCCAATCAGTAATGGCTCTAGTCCAGCCGTTGTCTGTAAACCTCATTATGTGTCCAGCCCATCTGATTTTTGATGTCTTGGCAAATGAGACAGCGTCCCTGATTCTTGAGCGTTGACGAAGATCAGAACTCCGGATTCTATCTCTCATTTGAGTGAATTGTGATATTCCAAGCAGAGCTCTTTCGATTCCTCTTTGAGAGACCCAAATAGCGTTCTCATCCTGTTTTCGTAGGGTCCAGGTCTCTGAGGCATATGTTAATGCAGGAAGAACAGTGGAATCAAAGAGATGTGCTCGTAGCTGGAGGTTCTTTGTCCTTTTAGTTATTTCTTCAACGTTCTTGAAGGCATTCCAAGCCGCTCTCTTCCTCCTGCGCAACTAAGCACAGAAATAAGTGGCATGGAAATCAGAAAAAGAATCTGAAAGATTAATGAAACCAAGAGCTGGCTCTTTGAGAAAATAAACAAGATAGATAAACCATTAGCCAGACTCACAAAGAAAGAGAGAGAGAACCCTAATAAACGGTATCAGAAATGAGAAGGGGGATATCACAACAGAAACCAATGAAATTCAAAAGATCATCCAAGACTACTTTGAAAGTCTGTATGCCAGAAAACAAGAGAACCTAGAAAAATGGATAAATTCCTGGATTCCTATAATCTCCCAACGCTGAATCAATAAGATCTAGAGTACCTGAATAGACCTATTAACATCAAGGAATTGAAACTGTATTCAAACGTCTTCCAAAACCAAAAACCCAGGTCCAAATGGATTCACTAGTGAATTTTTCCAATTAAGGAGGACATATTGCCAGTTCTTCTCAAGCTTATCCAGGAAATTGAAGAAACAGAAACTCTCCCAACAGGTTTTATGAAGCCCATATCTCTCTCTTACCAAAAGGAAACAAAGACACGACAAGAAAAGAAAACTATAGGTCAATATCCCTGATGAACACAGGTGCAAAGATTCTCAACAAAACACTAGCAAATAGAATTCAACAATTCATCAAAAAGATCATACACCATGACCGAGTGGGATTCATCCCAGGGATGCAAGAATGATTTAACATTCGGAAATCAATCAACATAATCCATAATATCAACAAAAGAAAATATAAAAACCATATGATCATATCAATAAATGTAGAGAAAGCATTTAACAAGATCCAGCACCTGTTTATGAAGAAAACCCTGGACAAAATGGGTATAGAGGGGACTTTCCTCAGTATAGTTAAAGCCATCACCACAAGCCTACAACAAGCATTATCCTCAATGGGGAAAATTTAGAGCAAGGAAAGCCTCTTTAACAAATTGTGCTGGCAAAACTGGACAGCATATGCAAAAAAATGGGCTCAGATCTCTGCCAAACATCATATACAAAAGTAAGATCAAAATGTATTAAATACCTCAACATCAGACCATAATCCATAAGGTACATTGAAGAAAAAGTTAGCTAAACCTTCCATGACATTGAAGCTAATTGTATCTTCAAAGATGTCATGTCACTGGCCAAGCAAGTGAAAACACAGGTAGACAAATGGGACTATTTTAGACTAAGAAGCTTCTGCACCTCAAAAGAAACAGTGACCAAAATACAAAGACAGTTTACAGAATAGGAAAGGATATTTACCCAATACACATCCAACAAGGGGTTGATATCACAAGTATACAAAGTACTGGTTGAACTCCACAAGAAGAAAACATCCAACCCCATCAAAAAATGGGGAAACGAAATGAACAGAAACTTTCTGAAAGAAGAAATCCAAATGGCTAAAAGACACATGATAAAATGCTCTACATCATTAATCATCAGGGAGATGCAGATCAAAACAACAATGAGATATCATCTCATACCACAGAAACTGGCCCACATCCATAAGAACAAAAGCAACCGGTGTTGGCGTGGATATGGAGAGAAAGGGACCCTCCTACACTGCTGGTAGAAATGCCGACTGGTTTAGTTCTTATGGAAAACAATACGGATGATTCTCAACAAATTAGAAATTGAGCTCCCATTTGACCCAGCAATACCACTTTTGGGAATATATCCCAGAGAGGAAAAAAAGTATAGTCGAAGTGACATCTGCACTTGTCTATTCATTGCAGCACTGTTTACAATAGCTAGAATGTGGAAAAAACTGAGTACCTGAGAACAGATGCCTGGTTTAAGAAACTTTGGTACATCTACACAGTGGAATACTATATAGGTTACATCTACACTTATTTGTTCATTGCAGCACTGTTTACAATAGCTAGAATCTGGGAAAAACCTAAGTGCCCGAGAACAGATGACTGGTTAAAGAAACTTTGGCCTTGCATGCAGCCATCCTGGATCTGGTGGTGCTCAGGGGACAAATCCAGGTTGGCTGCATGCAAGGCAAACACCCTACCCACTGTGCTATCTCTCCAGCCTTCTTAAGTACGTTTTTAAAGTAAATTTTGATTATTATTTTAGGCTAATTGAATTGTGGCCCACTCTGTAAGAAAAAATATGAGTGTTTTATGTAATTGAAACTCATGGTTCAAATGTAGTATTTCTTTAAAGACAAAGAGCCAATGTTCTTGTAAATAAGCAAATGTACTTGGCATAAATAGACTTTCCATGGAATAAAATTATTTTTCTATTCGAAAAAAAAGAAACTTTGGTACATCTACACAATGGAGTACTGTGTAGCTGTTAGAAAAGATGAAGTCATGAAATTTACATACATGTGTTACTACATGGAAAGTATCATGCTAAGCGAAATGAGTAAGAAAGAGAGGGACAGACATAGAAAGTTGCATTCATCTGGGGAACATTAAGTAACAAAATTGGAAACTAACACCCAAGAATAGCAGAGATAAGTACCAGGTGGTTTACTCCATGGCTTGGAGGCCAGCCACACACACTAGGGGAAAAGGCAGCTCAGATAGAGAAGAGAGCACCAAATAAAGGGTGTTTGGAGGATTCTCCCAGGATGGGAGATGCATGCTGAAAGTAGATTATAGACAGAACATGATTGCCACTCAAATCCCCTTTTGCAATCCACAGCACCCTGAAGGAGAGAGAGAACAAAAGGGAATGCCCTACCACAGAGGCGGGGTGGGATGGGGGGGGATGGGGGGTGGGAGGGAGACTGGAATCAGTGGTGGGTGGAGAATGGGCACTGCTGGAGAGATGGGTACTCGATCATTGTATTACTGAAACCCAAGCACAAAAATTTGTAGGTCTACAACTGTACCTCATGGTGTTTCACTAATAAAAATTTTTTTAAAATAGACAAAAAATAAAAAAATATACAAAATTTACGTAAAATGTATAAATTCTACAAGTGTACAGTTTAGTAAGAGTTATCAGAAATAAGAATTTCTCTTTTTGTTGTTCCTTGTGGCACACCAAGCAGTGGCACACCAAGCAGTGCTCAGTGCTTACTCTTGACTCCTAGGTCAGGGATTACTCCTGGCAGGGATCAGGTGACCATATGGTATGCCAGAGGTTGGGTTAGCTGCATGAAGGCAAGCAGTTCTTCCACTGTACTATCAATCCAGCCCTGGAATTTAAAAATTTTTAAAGGAGTAATCTGAATAATCCTATAAAATATGAAAGTGTTTTTTATTCTGTAAAAAGATGAAGTTGTTTTTTCCTATGTGTCTATGTGCCAGAAAATATTACATTATAGGTAATGCTTAAATATTAATATGTAATGGTTTGAAATAGAAATTTCTGTAGGTGAGTTAAAAAATACCTGATCAGGTATAGAACATCCAATATAAATGAAAATTTAATTTGTTATTGAAACCATGAGAATCCATTTATAAACTTGGAGTAAATAAACCTCTGCAATCTCATAGATAACAACCATACCCACTATGAGTGAGTGCTATATTCAATGCCAAGTGATGAGAAGTTTATTTTGTCTCCAAAAAGTCTCCCTTAACTCTTCTTGCAAAACTGGTTCTAGGCTAAGTATTCTTTATATTATTCCTTATGCTGGAGGAATGGGTACTCAATCATTGTATAACTGAAACCCAAGCACAAGAATTTGTAAGTCTACAACTGTACCTCATGGTGTTTCACTAATAAAAATTTTTTAAAAATAGACAAAAAATTAAAAATATATAAAATTTATGTAAAATATATAAATTCTACAAGTGTACAATTTAGTAAGAGTTAGGAGAAATAAGAATTTATCTTTTTGTTATTCCTTGTGGCACACCAAGCAGTTGCCTGTCCCTAAAACTCCTTATTATTATTTTCAAATTTTAATGATATCTATCCAGAGTATTTTAGAAACATGTTCACTTATTTGTTTATGAGGGAAATCTGTTCACTCATCGCACATTTCTCCTGGCTTATAGATCTGCTGTGAATCTTATGTATAAGATTCCCTTCATATATAAGTTCCTTCTTCAACATTGCTGCTTTCAGCATTCTGTCTCTGTCTTTGGCCCTTGTCATTCTGAACATAATGTGTCTTGGAGTTTTTCTGGTTAAGCCTTGTTTCACTGGGACACACTGTAATCAGAATGACAAAAATCCAAAGACCAAAACACAGAGACAAAATATTGAAAGCAGCAATGTTGAAGAAGGAACTTATATATAAAGTTTCTTCCATAAGATACATCTATCCATAAGATACATTTTCTATAAGATACATCTATAAGATAGATCTATCACATGAGACTCTCAGTTCAGAGAGAATAGGATAATATAGTAAAACAAAACAAAACAAAAAGAATCACTGAACTGAACATTCAGAGAAGAATACTCTACCTAGTTAGACTGATACTTAGATTTGAAGTAATGATCTCTTCATTGACAAGCAACAGGGTAGGGACTTTATAACCTTGAAACCAGCTTTTGCAAAAGTGCTAAAGAGGCTTTTTAAAAAAAGACAAAATCTACAAACACTTATAACTTCTACAAATTGGTGGTAATAACGTACTTGATTTCAATGCTCTCACATAATGGGAGTAGCCTAAATTCACCAACAAAAAAAAAAAAACAGAGTGTCCAAAAGGATCAATCAAGTAAATACAGGGTCATTGTCCAGGACAGGAAAACAATCTTTTTATTTTCCCTTTATTTTATTTTATTTTTTTTTACAGTTGTAGATTTACAATTTTTTGTGCTTTGGTTTCAATTATACAATGATCAGATACCCATCCCTCCACCAGTGCCCATTTTCCACCACCATGGATAATATCCCTCCCACCCCCATCCCCCCATCCCCCCTGTCTCTGTGGCAGGGCAATCCCCTGTGTTCTCTCTCTCCTTTTGGGTGTTGTGGTCTGCAAAAGAGGCATTGAGTGGCAAACATGTTCAGTCCATAGTCTACTTTCGACATGCATCTCCCCTCCTGGGAGGATCCTCCAAACATCCTTTATTTGGTGCTCCCTTCTCTATCTGAACTGCCCTTTCCTCTAGGATACCCGGAAAACAATCTTATAGGCAAACAATTCTCTTAAAAATACTCGGTTTGCCATTCTTATTTCAAACAACATAAACTTCACATTAAAAGAGTTTACAAGGTTCAGGGATTCATTATATCATAACTAATCATCAATGTGTTCAGAATTTGCACTCCTAATATAAATATCTATCTACTAATTATTTTCAATCAAAGTATTTAAAAATACTGCTAAGAGATAAGAAGACATTTACAGGGACACAAAAGCAGTGACAGAATTTAAATCTGTTTCATTGCTGGATAGATAAATTAGGCAAAATCTCAAAAAAAAACTGACCTTAAAAGAATAAGCGAGAGATATGGGCTACCACATTTGCATAGGAAGGAAGAAGTACAAAATACAAGATAGGGGATAGCACAATACTTCGCACATACACACATACACACATACACACATACACACAGATACACAAGCAAAGTTGTAATACATTCTCCAATGCACCCCATCCTAGGTCACAAAATACATCTGAATAAAATCAAGAAGATAGAAGTATCAACTATCTTCTCACACCACAAGATTTAAAAATGAAAATTAACCACAAACAGATATTGGGAGAATGGGGATGCAAACAGCTGGAAATGAAATAACTCACTAATAGACAATCAGTGGTTCAAAGAAGAAATAAAAGAAGAAATCAAAGATTCCTGAAAATAAATGAGAATGGAAATACAATCTACCAGAACATATGGGACACCTTGAAAAGAGTGCTGAGGGGAGTTCATAGAAATAAAAATGTTCATTAGGAGCAAGAAAGAGCTGACATAAATATACTAATAGAACATCTTAATAATTTAGTAAGAGACCAACAAAGGAAACCCAAAACAAGAAAGAAGGGAATAATAAAACTTAGAAAAGAGGTCAATGAACTGGAAAATTAAACAAACAAAAACGATTGAAAATATTAATGAAATCAGAAGTTGGCTCATGGAAGGATAAACATGATTGAAAAACCATTAGCGGAACTCACAAAGAAAGAGAGAAAACTCTAGAAACCCAAATTAGAAATGAAAGAAAGGATTTCTATGATTCAGGGATCTCATCAGGGATTATTATGAACACTTTATGCTACAAAATTTTATGCTAGTTGCAAAAAGTAGACTATAGACCAAACATGATTGTCACCCATTGCCTCTTTTGCAAACCACAACACCCAATAAGAGATAGAGAACAAAAGGAAATGACTTGCCACAGAGGCAGTGTGGGATGGGGGGGGTGGGGGGTGGGAGGGATACTGGGATCCGTGGTGGTGGGAAATGGGCACTGGTGGAGGGATGGGTATTTGATCATTGTATAATTGAAACCCAAGCACAAAAATGTGTAAGTCTGCAACTGTACCTCATGATGTCTCACTATTAAAAAATTTTTAATAAAAAAATTTAAAAAATTTATAAAGAAAAAAATTTTATGCTAGAAAATCTATAACAAAATATACAGTTTTGAATTCCTATAATTTACCAAGGTTGGAATCAAAAGGAAATAGAGCACATAAAAGAACTAACCTTTATGACTATTAGAGAAATAGAAACCATAATCAAAGTCTCCCCCAAATCAGAAGCCCAAACCCAGGCATGTTTACTAGTGAGCTCTTATCAACCTTTAAGGAGGATCTCCTCCAAACTGTTTGTATTCTCTTCCAGAAATTTAAATAAAAATCTTTCCAGTTTCCCTGAAAAAAATTATCCAATTTTAGAAGCAGATAAATATAGCACTAGAGATGAATGGTACAAACCTACATTCCTGGTGAATATCTATGGAAATATCCTTAAAAAAACTTTAGTAAACACATTTTCTAACAATGCACAAAAATAGCATATACCATGTTCAACTAGAATTTTCTAAGAATACTAGTGTAATTTAAGATATTCAGGTCAATGTAATACACTATATAAAATAAAAAATTGAAAACATGACTATATTAATAGATGCTGAAAAAGCATTTGACATAATACTCATTCATTATAAAAACTCTCAAGTGGGGATAGGAGATTCTTTCTCAATAGAGTTAAAGTCATTTCCTAGAAGCCTACAGAAAATATCCTAGTTAATGGTGATAAATTAAAAGCCTTCTAATATTAGGCAAAAAAAAGTTGTCCACTCTTACTGTATTATTATAACAATCAGGCAATCAAAAGAAATAAAGGACATTCAGATTTGAAAAGACGTTAAGCCCCCACTATTCGCTGCAAAAAACATAAAACTAAGAAAACCCAAGAGACTCTACTAAAAAGCTCCCAGAAACAATACACTCATAAAGTGGAATGCCCACAAAGAGAAATGATTCTTTTATTCTATTATGGAATCTTCAGATTGATCATTCTGTCGCTTTTCTTATATTTCTTGAAAGTGGGGTTGACTTGTGAATATTTGCTAAACAACAAACTAATGTGATATGTCAACCTTCACTCTAAACTTTCCCTATTCAGAGCATCAAATGAAGACTTCATGGGGTTTTATAGTGGTTCTCTGATTTTGGTAGTTCATTGAAGAAGGGGATTTGAAAGTTATCGTTTACTGTTACTTGTTTGCCCACATCCTGTCTGAAATACCATGATTATTTGTTAAAAAAAATCTTTAGTGAAACTGGATACAGTTTGAAAAAAATCAGGTATGTGGGAATCAGTTTAACAAAAGAGGTAAAAGACTTATACAAAGAAAACTACAAATCTCTACAAAGAGAAATTAAAAAGACAAAAACAATGGAAATATATGACCTGTTTGGGTAATGGAAGAATCAATATTGTCAAAATGGCAACCTTGCTGAAAGCTATATATAGATTTAATGCAGTTCTGTAAAAATACCCATGCCATTTTTTTAAAAAACATAAATTAAATGCTGTTGAAATCTATATGGAGTATTAAAACCTCACAAATAGCCAAAGCAATCCTGGGGGCAGGGGGGAGTGGGAAGAAGAAAACAGCCTTATCTTTCCCTAACCTTAAATTATGCTATAAAGTTATGGTAATCAATACTGTGAGAAAACAAAGGAAGACTTTCAGACAAGTGAATTAGAATTGAAAAATACAGACAGCTTATCTTTGACAAAGGAATAAAGAGTATGAAGTAGAGTAAGGAAAGCTTATTTAACAAATGCTACTGGAAAAACTTGTGGGTTTCCTAAAAAATGAACTCAGCTTCTTTTGTCACATTATGTCAGCTCAAAATGGATTAATGGTCTTAATTTTAGGCCAGGATTCATAAATTATATTGAGGAAAACATAAGCAGAACATTTTATGGCATTGAATCAACTTTCAATGATTCAACCTTGCTAGCCCAACAAATGGGAAAAAAAGATAAACCAATGGGACTTCATCAGACTAAGAAGGTTCTGCCAGCAGAAGAAACAGCGACAAGAATAAAAAGACACTCCACTGACGGAGAAAATATTTCCCCATCGCTTAGCTGACAAAGATAATATTCAGGCACTTGTAAAAATGTAACAAGAAAAAAAACTAGCAAAAAAACAGGAGCAGAGTATAAGAGAAATTTTCTCAAAGAAGACTAACTGATCACCTTTAAGTATATGAAAAAGAAGTGCCCTGTGTCACTTTTTGTCAAGAAAATGGAAATTGAAACAATAATGAGATACTGAGATATCCTCTCACACCAGTGAGACCAGCATACATCAAAAAAGAACAAAATATTAGTGTTGGCATGGATGTGGGTAAATAGGAATCTTCATCCACTGGTGGTAGAAACATTGACTGGTTCAACCTTTTTGGAAAAAATACAGATGTTTCTTTAAAAAAAATAAAAATTGAGCTTATATATCACTCAGTAATTCAGTTTCTTAATTGCTAGCTAAGGTCCAAAAACTATTTGCAAAAAGTACAACTGTGTTCCCAAATTCATTGCTAATATATTTGGGAATGACCCAACTGTCTAAAATATATGACTGAATAAGGAAACAATGGCATATCATAATGGAGTACTACTAGGCTGAAGAAAAGACAAAATCATGTGATTTGCTACCAGGTGCAATGAACTTGAGAGCATTATACTGAGTGAAATAGGCCAGGAGGAGAGGGACACACACACAGAATGATCTCTCTCATATGCAGGATATACAGAATCACAGTAAGAAAATGATAAGTTCCCAAAGGTGTCAGGCTTAGGACTGAGATCACCATAGAAAAGAGAGTAGGAAAAGGTGGGTAGGGGAGAACTGGGGCAATGGTGATGGGGGCAACTGGACACTCTGCTGGAGAGTTTGGTGTTGGAACATTGCACGCATAAAACCTTACCAGTAAAAGTTTGTAAGTCACTGTGCTTAAAATTAAAAGAAAAAAAAATTAAATCCCTTGAGTACACATGATGCTATCATACCAAACCACAGGAGTTATATTTGTAAGACATGAACATGTTTTGTGGCTGAACTGAACCATCAGGATGAGCCCATGTAGATTGTACCGCACACGGGCAGGAACATAGGGACCCATGAAAACAGGTGAGATTTCCTGTGTCCTGACTGGTTTGGATGAAGCTGCACATCTTTTCCTTTAAGCTGCCTTCAGTAGATAATTTCATAAATTTCAGTTTATAGTAAGGGTCAGTTTTCCAGAAGCCTGGCTGGTCTTTGACATGCAGATTTCAGGTGCTAGCCCAGCCTGATCTTTGACATGTAGAGATTCCAGGTGCTAGCCCAACCTAGACTTTGGGATGTAGATTCCAGATGCTGGCTCAGCTTGTCTTTGGGATGCTTGTAGCCCAGGAAATGTTTAGATTTCAGTTTTGGTTTTGTATCTTTCCAGAGACCTAAATCCACTGACCTGCAGACACAAGGAAACAATACATGCCTTGCTGCCTCAATGTTCTTTCTGTAACTTCTTTTGATGACATCACTGTATTGCATCCTTTAGAGGTACGATGATAATAAAAGGAGACCTCACAACACTCTATTTTTTGTCACAGGATCTGAGAGAATCCGGACCCTCCATGAAATATAATTTCTCTTGAGTTCTTTATCTCAGAGCCTCCTACTAAATGAACGTTCAAGCAATAAATATATATATATATATGTCTATATATATATATATGGGATGCTAAATCTTTTGACTAAATAGAATATGCTTATTCTTTTTTGTACACTTCAGCAGCCTGAAGCAGACTTCAGAACAATGACTCCCAATGATCTAAATTAATGGGTCTGAAATGTCAGCAAAGTCAAAGACAAAAGAAGAAGAAAGAAAACGGTGAAGATTTCTAAAAAGACATTTTGCTCATTTAACGGAGTAATCTTCATTCTAGAACACCCATATTTGTATAATATAATATGATTTTTTAAAGAAATAATTCCTAATGTATACATTATTTTAATTACTGTTTTAATTATTTTATTTAGAAAATTGTTACTCTGATTCAAATTAATGTTTTTAAATGCTGAATAACTATAAAATACTCTTATTGAACATTAGTACTATTTTATATGAGTATAAAGTTAATTATTATTCAGTATATTAAATTTTAGATTAAAAATCTATATAATTTAACATAAATATATACATGCAAATGTATGTTTTGATAAGATTTGATATGACTAAAGTATACTTATAGAAACCTAAAATGAGAGGAACATATTCTTTTTCAAATATTTTGTATTAATTGTTATGGTCTAATGGCAATATTTTGTAATTTAGGCCTAAAGTTCTGTTAATCTGATTTTAAGTGGCTACTACTAAAGTTCTTTGTCTGCCTATTTTTTTGTAGGTAAGAACTCATTTTAACTTAATTAGGAAAGCATTTCTCAAAGCATTTCTAATTCATTGATTTTACTCCACGGTTGAATACCTTTTAAGCTTCAGACCTTGAGTCATGTGCTCCAATTTTGTTAGACCAGCACACAACTGTTTACATCATAGGAAGAAGAGAGGCCCAAATCTTAATCTGTCATCAGTTTAATCTTAAACGAAGAAAATGTAAGTTGTACTCCATTATTCTCTTTATTTTTACATTTTTGTCCACACCTTGTTGTGCTCAGGGCTTATCTTGGTTCTAAGTTTAGGAATCACTCCTGGTGTAGTGCTCAGGGGATCATATGCTGTTGGGGATCAGAACAGTCATTCATATGCAAGTCTGATGCTTTTCCCACTGAACTATCTCTCCACATTTATTTTCTTCTCAAAGAATGGAATATAAGGATGGGCCCACACATCTATTTTACAAACTTGCCTAGGAATCTTTACAGTCCTTTAATTCTCCAATTATTCTTTACAAATGATAGAAAATATAAATTTCTATTTCTGAAGCTTCCAGTCCAATTTGTTGATAAATAAAGTGATTTTTCTACTGATAGAATCCTCCTGTATCTCTTCCAAAAGCAATGCTAGTGTAAACCTATACACAATTCCCAATAGTTACATAGTGAAGTACTGTTCAGTTGTGAATTATCTCTGTTTCTCGTAGTAGCAGGATGACTGAGTCTTGTACATTTACTAATTTATCCAAACTATGGTTATTTAATTCCAGTAATATTCTGGTCACAATGTTTGGCATGTAAAACATGGGCTGGTGAACAATACAGTCAGGGAACTTACTGTAGCTGTTCATTACCAACTCACAGACAACCACCAATGTGGAAGACTGTGGAAGAGCAGTGGAAGTCTAGATATAAAGATAATTATGTAGGAAAGTCATTTTATTAACTTCTAGATTAGCTTACAAGAGCACTCAGCCTGAAATTAGCTCTTACATCAGCACCCAATATATATGTACATCAAATTAAACAAAACTATAATTTATTGTGAGTTTGTTTTGAGTAATATTTTTAGTTTGGGTGCATTCAGACCTTTAAGAGGGTAATTATTTTTTATGGGTATTGTCCTCAGGACAAAAATAATGCCCAAATATGTGAACATAGTTGTTGCTCAATAAATATGTATTGACTAAATGGCAACATTTTACTTTCATGAGTTTAATTCCAGGAATAAAAATATTCAGTATCTTTCATTGTATTAACATTATCATATGCTCAGTTGGGTAAGATCACAGTGTTATTACCAAGGTTCCGAAAACAATTTGAGGCTTAAAAGTGACAGAAAATCCTGAGCTAACATTTTAAAAATGCTGTCATTCCTAAACTCTTGTCAATTAATTTGCTTGGCATCAAACTAGGTCTTCCATGACTTTAAAATTTCCTTATTTAATTTTTAAAAATTTTTATTCGGGGCCACACCTGGCAATTCTATAGGGTTACTCCTGGTTCTGCACTCAGAAATTACTCTTATGGTAATTGGGAACCATATTGAGTGCAATGGATTGAACACTGGTTGGCTGTGTGGAAGGAAAGCCCCTTACCCATTGTACTATCTCTCCAGCCCCCAAACCACTTTATTTTTTAATAGATTACAGAAAAAAAGGTAATTATCCAGAAAACTGGAAAAATTTAGAAAATTATACATATATAATTTTTAAAATATTTTCATAGAAGCATTTTATAGAAGCTTGCTAAAATAACATTTCTTTTCTGGTTATTTATGATTGAATAGCGGTCACGGTCACGGTCATGGTCCTCCCGTTGTTCATCGATTTGCTCGAGCGGGCCCAGTAACGTCTCCATCATGAGAATTGTTGTTACTGTGGAGAGCCTGGCAAGCTACCAAGAGTATCTCGCCTGCACGGCAGAGCCTGGCAAGCTACCCGTGACATATTCGATATGCCAAACACAGTAGATTGAACAGCATTTCCAAATTTATCTTCATCATCCTATACTTCCCTTTTCCAGCAACCCTCTGCTTCTTCACACTGTAGTTTTAAAAGTTCATGGGCAATTCTTTGGTATAATGCTCTGCACCTTTGTATTCCGCCTTAGTTTTCATTTTTGTTGGAGTTGCTATGGCTAACAAAATGTCATCAATCCTAGTCTTATGTAAAGTAAAGGCATGTATAGAATATAAAAATGTGACTGATATATTAAAAAGATATATGATAATTCTTGTCTAGGGTTCTAGAAAGATAGCTGGAAATTGGCGTTACATATGAATTGATAAATTAAAATGCATCAGAAACTTTTTAAATGAATTCAAATGTTCGTTTTAATATGGTTTTCTGAAAATGTCAAATATCCAGTGGCTTAAAAATATTCCAATCACTAGCTCTAACTCTTTCAGTATGTGGTGCTTCCATATATAAAACAGACCAAAGAAGAAATTTAGTAATTTATTTTATTTTGAAGTTTAAGCATGCATTACTTATAAAGATAAGTAGTGGGGAAAAAATCACAGGAATTTGAGATTGAGGTTTATGGAAATCAAAATAGTTTTATTTCTCTTTTGCATCACTTGATTTATCTATTTCTGTTTCCTTTCCTCCTCCTTTTAACTTTCCCCTTTCATATCTTCTCCTTCCCCTCCCCCTTTTCTTACTACTTCTAGCTATCTGTTTCTGCCTTTTTGTCTCAGATACATGATCTTCAGTTGACATTTTATAACTTACACAATTTTGAATTATGCAGTTGGTGAGTTTTGATATAGAAAAACACCTGTGAAATATTCATCACAATCAAGATAATATACATATCCATTATCCGCAAAAAGATTTGTACAGTTTGTAATACCACTCTCGACCCTCCTAATATATCTCTACGTACACTCCCAAGCCAATGTAGATCTGTTTTCCATTACTATAGATTTGATTTCACTCTCATCAATAGTTAATCTGCCTGAATTGCTTAATAACATTACATTGTATTGACGGGCCTTTATTTTTAATACATTTAAGAAATGTATCCTTGATAGACAGTTGGTTTATACCCAGTATTTGAACACTACATAAAAAGTTAATATTGATATTATGTAGTTTAAGTGGTCATATTTTATGTAGTTTAAGAGGTCATATCATTAAATATATACAACTAGAATATTACAGCAAACATTTACAATTATAAATTCCTAATTTCTCCACACTTTTGTAAATAGTTGATATATGTTCATTGTTTGTAGGTAAGGGTTGGACCACACACAGTTGTGCTTAGAGACCACTCTTGGTAGACTTGGGGGACTCTATGGGGTGCATGGGAAATAAAACCAGGTGGCCTTGTGCAAGGCAAACTCATTATTCGCAGGATTATAAAGCTCCAGCCCTGTGATCAGTAATTTTAATTGTAGCCACTCTAATAGGTGTGTAGTGATATTTCATTATGGAGTATTTAATATTTAGTCTGCATATAAATATTTTGTATTTATTTAATAGTGAATGTTTTTGAATATTTTTCATGTGTTTACTTGCCATCTAAGCTACCTGTGATGTATTCGATGTGCCAAAAAACAATAACAAATCTCACAATTTGTTGTGAGACGTTACTGGTGCCCGCTCGAGCAAATCGATGAACAACAGAAGAACAGGAAAGTGCTACAGTGCTTATTTGACATCGACATTTCTTTGGTCTGTTTTATGTTCAAATATTTATTCCAGTTCTGGCTGGGCGGAACTCTTGCCTTGCACATGGGTGACTGTGTTCAATCACTGGTACCACATGGAGTTCCCAAGCCTGCCAGGAGTAATCCCTGTGCACAGAGCCAAGAACAAGTCCAGAGCACCACTGACTGTTGCTCAAAATGACAAATAAAAACCAAATATTTTCCCAATTTAGGTTGGGTTCCTTTATCTTCCTTGGTTAAACAGGATAAGTCTGAGAGTTTAGATTCAGACCATAATAATATATGTTATTTGTAAATAACTGTGGCTTGTCTTATCTTCTGAAAAATATTTCTTAAACTTGATGAAGTATAATTTATCAACTTTCATTAATTATTTAATAGAAACTCCTTTCCATATCATATGTAGTGTATCTTTGCACACACTATGGTCATAAAAATATTTTCATACTTTATCCTAGTTTTATGAGTTAACTTTTTACATAGAGTTGTGGTCCATTTAGATTTAATATTTACATGGTGCAAGGAATAGATAGTTAAAAGATCTATTGTATTTCAGTGAATGCATTTGAATCTATATGGAAAAAATTGCCCTTTTGTATGTAGGACTATTCTTTTAAATTCTGTTATGTTCCATTATCAAGTAACTTATCAACTACTGAAAAGTTGTAAAAATAGTAGTTTCTACACACTCATCACTCAGCTACTTTAAAGTAAGAATTTTCTATAAATGCATTATAATTACCAATTTTGAAAAAAAATTGAAACTCAACCCACCCTCCTCCAAGGGGCCCCGGTGAGGACAGCCAGGCAGCTGAAGACCTCTGGCTCCAGCCACAGCCATGCTTAAGACCACTTTCCACACATTCAGATGAGGCTCAAGCATGAAGGAAGTGGAGAGGAACCCAGGTGTGTGGGACCTGGGGCATAGATCTCCAAGCCTGCTCAGATTGGGACTGGGGCCTCCTACACCCAGATCCCCCATTCCAGTATGTAGACGTTACATCCACCAACTGCCCCCAGCGCCATGTAATCCCATCAATGGCCAAGACCCAGAGACTATAAAACCCTGCTTGCGGAAGCACGTGGCTGCATTTGCAGCCGCGCGACAACTTATTATCTAGTTCTTACTCTGGAGAAACTGGCAAGCTACTGGAAATATCCTACCCACATGGCAGAATCTGGCAACCCCCTGTGGCGTATTCAATATGCCAAAAACCAGTAACAATGATGGGTCTCATTCTCCTGACCCTGATAGAGCCTCGAATGTGGCACATTTTAAAATCTCAGGGCTAGGATGAAAGAGACATTACTGGGGCCTGCTCAAGGCAGTGGATGAACAATAGGATGACAGTGATACAGTGATACAGTGAAAAAAAATCAGTAGAATATTATTCAGAAAAAAAAGAATTGTTACAATTTCACCAATTTTTCAAAATTATTATTATCTTGTTTCAAATTCCAATCCAGGATCATTAATTAAATTTAGTTATCCTTCTATCTGTGGGTTTCCTTCAGCTATATCACATCTTTTGGAACTTTAGATTTTGAAAAGTACTGTTGACTTATTTATAGCAGTCTGTTTTTCAGTTCGATGTTTTGTCATCATGAATGGGTGCTGGATATAGTCAAATACTCTTTCTGCATCTATTGATACGAACATATGGTTTTTATCTTTTCTTTTATTGATATGATGAATTACTTTGATAGACTTGTAAATGTTAAACCATCCTTGCATCCCCAGATGAATCCCACTTGGTCATGGTGTATGATTTTTTTTGATGAGTCATTGATTCTATTTGCTAACATTTTGTTGAGGATCTTTGCATTTGTGTACATCAGGGATATAAGCCTGTAATTTTCTTTCTTTTCTTTTTTTATGATGTCTCTGCTTTTAGTATCAGCGTGATATGTGCCTCATAGAAAACTCTTTGAAAGTGTTTCTGTTTCTACAATTTCCTGTGGCCGAAGGGAGGAAATCTCTGTACAATGTAGCCTCTTGCCACGCCACCCCAGAGTGCATAGCTTTTCTTAGTGAGTATTGGAATTGTCAAAGAACTTTAGTCAGTTTAAATCTTGACATTTTTTTAATGTATTCAGGGCTTCATACATGCAAGGTAAATGAGCTACAGCTGAACTATTTTCCAGCCAAAATTTTTTCAGATTTTGCAAACTCTTTAAAAGTACTTTTCCAACTTTGAGATAGCACTGCACTGTAGTAGCACTGTCCTCCCATATTCATTGATTTGCTCAAGCGGGCACCAATAACATCTCCACTGTGAGACTTGTTGTTACTGTTTTTGGCATATGGAATATGCTATGGGGAACTTGTCAGGCTGCCCCTCAGCACCGTGTAATCCCACCAAGGGCCAAGACCCAGAGATTATAAAACCCAGCTCCGGGAAGCTTATTATCTAGTTCTTACTCTGGAGAACCTGGCAGGCTACAGAAAGTATTCTGCCCACATGTCAGAGTCTGGCAAACTCCCAGTGGTGTATTCAATATGCCAAAAACCAGTAACAATGATGGGTCTCATTCTCCTGACCCTGAAAGACCAGTAACAATGATGGGTCTCATTCTCCTGACCCTCAAATATGGCACTTTCTAAAATCTCAGGGCTAGGACAAAGGAGATGTTACTGGTGCCTGCTCGAGGAAATCGATGAACAACAGGATGACAGTGATACAGTGATTTGGAAAATGGAATTGCCATTTTCTCCCAGAAGCATATTTTCATTTGATTTCTAGAGCACTATACTCCACCAGTTTTCTTCCTTCGTAATCTCATTTTGTTATTCCTTACTCTTTCTCCCTAAGTCAGTCTCTTAACACAAGTGTTCACAGAGCTCAAGTTTTAGAGATTTTTTTCTCACAAACTCACTTCACTAATTATCTTATTGGTTTCCTGGCTTTAAAAACTATCTATATGCTAATAATCCCAAGATTTATAACCTTACTCATAGACCTCTTCTACTTTCAAATCCCAGACTCATATCTTCACCTGCCTATTTTAAATTACTCTTAGATATTTTATTATAGTCATTTTGATGTTAATCTTCCAAAATTGAACTTCTAAATGTCCTGCCGAAATCATCCACTTTTATTATCCTTCATCTATTCAACCCAAATTATGAAATCATCCTCCACTATTTTCTTATTCTCAAATATCACCTTCAGTTTTCACATTCAATCCTATACTAAATCCTCTGAGCTCTACATAAAGGGTATATTTGGAACTTGGCATCTCTTCCCTGCTCCATGGCTAACCTCTAGTTTGAGATCCCATATTTTTTACAGTACCATTACAGCAGATATTTTACTGATCTTTTTTCTTGGTTAGCTATATTGTTATATTCTCCTCAAATTCTTCTAGAATATGAACAAAACAGAAACCCCTATAGTCTCTTTTATTCCCCCTTAATTTCTATGAGACTAAATGAGACTAACATCACCTTGGTAACAAAAGCTGATATAGACATTACTAAGAAAAAAATTACAGATAAGTATTTCTGATGAAGATAGTTGTAAAGATCTTCAATATAGTTCTGGAAAATAAAATATAATGCATAAAATGCATTATGAGCCATGATCAAGTGATATTCAACCTATAGATTAAAGATGGTTCAATAGTCACAATAAAATAGCAAAATACATCATGTTAATAAATAGAAAAATATGACCATCTCTTTTGATAAAGAGAAAGTGTTAAAGATTCAATATTTTCTTTTTTTTTCTTTCTTTTTTTTTTTTTTTTAGTGAAGCACCATGAGGTACAGTTGTAGATTTACAAATGTTTGTGCTTGGATTTCGGTCATACAATGATCAAATACCCATCCCTCCACCAGTGCCCATTTTCCACCACCATGGATAATATCCCTCCCCCACCCCCCCCTCCCACCCTGCCTCTGTGGCAGGACATTCCCTTTTGTTCTCTCTCTCCTTTTGGGTGTTGTGGTCTGCAAAAGAGGCATTGAGTGGCAAACATGTTCAGTCCATAGTCTACTTTCAACATGCATCTCCCCTCCTGGGAGGATCCTCCAAACACCCTTTATTTGGTGCTCCCTTCTCTATCTGAACTGCCCTTTCCCCTAGAATACCCTGCTGGCCTCTAAGCTATGGAGTAATCCTCCTGGTGTTGCTCTCAGCTATTCTTGGGTATTAATCTCATATTTTGTTACTTTATATCCCCCAGATGAATGCAATCTTTCTATGTCTATCCCTCTCTTTCTGACTCATTTCGCTTAGCATGATACTTTCTATATTGTACCACTTGTATGTAAATTTCATGACTTCATCTTTTCTAACAGCTACATAGTACTCCATTGTGTAGATGTACCAAAGTTTCTTTAACCAGTCATCTGTTCTTGGGCACTCAGGTTTCTTCCAGTTTCTGGGTATTGTAAAGAGTGCTGCAATGAACAAACAAGTGCAGATGTCACTTCGACTACACATTTTTGCCTCTCTGGGATATATTCCCAGGAGTGGTATGGCTGGGTCAAATGGGAGCTCAATTTCTAATTTTTTGAGAAACGTCCATACTGTTTTCCAAAAGGGCTGAACTAGTCGGCATTCCCACCAACAGTGAAGGAGTGTCCCTTTCTCACCACATCCACGCCAGCATCGATTGCTTTTGTTCTTTTGAATGTGTGCCAGTCTCTGAGGTGTGAGATGGTATCTCATTGTGGTTTTGATCTGCATCTCTCTGATGATTAATGATGTAGAGCATTTTCTCATGTGCTTTTTTGCCATTCGTATTTCTTCTTTGAGAAAGTTTCTGTTCATTTCATTGCCCCATTTTTTGTTGGGGTTGGATGTTTTCTTCTTGTGGAGTTCAACCAGTACTTTGTATATCCTTGATATCAACCCCTTGTCAGATGTGTATTCGGTGAATATCCTTTCCCATTCTGTAGACTGTCTTTGTATTTTGGTCACTGTTTCTTTGGAGGTGCAGAAGCTTCTTAGTTTAAGATAGTCCCATTTATCTATTTCTGTTTTCACTTGCTCGGCCAGTAGTGTGGCATCTTTGAAAATACCATTAGCCTCAATGTCATGGAGGGTTTTGCCAACTTTGTCTTCAATGTACCTTATGGTGTCTGGTCTGATGTTGAGGTCTTTAATCCATTTTGATCTTACTTTTGTACATGATGTTAGGCAGAGTTCTGAGCCCATTTTTTTGCATGTAGCCGTCCAGTGATGCCAGCACAATTTGTTAAAGAGGTTTTCCTTACTCCACTTCACATTTCTTGCACCTTTATCAAAGATTAGATGATCGTATGATTGAGGGGAGATGTCAGTGTATTCAACCCTGTTCCATTGGTCTGCAGTAAAGATTCAATATTTTCTAATGATGAAAACCCTTAACAAAATGAGAATTGAAGAAACTTACTTGTATATGCGTCAAAAAGGCCGTATACAATGGAAATCCATAGCTAAATTATATTTAATGGGAAAAACTGAAAAACTTCTCTACAATCATGCATGAGACAAAATTGTTCACTGTCATAGTTATTATTCAACATTGAACTGGGAATCCTAATCAGACTGGTATCCAGATGACATGATAACCCTAAAAACTCTACCAAAATATTTTAAAAACTAGAACTCCATAGAGTAAAGTAGTAGAATATGAATTACAGTAATACATACAGTAATTACAGTAATTTACTGCCACACTGGCCACACATTGATGAGTACTGAAGGTAGATTCTTCAGGTGTTCGGGTCTGACCTTGTCTGGGCCAGGTGTTGTTTGCTCCTTTACCAACAAAATGGAGTGTCGAATTTCGGAAGGGAGAACATTGGGAAGACATATCCATTCTGTGGAATTTGGTATGTGGGCAGGTGGACGTGGCTATCAAAGAGATCAAGTAGAAGTCACAGATAATCTTCATTGCCCTTCTGAAAGATGTGATAGATCCATCAGGTTTTGCCTGACCAATATCGCTGTTGTTCCAAAATTCCAAATGGGATTGGACCACTGTCTCCTTAATGAAAAAATTCTACTTCACAGAGCGGAGAGAAAGGGCTGCAAAGTTTAAGATGGGAACTCCCAGATGATGACCACCAACTGGGAACTCTTTCGCACTATTGCGGCAACATGGGAAGATGGCCATCATTGAAAACATCGACGAAGAATATGATTGACTGGTTCGTCACCTCCATGATTGTGTGAGGAATGCCGAGAGAGAGAAATCCACAAAAAGATGCCTGTCTTCAAAAACTCTTGAGATTATTTGCCAATGTGGCTGGGCACAAGCTTCAGGCAACCACAAGTGAACTTCTGAGCTCACAAAGCAGTGCAAAGAAGGATAAAGGAAGACCTTAAAGAAAGAAGAGCAGCAGTGCTGGCCGATGCAGCAGAAGACGGAAAAAACATTCACAATGCCCGCCTGTCCTTTGCCAACTACAAGATCAAGATGACTGCCCTCTGACGTTTCTATAAAATACATTGAGTAAAGCATAAGTAGGACTGTGCAATATCTGGAACTCAGGAATATCTTTAATAATCTTCAACTTCACTGGCAAAGAAAAGAGAAAGAGTAATAAATAGAATTATGTCAAACTATACACTTTCTGACTTCAAAAGAATACAGGCCAAAATAAAGACATTCTACATATTAGGAAAAAGATTTTTGCACATCAGACATCAAAGGGCTTACATCCAAGGTAAATGAAGCACCAATCAAGTTCAACACTATCAACAACAATGAAATATATACCAATACAGAAAGGTAAGTGCTTCCTTTAAGAAGACGTGAATAACCCCAATAGGCACCTGAAAAAAATATTTATGATCACTGTTTGATCACAGGGTTGAGTTTCCCTCCCTGTCCAGAGCAGAGCCCTGGCAGCTGAAGACCTCCAGAACCAGCTACAGCCATGTTCAAGACCACTCTCCACACACTTGGATGAGCCTAACACATGAAGGAACCTGCAGATGAACCCAGGTGTGTGGGTCCCGGGGCTGAGATCCCCAAGCCTGCTCAGATTGGGACTGACTGGGCCGCCTCCACCCAGATCCCCCATCTTTCAGTAGCTAGACAGTCACATCTACTAACTGCCCCCAGCACCGTGTAATCCCATCAACAGCCAAGATCTAGAGACTATAAAACCAAGCTCCCAGAAATTGCTGCCAAGACCTCTTTTGTCTAGTTCTTGCTCCCGGAGAACCCGGCAGGCTACCAAGAGTATCCTGCCCGCATGGCAGAGTCTGTGGCAAGCTCCCCAAGGCGTATTCAATATGCCAAATCCCAGTAACAATGATGGATTTCATTCCCCTGACCCTGAAAGAGCCTCTATGTGGCACTTGCTAAAATCTCAGGGCTAGGAGGAATGGAGACGTTACTGGTGCCTGCTCGAGGAAATAGATGAACAATGGGATGACAGTGATACAATGATACAGTGATTATTAGGTAAATTCAAATAAATCATCAATGGAACATAACCCTACAGCCATGATAATGATCTATACCAGGAAGTCCAAAAACAGTAAGTGCAGGCAGTAATGCGGTGAAAAAACAACTCCATTCACTGCTGATGGGACTGTTGTTTGGTTCAGTTCCTTTAAAAATTTGTTTGGAAACTTCTCAAAAAATTATGAATGGAACTTCAACATGACCCAGTAACTTCTGAGCATCTCCCCCATGAATACAAAACAAAATCATTTGAAAGGACACAAGCACACCTATCTATGCTCAAGTAAGCGTTATTTACAATAAGTAATATCTGGAACAACCTAAGTGCCCAACACAGGATGAATGAATAAAAAATCTTTGCCATGTGTACACAGTGAATACTATTCAGTTATCAGAAAAGATGAAATTTCAAAGTTTGCTGCAATTTGATTGGAATTGTAGGATACCATGCTAAGTGAAATAATAAGAAAGTAAAAGGCAAATACTCAGTTATTTCAACAATATGATGAATAAAAAGAAAAAAAGAAAAGAATTAGACATTTGCCAATAGAAACAAATCACTGAAACATGATCAATAGACAAGGGACTGAAAATATGGGAGGGAGTAAGGGAAGGGACAGTGGTGGAGGAAACATGACTTACTGGTAGAGAGATTGGTGGAGCACCACTGCAAGTATAAAACAATGATTTTATTTCTATTGTAAATACTGAGATAATTTTTTGAGTTCTGTTACTTTATAAAGTCTGAAAATCTTAAATTATTTGTTGTATTTTACAAATTTTTATCTAATATAACAATTGTAAGTTGAGGTTCATAGTTACCAAAAAAAAGTATAAGTGGAGTGCTTCAATTTTTACACCTCTACCCTTGTTATAGAAAAATAGAAAAAATATTTCAGGCATTTGAAATTTGCAAGAAATTATAATAAATCTGGATAAAACAAGTTACTGATGCATCTTTATAAAATATGTTACATTATGATTTTTAGCATAGAAGATTTGTGTCTAAGTAAGTCTGAAGTATATTTGAAATAAAATTGAAGTTAGAACAGAAAAACATGGAAAAGGGGATGTTTTCACTCATTTAATATAAGGCACATTAGTAAAAGTATGTTACAAACTTTACCAATCCATGGATGTATTACCACTGCATAGACAAAAGAAATGGAAAGGAAAAAATAATGCCTTCATTAGAGACATCTAACATTTTTGTTTTTACAGTATTTTGAGTTAGTTGTCTTCCTAAATGACTTGTTCTCTGAAGCAGTAAAGACTATGGGCCTTTTGAAAGCTATAAATTCTTAGTCTTTTATAAAAAAAAGGGGGCCACTAGAAAGATGGAACCATCATATATTTAAGAAACTTTATTTTTACCAGCTGAAAAAGTTAAAAATTCATAGGATTTATCTCATAGGATAAACGGTTGTTTCGCAAGCTATGGAAAGCATTAGTTTAATTCTATAAATATAAATAAATAAATAGTAGAGAAGTAATGAACAGATAGCCACACAGCCTATGAAAGAAAAAGCACTCTGCATCACTTGTCATCGGGGTAATGCAAATCATAAGAATGAGATATCACCTCGCACCAGTGACCTTAGCACTATTGCAAAACACAGAAACAACTAATATTGTCATAGATATGGCGGGGGAAGGACCCTCATTCACTGTTGTTGGGAATTTTGACTGGTTCAGCTCTTTTGGCAAACAATATGGACACTTCCCCCAAAATTGAGAATTGAGCTTCCATATGACCCAGCAATTCCACCACTGGGCATCTGCTCTAAGGACCAAAAAGTCAATTTAGAAAAGACATCTACAGACTTAAGCTCATTGCAGCTATTGCAGAACTCTTTACAATAGCTAAAATCTGAAAACAAGTCAAATGTCCAAGATATGATAACTGGATAAAGAAACGTGGTGAATAAACACAATGATACTACTCTCCTATAAGAAAAAATGAACTAAGATTTTCTGCTGCATGGATAGAGCGGAAAGTATTATGCTGAATAAATTTGAAAAGGGAGGCATGGACATGGAATTAGTTCTCTCTTATACAGAATGTGAAGAACAGAATAGGGGAAAAACAAATACCCAGAGGCAGCAGAAACTGAGATCTGGTTCTCAGTAGGAAGCTGGTAGGGGTGATGGTGGGGAGGGCATTAGGTACACGAGAACACCGGAGGAGGGAAGCAGACACTTAGGTGGAGGGTGTGGTGCTGGAATAGTTTACGTTTGAAATCCCACTAAAATGGTGCTCAAGATAAAAAAATAATTTAAAAAAATTATTAGTGCAGACACCAGAGCTAAGTAGTACAGTGACCGACAACACATATGGACCCCTGAGCCTTGTCAGGAGTGAACGCTGAGCACAGCTGAGTGTGCATCCCCTCCAAAAAAAAAGTCACAGCTCAAGCCTGGAAAGATGATGTAGGAGATAAAGCACTTGCCTTGCAGTCACTTCAGCAGACATTGGTTTGATCCCTGGTATCCTATAGAGTTCCCCACAGCAATAGGGGTCACTCCTGAGCACAGAGCCAGGATGGCTGCTAGACACTGTCAAATGTGGCCCCATCCACACCCACTGCGCCCCTCCCCCAAATTCACAGTGATATCTCTACACATAGAAGGCATTGTGAGCACACTCGTTTGACAAATATATGTGAATTTTATGATGTGCTATTTTCTTCTTCTATAAAAAGTTTTAAAATTTTATTTTATTTATTTGAGATCATACCAGTGTACTATATCTACTATTATAGATAGTAGATATAGTAAACTAGTGTAGTGCTATTATTTCATGTTTCTTCAAAGTATATGTTACCCCTCAACAAAGTCCTTTGGTGGATTATATTAAACTAAAAGGCTTTTGCACAGAAAAACTAACTAAAATGAAAAGAAATATACTGAACAGAAAATATTTACACATACATCTCACAAATGGTTAGTATGCAAGATATATAAAGTACTCCTGAAACTCAACAAAGAAATAACCCTTATCCCAAAATGGAAGGGATTGGGGGAAAGAGAGTACAAAGTTGAGGAGACACATCACTAAAGAAATATTATTAATCTAGATGACTATCAGACTTACAAAAATTGCTCACTATTACTTATTACCAGGGAAGTGAACATTTGTTTTGAAATGAAATCTGCTTTTGCAGAGGCTGGGGTTGGGGTCAGGGTTCTAAACAAGGCAGAATTACCATCAATTCAAAGGAATTCTGTTTGGAAAGATTAAAGCAGGAATTGGAGAACTTCTCTTTGGTTACTTGTGCTTCTGAAACTGCACAAAAGACACCAGAAACCAAATACTGAAGCATATATTGTCCAAGCACCACTTGAATGAAGCTCAAGCCATAAGAAATAATAGAACTGAGAGTGGCTAACTTGTCCACACTGGTCAAAGGACATTAGCTATTTATGTTTCTATAGTCAAGTTTCAGCTCTTCTACAATTTAGGCAACTCCCTGGAAACAATACGCACTGTATGGCTGCTCCAGTACAGGGATTCCTTGTTGAACTCTAAGGGATTGATAACAATACCTCCTGAAGCATCATGTTGCTAGGCTACAACTTGTTTACTCGGTCACTGTGAATAGCAGAAGATCCCCTCAAAGAAAGTGTAGATTTTAAGTGAACAGCTCACATATTCCTCTGTGAAAGCATGATGGAAAATATCTTCAGAAAAAAAGTTTTGTGATGGTCAGAGAGACGTGATGCATTGACATGTCTATAAGGTAAGAAAAATAATCAAAAGAACCTGTTATTACCTGAGAGAAAACTTATAGGATTAAATTTTATTTTTTTAAAATGTAAAGTATGGACTTTGTTCCTAATGATGGATGCAAGAAAGAAAAGTCCAATTCCTCCTTTATTCTTAAGTTTTATAGCTTTTTTGATAAGTGTTTCTCAAAGCTTGCTCATAATTAGACAATATACAATTGAAGAGAGGGTGTTTTTTCACTATGGTTACAATATGGCCTTAATATTTAAAAATAACTGATTCACTTTCAGGTTTCAGAATTAAATACATTGTTTTTCATATGAATGTGAGGAATTTATTTGTAGCTTTAATTGACTACTTAAAAAGAAGAACCATGAGTAGGTAAGAGACAAGAGATTGATATGTTTATTTCCATGGTAAAGTTTTATTTTAATTAGTAAACTATTTCTCAAGTAGCATCTCAATGTTATGTCAATTTTGATATTAAAGCACAATTTTCAGAAGTGGGAATGTGAAATAGTAGCTATTACATGGGTAGAAATTCTGAGAATTGCAAATTTCATCTTCCCCACTTACTGATGTCCCTTATCTTTCCATTAAATTAATTGACAGTTCTTTTCATAATAAAATATACCTTTTGCAACTATCCCGTTTTATGAGCTTTAACAAATGCATGTACCCTGGATACATCGCCACAATCAAGACTATGCCCATCCTTCCAAGTCTGTGTGTCCTCTCTCCCACCCCAGGAAACCACTTGCCTTCTGTTGTGATATATTGCTTTCCTTTTTAATAAGTTCATATAACTGAATATATATATATATATCTTGGAGGTTGTATATGTTCAGTCTGCACAACTATTTTGTGATCATCTGACTTACTATGTCTACCAGAAGTTGAATATATTTTATAAATGGGTGAAAGAACTCCAAATACACCATAAAAATGCTTTCATCCAAATGTAAGTATTTCTCAGGTTTTTATTTCAATTCCAGTTCTTTTAGAACTTGCATTTACTAATTGCATGTAGAAATTTTCAGTAGCTATCGTCTCCTTTCCCATAATTTCTGAGATTTTTTTTAATATCCTTCACCTACATCATGGAGTTCAAGATTTTTATAAACTTCTGACCTTTATTTTTTTCCTGTTGGTAAAATAATATTTTATTTAATTTTATATTTATTTTAATTGGTTAATATTTATTTGAAGCATCACAGTTTGCAAGTGAAGTTGTTGTTTATATATTTGCAGAGTTACTGCATCCATCCTTCCACGAGTGTTTCAAGATCCCTTCACCATTATCCCATGGCCATTCCTCCTAGCTTTATATATACTATACAGTGAGACGGTTTTTTTTTTCTTTTTGTGTCACTCCCAGTGATGCACAGGGCTTACTTCTGGCTCCCAGGTTAGCAGCGTGCAAGGCAAACACCCTGCCCACTGTGCTATTTCTCCAACCCCGAGAAGAGGTTTTTGTGAACTCTTTAAAAATGTAACTTTATAATCAGAATTATTATTTGGAAACTATATCACTAAATCACTATCATCCCATTGTTCATTGAATTACTTGAGCGAGTGCCAGTAATGTCTCTATTTCTCCTAGCCCTGAGATTTTAGCAGTCTCTCCTTACTCAACATTCCCAATGATTGGAGGTTTTTTTCGGTTAGGGGAATGAGACTTGTTATTGTTACTGTTTTTGGCATATTGAATATGCCACGGGTAGCTTGCCAGGCTCTGCCCATGCAGGCGGGATACTCTCAGTAGCTTGACGGGCTTTCTGAGAGGAATATATATGATATGTATCATATATATACGTATATGTATGATTTGTTGCCTAATGTCTGAGCCCCTTCAAATATGTACTCCGCGCCAGGCTGTTTTCACTCAGGGTGCCCAGGGTGGGGCGGGCGAGAGCCCTCCCCTCCCCAAGCCCTCCCAGGCCCCAGCAGCAGACCTCCACTACCCAACCGCCGCCACGCTCCAGACCGCTTCCCAGACACATCATAAGACCCTTCCTACCCATTTTCCATAATTACCACACCATTTGAAAACTATTCAATAAGTCTACAACTCATGATGTCTCACTAATAAAAAAAAATCAGTTTTGAGGTAGTGTAGAAAGGTATGCCCAGGCTGCAACCTAATTTGTATTAGAATTTTAAAAGGAAGGATAAAAGAAAGGAAGAAAGGGAAAGACATTTTTTCTCAGTTCCAGTTTGTTTTTCTTTGGTAAAGATGGGGCCCCCAAGTGGGGCTCAAGGCTCAAGGTTCCCACCCATGATTCTTGGCCAACTTGTCAGTGGGCCTGAGTGTTGACAGGATGCTTCTCAGTCCTTGAGGTGCTGGGGTTGACTGGCCCACCCTGGTGGTGGTGAAGGCCACCACAGCACCCCATCAGTGACACCATGGTGAAGCGCAAACCACAGTATATCTCCCAGACTGAATGTCTGTGTTTTTTTAACCTGGTTTTGGCATATCATGGGGTCTTTTCATTCCATTTTACTAACACACTCTTTTATTAGAGATTTCATAGTTGTGTACAAATTTACAGAATTAACCTGATATTATTAGTGTCTATAATCTTTTTGCAGTGTTTGGTTGAATTTTGAAAGTTGTAATAACATTAAGAGTAGTGATGCATTTGAGGCAGAAGTGGCAGCAGCAGGTCTCTGTTCATGACAGTTCACAGGTCCTTCAATATTTACAACAGTGAAAATATTGAATAATAAAGATGCTCAGACTCAGAGTTGGAAAGTAGAAAAGTTTATTGGAAAGTAGAAGAGGAAAAAAAGGAGCTCCCCAAGCGGGGAGGAACTTCCCTTTGCATTTTTTATCAATCAGTAAGTATTACAGAGAATGCAAGGAAACCATAGGGCGGTCGCACTGGCTTTTCCTTCTGCCGTCTGCCTCAGGTGTTGTCCCTCATCTTAGTCTCCTTGGAAGCCTACGTTCTGGGACAAAACTTTACGATGAACAATTGTTAACTCCTTGTTTATCAGAAAAGCTCAAGAGTCTGCAGGTAGTCAAAAATGTAGGATGGTCCAGCTCAAAGCAGATCAGCTCACAGCAGCTGACAAGAGAGACTTTCTTTCACTGGCAAAATACAATGAAAGAGAAACTTTGAGAAACTTCTAAGAAGCAGCTACATGAATGGTTACAATAAATTCATAAAATTTTATGAACATAATCTGGGCAAGGGAACATAAAGATATCTCAGGAATCAGTCTCTGTCTTCTTGTTTCTGGTATTTAGATACATTTTATTTTTGTTTGTTTCTATAAGTGTCAAAGATCCCACAACCATTTACTGAAGTTTTGCAAGTTTTTTTCTCTAGAGAAGTTTGATAAGTGTTTGTTCTTTGCCTTTATTGTACTTAATGTGGATTGAAGCAACCTGAGTATGAAAAATTTATTATACTGCAAAAGGGATGACAAAAAATTAAATTTTAATTTGGATAGATGTAGAGACATGAGTATTCCAGCTGTATATTTTTCAAAATTATAATTTAATGCTATATAGTTTGCAATCAACAATCTTAATAATTTTTTTTTAATTTTTTTCCCTTTATTTTATTTTATTTTTTTAAAGTTGTAGATTTACAATTTTTTGTGCTTTGGTTTCAATTATACAATGATCAGATACCCATCCCTCCACCAGTGCCCATTTTCCACCACCATGGATAATATCCCTCCCACCCCCATCCCCCCATCCCCCCTGTCTCTGTGGCAGGGCAATCCCCTGTGTTCTCTCTCTCCTTTTGGGTGTTGTGGTCTGCAAAAGAGGCATTGAGTGGCAAACATGTTCAGTCCATAGTCTACTTTCGACATGCATCTCCCCTCCTGGGAGGATCTTCCAAACATCCTTTATTTGGTGCTCCCTTCTCTATCTGAACAGCCCTTTCCTCTAGGATACCCGGCTGGCCTCTAAGTTATGGAGTAATCCTCCTGGTGCTGATCTCAGCTATTCTTGGGTATTAATCTCATACTTTGTTACTTTATATCCCCCAGATGAATGCAATCTTTCTATGTCTATCCCTCTCTTTCTGACTCATTTCGCTTAGCATGATACTTTCCATATTGTACCACTTGTATGTAAATTTCATGACTTCATCTTTTCTAACAGCTACATAGTACTCCATTGTGTAGATGTACCAAAGTTTCTTTAACCAGTCATCTGTTCTTGGGCATTCAGGTTTCTTCCAGTTTCTGGCTATTGTAAAGAGTGCTGCAATGAACAAACAAGTGCAGATGTCACTTCGACTATACATTTTTGCCTCTCTGGGATATATTCCCAGGAGTGGTATGGCTGGGTCAAATGGGAGCTCAATTTCTAATTTTTTGAGAATCGTCCATACTGTTTTCCAGAAGGGCTGAACCAGTGGACATTCCCACCAACAGTGAAGGAGTGTCCCTTTCTTGCCACATCCATGCCAGCATCGGTTGCTTTTGTTCTTTTGAATGTGGGCCAGTCTCTGAGGTGTGAGATGGTATCTCATTGTGGTTTTGATCTGCATCTTCCTGATGATTAATGATGTAGAGCATTTTCTCATGTGCTTTTTTGCCATTCGGATTTCTTCTTTGAGAAAGTTTCTGTTCATTTCATTGCCCCATTTTTGGATGGGGTTGGATGTTTTCTTCTTGTGGAGTTTAACCAGTATTTTGTATATCCTGGATATCAACCCCTTGTCAGATGTGTATTCGGTGAATATCCTTTCCCATTCTGTAGACTGTCTTTGTATTTCGGTCACTGTTTCTTTGGAGGTGCAGAAGCTTCTTAGTTTAAGATAGTCCCATTTATCTATTTCTGTTTTCACTTGCTCGGCCAGTGGCGTGGCATCTTTAAAGATACCATTAGCTTCAATGTCATGGAGGGTTTTGCCAACTTTATCTTCAATGTACCTTATGGTTTCTGGTCTGATGTTGAGGTCTTTAATCCATTTTGATCTTACTTTTGTACATGGTGTTAGGCAGAGTTCTGAGCCTATTTTTTTGCATGTAGCCGTCCAGTGATGCCAACACAATTTATTAAAGAGGCTTTCCTTACTCCACTTCACATTACTTGCACCTTTATCAAAGATTAGATGAGCATATGATTGAGGAGAGATGTCAGTGTATTCAACCCTGTTCCATTGGTCTGCAGTTCTGCCTTTGTTCCAGTACCATGCTGTTTTAATTATTACTGCTTTGTAGTACAGTTTGAAGTTCGGGAGGTTGATTCCTCCCATTTTCTTTTTCCCAAGAATTGCTTTAGCTATTCGTGGGGGCTTATTGTTCCATATAAATTTCAAGAGTGTTTGCTCCATTTCTTTGAAGAATGTCATGGGTATCCTTATAGGGATTGCATTGAATTTATACAATGCTTTCGGTAGTATTGCCATTTTGACAATGTTAAGTCTCCCGACCCATGAGCAGGGGATATCTTTCCATTTCCTCATGTCCTCTTTTATTTCCTGAAGTAGCGTTTTGTAGTTTTCTTTGTACAGGTCCTTTACTTCCTTAGTTAAGCTGATTCCTAGGTACTTGATTTTCTGGGGCACAATTGTGAATGGGATTGTTTTTTTCATGTTGCTTTCTTCTCTCTCACTGTTTGCGTATAGGAAAGCCATGGACTTTTGGGTATTGATTTTATAACCTGCAACTTTACTATACGATTCTATTGTTTCTAGGAGTTTTTTGGTGGAAGTTATTGGGTTCTCTAAGTAGAGTATCATATCATCTGCGAATAGTGAGAGCTTGATTTCTTCCTTTCCTACCTGAATGCCCTTAATATCTTTTTCCTGCCTAATCACTATTGCAAGTACTTCCAGTACTATATTGAACAGCAGTGGAGAGAGTGGGCATCCCTGTCTCGTCCCTGATCTTAGAGGGAAGGCTCTCAGTTTTTCCCCATTGAGGATGATGCTTGCTGTAGGCTTGTGGTAGATGGATTTAATTATGTTGAGGAAGGTCCCCTCTATACCCATTTTGGCTAGGGTTTTCATCATAAAGGGGTGCTGGATCTTATCAAATGCTTTCTCTGCATCTATTGATATGATCATATGCTTTTTATCTTTTCTTTTGTTGATATGGTGGATTATGTTGATTGATTTCCGAATGTTAAACCATCCTTGCATCCCTGGGATGAATCCTACTTGGTCATGGTGTATGATCTTTTTAATGAGTAGTTGGATTCTATTTGCTAGTAGTTTGTTGAGGATCTTTGCATCTGTGTTCATCAGGGATATCGGCCTGTAATTCTCTTTCTTTGTGGTATCTCTGTCTGCTTTTGGTATCAGTGTGATATTTGCTTCGTAGAAACTGTTTGGAAGTGTTTTTGATATTTCAATTTCGTGGAAAAGCTTAAAGAGCATTGGGAGTAAGTCCTCTTTAAAGATTTGGAAGAATTCACTAGTGAATCCATCCGGGCCAGGACTTTTGTGCTTGGGGAGACTTTTTATTACCATTTCAATTTCCTTGATGGTGATAGGTCTGTTCAGGTATTCCAGGTCTTCTTGGTTCAGCCTTGGGAGTCTGTAGGAGTCTAGGAATTTATCCATTTCCTCGAGGTTTTGATGTTCCGTGGCATAAAGCTTCTCAAAGTACTCCCTGAGGATCCTCTGAATTTCTGTGGTTTCTGTTGTAATGACCCCCTTTTCATTTCTGATTCGGTTTATTAGGGTTTTCTCTCTCCCTTTCTTTGTGAGTTTTGCTAGAGGCTTATCGATCTTGTTAATTTTCTCGAAGAACCAGCTCTTGGTTTCATTGATCTTTCGTATTGTTTTTTGGGTTTCCATCTCGTTAATCTCTGCTCTGAGTTTTATTATTTCCTTTCTCCTGTTCGGGTTGTGCTCCTTTTTTTGGTCCTTCTCCAAGCTCTTAAGCTGTGAGGTTAGGTTACTTATGTGTGCTCGCTCCTCCTTCCTGAGGAATGCTTGTAGAGCTATAAACTTTCCTCTTAACACAGCCTTTGCTGTGTCCCATAAGTTTTGGTAACTCGTGTTCTCATTTTCATTCGTTTCTAGGAATCTTTTGATTTCCTCTTTGATTTCCTGTCTAATCCACTCGTTGTTCAATAGTGCACTGTTTAATTTCCAGGTGTTTGATTTAGTTTTCTGTTTTTGTGTGTGATTTACTTCTAATTTCAGCGCATTATGGTCTGAGAAGATTGTTGATACAATCTCTACCTTCTTGATTTTATGGAGGCATGTTTTGTGGCTCAGCATGTGGTCTATCTTGGAGAATGTTCCATGTACGCTTGAGAAGAATGTGTATTCAGCTTTTTGTGGATGAAGTGTCCTGTATATATCTACTAAGTCCCTTTCTTCCATTGTTTCCCTCAAATGAAGTATGTCCTTGCTAAGCTTGAGTCTGGTTGATCTATCAAGAGGTGACAAAGCAGTGTTGAAGTCTCCCACTAGTATTGTGTTGCTATTGATGTCTTTTTCCAAATCTATGAGTAGTTGTTTTAAGTACTTTGCTGGTCTCTCATTAGGTGCATATACATTTATTATTGTAAGTTCTTCCTGTTGTACAGATCCTCTGATCAATAAGAAATGGCCTTCACTGTCTCTTATGACCTTCCTCACTCTGAAATCGATGTGGTCTGATATAAGGATGGCTACCCCAGCTTTTTTATGGGAGCTGTTTGCCTGTAGGATTGTTTTCCAGCCTTTGACTCTGAGTCTGTGTTTGCTTTGACTATTGAGATGCGTTTCTTGCAGGCAGCAGAATGTTGGGTTCAATTTTCTAATCCATCCTGCCACTCTATGTCTTTTAATTGGTGCGTTTAGCCCATTGACATTGAGAGAGATTATTGTTATGGGATTTTGTCCCATTGTTCTGTTAAAATTTGGTGTATTTGAGGGGCCTTTCTTGCCTTAAAGTAGCCCATTTAGTTGTTCTTGTAACCATGGTTTTGAGTCTATGAAGTTCCTGAGCTGTTGTTTGTCTGTGAAACTGTGTGTTGTTCCTTCTATTATGAATGAGAGTCTTGCTGGGAAAAGTATTTTGGGGGATGCATTTATTTCATTGAGTTTTTTTATTATGTCCCACCACTGTTTTCGGGCCATGAGGGTTTCATCAGAAAAATCAGCTGTGAATTTTAAGGATGCTCCTTTGTAAGAGATTTCTTTCTTCGATCTTGCTGCTTTCAGAATTTTGTCTCTGTCTAAGGTTTTGGTCATTTTAATCAGAATGTGTCTTGGGGTATTTTTATTCGGATTTCTTCTAGCTGGTACCCTTCGGGCCTCCTGAATGTGGTCACAAGTTTTCTTCAGCTCTGGAAATGTTGTAGCAATGATGTCTTTGACAGTTTCTTCTTCATCGAGGTTTTCTTCCTGTCCCTCTGGGACTCCAATAATTCTTATGTTACCCCTCTTGGCTTCATCACGATCTTCTCTTGCCATCTGTTCCCGAATTGTGAGTCTCTTTTCCATTTTCTGCTCTTTTCTGGAGAGTCGCTGAACTTCATCTTCGAGCTCACTGATTCTGTTCTCAGTCGCTCTTACTCTGCTGCTGAGGCCTTCCACTGAGCTTTTCAATTCGCCTACGAGATTTTTCAGGTCTGACATTTCTGATTGCATTTTCCTCATTTCTGCCTTCAGATCCTCTTGTCTTCTATTGGCATTGCTTTCCATTGTTTCTTTTAATTCCCTAAGCATCCTAAGTAGCTCCCTTCTGAATTCCTTGTCAGAGAGGTTGTCTAACACTAAAGTACTGTTGGTGTCATCTGGGCTAGACTCTTCAATATGAATGTTTGGTGGGCTTTTGCGTTGCTTTACCATTGTGAGAGGTGTGGTTTAGTCCTTCACATTCAGTGTTACTATTCTGCTTGATATGCAGTGTGAGTTAAGATAGGCTTATGAGTTATTGGCAACTGTGTTTCTAGTGGCTGAGCTAAAATAGAGAAGTTTCCATCTAAGAAGTTAGCTTATGGTTCCTATGGCATATGTAGTGGGAGAATATTTCGCGGCTGTGTCAGCGGCCGCGGCTCCGGAAAGAGTCCCTGGCACTGGGCGAGGAGTTGGGAATGTCTCCTGTTTGGAATTGGAGCCGTTCAGCTTTGTTGCCCAGAGCTGGGCCTCTGTGCCCGTCCCACGCAGATCAGGGGTTGAAAACCGGCTGTCTAGGGGCTGTTTCTAGCTGCGCGTGCCCAGAGAGGAACCCAGGCCCTTGGGGGCGGGCTGTACCTGTTGGAATTGGAGCCGTTCAGCTTTGTTGCCCAGAGCTGGGCCTCTGTGCCCGTCCCACGCAGATCAGGGGTTGAAAACCGGCTGTCTAGGGGCTGTTTCTAGCTGCGCGTGCCCAGAGAGGAACCCAGGCCCTTGGGGGCGGGCTGTACCTGTTGGAATTGGAGCCGTTCAGCTTTATTGCCCAGAGCTGGGCCTCTGTGCCCTCCCACGCAGATCAGGGGTTGAAAACCGGCTGTCTAGGGGCTGTTTCTAGCTGCGCGTGCCCAGAGAGGAACCCAGGCCCTTGGGGGCGGGCTGTACCTGTTGGAATTCCAATCTTAATAATTTAACATGCAGCTGTTTAACTCCAAAATCCAGTTTTTTAGAATATATCATTAGCATATTGTTATTTATTTATTTTTGAGATTTGTTTTCGGAATTTGATTTTGAAAAATCAGAAATTTTCATGTAATAATACTGAAATGTAAGAAGTTGGTATACATAGTTTACCATTTTAGAAACATTTTAAAACTGTCTCTGATTACATGAGAACTTTTGCCAGCATACTTTCTCTTAATTCATTACCATTTCTAATATGTGGAGAGCATAATTATTACATGTTTTAGGAGAAACAAAGTATAGTCATAGAGAGTATGGGGATTCTGAATTTAAAGCAATAAAGATAGTAATCAAAGAAAAAGAAGAGGCTGGATTGATAATCCCTGCCATCCAAATTTAATATTATAGAGCAACACACATGCTCAGACTAATGCTAATCCACAGGGATGAAAACATTTAAAAACATTAAAGTTCAAGTAAATCTTTAAATAACTTACTAAAGTCAAGAGTAGTGCTCCGAAGAACCTGGTCTTTGCAAGAATACAAAATTTGAGAACTTCGTTAAATAAGTTTTGGGCTAGAGAGGAATTTAAAGATTTGAAAGAGAATGCCTATAGTATCTGACAAAAAAAAAGGATTGATTTTTACTTTTAAATAAGTATTCATAAATGTTATGAGGATATAATTTAATGAAATTATGAAAACGTAAATGGAACACTGATGGATCTCATGAGCTGTGCCCAGTACAATTGCAGAGTCCTCGATTCCTGGAAGGCTCTGGTGCCTGACAGTGGCTTGCCACATCCTGTGGGGCCAACTTGAACTTTGCCAGAGTGAGGGGATGGGAGCTAACCAGGGCTAGAGAGAACTGCATGCAATATGCGGCATGCAGCAAGTTTATTTTCATCCAAGCTGGTTTATATAGTCTTATTTTAGCAATGATCAGCCGGTTACGTGAGCTTCATTAACAATATTAATCATGCTGTGAGAGCAACTTCATTTTTGCCAATATTACTTGTTTTTCTTTTTTTAAAATTTTTATCAGTGAGACATCATGAGGTAGAGTTGTAGACTTACAAATTTTTGTGCTTGGGTTTCAATTATACAGTGATCAAATACCCATCCCTCCACCAGTGCCCATTTTCCACCACCATGGATCCCAGTATCCCTCCCACCCCCCATCACCCCCATCCCACCCTGCCTCTGTGGCAGGGCATTCCCTTATGTTCTCTCTTTCTTATTGGGTGTTGTTTTTCGGTGCCCTTTTTTTTCAGTTCCTTATTTCAGCCCTGAGAAACAAGGAATGGAGATGTGGCCTCGGGCCTGGCCAAGGCGGTTATGAGCCAATCCTCCCTTCAGCCTCCTCTCAAGTCCAGCTGCCAAAGCAAGGTGGCCCTTTAGCTTTTCTTTTTAGGCAGGTCGCCAGAGCACGGTGGCCCGTAGGCCGCCTGTCAAGGTCTGTTGTCAGGAGATGGCTTGCCCTCACGCCAAGCTTCTCCATACCCGTCCCTGTTTGCAGGGACAGAGGGAGGGGGTGCCTAGGCCACCTCCGCACCCAGTTCCTGTTTACAGAGACTGAGGCAGGGCGTGCCTAGGCCTGTCCCCAACACAGTTTCACAGTCCTCGATGCCTGGAAGGCACTGGTGCCTGACAGCACTGCTCTCAACTCAACCAGAGCTCTGCTTCCCTCAGGAACTAGTCTATCTGCCACTTCCTCCTCCACTTTCTGTTGCAAACTTATATAATCAACGACTTCACATTTTCATTAAACAGACAGCACTCATTATAGCAGACAATATATGATGCTTATAAATTCATGAAATTCATAAATTCCTTGTAAAAGGACATTGCAATCTTCTGATGGAAAGTGCTTCTATACTTAGGAGTTGCATTATTGTTGTTTTCATTTAGCATTTTCCGCTTATCCAATTCTTATTGGCCACTCTCTACTTCTTACACCAAGAAAAGTTGGCCAATTCAGTTAATGCGACCGATTTTGAAGACACTATAAATCATTGCTGACAGGTGCTATGCAGTTTCAGCGGTGGCAACTTTCATGGCAGCTTATATTAAAGCATTAATAACATTAATTCCTCTTTCATATAGGTTTGGATTTATTATTTATGACAACTATTCACTGGAATAATAAACCAATATACCAAGTAAACTGCATGTGTTTAGTTTAATTTTTCCTTTACAGAGGGAAGTTAAAGGATATTAAAAACAACTTGGTACTAGAATGATGTTCTTACAGGTTCTTTTACTTCAGACTTAACTTTTTTTCAGCAAATAGCTAGAGTTAAAAAAGAGTACTTGCAATAAAAGAAATAAATATAATTACTCAAATGATAGAGCATACTAAAATGATACACCTTTATAATCATTTAAATAATTAGATACAGTTATTTGAATCTTATTTGAATTGAGATGTTCAGTTATTTGTGTAATTTGGGCAAGTTAAGACATTACTTCTGTGCCTCAGTTTTCTCACTGATAAAATAAAAATAATATTAGCTATTGATAAAAACTAGTTAATATCTGCGATGTTTACTACCTGTAAAGCACTCAGAACAGTTTGCAACACACAGCAAATACTCAGTAAACACCTATAGTCCTCTTTTTCTTTTTTTTATTGAGTCACCATGAGATATGCCCAGTTACAAAGTTGTTCATGATTAAGTTTCAGATAAACAATGTTCTAAAACAATGTTTTAAAGGAAAGGTATCTTTCCTCCTCTGACTAGCTTCACCAATGTATACTTACCACTACCAATGTCCCCAGTTTCTCTTCCATGCACCCCAACCTGCCTCATGACAGACATTTCCTTCCTCCTCCTCCTCCTCCTCCTCCTCTTCCTCCTCCTCCTCCTCCTCCTGCTTCCTCCTCCTCCTCCTCTTCCTCCTCTTTTCCTCCTTCTCCTTCCTCCTCCTCTTCTTTTTCATTCCTCTTGCTATTCCAACTCTTCCTTCTACTATCACTATTTTTCTTTAGCTATAGTCATTCATTAGTAACAGTAGTGATTGTAATTTAACAGCAGTACTGAACAAAACATGAGACATATCACTTAGGAAAAGGGGTTTTTTGAATAGCAAAGAGAAGAGTATACAAGGAAAGTTTCAGGAACACGAGGAAAACTGCTCACACAATCACAGCAATCTACAACATTTTTTTAAAATGTTGTTTTAGGCATTGTCATTTACAATATTGATAAAAGCAAGGTTTTCTGCAAAAACAGAAAAGAAAAGAAAAGAAAAGAAAACACATTCCAATACTACATCCTGCACCATAGTGTCAACTTTTCTCATGAATCAGTATCTTTTTGCCACCCACCCCGTCCATCACCACTAAAGTGATATGCTTCCTATTAAAGGCCAGTTATCAGTTCTCTTGCCTCTGAATATTTGTTGTTCCTTTATTACGTTAATGTATATACCAAATATGAGGGAGATCATATGGTATCTTTCCTTTTTCTGACAAACTTCCCTCAGCATGATACTCTCAAGATCCAACCATACAGTTGCAAATTGCATGAATTCATCTATTTTCTTAGAGAAAAGTAGTTCCATCGGGTATATGTAACACAATTTCTTTATCCAGTGAACTGTTCTTGGACACTGGGCTGTTTCCAGATTTTTATTATTGTGAATAGAGATGCAAATGTATTTTGCACATTTGCAAATGTATTTTCTGAAGAGAGTTTTTAATCCTTTGGGGGTAAATACCAAGAAGGAAAATTGCTGGATGCCATGGGGGTAAATACCAAGAAGTAAAATTGCTGGATGCCATGGGAGACCACTGGACTCGTCTATACTCCAGGAAGGGGAAGATGGTTCCTTTTCCTCACATCCCAGCCAACAAATTTTTTTGGTAAGGATTAAGGGCTTAATCCTGCATCTGAAGTGAGGAATCACTCTGCACAGTGCTTATGTTGTGCCTGAGATCAGGGATCAACCCTGGGTTGGGCTGTTGTAAAAACTTTTAAATTTTTATTGAATCATCCTCTGCTACAGGTACAAAACTTTCATGTTTAAGTTTCAATAATACAATGACCAAACACGCATCCCTCCACCAGTTCACATATTCCATCACCAATGTCCCTAGGATCCCTCCCCCAGCTCTGTCCCACACCTCCCCCTGCCTCTATGGTAGACAATTTCCCTCTTACTCACTCTCTACTTATGGGTATTATGGCCTGAAATACAGATAATGAGAGGCCATCGTGTTTGGTCCTTTATCTACTTTTAGCACACATCTCCCATCCCGAGTGATCCCTCCAACCATCATTGACTTAGTGATCCCTGCTCTATCCCAGCTTCCTTCTCCCCAGTGCATAAGGCAGGCTTCCACCCATGGAGCAATCTTCCTGGACCTTGTCTCTACTGTCCTTGGGTGTTAGGCTCATATTATGATATTTGGGATTGGCCTTTTTGCTCTTGTACTGTCTCTCTAGCCTTATAACAAATTCCAGATTAACCTACACAGAACCTAATTTAAATTCCAATGAACGAGGACTAGCCGAAAATAGCATCCAGATAGATTGGAGACAAAACGATGCTCTGGTCATAACAAAACACCTCTGCAGTGCAAAAAGTTTTCTAAGAATATCTTAGATAAAAAGATTTCTAATGTTTGGAACTTTACCCTAGGGGTCTGGGACAGGAATTTTGCTAAATACCCAGCACCAGAACCCCAGTTCTAAAGATCTGAACATACAACACTAGACGCAAGACAACAAAGTATCATCAGGAGCTTTTATTCTCTTTTGTGCTTTTTTAAAAAAAATTTTTTATTAGTGAAACACCATGAGGTACAGTTGTAGGCTTACACATTTTTGTGCTTGGGTTTCAATTATACAATGATCACGTACCCATCCCTCCACCAGTGCCCATTTTCCACCACCACGAATCCCAGTATCCCTCCCAAGCCCTATACCCCCCCCCCCCCCATCCCACCCTGCCTCTGTGGCAGGGCATTCCCTTTTGCTCTCTCTCTCCTTTTGGGTGCTGTGGTTTGCAAAAGAGGCATTGAGTGGCAATCATGTTCAGTCTATAGTCGTCAGGAGCTTTAAGGCTCTAAGACTGCACCTTGAAATGCCAGAGGATTCATTTGTCGGCGTGTTTTTATTATTTAAATAGCTAAATTTAAAGGTGCAACATGATTTATAATTTTTATGGAAAGATAAGTTTACCTAAATATCTAATAAATACCAGTGTCTCAGATGATAGCTTACATGGTAAAGCATTTGACTAGCACGTGTAAAGCCCTCAGATTAATTGGGGTACCACATGCCCCCCTAGCATAACCTGGTTTTCCCCAAGCACTGCCAAGCAAGCATTACACTGTTGTGTGCTCACTGGGTGGCCCCCAGAAGCCTAATACTGCTATTGAAAGCTTCTACACATTTTATTAAATAAAATAATATTTTAACTTATTTCTAAAGGAAGGGGACTTGCAAACTGGGCTCAGGAGACAGGGCATTTCTCTCTGTGATTCTCAGCCACCCAGGCAGACTGCTTCATAAAGAGCCGGACTATGGAAGCTTCTCAGGCCTTAGGTGCTGGGCGTCCCCTGAGCCATTCTGCTGCTACTCCTCCAGGGCTGCACCCAGGAATGTTTAAGGTGCCCTCTGGTTCCAAATATAAGCAGTGTGGCACCTTGCATGTGCCTTAATTCCTTTACTGTCTCTGGGTCCCTAGTTCCTTTGTTTGAGGTCCACCCAGTGTAATGCTCAGGGTTTACTCCTGGAGGGATTCTGGGGACTGTATGTGGTCCCTGGCACCAAACTGGGGTGACTGCATATAGTGAAAGGCACTGGGTTAACCGCTGGACTATCCCTTCAGCCCCCTGATATATTTATTGTTTTAAAAGATTAGAAGTAGACTATTAGTAATGCAACAACTGATGTTCAGATGCTGGGCTCAGTGCTTGAGATTTTCACTTGTGTTTATTTTATGTAAGCAATATATACCCTTAGGCTGTTTACAAGAGTGTGAGTAAGACAATCTGGAAGATACTCTGATTGCTTCTTTCTTTCATTTTTTAAACTTAAAGGATCACAAATCATGCTGTTCTGTTAAAATTTCTAGAAAAATAAAAACAAAGTAAATTCACAAATTTGAGAGAAGACTGAGAAGGTCCCAATGATTTTGATCACAAGCTCTCAGCTCACTCCGTGTTTTACTATTATGCTCTGGCATGGCAAGGGAAGAAAGCCAAAGTTGCAGCTCTACCAGGAGCTTCACACTGAAAGACAATCAGACAATCATCTACTTCTGGTAAAATGTTCCTCAGATAATTTTTTTAACTAAAATTCTTGAAATAAAGGAATTTTTCAGTTTATTTTGAAAAAAAATCCAGAGACAGAATGAAACCCTGATTTAAATCTAATATCATCTTATATTAAAAATAATTTCTAAATATAATTTCCCCTCCAAATTATAGTATTTAAACTTGAAACCCACATAAAAAATATGGTAAAAACCCAATCAACTGGATACTTCTTATCAGACCTTTAAATTAAATATGCTTACTTTTCTGTCCACTTTAGGAAGATTAAATATACAAAATACTATTTATTATATGTCTGTTTAATATCAAGAAATCGGGGAAAATTCAAAATTTTCTATTAACTCAATCTCTGTGAAACTGTTGCTAGAGTTTAGAACCAGAAATCCCCAGTCACTGAAGAAAGATTCTGCTGTGTTCAGTATTCTTATTTTCCTGATTTTATTTCGCAGAAAATGACTTGAATGTTTAATGAAGATAAATCATGCAAAAAAAGTTTAACTCCTATCCTCTGTTTATTACTTTATTTTCTTCCATTTTTCCCTCCTGATTGTTGTCAAAGTTTCACTTATACACGTAGTATTTAGCTGTTTTGAGAATGCAAATTTTGCAGAATTTAATGTTGTTTTTCAATTCTTTATTGCTTTATTTCTATGGTGATATACTCAGGTAATTTCAATAAACAATACCCCAAAATTTAGAAGTTGCTCAAGTTGAAAAGACATTAGAGGAGTGTGGTTTTTTTTGCCTTTTTCACATAATTGAGACAATTTAAAAACCTTTAAATTGTGACATGGCAGAATAATTTTTTCCTTGATTATAGGGCATAGCTGTTTTCTAAAAATGATGTTGTAGTATTTTGTAGAGTATTATGTAATGGCTATACTCTTTTACTTTACCATACAATCAATAAAAAATAAAGGTACTTCTATATTATATTTTAAGAAGGGAACCTCAATGTATGAAAGATACTTGACTTCTTATATGTATACTGTTGTGAGGTATAATTACTGTCCCATGAAATATAGAAAACTGTCTCTTAATATTTTTGATCCTGAAAAATCATTTCTCAATAATAAAAGAAGAAACTTTTTTAAAATACAAGATTTCTAACTTTGCTTAATATGAAAAAACACATTTATTTGTGTGTTTTTTAAATTGGTTTAAAATAATGTACGTCATCAATTACAGAAAGAAAAATTTGTATAAAGCTTTGTTGTGGAAAGAGAAGACTATTATAAAGTAAAAGGGTGAGATATATTTTTCAGTGAATAAATTTGACTTTAAAAGTTGACTTCTTAATTCCCTGCCATTCAAGTCATCAACAGGAGTGGTCTCCTGTAAGTATACATGCATATTTATACGTGCCCTGGGTCTTATTTTCTAAGACATGCCATAGACACATTTATCATTGGGAAACATTTATCCTAAGTGATATTAGCCACTTTAAAAAAGTATGCTTAAGAGAGGGATAGACATAAAAAGATTGCATTCATCTGGGGGACATAAAGTAGCAAAATAGGAGATTAATACCCAAGAATAGCGGAGATCTATACCAGAAGGATTACTCCATGGCTTAGAGGCCAGCCAGGCGTTCTAGGGGAAAGGGCAACTCAGATAGAGAAGGGAGCACCAAATAAAGGGTGTTTGGAGGATCCTCCTAGGATGGGAGATGCATGTTGAAAGTAGACTATGGACTGAACATGATTGCCACTCAATGCCTCTTTTGTGGACCACAACACCCAAAAGGCGAGAGAGAACAAAAGGGAATGCCCTGCCACAGAGGCAGTGTGGGATGGGGGTAATGGGGGGGGGTGGGAGGGTTACTGGGATCTGTGGTGGTGGAAAATGGGCACTGGTGGAGGGATGGATATTTGATCATTGTATAATTGAAACCCAAGCACAAAAATTTGTAAGTCTACAACTGTACCTCATAGTGTTTCACTAATAAAAATTAATTTTTTTAAAAAAAGTATGCTTAAGGGGCTGGAGTGATAGCACAGCAGATGGGGCATTTGCCTTACACGCAGCCAACCCGGGTTCAATTCCCAGCATCCCATATGGTCCCCCAAGTACCGCCAGGAGTAATTTCTGGGTGCATGAGCCAGGAGTTACCCTTGTGCATTGCTGAGTGTGACCCAAAAAGAAAAAAGAAGTATGCTTAAAACACATATGCAGAATAATCTCTCATATATGTGTGTGTGTGTGTGTGTGTGTGTATCACGATCATGACCACCCTGTTGTTCGTTGATTGCCTTGAGCAGGCCCCAGTAACATCTCCTTTGTTCTAGCCCTGAGATTTTTTTAAAAAGTGCCATATTAAAAGCTCTTCCAGGGTTAGGAGAATGAGACCCATCATTGTTACTGGTATTTGGCATATATATATGTATATATATATGTATATATATATACATATTTATGCCAAAAGTAAAGGAATAACCAATGACAAAAGGCAAAAAAGAAAGAACTTGTCTACAGAACTGAGCTTCTCATGGCACATGTGAAGCGAGTGTGGGGCCAGGGGAGGAAGTGGGGGTGTGGGGGGAACACTGAGATAATGTGGAGGGAAGCAGGCATTCTGGTGCTGGGTCCTGTCACTGTCACTGTCCTCCCGTTGTTCATTGATTTGCTTGAGCGGGCCCAGTAACGTCTCCATTGGAAACTTTGTTGTTACTGTGTTTGGCATGTTGAATACGTCACGGGTAGCTTGCCAGGCACTGCCGTGCGGGCGAGATACTCTCGGTAGCTTGCCGGGCTCTCCAAGAGGGGCGGAGGAATCGAACTCGGGTCGGCCATGTTGGCTGCGTGCAAGGCAAACGCCCTACCGCTGTGCTATCACTCCAGCCCCTGGTGCAGGGTGTAGTGTAGGAATGTTGCACGCATGAAGCCCTATCACTGAAAGAATTACAAACCACAATGGCACAAATAAAAATTTTTAAATGTCAAAAATAAATAAAAATTAAGTTTAGGGGAAAAAATGGCCTTCAGACTGTGACAAGAAGTAAAAGTTTCTAAGACCTAAGTAAATTTTGAGGATATCATGTCTAATGGGCTGGAGTGATAGCACAGCGGGCAGGGCGTTTGCCTTGCAAACTGCCGACCATGTCGACCCAGGTTCCATTCCTCAGTCCCTCTCAGAGAGCCCGGCAGGCTACCGAGAGTATCCCACCCGCACGGCAAAGCCTGGCAAGCTACCCGTGACGTAATCAATATGCCAAACACAGTAACAATAAGTCTCACAATGAAGACGTTATGGGGCCACTCGAGCAAATTGATGAACAATGGGAGAGCAGTGACAGGACAGTGGATCGTCTCTAATGAAAAAGTTACTTATAATTTTTTGTTTTCATCAAGACAGTTGACAGTTGAAGGACTTTATTATTTTTTTTGGGGGGGTACTTTTTTTTTTAATTTTACAAAAAAGTTGATCATTTAATATACTTATTTTTGATTTGGGGGTCATACTCAGTAATGCTCAGGGGTTATTTCTGGTGGGCTCTGGGGACCATATGGGACAACAGGGATTGAAACCGGGTCAGCCACAATCAAGGCAAGTGTCCTAACCATCCTACTATCTCTCTGACCATTAAAATTGTTTTCCTCAGGTTTCTACATTGGAGATACGGTTATTTCATAACCTGGCTCATACTTATCAAAGCATTTAGAATATTTTCTGGCGGTTGAAGGACTTTAAAAAAGATAAATGCTTTAATGTTTTTCTTCCACTCAGCTTCTCCGGTCAAAACATTAACAGTAAGGAAACTTATTTATCGAGTTCATCATACCAATCCAATCTGAGTGAGTCACATACTCGATTTTCTCTGTCAAGAAATAGAACATTTCAGGCACATTCAGATTCTGGGATATCATCTCAGGTAAATATCTTTAATTAATCCTTAACCTAATGATAAGTTTATTAAATTTATGCTCATTTAAAATTTTAAAATATATGTATGGGTTTCTTAGATTTGTCCCTGAAGTTGTGGTGGAAAGCTTTTAGTATCATCTTTTTTATCATTTATCATTTTGTTTTATTTTTATCATTTTATTTATCATTTTATGCTTTTGAGTCTCATCTTAGAAACAGTACAATTGGGGAAGAGGAAGGAAAGCAAAGCAGAAAATGAGTAGAAATAGATTAGGGTCACAAAGCCAAGAGTGACATCGCATCCTTTCCTCCTCTGAGTTCAAATTGACTCTCCTCTAAGTTTTGTCTTCTTTCTTTCTGAAAAATCCTTTGTCCACAAGACAGTTTCTTCTCACCAACACACAATTTTCAAGATACTTTCCCTCCCCCACTTAAGGAAGTCACGCATCGCTCTGCTTTCTTCCCCTCCCACTGGCATCGTTCTTTAATTCATAATTGTTTCACTTATTCCACGGATCAGATTTTTTTCATGCTTGTTTTCCAATGATAGAAAATGAATATTTAAAACAAAAAAAGGTTTTTATTAAATTCAGTATCTCCAGTGCCTGGCAGAGTGCCTAACACATACTTTGCTGATATATATATATATATATATATATATATATATACACACATATATATGTATATATATTTGCTTGAGCGGGCCCAGTAACGTATCCATCATGAGACTTGTTGTTACTGTGTTTGGCATATCGAATATGTCACGGGGAGCTTGCCAGGCTCTGCCATGCAGGCAAGATACTCTCGGTAGCTTGCCAGGCTCTCCGAGAGGGGCAGAGGAATTGAACTTGGGTCAGCCATGTTGACTGCGCTCAAGGCAAACATCCTACCGCTGTGCTATTGCTCCATATATTTGAACAAATGAATTATAATAACTTCAAAAAATAAAATTGACTCAACAGACTTATCCATTTGCCCATCAGAATTTTAAAAAAGAATAAGAAACATGATAAGACACAGTTATTCACTATATCTTTATAAGACTGTCATAAAACTGCACCATACTGGCAATCATACACAGAAATAAAATGACTTCCTAGAATGTCAGAAATTTCAAAATCAACAATTTTAATAAAATTATATATGTTAGAAAATTTGGAGGACCCAGGTCCTCCAAATTCCAGTAGGCGGGGGCCACACCCACCAACTGGCCCCCTGGCGCCCTGTAATCCCATCAGCAGCCAAGACTCAGAGACTATAAAACCCAGCTCTAGGAAGAGAACAATGCAGAGTCTCCTGTCCCTGTGCCTGGCTGTTCTCGCCGGGGCCTCTTGGAGGGGAGCAGGTTGAGTTTTGCTCCCTGCCCCAACCAGGGCTCCGGCAGCCGGAGACCTCCAGAACCAGCCACCACCATGCTGAGACCACTCTCCACAGGCATGAAGGTACCAGCAGAGGAACAAAGGCATGCGGGTCCCGGGGCTGAGATCTCCAAGACTGCTTGGATCGGGGTTGAGCATCCTCCACCCAGATCCTCCAAATTCCAGTAGGCAGGGGTCACACCCACCAACTGGCCCCCTGGCACCCTGTAATCCCATCAGCAGCCAAGACTCAGAGACTATAAAACCCAGCTCTAGGAAGAGAACAACGCAGAGTCTCCTGCCCCCGTGCCTGGCTGTTCTCGCCGGGGCCTCTTGGAGGGGAGCAGGTTGAGTTTTGCTCCCTGCCCCAACCAGGGCTCCGGCAGCCGGAGACCTCCAGAACCAGCCACCACCATGCTGAGACCACTCTCCACAGGCATGAAGGTACCAGCAGAGGAACAAAGGCATGCGGGTCCCGGGGCTGAGATCTCCAAGACTGCTTGGATCGGGGTTGAGCATCCTCCACCCAGATCCTCCAAATTCCAGTAGGCAGGGGTCACACCCACCAACTGGCCCCCTGGCACCCTGTAATCCCATCAGCAGCCAAGACTCAGAGACTATAAAACCCAGCTCCCGGACATCTTATTATAACATCTTATTATCCCATTCCTACTTTGGATAAACTGGCAGGCTACCGAATGTAATCTGCCCACGTGGCAGAGTCTGGCAAACTCCCCGTGGCATAACCAATATGCCAAATACCAGTAACAATGATGGGTCTCATTCTCCTAACTCTGAAAGAGCCTTGAATATGGCACTTTTTTTTTAAATCTCAGGGCTAGGATGAAGGAGACGTTACTGGGGCCTGCTCGAGGCAATCGATGAATAACAGGATGGTCGTGATCGTGATCGTGATGTTAGAAAATAAAAATATTCTTCCTAAACACAGCTTTAGCTTAGTTTATTTTTTATTTTCCTTACAGATGTCTCAGGAAATAGCACAAACACGAAATGGGTGTGGGAACTCCTGGGAATTTTTTAACTTATAGGAAATGTTTATCAAGGTAGAAGGACAGAAATTACTCCTAGTGAGATAATTCAGAGAGTCTAACCTTACACAAGTCTTACTGGGTCACCTTTTACAGAGGCAACCTGGTTAGAGCTCCAGCATCCCATATGATTCTCATAGTCCTCGAGAATCCTGATGCAGGACCAGGAGTAACCACTGATCATCACAGGTATAGCCCCAAAATAAACAAACAATAATAACAACAAAAAGAAAGAAAGGAAGAAAGAGATAAAGAAATAGAGGACACACACACACAGAGAGAGAGAGAGAGGGAGAGAGAGAGAAGAAGACAGAAAGGAGAGAGAGAGAGCCCAATCAGATAATGTGTTAAGGAAAAGATCTCCATAATATATTAACTGAAAAAGCACAGTGATAGTATAGGTGTTGAAGTGCCTGCTAGCAAATGATACACCCCAATCGGAACCCTGGCACTGCCACTGTGTACAGTCCTCTGAGCACAGAGCCAGAAGTAAACCCTGAATGTAAAATGTTAACTAAACAATCAAAAGTATTTAAGGGGGGTTGGAGTGATAGTACAGCTGGAGGATGCTTGAGTTGCATGAGTTCTATTGCAGGCACCACACAGGCCACCAGGAGTGACCCTGAGCATAAAGCCAGGAGTGAGCCCTTGCATGGGTGTGTCCCCACTTCCCCTCAAATGCACAGAAGAGTACAGGGACTACCTTCCTCCATATCTAAAACCTACTTGTGCTTACTGATTTTTAAAAGAATACTTTTTAAAGTCAGTAAGTTTTTTGAAGCATGTTAGCAAAAACTTCGAATATCTTAAAGAATTGTAAGCATTAATATTTAACTTACTGTCAATAGAGAAATTTGGTTAATAGTACTTTTTAAAACAAAGATACTGAGATTTAATAGCTATTATTCTGTAAGAATGAAAGTTATTAAAGAGTCACCCTTTATTAATTTATCTTGAGTCATCTTTTTCCAAATTCTACTTCACAGCATACACAATGTTTTTATGTGCAGTACACGGATGAAAGAGCTGGCTCTTATCCCTTGTGGAGAAACACATTCTCTCTTAAATACGTATATCTGACTTCTCTCTGATCAAACTTCTCTAAATTTCTTTCAATAAAAACTATCTTACCTCATTAGAAAAGGAATGAAATCTTGAATATTTCAAAGTCTGGGAGATACCTTGCAGTCTGTACTCGCTTTAAGAATGTTAGTCCACATGTATGTTGGTATATATGTATACATGTTGTCATATATGTACGTTAGTATAAGAAAGACTCTGAAAAGACCCATAATAAAGAGAAATGCTTAAAATGCTTAAATGTTTAATATGTAGTTTTGCCTACTTATTTAATGTTTTGTTGTGTGTTGTATGTGCGTAGATTTAGAGCTCCAGGAAAGCATACCTTATATAAAATGCTTCTCTGGATATGAACATAGCTCTTCCAAATATTTTAATTTAACATTTGTTTAAATAAGATATTCTAGGTTTTTGGTTTTTGCATGCATGACACTGGTTAACAGAATAATGAATGTATGGTGTGTGTGTGTGTGTGTTTGTTATAAGATTCCCTTCTAAATAATATGCCTTTTGTTGAGGTAATAAAAAGCCATATAAAATACTGAGAACTTTGATTGACTACAATATCAATATAAATACCAAATGTACCAAATGCCATCTTGGCACATATTTGTGTCAGTAAAATCCTGTTCAGAAAAAGGAAAATTACCAAAATTACCAAACTCATTCAATGCTGACTACACATTTGAGAGTAATGTCAATAAACTGAAAGTCTTCTTGGAGAGAAGAACATGTTCTTCCTGAATATGTAATCACTTGTAAACCTTGATTTATGAACAATCATTGAATTAGGAAGAATATTATAAATTGTTACAAAACCCTAAAATAATAAATAAACCTTAGGAAGAATATTATAAATTGTTACAAAACCCTAAAATAATAGTCACGTGGGGGCATGTTAGTCTTCTGTGTAGTTTCGAAAGGATCTAAGTGGGGGACAATCATTGAATTAGAAAGAATATTATAAATTGTTACAAAACCCTAAAATAATAAATAAACCTTAGGAAGAATATTATAAATTGTTACAAAACCCTAAAATAATAGTCACGTGGGGGCATGTTAGTCTTCTGTGTATTTTCGAAAGGATCTAAGTGGGGGACTTGTACCAAGGAGAGGGGTTTAAGGCCCATGCAATGAAGAGTTCTGAAAAATTATATCTTATCTGAAATGTAATGAGATTTCTTCTGAGATCGTCAATAAATAAGAAAGGATGATTTATCAGAGGGTGCAGAGATTTATTTTATCTATTCAGTGCTTGTTTTATTTCTGTTGTTATTTACTATTAACCATAAGTCAGTTGCAAGAACTAGAGACACAAAGTTAAATGATAATACAAAACCTGTAGCACTGTCCTCCCATTGTTCATCGATTTTCTAGAGCGGGCACCAGTAATGTCTCCATTGTGAGACTTGTTGTTACTGTTTTTGGCATATCGAATATGCCACAGGAGCTTGCCAGGCTGTGCCATGCGGGCGGGATACTCTCAGTGGCTTGTCGGGCTCTCGGAGAGGGGCAGAATACTCAAACCCTGGGTTGTCCTGGGTCTGCCGCATGCAAGGCAAATGCCCTACCTGCTGTGCTATCGCTCCAGCCTACAAAAACTATTGTCCTAAAATTACTTACTTCTATGAATATGGCATTAAATCTTTGAAGTTCTAAGAGTAGCTTAATGTTTGACATAGGTCGACACTGCTTTACATAGAAAAGTAAATTAACTGTATAGTTACAGATATTTCTCTTCTTTTTTATTTTAAAGCTTCCATCAGATTCTTTGAAGTACCTTACTTGGCACAATATAGAACAGCATGACATAAAAGGAAGTCAACTATGTTGCCCAAGAGTAAGAAAAGGTAAAAGAACAAATGTGTGTTTTCTTTGTGTATATGCTTTGAATAGATTGGTGTGTGTGTGTGTGTGTGTGTGTGTGTGTGTGTGTATTTTGGGTTGGAGGGGGGAATGGAAGAGAGATAATAAGAAGACATTCATTAAAAAAAAGATCTTACTTGAAGGCAGAACATTCTTTTCAGGATCATACAGTTGTTTATATTGTGAAATTAAAAGCATGTTCTTATGCCTAATTATAAGTGTTTTGAGGGCCAGGGAAATAGTTGAAGTTCTAGAGCAAATGCCTCGGATGTGAGAAGCCATGCCTCTGATTTGCAGCACTGATGGTCCACTCAGCACTACTGGGTGATCTTGTGGTTCCTGAGCATCAAACTATCAAGCCCAGATGAAATATTCATAAATATTTCCATATTAAATATTAGGAATATTTAAAGAAAAATAAAACTCAATTCAACCATACAGATAGTGACTCTTATTTCACATTTAATTTTTTGAATAACATTTGTTACAAAATCATATGAACAATTTTTTTTTGAGGGGGCACACCTGTCAGTGCTCAGGGCTTCCTCCTGCTCTTCACTCAGGGGTCATTTCTGACTGGTTCAGGGATCTTTTGTAATCTTTTCTTTATAATTTTTTCTACTGATCATGGTTATTTGAACATTTCTTCCATGTTTCTAAACTTTACCAAGTTGCTTCTAAACTTTTCCTAAGTGTGACTCATGTTTCTAAAACTGTGCATCTTTTAATGATATAAATATAATTAGGTGTATTTGACCAATATTTGTTATAAATTTAGTTTCTTACATTTCATATTTATGAATAATAGTATCAGTTCAATGGATCATTTTAACCTGATTTAATTCTACACTTTTAAACATCAAAATATAATCTAAATAGCATAGTATCACTTTATACATTCACTAAGCATATAAACTTGATAAAATAATGAATAGTTGACTGCTCAGTTGTCAGTCTATCAGCTTTTGCAAGAGTACTACTAGAGTGGCATTATGAAGAATTGTTATCTGCAACCCATACTATACATAAAATTTGACTTTCATGAGCAATTTAAAATAGTTTATAAATTATTTTTAAAAAATATGAAGTATAGGACTGAGCAATGAATCCCGGAAGAAAGCAACTCACCGGGGATTTCTCCAGACCCCAAGCTGAGCTGATTTCATTGGGGGTCCTGGGATGGAGCAGGTGTTCTCTCTCTGCCTACTCCAAATGAACCCCCAGGGGCCCAACTTTCAGAAGAAAAATCCAGATAGGCAGGAACAGGGACTGAAGACTGCAGGCCACAAGGTAGCTGGGACAGGCCATCCTTTCCCTTCTCCCTACCCTTTGGGGTCCCGGTTGTCACACCCACAAACTGCCTCCAGGTGCCATTTAAGCACATTAAAGGCCTTGATGCAGAGACTCACAAATGAATCTCAGAATGAATTAGCTGCCTACAAAGATGTCTCTGGACCCCAATAATTTACAATTTTAGAATTCCAGGAGTGCGTGGCTGCTTTCATGGCCATGAGCCTCTCAACGTCTCCTGATATTCATAATAAGCAATAGAAAATAAATTATCTAGTGTCTGCCTGTTACAGGCAGGCTTGAGTGGTGGTGGGAAAATTCAAAATATTGGTGGTACGAAGGTGTAATAGTGGTGGGATTGGTGTTGAAATATTGAATGTAATCAATTAATGTGAAAACCTTATGAATATAAAATTTAAAAATTAAAAAATATAAAATATATATTCATCATGTTTTTTTCATCTCAAAAGCTGATGAAATAATAATAATATACTTCCTGCTGCTGTGACTACTCAGTCTTCGTAAACCAATAGCAACTCAGCTATTTTCCATCTTTATTTGCAGTATAATACTGTATGTTATAACTTTCTTTAGAAAAAGTAGCTTTAAAACATGTGTCCATATTCTTCCTTAGTTGCAATTGCTTCACTCACTTGCCTTTCATCTTTTCACTCAAATTCAGCTGACAGAGAAAGAGTACAATAGCATACTTTCTGAAACCTTGAATAAAATGTGTTTTTATGTTTTTTGACTCTGTCAGCTCTATTTGCAGTTGAACACTGATTCAATTCTTTTTTTTAACTAGCAAAAGATAGTACTGCTATCTTCTAATGATGTACAAATGATTGGTACTATATAGTACTTGAGACAAATTTGAGTTGCTCCTCAGGGACATTAGGGAGAGTTCTTTTTTTAAGAGAAAGAAAATATGACTGACTAAGAGTAAAGGATACCAAAGTAAAGACTGCATGTGTGACATAGATAAGGGCTTGCTTCCTTAGTAAAAGGAAAAGAGGGTAATTTCAGAGGCTGATCTGGGAAAGATGTATTTTGTAACTGGTCATTAGTATGTGAACAAATCACCTGGAGGTACGTGATATGCAGAATCCTCTGCCCTCCTCTCACAGCCTGATGTAGAGCAAATGGAAAGGGCCCTGAATTCGGCATTTGTAAAATATAGCAGAAAATTCTGTTGCAGATGACCTGAATGCTCTGTTCTGAGACATATCGATTCAGGAAGATTTAGGAGAGAAATATACTTGAATTAAAATAAAAAATAGTTGGGCTGGAGCGACACAGCGTCCAATTTGGGCTCAATCCCCGGCATCCCATATGATCCCCCCAAAACCGCCAGGAGTAATTCCTGAGTGCAGAGCCAGGAGTAACCCCTGAACATCACTGGGCATGACCCAAAAAAGGAATAAATAAATTAATAAATGAATAAATATAGTTGATCAAGTAAGAGGTGTGTGTGTGTGTGTGTGTGTGTGTGTGTGTGTGTGTTTGCTCACATGTATAGGATAATTGATACAGTGGCTACAATAAGCAGAAAATAGGTTTTATTCTGAGTACAGGTTGAGAGTTTATTGTTTTTTAAATGTAAAACTGAAGAAATTTGAAAGGGAATACAAGAGAAGAAAATGAGCACATGCAGAGTTCAGTTGGCCACCTTTCTTTCCTGATCTCAGTAGTCAGTTCATGGTGCTGAGACAGTCACTCCGCAAAGGAATCCTGCCAAATGACGACAGCGGCCATCATGCAGAGGACATCAGCACTCTGCAGATATAAGGCTCATTTTCCTTTCATAGATCATTAAAAACACCCAATCTCTCACAAGTTACCAGCTGTAACAAGAATGGATCATGACCTAGGGAACGAAAACTGTTGGAAAATCCCATCAACTTAAGTCATTTAGGAAATAGATGTCCTTTGTTCATTGCCCTTAATTTTATTTTGTGAGATTAATACCAAGTGTATTTCAAAAGAATTCTGATAGAATTGTCTTCTTTCTAGATCCTCACCAAATGCTACTTCATTTGATCTGAGTTGTTCCATGTGTACTTTTAGGAAGTGCCCTTAAGAAATGAAAGGTTATCTGGTGTGTGAGAGTGATTTCTCAAGGAATTTATTGTCAGATTAAGACCAACTTGTCTCCTAATTAAATGAAGCCAAAGCATGACCTGTTAGCAAAATTCTTTTAAAGCATAGAGATATTCTAATTGAAAATTATCATGCAAGTTACTTCAGTCACTACTGTTTTGAGTTACAAATCCAGTGAGCACACAAACGCATAAGCTCAGACACAACAGGTGAAAAGGAACATCCCTAGGTTATCAGATACCCTAGATGGTATTTCATAGCTGCTAAAAGATCTTCAATTACCAACCAAGTCTGAGTTAAAAATTTTTTTAAATAAATCCCATTTAATACAGCTCCTTACAGCAGACATAACCTTTAACCTTCAACTTCAAAGAGATCTTTAAAAGCTGCTTTATAAACAAATAATTATGGGGACTGGGGGTGGGATATGTGCTTGATCATTGCATGACTGAAACGTAATTACAAAAGTTTGTAAGTCTATAACTGTATCTTATGGTGATTCATTTAAATAAATAAATAAATAAATAAAGAATAAATTTCTGAGTTACCCCAATTAGGTGATTACTCCAGTTTTCATAGTTGTATGATTTTTAACGCAAATAATCCTAATCAGTGGAGAAGATCATTTCCTTAACTGAAGGTTATTTTATTTACAAATTGGTTGTGATAGTATCACTTTCAAAGTTAGGCAATTTCCTGGATGTCAACTGTACCATTCATTATAAGAGAAATGCCTAAAAAGACAGGTTACACCTTGGCTTCTACCTGAGCTTAATGAAAGAACTATTTGTCTGGAAATAATGAGATTTAAAAATCTTTCTCATGGCCTTTCGTAAATCCTTCAAAATGAACTTATTATCTGCCATCCTAGTCCCAGCCAAAACTGCCATAAAAGTTAAGTACATTCCTTATGGCTTCAGTACAGTCTTTATTTTTTTTCTTTTCAGTCTGAAATGGAGAGAATTATTCATTCTAGGCAGAAGGGGAAATGGGCAGAAATGGGACTAAGTCTGACTCAGAAATACAATATTCTAGAGGTTGGAGAAAATTGAAACTATTTTAGTTTAGGATTGCTGACAAGCCCTTGTTAATATTACGAGTCTGAAATTTGACTGGAGGTGCTCAATGGATCTACAGAAATAAACAAGCATGTGTTCATCTAAGATTATTAGAAATCAGTATTTCAAAAAGCATCTAAATTTCAAGCTAACATTTTCTCCCTGAATTCAGCTCAGGATGGAGCCTTGATTCTAATATTCCCTGTATTATTGTATAAATGAAAAATTAAAATTCAGAAAATTAAAATTAGTTAGTCCATAGCCATTCAATAACCTAGCATCCTAATCTAGACTAGTAAAAAGATATTCTTTCCATGACCCAGAAGGTTAATAGAAAATTCAAAGTGATTGCAACAATCAAAAAATGAACTTTGTGGCAAAATCCTAAATTTTTTCCCGCTTTTACCACTCTCCACAATCAGGATAAGCTGACAGGAGCATGATAAATTCTACATATGTACATATTTTGTACATAATATCAATCAAATTATATTTTCCCCAATTCCATATCGAGTGGAAGTTTATAACTTACCTACTAACAGGTGAAGATTTCTTTCTTTTCTCTAAATCTACTGCTAAGATCTTTCTCTGCATTTTTCCTTCTAGGTCCTCCTGCAGAAGAGATGCTCTTCAGACCAGAGGAGTGTGCTCAGCTTTCACAGAAAAAAGGCTTTAAAAGAAGCAAATGGGAATTATGGCTACAAGAAAACTGGGAGGACTGCAAAGTAAGTCTTAACAGATTTTTTTCAAATAAAACATTCCATTGTGTATAGATGTCACAACCTTTTGATTCAGTGACCTTTAGGTGAGTATTTGGGATTTTTTCCATATCTTGGCTATTGTACTAAGTGCACAATCAGCATAGTTACAAATATAGTTTTAATTTTAAAACCATTTTTATTATAGATGACATTTAGTTTTTGCTTTAATTTTTATAATTTTTATTATTAATTTACTGTATTTTACAAACAGTAAAGATATAGAATGATCACTCTCATAGGTGGCACTTAAAGATACATGGTGAGGTAGGAGCAAAGATCGAATGATAACATAACAGGGAAACTGATTCACACAGTAAAAACCTTTTTAAAAAGGTTTATGTAACAGGAGTTTCTCTTTTTAAAATTTTTTTTTATTGAACCATGGAGATAGACCCTTGCAAAGATGTTCATGATTAGGTTTCAGTCATACAGTGCTCCAACACCCATCCCTCCATCAGTGTACATTTCCCATCACCGGTGTCCCCCGTATACTTTTGAAGTTGGTGGGCACTCAGGGTTGTCTTATGTGAGGCAGAGAGGAGAGAGAGAGAGAGATGGTCACTTTCTCCCAATCTGCTTCTGCAACCCCAGAACTGACTGGGAATGCAAGGACTCAGGATGGAGCTAGGATTTGCTCTTTGCAGGAAAGAAGAGTTGGTCCTACACCTTACCCAAAGCTTATTGGCTCTTGTCTTCCTCACAGAAAGGAATTTCAGGAGTAGATGAGCAGTGAAGTAAAAACATATTTTTTAGGAAGGGGAATGAAGGAGAAAAGAGAAAGAATAATGCACTCAAGAGAGAAGATGGATTTTTTTCAAAGGTGGAAAGAGCCTCAGTACACATGTGCTGAGCACCACATGTGCTTGGCCATGAGGGTACAAGCAGCACAAGAGCTTTGGCTTTTAGAGGGTTTCTCCAACTTGTCACCATGTGAGATTTCTAGCTAAGTAAGAGTTTGTAGCTAGGGTGTTTGCCAAGGCGGGTTGCATTAGTCTGGATTTTCTCTGGCAGAGGTGGGGGTCGTTCAGGTGACATAAATCTCCTTCAGGTCCTTAATTGTAGTCTCTGTGTCTGTTGAAGGTTGTGTTTCTCCACAAGGTCTGTCACTGGTGCCAGGAAGATCTTATCAGGCCTACCTAGACCTTAATTCTTGAAGCTTCAGTGTTATTGGACTTATTACTATTCAGCAATTCCATTGCCATGGACCCTCTCCTATCTACCTTCCTGCCTCACTTTCAAATCAATGTCATTTTGTGTGTGTGTTTTAGAGGTTATCATGCTGAGGGAAGTCAATCAGAAGGAAAGAGATAAACACAGAATGATGTCTCATAAGTGAGACTTAAAGATACACAGCAAGGTAACAACAAAGAAATAAAGGCAATACAATGGGGAACTGATCCACACAATTGAATTGGGAGTAGGGATTGGAAGACAGGAACTTGTGCTTCTTGGAAGAGGGATGGGGTACACTGGTGATGATTGTGGTGCTGGAATGATATGCATAAGAAAACATTACCAATAGCATTATAAATCACAAATCTCAATTTAAAAAATATTTTAATAAAAATTAAATTATGAGGAAAATATAATAAAAATATGGGGAAGAAGTCCATTTTCTTGCTTGTTATTACATCTTTCTTGAGACAACTAACAGCATTAACATTAGAGCTTTGTGTATATCTAGAATTTCCTTAGGAGTTAGGGATGTTTAGACTCCCTCCCCCTCATTTTATTTATTCATCATTATTTATTTTCTTTTCCAATTTTGTCTTTTCTTGGAATTAATAAAATATATTTGAAAAACAGTTTTGAGTCATTTAAAATTAAATCGGTTCTTTGAGTACTAAAAAATCAAATATGGGACAATGATTTGTATCAATGATGCAATCTTGGAATCTGTGAGCAATGCATTCAGCCAAAAGTTTTGTTTAGCTAATGTCAGCATGCTGGTCTGAATGAAGCTACCTTGAAACAAATCAAACTTTTCACTAGCTGTGATTTCTTGTTCCTGAAAATGCTCTGGTCCCTTGGGCCACAAGCATTAAAACAACCCCTATTATCATTTTAAGAACTAGCTTTGGGGCTGATTAATCAACCTGAGTTCAGCTGACTCAAGCTTGGTTAGGTAAAGGGCTTAAGGTATAAACCAAGAAGGTTAGGTTAAGTTTTTGGGTACTAGAAAAAAAGAGGTCAAGATATTTACAACAGTGCGATGCTGTTGTTTATACTCTTTTAACTGGTCAAATTATATCTGAGAGTTAAAGAATTCTTCCAGAAATGAAATTGAATTTAAAATCTACTACTGGGACCTGTTTTGCTTCATATGATTAGTTTTTATGTCACAGAATTATAGAAATATGTGGTGAAAAGTAGCATTAGAGTCTGTTGTAAATTCTTTTCTTTCAAGAAGAAAAAGAAATCTAGAGAGAGAAATGATTTGGATCATATTACACAAGTTGATAATGAAGATACAAAAAATAGAATAGCGATATTCATTTTTGTACTTTTCTTTAGTGATTAAATAAAAATATTATATTAATGGATATACTATACTAATAAAAATAAACATTTTTTATTTTAAAAATATTAACAACATACCTAAAACTTCTACCTCCACTACCAGAACTATCTTTAGAGGTCATAATTTAATAGTATATGTGCAGGATTTTTTATAGCTGCTATTTAAACCAGGACTATTTTGTAAAGGTCAACAAATTCTTGCTAATAAAGTGTAATGAGGGAACATAATTGCCCTCAAGATAACTATACTCCGAAAAAGCTAAATCAATTCTAAATTACAGTAGAAAACATAATTGGGAAATAGTGAACAAGACATCTCTCTCAAAATATTATTTTAATAATATTGGTACTGTTGAAAACTAAATAAGGAAACACAGAAATCTAAAATACAGACTACATTTTATGAAATACATATTTTAAGCTGGAGCAATAGCACAGCGGTAGGACGTTTGCCTTGCGTGCAGCAGGCCCGGCTGAGCCGGGTTCAATTCCTCTGCCCCTCTCGGAGAGCCCGGCAAGCTACCGAGAGTATCTCTCCCACACAGCAAAGTCTGGCAAGCTACCCGTGACTTATTCAATATGCCAAACACAGTAAGGAGTCTCACAATGGAGACATTACTGGGCCCACTCGAGCAAATCCATGAATGACGAATGGGAGGACCATGACCATGACATATTTTAAGAAGTATCTTATAATCTTTATATTTTTTGTATAGTGTTTAATGTATAAACTATCAAGATACCTATTTTTGTTTCTAAGTTGATTTTTATTACATTATATTATATATACAATTACATTTTCATGTATGTATGTATGTATGCACATGTTTTTTTATTTTGGATTCCTGTTTAGAGTAAGGGCACTATACAGGCTTGTTTCTCAGGAGTCATTTCTGTCTGTGCTTACGGAGCATGTGGTTCCAGGAATCAAACTCAGAACTCCCATTTGCAAGGTTTGTGCTCCAGGTATTTGAGTGATCACCAAGGACCTAATATATCACTTATTTATATTAGTATTAAAGGTTATAAAATAATTTCTTTCAGATGAATATAGTTGATAAATACCTGGGAAAAGTTAGTCAATATTTTTTAAAAGGAAGTGAGTGCAAATGTAACCAAATTCAAGAGTGAAAAAAGTAATATCATAATAACATCGCACAAAAAATATTGTTAAAATCTTAAATGTAATCATACAGCATATAAAATAATGGTTAATGTTAAATTACAATACCAATGATGTAGTTAAGAAAAATATTCTAAAAAGTCATTATGGAAAAGTATGTAATATCTAACTACTCATCCTTTTTCTTTCCCTATAGAATAAAATAGAATCCAGAGAATCAGAATAATGGAAATATCTAAAATACAGTCCAAAATTATTCAACAAAAGAAAAACTAAGTCAACCTGATCAATTTTCAAAAGAATGAAAAATTAATGTATCTCAGTTTAATATGTATCGGTCCTGATTTTAGCTTAATATTGATAAAATATCAAACATCAAACATTTTTTAACTATTCAATGATGGAATAGAAACTATGCTAGAAATAAGTGACTATATATAAAATCTCGACAGAGAAATAATATGTATTCAAGGAGAACAAATACATTTTTTGAACTGAAAAACATATGAAATTTCAGGTACCATGAGTGTGTTTGGAGAAAAAGACAGGATAGAGAAGGGACAAGTATGACAATAATAGAAATGATCACTCTGAATAAGAACTGAGCGTTGAAAGTAGTTAAAGGTATATATATATATATATATATATATATATATATATATATATATATATACATGATAACCTTTGAGAATCTGTATTACAAACCACAATGCCCAAAAAGGAAAGAGAGAGTGAATGAGGTGGAAGGGAGAGAGAGAGTAAAAGTGACTGCCACAGAGTTGGGGGCTCAGAGCAGGTAGAAACTCTGTGCATGGATAGTGGGATGTACACAGGCAGGGATGTGTGTTGTGTGCGTGGGTAGTGGGAATGTACACAGGAAGGGAGGTGTGTTGAAACATATGACTGAAATCCAATCATGAACAACCGTGTAGCTGTTTATCTCACTGTAATTCAATTAAAAAATAAAATATTTTTTAATTAAGAGAACGGAGGAAAAATGCTAATTTTGGAAAAAGTCCTCATTGTTATTTTCAGTCTAGCCAACATTTGTTTTTGCAGTATCCTACTACATTGAGGTGGAGTTTCTTTTACTTTTATAGAAGAAAAATATTACTTAGATGAATCCTTAGCTTTAATGATGATACATTACTTTAGGTAAATTACTTGAGGTCTAATTCCATGAAGGTTAGGTTTTTTCCTATTAAAGTTGCTTACTTATCCTTCAAATCTAAGTGATTACTACCTAGTTGGACAAAGTGTTCTTGATTGGAATTCTTTTCCGCTCAGCATTTTATATGTACCACTCCCTTCTGGTAGATAGGGATCCTACAGAGAAATCTGTTCATGATGATCTTATGACAATTTGTTTATGATTCTTTGCTTTTTATTTGCTTCTCTTAGTAGTCTTCCTATACTTTATTTTTGTAAATTTAATTACAATATTTCTTGGTGTGTTTCCATTTGGGTTTAATTTGTTTTGGATCTTGCTAAACTTCCTGAATCTGGTATCTAACTCCTTTTAAACTTGGTGTGTTCTCAAGTATTATTCCACTAAATAAGAATTTTATCCCTCTCTCTTTCATCTCCATCTAGAACCCCTATGATAAAAATTTTATTTCTTTTGATGCTGCTCAATGTAGTTCTTATGTTATTTTCTTTGTGTTTAATTATTTCTTCTTTGTAGTGGCTTTTAGATGATTTTTTTGTATGGGCACTAAGATTTTTGCCTGTGACTATAACTATGGTATATACCCTATACTCTCTTGCCCTACGTTCCAGTGTTTCATTATTGGATTGTAAGACTGGGGTGGTGAATGTTTAGCATAGCCTCAGCCCTGACTTCCAGGGTAAAGCTGAAAAATAAATCTTCATGTTGTAGTTTGTTGTCTCACAGTGAAATATTTTTCTTGAATGGGTGTCTCTCTGTCTCCAGTTCATTTGGGCACTCTTCTTTTGCCCTTAATCATGGTTTTCAGGTCTATTTCTCTGTATATAGTCAAAGTTTTGGTATTGATTTCAAAGTTTGAGGTCTAATTCCAGGCAGTTTAGTCAGTTTTAGTTTCAATTTGCTGATTTTGGGGAAAAAATAAACACAAACTCTTTATATCCAGTTATCTTGACATAATGGGATTTTAAAGATAGAGATATATTTCCTTGAAAATAGTAAATTTCCTTGCATCATTTTTTAAAACAGAATTGTCATTTTGTATAACATTTTTCATAGAAGTGAATTGATGGAATAGTTGTGAAAATTATATTTTGAAAATAGAGTTTACAAGAGGAATGCTATTGGCATGAGTAGTTTTTATTTATATAAAAGTTGACTGGTGTTAAAAGTAAAATATTCACTGATTTTTAAAATGTTCCAAGTCATTTTTAGGTATCAACCTTTTTTTCCTTGCAACAAAATCACAATTTTGATCTTTTAAGTTATCTAGTATTGCCATAACTAATTTTATCTTCTCCATCTTCTATATCTAGACAGGTTTAATGTGTTTTTTAGCATCTGTTTTAGGATACTGCTTTATTCACTGTCTGCAACCCCCAACATCCCACCAGATTCATATGTATTTCTAGTCAGAATAAGTGATATCTTACCCTCCCTACCTTGAGAATCGCTGAAATATGATTATGTTCCTGAAAGTTTTACCTTAAAGTATATAAGTGAAATATTAAAACATATACAAAATATTTTCAATTAATAACTACATTTCAAGTTGATGAAAACCTTAAAAATCTTATTTGTTTTCCCCTTCAGAACTTGAACATTTCATTCCAGGATTTGGGGGATCCTTATCAAGTGGAAAATTTCAGCAGGATACTTAAAAGACTAATTCGAGTGGAAACCCTCTGGCTAGTGGACAATTCACTGATGGACTTGAGTGACATAAGATTGCCCAGGTACCTGCACTTAAGCACATCTAATTATTGGGTTAGAGTCAGTTTTTGTCAGTTTGAATTCAAGGAACTTGTTTATGTATGTTATGTCCCACTGTAAGTGGTCAGGTTTCACTGATGATACTTAGTGCTAAACAGTACCTAGAAAAGGCAAGAAGAGAAATTTATTTAGCAAAAATTTATTTAGTTATATTTTGTGACGAAAAAAATCTTTGGAAACAAATTTCATTATTATTAACATTCAGGAAAGAATATGATAATTTTAGACTCCTACTGATGGAAACTTTTGTTAAAACTCCCAGTCGTAAAATTAACCTAACAGCACAATGGGTAGGGCGTTTGCCTTACATGCAGCCGACCTGGGTTTGATTCCTCTGTCCCTCTCGGAGAGCCTGGGAAGCTACCAAGAGTATCCCGCCCACATGAGAGAGCCTGGCAAGCTCCCTGTGGAGTATTCAATATGCCAAAAACAGTAACAACAAGTTTCACAATGGAGATCTTACTGGTGCCCACTCGAGCAAATCGATGAACAACAGGAGGACAGTGCTACAGTGACTGACAAAAGTCTGTCATGCACCTTTAATGTTGGTAAACTGGAAAATGAATCTATATTGCACAAATATTATAATTGTAAAATAGTATATTTTAGCTAGTTGTAATTATTGAAGGCCCTCCTGTTGATCGTCGATTTGCTCGAGCAGGCCCAGTAACGTCTCCATTGGAGACTTTGTTGTTACTGTGTCTGGCATATCGAATACTCTCAGTAGCTTGCCGGGCTCTCCGAGAGGGGCGGAGGAATCGAACTCGGGTCGGCCATGTTGGCCGCTTGTAAGGCGAATGCCCTACCCGCTGTGCTATCGTCTGTCAAAAAAGATTCTACAGGTCATTAATGAGAGTTTTGATTTCAGGGAAAGAAGGGGTTAGAGATGGTAATAAGAAAAACTACTAACAGAATCAAATTTAAAATGTTAATGTTATATAAATTTCTTGGTGTTCCAAGTATCCCAAACTCCTGAAATGAGTTTTGATTCATTATTGAATGGGAACCTGTTTTTCACAGAACTTCCATTTGTTTCACCACAATGTGTAAGTGGAGTGAGTTTATAAATAAGTTAGAGTGGCAGACAAAGTTGTCAGAAAACGAGAAAAAAATTGGTGAGAAAGAAAAATGAATTCTAAATGGGGTTAAAATATATTTCTTGGCCTGTGATGAGACAACACAGCAAAAGTAAGGTGTCACACATGTGCTGGAAAGAGAATCACTAAAGGATATGAGGGCCTGACAAATTATGGCGTGTGTTCAACTATTTCCAATTCAGTCATTTTCAATGTCTTTGAAACTTTACTTATACAGTACTTGAGCTTACTGATGTTCCTTTAAAATAAGAATTTCTAAATAATTAAATAGAAATAATCAAAGGAAGCAATATTGCAACTACTAGCAAAAAGTGTAAAAATAAAATAAAAGAACCAGATCATTTTCTTGAAGGAGTTTAACTTGACATAGCTTGCTATAAAACAATAGATTTATGAATGTTAGCTATCTTATGGGGTGAAAATAGAAAATAAAATATAAAATACAAATGCAATTCGATTTTTCAGTTACTAAATTAATAGTTTTAGGGGGGTGGCCAGGCAAAGTTGAACATTCACAGCTAGCTTTCCCATCCCTGGGCAGGAGGACATTTGGTTTACATTTATTCTTCAGTCACAATATGTCCTAATATTATCATGACAACTGCCATCTGTAATTTGGGAAACTGGTAAGGGGCAGAGGATGGCAGGATACACATTAAAACACGAGTAAATGACAGCAGCTGAGAAGAGCACAGATCTCACAAGAGAATTGTCACAAAGAGTTAGAAGGGGTTAGATGGACAGGTTTTCAATTAGAAAGAGTCATAGAATTAAACTACACCTGAAGAGTATGTGTAAACCGGAGAGAGTAGAAGGCAATATTATAAAAAATGATTATGATTTATGGATAGAAATTTAAAAAAATCGAAACAATGAAAATAATAGATATGGAAAATTATAATGAAATCTGGGTTGGTTCAAACTGAATAAGTTCTTTGTAAATTTTTTAAATTTAATTTTATTGAAACATTGTAAGATACAGTTACAAGCTTTCATGTTTGAGTTACAATCATGCAATGTTCACACACCTATCCCTCCACCAGTATTTGTAAATTTAAGCTGTTCTTTGGCATACATCTTCCTAATAGCACCATCTTTATCATTAATATATCCTATATATCAAGTGTCCTTATGGGGTCTGAAATCCATAAAGAACACTGTGTTTTTCTCACTGAATTAAATCTGAACTGACACAGTAAAATTCTTCCCCTTAAGACAAAGTGTATGTAATAAATCTTAAATTCTTTTCCCTATGCAGTCAGACAGAATTAAAGTTTTAAGGCAAAAATATGGAGAAGCATTGTTTATTAAATGTATTAAATCTAAATGCTTAATACACATTTCTAGTGATATTTTTCCTACTTATAAAATTGGTTATTTTTATTTAAAATGCTATTTTAAATATATAGTACAGAAAACTAAGAAAACTAGGAAGAAATGAAAATAGTTCTAATCTCACTTTTTATTTTAAAATTATTTATTTTAATTTTTATTAGTGAAACACCATGAGATACAGTTGTAGACTTACAAATTTTTGTGCTTGGGTTTCAGTTATACAATTATCGAGCACCCATCCCTCCACCAGTGCCCATTCTCCACCACCACTAATCCCACTTTTTACAGACAATACTGTTCTCACAAGTTTTATTATTTCTTTGTATGAACTTTTGCATGGCTGAAATTGTATTCAAACACGAATTCGTTTGTTGAGGATGCACTGAGACTCCACTAAGGACTAAATTTATTCTGTGGCAGGTACTGAAAGAACACATTAGAAAAACTAATCAATTTGTATTCTCAGTAAGCTAATAGACTCGTATATTCAACATTTTTTCTCTTTAAGAGTTTGCCGAAGTATTTCTCTCTTCGCACAAGCCACACTTGGAATAAAGATCATTGTCACACCTCTGAGAAATTATGTTCTAAGTGAGACAAGCTAGTTCCAGGCCAAATTTGCCATTTGGCGTACTCATTAGGACACAATTGACATTTATACTTTTTGTATCCAGCTGCAGAGTACTAAATATGAACAGAAATCTTCTCACATCTTTCAAGCAATTGCCAAAGATACCTCAGATCCAGCACTTATTCCTGGAGGAAAATCACATCGAGACTCTGACTGGGCTCTCCAGGTTACGAGGGTCTCCTCTGCAGTCCCTTATTCTCAAGAGGAACCCTTGTGAATTTCACCAAAATTACCGGAAAAGGTAACACCCCAAAACCTTATATCGTCTTTCTACTTTACATAATACTTGTAACACTTATTCCTACAATACAATGTGTTGAAAACATTCTCTAAACACACCTAAAATCTTTTTTTAAATTTTTTATATTTTTATTAGTGAAACACCATGAGGTACAGTTGTAGACTTACAAATTTTTGTGCTTGGGTTTTGATTATACAATGATCAAATACCCATCCCTCCACCAGTGCCCATTTCCCACCATCATGGATACCAGTGTCCCTCCCCCCCTCCCCCAATCCCACCCTGCCTCTGTGGCAGGGCATTCCCTTTTGTTCTCTCTCTCTTATTGGGTGTTGTGGTTTGCAAAAGAGGCAATGGGTGACAATCAGGTTTGGTCTATAGTCTACTTTCAGCATGCTTCTCCCATCCTGGGAGGATCCTCCCAACACCCTTTATTTGGTGCTCCCTTCTCTATCTGAGCTGCCCGTTCCCCTAGAATGCCCAGCTGGCCTCTAAGCCATGGAGTAATCCTCCTGGTAATAATCTCGGCCACTCTTGGGTGTTAGTCTCCTATTTTGTTACTTTATGTCCCCCAGATGAATGCAATCTTTCTATGTCTATCCCTCTCTTTCTGATTCATTTCGCTTAGCATGATACTTTCCATATAGTACCACTGGTAACACACCTAAAATCTTTGAGCTAATCTTTTATTATTTCACCATTTAAAAATATTTAGTAATCCCTTATCTCAGTTTATGATTGCTATATAATTGTTAGTTTCTGCTTTGAAGTGATTGCTTTATCTCCAATCAATTCCCAGAAACACCACTAATATAATGCAATTAAAGAATAAAAGCAAACAACTGTACTACGCTTCTCCCTCATTAACCCCAGTGATCTGATTTTGTAGGTTAAATCTATCACACACAGGGTCAGATCATCTCAAGGTTCTATTTCTGGTCTGTGATAAAAGAGTTTCTTTTACACCCAATTTTATGTATGGTAATTTTAATGTTTTGCTTAGGAATATTGGTTTAATAATCTGCTGAATTATCTAGTAGCTCTCCAAAAGAGCAGGGTCATCAACTCAATGACATGAATAGTATTTTATTATAACCCTCCTGTAAGATAAGGAAAGCAGAGGAAAGTGATAAACACTCATCCTTCTTGCAAGAATAGGTAAAGTCTACTTATTTGTAAAAAGCAAGTGAAATAAAATGCTTATGTTTAATCTAGTAACTTTTTTTTCCAAACATTTTCTTTAGCGTGTTTTCCTGTTTGCCGAACTTAAAATCGCTGGATGGGATTCTGAAGCTCCCAGAAGATTACTCACCACCAGAAACCATTATTTTTCCAAAAATATGTATTATATCTTAATGCAATCTGCGTATATAGAAAAATCACCCTTACTGCTAAAATCTAATAAACACAGAAATTTATGACTAAAATGTAAATTCTGTTGTATGATACGTAAAACTATGTATTCTAGTTTTAAAAAAACTCTATAATGTATTAGTAAATACATTTAAGCATTAATATATGTGATAAATTATAATGAAAATTTCTATACATAAAATAAGATATAATATGATGAATAGTTTAAAGCTTTAAAATGCAGAGGTATTTAAATAAAAGGGTGAAATTTAACATGAATAAGGGGTCTAAATTTCCCATCAATTGTATGGATTCATCCTGTACATCCTTAGAACTGTGAGCCTCATACTTTGAAAATAGTATTTTAAATATCTGACCCACCAAAAGGAAAAATGAAAATAAAAAAAACCTGTGTTATTTTAAGGACAAGCACTTGGTTCTTCATTTTTATTATGTTACTGTTTTTTATTGACTTTCACATTACAGAAAATGTAGAAAGGTCCCAGGGTCATATGTATTTCCTTGAATACTTAGGAAACAGAAAATAATGGTAAAGCTTTATGTTTCAGAGACTAAATAAACATGATGATAATGGTTTGGGGGTTGGGACCACACCATATGGTGCTCAGGGCTTAGTTCTGGCTCTGTGCTTAGGACTCCCTCCTGATAGTATTCAAGGGACCATATGTGGTGCTGGGGATCAATCTCAGGTCAGCCACAGGCAAGCAATAGACTTACCCACTATAATAACTCTCCAGCTCCAACAAGCATGTTTTAAAAACTTCCTTTCATATATGTTAAAAAGAAAATACACAGTTCGATTAAATTGCTTTCAATATTAATAAAAAGATCAATGACTAGATTAACTTATAACCTTGCATTTTCTCTTATCTATAAAGAGCAATTTAGTTGCAGGAGAATAAAGTTTTACCAAAATGACTATTGACTATCTAGAAACCATAGTAAAAACTAAATGAAATAAATATTTTTTTGATCATTCTGCCCTAAGTAAGTGCTGCCTGTAAAATTATCTACAGTGTTGATTCTAAAAAGACCATGATAATTTCTTCCTTAAAAATCTTATAATTTTTGAAGTTATAGCCTACACATAAGTTCAAAATACAAAAAAATAAGTGTTATAAATATCCATTTATGTGCAAAAATGAGAGGGAGATTTAACAGAAATAATAGGGCATTTGTCTTGCACTTAGTCACCCACAACCCACATTCAATCCCCAGCACCCATCTGGTCCCTCAAGGTCCACCAGAAATGACCCCTGAATCCAGATTTTGATTAAACAAACTCTGAAGTTTCCTTATTCAATTTTTTTTCTTTTTTTCTGCTGTTTTCCTGATTCCTATTTTTTCTTTATCTTTAATTTTTTGGGTCACATTTGACTTTTTGTAGAACTTCCTCCTGATTTCATGTTCAAGGGTTACTCTTATGCTCAGGGGACCATATGTGTAGTCGATCATCAGGCTCACGCCAGCCACATGAAAGACATGCACTTTATCTGCTCTACTATCATCTCCAGTCACTGATATATCTTTCCTCAAGCCATCCTGAAAAATTATTTCTCTTTTTCAATGCTCACTTCAAATAATATTTAGTTACCTTTTCAACCATCTGTTTCCTTTGCAGTTCCATAGAACTTTTAACAAACATTAAGTGTTAGAGGCTCTGGGTTTGACCCCCAATACTTCAAAACTTCCTGTCCCAGTAGATCACTGCCTCCGTAGAACACTCAGGAAACCACTGTGACCAACAAATACTGCTCAATAACGATCACAACAACAAACAAAAATAAAACTTTGATATTATCATGTGCTTTTAAAATCTGCTTCAACTTAGTTTTTAAAAGCTATACCTTGTTAGCTTTAAAAACAAAGACTTCAATCATGACATCATTATGAATGTGGGACATGTTTTATTTTAAATATTAATACAAGCATCTTTCTGTATCTCTCCATCAGAATAGGAAAACACTTCCTGTGAGATCCATAGAATAAATAATTTAGGCATTGAGAGCATTAGGGGCTCTATCACATTTCAGTTGTCATTATAATACAAAAGTAACCAGAGACTTATGTAATTCAATGAATGTGGTTATGTCTTAATAAAATTGTGTTTACAAACATTTATATCAGACTAAAGTTTGATCTTCCATGGTTTAAATTTTAAGACTATGTGTCTGTTTCACTCTTCACCTATATGCATTGCCTTCTATAAAAGTGGAGTAAGCTTTCTACCACTTGAAGACAGTTGTATCAAGCAGCTTGGTTTGCCAGTGAAACATATGACTTTGATATAGGTGACTTGTAAGGAGAATTTTTGAGTCCCAAACTGCCCTATCATACCATCTTTCCTTGTGTTTCACCAGTGACCTTATTTCCAGAGGCATGCTGCTTCAACTTAGATTACACAGCAAATATGATATAGGGCAGACAGTCATTTTACAAATGATGTATCAGGAAAAGAACCTCTGTGATTCCATCTGTGATTGCACCATTGGCTCACCTTACACAACTAATAAGCTCCTTAAATTTATGGCCTCCATTCAACATATCTAATTATCTTATCTATCAAAAATATACACATAAATTGTAAAAGGAATATCTGGTATAGGAAGCTATGAAACACCAAAATTACCAGATGGAGAAGCTATGGGACTCATGACCTAGAGTGGAATGGATAGGGTGAGAGACTGTCTCAGTTCATCATGTCGACCAAGACCATCCATGGTAACTCATACTTCCAGAAGGCCAAATCTAAATTTTGGACATGGGAGTCTCCTGGTAGACAGTTCCACAATGAAATTGACCACATCATATTCAATCGATGGTTTTGCCTGACTGATGTCGCTGTTGTCCCCAAATTCCAAACAGGATCCGACCACTGTTTCCGTTGAGCAAAATTTTACTTCACAGAGTGGGGAGAAAGGGCTGCAAAGTTTAAGAAGATAACTCCCAGAATGACCACCACTGGGAGCTCTTTGGCACTATTGCGGTAACATGGGAAGATGCTGTCATTGATGACATTGATGAAAATACGATCTACTGGTTCAGCATCTCCATGATTGTGTGAGGAACACCGGGGGAGAGAAAGCCACAAAAAGATGCCTGTCTTCAAAAACTCTTGAGCTCATTCACCAACGTGGCTGGACACAAGCCTCAGGCAACCACAAGCTAACATCAGAGCTCGCAAAGCAGTGCTCAGAAGCGATAAAGGAAGACTTCAAAGAGAAAAGGGCAACAGTGCTGGCCAATGCAGCAGAAGCCAGGAAAAGTATTTTTAATGCCCGCTTGTCCTTCACTAACTACAAGACCAAGATGACTGCCCTCTGACATCCTGATGGATCTATCACATCTTCCAGAAGGGCAATGGATTATCCATGACTTCTACTCAGATCTCTTTGATAGCCATATCCACCTGCCCACAAACCAAATTCCGCAGGATGGATATGTCCTTCCCAACGTTCTCCCCTTTGAAATCCAACACACCATTTCATCGGTAAAGAAACTAACAGAACCCGGCCCAGACCAGGTCAGACTCAAACACCTGAAGAATCTGCTATCAGTACTTATCAATACACTGGCTTGACTCTTCACATGCTACCTGTCTGAGTACAAGTTTCCATCCCAATGGAAAACCAGCAGGGTCGTTCTACTGTACAAGAAGGGAAACATCCACAACATTGACAACTATTGCTTGATCTGCCTTTTATCCATCGTCTACAAGCAATTCACTCAAGTCATTCTGAATAGGATTGGCAGAACACTGAATGAAGGACAACCATGTGAGCAAGCCATGTTCTGAAAAGGATTCAGCACGATCGACCATATCCACATGGTAACCAAGCTCATTGAGGTTTCTCAGGAGTTCAAGATGCTGCTCTGTCTAGCATTCATTAATTTAAAGAAGGCCTTTGATTCTGTTGAGACTGAAGTGGTCATCGAAGCCCTAGCCTATCAGGGCATTAAAACTCAATACATCAGGATCCTCTGTGAACTGTATCATGGATTCACTACAAGGATCTCACCATTCTACAAGGAAATGATCATCAACGTCAAGAGAGGGGTTCACCGAAACTCTTCAGTGCCACCCTCAAGAATATCACGCAACGACTGGAATGGGAAGGAATGGAAGTGAAGATAGATGGTTGGCAACTACACCACCTCCTCTTCATGGATGACATTGTTCTAATAACACCAAACATTATCCAAGTGACAAAAAGCTGACCAACTTCGACCATGAGTGAGGAAAGGTCAGATTACAGTTGAATCTCACGAAGACAATGTTTATGAGAAACGGACTCGTTCCTGACCTTCCATTCGCTCTCAATGGAACAAACATCTCTGTGTGTACCTAGGTCAAGAACTCAACATGACATACGACCTGGCACCTGAGCTGCTCAGGAGGAAGAGAGCAGCTTGGAACGCCTCTAGAGCATCCAAGAAATAGCTAAGAGGACGAAGAACCTCCAGCTCTGGGCACATCTCTTCGACTCCACCATTCTTCCTGCACTAACATACTCCTCAGAGACCTGGGCCCTACAAAAACAGGATGAGAACACTATTCGGGTCTCCCAAAGAGGAATCAAAAGAGCTATGCTTGGAGTATCACACTTCACTCAAGTGAGAGAAGGAATCTGGAGCCCCGACCTTCATCGACTATCGAGAATCAGAGATGCTGTCTCATTTACCAAGGCATTGAAAATTAGATGGGCTGGACACATAATGCAATTTGGAGATGACCACTGGACTAAAGCCATTACTGACTGCATTCCATGGGATGTCAAAAGATGGCATGGCCGCCCACCTACGAGATGGTCAGAATTCTCATCAAGACCCGGAACGAACAGTTTGAGGCTCTTCGTGTTCCTGGAGCGAGCAGACGCCATTGGGCTACACTAGCACTTGACAGGAACAAATGGAGATGTTACTGGCACCCACTCGAGCAAATTGATGACTAATGGGATGTCAAGTGATAAAGTGATCACTGGGGAAGCTATATTTATAAAAGTTTAGATAAGATATGTTGAAACTTAAATTAGAGCTAATTTCAAAATTAACACAAACTAAGATATCGTGTGAAATTGAGGAGTTATGATAATCAGTAGATTGTTTAAACTAGGTAGATTTAGTTATTTATTACTGAAGGCTAAAAGAGTATCACAAAGGAATTGATGAGTTTCATATATGCAATGTTCTGAGTGCCGAGTAACTGTGAAAAAGAAGGGTTAGATCCACTGGTATACAAGAGCTTAGAATATAAATCACACAAATCTTAAGGATATATTAAATTGCTATCTGATCTTTTGTTGGTGCTGCTGTTGCTGTTGTATTGTTATTGTTTTGGACCACACCCAACTGAGTTCAGGCCTTACTTCTGTTAGGTTGGCTGAATGCAAGACAAGCTTCTTACCTACTTTGGCCCAGATGTTCTGATTTTAAGAGATGTAGTTCTACTGGAAGGGCAATCAGAAGAGATTGACTTAAATTGGTGCTTATCTATGCCAAGGGAAGATTGATTGATTGATTGGGAAGTCAACTTTAAGCCTAAATTTGAGTCTAATTCACTCATTTTCTGGCATTTAGTCCAGTATTATTAGTGGTGACATATCTATATAATTTTAATGCCATTGTTTCAAACAGATATGCTCACTTGCAAGTACACTTTCTTGAATCTTGTATAACCAAAGATATCTGAGCTACATGCTCCCAGAGTGCCTAACACATGTTTGTAGATGAACTGAGACTAGGAATTTTCAGGGATAGGACTGTTTGAATTAACAGAATTGTGTTAAAATTTTGTGCATAGTGGTACGGTGCTGCCTGCGAGTCAACCTGTACCTGCAGAGCGAGTGCATCAGCAGCCTGATGGTGCCTTCAGACTTCTTGATACCCCAAAATTGCTGCCGTGTCTTTGGCCAGACCCCCACAACTTGGGGCCATGTTTACCAAGAAATTAAATGGTCAAAAGTTAGGTATGTGAGAGCCACACCCACAAACTACCGCCAGCTCAGCTATACAAGCTCATTTATTGCCCTTATTTCAGAGACCCATAAATAAATCTCAAAAGAGATCAAAAGTCTCAGTTAGGGCTGGCAGCGTGGTGTGCTTCAGGCAAGCAGGCGCACCCTGCAGGGCATATGCCAATAGTTTTTCTCTGGAAAAGATGGAAAAAAGGGCCATGATCCAGAGACACACAAAATAATCTCTGAATTGAACAGCTCACTGCAGAGATGTCTCAGAACTTGAAGCCAGTCCGACTTCACCAGGGTGCCTCAGATGGGGATAGGCATCAACCCTCCACCTGCCCCCTTAAAACCCTGGTGACTGCCATTTCCAGAACCCAATGACAAGTGCAGGTATGCGGGTCAGTGAGGGCAAACTCCAGGCCTCAAGGGATAGGGGGTGGTCTGATCCACTTCACCCCCCCATGCCTCATGGAACTCTGGAAGTCATGCCCACAAACTGCCTTCAAGGGCTATTTAAGCTCCTTAACTGCCATGATCCAGAGACACAGAAGAATCTCCAAACTAAACAGCTCTCTGCGGAGATTACTCCAGACCCTAATTATCTAAAGTTTTAGGGCTGTGAGGCATCTTATGCTATTCATAACAAGCAATACAAAAGAGAGGATGGGGGAGATTGTCTGCCATAGAGGCAGGGGGAGAGGTGGGATGGGGGGATACTGGGGACATGACATTGGTGGTTGGAAGATGTGCACTGGTGGAGGGTTGGGTGATCAATCATTATGTGACTGAAACTGGAACAGGAAAGCTTTGTAACTGTATCCCATGGTGATTAACAACAACAACAACAACAATAATAATAATAATAAAGCAAAGAAATTTTTGCATAGGATCCAAAGAGCATTATTTTCTGACTATATGCTATTTAACTCAACAGAACCACATTACATTGTGGGTACTACCACTATTACAATTTACAACCTCCTTAATTAGTCCTTTATCAACACATTGGAAGTGATAGTCATTGAAGAAATATCCTACTGATGCTCAAAACTCCTATGTCCAATATCTCAGTTCAGAGCAGTATTAAACTGTAAAGCTACTACATTTTTTCTCTTTTTTTCTGTGTTTTGTGTCATTTTGTTTTGTTTTATTTTGGGGCCACACCCAGCAGTACTCAGGGCTTCCTCCTGGTTCTGTGCTCAGGATCATTCATTAGGGGCAAAAAAACCTATACAGATCACACTCCTGTTAGAGAAGAATTTTAGTAACAGAAGTTCATTCTTCATGAAGAAACATAAATTAGTTCAACTCCTCACTATCATCCAGTGAACATATGAATGTTTGTATAATTCTCCATGACCCCATAAACGATTTCCAGCAGACATTCAAATAAATTAAGGAATAAGAAAAATTTAGAAAACTTTTATAGCACAGTGGTAAGGTGTTTGCCTTGCATGCAGCCAACATGGCCGACCCGAGTTCGATTCCTCTGCCCCTCTCGGAGAGCCCGGCAAGCTGCCGAGAGTATCTCGTCCGCACGGCAGAGCCTGGCAAGTCACCCGCGATGTATTCGATATGCCAGACACAGTAACCACAAAATCTCCAATGGAGATATTACTGGGCCCGCTCGAGCAAATTGATGAACAACAGGAGGACCTTTACCTTTATTATATTCTAAAACTTGTAAATCTCTTTCCTATACTTAGTTCAAATCTGCTACGCGAAACTTCAAACTAATTGCTCAAATCTCTTATCAGTATAAATAATTACCACTATAAAGGGATTTTTTCTCAATTTTCAGGTTCATGAAATGTACTCCACAACTATCTCATATATAATGTAAATGGTTAAACTAAGATTGAATGGAACAAAAATGTACAAAGAGGTGAGGTGTGGAGGGTTAAAAAAATCTAACTTACTTTCTTCAAACCCTAAAAACATCAAAAGAGAAGTTTCCTAAGTTAAATTCCTTTTACCAAAATCTTAGAACAAATTATCAAACTTCTTTTACAAGTCCTTCTGAAATAATTTACTTTCAATTCTTATATTTTTTCATAATAAAACAATTACAGCTAATTGCCTGTTGTTATACTACCAAACTGTGTTAGTGGTTGCCTATCTTTTAATTTTTATTATTTTTTAATTTTAATGTAGCAGTGGGCTGGAGCGATAGCACAGCGGTAGGGCGTTTGCCTTGCACGCAGCCAACATGGCTGACCCGAGTTCAATTCTTCCGCCCCTCTCGGAGAGCCCGGCAAGCTACCGAGACTATCTCGCCCGCACGGCAGAGCCTGGCAAGCTCCCCGTGACGTATTCGATATGCCAGACACAGTAACAACAAAGTCTCCAATGGAGACGTTACTGGGCCCGCTCAAGCAAATCGATGATCAACGGGAGGGCCTTTACTGTTTTTTTACTTTAATGTAGCAGTATTGCTATTTATTTAGCCATTGATTAGGCTGATTAAATTGGGCATAAACTCCACATGCCTATCTTTTTAAGGGCTAATGTCATGAAACAAAATTTCTAATTAGTTTTAGAACACATGCATCAATATTCACATTGTGCAGGTGTGTATTTGCTTATCTCCTTTTGCTTTCATTTTAAAAAAAAGACTCTGTGCGGCTCAGTGCTTGGGTGGGCAACGGCTGGGGTCCACCCGCTGGTTGTAGTGCTAGTGGCCATGACCCCACAAGTACTCGGGACCTCTCCCGCCCCAGATAGAAATCCTAATGACAGTCTCCAAGTTTGCCTCCATCTGAACCATGGGCGCCAATGCCCGGCATTAGAGAAATAGATTGGTCCTGAACAATTCTCAGTCGATGAGCATTATTTTGGGTTAGTCAATTTTGGAAATACCTGCTACTGCAATTCTGTTCTTCAAGCACTTTATCTTTTGCGGTCGATTTCGTGAAAAAGTTCTAGCATATAAGAGTCAGCCTAGAAAGAAGAACCTCCTTACTTGCTTAGCAGATCTCTTCCATAGCATAGCCACTCAGAAGGAAAAGGTTGGAGTAAAACCACCAAAGAAGTTCATAACAAGATTACGGAAAGAAAATGAGCTTTTTGACAACTACATGTAGCAGGATGCCCATAAATTTTTAAATTACCTACTAAATATAATTGCTGATATTCTGCAAGAAGAGAGAAAGCAGGAAAAACAAATTTGCTGTCTACCTAATGGTAATATCGACGGTGAAAATAACAACAGCACACCAGACCCAACCTGGGTCCAGGAGATATTTCAGGGAACATTAACTAATGAAACCAGATGTCTTACTTGTGAAACTATTAGGAGCAAAGATGAAGATTTCTTAGACCTTTCTGTTGACATGGAACAAAACACATCTATTACTCGTTGCTTAAGGGGTTTTAGCAACACAGAAACTCTATGCAGTGAGTATAAGTATTGCTGTGAACAATGTGGCAGCAAACAGGAAGCACACACACGGGTGAAAGTTAAAAAACTATCCATGATCCTAGCTCTACCCCTTAAGAGATTCAAATTCATGGATCAGCTTCATCGATACACAAAACTTTCTTACCAGGTAGTTTTTCCTTTAGAACTTTGTTTAACACTTCATGTGATGCATCGAACCCTGACCAAATGTACCTTCATGGTTGCCTTCATGGTTCACAGTGGAAGTGGTCCTAATTGAGGCCATTACACTGCAATAGTTAAGAGTCATGAGTTTTGGTTGTTGTTTGATGACGACATTGTAGAGAAAATAGATGCACAAGCGATTGAAGAATTCTACAGTTTGACATAAGATATCTCCAAGAATTCTGCTTACATTCTTTTCTCTCAGTCCTGTGACTGAGGGAGAATGGCGATGAAGAGATACTTTCTGCCTTGTTTCTTCTCTGGTTATTTGGGAAAGAAGCACTGATTCTTTCTTTCTTTCTTTCTTTCTTTCTTTCTTTCTTCCTTCCTTCCTTCCTTCCTTCCTTCCTTCCTTCCTTCCTTCCTTCCTTCAAGAAAAAAGAAATGCAGGAAGCTCAGGTGGCAGTATCACACTTTGCACACAATAAAGGAAAGACTATGATTAACAAGCTTATGGTAGTTGATTTCTTTGTTCAGGTATCTGCTGTATATGCAGTCCCATATAATAAGGAAATGGGATCAGAGATACCAGCTCCTCAAGTTAAACACCTTTCATAATTGACATGCATTTTCTCTTTACTAATTGTACCAATAATGATCAGAACTCCTTGGGGGTACAGTAGGAAGAATAGGAATCTGTGCTAAGTTGTGTCAGTTATAAGGAGATGTATTGAACCCATGGCATAAAAATTTGCCTGTGTTGAGTATGTATAGCAGAATTGGGTGGTCTTCTCAAACGTGAACCAAAAATAAAATACTTTTGGGCCCAACATTTGGAGTTGCCTTCATGATATTAGAGAGAGAAAAAAAAACACTGACATACTGGAATCCAGTGTCAGGAAGACAAATATGTTTTGCTTCTCAGAAGATGCTTATAATAATATACAGTATATGTATATGTAGGGAACAAGTGGTCAAACATGGCTTTTTGTTTCCCCAAGGGAAAAGACTAGCTTTGTAATTACAACTTTTTCTCATTTATTTTACCTAGAACTGGTAGAATCTAAGTATTGTATGAAGTATTCATGATTCTGTCAGAAAATTTGAGCATATTTTTGTTTTTGTCCATTTAAATAGTCCTTTTGTGTGTTTCTATTTTTATGGTGAATTTTAAACTTTATTTTATATCAGCAAGATATCTAAAGAAAAATTGTAATGAGAGTAGGTAAATATTCTTGTTCAGGACGAACTGATATATCTGGTTAAATATCTGTCCCTTTGTTTAGTTTATAGCTCAGTTATTTTATTCAACTTTAATTTCAGTAAAATGAAAAACTGTCAAAGGTTGCCTTTAGTAGATAGAATGATAAAAGAAATTCTGGCTGCAGTGGTATCATACTAATGTTTAGAACTATTAAATTTAATGTTTCAAGTTTAGGCTATGCTTGGGAAAATCCATGTCATACCAGTTATGTTATTTCTATTAATATGGAAAGAAGTGATCATTCATTGTAACCCCCACAGTCTGAATGGCTGTCAAAAACCCCTGAAAGATGAAATTTAAGGGAAGTAAACATGGAAGAAACAAAATAGGTTCCACCCTCACCTCACCCCACCACCCCAACTTGAATCTTACTGGCAGATTGTTCAGAAATTAAACTTTGTGTTTGTTAGACTTTGTTTTGTTGGGAGCTTTAATAAATGATGTATGTAATGTAAAATGTATGTAAATGACACTTTTCTAGGAATCAGTAAGTTGTCTGACAGTAGCTGATGTAACTTGCAGAAAATAATTGAACATACATTAAAAATAGCAATCAGTCCATGAATGTTCTCTATCAAATCATTTTAGGCAGTAATCTTTTTTTATTATTAATTGCTGTAATTTTATAAACTTATTTTTACTAATTCTTTTGAATATGAGAAACAACAGAAAAGAATGTTTTTGTCTGCTGCTGTTACTAATGTTTATTATCTGTATCTTTTAGCTCAGGAAATGACTTCACCTATTCGTTCCTTGTACAGATCTGTAACAGGGTCACTCAGCTAATTGGACTGTTTAAACAGATGTGCTGGGAGGAAATTATTATGTATTTTTGACAAATTGCTTTCTAAGATACAGCTTCTAAAGCCTTACCCTTCCTGAAATTTTGTGCAAATTACTGGCCTTCCCAACATTGCACAGAGAATCAAAACAAAGAATGTGAGAAGGTCATAGTGGTGGGTATCTTTTCATTTTGAGGGCTTATACCAAGTTGTCTAGAATTTAAAGCTTTCAGTTTATGTAGTTTCCAGTATAGAGAAAAGTGAAGCTGAATCAATTTTCACATGTGTGAGGCCACAACATGTATAAGAAAGATAGATGAAGTCATTTGCATATAGGTACAGTGTTGGAAATACTATGTTGTATCTGTTTTTTGCATTTCACATTTAAGAAAATAGAGTAAACACTAAGGCGAAATTAAAAAAAAATTAAGTTTCTATACCACTTTATAAAAATAGTATTGAAATTTGCTCTTTCTAAAATGTGTTATTTCTCTGGACTACCAATATTCCTGTATTGCAAATATTTTGAGACACTTTCACTTTATAATTTGTATTATACATAATATTTAAAATTCAAATCCCTTCAGGGCCGGAGCGATAGCACAGCGGTAGGGTGTTCGCCTTACAAGCGGCCAACATGGCCGACCCGAGTTTGATTCCTCCGCCCCTCTCGGAGAGCCTGGCAAGCTACCGAGAGTATTCGATATGCCAAACACAGTAACAACAAAGTCTCCAATGGAGACGTTACTGGGCCCGCTCCAGCAAATCGACGATCAACGGGAGGGCCTTTACCTTTTTTACCTTTACCAAATCCCTTCAAAAGTCAGCTTCATTGTAAACCTTTTTACCCTGAAATCCAAAGCATTATTTAAGTTCTAAATAAGTGTGAATGTGAGTGAGTGAAATTTGAGTATATCTTTTTTGGGGTTAGATCTCTAGCGGTCATAAAAAACTTTAATTTTTTTAAACAAAGTATTTAAACACCATGATTTACAATGTTGTCCATAGTACAGTTGTCACAAGCAGTGCATGTTCCAATACCAATCTCGCCCCCAGAGTGACCTTTCCTACACCGTTATCCTCATTTTCCCAACACACCCACCCCCGCCTGCCTCCTTGGAAGGCACATGATAATTTATTTCATATTATGTGTTAGAACAAGGAATATAAAAAGTACTTCAATAAAAGAAAATTTGTGAAAATTATTCACATAGGATTGTTAAATCCTTGTCTGAGAATTTACTGAACTGTTTATTACTAGTTGAGTTCTGTGTTTCTGTTTTTGTTTGTTATGTTTAGTTGACTTCTGTGATGCTTTCCTATCTAAGTGGCTCCTACTAGAATTTCAGTAAGGTGTAATGTATAGTTGTCATGCCCACATGTCAACTATGTAGTCCAGAAACTTTAGAATCTGTAGAACTGTGCCAGTGAGTTGACATGGCAGCAGCTGTGGGAGGTTAGAGGGCTGCCAGACCTTCTGAAAGTACAGGGGTCTAGGGAGAAGCTGCCTGTCCTCATCCACAGAAGACTCCAGGGTTCTGGACACAGAAGTCACCTGGGATTTTCACAGTTCACTGTCTCTGCAGAGATTATAAGCGAAATAGTGGAACTGAGCCTTCAGCAAAGCGGCAGCAGTAGAGTGTGGGTGCAGTTGCTGGAGCTTCAGCAGGGTGGGGATTTGGCCAACCTCCCTCCTCAGGGTGCCTCAGAATTTTTAGCTAGGATACCAATGAGTCAATGAATTTTAGTTTCTTGGCTTGCATCTCTTCCAAGATTTAGTCATGAATCAAAAAAGCAGGGTTGGTGGGTGAGTTAACATGTCACCAACTGTCTAATTTTTTTTAATGTCATGATTCTAAATAAATAATGTTATAAAACTGACAATTTTTTCACAGAAACCAAATATCTCACCAAAACAAGAATTTTTTGTGTGATGGGAGGTGCGGAAACCCCTGTCTTGCTCTAGGTTTACTCCTGACTCTATGCTCAGATCACTCTATGTGGTACCACATGCAGGGTAAGTGCTTTACCCATTTACTATCTCTCTGATCACTCTCTTCTCTTCCTGAATATCTCTTCAAGAGGGCTCTTCATTTCCTTTTCCCAATTCTATTCCTTCTACTCCTGAAAACTGATAAAGGCGCTAGCTTCTCCCTTCAGTCCTCTCCTCTCCAGGTCTCCTCACTTTCTCCAACTACCTGTTTCATCCCTTTTCCCTTTCCACTTTTCTTCTCCCTTCTACAGCATACTGGAGGAGGTAATTTTTCAATGGGAAGGTTTGAGTGTTTGTCAGGAACAAAATGCAGTGTTAATAGCATTCCAACCTCACTCATTTCTTAATATTAGAATATGAGTTTGTATACATGTATATAAATAAATTCACTGGAAGTTTTGTATTAAACATTACATTACTGTGACATACTAAATCTATTAAGTCCCTAGGTCCCAACTCAAGGAGGTGGCTCACTGGTAGAGCACTTACCTCGAATATGTGAGGCCCAGGATTTGATTACACACACACACACACACACACACACACACACACACACACTATAGATAGATAGATAGATAGATAGATAGATAGATAGATAGATAGAGATTCTAAACTGTTACCAATATAGTCAGAGTTAGGTAAAATATTCCCTATGCATATTGCTTAATATAGAAAGTAAATAACCATTTGTTGTGCAAATTAAAAATTAAAATACAGAATAAACATAAATGTATGTTTTCACATAGAACTGTGAAAACTATGTTTTCACATAGAACAAATTGCTGTGTATTGGTCTGTATTATTCATAAGAATTCTAGCTTCTTCTGCTGCTTTCTAAAATAGAAAAGAAAGAAAACAAAGCAATTGATCACTAGGTAAAAAGATCAAAGATGCCTTTCAAATGAATTTATATTAAGTATCCACTGGGTATATTGCCATCATTTTTTAGAAGTAAAACTCATTTTGATGAAAAATTGTCTTTAAAAAATTTTATTTATTTCCCTTTTGCAAGCACACCTGTTCAATAAATAGATAAATTTCCCTGTTCTTAAAACCATTATCTATCTAAAACACATTTTAAGAAATCTTTGTGGATTTTTTCTCTCAGTAAATTATCACAGATAAACATTGAAAATGACTCACTGGTAGAGAAAATAAATTTATACAAATCAAATAAATTTTATCATGCATTGTTGTTCTAATTATTTTTGCTGGAGCAATAGCACAGCGATAGGGCATTTTCCTTGCATGCAGCCAGCCCAGCTGAGCAGGGTTCGATTCCTCCACCCCTCTCAGAGAGCCCAGCAAGCTACAGAGAGTATCTCGCCCATAAGCCAAAACACAGTAACAACAAGTCTCACGATGGAGACGTTACTGGGCCCGCTCGAACAAATCAATGAACAACGGGAGGACAGTGACAGTGACAGTGGGTGAAAGTATGTGCCCACCTCTGCCTCTACTCCTTTCATATTTAACTTTTCACTGCTTCTCTGTATGTACAAAAAATACATGTAATTTGACTTTGATTTAAGATCTGGGAAACTATTAAAGCAGGAATCATAATATATCTAAGGTAGCTAAAGTTTATTTAATTGCCACAAAATTAACACCTTGAGCTAACATTTTTAGATCCTTTGTTAATAAGCATGTAGTTTTTCCCCTACCCTTTTTCTTTAAATTTAATTGCAGCAGCGAATATGGTATTATAATAATAAAATCCTCATATTGGCTTCTGAACTACAAAAAAAGTCCTCACCCCTTGAATTTAGAAGAGATTAAAGGCTAGAAAGAGGAGTGGGATTATCTAGGAAATCTTCTATAATATGAAAGAACATCATCCAAGCAGGATTTCTTTTTTTTTTCTATTTTTTTCCCCCTTTATTTTATTTTATTGTTTTTTACAGTTGTAGATTTACAATTTTTTGTGCTTTGGTTTCAATTATACAATGATCAGATACCCATCCCTCCACCAGTGCCCATTTTCCACCACCATGGATAATATCCCTCCCACCCCCATCCCCCCATCCCCCCTGTCTCTGTGGCAGGGCAATCCCCTGTGTTCTCTCTCTCCTTTTGGGTGTTGTGGTCTGCAAAAGAGGCATTGAGTGACAAACATGTTCAGTACATAGTCTACTTTCGACATGAATCTCCCCTCCTGAGAGGATCCTCCAAACATCCTTTATTTAGTGCTCCCTTCTCTATCTGAACTGCCCTTTCCTCTAGGATACCCGCTGGCCTCTAAGTTATGGAGTAATCGTCCTGGTGCTGATCTCAGCTATTCTTGGGTATTAATCTCATACTTTGTTACTTTATATCCCCCAGATGAATGCAATCTTTCTATGTCTGTCCCTCTCTTTCTGACTCATTTCGCTTAGCATGATACTTTCCATATTGTACCACTTGTATGTAAATTTCATGACTTCATCTTTTCTAAGAGCTACATAGTACTCCATTGTGTAGATGTACCAAAGTTTCTTTAACCAGTCATCTGTTCTTGGGCATTCAGGTTTCTTCCAGTTTCTGGCTATTGTAAAGAGTGCTGCAATAAACAAACAAGTGCAGATGTCACTTCGACTATACATTTTTGCCTCTCTGGGATATATTCCCAGGAGTGGTATTGCTGGCTCAAATGGGAGCTCAATTTCTAATTTTTTGAGAATCGTCCATACTGTTTTCCAGAAGGGCTGAACCAGTGGACATTTCCACCAACAGTGAAGGAGTGTCCCTTTCTCGCCACATCCACGCCAGCATCGGTCCAAGCAGGATTTCTTACTAAAATATATTTTGAACAAAACCTTCTTCAAAGAAGACTTACAGATGACCAATGGAAAAAATGCTTTGCATCGCATATCACCAGGAAATCGCAAATTAAAACAACAATGAGAGATAATTTCCCATCAGTGAGGCTGACATATATACAAAAGACAAAAAACGACCAAGGGGGCCAGAGCAATAGCATAGCAGGAAGGGTGTTTGTCTTGTCTTGCACGTGGTCTAACTGGGTTCAATCCCCTGCATCTCATATAGTCCCCCAAGCACCACCAGGAGTAATTCCTGAGTGCAGAGCCAAGAGTAACCCCTAAGCATTGCTGGGTGTGACCCAAAAAGAAAAAAAAACAACCAGTAATGGTATAGTTTTGGGGAAAGGATACTCTCATTCACTGCTGGTGGGAATGTCAACTTGTTCGACCTTTTTGGAAAACAATATGGATATGTCTCATAAAAAAAACTAACAATCAAGCTTCAATTATGACCCAGATATTCCATCTCTTGATATCTACCCCAAGGATCTAAAATTCACTAGAAAAGACACCTGAATGTCTTTGTTGACAATTGCACTATTCACAATAACCCAAACATGGAAACAAACCATGAAATAATGCAATTTCTTGTTATGTGGACGTATCTGGACAGTGTCATGATAAATGAAATTAGTCAGAAGGAAAGTACTGACATAGAATGAGATCTTTCAGACGTGGGATGTAAAGTAACAAAGTAGAGGAATAGGAAGTGTCCAAAGGCAATATAAACAGAAATGGTTTTCAGTAGGAAGCCTGCAACAAGAGAATAGTTGGGGAGTGAGAAGGGTGGACACTTGGACAATGGTGAAAACAGAGACTCTGATGGGTGGGGTGGTGCTGGAATGTTTCATGTACAATACCCCACCAATAACATTTTTGAAAACCATGGTCCCTAAAAAAACAATTAAAAATCTAGTATCCCTTGAATTTCATTCTTCATATTCATCTTGGAAGAGCAATGTTATTTCTTGAATTTTGACTGGGAAAAAGTTAAAATAAGAGAGAAAACAAATGAAAGGAGGTAGTTTGATATAAACAGGATACAACTGGTGATGGTTAATTTTATTTATCAACTTGATTAGGCCATGGTGCTCAAAAATTCAGTCAAACACTATTCTGGATCTTTCTGTGAAGGTGTTTTCTAGATAAAATTAATGTATTGAGGTAAGCAGGTTGTAGTTCATAATTTGCTTTGAGCCTCATTCAATCATCTCTTAGAAGACCTACCCTTGAAGGAAAGATTTTGCATCTGTTCATTGTTTATGATACTATTCTACCACACTTACGTGTAATTGCACCCCCCAACCCCTTCATGATTTCTCTATAACTGACACTGTGAGACTTTAATAAACGGCAATTTATTACCAATCAACCTGGCTCCCTGTTCCCTCCTTGGTTTGTCCATTGCTGTCAGGATGTTGGGGACGGTGATTCGGCCCTGACTGCATGCATTGTGTATCCACACTTTGAATTCACAAGAGAAAAGCAAGCAAGATACATGTTCAAGGGAGAACACAAGCTAGAAGTGCAATTCGGTTAGATTTTAAGGCAATGTTCAAGTTATGTCGTTATATGGCGTATCTATTTACATTAAATAGAAATATAAGCATTCACAGCTGCGTGGCAGAGACTATAAAATCCAGCTCCCGGAAGAGAACAGTGCAGTCTCCTGCCCCCGCGCCTGGCTATCCTCGCCGGGGCCCCTTGGAGGGGAGCGGGTTGAGCTTTCCTCCCCGCCCCGACCAGGGCTCCGGCAGCCGAAGACCTCCAGGACCAGCCACCACCATGCTGAGACCACTCTCCGCACACCTGAAGGTACCGGCAGAGGAACAAAGGCAAGCAGGTCCCAGGGCTGAGATCTCCAAGCCTACTTGGATCGGGGCTGAGCATCCTCCACCCAGATCCTCCTAATTCCAGTAGGCGGGGGTCACACCCACCAACTGGCCCCCTGACACCGTGTAATCCCATCAACAGCCAAGACTCAGAGACTATAAAAACCAGCTCCCGGAACCCGTACATCTTATTATGACATCTTATTATCGCATTCTTACTTTGGACAAATTGGCAGGCTACCGAATGTAACCTGCCCACACAGCAGAGTCTGGCAAACTCCCCGTGGCATACCCAATATGCCAAATACCAGTAACAATGATGGGTCTCATTCTCCTAAAGAGCCTTGAATATAGCACTTTCTTAAAAATCTCAGGGTTAGGATGAAGGAGACGTTACCGGGGCCTGCTCTAGGCAATCGACGAATAACAGCTGCAAGGCATCTTATTATCTAGGTCTTACTCGGGGGAACCTGGCAGGCTACCAAAAGTATCCTGCCCACATGACAGAGTCTGGCAAACTCCCCGTGGCGTATTCAATATGCCCCAAACCAGTAACAATGATGGGTCTCATTCTCCTGACCCTGAAAGAGCTTCGAATGTGGCACTTTTTTAAATCTCAGGGCTTTGAGAGGAGAGAGAGAACAAAGGGGAATGCCCTGCCACATAGGTAGGGTGGGATGGGGGGATGGGGAGTGGGAGGGATACTAGGATCCGTGGTGGTGGGAAATGGGCTCTGGTGGAGGGATGGGTATTTGATCATTGTATAATTGAAACCCAAGCACAAAAATTTGTAAGTCTACAACTGTACCTCATGGTGTTTCACTAATAAAAAAAAATGAAAGATAAAAAAAAATGTAAAACAGATTCCACCACCATTGGTGGTAGAAAATGTACACTGGTGGAGAGACAGGTGTTTGATCATTGTATGACTGAAACTCAAATATGAAAGTTTTGTAACTAAAGCTCATGGTGATTCAATAATAAAAAAAATTAATTGTAAAAAAAATCTCGGCTAGGATGAAGGAGAAATTACTGGGGCTTGCTTGAGGCCATCGATGACAGTGACAGTGTGAGAAATATAAGCATCCCTATTAAAATACATTTATTTAATTAATGAAGAAGCTATCAAGTGAAGATTCAGATAATATCAATGAGGAAAAATATATGTATTTGAGAGTAAACTAAATTAAAAAATAAAATTATATGTTTAAAAAGGGAATAAAAAATACCAAGATTATTCTCTTTGGGGACTAAAATATTTCTTTTTTCCTTGGTTATGTCTGCAGGTAAGAGCATAGTATTAATGTCTTTTTACATTGGAATAAATAATGGATGTTGATTGACAAGATTTTGCTATTGTACTTTAATAGTGAATTAAACATTCAAGACAAATGTCATATTATTTTTCAGGATGAGTAAAAAATATATGTAAAACAGGCGCTCTACCTTTGAATCATATTCCCAGCCTTCAAATATTTATCAACTTGTTATTAATTGGTAATTTTATAGAATTTCAGAGTTTAGCTTTTTGTGTGTAGGTGTCACCACCTGCACAGTAAAGAAAAAAAGATATCCCTCCCATATGTGAACTAAAAAAAATATGTAAGGTGAAATGGTCAAAATAATCATAACTAAAAATTTTGTCTAAAGAACTGAGCTTATATGGGTGTCAATATAGAGAGGGGTCCTTGGGATACTGGTAGGGGAACACAGGTCTCTAGAGTGGGTATGGTCTTCGAATCACGTTTGCATGAAAGGTATAATTAACAGTATTGTAACTCTCAGTACCGCAATAAAAATGGTCAATTTTTTTTTTTTTTTGCTTTTTGGGTCACACCCAGCAAGGCATAGGGGTTACTCCTGGCTCTTCACTCAGGAATTACTCCTGGCGGTGCTCGGGGGACCATATGGGATACTGGGAATCAAACCCAGGTCAGCCGTGTGCAAGGCAAACACCCTACCCCCTGTGCTATCACTCCAGCCCCCCAAAATGGTCAATTTTTTAAAAAAGAGAATCCAACTTTATATATCTACATAAGAGTACTTCAGATTTACTGTAGCACTGTACTGCACTGTCCTCCTGTTGTTCATCGATTTGCTGGAGCAGGCACCAGTAACATGTCCATTGTGAGACTTGTCTTTACTGTTTTAGGCATAGTGAATACGCCACAGAGAGCTTGCCAGGCTCTGCCATGCAGGCGAATATCTCAGTAGCTTCCCTGGCTGTCTGAGAGGGACAAATGAATCGAACCTGGGTCAATGCATGCAAGCAAACGCCCTACCTGTTGTTCTATAAGGATAAAATAAAAGTATAGAAATATATACTATCCAAAAAATAATCAAAGGTGAAGTTAAATGACTATGCTAATATCAGAAGAATAAACTTTAAGATGAAAGTTGCTGCTCAAGATGGTGACATTTTGGTTTTTTAAGTTTAGTTTTTCAGATTTTTTTGGCTGCCACAAAGCAGTTCTCGGGGCTTACTCCTGACTATTACTCTTAGCAGGTTTGAGGGACCATATGGGGTCCTGGGGGGTCAAATTCAGTTTGGTCCCATGCAAGGCAACAGCTCTATCTGCTCTACTATCAAGATGAATGACATCTTACAATGGTATCAGAGTGAATCCATTAAGATTTATATTAATATATTAAAGGAGAGGAGGTTACAAACTCAGATACTTTCTACTAGCTATTTGTACTATTTTTATTTCAAATAAGTCAGGTAGTCTATAGTGATGATGACTTCAACAACATTCTGGTATTCTGTCATAAGGAATTTATTGTAATGTCCACACAACCCCTGCTTTGAATATAGGCCATAGGCCCCATAGAAGACAACCTGCGTATGATTTATATTGAAGGACAAGAAACACTAAACTGGAGTTAGCTCCAGTGTGTCCCCAGAAAGAATATTCCCATAAGTGAGAAATGGTCTTGACATGACAGACCAGTCAATAGCATAGACTGCACCATGGAAAACAGTGGCAGACAGAATAGGGGGTGGTAGCTGGAAGGTGAGAATGTCTAAAGGGCTGGAAAGGACTGAGTCAAATTATCTCAACAGATCTCTCTGGGAGTTATCCCTCTTCTTAAAGGAAGTTGAAAAGGATTATATTTTCTCGTCAACTAGAGAGGAGAGGCAAATAATTATTTTCCCGTGACAGAGTGGGATACTGGAAAAGAGAACAGATTCCCTAGAGTGCAAAGAGTCAAGAAGGAGTCAGGACCACGGTAAAGAAGACTGGGTATTCCACAAATGTTTGTTCCTTTATCTACTTTCAGCACACATCTCCCATCCTGAGTGATCCCTCCAACCATCTTTGACTTAGTGATTCCTTCTTTATTCCAGCTTCCTTCTCCCCCAGTTCATAATGCAGGCTTCCGACCATGGCGCAATCTTCCTGGCTCTCATCTCTACTGTCCTCGGATGTTAGTCTCACACTTATAGGAATATATCCCGAAGGTGCAAAAAAGTACAGTAGGAATGACATCTGCACCTGTATATTCATTGAGGCACTGTTCACAATAGCCAGAATCTAGAAACAACCCGAGTTTCCAAGAACAGATGACTGGTTAAAGTAAGTTGGTACAACTATGCAATGGAATACTATGCAGCTGTTAGGAAAGATGAAGTTATGAAATTTTCCTGTAAGTGGATGGTCATGGAGAGGATCACGCTGAGTGAAATGAGTCAGAAAGAGAGGGACACACATAGAATGACTGCACTCATTTGTGGAATTATTAGTGCCTGATGGAATTGGGTGTGCCTCTGTTGCACTGTTGTGGGAGTTGCTCAATAAAACTTAAGCTCCCTGCAGGAGCAGCAAGGACAACATAGTGTTATCCAACAGGAGACAATATGAAATGCGAGGTATTGAACCCCAGTTGGCCACATACAAGGCAAATGCCCTTCCCACTGTACTATTTCTCTGTGTCCTCGGACCCCCCTTTTCTTGTATTTTCTTCTTTTTCTTTTTTGGCATTTTGGGCCACACCCAGTGATGCTCAGGTGATTACTCCTGACTCGGCGCTCAGGAATTACTCCTGACAGTGTAGTGGACCATATGGGATGACAAATACCAAACCAGGGGCCAGCAGCATGCAAAGCAAAAGCCCTCCCTGCTGTCTATAGCTCCAGCCCCACACAGGACTATTTCAAGTAAGAACTTCTTTAGAATTAAGGCCTATAATGTAATCAATATGTCAGATCCCTTCTGATTCACAGTATTTAATTTTCTGCTGATATGTCAAGGCATAGAACACACTTGATTTAAAAATCTCAGACAGAGAAAGTGAGACCATTATTGACTTTTTCACAGAGGCAGCAGTTCAGATTTAAACTGATTATTGCATCGTTGGGATGCTCATTTGATCTGCTATTGTCTAGATTATGAATGACATTGGTTCTCCATATATCTATTTATATGAGGAATGAAATACCTCTTGCAGAGAAATCATCCAAAGGGAAGAGGAAGAGGAGTTGATGCAAGTGTTGGTCATATTGCTAAGACATGACAGGTAATCTTGTCTATAGCATAATCTATTTTACTTAGACTCAGTCTCTTTCCCAGCTTTCTCCAATTTTATAATTCATATATATTGAGAGAAATATATTTTTCAGTCACAAATCTACGCTCACTAGTAGTTTAAGTCATTTAACTATAAACAAGCTTTTATAGTCACGTATCAATAATGTAACACCTAAGAAAGGGGGAAACAAAATTTTTCAAGGCCCCTCTACATACTCCATCTCCAAATAGATCATGTTCACTGAATTTAGGTCTTCAAGAAGCCAAGATCTTTTTGGCCTCTCAAAGGTACTAGAGAGGGGCTGGAGCGATAGCATAGCGAGTGGGGCATTTGCCTTGCATGCTGGCTGACCCGGATTCAAATCCCAGCATCCCATATGGTTCCCTAAGCGCCACCAGAAGTAATTCCTGAGTGCAGAGCCAGGAGTGGCCCCTGAGAATCGCTGGGTGTGACCCAAAAAGAAAAAAAATGGTTCTAGAGTGTTGAGATATCTGTAAGTGTGACAGTGTGACCACCAAAAGTTGAGTCAGCTTTGAGCTGATAGTGTTGGAACATTATTAACAAACTGGTGGTGGAGATGATGAAGTATTATTACGAGTATAAAACAATAATATAGAAATTTCTGTAAGCTATATTACCTTAATAAAATTAAAGTGATTTAAAGATCACTTCGCACACACACACACTCACACACACAAATGTTCCTTCTCTGGAGAAATGATATATGTCTGTACATATATATAAACACAAATGGCTACTAGACAAGAACCCATTTCTAATCGAAGAATTGTTTTAAGTCAAAGATAAGTAGTAATTAACTTATAAGTTAAGTAATAAAAGCTTTTAGTAAAATTTAAAAGAAGTAATTTTAGAAGAAAATTGCAGATTGGATGACTATGAGTTTTGAGATATGGTGGCTGCTCTAAGATAAATGATTTGAGTTGTATTAAGTGCTACTGTTTCAAGAATACTATCCACTGAACAGAACTTGTATCTGCCTAGGTGATTGTATTTTTGAAATTTGGGAGACATACCTCTATAAAAGTATATTTTTCCTTCTTTTTCATAAAGTGGAGAGAACTTTATAGGATCTTTTGGAAATCCCTTGTTCTAGAGACATCCCTGGTAACCCCGCATTGGATACTTTCTCTTGCTCTATTTTCTGAAAGGGTTTGCAAAGAATTGCTATTTCTTATTGCAAACTACATGCCCAGAAGGAGAGCAAGAGAGAGAATGAGGGAGGAATAGAGAGAAGGATAGAAAGAGAGACGAAAAGCATCTGCCATAGAGGCAGGCAAAAGGTGGGGGGTGATGGGAAGGAACCTGGCGACACTGGTGCTGGGAAATGGACACTGGTGGAGGAATGGGTGGTGTAATACTGCATGACTGAAATCTAATCATGAACAGCTTTTTAGGGGTCTATCTCACAGTGATTCAATAAAAAGTTTTAAAAAAAGAATTGCTATTTCTTCCCTAAAAATTTGCTAAGCCAATACCAGCAAAGCCACTTAACCTAGCGTATTCATTGTGAGAAAATGTCATATATATATAACTTTATATAATTTTTAAATTTTATAAATGTACTGTAGCACTGTCCACCCATTGTTCATCAATTTGCTCGAGTGGGAAAGAGTAACGTCTCCATTGTGAGAGTTGTTGTTACTGTTTTTGCCATATCAGTACGCCATGGGGAGCTTGCCAGGCTCTGCCGTGCGGACGGGATACTCTTGGTAGCGTGATGGGCTCTCTGAGCGGGAGAGAGGAATTGAACCCAGGTCGGCCACGTGCAAGGCAAACACCTATTCGCTGTGCTATTGCTCCAGCCCATATGCAATTTTATTTATGTATATTTGGGTTGTTTTATTCTGTTGTTTTTTTTTTTTATGTAGGAGTACTGGTATTTATTCAGCCACTTATTAGCTGATTGAATTGGGCATGAACTCCATCTTACTTTTTTTTTCATTTTTTATGATTTTATTTATTGAATCACCATGAGAGCAGTTACAAAGCTTTCGGGTTTAAGTCTCGATCATACAATGAAACACCCATACCTTCACAAATGTCCATTCTCCACCCCCAAAAACCCCAGTATACCCCCATCCAACACCCTCCCCCTACCTAAGGGGCAGATGATTTCCATATTACTCTCTCTCTACTTTGATTACATTCAACATTTTGACACCAGACCCACCATTATTATTTTGGATTTTACCCCAACACTCAGATCTGCTGAAAAGGAAATGGTAGACAATTTGTTTTCTATTGCTGGTTATGAATAACATGATGTCGCGTGGCTGCAGTAGTGGCCGTGTAATTTTGAAATTCCCAAATTTTAACAATTAAATCTGGAGGGATTTCTGCCAAAAACTGCTGGGTTCTGAGATTTGTTCCTGAATCTCTTGGATCATGGCCATTAAGTAGTTTAATTAGGAGCCAGAAAGGCCATTTGTGGGCAGCGACTCGGGGTCTCTTTGGGATGGGCCTGCTCTACCCACATCCCATGAGGCTCCAAGTGTCTCATCACTGAGGGCCCAAACCTGACAGTCCAATGACCTCTAGAGGATGGCGGCCACCGAGTCACATACGGGGAGCAGGCAGAGGGACAGAACCCTTTTCCCCTGGAATAGCCCGGCGACAGTAACCTACTGCACTGTCCGGATGCATTTCTGCCAAAAGTCACTGGGTTCCAAGATTTGTTTCTGAGTCTCTGGGATCATGGCTGTTAAGCAGCTTGATCAGGAGCCAGAGAGGCCATTCCTGGACGGTTATTTGAGGTCTCGTGGGGACAGGGAGGAAAGGGCTGGCTCCACAATCATCCCATGAGGCCCTGCATGTCTCGTCTCTGCAGGCCCAAACCAGACTGTCCAATGGCCTCTGGCAGATGGCAGCCACCGAACCGCCAATGGCAAGCAGGTGGAGGGACAGCACCTTTTCCCCCCTGGAGTGGCCCGGTGACAGTGACATACTGCAGGGACCAGATTCATTTCTGCCAAAAGCTGTTAAGTTTCAAGATTTATTTCTGAGTCTCTTGGGTCATAGCCCTTAAGAAGCTTGATCAGGAGCCTGAGAGACCATTCATTGATGGCGACTCAGGGTCTCCTTGGGATGAGGAGGAAAGGGCAGGCTCCACAACCATCCCATGAGGCCCCACGTGTCTCATCACTGTGGGTCCAAACCTGACTGTTCAGTGGCCTTTGGAGGATGCCAGCCACCGATCCACCTAGGAGGAGCAGGTGGAGGGACAGCACCTTTTCCCCCCTGGGGTGGTCTGGTGACAGTAACCTACTGCACTGTCCAGACACATTTCTGCCCAAAGCCGCTGGGTTTCAAGATTTGTTTCTGAGTCTCTGGGATCATGACCATTAAGCAGCTTGATCAGGAGCCAGAGAGGCTGTTCATGGGCGGCGACTCAAGGTCTTGTTCCGACAGGGAGAAAAGGGCCAGCTCCACCCCCCTCCCATGAGGCCCTGCATATTTCATCACTGCGGGCCCAAGCCTAACTGTCCAGTCACCTCTGGAGGATGGCGGCCACCAGGCCACCAGGGGGAACAGGCCAAGGCATGAAACCTATTCCCACCTGGGGTGGCCCAGCACCTATAACCAACTGCAGGGACTGGACACATTTCTGCCAAAAGCCGTTTGTGTTTCAAGATTTCTTTCTGAGTCTCTGGGATCATGACTGTTAAGCAGTTCGATCAGGAACAAGAGAGGCCCTGCCTCCAATCATATAGCTGAGCCGGAGGTGGTTTGTGGGTGTGTCTCCCACATACCTAACTTTTGGCTATTTACTTTCTTAGTAAACTTTGCCCCAAGTTTTTTGGATCTGGCCAAAGGCACAGCAGAAATTTTAGGGTATCATGAAGTCTGAAGGCGTCATCAGGCTGCTGATGCACTTGCCTCACAAGCACAGATTGACCGGCTGGTGGCACCATACCCCCATATTCTGTTGGTTTTTTTGGGGGGGTCACACCCAGAAGTATTCAGGGCCTAGTTCTGCCCTCAGGGACCTTTCTTGATGGGACTCACTGGACTCTATGGGGTACAGGGATTGAACTTGGGTCAGTCATGTGCAAGGTAAATATGCTACCTGCTATATTATCTCTGCCTCAGTTTATAAGAAAATTTTAAATCACTATTTCAATGTCCTGTTATTAATATATTTTGATGTTTTATTTCATCTTGAATATGTTTTTTACGCTAATAAAGAGATAATAGTATTTCTAAAAAACACTTGAGTAATTAGTCTTTTAAAAGAGTTTTCTCATTTTATCTAAACTTCAATGAAATATTCATCTTTTTTTTTGCAGTAATGAAGTGCTAAAGACTCAGGTTAAAACTATACAGGGTGGGGCTCGAGCAATAGCACAGCAAGTAGAGTGTTTGCTTTGCACTAGCCACCCAGGTTCAAATCCCAGCATCCTATATGGTCCCCTGAGCACCGCTAGGAGTAATTACTGAGTGCAGAGTCAGGAGTAACATCTGTGCATTGCCAGGTGTGACCCAAGAAGCAAAAAAAAAAAAAAAAAAAGAAAAAAAAAGAAAACTATACAGGGTAAATGAGGTACTGAATCATCAAAGAGTCAAACAGGTTTTGTTCTTATAGCATACATAAACATCTAAACAATTATTTGAAAATATATTGGAATAAAATATGAAATAGTAAAACTATACTATTTGGAGGATCGTTGGCCGTCATCCTCCAGAGGCCATTGGACAGTCAGGTTTGGGCCCACAGTGACATTTCTTCTTCTTTTTTTTATTTTTGTAAATTTAATAGTAAAACTATACTATACTAATATGAAATAGTATAGCTTTACTATTTCACATACAGATGTTAATTTTAGGCCACCTACAACATAGCATGCTGAATAATAGATGAGGCTTTAAATGGGCTGTAGTTAAAGATTTTCTTTGGTAATATTGGGTGACTGCAACAAAGGAAGTAGCTTAAGATTTTCCAGTGTCAAAATAGACTAACATATTTATGAATTGGTAAATTATATTTTTTAAAAAAAACACAAAAAATAAAGCTAGAAAAGTATTTTCTGCTGCAACTTGACAACTGATAACATGGAAATTATTTTACACGTGTGATTTGAAGATGGTAGTGATTATTCTGCTAGCAAATGAGGTTCAGAGTTTAATGTTAATATGTGAATATATTCTGATAATGGTGTTGTAATAAAAAGAAAATAATCTAGAGTAGTTGCACAAATTAAGGAAATTGTTCCAGAGTGTAAATTTCTATTTCTAACATTTAGAAAATCTGATTTAAAAGAAAAAAGCTATTTAAATTAAACAGCAGGCTAAGTAGAAAAATTATGACTTGCATAAGGTTAAGATTAGATAAATTAAGTCACATACTTTATTATATAATTAAAGAATCTGATTATAAACAGAAATATAGGTAGTTTCCAAGGGGGGGGGGGACTTCTGTTACTGATGCTATGAGTTATGGATCAATCTCAATGAGAGAAACCAGTTTTACCTGTTTTCTTTTTTTTTTAAGAAAGATATTTTATTAAACAAGATGGTAGACATTTTGTATGCCTTATATATGAGTTATTTTAAATTGTACTCAATTCTTCAGTACAAAGAAGAAACATCAAAGGGTAAAATAGAAAGCAAAGTGTTCTATAGACAATTATGGCATATTTTACAATGAGCGCTTTTATGTGAAATAAGTGATAATCTTGACAAGTGAGTCATCGAAATGAAATTTACATAAGTTTTTTGGAAGTGGAAATGAAGAAAAGAGCATGTTTATTTTTAGCTATGGATGTGCATCTATCACACAAAAAATTTTGTTCAATTAACCTTGGTTTTTTTGTTCTAAGTTAATTATTAAATTTTTGAAAAATTTAAAGGCAGCAAAAATAGAAAAATCATTTAGTCTTTTAATAAAATTTTCTGTAAAAGCATCCCTTATTTAACATTTCTTCTTCTTTTTTTATTTTTGTAAATTTAATTTTTTCCATTCTGCTAGGAATTGCCTGGATAATCCCTGATGATGATTAATGTTTATTGTGATGTTGGTTATATTTCTCTAGATAATGGCAATTTAACATTTCAAAACACATGTATCTTTGTCCTCTTTCAAAAAACAATGATTTTACATCATATTTAGTATTTGACTCTGTATCATTGAAAGTGACAAGTGTTTTGAGATATCTTGGTATAATGTCAAATGTTTTTAAAACAGCATTTTAGTCGAAGATGATATTCTGTCTCTTAAGAACTACCGACATTTAAAAATACTACACATTTTATTTTGTTCCAACAAAATATCCTCCATGAGAAAAGAGAGTGCATAATTCATTTACCATTTACCTAACCCCTAGAAAGCTATGAAGGATCATATTATCTACTTAGTGATTTCTTTAATCTCCTTTTGTCGAAAGGTGTGTTCCATCCATCTTTCAACCTATTTTGAAGGTTGGTTCAGGGAGAGGGTGCCAGATCCTAGACTGATCTATATTAAACTTTGTATAAATACTGATATTTTGAGAAAATTTAAAAAACATCCTTTTTAAATAATTTGTTCATGAGCTAGAGTTATAGTACAGGAGATAGAGCACTTGGCTTGCATAGAGTAAATCCTGGCTTGATTCTCCGGCATCAGCAGGAATCACTCTTAAGCTGAGTAGGAATAGCCCTTGTGCACTGCTAGATAGTATGTCTTCATGCCAACAAAAGCAATCCAAAAGAAACCGTGTTGTTTAGTTTTATAAACTGGATAATAATGCGATCTAGCCCCCACATTTTATCTTTAGATAACACTGTACATATATACCCTTCTCCGCTACCTCCCTCTGCTAATCCTGTTGAGAACTGTACTATATAGCATGTAGTACAGCATATTTTTGTATTTTATAGCATATTTTTGTATTTTTCTTCAAAATGTTTGTATTTTTGTATTTTTCTTCAAAATCTTTTTTATTGAGGCACTGTAGTTTGAAACATTGTTCATAAAGTGTTCCAGGCAATGTTCCAATACCAATTCCACCCCCAGTGTCACTTTTTTCCAAAAATGTTTTCTTAGTAGGCACATTTTTCAGCTTGATAATTGTAGTTGGGATCCCATAATGCAGTATTGTTGGCTCTGTGGCATATATATATATAATTTTTATATATATGCTCATGTATACACACACAAACACACACACACACACATATATATATATATATATGATTACCACACTTCTAAACCTCTGATGTGTCCAAGACCTCTGGCCCTCGCTTACCTGCCATCTGTAACCTGCTTACTTCCCCTCTCAATTTCTCTCTTTTCCAATCCTCTAATTTCTGTAATAAAGGGTCAAAATCTTGCCCATATTTTATATCTTGCATGTTGTTCTAAATGTTCCATAGTTAAGTGAGATCATCTGTTATTTGTCCTTCTTCATATTTACTTCACTTAACATGTTACCCAAGTTGCAGCAAATTGCATTATTACACCAGTCTCTAAAACAACAATGAGATACCATCTCACATCTCACATCTCACACCATAGAGCTGGCTCAGTTCCAAAAGAACAAAAGAAACCAGTGTTGACATGGATGTGGGGAGAAAGGGACTCTCTTTCACTGCTGGTGGGAATGACAACTGGTTCAGTCCTTTTGGGAAACAGTATGGACGCTTCTCAAAAAATTAGAAATTGTGCTCCCATTTGACCCAGCAATACCATTCCTGGGAATATACTCTGGAGAGGCAAAAAATGTATAGTAGAAATGACATCTGCACTTGTATGTTCACTGCTGCACTGTTTACAAGAGCCAAAATCTGGGGAAAAAAAACAAAACCCGAGTGCCCAAGAACAGATGACTGGTTAAAGAAACTCTGGTACATCTACACAATAGAATACTATGCAGCTATTAGAAAAGATGGAGTCATGAAATTTGCATATAACTGGATCAACATGGAACGTATCATGTTAAGTGAAGTGAGTCAGAAAGAGAGGGACAAACATAGAAAGACTGCACTGATCTGTGGAATAAAAAGTAACAGAATAGAAGACACACCCAAGAATAGTCAAGATAAGGACCAGGAGGTTTGCCCTACGGCTTAGAAACAGGCATCAAATGCTGGAGGAAAAGGCTGCTCAGACAGACAAGGGAACACCAAGTAAAGGGTGCTGGGAGGATTCGCTCAGCTTGGGGGCTGCTGAACATAGACCATAGACCGAATATGATGGCCACTCAACACCTCTATTGCAAACCACAATACCCAAAAGGAGAAAGAGAACATAAGGGAATGCCCTGCCACAGAGGTGTGATGGGAGGGAGAGTGGGGGTGGGAGGCATACTGGGATCATTGGGGGTGGAGACTGGGCACTGGTGGAGGCATGGATACTCAATCAGTATGCCTGAAACGCAAATATGAGCGTTTGTAAGTATGTAAAGGAAATTTTGCTGTTTTGCTTTCTTTCCTTATTTTTGTGGGAGGTCATTTATTATTTACTGTAAGAATGGAATGGATGTAGTAAATGTCTCTTGCTTTCTATACCCTAGCTTTCTATACCCTATGTCTATACCCTTCCCTCGACTCTGGTTAACAGTCTCCCATTGAAGAGGGCCCTGGATTGAAGTTTATTCTCATGCAATGTTATGAAAATATAACTCCATTATTTTCTTCCTTGTATGGTATCATATGAGAAATCCATTGTAATTGTTGTGCTGCTTACTTCTATTTCATTTATTTTTAAATTTGATTTTATTTTAGGCACCAAGATTTACAGTTATTATAATGATAGGGTTTCATTCATGAAATATTCCAGCACCACCTCCTCCACTAGAATGTATGATTCCCTCCATTATTGTCTGGTGAGTATCCCAACTGCATTGATATTCTAAGATCTAAGAACTTAGATGAGTTCTAAGTTCCTTTCGACGTGGATGTTTACTATCCCCCTATTATATTTATTTCTAACCTGCTTATGAGGGTGCATCTCTCCATCTAAATTAACGTAGACTGATACTCTCCAGATATGGCCACAAAGTTGAAAATGGAAATATTTTATTATTTTCTGAAACCAAGTAGTTTATCATTGCATTGTGGTGTGTATATGTATATTGTTTCTTTGTCCAGTCATCTATTTTTGGATAACTGGATTGTTTCTGGGTTTGGGCTATTGTGAATAGTGCTTCCATAAATATAGGAGAGAAAATGTCTTTTCTGAATAATTTTTGGGCCTTTGGGTTTGATGTCAAAAGGTGGAATTTCTGTGTTCATGCTAAAACTCAATTGCTATTTTCTTTTGATAAGCTCCCTTCTTGTTTTCCAGAAAGATTGCATTAATTAACATTTCACTACTGCTGAATGAGAGTCTCTTTTTCCAACATTCATGCCAACACTAGTTGTATTTTTGGATACCATTTGCTAATATTTTGTTGAAGATCTTTGCATCTATGTTCTTTGAGACATAAGCCTATAGTTTTCCTTTATTTGTGATATCTCTGTTTTTGCTGTCAGGATAATGTTTGCCTCATTAAAATTGTTTGGGAAGATTCCTATTTCTTCAACTTTCTGAAAAAGTCTGAAAAATTTTGGAGTAAGTCTTCTTAAAAGGTTAGGAGAACTCATCAATAAACCTATCTGAGCCTGGGCTTTTGTTTGTGATTTTTGTTTATCATTTCAATTTTATTGATAGTAATTGGTCTTTTTAAGAGCTCCTGTTTCTTCTTGAGTCAACCTTGGAAGGTTATAGGATTCCAAAAGCTTATCCATTTATTCTAGATTATCCAGTTTTGTGGGGCTGCAGCGATAGCACGGCAGTAGGGTGTTTGCCTTACAAGCGACCAACATGGCCAACCAGAGTTCGATTCCTTAACCCCTCTCAGAGAGCCCGGTAAGCTACCGAGAGTATCTAGTCCGCAGGGCAGAGCCTGGCAAGCGACCCGTGACGTATTCAATATGCCAAAGACAGTAACAACAAGTGTCATGACAGAGACGTTACTGGGCCTGCTCAAGCAAATCGATGAACAACAGGAGGACAGTGATCCAGTTTTGTGGAACAAATATTTTAGAAGTAATTCCTGATGATTTTCTGAATTTCTGTTATTTATGTCTTTGTGATGTATTCCCTTTTGTTTCTGATTTACTTACTAGAGTTTTCTCCCTGTTTTTCTTAGGGAGTCTTGCTAATAACATGTCAGTTTTGTTTATTCTTTCAAAGAACCAGTTCCTGGTTTCATTGAGCTTTAGAATTGTTTTCTCAGTTTTCTTTACGTTAATTTCCTTCTAAGTTTATTATTTACTTATTTCTACTTGCTTTGGTTCTTTTTTTTCTAGCTGCTTGGCTGTGAAGATAGGATTGCAGGCTCTTTTTCATTCTTAATAAACACTTTCATTACAAAATATATTTTCTATTAAGAATCTATTTGCTGTGCGATATGTTCTGTTTGCTCATATTTTCACAGATTCTTTTTTATTTAAAAAATTTTTGCTAGTGAAACACCATGAGGTACAGTTGTAAACTTACAAATTTTGGGCTTGGGTTTCAGTTATACAATGATCAAATACCCATCCTTCCACCAGTGCCCATTCTCCACCACCAATGATCCCAGTATCCCTCCCACCCCCACCCCAAACCCGCATTCCACCCTGCCTCTGTGGCAGTGCATTCCCTTTTGTTCTCTCTCTCCTTTTGGGTGTTGTGGTTTGCAATAGAGGTATTGAGTGGCCATCATATTCGGTCTATAGTCTTACTTTCATCATACATCTCCCATCCAGGGCGGATACTCCCAACACAATTTACTTGGTGTTTCTTTCTCTATCTGAGCAGTCTTTTCCCCCAGCATGTGCAGCTGGCCTCCAAGCCATGGAGTGAACCTCCTGGTACTTTTCTTGGCTATTCTTGGGTGTTAGTCTCCTATTCTGTTACTTTATATTCCACAGATGAATGCAATCTTTCTATGTCTGTCACTCTCTGACTCATTTCACTTAGCATGATACTTTTCATGTAGAACCACTTGTATGTAAATTTCATGAGCTGTTAAAAATCTTTTCTAACAGCTGCATAGTATTCCATTGTACAGATGTATCAAAGTTGCTTTAACCAGTCATCTGTTTTTGGGCACTCAGGTGTTTTCCAGATTCTGGCTATTGTAAACAGTGCTGCAATGAACAAACAAGTGCAATGTCACTTCGACTATACTTTTTTGCATCTCTGGGATATATTCCCAGGAGTGGTATTGCTGAATCAAATTTGAGCTCAATTTCTAATTTTTTGAGAAGCATCCATACTGTTTTCCAGAAAGGCTGAACCAGTCTGCATTCCCACCAGCAGTGTAGGAGACTTCCTTTCTCCCCACATCCACACCAACACTGGTTGCTTTTGTTCTTTTGGATGTGTGTGCCAGTCTCTGTGGTGTGAGGTGGTATTTTATAGTTTTTTTGATCTGCATCTCCCTGATGATTAGTGATAAAGAGCATTTTCTCATATGCCTTTTTGCCATTTGTATTTTTTCCTTGAGAAAGTTTCTATTCATTTCATCACCCCATTTTCTGATGCGGTTGGATGTTTTGTCCTGCAGAGTTCAACCAGTTCGTTATATATCCTTGATATCAACCCTTTGTCCAATGGGTGTTGGGTGTATATCGTTTTCCATTATGTAGATTGTCTTTGTATTTTGATCACTGTATCTTTTGCAGTTCAGAAGCTTCTTAGTTTAAGATATTCCCATTTGCTTAGCTCTGTTTCCACTTGTTGGTCAGTGGAGTGTTGTCTTTGAAGATACCATTAGCCTCAATATCGTGGAGGGTTTTGCCGACCTTGTCTCAATGTACCTTTTGGATTCTGGCCTGATGTTGAGACCTTTAATCCATTTTGATCTGACTTTTGTGCATGGCATTAAGTCGAGATCTAAGCCCATTTTTTAAAATGTTGTTGTCCAGTTATGCCAGCACCATTTGTTAAAGACGCTTTCCTTGCTCCACTTCACATTTCTTGCTCCCTTATCAAAGATTAGATGTTCATACATTTGCGCTTGTGTGTAAGGATGTTCCACCCTGTTCCATTGGTCTGCGGCTCTGCCTTTGTTCCTGTACCATGCTGTTTTAATTATTACCGCTTTGTAGTAGAGTTTGAGGTTGGGGAGGGTAATGCCTCCCAACCTCTTTTTCGCAAGAATTGCTGTAGCTATTCATGGGTATTTGTTGTTCCATATGAATTGGAATACTTGATCTCTTTCTTTGAAGAATTTCATGGGTATCCTTATAGGGATCACATTGTATCTGTATAGTGCCTTGGGGAGTATTGCCATTTTGACAATGTTAATTCTTCCTGTCCATGAGCAGGGGATATGTTTCTTTCCATTTCTTCATGTCCTCTTTTACTTTGTGGAGTAGCATTTTGTGGTTTTCACTGTAGAAGTTCTTTACCTCTTTAGTTAGGCTGATTCCGAGGTACTTGATTTTCTGGGGCATGATTGTGAATGGGATTGTTTTTTCATGTCACTTTCCTCTGCCTCATTATTTGCGTATACGAAGGCCATGGGTTTTTGGGTATTAATGCTATAGCCTGCGACTCTACTATACAAATCTATTGTTTCTAGGAGTTTCTTGGTAGAGGATTTAGGATTCTCTAGATACAGAATCATATAATCTGCGAATAGTGAGAGCTTGATTTTTTCCTGTCCTACTTGGATGTCCTTAATATCTTATTCTTGCCTAACTGCTATGGCAAGTACTTCCAGTATTATTATGAACAGATGTGGTGAGAGTGGGCATCCTTTTCTTGTCCCTGATCTTAGAGAGAGGCCCTTAGTTTTTCCCCTTTGAGGATAATGCTTGCTATAGGTTTGTTGTAAATGGTTTGACTATCTTGAGGAAGGTTCCTTCTAAACCATTTTGGTGAGAATTTTCGTTAATAAACGGGTATTGGATCTTGTCAAATATTTTTTCTGCATCTGTTGATATGATCATATGGTTTTAACTTTACTTTTGTTGATATGATGGATTATGTTGATTGATTTCTGAATGTTAAACCATCCTTGCATCCCCATGATGAATCGCACTTAGTCATGGTGTATGATCTTTTTGATGAGTTGTTGGATTCTATATGCTAGTATTTTGTTGAGGATCCTCGCATCTGTGTTCATAAGAGATATCGGCCTGTAGTTTTCTTATTTTGTGGTGTCTCTGTTTGCTTTTGGTATTGGAGAGATGCGTGCCTCATAGAAACTCCTTGGGAGATTTTCTGTTTTTTCAATATCCTGGAAAAGGTTGAGGAGAACTGGCAACAAGTCTTCTTTAAATGTTTGGAAGAATTCACTAGAAAATCCATCTGGAATGGGCTTTTGTTTTGGGGAAGAATTTTGATACAGTTTCAATTTCCTTGATATGAATGGGCCTATTCACGTATTCCAAGTCTTCTTGGTTCGGTCTTGGGAGATTCTAGGATTCCAGGAATTTATCCATTTCTTCTAGGTTCTCTTGTTTCATGACATACAGACTCTCAAAGTAGTCCCTAATGATCTTTTGAATTTCATTGGTTTCTGTTGTGATATCCCTTTATTCATTTCTGATTCAGTTTATTAGGGTTCTCTCTCTCTTTCTTTGTGAATATTGCTAGTGGTTTATCAATCTTGTTTATTTTCTCAAAGAACCAGTTCTTGGTTTCATTGATTACTTTTTGGGCTTCATTGATTAATTTCTGCTCTGTGTTTTATTAATTCTTTCCTTCGGCTGGATTTGGGTTCCTTTTGTTAGTCTTTTCCTAAGGTCTTGAACTGTAAATTCAGATTATCTATGTAGGCCCTTTCTTCCTTCTTTAAGAATGCTTGCAATGCTATAAATTTTTCTCTAAACATGGCTTTAGCTGCATCCCATAAATTCTGGTAGCTTGTGGCTTCATTCTCATTTGTTTCCAGGTATCTTTTGGTTTTGTCCTTGACTTCCTTCCTGACCCATTGATTGTTAAACATTGAGTTGTTTAATTTCCAGCTGCTTGATTTGGCTCTCCGTGTCTTTTTGTGAATAGCTTCTCTCTTCAGCTCATCATGGTCTGAAAATATTGTTGATACTATTTCTATCTTTCTGATCCTGTTGAGGTATGTTTTGTGACCTACCACATGGTCTGATTTGGAAAATACTCCTTGTGCATTGGAAATAATGTGTATTCTTTCTTTTAGGGGTGTAAAACCCTGTATAGATTAGCCCTCTCTCTTCTATTTCTTCCTTCAACGCCGATGTTTCCTTGCTGAGTTTTGTTCTTGTTGATCTATCCAGAGGTGATAAGGCAGTGTTGAAATCTCCAACTACTATTGTGTTGCTAGCAATGTCCTTAAAATCAGTTAGCTGTTGTTTTAAGTACTTAGCTGGTTCCTCTATAGGTGCGTATACATTTAAGAGTGTGATTTTTTTCCTGTTGTACATATCCTTTAATAAATAGAAAACTGTCTTAACTGTCCGTTCTAATCTTTTTCAACCTAAAATCTATATTTCAACCTAAAATCTAAAATCATAGACTGGTATGGCCACCACAGCTTTTTTTGTGGGAGCTGTTTGCTTGCAGGATTGTTTTCCATCCTTTAACTTTGAGTCTGTGTTTGCTCTGACTCTCCAGATGAGTTTCTTGTAGACAGCGGCATGTTGGTTTCAGTTTCTGGATCCATTTTGCCACTCTGTATTTCTTGATTGGTGCATTTAGACCATTGACATTGAGAGAGATTATTGTCATAGGGTTTTGTGCCATCATTTTTAGGGTTGGTTGTGTTTATAGGTTTTTTTCCTTCTTGAATTATAGGAGCCTTTTTAGTCCTTCTTTTTTGGTTTAGTTTTAAGTCTATGAAGTTCATGAGCTGTTGTTTATCTATAAAATGGTGTATCGTTTCATCAAATTTGAGTGAGAGTTTAGCCGGATAAAGTATTCTTGGTGAGACGTTCATTTCATTGAGTTTTTTTCACTATATCCCACCATTGTCTTCGGGCTTGGAGGGTTTCCTCTGATAGGTCTGCTGTAAATCCTCGGCATGCTCCTTTGTATGTAATTTCCTTCTTTGACCTTGCTGCTTGCAGTATTGTGTCTCTGTTCGTGGCATCCATCATTCTGACTATGATATGAATGTTTTCACTAAGGGTCTCTTTTTAGCTGGTACCCTTCTGTCTTCTTGGATCTGGATGTCAGCAATCTTTTACTCTGGGGACTTTTCAGCAATGATTTCTTTCACTGTGACTTTTTCATTGGGGTTGCCTCCCTGTCCTCCTGGTACCCCGATGATTCAAATGTTGTTCCTCTTGACTTCATCTCCTAGTTCTCTGATTCGCTTTAGAGCAAAATATTTTGAGGTCTTTTCCCATTTTTTGTTGTTGCCTGTATGATTTCTGCTGCTCATCTTTAAGCTCACTAACTCTGTCTTCAGCTGTAGTCATTCTACTGCTGAGGGCACCCACTGAGTTTTTAATTTCATCTACTGAATACTTTGTGACACTTCGTTTTGTAGTTTTCTTATTTCTGCTCTCATTTCTTCCTGTATTTTCTTGGCTATCCGTTCCTCAATTCTTCCTTTAATTTTCTGGATGTCTGCTCCATTGATTTCTTTGAGTTCCTTAAACATCCTCAGCATTTCATCTCAAAATTATTTATTGGAGAGATTGTATTTGTGGGTAACTCCTGTTGAACATTTGGGACTCTTTTCTTCGTCCTCTCCTTGTAGTGGATATTTGCACTATTTCCTCATGCTGTTGTGGTTGTATAGAGGTAAAGCCTTCAAGTTCACTAGCACTGTTTTCTCTTATTTCGGGAAAGGATTCTGAATAAGGTCCGTCGATGGTGGTCACCCTGCTCCCCTTCTAGAATTTGTCCTTCCTTTCAGATGTTATTCTGTCGCTTATGATAGGCATATATTGAAGCATTGGAGGAGGTGCTCTTTTATATCAGGCTTATACAGCTTTTTGCGTACACTGGTCTTTTGTTGGAATTGGAATAGGCCAATGAATTATTGTAGTATTGTGTTTGAGGCGTCCAAGACATTTTCCACAGAATTAGGAGATAAAGGTAGGGATGTGAATCTAGTGTGCTGGAAGTGGAAAATAAAACTGCTGTCACACAAGGCCACGGCCACTTTTGAGGAGGCCACGCCCCTATAGTGGAGGCTACATCCCCAGCCATCTGGAAGCTGGTCCCTGGGCCCACAGACCTGTTGAGAGGAGACTGGCTAGTTGGGCGGGTGTTCGTGGAAGTCTGGGCAGGTGCCTTCTGGATGGGTACACTCGGCTGGTGTTGAGGGTCTGGGTGGGGAGGGGACGTGCAGAGGGAGGGGCACACAGACTTGTTGAGAGGAGCAGCGGCCAGTTGGGCGGACCACTCTGGTTTTCTAAAAGCCACAAGTTGATAATAATATGTTGATCAGAAAATTCCCGCTAATGTATAAATTTTCATATAAAATTTTAGTAGGTATGAAATAATGTTAATATGTATTAAATTAATGACTATCAATTTAACATTATTGGTTGCTAAAAGTTCTGAACACAAATTGTAATGAGGTATGTGGTTTTCAGTGTTGTCACCTATATAAAATACTTGTGGCTTATTACAAATATATGTAAAGCATATGCAAAACTTTGTTCAAACATCAGTAATTTGATTGTGTTTTAATGTGACACCTACTCTAAGTTCAGAATACTTGCAAACTTTCTTGTATTGATTTCTACCCTTATTCTATGATTGTATTTTTAAATTATTTACCGAACCCTATTCATCATACAGTAAATCAGATTTCATTTTACTTTTGCACTGATGAAAATTTTGAGCTACAGTTTCATCTAAAACCTGCTCATTTCAAGAACAAAAGGGAATGCCCTGTCACAGCTTGGCGTGGGTGGGGGCGCGAGGGGAAGGAATATTGGGATCATTGGTGGAGAATGGGCATTGATGGAGGGATGGGTATTCGATCATTGTATGACTGAAATGCAAGCACGAAAGTTTGTAAGTATGTAACTGTACCTCATGGTGATTCATTAATTTAAAAAAACTGCTCATTTTATCCAAATCGTTCTTTCAAATATGATAAGTTGTTTTTCTGGTTTATTAAATTACAAATTAGACATCAGATATTTTACAAAGAATGAACTAGTTTCTAAACTACAAGATCTTGAAAAAAATGTAGTCAACACTTTTCAAGATTTGGTTGGATTTTTGCTTTTGATTGACTTCAGTGAGCATATGAACCCTTAGGTTTTACTTATGCGTAATGTCCAGAAAATATAATTTATATGTTGTTTAAAGCCATAATTTTAAAATGCAAGCTCACATATCAATCTCTCTTCTGTGAAATTGAACTTTAACTTTAGAACTGTCTCGAAGTTTCTCTTGTACCTCTTGCAGATATACTTTGATATGTTTTGGCTAGGGACACATTGTTTATCACAACAGAACAAAATTTACTTAATATTAACAGCATGCTCTATTATATGGGTGCATAATGTAGATTTGGGTCTTTTTAAATTTATTCATGTACTCTGAAAACCATGAGTTCAAATACTTGATCCCACTTATTCTTGGCAACTGACTTATGAAAGCTATTTATGCTACAGCACTGCACTGTAGCACTGTCCTCCCGTTGTTCATCGATTTGCTTGAGCAGGCACCAGTAACATCTCCATTGTAAGACTTGTTACTGTTTTTGGCATATTGAATACATCATGGTTAGCCTGCCAGGCTTTGCCGTGTGCACGTGATACTCTTGGTAGCTTGCCGGGCTCTCTGAGAGGGGTTGAGGATTCAAACCGGGATCGGCCAGGGTCAGCTGCATGTAAGGCAAGCGCCTTACCTGCTGTGCTATCATTCCAGCCCTATTTATGCTATGGTAAAAATAATTTATGATCATATGCTACCCGTGACATATTCGATATGCCAAACACAGTAACAAGAAGTCTCACAGTGGAGACATTACTGGGCCCGCTCGAGCATATCAATGAAAAACGGGAGGACAGTGACAGTGACAGTGATCATATGCAATGACGCAATGACTCAACCTGTTTATAATGTTCATTGTTTGAGTATAAGTGTGAACCTTGACTATGACCAAAAAGAAGTCATCGCCGTGATTAGAATGTCATATGCCGTGGTTAATTTTAGGAGATGTATTTTATTAAATCACAAGAATTTTAATCTGGGTGTTGAGTTTAAATGAGGATGTCAGCCTGCTTTGAAGTTGTGAGGGACCATATGGCAATGAATGAGCAGTGTGTGAAAACTGAGTAATCCCCAATGACATGTGACAAGGAAACCAGGATATCAAGGAGCTATTTTCCAACTATTTTAAAGAGATTGTATGTCAATTCTTCCCCAGAGGCTCTAGATAGATTTTGGCATTGTGAACAGGAAATCAAGCCAGGCTATACCTGCACTTCTTCCATGAAGGTTGTTAATATAATGAATATATATATATATATATATATATATATATATATATAAACTCTACCACTATGGCAGCTAAGTGTATTATCATGGCAGCTATGAAGCAATAGAAAATGAATACACAGAATATACATTTACTCACATGTGAAATGAGACAAATAATATGTCCATCTCATATTATGGCACTTCATTAGCAATTAAAATAATTGTATAAAACACTTGGCTTTTTTAACATAGTACATTTAAGTCCCATTATCTTGAGTATTTCTATAGTTTTTAAGATTAGATAAAGCAAACTATCAACAATAAATCAAATCTCCAATAAATTTAATTTAGTCATTAATATTCTGGCATATATTTTGTTATATCCAGGATATGAATAGTATTCTCTAATATCATCCATAATTAAAATTTGGATTTTATTCAAAATCTGATTCATCCCTTTGTTGGCATTGCTTAGTAAAATATGACTTTCTTTGTCCTTTCAAGTATTTATCACAAATCTACATATCAAGTTTTGATGATGGGTGAAAAATGATGAAGCAGCAGAAAACAGTATTACTAATGTCCCCTGAATATGGAATTTAAATCTTCATATGTTAACTATAAAACTGAAAGACTCCTGGCAGCAAGCAGAGTCAGGATGGTATTCAGAGAACCAGCCAAATCACCTGCATAAAGTCACATTGGAAAGTGTACTGATTAGTTTTAATTTCAGCAATAGGTCAGTATTCAATATAGTTGATAACAATCATTTAATGTTAACTAATTATAAATGTGCGTTTGTACATGTTTGAAGAAAACAGCACTTATTTTTAGCAACTAAAATGAGCAATTACTAAACCCTGTAAAATTAGGCTGGCATGCTGGCTTTAGACACTCTATAATTTTTGTTTAAATTCCATAATATTTCAAAATATTATCAAGATTACCATAGGTTATTCCTTCTGAGTATTGATTAAGGGCAGCATACATTCCTAAATCCTCACTTACTATTAAATTTAAAATGGCACCAGTTTTTTCAGGATTTCTAGAATTAACAGAAATGCATTAGTGAACAATCAGAGCAATAGAGAGTGGTATGGTTCACATGTAAATCCAGGAATCTGCAATAAGCTGCTACAATTATTTAAATACTAGAGAAATGAAACTGTATAAAATACCTGTTTAGCAAAATGAAGTTTTCATTAAGTGGTATAAAATTTTCATTAGTGGTTTTGCAGAGGATAAGACATAATATTGAAAAATCTATTGATCAAATGGTATTGAATTCTTGCTTATAGCAAACTTATGATGTTAAATATCACTGTATCACTATCATCCTCTTGTTTATCGATTTCCTTGAGCAGGCACCAGTAACATCTCCTTTGTCCTAGCCCTGAGATTTTAGAAAGTGCCACATTCGAGCCTCTTTCAGAGTCAGGAGAATAACCCATCATTGTTACTGTTTTTTGGCATATTTGAATACGCCAAGGGGAGTTTGCCAGACTCTGCCATGGGATTGATAATCCCTTAGAAATAGTTGAATAAAATAATTGAGGGAATGGATGTAAAGGAATAATCATAGTTATTCAATTTAAGTTAGTGTAGCACTGTAGCACTGTCCTCCCATTGTTCATCAAATTGCTCGAGCGGGTCCAGTAAGGTCTCCATTGTGAGACTTGTTACTGTAAAATGGGAATTCATGACTATTAAGTAAACACACTTAAACTAGTAGAAAATCCCCTGATTTCTGAGCCACACTAGGCTGTGCTTAGAGCTTACTCTTGGCTGTGCTCAGGGGTCACTCCTGGCAGTGCTCAGAGGACCAAAGAATGAACCTGGCTCAGCTATATGCAAGGCAATCTCCTTAACCCCTGTACTATCTCTATAGCTCTTAAATTAATATAAAATCTTTATCACAGTGACACTTGCTGGTTCACGAATAAGCACAAGTTACCATCAGACTCACTGCAGGACTTTTTTAATTGATTGATTGATTGATTGATTTAATTTTAGTTGGTAGGTTTGGAACCCAAGACCTCATATCCATGGGAAACCACAGGAGCTGTAACAACTATAGATTCTGTGATCTTACAAATCAGCTTATTTATCAGCATGTTTTGTTTGTTTAAGGGGAAGTATGGATAACTAAGTACATATGTTTTAAAAGCTTTCAGATGATTTTATTATTATTTGGAAGCCATTAGTTCACTAGCTAAGACCTAATCTCTACCCAAAACAGAATCACAGTTTCCAGACAACTAGAAAAGGCTAGTTATTTGGCTTTTTGAACCCAGAAAATACAGTCCTCCATTATCTCTCCTCACCAGTTGGCTCCTGCTCTTGGTTCCCAGCTGCTCCCATCTGCAAGCGATGCTTTCTCATGTGCACATTCCTGCTCCCACTCTGAGAGAAGGTCTTCCCACAGACTTGACACTGGTGATGTTTCTCTCCTGAAGAAAATAAATTTTAAATATATTTAAAATTATATTCAACACAACTTTGAGACAACTACATTTTTATTTACTTTAGTCATTTCAAAGTACTTTTTGTATCTTGAATCATTTCAGAACTTACTTTTCCCATCCTTGAAACATTACTAATTTTTGGAAGATTTTTCCATTATCTTTACAAAACAGTCTAGTTTTGTAACTAGACTCTCTCCGAGAGCCCGGCAAGCTTCCGAGAGTATCTCACCCGCACGGCAAAACCTGGTAAGCTCCCCATGACGTATTTGATATGCCAAACACAGTAACAACATAGTCTCACAATGGAGACATTAAAGCAGTACAAACATTACTTTCCAAAATACTAGGATCTGTGTCTCTATATGACTCAGCAATTCCACTTTTTGGAAAATCTACCCCAAGGGTCTAAAATTTTTGTTTAAAAAAGATATTTTCACTCGTATGTTCATTGTAGCACTGTTCACAGTATCCAAAATCTGACTACAACCCGTGTGTCCAAGAGGAGATGACTGGATAAAGAAACGATTTTACATATACACAGTGGAATATTTCTTGACTGTAATGAAATATTAACTCATGCAATTTGTGACTTCATGGGTGGGTCTGGAGAGTATCAAGCTGAATCAAGTTAGCAAGATAGGGGAGAGACACAGAAAGGTCTCTTTCATATGTGGGACACAAAGAAACATAGGAGGGGAGTAACAAATACCCAAATGCAGCAGAAACTGAGGGGTAGTACTCACAGGAAACTCACCACAAAGGGTCAGGAGAGTGTGATTAGCAGGGGGAGTCAGACAGAAGGACAATTATGGAGGAATGCAGACACTCTAACGGAGGAGTGCTGGAATGTTGATCGATCTATCTATCTATCTATCTATCTATCTATCTATCTATCTATCATCTATCTATCTATCTAAAACTCTATTATTAACAGCATTGTTAATATTTTGCCTAAAATAAAATTCAATTAAAAACTATATCAAATAAAATGGAATTTAGAATGTAAATAAGACATAAAGTAAAAACTGCTTTACTAATTTAGTCAGACTTAAAAGCATATTAGGCAAAGGTATATATATTCAAGAGTATAGTCTCCAAATAAAGAAATGTAAGTTTGACCAGAATATTTTTCTTGTTAAATATTATTTCAAATGAATTTCTTTAATATAAAGACGTTGGAATTTGCCTTTTACAAAAAGTAGCCTCTTCACCGAGGCATTTTTAAAAAAAATTTATTGAATCACCATGAGATAGTTACAAGTTTTCATGTTTGGATTACAATCACACAATGATCAAATATCCATCCCTCCACCAGTGCACATTCCCCACCAACCAATATCCCCTCTATACCCCCCCTTTCACACCCTCCCCCTGCCTCCATAGCAGAAAATATTCCCCATACTCTCTCTCTACTTTTGGGCATTATGTTTGCAATACAGACACTGAGAGGTTATCATGTTTGATCCTTCATCTACTTTCGGCACACGTCTCCCATCCTGACTGATTCCTCCAACCATCATTTTCTTAGTGATACCTTCTCCATTCCATCTGTTCTCTCCCAGCTAGCTCATGAGACAGGCTTCCAACTATGAGCAATCTTCCTGAGCCTTATGTCTGCTGTCCTTGGGTGTCGGTCTCGTGTTCTGTTATTTTATACTCCACAAATGAGTGCAGTCCTTCTATATCTGTCCCTCTCTTTCTGACTCATTTCACATAGCATGATACTCTCCAGTCTATCCACTTATAAGCAAATTTCATGACTTCATCTCTCCTAACAGCTGCATAGTATTCCATTGTGTAGATGTACCAAGTTTCTTTAACCAGTCATCTGTTGTAGGGCACTTGGGTTGTTTCCAGATTTTAGCTACAGTGAACAATGCTGCAATGAACATATAGGTACAGATGTCATTTCTACTGTGCTGTTTTTGCATCTTCAGGATATATTCCCAGAATTGGTATTGCGGGATCAAATGGAAACTCAGTTTCTAGTTTTTGAAGGACTGTCCATATTGTTTTCCAGAAAGGCTGGACTAGTGGTCATTCCCACTAACAGTGAAAAAGATTCCTTTTTTCCCCACATCCACGCTAGCACTGGTTTCTTTTGTTTTTCTGAATGTGTTTCAGTCTCTGTGATGTGAGATGATATCTCGCTGTTGTTTTGATTTGCATCTCCCTGATGGCTGGCAACGTGGAGCACTTTTCCATGTGCCTTTTGGCCATTTGTATTTCTTTTTTGAGGAAACTTCTGTTCATTTCTTCTTGCCATTTTTTGATGGGGTTGGAGGTTTTTTCCTTGTACAATTATACTAGTGTCTTGTATATCCTGGATGTTAATTCCGAATCATATGGGTATTGGGTGAATATTCTTTCCCATTCTGTGGGTTCTTTCTGTATTTTGGTCACTCTTTCTTTTGAGGTGCAGAAAATAATAAAGCATTTTTTAAAACCATGTATGTTTCATGTTGTTGAACCCAAGCCCACCAGAACTCAGTGAGAGTCTCCAAAGCCAAATAGGAGAGATGAACTAGAAGTCTTCTAAGGAATGCCCTGCCACAGAGGCAGGGTAGGATGGGGTTGATGGGGGTGGGAGGGATACTGGGATCAGTGGTGGTGGAAAATGGGCACTGGTGGAGGGATGGGTACTCAAAAATTGTATAATTTAAACCCAAGCACAAAAATTTGTAAGTCTACAACTGTACCTCATGGTGTTTCACTAATAAAAATTTAAAAAAAGAAGTCTTCTTCACCTACCTCCCTATGCACTTCGCAGTGGGTTGAGGTCTCAGGTCCTCACAACTCACAATTAATGTCTCATTTATACCCTCACACTAAACTACATTCAACTGTGTCAATTAAGAGCATACAAAATTAATAGCAATCTGTAGTAAAACAAAGCATTGCCCCACATCCTGAAGAGATGCTAGGGGGAAAATATTGTTCTGTTCCAGGTCAAAGCCCACAATCCCACAATTTATCAGGTGCTTGCTGTTGAACTCCAGAGCTTGCAGGGAATTAGGGTCAGCACATAGCTCAGGGATAATTTTTAACCCCTACTTTACCCAGTAGTATGTGGCTGAAGTTTGGTTTATTGATTTATACCATCGCTGCATCCAACAGGTTGAGTTATAACAACATAATTATTGTAACCACTTTTGGTATATGGATACTTCATGTGAGAAGACCCAAAAATTTAATTCTTAATCTCACAAATAATTACTGTGATATTATTTCAAATAAATATTGAAAAGAATACCAAAAAGGTTAAAGTTATTTAATCTGAGTAATCACGATCACAATCATCCTGTTGTTCGTCGATTGCCTCGAGAAGGCACCAGTAATGTCTCCTTCGTCCTATCCCTGAGAAATGCTCTTTCAGGGTTAGGAGAATGAGACCCATCATTGTTACTGGTATTTGGCATATTGGGTATGCCACAGGTTGCTTGCCAGACTCTGCCCTGTGGGCAGGTTACATTCGGTGGCCTGCCAGGTTGTCCAATAATAAATGAGGCCATGCACTTCCGGGAGCTGGGTTTTATAGCCATTATAGGATTACCTGGCGCCGGGGGCAGTTGATGGGTGTGACCCCTGCCTACTGGAAGATGGAAGATCTGGGTGAAGGATGCTCAGCCCCATCCGAGCAGGCTTGGATATCTCAGCCCCGGGACATGCATGCATGCATGCCTGTGTTCTTCTGCCAGTTCCTTCATGCGTGTGGAGAGTGGTCTCAGCATGGTTGTGGCTGGTTCTCGAGGTCTTCAGCTGCTGGGGCTCTGCTGGCGGGGGTGGGGGGGGTGGGGAAGGGGTGGAGGGGTGGAGGGAAACTCAACCCACCCCGCTCCAAGGGGCCCCAGTGAGGACAGCCAGGAACAGGGGCAGGAGACTCTGAGTAATAATAGTTTTTTTTTAATTTTAAAAATCACTGAAAATTATTGTGATTTATGAATTACTCTGATTTACAAAATTACTGACAAACCTACCGCAGTGGATATAGGCATCCATGTGGGTCCTTTTCTCCACATCTCATACTGGAGTAGTTGCTTTATTAGCAATTAGAAACATACTTTGGTAGATATGTTCCTAGATTTGCACACATTTATTTACACATATCTCCATATGTCTGAATTTTTATAAAACTAGCTTTGATATGCATTTAATAAGTGTGTTTTATATAAAAATATATGATAGATATATTTTTAACTATATGAATATGCTCTGTTCTAAAAAATTTTTATTTAATTGAAACAGAATTTTCTTATAATATATAGGTGGACATTATTGAAAATATATATGTTTTCTTTGTTCCTTTTTATATTCCCCCTTCAACTCTCTCTTCCATCTGGTAGCCACTAATTGGTCTTATACTCCAGGTTTATTGTTATTTTATTTAGTTTAGATATATGTCTATGTGCATAAGAGTTAAATTACAAAGTTATAATTATAAAATTATAAATTATAATTATAAAAACTTATAATTATAAAAATCTCCACCAAACTGAGTGTAGTACCCTCAAATTCCATGCTCATTGGTTCAAATGTCAGGGTTTCACATTTTAGTGGCAAAATAGTATATCAGTATATATATTTACCACATCTTTTTTTTCCACTAATAAGTAGATGTAACATTAGGTCATTTCCAATTCCTTGATGTTTTAAATAATACAGTAAATATTATATGGGAGTGAATATATATCTTTAAATGATGGCTTTTGTGATGCAAATACCCCAATGGAGATAATTTACAACTTTGTGTTTCAATTTTTAGTTTTTTGAGAAATTGGTACACTGCCTCCCTTAATGACTTTGTGAGCTACGTTGACACCAACAGTGTATGAGTATTCCCTTTTCTCTACAACCTCTCCAACACTAACTGGATCTGGTAACTTAGATAGTAACTAATATTTCAGGTTTGAAATAGTATCTCATCATTATTTTGCATTTCTCTAATATCTTACATTTCTCTAATAACAGATGATTAACATATTTTATATGCCTGTTAAATGTAAATAGCATCTAAATGCCTTCTTCGGAAAAGTGTTCTCTTCAGATATTCTATATATTTTTAAAACCAGATTATTATAATGTTTTCTTAGTTCATTGTGTATTTGTATATTAAACCCTTGCCTAGATGTACACTGTGAAAATATCTTCTGACATTCCATAGGGTATCTTTGCTTTAGTGAGGTTTTACATATATATAAATAGAGAGAGAGAGAGAGAGAGAGAGAGAGAGAGAGAGAGAGAGAGAGAGAGAGCACAGCAGGTAGGGTGTTTGCCTTGCATGCAGCCAGCCCAACCGAGCCGGGTTCGATTCCTCCGCCCCTCTCGGAGAGCCCGGCAAGCTACCGAGAGTATCTCACCTGCACGGCAAAGCCTGGCAAGCTACCCGTGGCGTATTCGATATGCCAAACACAGTAACAACAAGTCTCAAAACAAATGGAGACATTACTGGGCCCGCTTGAGCAAATCAATGAACAACGGGAGGACAGTGTTTGTTCGTTTTGTTTGTTTACATATATATGTATATATATATATATATACATATATATATAGGTTGAATTTATTTACTTTCCCTTCCCCTTTCTACTGTTATTGTTATGATCACCAGAATTCATGCACATGGTCAGGGTCCTTGCCAAAGGTCACCTGCACATCAGATCGCAATGCTTGCACACTTGGCCACAGTGCTCGCTCTCACTGAGAGTCAGACTCCTTTGGTTGTGGAACTCATGTGTTAGTCAGGAGCTGCTCTTCCTGTTGCTCGCTAGGAGGTGCACTTGCTGTAAAGCTAGTGCATTATGTTAGTTGTGCTTTCTGAAGGCTCTTAGTTTAATTGAATGCACTGTAGCCAAAAGTTGTTTGTTAGAGCCAGAAACAGCATGCAATAGAACTGCGAAGCAGGAAGCAGAGCTATTGGGACTATACTCTTCACATATGTCCACACTAGAGACCAAACTTATGACATTATGCCTGCAAGACAGAAACTCTAAGTCACCGAACTAGCTCAGAGGTTCCTTGATGCAAATTTCTTAAGCTTGCAAGCTTTTTGGTTTGACGGAGTTTTACTTATTAGTGTTTGTTTGCTTCCCTTATAGTTAGAGTTGAGGCCCCAAATACATCTCTGAGACTATTGTTGAGGAATGTATTCCCCATGTTTTCCTCTATGTATTTAATGGTTTCATGTTTTATTCAAATTTTATATTTATTTTGAGTTCATTTTTGTCTATAATATTAGATGGTTGAGTAGTTTTGCTTTTACATGTACCTGTACAGTACATCTTCTCATCCTATAGTCCACAGATAAGTTAGATCATCCTGTGTTTTTTCTTCTTTGATTTTTTTTTTCTGGCTTGCTTCATTCAACATGGTTATCTTCCTATTTCAACCATGTTACAGCAAATTGCATTATTTCATCATTCATTGCAGCCTCATGGTATTCCATTGTTTGTGTGTGTTTGTGTGTGTGTGTGTGTGTGTGTGTGTGTACCACATCTTCATAATCCATTTGTTTGTCATTGGACACAAAGGTTTATTCCATATCTTAGCTATGGTACTAAGTGCAGTGACAAATAATGGTGTACACATACCCTGTTGAGAGAGTCTTTTTATGTCCTGGGGTTAGAGCGCCCAAAATGTAATTGCTGGGTCATATGGCCATTCAATTCCAAGTTTACTGAGAACTTTCTATACCGTTCTCCACAGGGTCTGTACCAGATACCATTCCCACCAGCAGTGGATGAGAGTTCCTTTTTTCACCACATCTCCACCAACATGGATTGTTCCTACTATTTTTTTCCTTTTTCTTCTTTCTTTCTTTCTTTCTTTCTTTCTTTCTTTCTTTCTTTCTTTCTTTCTTTCTTTCATCACCGTGAGACAGTCACAAAGCCTTTCAATTCAAGTCTCGGTCGGTCATACAAGGATCAAACACCCGTCCCTTCACCAGTGTGCATTTTCCACCACCAAGAACCTACTATTTTTGATATGTGCCATTTAACTGGTGTGAGATGGTATCTCATTATCATCTTGATTTGGATTTCTCTGATGATAATTTTTCCATTTGTGTATTGCCCATCTGCCTGTCTTCCTCTGAGAAATGTCTATTCATTTTCTCTCCTCATTTGTTTACAGGACTTTAAAATTTATTTTTATTGATCTTTATGAGTACTATATATATCCTAGATATCAAACCTTTATTTGATATGTTGACTGAAAATATTTTTCCCATTTAGTTAGCTGTTTTTAAGTTTTATCTCTCCAATTTATCAGTTTTTTTAATCTTTTATGAAAATAACAGATTGATATGTGATTGATATGATAGAACTTTAAAAGGTACAAGAAAAATCAAACAAGAAAATTATAACCAAGAGTTCTTAAAAAGCAAATGAATGTCAAAAATAAATTAAAACAATAATAAAGTGATATTAAAACAATAGTATAGTATAATTATATAGAGTCTCCTGCCCCACGCCTGGCTGTCCTCACCAGGGCCCCTTGGTGCGGGGAGGGTTGAGTTTCTCTCCCCGCTCTCTGCCCCAAGCAGAGCCCCAGCAGCTGAGGACTTCCGGAGCCAGCCACAGCCATGCTGGGACCACTCTCCACACCTCCGGACGGGCCTCATGCATGAAAGAACTAGCAGAGGAACCCAGGCATGCGGGTCCCAGGACTGAGGTCTCCAAGCCTACTCAGGTTGGGACTGGGCCTTCTCCACCCAGACCTCCCATCTTCCAGTAGGTAGGCGTCACACCTACCAGCTGCCACCAGCGCCAGTTTGGTCCCATCAAAAGCCAAGATACAGAGACAATAAAACCCAGCTCCTGGAAGTGCGTGGCTGCATTCGCAGCCTTGTGACATCTTATTATCTTATTTTTCTTTGGAGAACCTGGCAGGCTACCAAAAGTATCCTGCCCGCACGGCAGAGTCTGGCAAACTTCCCGTGTCGTACTCAATATGCCAAATACCAGTAACAATGATGGGTCTCATTCTCCTAATCCTGAAAGAGCATTGAAATGGCTCTTTTCAAATCTCAGGGCTAGGAAGAAGGAGACGTTACTGGTGCCTGCTCGAGGCAATCGACAAACAACAGGATGATTGTGATCGTGATCGTGATAGTATAATTAAAGCAATTATTATAGTATATACTACTTAATGAATAATATCCACATAGTAAACATTAACAATGATTTAAGTAGAAGTTTTATAAAGATATAAGAAAGAGGGGGAAAGAAGAGACATGAATAATAAAGATAGAAATATATAGTAAATACAGAATATGCAGGTATAATAAAAAAGTTTATATATATAATTCATGGATTGGGGAAATATCAGGCAAGTTAAAGTAGTTGAGGACAAATGTCTCAGAGTAATGGGACTACAAATGAAAAAAGGCTGATAGTTTATGACATTAATTATAATTCTTTATTTTGTAAATCCTGTCTAGAAAGTAGAATTGTGATAACTTGTTGCTCAGTAAGAAAAGATGAAATCTTGCAGTTTGCTGCACTGTAGATAGATAGAACGGAGGGCAACAAGTTAAGCAAAATACCAGAGAAAAAGAACAAATACAGGACCGATCTCCCTCATAGGGGGCATAGAGAGAAAAGCAAAGGATCAGACAATATTGAACAATAACAATCCTGACCTTGAATTAAGAAACCTGGATTACTAAGAAGTGTGGAAAACAAACAGGCAGACTAGAGGTAACCTAAGGAATAATCACAGGGGCACTTTGGAGGTCGTAGTGTGGTGTTCAGAACTTTGTATATCAACACCTTAACTGAGAAAATGTTTAAATGTTCTTTTCAAACAAAATTAACTTTCCGCCTAATATCACTAGGGAAACAACTCATCAGAAAATGCATAGTTTCATTTGGGAGAGAATGAAGGTGAAAACTGTGTATCCAGTAACAAAAATTTCTGCCATGGAGTGTGGGCAGTTATTCTCTGAAAAAGTAGTTGTTTATCTTTGTCTTCTTTCCCACTTTGTGTATCCCATCATACAAAATTAACTTTCTGCCCTTGATTACATGCCATTGTTCTCTGAAAAAGTATTTATTTATTTCTGACTTTTCCTCCACTTTTGTGTATACTATCACCCTGTGTGGATGGACATGGACATGAGCTTTCTGCGGGTCCAGAACAATAGTTTTGGTAGTGAACAAAATGCCCACAAATATTGTCACTTTGGAATAGATAATGATGAAAACAAGCCCCAGTTGTTACTAAGAATGATCAGTTTAAGGACTGGTACAAATAACAAAATGCACTTTGTTGGAGTAGAGACAGAACACTAAGAAGTCAATTAAAACTTTGAAAACATACAGCTAATAATTTTCTGTAGGGCTTTAATATATACCACCTATGAATAGAACAGCCTATGATATATAAGGATAGCACACAGTAACTGAAAAAATAAAAATAATCAGAATATGAAAACATGTTATGAAACTCCTAGGTATATCAGGACAAGGTTTTGCCTCCTTGGTTTTACACACATAAAAAATAGTAATTTTGCTGTTGATAAAGATTATGATGATGATAGTGGTGGTCCTCATCATTATTATGACAGTGAAAAGTCTAAAAAAAGTGACTAGTAAGGAAATCTGTGAATATCCCCCCAAAACTACAAAAAAAAATCAAATACCATCAATACCAACATCAAATGATGAAAGAATTCTAAAAAACAATATCTTAAAACACTGAAGTAACCTAGTTCTGTTGAAGAGAATAAAGTAAAATGTTAAGCAAGTGTTAAAAAAAAGGTATTTCTTTTCCCTAAACTGAGGTCATCAATTATGTAAAGCATTGCTTCTGGGAAAAAACACAAAACTGCTGAGTCATCCCAGGGAGACTGGTACAGTCTGAGAACTCTGAGGTCTTCTCAGCATAAGAGTGGGCATATGCTAGTCCCTGCTGAAAGGCCTACAGCCCCAACCCACACTCCACCTCCTCAAAATGTAAATGGCCCAGCTCCATCACTGAACCTTATCAAGTCTCCAAGCGTTCAAACCATCCCAGTTTCACAACTCCTGGAGCACACGACTGCACATATGGCCTTGGAACCCCTCCAAATTCCATAGTGCTGACAAGCCAAGTAGGAGCACAGTGAATTTAATTGGAAAGTTGCATAAAAGACTAAGATCAATGAATGAAAATAATAACACAGATGGCTCAACTAGACCAACCAGCCTGGTAAATCTTCAGACAATGATTTTAGTAACACACTTATGTTACTAAATAACAATCATTACAATTATCACATAATGACTTTCATGGATCTGTTTTTTTATAATTCCATTTACCGTTTTGTTTGTGACTGCTAAGGGGGCAGGTTTAAATTGTGGGTGACCTTGATAGAAGGATGGTCACACTGGTTGTGAGATTGGAGTTAGAACACTGAGTGACTGAAAACAGCTGCATTCTGAAGCACTTTGAAAATCATAATTTTGTAATTTTAATAAAAGAATGCTTCAGGATGACTAATCAAGAAACTATTCAAGACTTCTCACACGAAAGATATCATTAAGAAAAGTTTAAATAATTTATTAAAATTATCTATATCCACATGATAACCAAGCTCATTGAGGTTTCTCAGGAGTTCAAGATGCCACTCTGTCTAACGTTCATTGATTTAAAGAAGGACTTTGATTCTATTGAAACGGAAGTGGTAATCGAAGCCCTAGCCAAAGAGGGTGTTCAAACTCATCAGGATCCTCCGCGAGCTTTATTACAGATTCACTACCAGGATCTCACCATTCTACAGGGAGGTGATCATTGACGTCAAGAGAGGGGTTCGGCAGGATGATACCATTTCACCGAAACTCTTCAGTGCTACCCTCGAGAATGTCATGCAACTACTGGAATGAGAAGGAATGGGAGTGAAGTTAGACAGTCGGCAACTACACCACCTCCGCTTTGCTGATGACATCGTTTATTCTTATAACACCAAACATTAGCCAAGTGGCACAAATGTAAGCCAACTTTGACCGTGAATGTGGAAAGGTCGGACTACAGCTGAATCTCACGAAGATAATGTTTATGAGAAACGGTCTCATTCCTGATGTTCCATTCACTCCCAATGGGATAAACATCTCCGATTGCAACAGTTATGTGAACCTAGGTCGAGAAGTCAACAAGACGAATGACCTGGCATCTGAGTTGTGCAGGAGGAAGACAGCAGTTTGGAACGCCTTCAAAAGTGTCGAAAAAATAGCTAAGAGGACGAAGAACCTCCGGCTCTAGGCACATCTCTTTGATTCCACTGTTCTTCCTGCATACGCTTCAGAGACCTGGGCCCTACAAAAACAGGATGAGAACGCTATTCAGGTCTCCCAAAGAAGAATCGACAGAGCTATGCTTGGAATTTCACACTTCACTCAAATGAGAGAAAGAATCTGGAGTTCCGACTCCGTCGAGAATCAGGGACACTGTCTCATTTGCCAAGGCGTCGAAAATCAGAGGGACTGAACACATAATACGATTTGGAGAAGAGCACTGGACTAGAGCCATTACTGACTGGATTCCACGAGACGTCAAAAGATCCTGTAGCCACCCACCTACGAGATGGTCAGACTTCTTCGTCAAGACCTGAATGATCGTTTTGAGGCTGTTCATGTTCCTAGAACAAGCAGACACCATTGGGCTACATTAGCATGCGAAAGGGATGAATGGAGACATTACTGGTGCCCACTCGAGAAAATTGATCAAGGTGACCCAGCAATACCACTCTTGGGAATATAACCAGAGAGGCCAAAGAGTATAGTCGAAGTGACATGTACAGTTATTTGTTCATTGCAGCACTGTTTACAATAGCTAGAATCTGGGAAAAACCTGAGTGCCCGAGAACAGATGACTGGTTAAAGAAACTTTGGCCTTGCATGCAGCCATCCTGGATCTGGTGGTGCTCAGGGGACAAATCCAGGTTGGCTACGTGCAAGGCAAACACCCTACCCACTGTGCTATCTCTCCAGCCCCCTGAAGTACATTTTTAAAGTAAAATTTGATTATTATTTTAGGCTAATTGAATTGTGGCCCACTCTGTAAGAAAAAATATGAGTTTTTTATGTAATTGAAACTCATGGTTCAAATGTAGTATTTCTTTAAAGACAAAGAGCCAATGTTCTTGTAAATAAGCAAATGTACTTGGCATAAATAGACTTTCCATGGAATAAAATTATTTTTCTATTCAAAAAAAAGAAACTTTGGTACATCTACACAATGGAGTACTGTGTAGCTGTTAGAAAAGATGAAGTCATGAAATTTACATACATGTGTTACTACATGGAAAGTATCATGCTAAGCGAAATGAGTCAGAAAGAGAGGGACAGACATAGGAAGATTGCATTCATCTGGGGAACATAAAGTAACAAAATTGGAAACTAACACCCAAGAATAGCCAAGATAAGTACCAGGTAGTTTACTCCATGGCGTGGAGACCAGCCGCACACACTAGGGGAAAAGGCAGCTCAGATAGAGAAGGAAGCACCAAATAAAGGGTGTTGGGAGGATCCTCCCAGGAGATGCATGCTGAAAGTAGACTATGGAGCAAACATGATTGCCACTCAATTCCCCTTTTGCAAACCACAGCAGCCCAAAGAAGAGAGAGAACAAAAGGGAATGCCCTGCCACAGAGGCAGGGTGGGATGGGGAGAATGGGGGGTGGGAGGGATTCTGGGATCATTGGTGATGGAGAATGGGCAAAGGTGGTGGGATGGGTACTCGATCACTGTATAACTGAAACCCAAGCACAAAAATTTGTAAGTCTAAAACTGTACTTCATGGTGTTTCACTAATAAAATTGTTTTAAAAAAGGAAACTTTGTTTTTAATATGTTAAAAAAAGAAAAATCTATCACTCGAAGTTGAATATCTCAGTTACCCATATCTCAACCACCCACCACCCATCCAAGAAAACTGATGTTGTATAATCAGATCGCTTATTTTGACTCAGTCTTCTAATCTTCCAGCATCAAGATTCCACACTATTCCTTAAGCCTAGGAGAAAAGGAGTTTAAAAGAGTAAATTTTTCTCCGCTAGAAAGCAAAATCTGAAGTGTGAGAAATTATCAAAATATAAAGAAGGGTCCTCAAAAATATACCATTAACTACAATGACAAATGTTTCCTACACAGAAATAAAACAATTCCTCTCCTCGAATTTATGGCCCCTTTATCTAGATCTTACCATTTAAATATAGACATAATAAATAATTCTGGGAAAATGCCAAATAAAAGAATTTTGAATGGGCTACTTATGGGAAATTATTCTCTGTTCCAGTGAACTAGATATATCTGAACACAACCTAGAATAATATGAGTACAGATCCTAGACATGATTGAAAAAACAGTTATGAACAAGAATTTAAGAAAGAGTAAAAAGAATTTTTATCAAAAGGTGTTAGACGAACAGATGATCACTGGACAGGATCTGAGTGTTAAAAGTAGGTAAAAGGATATTCTTGAAACATTTCAGCATCAATATTGCAAACCACAATGCCAAAAAGAAAAGAGAGGGAGAGAGGAAGAGAGGGAGAGAGAGGAAGAAGAAGGAGGAGGAGGAGGAGGAGGAGGAGGAGGAGGAGGAGGAGGAGGAGGAGGAGGAGAAGGAGAAGGAGAAGGAGAAGGAGAAGGAGAAGGAGAAGGAGAAGGAGAAGGAGAAGGAGAAGGAGGAGAAGGAGAAGGAGAAGGAGAAGGAGAAAAAGAAATGCACCTGCCATGGAGGCAGACAGGGGTTAGGGGGTGGGGGGTGACAGGAAGGAACCTGGGTACACTGGTGCTAGGAAATGTACAGTGGTGGAGGGATGGTGTTGTAACACTACATGACTGAAATCTAATCATGAACAGTTTTTAAAGGTCTATCTCACAGTGATTCAATAGAAAAGTAAAAACAAATTCAACCCTCCCCCAAAAAATTCTATCTGAAGAATGGCTTTCTAAATATAGGCAGAACTCTCTAGAAAATGGATCTCAGAGGTGTCTTTAATGAGCAGATCATTCACTAGCACTTATTATTAGGTGAATGAAAATCAAAACAATGAGATATCACATCACACCAGTGAGAATGACATTGTCAAGAAGTCTGGAAATTGGGCCAGGGAAATAGTTAGCCTTTGCCTTATATGTCACCAATCTGAGTTCAGTCCCTGGCACCCACTTAGTCCCCCAAACCCACCAGGATTGATCCCTGAGTGCAGACCCAAAACTAAGCCCTGAGTAGCCAGGTGTAGCCTAAAACACACACACAGACACAGACACACACAGATACACACATACAGAGAGAGAGAGAGAGAGAGAGAGGAGTCAGGAAATAAACACTGTTGAGGGGAATGTGGTGAGAAAAGATCCCTCATTCACTGTTGGTGTACTGAGATAGTACAGTGGTTAAGGTGCTCAGCCTGTCTGGGTTTGTTAGCCAGTACTCTATATGTCCTTTGTGTCTTGCTAGGAGAAGTCCCTGAGCCCAGAGTCAGAGTAAATCCTGAGCACCACCAGGTGTGCCTTCCCCCTCAACAACCATACAGTACAGCAAATCCACTTCATGGCATCATCCCCAAGAAACAAAAACATTCATTTGATACCTGAAAATATATGTGCACATTATGTCCATTGCACCAAAATATCCAATCATGGATAAATTGATCAAGTTATTGTAGTAGTGTATTTGCACAACAGAACACTATAAAGTTGTAAGAATAAAGTCTGCAATTTGCTGCTCTGTGGATAAAACTAGTGGGCATAATGGACAAATAGAGAAAGATCTCTTTCGAATGTGGGATATAAAGATACATAGTACTGTACTGCACTGTCCTCCCGTTGTTTCTCATACATGCAAGGAAAGTGCTCTACCACTGAGTTATATCCCCAGATTTTTATTAATTTAATAGGATAAATTCTTAAACGTACAATTCCAAAGTAAAACATGCAATTTTTTATTGTTCTTTGGAGAAATAATGACAATAGAATATATATGGATATGTATAGCACTGTAGCACTGTTCTCCCATTGTTTACAAATTTGCTCGAGCGGGCCCAATAACGTCTCCATTGTGAGACTTGTTGTTACTGTGTTTGGTATATCGAATACATCACGGGTAGCTTGCCAGGCTTTGCCACACGGGGGAGATACTCTCCGTAGCTTGCCAGGCTCTCCAAGAGGGGCGCAGGAATCGAACTCCGGTCAGCCAGGTCGGCCACGTGCAAGGCAAATGCCCTATCTGCTGTTCTATTGCTCCAGCCCATAAAGATAAATAGTAAGGGAGTATTAAATAGCCAACGACAAGTAAACTAGAGAATTAATCCATAGAGTTGAGCTGGGGGCTGTGGTAGGGAGTGGGCCCGCAGGTAGTAGGGGTGAATGGCAAGGATGGCATAGACTATTGTGATATTGGTGGAAGAAGAATTTGCTCTGGTTATAGGTGTGGTATTAATGAAAACATGGAGCTATCATTAACACTATAAATTTCATCAACTCAATAATATGTACTATTGGAAAACATAGCTTTCTACTGTTAATGTTTTTCCTACTGCACTTTATATATTAAAAATGGTGATAATTATGTGGGTTTGGACCCCACCCAGCAGTGTTCAGAGCTTTTTCCTATTGTGCTCAGAATGCATTCCTGGGGGTGCTCTGGGCCCCATACCTAGTTCTGTGGATCAAACTTGATTCTGCTGCATGCTAGGGAAACATATAAATCCTTTACCTAAGATTATTTTTACTTTACTTAGAAATTGAGCACCTGAAGAACAAATTTTGGAAACAGAAATTTTCTGGGGTTGAAATTTATTTAACGAATATTATCATTAATTCATTTATTAGTAGCAATGATCTAATAATGACTATATTATCAAGAAAATATATTTAAAGTTTTCAATAATCATGCACAATTGAAGACAGGTTAATATATATATGTATATAATAATATAATATAGATTAAAAATTAAAATCTTTAGTTGGTGAAAAAATATTTTAAGTTTTGTTTTTATTGTTTATAATGTCTGGAAATTAACCCCAAAATCTAAAAATATTTTTAAAAAAATCAAACATTATAGCAACTCCCAGAAATATCATTTCTTCAGTAATATCAGCCCTTTAAGACAGAATCAGAATATAGCATAATCCATTGTTATTCTTTGCGTCTAGAAATATAAATGTCATTTACTTTCCAAATCTATATTTAAATTAATTTAGGATCAATCTAGGATAAATATTTATCTCATTTGATAAATAACATATTCTCATTTTTAAGACCTCAGAAAGTAAAAGCAAGAACATGTGTATGAAAGAAACATCTTAATACCTGCTTTGGATAATTTTAAGGAAGTGTAGAACAAAACATACTTTAGACTATGTGTTAAGAATTCTTAACACACAATTCTTAAACACGTTCTTAAGTACTCACTGTATTTCCTCTTGACAAAGAAAAAATATATATGATCATTAAACATGAAAAGCACAATCTCAGTGATAACAGAACTATCTAAATTAAAACAAGGAGAGAAAATTGCATTTCTCAGCTAATTCCCATTATTGATGGTGGCTACATTTCACAATGTCCTGGTGAGCAGATTGAACCATTATTCCTCGTAGAATTAAGGGCTAGACTTTTTGCAAGCTTTTGGTCACAACATTTTTTTTCAAATGATAAATATATATTGATTTAATTGCTTATAGTATTTATTTATAATAAAACACTATGTAAGAAAGGTCTGACCCTGGTTAATAAAATCACAAATGTCTTTGATTTTCTACCTTACAATAATAGTTTATTATGCATTTTAAAATCAGTTCTCATATTATGAATTTACAAACATAGCTCCTTCCATCTTGTTTCTGTTGCTTCATAACAAACAATTGATGCTATTTCAGCAATTTCCTGAACAACCTCATGTACAGATCAATGAATTTCCTCTTCGTGTTCCTGGATATATCATACAGCTGATTCGTTAATATTGACTCAGTTAGTAGCACTATAACTCATGCCTTAATAAAGCTTAGACTTGCATTTTCTCTAGAAGGCAAATAAGAGCCTTCATACACATGGGAGCAGTAAGAAGAAATTTATCAGAACACTTGCAGAGTATATTTTTATTGATTGATTCATTTTTGAGCAGGTGGAAGCTGCTGAGTATATAAAATATATACTCAGTGGAAGCTTTGGGCATATGGAACTATGGATTGAATCTGAGGAATCCAGGGACTCACACATACTATATGTATGTTCTACCTCTTGAACAAATACCCTGACTACTTGGGGGTCATTTTAGATAGCAAAATCACCAGCTAAAGCAGAAGAATGCAATAATCATGTCACCAAACTGATTATGGAAAAGACACTTATTATAGTATGTATTATAATACATAAACATAATAATGTATTTTAATTAATGTAATTAATGTAATTTGTATTGTAATGTATTTGAAATGTAATGCATTTTAATTAATGTAATTTAATTAATGTAATTTAATTAACATAATAATGTACTTTAATTTAAAACATAATAATAATTTTCCATAAACATAATAATGTATGTTTATCAAAAAATTAGAAATGTATATATAAATGTATATATACATATCCATGATAACCTCTCAGTACCATAATGACCAAAAGCAAAGAGAGAGGGAGAGAGACAGACAGACAGAGACAGAGACATAAAAAGAGAGAGGAAGGGAGATAGAGAGGGAGGGAAGGAGGGAGGGAGGGAGGGAGGGAGAGAGAGAAGAGGAGAGAGGGAGAGAGATAGGGAAGGAGAGGAAAAGTGCCTGCCATGGAAGCAGGCTGGGGTGGGGAGAGATGTGAGGAAAACTGGGGACATTGGTGGTAGGAAATGTACACTGGTTAAGTGATGGGTGTTGGAACACTGTATGATCGAAATCCAATCATGAACAGCTCTGTAACTGTGTATGGCACAGTGATTCAATTAAAAACAAAATTATTCAAGCAGGAACATATGGGAGGTTGGGCAAGAACAATGGTATAGCTGATAGAGTTCTTGCCTTGTATGTGGCCAATCCAGATTCAATTCCTGGAACCCCATACAGTTCCATGAGCTTTGCCAGGAGTGATCCCTGAGTGTAGAGCCAGGAGTAAGCCCTGAGCACCTCTGGGCGTGGCCCCTCAACTAAGTAAATAAATATCATATGAGAGATTGGTATAGAATTAAAAACGCCAAATATGGAACTAATCTAACTGAATTCATAGGAAACCAGTATTTGGGTGCCTCTTCATCAAGTAATACTGACATCCTGAAGACCAGTTTTTAATCTCAATAATGCCAGATTTTAGAAACTAGCTTCACTGTGGCAGACATCCAAGGACTTAAGGAACCCTGAGTTCTAGAGGCTTTGCTCTTCTAGTTATGATTATTTTTTCATGTTATGGGTAATATTTTTAATTATTGAAAAATCAGAAATACCAAGAACATTAAGAAACTCTTTCATTTCAATCAGGAATCATTTAAAAATCAGAGATAGTCATTGCTGAAATCAAATTACTCTATAGGCATTTTCCTGTACACACTTTAAAAACTCTATAGAAGAATCAAATATTGTTTGATCTAACACGATGTTTGATAAAACACTATTTTATCAACTTGCTCCTTCTTAAAAATATAAAATTTTCTCTTATGAAATTATTTACAACTAACCAGCTCTTCATTCTAAGAAGTCCTGCAAAGACAAGCTGACTGATTTATGTGTCTACAACATGCTAGTAGACTATCGGCTGAGATGACATACAGGCATAAGTAACGGTGTGTCTTTTCTTTATTGTATTTATCTTCTTCTTTTAGGGGTGGGTGGTGGGGTGGGGTAGGCTTATTTGTTCCTCTGCTTATGTTTTGTTTATTAAATTTTAAGCCATACCTGGCAGTGTTCAGCTCTGTGATCAGGATCACTCCTGGAGGTTATCCCGTGAGGAGATCGCTCAGAGAACAATACATGATTGAACCGATCAGCTGCATGCAAGGCAAGTAAGTGCCTGTCCTGCTATGCTATCTCTCTGGCCCTCAAGTACAGATGTTTTCGGGCAATGTATAAATACCTGTGAGATCAAAATAGTCTGTAATATGTATAAACCTGCCATTTCTATTCCTTTGGTCATATATATTTACTGCCACCCCTCTCTCTCTCCCTCCCTCCCTCCCTCCCCAACTTCCTTTCCCCATCCATCCATCCACACACACACACACACACACACACACACACACACACACACACACACATAACACAGATACACACATAATGTATAACCAGTGATTCCAATCTAGAATCAGGGCATGTAATTTGGGATTGGGCATTTTGGGCCTCACCCAGCTGTGCTCAGGAATTACTCTTGGCTCTGTGCTCAAGGCACAATAGATTCCTGAAGATCAAACCAGGGTGAACCACATGAATCCCTTCTCCATCCCAGCTGCCTTTTCCCCTACCACTTCCAATTGTGGACCAATCCTCCTGGCCCTTTTTTCTACTATCCTTAGGTATTAGTCTATACTGTCCATAATTGGTATTTATTTTCGATTTGTAGTATAAATATAGGCTGGAGTGATAGCACAGCGGGTAGGGCATTTGCCTTGCATGTAACTGACCCAGTTTCAATTCCTTTGTCCCTCTTGAAGAGCCTAACAAGCTACCGAGAGAATTCTGCCCACATGGCAGAGCCTGGCAAGCTCCCAGTGGCGTATTCGATATGCCAAAAAACAGTAACAAGTCTCACAATGGAGACGTTACTAGCACCCACTCGAGCAAATCAGTGAACAACGGGAGAACAGTGGTACAGTGCTATACATATCCATAACATATCCTATTGTCTTTATTTCTCTGAAGAACAATAAAAAATTACATGCTTTACTTTGGAATTGTACTTCTAGGAATTTATCCTATTAAATTAATACAAATCTGGGGATATAACTCAGTGGCAAAGCACTTTCCTTGCATGTGTGAGGCCCTAGGTTTTATCTCCAGTAGGAAGAACAGGGAGGGAAGGCGAGAAAGGGAAGGGGGAGGAGAGAGGACAGAGGGAAAGAGGGAAGGTGCTGCGTTCCACACAGCCAACTTGAACCTTGGCCGGAGTGAGAGAATGAGAACTAACCAGGGCTAGGGAGGACTGCATGCAGGATGCGGCATGCGGCAAGTTTATTTTCATCCAAGCTGGTCTTACTTTAGCCATGATCAGCAGGTTACATGAGCTTCATTAACAATACTAATCATGCTGTGCAAGCAACTTTATTTTTACCAATATGAATTGTTTTTCAGTTCCTTCTTGTTTTTCGGTTCCTTGTCTCAGACCTGAGAAACAAGGAATGGAGATGTGGCCTCGGGCCTGGCCAAGGTGGATACGAGTCAATCCTCCCTTCAGCCTCCTCTAAAGTCCAGCTTCCAGAGCAAGGTGGCCCTTCAGCTTTCCTTTTTAGGCAGGTTGCCAGAGCATGGTGGCCCTTCGGCCGCCTGTCAAGGTCTGCTGTCAGGAGACAGCTCACCCTCACGCCAGGTTTCTCCACACACGTCTCTGTTTACAGAGACTGAGGCAGTGGGTGCCTAGGCCCGTCCCCAACAGGAAGGAAGAAAACAACAAGGTGATATGCAGGTAAATGAACATGTACTTCTATCTTTTACTTAATTAGAAGTCTACACAAATATGGTAATAGCAAATATTCAAATTAGGTATAGTATGTACATCCACAAAAAGTTTTCTATATCATATGAATCTCCTAACCTGTGCCTGACTGTCTGCACCAGGGCCCAACAGCTGAAGATCTCTGGGCCCAGCCAAGGCCATGATGGGACCACTCTCCACACACTTGGATGAGCCTCATGCATAAAAGAACTGGCAGAGGAACCCAGGTGTGTGGGACCCGGGGCTGAGATCTCTAAGCCTGCACGGTTTGGGACTGGACCTGCCAGTAGCTAGACAGTTACACCCACCAACTGCCGTGTAACCCCAACAACAGCCAGGATCCAGAGATTATCACACTCAGCTCCCGGGAGAGAACAAGGCAGAGTCTCCTACCCTGTGCCTGACTGTCTGCACCAGGGCCCAACAGCTGAACACCTCTGGGCCCCGGCCAAGGCCTTTCTGGGACCACTCTCCACACACTTGGATGAGCTTCACGCATGAAAGAACTGGCAGAGGAACCCAGGTATGTGGGACCCGGGGCTGAGATCTCCAAGCCTGCACAGTTTGGGACTGGACCTGCCAGTAGCTAGACAGTTACACCCACCAACTGCCGTGTAACCCCAACAACAGCCAGGATCCAGAGATTATCACACTCAGCTCCCGGGAGAGAACAAGGCAGAGTCTCCTACCCTGTGCCTGACTGTCTGCACCAGGGCCCAACAGCTGAACACCTCTGGGCCCCGGCCAAGGCCTTTCTGGGACCACTCTCCACACACTTGGATGAGCTTCACGCATGAAAGAACTGGCAGAGGAACCCAGGTATGTGGGACCCGGGGCTGAGATCTCCAAGCCTGCACAGTTTGGGACTGGACCTGCCAGTAGCTAGACAGTTACACCCACCAACTGCCGTGTAACCCCAACAACAGCCAGGATCCAGAGATTATCACACTCAGCTCCCGGGAGAGAACAAGGCAGAGTCTCCTACCCTGTGCCTGACTGTCTGCACCAGGGCCCAACAGCTGAACACCTCTGGGCCCCGGCCAAGGCCTTTCTGGGACCACTCTCCACACACTTGGATGAGCCTCACGCATGAAAGAACTGGCAGAGGAACCCAGGTATGTGGGACCCGGGGCTGAGATCTCCAAGCCTGCACAGTTTGGGACTGGACCTGCCAGTAGCTAGACAGTTACACCCACCAACTGCCGTGTAACCCCAACAACAGCCAGGATCCAGAGATTATCACACTCAGCTCCCGGGAGAGAACAAGGCAGAGTCTCCTACCCTATGCCTGACTGTCTGCACCAGGGCCCAACAGCTGAAGATCTCTGGGCCCAGCCAAGGCCATGATGGGACCACTCTCCACACACTTGGATGAGCCTCACGCATAAAAGAACTGGCAGAGGAACCCAGGTATGTGGGACCCGGGGCTGAGATCTCCAAGCCTGCACGGTTTGGGACTGGACCTGCCAGTAGCTAGACAGTTACACCCACCAACTGCCGTGTAACCCCAACAACAGCCAGGATCCAGAGATTATCACACTCAGCTCCCGGGAGAGAACAAGGCAGAGTCTCCTACCCTGTGCCTGACTGTCTGCACCAGGGCCCAACAGCTGAACACCTCTGGGCCCCGGCCAAGGCCTTTCTGGGACCACTCTCCACACACTTGGATGAGCCTCACGCATGAAAGAACTGGCAGAGGAACCCAGGTATGTGGGACCCGGGGCTGAGATCTCCAAGCCTGCACAGTTTGGGACTGGACCTGCCAGTAGCTAGACAGTTACACCCACCAACTGCCGTGTAACCCCAACAACAGCCAGGATCCAGAGATTATCACACTCAGCTCCCGGGAGAGAACAAGGCAGAGTCTCCTACCCTATGCCTGACTGTCTGCACCAGGGCCCAACAGCTGAAGATCTCTGGGCCCAGCCAAGGCCATGATGGGACCACTCTCCACACACTTGGATGAGCCTCACGCATAAAAGAACTGGCAGAGGAACCCAGGTATGTGGGACCCGGGGCTGAGATCTCCAAGCCTGCACGGTTTGGGACTGGACCTGCCAGTAGCTAGACAGTTACACCCACCAACTGCCGTGTAACCCCAACAACAGCCAGGATCCAGAGATTATCACACTCAGCTCCCGGGAGAGAACAAGGCAGAGTCTCCTACCCTGTGCCTGACTGTCTGCACCAGGGCCCAACAGCTGAACACCTCTGGGCCCCGGCCAAGGCCTTTCTGGGACCACTCTCCACACACTTGGATGAGCCTCACGCATGAAAGAACTGGCAGAGGAACCCAGGTATGTGGGACCCGGGGCTGAGATCTCCAAGCCTGCACAGTTTGGGACTGGACCTGCCAGTAGCTAGACAGTTACACCCACCAACTGTCATGTAACCCCAACAACGGCCAGGATTCAGAGATTATCACACTCAGCTCCCTGGCCGCACAACATCTTATCATCTCATTCCTACTTTGGACAAACTGGCAGGCTACCGAATGTAACCTGCCCACATGGCAGAGTCTGGCAAACTCCCCGTGGTATACCCAATATGCCAAATACCAGTAACAATTATGGGTCTCATTCTCCTAACCCTGAAAGAGCCTTGAATATGGCACTTTTTAAAAAAAATCTCAGGGCTAGGAAGAAGGAGACGTTACTGGAGCCTGCTCGAGGCAATAGACGAACAACAGGATGGTCATGATCATGATGTGGTGACATTAAAAAGTAAATATATTTATTTGCATTGAAATGTATTTCAAAATGTTAAGAAATTATTATGAGCTACATACATAATGGGCTGGAGCAATAGCACAGCGGTAGGGTATTTGCCTTGCACGCAGCCAGCCCGGCCGAGCCGGGTTCGATTCCTCTGCCCCTCTGGGTGAGCCCAGCAAGCTACCGAGAGTATTCAATATGCCAAACACAGTAACAGCAAGTTTCAGAATGGAGACGTTACTGGACCCGCTCGAGCAAATCGATGAACAACGGGAGGACAGTGACATACATAATAGAATTACTTTTAAAAATATAGTTAACATTAAAACAAGTTTATTATTGAAGAATAATAAAAGTAGAATTAGCCTCAAATCCTATTATTGAAGACAACTATTCTGTTAAAAAAGTCACAATTCCCAATATCTTGTATTATTTGTGTGTGTGTGTACATGTGTCTTAGTTTTAAATTTAAGTAACAAAAGTGTATAGGCAGACATGAGGGGGTGGGAAAGTAATTTTTTACTTCTTCCTTTCACAGATAAAACATCTAGGATCAGGCTGATTCTGGGGTAAAGGAACAAAGGAAAATTAGTTTTGTTGTATTTTCCTACGAGCTAGAAGCAATCTTTTTTTACATTAGAAAAGTGATAAATGATGCTGGAGCTATAGCACAGAGGGTAGGGCATTTGCATTGCATGGGGCCGACCCGGGTTCGATTCCCAGCATCCCATATGGTGCCCCGAGCATCACAGGAATAACCCCTGTTCATCGCCGGGTGTGACTCAAAAAGCAAAATAAATAAATAAATAAATAAAAGATAACATGACAAATACACCATCACAGCATTAAAAAAATAGAAAAAAATAAGCAGAGACAGAAAACAAGAATTTAATTTTGAGATACAATTTGAAGCACAATTAAAGTGATATAGAAGTCTAATATTTCATTTATCTAATAAAATCTCTCTAGGCTTGATAATGAGTAGATGTAGAGTCATTTCCTATTCCCTCTCACGTATAACATTTCTGACACTGTGTTCTTGCCAGAGTAACAGCTCGGTGCAATCCAAGAGGAAATAGATAACACCTTGTCAAACCTTCATGACTCTTGGATTTAGCCCATCAAAGTAGTAATGGTCTGACCTTACTTTACAAGGATTCTGATTGGACCTTGAGATCGGAGGTTATTGCTTTAGTATGAAAATTTAAATTAATGCTTTGAAAATTTGAAAATCAAGTCATACACAACTGGCAGTAAATTCTGAAGCCTCTTTGAACTCAATGTGAACTTTATTTCACACAGTGAGGAAACCACTTGTTTATCCAAAGACATGATCTCATCCTAAATGTTCATCTGTTCTCTCATCCCATTCTGATTTCTAATTACCTCAAAATTCCCTAAGGCTGCAGTTCCTCAACTTTGTTCCAAGTCATCTCAAGGTAATGCATTTTGAAATTCATAGGGGAGTTGTGGATATTTCATATTTTTAATGGAAACAGTGAAACAGTGTATTCTACATAACACATGAATTACAAGTGTGGGGTAACTTTCAGACATACAATATTCCTCTGGGTAACATCGTATCTTTTTGAAGCAGAGTGTTTCAGTTGCTACAGTAAAAAAAGTAAGTACTACCAAAAGGAAATATAGAACAGAAACAAGGGTGGTGATATTTAATTTGATTGCAAGGTTAGAAAATTTGTACAATGTTTACAAATACAAATACCCCATTGGGAAGTAACTGGTTATTCGGGAATAATATGTTTTTTTTTTCATTTTTGTTATTTTTTAAGTATTTTCCCAAGTTGTTAGGACATGATTACCTTTTAAATTATTTAATCTAACAATTTAATGTATTGAGCATCAGCTAGCTCTTTTGGCTTAATGATGTTGTGAAAAAAATGGTGAGACAAAGGACCCAGTGGACAGAGGCCCTCCCGTTGATCGTCGATTTGCTCGAGCGGGCCCAGTAACGTCTCCATTGGAGACTTTGTTGTTACTGTGTCTGGCATATCGAATACTCTCGGTAGCTTGCCGGGCTCTCCGAGAGGGGCGGAGGAATCGAACTCGGGTCGGCCATGTTGGCCGCTTGTAAGGCGAACGCCCTACCCGCTGTGCTATCGCTCCAGTAGAGATAGGCAATGTTAGGTAATGTTTGCCTTGCAATTGTTTTCCACCTTGTTAATATAGCTCTGATCATTATCTTATCTTCAAAGATTTATCTGTCACAGCAGTAAATTGCTTGAGAAGGCTGGGAAGTAAGTTTTTTTGTGTCAAAGCAGAGAAAATTAAAAAACAAATTTTAGGTCATTAAGATCTTTGAAACCTACTGAGAAATGCCTGCTTTAGTTTATGTTAAACACTTGTCACCTGATGGCAGCCATCTGTTCTTTACAACCCTCACTTGGCCTAAGTCACCTGTGTTCTTGCCAAGAGATTTAGATTGTTGGTGCCTTAATTTCCAAAAACAGTAGCTTCAGAATTGTCTCTTCCTTGTGCCTATTTATAGAAATATTTATTTTGTGTAACATGCTGTTTTTGCATTTCTCAAAGCACCTATGTCTCATAAATATACTACTTAATTTCAAATCATGTTGCAAGCTGCAAGCACCTACAATAATTACTTCTCCTTCCTAGTTAAATTTAAAAGCTGAAAACTAAATTATCAGACTATTAATTACGCATTTTAAAAATAAATTACAGACAGTCCAGAAAGAATGTGTTGAAATCTTCTTTCTTTTCTTTATAGTCCTTTTCCCTGGAACTCCCACTTCTGTTCTACCACCGGGGATCCCAAAACTTTCCTCTTTCCTTTATTCTCTTTCCTCAATTTCCAAGTGAAGTTATATTTCTCAAATTACTTAACCACTCCACAGGCCCCACAAACTTTCTCTGCCCCAGATATATCAACTTACCTCTCATTCTTCTGCAACCAAATCAGGCTCAAAATCTAACTTCTTCCTCATCCTCAACACCTAAAAATTTTTCAAACCCAAACAAGTCTTCATTCATCCTGTATTCCAGTGCAACTTTTCTGTTTCTATTATTCTTCCTTTCTTTCTTCCTTCCTTTTCTCTTTTTCTTTCTTTCTTTCTTCCTTCCTTCCTTCCTTCCTTCCTTTCTTTCTTTCTTTCTTTCTTTCTTTCTTTCTTTCTTTCTTTCTTTTTCTTTTGTACCATACCTGGCTTACTCCTGGCTCTTCCCTCAGGAATCACTGCTCCTATGGTGCTCAGAAGACTACATGGGGCTGCAGGCATAGAAAATGAGTTGGCGCATGAAAGCAAGTGCCCTACACACAGCAAAATCTCTCCGGCCCGTAGGTTCATTATTAGAATTTCTTCTGACTAGTTTTTTGTTGTTATTGTTGTTTTCTTTTTGTTTGTTTTGGTTTGGTTAGGGGTCACACCCAGGGTTACTCAGGGCTTACTCCTGGCTTGCACTCAGGGATCACCCCTGGAGAGCTTGGGAGACCATATAGGGTGCTAGGGATCAAATCTGGGTAGGCCACTGGCAAGGCAAATGCCCTAACTCCTGTACTACGACTTCAGCTTCAGACTACAGTTTAAATTTTACAAAGAAGTTAGAGTGACTTCTAGTTTCAAGTAGCCCCATGTCCAATTTTCCTTCCAGCTATTAAAATATAAGTAACATGTATCATATCATAAAATTAATATGTATAAATTTTATGATTATATATTTTGCTAGCACATTCACCACTTTACATTGTAATAGTATCTTATGTTGAGAATTTTAAAAATGTATCGTTTGAGAAACTTGTAAATATACGATAGAATGTTGTTAACTGCAGGGGCTGCAGGCAAAGTAAAGTGGGTAGGGCACATGCTTTGCCTGTGGCCAACTCTTGTTTGATCCCCAGAATGCCATATGGCTCCATAGATCCCCTCCAGGAGTTGTCTAAGTGCAGAGCTCGGTATGAACCCTGAGCATCGCTGGGTGTGGCCCCAAACCAGAAAAAAATGTATGTCCTTAGTTGAAGTCACCACACTGTGTACTGCATTCCCAAGATTTATTCATCTTATAGCTGAGAGATTATGCCCTTTTATTGTCTTCACCCAGTTCCCCTACTTTTACTGGAAGCCAGCCATCTGGTCTCCATTGCTTTGAGTGCTGGGGTTTTAGGTCACACACATATAAATGATATTGTGCAGATTATATCATCTCTGTGTGACTTAGTGAACTTAGTATAATACCCTCAAATTTCATCCAAGAAGGAATTTTTTCTTTTTATTTCTGAATCATATATATAAATATTGGGCTGTAGTGATAGCACAGCGGGTAGGGTGTTTGGCTTGCATGTGGCTGACCTGGGTTCAATTTCTCTGCCCCTCTCGGAGAGCCCGTCAAGCTACTGAGAGTATCTCACCCACACAGGAAAACCTGGCAAGCTACCCGTGACGTATTCAATATGCCAAAAAAACAGTAACAACAAATCTCACAATGGAGACATTACTGGTACCCACTCGAGCAAATTGATAAACAATATGTAAATGTTAAAAAGTGATAATATATAAAGACTATTATGTTACAAAAATTATAATATTTATAAATGTTATAAAATATGTCGTTTGAATATACTACATTTCCTACATCCATCTGCTTGTTTATGGAATTTAGTGTCTCCATGCCTTACCTATTGTGAATAATATTGTGAATGTTACCTTATGACTTTTATAATTGTGAATGCTACCTTCTGACTTTTATAATTCAACCCTTAATGTTGCAGTGTTGTATAGTTTGAGCACAGCTTTGCTCATAAGCTTCACCTCAAACCTCATCATCTACATTATTTTATTGTTTTGATTTGATTGGGGCAACCACACCCAGTGGTGCTCAGGGATTACTCCTGGCAGTGTTCAGGGGACCAGCTGGGGTGCCAGTGAACAAACCTAGGTTGGCCCCATGCTAGGCAATGCCCTACCTGCTGTACTATCTCTTTGGTCCTTGTCTCCATCCTTAACAGCACTAACTTCCTTTTAAATTCTCAAATATTCGTTGGTTCTTTCTAACTCATAATACATGTAATGCCATTCCCTCTACCTGAAACAATTCCTAAGCTTTCCATGAGAAGATCTTCCTCATAATACTTTATAATTCATAAATATTAATAAATACTTTTAAGACATAGTCTGGCAAGCTACACATGACGTATTCAATATGCCAAACACAGTTAACAAGAAGTCTCACAAAGGAGACATTACTGGGCTCGCTGGAGCAAATCGATGAACAACGGGAGGACCATGACCGTGACTTTTAAGACAGTAAATTTTAACACATTCCTATGTACACTTAAATATCTCCTTGTTTGTTCATTAATCAACACAGCTATTAGATCTCTACTATACACTATAAATGTGGCATGTGTTAGCTTTGGAGTCAATCTATTTTCAGATAAGAAAGCTGGCTTTCTATTTTCTGATATCATTCATTGATGTGTTATGGGACAATGTAAGAACATCCCAGACAAGATGTTCTTATTTCTCCATAAAAAGTTTACAGCTTTAAGCTATTACCAGCAGATATTTACAACAGTTGGAGGATGAGCACTTCAGACTTACAAAAAATACAAGGCCACCATCAGCTTCCACTATAAAGTATTACTGAAAGACTTTAATCTTGAAAAAAGAAGAGTAATAAAATTCTGGGATGGCCTGGGTCTGATTGACATCACTGTCACTGTCACTGTCATCCCGTTAAGTGCCAACTTACTCAAGTGGGTGCCAGTAGCATCTCCATTTGTCCCAGTCCTGAGATTCAAGCATCATAAACTTTACACCCTCTCTCTGCAGATGCGGCACACCAGCTGGATGTCCTTGGGCATGATGGTGATGCTCTTGGCGGGGAATGTGCAGAGGTTGGTGTCCTCGAAGAGCCTCACCAGGTAGGCCTTGCACGCCTCCTGCAGCGCTGTGATGGCCGAGTTCTGGAAGCATAGGTCGGTGTCGGGCCAGTAGCAGTGTAGCTTCTTCATGCTGTCCATGGTTGACGCGTTCTTGGTGGCCAGCTGTTTGCAGGGCACCTTCCTGCCCATTGACTTGCGTACCATCTGCTTACTATGAGCCCTCTCGTTCTTCCCAACTCAGCCAGAGACTCCTTCAGGGTTAGGGAGATGAAACCCATTTTATCTACTATTGTTGGCATATTTAGTATGTCACGGGTGGCTTGCCAGGCTCTGCCATGCGGGCTGGATACCCGCGGTAGCTTGCCAGGCTCTCCGGGGGGCTGATTGACATAACTAGTTTTAAATCATTGTGTGCACTATGGCAGCAATAGAAACAATAGCACCCGCAGATTTGGTTGGTTATTGTTGTATCACTGTCATCCCATTGTTCATCGATTTGTTCAAGCGGGCACCAGTAACGTCTCCTTTCATCCCTGTCACGTGCTATTGTAGCCTGATGGCATACTGGAGGCTCTTTTAGGGTCAGGGGAATGAGAACCGTCATTTGTTACTGTTTGGGGTATATCAAGTATGCCACAGGTAGCTTGCCAGGCTCTGCCATGCAGACGGGATACTCTGGGTAGCTTGCCGGGCTCTCCAAGAGGGACTAAGGAAATCCTGCTTCTCTCTCTTCAGGGAGCTTTGTTTTATAGTCTCTGGATCTTGGCCGTTGATGAGATTACATGGTGCTGGGGCAGTTTGTGGGTGTGACTGCCAAGCTATTGGCAAATGGGGGATCTGGGTGGAGGAGGCCCAGTTGTGATCCGAGCAGGCTTGGAGATCTCAGCCATTGGTCCCGCATACCTGGGTTCCTTTGCCAGTTCCTACATGCATGAGGTTCGTTCAAGCATGTGGAAAGTGGCCTTGAGCATGGCTGTGGCTAGGTTCTGGAGGTTTTCAGCTGCTGGTGTTCTGCTTGGGTTGGGGAGGGAAACTCAACCTGCCTCCCTACAAGGGGCCCAGTGATGGTTGGTTATATTTCTTTATTTTGTTTTGGATCCACACCTCGAGTGCTCAAGGCTTACATTTGACTCTGAACACAGAGATCACTCCTGGAAGACTTGGGGACCATATGCAGTACTGGGAATTGAATGCAGGGGGGCTGCAAAACCAATGCCTTACCTGCTATACCATCCTCCTGCTCCTTGGTTGGATATATTTCTGCAGTCAAACTTCCCTTTGCTTCAGATAGGTGTAGGTGAGACTGATTTTTGTGGAATGAGTAAAGCTCTTGGGGTTAATTGGTTCATTTGGAAGACAAAGAGCAATAATAATTTTTTAAAAATTTTTATTAGTGAGACACCATGAGGTACAGTTGTAGACTTACAATTTTTTTAAATATACTGTTTTTTTTTAATATACTGTTTAAGGAGGTTATTTCATTTTTTAAATAATATGTTATCACATTTGCATTTTAAATACAGAACATTTACAAAATGTGGGTTGTAGAAAAGGTGTAAGAAAAACCATTTAAATCTCCATTCCTTTTCTTTGGGGATGATAATTAATAACTATGAAATGGAAAGATGATAATTAACAGATCGTGTCAATATCCAAGTCTAGAAATAGAATAGAAAATGTACATGTAAGGGTGCACTAGTCATTAACACAATGCTCTAAGAAAATCCTCTCCTTTTCAGCAGGTATGCTTTATATGCAAAATAAAAACTGATGAATGCTCAAATAATTAACAAATATAATATGAAATGCCCCAAATTCAGAAAACTCACAAATTAAAAATATTCTGCTCATATTCACTGGTTTTGTTTGTTGAAGCACAAATAGTAATATTTGAAGTTTAGGGAAAAGGTAAATTTTGTTCTTACTATTAAATTTTGGTGTAGAATGTCAAATATTAAATCCATAAATTTTCCAGCTTTTGCACCCTTATTAGTGTGAACTAATTAAATTAAATGCCTATAAATTTTTAGATATAGTCTATATATGTTATTATCAATATTATAATCAATTACTTGATTTTTATGTTTAAAATACTACTTTATTACTTATTATATTACTTATATCAACATTATATCAACATTATAAAAATGTCATACTTATATTTAATTAACTAAAAGTATTTTAGAAAATATTTCATGCCGTTTAACTCTAATAGAGTATCATGAAAATGGCTTCACTTTCAATCTTAGGAAAAAAATTATGAGGCCTCACACAAAAGATATATTTTAGATATTCACTTCTTCAAATTTATATCTCATTATTGTCATACACACAAAAAGTAATAAACGATGTAGGAAAATTAAGTTTTGACAGTGATCTATCAGATTTAGCAGCATGTATTTAAAATGCTCGGCTTTAAAGAAAAAGAAAAAGCATGTTTTTTAAATAGTATTGCTACACATCTAACAAAAGAATCAATATCTGTGTTTTGCAGGAGCAATCCCAGAGTGAAAATAAAACCGCTCACCGTTGTAGCTTTTAACTATGAATTTCTATGACTAAGGAGAAATGGGAATTTGCTAGAGATGCTTTAAAAAATGAGTAGAAATTGATTGCCTCCATTCTTTATTTTTTTATTTTTAAATTTTATTTTCATAAGATTGTTCACGTTAATTGATGACATTCAATATTTCAACACCAATCCCAGCACCATTATTTTGAATTTTCCCAGCACTGTTCAGAGCTGCCTGCCAGATAATTTCTTTTCTATTGCTTATTTTGAATATCACGAGAGGTCTCGCAGCCGCTCTTGCGGCCGTGCCCTCCTGGAATTCTAAAATTGTAAATGTCTGGGGACCAGAGACATCTCTGTAGGGAGCTGATCCACTTGGAGACTCATTTGAGAGTCTCTGGAGAAAGGCCTCAGGCCTGCTGGACCCAAAGGGGCGGGGAGACGGGAAGGGACAAACTGTTTCTGCCGCCCTGTGTCCTGTTCCCGCCTACGGGATTTTTCTTCTGGAAGTTTGTAGGCACAGGGGTTCATCTGGAGTGGGGGGAGGGACACCCCTTTCACCTGAGGAGCCCCAGTGAGACCCACTCAGCACGAGGTGAGCAGCGTCTCCAGCCAGCTGCTGTCTTCCAGGATCTACTGCTGACTCCACCTCCATGCTTCTGAAAGGCTTGTTTCTTTTTTTTTTTTAATTTTTTAAAAATTTTATTAGTGAAACACCATGAGGTACAGTTGTAGACTTACAAATTGTTGTGCTTGGGTTTCAGTTATACAATGATCCAGTACCCATCCCTCCACCAGTGCCCATTCTCCATCAATTACTTTTTTTTTTTTAATTTTTGTTAGTGAAACACCATGAGGTACAGTTGTAGATTTACAAATTTTTGTGCTTGGGTTTCAATCATACAATGATCAAATACCCATCCCTCCACCAGTGCCCATTTTCCACCACCGCGGGTCCCAGTATCCCTCCCACCCCCCATCCCCCCCATCCCACCCTAGCTCTGTGGCAGGGCATTCCCTTTTGTTCTCTCTCTCCTTTTGGGCGTTGTGGTTTGCAAAAGAGGCATTGAGTGGCAATCATGTTTGGTTTATAGTCTACTTTCAGCGTGCTTCTCCCATCCTGGGAGGATCCTCCCAACACCCTTTATTTGGTGCTCCCTTCTCTATCTGAGGTCCCTTTTCCCCTAACATGTGTGGATGGCCTCCAAGCCATAGAGCAAAATCCCTGGTACTAATCTCAACCTCTCTTGGGTGTTAGTCTCCTATTTTGTTACTTTACGTTCCCCAGAAGGAGAGGGATAGACATAGAAAGATTGAAAGTCTTGTTTCTTACAAAAATAAAATCATTAATGAACCGTTCCTAATATCCAAAATCATTAAGAATTTTTCACCAAATTTACTAGTCAAAACTTAAGCATATGTTAACCAAGAAACGTGAGAGACAGAGGCAGAGATAGAGAAAAACAGAAAATGTATTTTAAGAAAGTATTATTTAACTTGAATATCTCAAGCAGGAAAAATACCAAAGAAGCTGTAGAATACGTTTTTCAAAAGCTAGAGGCAGAAAACCTAAGAACATATATGTAACATTTTCTTCTATAAAAAATAGTGTGAAGTTCAGAGAGGAAATTCAGTGTTTTACAACCACCAATATCCTTTCATTTTTATCCTTTACACTCCTACTTCAGCAGATTCATGTTTTGAAAGTATGCATTATTTATTAAAATAAAAAAGAAGCAAATATATTCAGGAGCAGCTTATGCTGCTGAGTTTATTGCATCTGAAAACCCTTTCATATGTGTTTAAATTAAATTCTTGGTTTTCATGGTTTTAATTGGCATATTGACCTTGAAAAACCTATTGTCAAGGCAGCTCAGATAGAGAAGGGAGCACCAAATAAAGGGTGTTGGGAGGATTCTCCCAGGATGGGAGAAGCATGCTGAAAGTAGACTACAGACCAAACATGATTGCCACTCAATGCCTCTTTTGCAAACCACAACACCCAAAAGGAGAGAGAGAACAGAGGAGAATGCCCTGCCACAGAGGCAGGGTAGGATGGTGGGGAGGGGGGGAGGGATACTGGGATCCGTGGTGGTGGGAAACAGGCACCGGAGGAGGGATGGGTATTTGATCATTGTATAATTGAAACCCAAGCACAAAAATTTGTAAGTCTGCAACTGTACCTCATGGTCTTTCACTAATAAAAATGTTTTTAAAAAAGAAAAGAAAAAAGAAAAACCTATTGTCTAGCTTTCAGGGGAAAAAAAAACCCTGTGTGTGTGTGTGTGTTAAAGACTCCATTTATTGCAGCATGATTTTAGCTTGATATATTTTGTATATAAAATTGTATTTGGAGCACCCAAAGAAGTTCAGAAACAAGACATTGGCAATGCAGATATAGGGATCAGACACGTGTATTTATTTGATTGCAGTGATCTATCAGCACAAATAATATAGTTAAAATGTGTGTTGAGGGGCTGGAGCAGCGGCTAGGACATTTGCCTTGCACATGGTTGACCTGGGTTTGATCCCTGGCACCTCATATGATCCTCTGAGCACTCCAGGAGTAATTCCGGAGTGCAGATTCAGGAGTAACCCCTGGGTATCATTGGGTTTGCACAAAAAAACAAACAAATAAATGTGTGATGAGGCAAAAGGGCAGAAGAATAACAAAATTCAAAGTATAAAGAAAACGTAGCCAATTATCAAACCAGGAGAGACACCAAGTTCTAGTGCTAAAGTGTCACCGACCTTTTAGAAAGCAGTTTGCAGACTGCCTAGCAGTGGCTTCAGCCGATTAATTCTCTCTTGTCTCAACTTCCCTATCTGTAAATAGAAGAGCTATTTAGTTGCTGTGCAGGTATTAGAAAGGAAATATGGTACAATCAAAAGTGACAATTTCTTTTATCCCACATGATATGGTCTGAAGCATTAATAGTGCTGCTCCCCCCAAAAAACCCACCATACATCCCTATAACTTGTTCAAACCATCTGAAAGCAACGCTCACTTCATTTCTAGTTTCAAGGACAGAAGAGTCAACAATTAGCCGTCCAGTTCTCTCCCTGTCATAATAAATTCCAAAGCATCAGTCACTTAATAATTTTTTAATTATGTGTGTATTGTGTATTTTTCATGTCAATTGTAATGTAATACATGTATGAATTCTATATACACATATTTCTATTGTGAAAGAAAAGAAAAAAAAGAAGAAACCAACAAACAAAAAAATCAAAGTAATGTGGTAAATCAGGAAATATATTGTAGCAAAATTCTATAATGGGATTCTTTAGAAAAGTGCTCAGATACTATAGTGGAAAGAGCTCTATGGGGCCTCCACACTAACTGTCCATGAGGAAAAAAATTCAAGAAATTAACCTTCGTTTAGTGTGGTGGAGAGTGCTAAATGGTTAACCATCTTAGGGAACTGTTCCAGAATCAGAATGTCTAGCCTTTAAAAATCAACTAATTATTTTTTCGTTCATGTCCACCTGAAGCCTCTAACCATGTCATTGACAATCAGCAGGAAGACTGCACCTCAGGGAGACATGTTCAAACAAAACCTCAGAAAGCAGAGAGATGAAGACACGTATCCAGAGACCTTCTCAGAAATATGCTAAATATAAAATGACAAGGCAAGCTTTAGGGAAAAAAAATCACTTTTTTCCATGGTGTTATTTCAAAGGAGGTGTTGCTTCCACGCTGTGAGCAAGCTCCATCTAGCAGGAAGTTGGGAATGGAGAGCTGAGGCCGAGACACAAACATATCTGGAACTCTTCAATACAAAAGCCACAAACCCCAGCACAAAAATTTGTAAGTCTACAACTGTACTTCATGGTGTTTCACTAAAAAAATTAAATAAAATAAATAAATAAAAATACAAAAAGAAAAAAAAAAAGAAGCCACAGCTGACCTTTGGAGAAAGCAGATGCACTGACTTGATTTATACAACACCAGTTCTGACACCTATCTTATTTGTCTTCTTGAATACCAGGAACCTTAACCAAGGTGTTTCCCAAGCATCCTGCCAGTTCACAAATGGCCTGGTTCCAGCAAGTCAATGTACACTGTTGGTATGGCAGACAGCAATATGTGACAGCTCCAGTCAGAAGATGTCTTTTTTTCCTACCATGATAGTTGCGGTAGTAAAGATCCTTTGGGCGAGCTGCAGCTAAGTGTCTAGCACACTTTCTTAACATCAGAGAGTCTGAGTGAGGATAAGTGGGGAATGATTTTTACTGGCTATGTTGCCATTAGTCCTCCATCTTTCTCACTTCCTAGAATTTGTAGTTTATATGAGTGTCTCACTATATGGGTTGGAGTGATAGCACAGCTGTAGGGCATTTGCCTTGTTCGCAGCCAGCCAGGCCGAGCTGGGTCTGGGTTCCATACCTCCACCCCTCTCGGAGAACCTGGCAAGCTACTGAAAGTATTCAATATGCCAAAAACAGTAACAAGAAGTCTCACAATGGAGAGGTTACTAATTCCCGGGGTTTTACCATTGTTGCTTATTTTGTTTTTGTATTTTGTAAAAAAAAACCCAGCTCCTGGAAGAGAACAGCACAGTCTCCTGCCCCCGCACCTGGCTGTCCTCACTGGGACCCCTTGGAGAGGAGCAGGTTGAGTGTCCCCTCCCCACCCCGACGACGGACCCGGCAGCCAAAGACCTCCAGAATCAGCCACCACCATGCTGAGACCACTCTCCACACTCTCACACGGATGAAGGTACCAGCAGAGACTGGCAAATTCCCCGTGGTGTCCTTAATATGCCAAATACCAATAACAATGATGGGTCTCATTCTCCTAACTCTGAAGGAGCCTTGAATGTGGCACATTTAAAAAAAAAAAATCTCAGGGCTAGGATGAAGGAGACGTTACTGGGGCCTGCTGGAGGCAATCGGCAAACAACAGGATGGTCGTGATTGTGATTCTTTTCTTTTTGTATTTTTGAGCCACACCCTGTGTTGCTAAGGATGGCTCCTGGCTCTGCAATCTGGTGGTGCTCAGGGATGGCTCTGGGTGGTGCTCAGGGATCTCTCATGAAGCTGCACTCAGAAATCATTCCGAGCTGTGCTCGGGGGGCAGGGACCACACCGGGTTCCAGTCAGGGCTGTGCAAGACAAATGCCCTGTGAGCTGTGCTCTGGCTCGGGCCCTATCTTAGATTCTTCTTCACTCAGATGCAACAAAGTAGATCAGCGCGGGTGGCGGGGGTGTTCTGGTGTCTCTGAGCCAACAAGGTTTCTAAGGTTGGTCCATGTGGTTCCATGTGTCCATACTTGACTCTCCTTTCCTGCTCTCCTGTGTGCTTTGCTAGCTCCACCCTGAGATGTGTTTCTCCATGCTCACAGCAAACATTGGTTTCCAAAACAAGAGAAGAGCAACTCGAGCTGAACGTGTGTGAGCCTGAATTCTGGTTCCTCCGGAAAAGGCAGGAACCTTTTAGAAACTGTTGTATCTTTGAGCACTTGGAGAGGGCGCTGGCGTGGAGTGGAAGGTGCAGGGTTTCCTAAGGGACCAAGTCGGGGCATTGGCTCCTTGAGGGCCAAGGAGGCCAGCGTGTGCTGAGCTGTCTCATATGCCAGCTGGCCAGGATCAGTTTGGACTGTGCGGTGTGTCTGGCACCGGGTGCGTGGGAGCAGAGGCCCCCCCACCCCACCCCCACCCCCCAGACGGAAGCACACAGCCAGCCGAGCCCCCTGAGGTCCAGTGGATTCAGTGCGCGGATCGGGGCTTCCTCGTCCTGGCCGAGTACCGTGCATTGGGTTGCAGTTCCCTGACCGCGTGACACGCCCCTCTCTTCTGCTGTCGCTGCACTGACTCGGGGGGTCCCACAGACACTCCATGTGGTGCTCCTGCTCTGGCCATGGTGCTCATTGAAGGGAGAGCTGGTTTTCCTTTAGAGGTCCCCAGATAGCAGCCGTGCCAGGCCCGGCTAGGAATGTGGGGGCACTGCTGGGGGTCAGACCCACAGCCTGGGATGCTGCGGCCAGAGCAGGCGCTCCTGTGGCCGAGCCACGCCCAGGCCCCCAAATCACCTGTTTATCCTCTTGCCACGTGAAGGACATTTGTGTGGATTCCAGTGGACAGCTACAAATCAAACCAAGAAGGGGGTGGATGATAATTGTTATTCTTATTATTTTTATTTTTTATTTCATATTTTATATTTTTATTTTATTTATATTTTTTCATTTATTTACATTTATTAATTGTGATTTATTATTTTTCTATTTCTCTTTATTTCTTTATTCATTGTTTTGATATGTTATTATTTATTCATTCATTATTTTTCATTAATTACTACATTTATATTTAATTCATATCTATGTATTTTAACATATATGATACGTAATATGATCGTGTATCATATTATATTGATTATAACATATTGTTTAATTTAATATATTAATATTGTAAAATTTTAATATTGATATTATTAGTATAATAATTAGTATAGTTATTATATTTACATTTCTATTGAACTCCGTTGCTCTTTGTTGGAGCAACGTTGTGGAAGAGAAAACCTTGTCTTCGTTTTTAGAGAAACCTAGCACCGATTTATTCATACCCAAAAATGAGTGACAGATAGAAGTTCAAACCAATCTCCAACTGGTCCTAATGGCTCTGCCGTTCATATTTGTTCAAATGAAAGAGTCTGTCTTTTATGCTGACTTTCAGAATACCAGACATTGTCCTTTTGGGTCAGGGTTCCTCCAAAGCCTGCTAAGACGGCCCCAGGGCAACTGCTAGTAATTCTCAGCAGCTGGGATGGAAAGATTGAATGACTGAATGCTGCGGGACCCTCAGCACCACTGTGGAGGTGCTCAGGGGGCTTGAGAGCTGTTCTTGGGACTAGGCTGTCCTGGAAATCGAACCCAATCACCTTCTGGGCAACTAATACTATCAATTGCTATATTTCTTTAAGAACTGTAAAATGTTGTCCATATCTATAACTCTTTCCGATCCTCCACATCCTCACCAGATTCTGTCTTTTTGATGAACGTCATCGGGTGGGTTTAAAACCTCTCTTTGAGATCAATTTGCTTGGAACTCCTGATTCGTGTTGAGCATCTTTTTCATGCGTGTCATGGGACTTGATAGGCAGCCTTTAGTACAATGGATTCAAACCCGTCGCCTATTTTGGGGGCATGCCTGGTGGAACTTGAGAGCCATTCACAGCACTGCACTTGGCGTCACTATAGCTAGTGCTCAGGGGACCATGTGATGCTGAGGATCAAACAGGATTGGACACATGCACGAAAAGTGTCTTAACCTCTCGGATACTTCTCCGGTACCGTTTGGAAAGGTGGATGTTGTAGTGCTAGAAAGTCTGGTAGTGTGGTAGGACTCCGAATTATTCCCCCCAGTGCTTGAGTGACCGTGAAAGGCAAGGATTGTGTGTGGGCCCCTGTATCCTAGGCATCTCCTCCAGCCATTTCAGCTCTCTTCGCAGAGCACATATTTTCATTTGAAAATGACTATATCGAACAAAACTCTTTTAAAGTAAGGTTTCATATTATACTTTACTAATCATTAGAACGATCATTTATACGCAGCCCTAAAAATGTTGAGGATTCTGGGGCTGGAGCACTAGTGCAGCCTGGAGGGCGTTTGCCCTCCACGCAGCCAACCCCAGCTAGATTGCCAGCGTCCCGTAGGGTCCCCTGAGCACCGCCAGGAGTAAATCCTCAGTGCACATCCAGGAGGAACCCTCGAGCATCGCCGGGTGTGACCCAAAAAGAAAACCAAAATGTTCAGAATTCTGTCCACATCCAAACCTCAAGTGTGTCATCAAGTGACCCTTTAGGACAGCATGCAGGTTTTCATGTGTTCATTCCTCCCAGAGATTAGAATATTTTTGGTACTTTTAAAAATACTTTATTACTATTCTAATCATATATCGATTGATAAAAGATCACCTCCTCTTTTACCTCCTCCTTCTCATCTTTCACCTCCTTCACCTCCTCTTCCTCCTTCAGCACCTCCTCCTCCTCCACCTCTACCTCCTTCACCTCCTCCACCTCCTCTTCCTCCTTCAGCCCCTCCTCCTTCTGGGTGGCGAGGAGGGTGGTGGGGAGGTGGAAAATAGAGTAGAATTAGCCTATGCCAGTTTTAAGTTGGTGAGTGCACGGAACCAGTCGGTCAAGGGGAGCAATGAGAGCAAGGACCTGGGTCCCCAGTCTGAGTTTTTGGATGCGACTGGGAAGCCCATTTCGATCACTATGTGGCCCGTGGTCTCTTGGACTGTGGCCTTCTCCTCCAAAGAGGACTGGGATGACTTCCCGCTCTCCTTCCTCCTCCTCAAGACATGCTCCATCTGTTGTTCAGGCTCTTGTTGGGGGATCGCCGAGCCTTGCAGCTGGAGGAAGATCGAATGGGGTGAGTTGGTTGGGTGTCCTTGGGAAAGGCAGTCCCTTCCTGGCCCCTCCCAGCATACATGGGCTTTCAAGGAGGTGTTGCGTGGAGGTGGCCCAGAATGTCCCATGGGAAAGTTGCAGGTTGAGAGAAATCGGAAGGAGGGAAACCAAGAGTTAAGGATGGTTGGTCCCAGGGGACGCTGAAGGCAGCAGTCATGCTCATGGCTCACCGAGGGTGTGGTCCACACGGGGAACGGCTGATTCAGAAGGTCAGCGTCGTCGTCTGACATGACCATCACTGGCACACACTCGTTGAAATTCTCCTCCTTCATCTCCTCCTCCTTCTCCTTCACCTCCTCCTTCTTCACCTTCTCTTCCACCTTCACCTCCTCCTCCTTTAACTTCTCCATCACCTCCGCCTCCTTTACCTCCTCCTTCACCTCCTCTTTTACCTCCTCCTTCTCATCTTTCACCTCCTTCACCTCCTCTTCCTCCTTCAGCACCTCCTCCTCCTCCACCTCTACCTCCTTCACCTCCTCCACCTCCTCTTCCTCCTTCACCCCCTCCTCCTTTACCTCCTCCTCCTCCACCTCTTCCTCGTGCTTCACCTCCTCCTCCCCTTTATCTGCCTCCTCCCTCTTCTCCTCTTCCTCCTTCACCTCCTCGTCCTCCACATCTTCCGCCCCTACATCCTCCTCCTCCTCCTCCTCCTCCTCCTCCTCCATCTCCTCCGCCTCTTTCACCCCCTCCTCCTCCTCCTCCTCCTCCACCTCCTCCTCCTCCTCTTCCTCCCTCTCCTCCCCCTCTTTCACCTCCTCCTCCTCCTCCTCTTCCTCCTTCACCACCTCCTCCTTCATTCCCTCCTCTTTTTTCTCCTCCTCATCCTCCTTTGCCTCATCCTCCTGACCCTCCTCCTCCTCCTCTTCCTCCTTTTTCTCCTCAGCCTCCTCCTCCTCCTCCTTTGCTTCCACCTCTTGCTCATTCTCTTGCTCCTGCTCAGCTTCATTTCCTGTGGAAAGATCCCCAGGGTCACAGACAACCCAAGCCACGGGGGCCCCCTGGGGCAGATCTGGCTGGCTTCTGCCTCCCTGTACAGCCTTCCCTTCACACGCCCCCACCCACACCTCACCCCAAGCTAGATTCTCCCTCCTGGAGTCCCTGTCACTTACTCTTTGCGAGGGTGGTCAACACTTTGAGCTGAGCTCGGAGGTGGAGATTGTCTTCCTTGCTCTTTTTTAAAAGTTTCTAAAGGAAAGGGAAGAAGGGAGGGAGTGAGTGAGTGAGTGAGTGAGTGAGTGAGTGAGTGAGTGAGTGAGCGAGCAAGGAAGTCTGCTTCAGGTCTTCCTGCTCAAGGATACAGGGCCCCGCTCTCACTTGAAGTCTTTCGACTACGCAGTTATATTTCTTTCGCTGTTCTTTCAACTGTTTCCCGAGCTGGCGCTCCTTTTCGACGGCTAACAGTTGCAACGTGACCAGTTTTTGATGGAGCTTGTCTGCGCACTGCTGCATCAATCGAACATAGCAGTCTTCCAGAAGCAGCTGACTCCGGATCTCCCGGTTCTTCTTTCGCACCTGTGGGTATAAAGCTGGAAGTAAGGATGGGCAGCAGGGGCAGCCTGACTGTTAAGCACAGGTGACTGTCACACTCAGACTCCCTTGGCCAAGAAAACAATATATGGCACGGTCTGTTCCCCGCATAGGTCCTCATGGTCTTACTCTCAGGACCTAAGTAATGACACTCCCACCCACACACACCACCACGACCACCACTCAGGCCCTTGCCTCCGTGCCTGCCTCCCATCTCCCAGGAACCTTCCTCCCTGGCTTGAAGCTCCTGAATCTTGGTGGTGTGTGGTGAAGTTTACACTTCAACCCAGGGCTCAAACCCTGCTTTGTGCCCCCCCACCCCCCGCCCCGCGTGCCCCACCCCTCCCCCCATCTTTTTGACTCCATCGTGTTACTTACAACAGCCTTGACTGTGATGTCCAGGCCCGGCCTTAATATGACATAGAGACCTTTGCATCACCCTTCTCCCTTTCCCTAGTGGGAACTGCCATGGTTCTCCCTTGTGCTGGCCCCAAGCAACACCTCCCCCTTTCAGGCAGGAGCCGCACCCCCGCTGGAGTAGGGCCTACCTGGACGCTTAATTCCGCAAAGGTTTGTTCGAGAAGTTCTACTTCTTCTACAACCTGTTCTTTTCTGGCTTCTCCACTCTGGAAGACCCAAGTGGGTTGGTCAGGCAGAGCCCCCCCAGGCCCTTCCCTGAATGCCTCCTGCCCACCCCTATGCCCGTTATCCAAGTAGGGCTCTGGGCCATCGTTCCTGGTCCCTGCTTGCTGATGGAGGGGGAAGAGGGAAACAAAATTTCAAAACAACGCAGTCAATCAAGCAGAAGAGAAAACAGCAAGGACGGGTCGACAGGGGGGAACAAGAGAGACACCCCCACAGTGGGAATGCAGCCAGCGGCTCGTGCAGATCTGGCAGAGGGCATGGCACCTGCCCTGCCATTTCTCCCATTGGACAGTATTTTCCATTGGCAGCCCGAAAGGTCACCCTTCACCCCGGTCCCTTCATCTAAAGGGAGCAAAGAGGGCAGAGCCAACCAAGTCCAGGGAAAAGGGAGTCAAAGTGAGACCAGGTGTCCAGGGGTGGCAGGTCCCCTTGGCATGGTGCAAGAGAGATAAAGGGCCATTGCAAAGAGGCACATGAGCAGCACCACATGTCTTTGACTGCAGGGGTGCCCCTGCTCCATGGTGAGGCTTGGAATGTTGCACGTGAGAACAAAGGGGCCATTCCAAAGAGGGCCCCAGGCCAGTACCACACATGCCCCTGCCTGTAGGATTACACTGTCCCATTGCAAGGCCTTTATTTCTGGGGGGGAGGGGGGGGGGGACATGAATCCCTTGAATCAAGCCTATGAGAATGGGGTGGAACCCAATAGGGCCCCATCCACCCACCTAACCTTCTCCATTGTAAGACCTAGAACTAGACTTCTGATGAAGCGGCTCGCTTCCACAAAGGGGGCTACAGCTAAATGATCATGGCTTGTGGCAGATAAAAGCAATAAGGACCCTTGTTTCCTGAGGCCGCCCAGCATGCTGAGGGAAGCTCCTTAGGGCGCCCCAGCCCCGCGCCTCGTCCTAACTCAATCTCAAAGGCCAAACTTGCCCACTGAAGTGAAACACTGGAGGCCAGGACTGAGGCGGTGCGCCCCATGTCAGGCCAAGCAGAGCCCGAGCAGGTGGGGAAGCAGGAGCAGAGTTTGTGTGGGTGCCCTCCTCCTTCCACATTCCTAAATGTCCCAACAGCACCCCTTGAGCAGCTATGTGCTTGGGATGTCCTGCAGGGCAGAACTCACCCCAGTCAGCAGTTGGAAGTGTCGGGAAGTGGCGGTGTTCTGGCCACTGTCTCCGCGGTTGTTGTTTTTCCTCTGCTTCCTTTGTCCTGGGATTAGATCGTTGTCTTTCTCGAACTTGTTGAGCTGCAGAAAAGCAAAGCAACAGCTGCTTCAGCCTGCTTGTTCCCCTCCCACTGACACAAGTTCTCTTGCACTGGTCTCCATGGGAGGAACCCAGTGGGCTACCCAGGAGGATGGTGCTTGTCCCCAGGAGGGAAGCCCCAGAGGTTCCTGGGCCGGAGTCCACAGGAGTTCCCGGAGGGCAGCAGCTGCTGGGTGAGACCGGCTCAAGACTTGGGTGGGTCTGGAAAGGGCTGGGGGGTTCATCAGCCAGCGGCCACACACTGACCACTGATGGGTCATCCTAGGGCCTTGGGCTAGACCCAGGAAACCAGGTCCCAGCACTTTTTTCTTACCATTTCCCTGGCTCTAGCGATCTGTTCTTTCATCTCTTCATTGGCATGGAACACCACCGGGGGTGTGGGGTCGGGGCCTCATCTCTCCTTCCTGTGCTTCTCCATGAGGATTTGTCCTCAAGGACGGCAGTACTGAGAGAGGGTGCCCCAAGAGGCCGAGGCCACGCATTTATAGAGGGGGCCCGTGGGTGTGGCCCAGGTTCTGCAACCCCATTGGCCAGTGAGAATTCCAAAGCCCCCTGGGGCCCCTGTTTCCATGTCCTACAGCCCTGTACAGAGAACAGGGACATCACAATGGAGGCTGCAACCACTGCTGCTCAGGCAGCACTTGGGCCTGGGGGAAGCTCCCCATCCCCACGCCAGGAGCCCCCAGCACTCCCCCTTCCCCAACATGGCTCTGAATGGCAAGACAAAGAGTGGGAAAGGAGCGTCCTCAGAGAGAAAGTGCCCGACTCCATGCCCTGACCCTTCCCGCCTTGCCAGAGTTCAGGCCACCACATTCTCAATCCCAGAATTCATATCAGAGATGCCTAACCTTAAGCCCTGAACTGCATTTCTGCCCTCTCCATATGGGTGTCTAACATTTTCATTCGTACCTCTGCTGAAGAGTGAAACCATGAGACAGAACACTGACTGATAGGAGCCTTTCAGGCTTCTGAATCTGAAATATCAGCCCCTCTGTGGGCAGCAAGGGTTGTTCTCGTTGCATGATGGTTTTCAAGAGAAGAACCCCGTGGATGGTCAAAGTGCTAGGGTCTGTGATCGAAGGAACGAGTGCAACACAAATGTGAAAGTTGCACAGAGCTTGCTTTCCTGCCAAGCAGAGAGTCCGGATGCTGATCGATCAAGTGACCAGGGTCTTCTCCCCAGAGAGAGAACCAGACCCTACCTCTCTGCGCCCCTTTTAGACCCCGAACCTGAACTGTCCACCGACCTATTCCCTGTTGGCTGGGCCTCGGGGCAATCAGGGACTTTGTGGCTCGGGATTGGCTGCCTTGGCTGGGTCTATTCATTCAGCGATTTCCTTCTCTCCACTGTGGGTCCCTCATCGGCAGAACTTGGTAGTCATTCCAGCTGGGTGGGCTTAGGTGGGCCCTCTCACAAACACGGGGCCAGCACAGCTCCAAGGACGCGAGGACAAGCTTTGCCTACTGAAGGCCTGGATTTGATCCCCAGACCACCTGGTACCCTGAGCATCCCAGAAGCAACCCCTGAGCACCCTGCCTGGAGAAGCACCTGAGCACCGTTGGGTGGGAACCTTAAGCAAAGCACATCCCAGAATAGAGGACCGTATCCACCCTGGGATACAGCAAGAGGCAGGAAATCGGTGACTGTACATTGTGTGCCTGTGGGTAGGCTTCAGAACTGTTGTAGCCACTCAGCAGCTCTCCAGCTCCAATGGACCCTAAGAGACATCCAATATCCCCCGGGAGCCCTGGCCTCCACCCCCACATCCAGGGAACAGTGACATCCCATGGAGGCCGCACCCACTCTAGCTGGACCTGAGGGAAGCTCCCCAGCCCCACCCCAGGTTCCCCGGCCCTCCTCTTTCCCAACATGGGACCTCTGAACGCCTGTGGTAGAGTGGGCAAGGCGTGTTCTCGGAGAGAGAGAGAGAGAGAGAGAGAGAGAGAGAGAGAGAGAGATCTATTCTTCTAGGCCCTGACCCTTCCCTCTGGGCCCTAGTTCAGTACAGGAGCGGAGCTGGTACTGGAGGTGGTTCCTCTCCTCACACATGTTGAGGAGAAAGTGGGGAGGCAGGTGAAGCCCTGATTCTAGGTCAACTTTGCCCTGCTTGTTCGCTAGTTTGGAAGGAACTGAAGTGAATGAACCTAGAACTGATGGGATGTTTTGCAACCTATGAACCCCACAAGAGGGCTTGGCTCATCCAAATGCATGTGAAATCTCTTGATTATTCAATTCTTAAACATTGTTTTCACCAAGTGGCAGGACTGCGCCACGGATGCTGAATTTGGGCCACACAGAGGTTCATTACACCGGTCTGAGTATATTTTGACTTTTTTCCTAGTGAAACGAATTAAAATAATAATCATCACTCTGCTGGTGCCTCAAACTGATCGTTCATGATCTTGATGAAGAAGTCTGAGGCATGAGGCTCTTCGGTTTGAGGCTCTTCGTGTTCCTAGAACGAACAGACGCCATTGGGCTACACTAGCACGGGACAGGGAGAGATGGAGACGTTACAGGCGCCCGCTCGAGCAAATCGACGGTTCATGGGAAGTCAAATGATCAAGTGATGCTAGTGACTGATATAATGTAAGCTATTTATTAATTAAAAAGCAAATTTAGATTGTTCTGTTTTGTCTAGCGTTGATTTTTTATTGGAAGATTTAATTTTCCCAACATTGATCTTTTTTTGATATTTTTTGTGAATATAATGTAATTCTTGATGGATTTGAGATCTATTGTTGGGAATTTTGAGAAAATTTGTTCTGATTTTCGTTTTGTTTTATTTACATAAGTTATATCGGATCACGGTGAGATACAGTTACAAACTTGCATGACTGCATTTAAGTCGTACTATTTCCAAGCACCCGTCCCTCCGTCATTGCACATTTTCCACCATCATTGTTCCCAGTGTCCCACCCTCCACCCCCACCCCATCCCACTCCCTGCCTCTGTGGCAGGTAAAATCCTTCTCTCTCTCTCTCTCTCTCTCTCTCTCTCTCTCTCTCTCTCTCTCTCTCATTTTGGGCATTATGATTTGCAATGCAGTTACTAGAGGACATCATGTTTGGTCCTTAGTCTACTTTCTGCACACATCTCCCACCCTGGTCATCCCTCCAATCATCATTTACTTAGTAGTTCTGTGCGGGAGAGTGATCCTTGAACACAGAGGGTTCCTAGTGAAGTTCATGAAAAGTCTTTTTTTTTTCTGTCATCGTTCTTGGTCGTGCCCTGTGGTACTCCTGGGCTCCTCTCTCTGTGATGCTTAAGGTCGCTCTATAGTGTTCAGGGGACCATGACTAAGTTCAGGGCTCCTGCGAGTAAAGCAGGGATTGTAGCTTTTTCCGTCCTTGTCCTGGCTCTGCCTGTGTGTTTGTCTGCTTCTGGGGATCCAACCTAGGCCTTCATTCTAGGAAGTATGGGCTCTAACACTGAGCCACATTCCCCATTTTGCTGAGAAATCTTTGGTGCTGCTTGAGAACACTCCCCCACCGAGACCCCATTTAGTAGCACAGATATCAGAGATATCAGATGGGGCTCCTGAAACCGCTAAAGGGTGTGTTTGGCAGAAACTTCTAGAAAAGCAGGTGCCATGGGGCCAAGTTCATCTTGCAATTCATTGGTCACATTAGTGCTCAGTATTCATGCACTTGGGTCGGCCATGTTGGCCGCTTGTAAGGCGAACGCCCGGCTGGAGCGATAGCACAGCGGTAGGGCGTTCGCCTTACAAGTGGCCAACATGGCCGACCCGAGTTCGATTCCTCCGCCCCTCTCGGAGAGCCCGGCAAGCTACCGAGAGTATTCGATATGCCAGAGACAGTAACAACAAAGTCTCCAATGGAGACGTTACTGGGCCCGCTCGAGCAAATCGACGATCAACGGGAGGGCCTTTACCTTTACCTTATTCATGCACAGGGCTAGGTGTTGTTGGGAATCATGTGGTCATGAGGATGGTGAGGGGAGTCTGCCTCGGAACTTCCCCCAAAATCAGTGATCCCCTCAGATTATTAAGGAACTATTTGAATTTAGGGGGTAGGAAGGAGCCACATCTGATGGTGCTCATGGGTTACTCCTGGCTCTGTGCTCATGAGTTACTCTTTTGACTCGTTTTTCTCTTTTTTTTCTTTTTTGTTCTTTGCTTTTTGGGTGACACCTGGCAATGCACAGGGGTTACTCCTAGTTCTGCTCTCAGGAATCACCCCTGGCGGTGGTGCTCAGGGTCCCATATGGGATGCTGGGAATCGAACCCGGGTTGACCATGTGCAAGGCAAATGCCCTACCCGCTGTGCTATTGCTCCAGCCCCTCACGAATTGCTCTTGACGGTGATCAGGGAACTTTATGCAGTGTCAGGAATCAAACCTTTGATTCAAGGCCAGCAACTAAACGTCTCTTCTATGCCCCACCCACAACTTGACTATGCCCGCGGCTTAGAAATCCGGGAAGCTACATTGCAAAGAAACAAAGATACATGTAAACATCTCAAAAGGTTCTCACCTAAAGAAGAAAACTTGTAACTGTATAGTGATGGATGGGAGTTGACTATTGGTGACTCATCCTAAAGTATTCTGTGTGTGTGTGTGTGTGTGTGTGTGTGTGTGTGTGTGTGTATCACTGTAGCACTCTCCTCTGATTGTTCATTGATTTGCTCGAGTGAGCACGAGGAAAGTCTCCCTGTGAGTCTTGGTGTATATGTATATATCATTATGTATATGTATATATAAATTGCATCACATAATATGCAATGGTAAGTGTTAATTATTACCATCAACCAAATTACAGCACTTTGCACCAGAGTTCCTACCAAACAAGGAAAAAAGAAATAAGGAAAGGAAAGACAGTATAGGTGTTAAACAAGGCACTTGTTGGATTGAATTGAAGTAGACAGATTTAACCGGAAGGCCAGAGCAGTTGAGAGGATAGATCATTTGGGAGAGAGGTAATAATTGTACCGTACAGATAGGCATGTGAGTTTGAGGACTGGGTGAGTTCAAGGAGAAAGGAGGTGTGGAGGGTAGAATACAAGTCAAAAGTCGAAAATACATAATTTTCAAAGTTTTAACAGCTTTCTCTGTACCATGAGATTTCCTACACTATTGAACGCTTGTACCGACCCAAGGTATTCTTCTCATTTCACTGCCAATAAAAGATATAAACATATTTTCAGGCCTAGGTGGCAGAAAAGTGTACACTGTCTAAGAGATAGGTGTTAGAGCATTCTAGGATTGAAATCCAGTCATGAACAACTCTGTAACTGTGTGCCACTGAGAGATTCAGTATAAGAAATTCCAAACATCATGGAGAAAATCCTATGACTCATTTCCATATTGTAGCATCGTGAATAGTTTTACAGCTTAAAAAAAATGTTTTCAGGATTAGGTCCAGAGAGATCGTACAGGGGTGAAAGCACTTGCCTGGGAAATAACCAACCCAGGTTCAATTTCAGGCACGACAAATGGTCCCAAAAGCTCCGCCAGGCGTGATCCTTGAGCCAAGAGCCAGAAGTAAGACTTAAGCATTGTTAGCTGTGGAGCAAATACCAAAAGCAAACGAAAATCATTTTCAGAAACATCATTTCAACGATCTTCATTGATCGTAGAGTCAATACTCTGAGAACGAGGTTTCATTATTCCCATTTGACAATTGACGGCATGAGGTCTACTCAGGCAGGTAAACGAGCTAAGGTCACACCAAACTAGAAGCCACCCCAAACACCGGACCGCATGTCAAGTGCTTTTGCACTGAGTCAGTCTCACAATCTCTCCCAGAAAAGCTTTGAGGTGGAAAAGGAGCCCAAAGGCGTGTTCTTGTTCTCACGTGCCTCGGGTTCCAAAGGGGAAACATGAAAAGAGGCATACAAAATAGACTGTGACCTTGGTCTCAAATAGTTTAATGGATTTGATACCACAAAATATGGTGAAATGTCCACTACTATTGTCAGGATGAAGTGGAGATCTCTTTCTACAGGGGATGGGAGCATCTCTCCGAAGCGGCAATCCTGAGCTGAGAACATGCTGGCCAAGAAAACAAGCAAAGGAAAAGTTCCTGGCCATCGTGGAAGAACTCGAATATCTGAGGATCGACCAGGAGCGGGTGCGTTTGGACTAGAGGGAGAAAGAGAGTGAAAAGGGACGGCAGAGAGAGAAGCAGAAGCCTTTGCCCCAAACTCTCTTTTCTTCGAACCTAGCCATGCTCTTTTGCGTAGAATTCATCCAACTGCCCCTTACATCTTCTTGAAGTGTCAAGAAAAAACAAGGACCAGTCCAGAGATGCTGATTCTGAGCCTCCTATTTTGGCCATTTTTGTATGTGAGGAGCACTGCTGGGGGTGCTCGGTGGACCATTTGGTACCAGGGAACCAACTGAGGCTCCTGCGTGTGGATATGTGCTCCAGAACTTTGCGGTATCTCCAGGACTCTGGAATCTAATATTTTCTAGGAGTAGGTTTGCCAGAGAAACACTAAGAGATTCTGGAAATGTATCACACTAACTCTTTCTCCTTTTCATCTGCAAGCTGGCGTTGGTAGGGGAGACATTGTTTGCGGCTGAGAACTACTGAGTCAAGACAGCATGGTGCTTTCTTTGAGGGAACACACGCTCCTTCCATACTCAATCCATCTTGAGGTGGAGAGGATGGGGCCATTGCAATGCCATATGCTCCAAAATACGAAGGGAGAAACCTACTCTTTTTAGTTCCACAGCAGCCGAGTTTATGGACTAAGTCCTTGGTTTCTTAGAAATGAACCGACAGAGGTTACAACTGCAAAATCACTTGAGGTCAAGTGGAAGTCAATTGATTCAGAGCACCTGCCAGCAGGATTGTTGCCCTAACAAACTCTCGTTTCAGGAGGCAGGAGTTTGGGCTTGGTTTTTCTAGAAGGGCGAAAGCTGAAATCTGAACACTCGAAGCAGTCTTCTGGAGCCATAGCCACAAAGTCTCGATGGACAAGGAGCATGGCCAGGCCTCAGGGGAGACATAATTTCACATCCCCGCAAACTGTGCATGCGGCTTTCTACCAAGAAACTAATTTTGATGAAATCTGCTATCCGCACCTGGCTGTCCTCGCCAGGGACCTTTGAGGGGCGCGGGTTGAGTTTCCCTTCCCGCCCAGACCAGAGCCCCGGCAGCTGAAAAACCCCAGAAGCCTCCACAACCATGCTGAGACCACTCTCCACACGCATGAAGGTACCGGCAGAGGAACAAAGGCATGCGCGTCCCGGGGCCGAGATCTCCAAGCCTGCTCGGATTGGGACTGAGCATCCTCCACCCAGACCCTCGAAATTCCAGTAGGCAGGGGTCACACCCACCAAGTGGCCCCCTCGCTCCGGGTAATCCCATCAACGGCCAAGACCCAGAGACTATAAAACCCAGCTCCCGGAAGCATCTGATTATCTCATTCCTACTTTGGACAAACTGGCAGGCTACCGAATGTAACCTGCCCACAGGGCAGAGTCTGGCAAACTCCCCGTGGCGTCCTTAATATGCCAAATACCAATAACAATGATGGGTCTCATTCTCCTAACTCTGAAGGAGCCTTGAATGTGGCACAATTAAAAAAAAAAAAAATCTCAGGGCTAGGATGAAGGAGACGTTACTGGGGCCTGCTGGAGGCAATCGGCAAACAACAGGATGGTCGTGATTGTGATTCTTTTCTTTTTGTATTTTTGAGCCACACCCTGTGTTGCTAAGGATGGCTCCTGGCTCTGCAATCTGGTGGTGCTCAGGGATGGCTCTGGGTGGTGCTCAGGGATCTCTCATGAAGCTGCACTCAGAAATCATTCCGAGCTGTGCTCGGGGGGCAGGGACCACACCGGGTTCCAGTCAGGGCTGTGCAAGACAAATGCCCTGTGAGCTGTGCTCTGGCTCGGGCCCTATCTTAGATTCTTCTTCCCTCAGATGCAACAAAGTAGAGCAGCGCGGGTGGCGGGGGTGTTCTGGTGTCTCTGAGCCAACAAGGTTTCTAAGGTTGGTCCATGTGGTTCCATGTGTCCATACTTGACTCTCCTTTCCTGCTCTCCTGTGTGCTTTGCTAGCTCCACCCTGAGATGTGTTTCTCCATGCTCACAGCAAACATTGGTTTCCAAAACAAGAGAAGAGCAACTCGAGCTGACCGTGTGTGAGCCTGAATTCTGGTTCCTCCGGAAAAGGCAGGAACCTTTTAGAAACTGTTGTATCTTTGAGCACTTGGAGAGGGCGCTGGCGTGGACTGGAAGGTGCAGGGTTTCCTAAGGGACCAAGTCGGGGCATTGGCTCCTTGAGGGCCAAGGAGGCCAGCGTGTGCTGAGCTGTCTCATATGCCAGCTGGCCAGGATCAGTTTGGACTGTGCGGTGTGTCTGGCACCGGGTGCGTGGGAGCAGAGGCCCCCCCACCCCACCCCCACCCCCCAGACGGAAGCACACAGCCAGCCGAGCCCCCTGAGGTCCAGTGGATTCAGTGCGCGGATCGGGGCTTCCTCGTCCTGGCCGAGTACCGTGCATTGGGTTGCAGTTCCCTGACCGCGTGACACGCCCCTCTCTTCTGCTGTCGCTGCACTGACTCGGGGGGTCCCACAGACACTCCATGTGGTGCTCCTGCTCTGGCCATGGTGCTCATTGAAGGGAGAGCTGGTTTTCCTTTAGAGGTCCCCAGATAGCAGCCGTGCCAGGCCCGGCTAGGAATGTGGGGGCACTGCTGGGGGTCAGACCCACAGCCTGGGATGCTGCGGCCAGAGCAGGCGCTCCTGTGGCCGAGCCACGCCCAGGCCCCCAAATCACCTGTTTATCCTCTTGCCACGTGAAGGACATTTGTGTGGATTCCAGTGGACAGCTACAAATCAAACCAAGAAGGGGGTGGATGATAATTGTTATTCTTATTAATTTTATTTTTTATTTCATATTTTATATTTTTATTTTATTTATATTTTTTCATTTATTTACATTTATTAATTGTGATTTATTATTTTTCTATTTCTCTTTATTTCTTTATTCATTGTTTTGATATGTTATTATTTATTCATTCATTATTTTTCATTAATTACTACATTTATATTTAATTCATATCTATGTATTTTAACATATATGATACGTAATATGATCGTGTATCATATTATATTGATTATAACATATTGTTTAATTTAATATATTAATATTGTAAAATTTTAATATTGATATTATTAGTATAATAATTAGTATATTTATTATATTTACATTTCTATTGAACTCCGTTGCTCTTTGTTGGAGCAACGTTGTGGAAGAGAAAACCTTGTCTTCGTTTTTAGAGAAACCTAGCACCGATTTATTCATACCCAAAAATGAGTGACAGATAGAAGTTCAAACCAATCTCCAACTGGTCCTAATGGCTCTGCCGTTCATATTTGTTCAAATGAAAGAGTCTGTCTTTTATGCTGACTTTCAGAATACCAGACATTGTCCTTTTGGGTCAGGGTTCCTCCAAAGCCTGCTAAGACGGCCCCAGGGCAACTGCTAGTAATTCTCAGCAGCTGGGATGGAAAGATTGAATGACTGAATGCTGCGGGACCCTCAGCACCACTGTGGAGGTGCTCAGGGGGCTCGAGAGCTGTTCTTGGGACTAAGCTGTCCTGGAAATCGAACCCAATCACCTTCTGGGCAACTAATACTATCAATTGCTATATTTCTTTAAGAACTGTAAAATGTTGTCCATTTCTATAACTCTTTCCGATCCTCCACATCCTCACCAGATTCTGTCTTTTTGATGAACGTCATCGGGTGGGTTTAAAACCTCTCTTTGAGATCAATTTGCTTGGAACTCCTGATTCGTGTTGAGCATCTTTTTCATGCGTGTCATGGGACTTGATAGGCAGCCTTTAGTACAATCGATTCAAACCCGTCGCCTATTTTGGAGGCATGCCTGGTGGAACTTGAGAGCCATTCACAGCACTGCACTTGGGGTCACTATAGCTAGTGCTCAGGGGACCATGTGATGCTGAGGATCAAACAGGATTGGACACATGCACGAAAAGTGTCTTAACCTCTCGGATACTTCTCCGGTACCGTTTGGAAAGGTGGATGTTGTAGTGCTAGAAAGTCTGGTGGTGTGGTGGGACTCCGAATTTCTTTCCCCCCAGTGCTTGAGTGACCGTGAAAGGCAAGGATTGTGTGTGGGCCCCTGTATCCTAGGCATCTCCTCCAGCCATTTCAGCTCTCTTCGCAGAGCACATATTTTCATTTGAAAATGACTATATCGAACAAAACTCTTTTAAAGTAAGGTTTCATATTATACTTTACTAATCATTAGAACGATCATTTATACGCAGCCCTAAAAATGTTGAGGATTCTGGGGCTGGAGCACTAGTGCAGCCTGGAGGGCGTTTGCCCTCCACGCAGCCAACCCCAGCTAGATTGCCAGCGTCCCGTAGGGTCCCCTGAGCACCGCCAGGAGTAAATCCTCAGTGCACATCCAGGAGGAACCCTCGAGCATCGCCGGGTGTGACCCAAAAAGAAAACCAAAATGTTCAGAATTCTGTCCACATCCAAACCTCAAGTGTGTCATCAAGTGACCCTTTAGGACAGCATGCAGGTTTTCATGTGTTCATTCCTCCCAGAGATTAGAATATTTTTGGTACTTTTAAAAATACTTTATTACTATTCTAATCATATATCGATTGATAAAAGATCACCTCCTCTTTTACCTCCTCCTTCTCATCTTTCACCTCCTTCACCTCCTCTTCCTCCTTCAGCACCTCCTCCTCCTCCACCTCTACCTCCTTCACCTCCTCCACCTCCTCTTCCTCCTTCAGCCCCTCCTCCTTCTGGGTGGCGAGGAGGGTGGTGGGGAGGTGGAAAATAGAGTAGAATTAGCCTAAGCCAGTTTTAAGTTGGTGAGTGCACGGAACCAGTCGGTCAAGGGGAGCAATGAGAGCAAGGACCTGGGTCCCCAGTCTGAGTTTTTGGATGCGACTGGGAAGCCCATTTCGATCACTATGTGGCCCGTGGTCTCTTGGACTGTGGCCTTCTCCTCCAAAGAGGACTGGGATGACTTCCCGCTCGCCTTCCTCCTCCTCAAGACATGCTCCATCTGTTGTTCAGGCTCTTGTTGGGGGATCGCCGAGCCTTGCAGCTGGAGGAAGATCGAATGGGGTGAGTTGGTTGGGTGTCCTTGGGAAAGGCAGTCCCTTCCTGGCCCCTCCCAGCATACATGGGCTTTCAAGGAGGTGTTGCGTGGAGGTGGCCCAGAATGTCCCATGGGAAAGTTGCAGGTTGAGAGAAATCGGAAGGAGGGAAACCAAGAGTTAAGGATGGTTGGTCCCAGGGGACGCTGAAGGCAGCAGTCATGCTCATGGCTCACCGAGGGTGTGGTCCACACGGGGAACGGCTGATTCAGAAGGTCAGCGTCGTCGTCTGACATGACCATCACTGGCACACACTCGTTGAGATTCTCCTCCTTCATCTCCTCCTCCTTCTCCTTCACCTCCTCCTTCTTCACCTTCTCTTCCACCTTCACCTCCTCCTCCTTTAACTTCTCCATCACCTCCGCCTCCTTTACCTCCTCCTTCACCTCCTCTTTTACCTCCTCCTTCTCATCTTTCACCTCCTTCACCTCCTCTTCCTCCTTCAGCACCTCCTCCTCCTCCACCTCTACCTCCTTCACCTCCTCCACCTCCTCTTCCTCCTTCACCCCCTCCTCCTTTACCTCCTCCTCCTCCACCTCTTCCTCGTGCTTCACCTCCTCCTCCCCTTTATCTGCCTCCTCCCTCTTCTCCTCTTCCTCCTTCACCTCCTCGTCCTCCACATCTTCCGCCCCTACATCCTCCTCCTCCTCCTCCTCCTCCATCTCCTCCGCCTCTTTCACCCCCTCCTCCTCCTCCTCCTCCTCCACCTCCTCCTCCTCCTCTTCCTCCCTCTCCTCCCCCTCTTTCACCTCCTCCTCCTCCTCCTCTTCCTCCTTCACCACCTCCTCCTTCATTCCCTCCTCTTTTTTCTCCTCCTCATCCTCCTTTGCCTCATCCTCCTGACCCTCCTCCTCCTCCTCTTCCTCCTTTTTCTCCTCAGCCTCCTCCTCCTCCTCCTTTGCTTCCACCTCTTGCTCATTCTCTTGCTCCTGCTCAGCTTCATTTCCTGTGGAAAGATCCCCAGGGTCACAGACAACCCAAGCCACGGGGGCCCCCTGGGGCAGATCTGGCTGGCTTCTGCCTCCCTGTACAGCCTTCCCTTCACACGCCCCCACCCACACCTCACCCCAAGCTAGATTCTCCCTCCTGGAGTCCCTGTCACTTACTCTTTGCGAGGGTGGTCAACACTTTGAGCTGAGCTCGGAGGTGGAGATTGTCTTCGTTGCTCTTTTTTAAAAGTTTCTAATGGAAAGGGAAGAAGGGAGGGAGTGAGTGAGTGAGTGAGTGAGTGAGTGAGTGAGTGAGTGAGTGAGCGAGCAAGGAAGTCTGCTTCAGGTCTTCCTGCTCAACGATACAGGGCCCCGCTCTCACTTGAAGTCTTTCGACTACGCAGTTATATTTCTTTCGCTGTTCTTTCAACTGTTTCCCGAGCTGGCGCTCCTTTTCGACGGCTAACAGTTGCAACGTGACCAGTTTTTGATGGAGCTTGTCTGCGCACTGCTGCATCAATCGAACATAGCAGTCTTCCAGAAGCAGCTGACTCCGGATCTCCTGGTTCTTCTTTCGCACCTGTGGGTATAAAGCTGGAAGTAAGGATGGGCAGCAGGGGCAGCCTGACTGTTAAGCACAGGTGACTGTCACACTCAGACTCCCTTGGCCAAGAAAACAATATATGGCACGGTCTGTTCCCCGCATAGGTCCTCATGGTCTTACTCTCAGGACCTAAGTAATGACACTCCCACCCACACACACCACCACGACCACCACTCAGGCCCTTGCCTCCGTGCCTGCCTCCCATCTCCCAGGAACCTTCCTCCCTGGCTTGAAGCTCCTGAATCTTGGTGGTGTGTGGTGAAGTTTACACTTCAACCCAGGGCTCAAACCCTGCTTTGTGCCCCCCCACCCCCCGCCCCGCGTGCCCCACCCCTCCCCCCATCTTTTTGACTCCATCGTGTTACTTACAACAGCCTTGACTGTGATGTCCAGGCCCGGCCTTAATATGACATAGAGACCTTTGCATCACCCTTCTCCCTTTCCCTAGTGGGAACTGCCATGGTTCTCCCTTGTGCTGGCCCCAAGCAACACCTCCCCCTTTCAGGCAGGAGCCGCACCCCCGCTGGAGTAGGGCCTACCTGGACGCTTAATTCCGCAAAGGTTTGTTCGAGAAGTTCTACTTCTTCTACAACCTGTTCTTTTCTGGCTTCTCCACTCTGGAAGACCCAAGTGGGTTGGTCAGGCAGAGCCCCCCCCAGGCCCTTCCCTGAATGCCTCCTGCCCACCCCTATGCCCGTTATCCAAGTAGGGCTCTGGGCCATCGTTCCTGGTCCCTGCTTGCTGATGGAGGGGGAAGAGGGAAACAAAATTTCAAAACAACGCAGTCAATCAAGCAGAAGAGAAAACAGCAAGGACGGGTCGACAGGGGGGAACAAGAGAGACACCCCCACAGTGGGAATGCAGCCAGCGGCTCGTGCAGATCTGGCAGAGGGCATGGCACCTGCCCTGCCATTTTTCCCATTGGACAGTATTTTCCATTGCAGCCCGAAAGGTCACCCTTCACCCCGGTCCTTCATCTAAAGGGAGCAAAGAGGGCAGAGCCAACCAAGTCCAGGGAAAAGGGAGTCAAAGTGAGACCAGGTGTCCAGGGGTGGCAGGTCCCCTTGGCATGGTGCAAGAGAGAATAAAGGGGCCATTGCAAAGAGGCACATGAGCAGCACCACATGTCTTTGACTGCAGGGTGCCCCTGCTCCATGGTGAGGCTTGGAATGTTGCACGTGAGAACAAAGGGGCCATTCCAAAGAGGGCCCCAGGCCAGTACCACACATGCCCCTGCCTGTAGGATTACACTGTCCCATTGCAAGGCCTTTATTTCTGGGGGGGAGGGGGGGGACATGAATCCCTTGAATCAAGCCTATGAGAATGGGGTGGAACCCAATAGGGCCCCATCCACCCACCTAACCTTCTCCATTGTAAGACCTAGAACTAGACTTCTGATGAAGCGGCTCGCTTCCACAAAGGGGGCTACAGCTAAATGATCATGGCTTGTGGCAGATAAAAGCAATAAGGACCCTTGTTTCCTGAGGCCGCCCAGCATGCTGAGGGAAGCTCCTTAGGGCGCCCCAGCCCCGCGCCTCGTCCTAACTCAATCTCAAAGGCCAAACTTGCCCACTGAAGTGAAACACTGGAGGCCAGGACTGAGGCGGTGCGCCCCATGTCAGGCCAAGCAGAGCCCGAGCAGGTGGGGAAGCAGGAGCAGAGTTTGTGTGGGTGCCCTCCTCCTTCCACATTCCTAAATGTCCCAACAGCACCCCTTGAGCAGCTATGTGCTTGGGATGTCCTGCAGGGCAGAACTCACCCCAGTCAGCAGTTGGAAGTGTCGGGAAGTGGCGGTGTTCTGGCCACTGTCTCCGCGGTTGTTGTTTTTCCTCTGCTTCCTTTGTCCTGGGATTAGATCGTTGTCTTTCTCGAACTTGTTGAGCTGCAGAAAAGCAAAGCAACAGCTGCTTCAGCCTGCTTGTTCCCCTCCCACTGACACAAGTTCTCTTGCACTGGTCTCCATGGGAGGAACCCAGTGGGCTACCCAGGAGGATGGTGCTTGTCCCCAGGAGGGAAGCCCCAGAGGTTCCTGGGCCGGAGTCCACAGGAGTTCCCGGAGGGCAGCAGCTGCTGGGTGAGACCGGCTCAAGACTTGGGTGGGTCTGGAAAGGGCTGGAGGGTTCATCAGCCAGCGGCCACACACTGACCACTGATGGGTCATCCTAGGGCCTTGGGCTAGACCCAGGAACCAGGTCCCAGCACTTTTTTCTTACCATTTCCCTGGCTCTAGCGATCTGTTCTTTCATCTCTTCATTGGCATGGAACACCACCGGGGGTGGGGGTCGGGGCCTCATCTCCTTCCTGTGCTTCTCCATGAGGATTTGTCCTCAAGGACGGCAGTACTGAGAGAGGGTGCCCCAAGAGGCCGAGGCCACGCATTTATAGAGGGGGCCCGTGGGTGTGGCCCAGGTTCTGCAACCCCATTGGCCAGTGAGAATTCCAAAGCCCCCTGGGGCCCCTGTTTCCATGTCCTACAGCCCTGTACAGAGAACAGGGACATCACAATGGAGGCTGCAACCACTGCTGCTCAGGCAGCACTTGGGCCTGGGGGAAGCTCCCCATCCCCACGCCAGGAGCCCCAGCACTCCCCCTTCCCCAACATGGCTCTGAATGGCAAGACAAAGAGTGGGAAAGGAGCGTCCTCAGAGAGAAAGTGCCCGACTCCATGCCCTGACCCTTCCCGCCTTGCCAGAGTTCAGGCCACCACATTCTCAATCCCAGAATTCATATCAGAGATGCCTAACCTTAAGCCCTGAACTGCATTTCTGCCCTCTCCATATGGGTGTCTAACATTTTCATTCGTACCTCTGCTGAAGAGTGAAACCATGAGACAGAACACTGACTGATAGGAGCCTTTCAGGCTTCTGAATCTGAAATATCAGCCCCTCTGTGGGCAGCAAGGGTTGTTCTCGTTGCATGATGGTTTTCAAGAGAAGAACCCCGTGGATGGTCAAAGTGCTAGGGTCTGTGATCGAAGGAACGAGTGCAACACAAATGTGAAAGTTGCACAGAGCTTGCTTTCCTGCCAAGCAGAGAGTCCGGATGCTGATCGATCAAGTGACCAGGGTCTTCTCCCCAGAGAGAGAACCAGACCCTACCTCTCTGCGCCCCTTTTAGACCCCGAACCTGAACTGTCCACCGACCTATTCCCTGTTGGCTGGGCCTCGGGGCAATCAGGGACTTTGTGGCTCGGGATTGGCTGCCTTGGCTGGGTCTATTCATTCAGCGATTTCCTTCTCTCCACTGTGGGTCCCTCATCGGCAGAACTTGGTAGTCATTCCAGCTGGGTGGGCTTAGGTGGGCCCTCTCACAAACACGGGGCCAGCACAGCTCCAAGGACGCGAGGACAAGCTTTGCCTACTGAAGGCCTGGATTTGATCCCCAGACCACCTGGTACCCTGAGCATCCCAGAAGCAACCCCTGAGCACCCTGCCTGGAGAAGCACCTGAGCACCGTTGGGTGGGAACCTTAAGCAAAGCACATCCCAGAATAGAGGACCGTATCCACCCTGGGATACAGCAAGAGGCAGGAAATCGGTGACTGTACATTGTGTGCCTGTGGGTAGGCTTCAGAACTGTTGTAGCCACTCAGCAGCTCTCCAGCTCCAATGGACCCTAAGAGACATCCAATATCCCCCGGGAGCCCTGGCCTCCACCCCCACATCCAGGGAACAGTGACATCCCATGGAGGCCGCACCCACTCTAGCTGGACCTGAGGGAAGCTCCCCAGCCCCACCCCAGGTTCCCCGGCCCTCCTCTTTCCCAACATGGGACCTCTGAACGCCTGTGGTAGAGTGGGCAAGGCGTGTTCTCGGAGAGAGAGAGAGAGAGAGAGAGAGAGAGAGAGAGAGAGATCTATTCTTCTAGGCCCTGACCCTTCCCTCTGGGCCCTAGTTCAGTACAGGAGCGGAGCTGGTACTGGAGGTGGTTCCTCTCCTCACACATGTTGAGGAGAAAGTGGGGAGGCAGGTGAAGCCCTGATTCTAGGTCAACTTTGCCCTGCTTGTTCGCTAGTTTGGAAGGAACTGAAGTGAATGAACCTAGAACTGATGGGATGTTTTGCAACCTATGAACCCCACAAGAGGGCTTGGCTCATCCAAATGCATGTGAAATCTCTTGATTATTCAATTCTTAAACATTGTTTTCACCAAGTGGCAGGACTGCGCCACGGATGCTGAATTTGGGCCACACAGAGGTTCATTACACCGGTCTGAGTATATTTTGACTTTTTTCCTAGTGAAACGAATTAAAATAATAATCATCACTCTGCTGGTGCCTCAAACTGATCGTTCATGATCTTGATGAAGAAGTCTGAGGCATGAGGCTCTTCGGTTTGAGGCTCTTCGTGTTCCTAGAACGAACAGACGCCATTGGGCTACACTAGCACGGGACAGGGAGAGATGGAGACGTTACAGGCGCCCGCTCGAGCAAATCGACGGTTCATGGGAAGTCAAATGATCAAGTGATGCTAGTGACTGATATAATGTAAGCTATTTATTAATTAAAAAGCAAATTTAGATTGTTCTGTTTTGTCTAGCGTTGATTTTTTATTGGAAGATTTAATTTTCCCAACATTGATCTTTTTTTGATATTTTTTGTGAATATAATGTAATTCTTGATGGATTTGAGATCTATTGTTGGGAATTTTGAGAAAATTTGTTCTGATTTTCGTTTTGTTTTATTTACATAAGTTATATCGGATCACGGTGAGATACAGTTACAAACTTGCATGACTGCATTTAAGTCGTACTATTTCCAAGCACCCGTCCCTCCGTCATTGCACATTTTCCACCATCATTGTTCCCAGTGTCCCACCCTCCACCCCCACCCCATCCCACTCCCTGCCTCTGTGGCAGGTAAAATCCTTCTCTCTCTCTCTCTCTCTCTCTCTCTCTCTCTCTCTCTCTCTCTCTCTCTCTCATTTTGGGCATTATGATTTGCAATGCAGTTACTAGAGGACATCATGTTTGGTCCTTAGTCTACTTTCTGCACACATCTCCCACCCTGGTCATCCCTCCAATCATCATTTACTTAGTAGTTCTGTGCGGGAGAGTGATCCTTGAACACAGAGGGTTCCTAGTGAAGTTCATGAAAAGTCTTTTTTTTTTCTGTCATCGTTCTTGGTCGTGCCCTGTGGTACTCCTGGGCTCCTCTCTCTGTGATGCTTAAGGTCGCTCTATAGTGTTCAGGGGACCATGACTAAGTTCAGGGCTCCTGCGAGTAAAGCAGGGATTGTAGCTTTTTCCGTCCTTGTCCTGGCTCTGCCTGTGTGTTTGTCTGCTTCTGGGGATCCAACCTAGGCCTTCATTCTAGGAAGTATGGGCTCTAACACTGAGCCACATTCCCCATTTTGCTGAGAAATCTTTGGTGCTGCTTGAGAACACTCCCCCACCGAGACCCCATTTAGTAGCACAGATATCAGAGATATCAGATGGGGCTCCTGAAACCGCTAAAGGGTGTGTTTGGCAGAAACTTCTAGAAAAGCAGGTGCCATGGGGCCAAGTTCATCTTGCAATTCATTGGTCACATTAGTGCTCAGTATTCATGCACTTGGGTCGGCCATGTTGGCCGCTTGTAAGGCGAACGCCCGGCTGGAGCGATAGCACAGCGGTAGGGCGTTCGCCTTACAAGTGGCCAACATGGCCGACCCGAGTTCGATTCCTCCGCCCCTCTCGGAGAGCCCGGCAAGCTACCGAGAGTATTCGATATGCCAGAGACAGTAACAACAAAGTCTCCAATGGAGACGTTACTGGGCCCGCTCGAGCAAATCGACGATCAACGGGAGGGCCTTTACCTCTACCTTATTCATGCACAGGGCTAGGTGTTGTTGGGAATCATGTGGTCATGAGGATGGTGAGGGGAGTCTGCCTCGGAACTTCCCCCAAAATCAGTGATCCCCTCAGATTATTAAGGAACTATTTGAATTTAGGGGGTAGGAAGGAGCCACATCTGATGGTGCTCATGGGTTACTCCTGGCTCTGTGCTCATGAGTTACTCTTTTGACTCGTTTTTCTCTTTTTTTCTTTTTTGTTCTTTGCTTTTTGGGTGACACCTGGCAATGCACAGGGGTTACTCCTAGTTCTGCTCTCAGGAATCACCCCTGGCGGTGGTGCTCAGGGTCCCATATGGGATGCTGGGAATCGAACCCGGGTTGACCATGTGCAAGGCAAATGCCCTACCCGCTGTGCTATTGCTCCAGCCCCTCACGAATTGCTCTTGACGGTGATCAGGGAACTTTATGCAGTGTCAGGAATCAAACCTTTGATTCAAGGCCAGCAACTAAACGTCTCTTCTATGCCCCACCCACAACTTGACTATGCCCGCGGCTTAGAAATCCGGGAAGCTACATTGCAAAGAAACAAAGATACATGTAAACATCTCAAAAGGTTCTCACCTAAAGAAGAAAATTTGTAACTGTATAGTGATGGATGGGAGTTGACTATTGGTGACTCATCCTAAAGTATTCTGTGTGTGTGTGTGTGTGTGTGTGTGTGTGTGTGTGTGTGTGTATCACTGTAGCACTCTCCTCTGATTGTTCATTGATTTGCTCGAGTGAGCACGAGGAAAGTCTCCCTGTGAGTCTTGGTGTATATGTATATATCATTATGTATATGTATATATAAATTGCATCACATAATATGCAATGGTAAGTGTTAATTATTACCATCAACCAAATTACAGCACTTTGCACCAGAGTTCCTACCAAACAAGGAAAAAAGAAATAAGGAAAGGAAAGACAGTATAGGTGTTAAACAAGGCACTTGTTGGATTGAATTGAAGTAGACAGATTTAACGGGAAGGCCAGAGCAGTTGAGAGGATAGATCATTTGGGAGAGAGGTAATAATTGTACCGTACAGATAGGCATGTGAGTTTGAGGACTGGGTGAGTTCAAGGAGAAAGGAGGTGTGGAGGGTAGAATACAAGGCAAAAGTCGAAAATACATAATTTTCAAAGTTTTAACAGCTTTCTCTGTACCATGAGATTTCCTACACTATTGAACGCTTGTACCGACCCAAGGTATTCTTCTCATTTCACTGCCAATAAAAGATATAAACATATTTTCAGGCCTAGGTGGCAGAAAAGTGTACACTGTCTAAGAGATAGGTGTTAGAGCATTCTAGGATTGAAATCCAGTCATGAACAACTCTGTAACTGTGTGCCACTGAGAGATTCAGTATAAGAAATTCCAAACATCATGGAGAAAATCCTATGACTCATTTCCATATTGTAGCATCGTAAATAGTTTTACAGCTTAAAAAAAATGTTTTCAGGATTCGGTCCAGAGAGATCGTACAGGGGTGAAAGCACTTGCCTGGGAAATAACCAACCCAGGTTCAATTTCAGGCACGACAAATGGTCCCAAAAGCTCCGCCAGGCGTGATCCTTGAGCCAAGAGCCAGAAGTAAGACTTAAGCATTGTTAGCTGTGGAGCAAATACCAAAAGCAAACGAAAATCATTTTCAGAAACATCATTTCAACGATCTTCATTGATCGTAGAGTCAATACTCTGAGAACGAGGTTTCATTATTCCCATTTGACAATTGACGGCATGAGGTCTACTCAGGCAGGTAAACGAGCTAAGGTCACACCAAACTAGAAGCCACCCCAAACACCGGACCGCATGTCAAGTGCTTTTGCACCGAGTCAGTCTCACAATCTCTTCCAGAAAAGCTTTGAGGTGGAAAAGGAGCCCAAAGGCGTGTTCTTGTTCTCACGTGCCTCGGGTTCCAAAGGGGAAACATGAAAAGAGGCATACAAAATAGACTGTGACCTTGGTCTCAAATAGTTTAATGGATTTGATACCACAAAATATGGTGAAATGTCCACTACTATTGTCAGGATGAAGTGGAGATCTCTTTCTACAGGGGATGGGAGCATCTCTCCGAAGCGGCAATCCTGAGCTGAGAACATGCTGGCCAAGAAAACAAGCAAAGGAAAAGTTCCTGGCCATCGTGGAAGAACTCGAATATCTGAGGATCGACCAGGAGCGGGTGCGTTTGGACTAGAGGGAGAAAGAGAGTGAAAAGGGACGGCAGAGAGAGAAGCAGAAGCCTTTGCCCCAAACTCTCTTTTCTTCGAACCTAGCCATGCTCTTTTGCGTAGAATTCATCCAACTGCCCCTTACGTCTTCTTGGAGTGTCAAGAAAAAGCAAGGACCAGTCCAGAGATGCTGATTCTGAGCCTCCTATTTTGGCCATTTATGTATGTAAGCAGCACTACTGGGGGTGCTCGGTGGACCATTTGGTACCAGGGATCCAACTGAGGCTCCTGCGTGTGGATATGTGCTCCAGAACTTTGCGCTATCTCCAGGACTCTGAAATCTAATATTTTCTAGGAGTAGGTTTGCCAGAGAAACACTAAGAGATTCTGGAAATGGATCACACTAACTCTTTCTCCTTTTCATCTGCAAGCTGGCGTTGGTAGGGGAGACATTGTTTGCGGCTGAGAACTACTGAGTCAAGACAGCATGGTGCTTTCTTTGAGGGAACACACGCTCCTTCCATACTCAATCCATCTTGAGGTGGAGAAGATGGGGCCATTGCAATGCCATATGCTCCAAAATACGAAGGGAGAAACCTACTCTTTTTAGTTCCACAGCAGCCGAGTTTATGGACTAAGTCCTTGGTTTCTTAGAAATGAACCGACAGAGGTTACAACTGCAAAATCACTTGAGGTCAAGTGGAAGTCAATTGATTCAGAGCACCTGCCAGCAGGATTGTTGCCCTAACAAACTCTCGTTTCAGGAGGCAGGAGTTTGGGCTTGGTTTTTCTAGAAGGGCGAAAGCTGAAATCTGAACACTCGAAGCAGTCTTCTGGAGCCATAGCCACAAAGTCTCGATGGACAAGGAGCATGGCCAGGCCTCAGGGGAGACATAATTTCACATCCCCGCAAACTGTGCATGCGGCTTTCTACCAAGAAACTAATTTTGATGAAATCTGCTATCCGCACCTGGCTGTCCTCGCCAGGGACCTTTGAGGGGCGCGGGTTGAGTTTCCCTTCCCGCCCAGACCAGAGCCCCGGCAGCTGAAAAACCCCAGAAGCCTCCACAACCATGCTGAGACCACTCTCCACACGCATGAAGGTACCGGCAGAGGAACAAAGGCATGCGGGTCCCGGGGCCGAGATCTCCAAGCCTGCTCGGATTGGGACTGAGCATCCTCCACCCAGACCCTCGAAATTCCAGTAGGCAGGGGTCACACCCACCAAGTGGCCCCCTCGCTCCGGGTAATCCCATCAACGGCCAAGACCCAGAGACTATAAAACCCAGCTCCCGGAAGCATCTGATTATCTCATTCCTACTTTGGACAAACTGGCAGGCTACCGAATGTAACCTGCCCACAGGGCAGAGTCTGGCAAACTCCCCGTGGCGTCCTTAATATGCCAAATACCAATAACAATGATGGGTCTCATTCTCCTAACTCTGAAGGAGCCTTGAATGTGGCACATTTAAAAAAAAAAATCTCAGGGCTAGGATGAAGGAGACGTTACTGGGGCCTGCTGGAGGCAATCGGCAAACAACAGGATGGTCGTGATTGTGATTCTTTTCTTTTTGTATTTTTGAGCCACACCCTGTGTTGCTAAGGATGGCTCCTGGCTCTGCAATCTGGTGGTGCTCAGGGATGGCTCTGGGTGGTGCTCAGGGATCTCTCATGAAGCTGCACTCAGAAATCATTCCGAGCTGTACTCGGGGGGCAGGGACCACACCGGGTTCCAGTCAGGGCTGTGCAAGACAAATGCCCTGTGAGCTGTGCTCTGGCTCGGGCCCTATCTTAGATTCTTCTTCACTCAGATGCAACAAAGTAGATCAGCGCGGGTGGCGGGGGTGTTCTGGTGTCTCTGAGCCAACAAGGTTTCTAAGGTTGGTCCATGTGGTTCCATGTGTCCATACTTGACTCTCCTTTCCTGCTCTCCTGTGTGCTTTGCTAGCTCCACCCTGAGATGTGTTTCTCCATGCTCACAGCACACATTGGTTTCCAAAACAAGAGAAGAGCAACTCGAGCTGACCGTGTGTGAGCCTGAATTCTGGTTCCTCCGGAAAAGGCAGGAACCTTTTAGAAACTGTTGTATCTTTGAGCACTTGGAGAGGGCGCTGGCGTGGAGTGGAAGGTGCAGGGGTTCCTAAGGGACCAAGTCGGGGCATTGGCTCCTTGAGGGCCAAGGAGGCCAGCGTGTGCTGAGCTGTCTCATATGCCAGCTGGCCAGGATCAGTTTGGACTGTGCGGTGTGTCTGGCACCGGGTGCGTGGGAGCAGAGGCCCCCCCCACCCCACCCCCACCCCCCAGACGGAAGCACACAGCCAGCCGAGCCCCCTGAGGTCCAGTGGATTCAGTGCGCGGATCGGGGCTTCCTCGTCCTGGCCGAGTACCGTGCATTGGGTTGCAGTTCCCTGACCGCGTGACACGCCCCTCTCTTCTGCTGTCGCTGCACTGACTCGGGGGGTCCCACAGACACTCCATGTGGTGCTCCTGCTCTGGCCATGGTGCTCATTGAAGGGAGAGCTGGTTTTCCTTTAGAGGTCCCCAGATAGCAGCCGTGCCAGGCCCGGCTAGGAATGTGGGGGCACTGCTGGGGGTCAGACCCACAGCCTGCGTTTCTGCCGCCAGAGCAGGCGCTCCTGTGGCCGAGCCACGCCCAGGCCCCCAAATCACCTGTTTATCCTCTTGCCACGTGAAGGACATTTGTGTGGATTCCAGTGGACAGCTACAAATCAAACCAAGAAGGGGGTGGATGATAATTGTTATTCTTATTAATTTTATTTTTTATTTCATATTTTATATTTTTATTTTATTTATATTTTTTCATTTATTTACATTTATTAATTGTGATTTATTATTTTTCTATTTCTCTTTATTTCTTTATTCATTGTTTTTATATGTTATTATTTATTCATTCATTATTTTTCATTAATTACTACATTTATATTTAATTCATATCTATGTATTTTAACATATATGATACGTAATATGATCCTGTATCATATTATATTGATTATAACATATTGTTTAATTTAATATATTAATATTGTAAAATTTTAATATTGATATTATTAGTATAATAATTAGTATATTTATTATATTTACATTTCTATTGAACTCCGTTGCTCTTTGTTGGAGCAACGTTGTGGGAGAGAAAACCTTGTCTTCGTTTTTAGAGAAACCTAGCACCGATTTATTCATACCCAAAAATGAGTGACAGATAGAAGTTCAAACCAATCTCCAACTGGTCCTTACGTCTCTGCCGTTCATATTTGTTCAAATGAAAGAGTCTATCTTTTATGCTGACTTCAAGAATACCAGACATTGTCCTTTTGGGTCAGGGTTCCTCCAAAGCCTGCTAAGACGGCCCCAGGGCAACTGCTAGTAATTCTCAGCAGCTGGGATGGAAAGGTTGAATGACTGAATGCTGCGGGACCCTCAGCACCACTGTGGAGGTGCTCAGGGGGCTCGAGAGCTGTTCTTGGGACTAAGCTGTCCTGAAAATCGAACCCAATCACCTTCTGGGCAACTAATACTATCAATTGCTATATTTCTTTAAGAACTGTAAAATGTTGTCCATTTCTATAAATCTTTCCGATCCTCCACATCCTCACCAGATTCTGTCTTTTTGATGAACGTCCTCGGGTGGGATTAAAACCTCTCTTTGAGATCAATTTGCTTGGAACTCCTGATTCGTGTTGAGCATCTTTTTCATGCGTGTCATGGGACTTGATAGGCAGCCTTTAGTACAATGGATTCAAACCCGTCGCCTATTTTGGGGGCATGCCTGGTGGAACTTGAGAGCCATTCACAGCACTGCACTTGGGGTCACTATAGCTAGTGCTCAGGGGACCATGTGATGCTGAGGATCAAACAGGATTGGACACATGCACGAAAAGTGTCTTAACCTCTCGGATACTTCTCCGGTACCGTTTGGAAAGGTGGATGTTGTAGTGCTAGAAAGTCTGGTGGTGTGGTGGGACTCCGAATTTCTTTCCCCCCAGTGCTTGAGTGACCGTGAAAGGCAAGGATTGTGTGTGGGCCCCTGTATCCTAGGCATCTCCTCCAGCCATTTCAGCTCTCTTCGCAGAGCACATATTTTCATTTGAAAATGACTATATCGAACAAAACTCTTTTAAAGTAAGGTTTCATATTATACTTTACTAATCATTAGAACGATCATTTATACGCAGCCCTAAAAATGTTGAGGATTCTGGGGCTGGAGCACTAGTGCAGCCTGGAGGGCGTTTGCCCTCCACGCAGCCAACCCCAGCTAGATTGCCAGCGTCCCGTAGGGTCCCCTGAGCACCGCCAGGAGTAAATCCTCAGTGCACATCCAGGAGGAACCCTCGAGCATCGCCGGGTGTGACCCAAAAAGAAAACCAAAATGTTCAGAATTCTGTCCACATCCAAACCTCAAGTGTGTCATCAAGTGACCCTTTAGGACAGCATGCAGGTTTTCATGTGTTCATTCCTCCCAGAGATTAGAATATTTTTGGTACTTTTAAAAATACTTTATTACTATTCTAATCATATATCGATTGATAAAAGATCACCTCCTCTTTTACCTCCTCCTTCTCATCTTTCACCTCCTTCACCTCCTCTTCCTCCTTCAGCACCTCCTCCTCCTCCACCTCTACCTCCTTCACCTCCTCCACCTCCTCTTCCTCCTTCAGCCCCTCCTCCTTCTGGGTGGCGAGGAGGGTGGTGGGGAGGTGGAAAATAGAGTAGAATTAGCCTATGCCAGTTTTAAGTTGGTGAGTGCACGGAACCAGTCGGTCAAGGGGAGCAATGAGAGCAAGGACCTGGGTCCCCAGTCTGAGTTTTTGGATGCGACTGGGAAGCCCATTTCGATCACTATGTGGCCCGTGGTCTCTTGGACTGTGGCCTTCTCCTCCAAAGAGGACTGGGATGACTTCCCGCTCGCCTTCCTCCTCCTCAAGACATGCTCCATCTGTTGTTCAGGCTCTTGTTGGGGGATCGCCGAGCCTTGCAGCTGGAGGAAGATCGAATGGGGTGAGTTGGTTGGGTGTCCTTGGGAAAGGCAGTCCCTTCCTGGCCCCTCCCAGCATACATGGGCTTTCAAGGAGGTGTTGCGTGGAGGTGGCCCAGAATGTCCCATGGGAAAGTTGCAGGTTGAGAGAAATCGGAAGGAGGGAAACCAAGAGTTAAGGATGGTTGGTCCCAGGGGACGCTGAAGGCAGCAGTCATGCTCATGGCTCACCGAGGGTGTGGTCCACACGGGGAACGGCTGATTCAGAAGGTCAGCGTCGTCGTCTGACATGACCATCACTGGCACACACTCGTTGAAATTCTCCTCCTTCATCTCCTCCTCCTTCTCCTTCACCTCCTCCTTCTTCACCTTCTCTTCCACCTTCACCTCCTCCTCCTTTAACTTCTCCATCACCTCCGCCTCCTTTACCTCCTCCTTCACCTCCTCTTTCACCTCCTTCACCTCCTCTTCCTCCTTCAGCACCTCCTCCTCCTCCACCTCTACCTCCTTCACCTCCTCCACCTCCTCTTCCTCCTTCACCCCCTCCTCCTTTACCTCCTCCTCCTCCACCTCTTCCTCGTGCTTCACCTCCTCCTCCCCTTTATCTGCCTCCTCCCTCTTCTCCTCTTCGTCCTTCACCTCCTCGTCCTCCACATCTTCCGCCCCTACATCCTCCTCCTCCTCCTCCTCCTCCTCCATCTCCTTCGCCTCTTTCACCCCCTCCTCCTCCTCCTCCTCCTCCACCTCCTCCTCCTCCTCTTCCTCCCTCTCCTCCCCCTCTTTCACCTCCTCCTCCTCCTCCTCTTCCTCCTTCACCACCTCCTCCTTCATTCCCTCCTCTTTTTTCTCCTCCTCATCCTCCTTTGCCTCATCCTCCTGACCCTCCTCCTCCTCCTCTTCCTCCTTTTTCTCCTCAGCCTCCTCCTCCTCCTCCTTTGCTTCCACCTCTTGCTCATTCTCTTGCTCCTGCTCAGCTTCATTTCCTGTGGAAAGATCCCCAGGGTCACAGACAACCCAAGCCACGGGGGCCCCCTGGGGCAGATCTGGCTGGCTTCTGCCTCCCTGTACAGCCTTCCCTTCACACGCCCCCACCCACACCTCACCCCAAGCTAGATTCTCCCTCCTGGAGTCCCTGTCACTTACTCTTTGCGAGGGTGGTCAACACTTTGAGCTGAGCTCGGAGGTGGAGATTGTCTTCGTTGCTCTTTTTTAAAAGTTTCTAAAGGAAAGGGAAGAAGGGAGTGAGTGAGTGAGTGAGTGAGTGAGTGAGTGAGTGAGCGAGCGAGCAAGGAAGTCTGCTTCAGGTCTTCCTGCTCAACGATACAGGGCCCCGCTCTCACTTGAAGTCTTTCGACTACGCAGTTATATTTCTTTCGCTGTTCTTTCAACTGTTTCCCGAGCTGGCGCTCCTTTTCGACGGCTAACAGTTGCAACGTGACCAGTTTTTGATGGAGCTTGTCTGCGCACTGCTGCATCAATCGAACATAGCAGTCTTCCAGAAGCAGCTGACTCCGGATCTCCTGGTTCTTCTTTCGCACCTGTGGGTATAAAGCTGGAAGTAAGGATGGGCAGCAGGGGCAGCCTGACTGTTAAGCACAGGTGACTGTCACACTCAGACTCCCTTGGCCAAGAAAACAATATATGGCACGGTCTGTTCCCCGCATAGGTCCTCATGGTCTTACTCTCAGGACCTAAGTAATGACACTCCCACCCACACACACCACCACGACCACCACTCAGGCCCTTGCCTCCGTGCCTGCCTCCCATCTCCCAGGAACCTTCCTCCCTGGCTTGAAGCTCCTGAATCTTGGTGGTGTGTGGTGAAGTTTACACTTCAACCCAGGGCTCAAACCCTGCTTTGTGCCCCCCACCCCCCGCCCCGCGTGCCCCACCCCTCCCCCCATCTTTTTGACTCCATCGTGTTACTTACAACAGCCTTGACTGTGATGTCCAGGCCCGGCCTTAATATGACATAGAGACCTTTGCATCACCCTTCTCCCTTTCCCTAGTGGGATCTGCCATGGTTCTCCCTTGTGCTGGCCCCAAGCAACACCTCCCCCTTTCAGGCAGGAGCCGCACCCCCGCTGGAGTAGGGCCTACCTGGACGCTTAATTCCGCAAAGGTTTGTTCGAGAAGTTCTACTTCTTCTACAACCTGTTCTTTTCTGGCTTCTCCACTCTGGAAGACCCAAGTGGGTTGGTCAGGCAGAGCCCCCCCAGGCCCTTCCCTGAATGCCTCCTGCCCACCCCTATGCCCGTTATCCAAGTAGGGCTCTGGGCCATCGTTCCTGGTCCCTGCTTGCTGATGGAGGGGGAAGAGGGAAACAAAATTTCAAAACAACGCAGTCAATCAAGCAGAAGAGAAAACAGCAAGGACGGGTCGACAGGGGGGAACAAGAGAGACACCCCCACAGTGGGAATGCAGCCAGCGGCTCGTGCAGATCTGGCAGAGGGCATGGCACCTGCCCTGCCATTTTTCCCATTGGACAGTATTTTCCATTGCAGCCCGAAAGGTCACCCTTCACCCCGGTCCTTCATCTAAAGGGAGCAAAGAGGGCAGAGCCAACCAAGTCCAGGGAAAAGGGAGTCAAAGTGAGACCAGGTGTCCAGGGGTGGCAGGTCCCCTTGGCATGGTGCAAGAGAGAATAAAGGGGCCATTGCAAAGAGGCACATGAGCAGCACCACATGTCTTTGACTGCAGGGTGCCCCTGCTCCATGGTGAGGCTTGGAATGTTGCACGTGAGAACAAAGGGGCCATTCCAAAGAGGGCCCCAGGCCAGTACCACACATGCCCCTACCTGTAGGATTACACTGTCCCATTGCAAGGCCTTTATTTCTGGGGGGGAGGGGGGGACATGAATCCCTTGAATCAAGCCTATGAGAATGGGGTGGAACCCAATAGGGCCCCATCCACCCACCTAACCTTCTCCATTGTAAGACCTAGAACTAGACTTCTGATGAAGCGGCTCGCTTCCACAAAGGGGGCTACAGCTAAATGATCATGGCTTGTGGCAGATAAAAGCAATAAGGACCCTTGTTTCCTGAGGCCGCCCAGCATGCTGAGGGAAGCTCCTTAGGGCGCCCCAGCCCCGCGCCTCGTCCTAACTCAATCTCAAAGGCCAAACTTGCCCACTGAAGTGAAACACTGGAGGCCAGGACTGAGGCGGTGCGCCCCATGTCAGGCCAAGCAGAGCCCGAGCAGGTGGGGAAGCAGGAGCAGAGTTTGTGTGGGTGCCCTCCTCCTTCCACATTCCTAAATGTCCCAACAGCACCCCTTGAGCAGCTATGTGCTTGGGATGTCCTGCAGGGCAGAACTCACCCCAGTCAGCAGTTGGAAGTGTCGGGAAGTGGCGGTGTTCTGGCCACTGTCTCCGCGGTTGTTGTTTTTCCTCTGCTTCCTTTGTCCTGGGATTAGATCGTTGTCTTTCTCGAACTTGTTGAGCTGCAGAAAAGCAAAGCAACAGCTGCTTCAGCCTGCTTGTTCCCCTCCCACTGACACAAGTTCTCTTGCACTGGTCTCCATGGGAGGAACCCAGTGGGCTACCCAGGAGGATGGTGCTTGTCCCCAGGAGGGAAGCCCCAGAGGTTCCTGGGCCGGAGTCCACAGGAGTTCCCGGAGGGCAGCAGCTGCTGGGTGAGACCGGCTCAAGACTTGGGTGGGTCTGGAAAGGGCTGGGGGGTTCATCAGCCAGCGGCCACACACTGACCACTGATGGGTCATCCTAGGGCCTTGGGCTAGACCCAGGAACCAGGTCCCAGCACTTTTTTCTTACCATTTCCCTGGCTCTAGCGATCTGTTCTTTCATCTCTTCATTGGCATGGAACACCACCGGGGGTGGGGGTCGGGGCCTCATCTCCTTCCTGTGCTTCTCCATGAGGATTTGTCCTCAAGGACGGCAGTACTGAGAGAGGGTGCCCCAAGAGGCCGAGGCCACGCATTTATAGAGGGGGCCCATGGGTGTGGCCCAGGTTCTGCAACCCCATTGGCCAGTGAGAATTCCAAAGCCCCCTGGGGCCCCTGTTTCCATGGCCTACAGCCCTGTACAGAGAACAGGGACATCACAATGGAGGCTGCAACCACTGCTGCTCAGGCAGCACTTGGGCCTGGGGGAAGCTCCCCATCCCCACGCCAGGAGCCCCAGCACTCCCCCTTCCCCAACATGGCTCTGAATGGCAAGACAAAGAGTGGGAAAGGAGCGTCCTCAGAGAGAAAGTGCCCGACTCCATGCCCTGACCCTTCCCGCCTTGCCAGAGTTCAGGCCACCACATTCTCAATCCCAGAATTCATATCAGAGATGCCTAACCTTAAGCCCTGAACTGCATTTCTGCCCTCTCCATATGGGTGTCTAACATTTTCATTCGTACCTCTGCTGAAGAGTGAAACCATGAGACAGAACACTGACTGATAGGAGCCTTTCAGGCTTCTGAATCTGAAATATCAGCCCCTTTGTGGGCAGCAAGGGTTGTTCTCGTTGCATGATGGTTTTCAAGAGAAGAACCCCGTGGATGGTCAAAGTGCTAGGGTCTGTGATCGAAGGAACGAGTGCAACACAAATGTGAAAGTTGCACAGAGCTTGCTTTCCTGCCAAGCAGAGAGTCCGGATGCTGATCGATCAAGTGACCAGGGTCTTCTCCCCAGAGAGAGAACCAGACCCTACCTCTCTGCGCCCCTTTTAGACCCCGAACCTGAACTGTCCACCGACCTATTCCCTGTTGGCTGGGCCTCGGGGCAATCAGGGACTTTGTGGCTCGGGATTGGCTGCCTTGGCTGGGTCTATTCATTCAGCGATTTCCTTCTCTCCGCTGTGGGTCCCTCATCGGCAGAACTTGGTAGTCATTCCAGCTGGGTGGGCTTAGGTGGGCCCTCTCACAAACACGGGGCCAGCACAGCTCCAAGGACGCGAGGACAAGCTTTGCCTATTGAAGGCCTGGATTTGATCCCCAGACCACCTGGTACCCTGAGCATCCCAGAAGCAACCCCTGAGCACCCTGCCTGGAGAAGCACCTGAGCACCGTTGGGTGGGAACCTTAAGCAAAGCACATCCCAGAATAGAGGACCGTATCCACCCTGGGATACAGCAAGAGGCAGGAAATCGGTGACTGTACATTGTGTGCCTGTGGGTAGGCTTCAGAACTATTGTAGCCACTCAGCAGCTCTCCAGCTCCAATGGACCCTAAGAGACATCCAATATCCCCCGGGAGCCCTGGCCTCCACCCCCACATCCAGGGAACAGTGACATCCCATGGAGGCCGCACCCACTCTAGCTGGACCTGAGGGAAGCTCCCCAGCCCCACCCCAGGTTCCCCGGCCCTCCTCTTTCCCAACATGGGACCTCTGAACGCCTGTGGTAGAGTGGGCAAGGCGTGTTCTCGGAGAGAGAGAGAGAGAGAGAGAGAGAGAGAGAGAGAGAGAGAGAGATCTATTCTTCTAGGCCCTGACCCTTCCCTCTGGGCCCTAGTTCAGTACTGGAGCGGAGCTGGTACTGGAGGTGGTTCCTCTCCTCACACATGTTGAGGAGAAAGTGGGGAGGCAGGTGAAGCCCTGATTCTAGGTCAACTTTGCCCTGCTTGTTCGCTAGTTTGGAAGGAACTGAAGTGAATGAACCTAGAACTGATGGGATGTTTTGCAACCTATGAACCCCACAAGAGGGCTTGGCTCATCCAAATGCATGTGAAATCTCTTGATTATTCAATTCTTAAACATTGTTTTCACCAAGTGGCAGGATTGCGCCACGGATGCTGAATTTGGGCCACACAGAGGTTCATTACACCGGTCTGAGTATATTTTGACTTTTTTCCTAGTGAAACGAATTAAAATAATAATCATCACTCTGCTGGTGCCTCAAACTGATCGTTCATGATCTTGATGAAGAAGTCTGAGGCATGAGGCTCTTCGGTTTGAGGCTCTTCGTGTTCCTAGAACGAACAGACGCCATTGGGCTACACTAGCACGGGACAGGGAGAGATGGAGACGTTACAGGCGCCCGCTCGAGCAAATCGACGGTTCATGGGAAGTCAAATGATCAAGTGATGCTAGTGACTGATATAATATAAGCTATTTATTAATTAAAAAGCAAATTTAGATTGTTCTGTTTTGTCTAGAGTTGATTTTTTATTGGAAGATTTAATTTTCCCAACATTGATCGTTTTTTGATATTTTTTGTGAATATAATGTAATTCTTGATGGATTTGAGATCTATTGTTGGGAATTTTGAGAAAATTTGTTCTGATTTTCGTTTTGTTTTATTTACATAAGTTATATCGGATCACGGTGAGATACAGTTACAAACTTGCATGACTGCATTTCAGTCGTACTATTTCCAAGCACCCGTCCCTCCGTCATTGCACATTTTCCACCATCATTGTTCCCAGTGTCCCACCCTCCACCCCCACCCCATCCCACTCCCTGCCTCTGTGGCAGGTAAAATCCTTCTCTCTCTCTCTCTCTCTCTCTCTCTCATTTTGGGCATTATGATTTGCAATGCAGTTACTAGAGGACATCATGTTTGGTCCTTAGTCTACTTTCTGCACACATCTCCCACCCTGGTCATCCCTCCAATCATCATTTACTTAGTAGTTCTGTGCGGGAGAGTGATCCTTGAACACAGAGGGTTCCTAGTGAAGTTCATGAAAAGTCTTTTTTTTTTCTGTCATCGTTCTTGGTCGTGCCCTGTGGTACTCCTGGGCTCCTCTCTCTGTGATGCTTAAGGTCGCTCTATAGTGTTCAGGGGACCATGACTAAGTTCAGGGCTCCTGCGAGTAAAGCAGGGATTGTAGCTTTTTCCGTCCTTGTCCTGGCTCTGCCTGTGTGTTTGTCTGCTTCTGGGGATCCAACCTAGGCCTTCATTCTAGGAAGTATGGGCTCTAACACTGAGCCACATTCCCCATTTTGCTGAGAAATCTTTGGTGCTGCTTGAGAACACTCCCCCACCGAGACCCCATTTAGTAGCACAGATATCAGAGATATCAGATGGGGCTCCTGAAACCGCTAAAGGGTGTGTTTGGCAGAAACTTCTAGAAAAGCAGGTGCCATGGGGCCAAGTTCATCTTGCAATTCATTGGTCACATTAGTGCTCAGTATTCATGCACTTGGGTCGGCCATGTTGGCCGCTTGTAAGGCGAACGCCCGGCTGGAGCGATAGCACAGCGGTAGGGCGTTCGCCTTACAAGTGGCCAACATGGCCGACCCGAGTTCGATTCCTCCGCCCCTCTCGGAGAGCCCGGCAAGCTACCGAGAGTATTCGATATGCCAGAGACAGTAACAACAAAGTCTCCAATGGAGACGTTACTGGGCCCGCTCGAGCAAATCGACGATCAACGGGAGGGCCTTTACCTTTACCTTATTCATGCACAGGGCTAGGTGTTGTTGGGAATCATGTGGTCATGAGGATGGTGAGGGGAGTCTGCCTCGGAACTTCCCCCAAAATCAGTGATCCCCTCAGATTATTAAGGAACTATTTGAATTTAGGGGGTAGGAAGGAGCCACATCTGATGGTGCTCATGGGTTACTCCTGGCTCTGTGCTCATGAGTTACTCTTTTGACTCGTTTTTCTCTTTTTTTTCTTTTTTGTTCTTTGCTTTTTGGGTGACACCTGGCAATGCACAGGGGTTACTCCTAGTTCTGCTCTCAGGAATCACCCCTGGCGGTGGTGCTCAGGGTCCCATATGGGATGCTGGGAATCGAACCCGGGTTGACCATGTGCAAGGCAAATGCCCTACCCGCTGTGCTATTGCTCCAGCCCCTCACGAATTGCTCTTGACGGTGATCAGGGAACTTTATGCAGTGTCAGGAATCAAACCTTTGATTCAAGGCCAGCAACTAAACGTCTCTTCTATGCCCCACCCACAACTTGACTATGCCCGCGGCTTAGAAATCCGGGAAGCTACATTGCAAAGAAACAAAGATACATGTAAACATCTCAAAAGGTTCTCACCTAAAGAAGAAAATTTGTAACTGTATAGTGATGGATGGGAGTTGACTATTGGTGACTCATCCTAAAGTATTCTGTGTGTGTGTGTGTGTGTGTGTGTGTGTGTGTGTGTGTGTGTGTGTATCACTGTAGCACTCTCCTCTGATTGTTCATTGATTTGCTCGAGTGAGCACGAGGAAAGTCTCCCTGTGAGTCTTGGTGTATATGTATATATCATTATGTATATGTATATATAAATTGCATCACATAATATGCAATGGTAAGTGTTAATTATTACCATCAACCAAATTACAGCACTTTGCACCAGAGTTCCTACCAAACAAGGAAAAAAGAAATAAGGAAAGGAAAGACAGTATAGGTGTTAAACAAGGCACTTGTTGGATTGAATTGAAGTAGACAGATTTAACCGGAAGGCCAGAGCAGTTGAGAGGATAGATCATTTGGGAGAGAGGTAATAATTGTACCGTACAGATAGGCATGTGAGTTTGAGGACTGGGTGAGTTCAAGGAGAAAGGAGGTGTGGAGGGTAGAATACAAGTCAAAAGTCGAAAATACATAATTTTCAAAGTTTTAACAGCTTTCTCTGTACCATGAGATTTCCTACACTATTGAACGCTTGTACCGACCCAAGGTATTCTTCTCATTTCACTGCCAATAAAAGATATAAACATATTTTCAGGCCTAGGTGGCAGAAAAGTGTACACTGTCTAAGAGATAGGTGTTAGAGCATTCTAGGATTGAAATCCAGTCATGAACAACTCTGTAACTGTGTGCCACTGAGAGATTCAGTATAAGAAATTCCAAACATCATGGAGAAAATCCTATGACTCATTTCCATATTGTCGCATCGTGAATAGTTTTACAGCTTAAAAAAAATGTTTTCAGGATTAGGTCCAGAGAGATCGTACAGGGGTGAAAGCACTTGCCTGGGAAATAACCAACCCAGGTTCAATTTCAGGCACGACAAATGGTCCCAAAAGCTCCGCCAGGCGTGATCCTTGAGCCAAGAGCCAGAAGTAAGACTTAAGCATTGTTAGCTGTGGAGCAAATACCAAAAGCAAACGAAAATCATTTTCAGAAACATCATTTCAACGATCTTCATTGATCGTAGAGTCAATACTCTGAGAACGAGGTTTCATTATTCCCATTTGACAATTGACGGCATGAGGTCTACTCAGGCAGGTAAACGAGCTAAAGTCACACCAAACTAGAAGCCACCCCAAACACCGGACCGCATGTCAAGTGCTTTTGCACCGAGTCAGTCTCACAATCTCTTCCAGAAAAGCTTTGAGGTGGAAAAGGAGCCCAAAGGCGTGTTCTTGTTCTCACGTGCCTCGGGTTCCAAAGGGGAAACATGAAAAGAGGCATACAAAATAGACTGTGACCTTGGTCTCAAATAGTTTAATGGATTTGATACCACAAAATATGGTGAAATGTCCACTACTATTGTCAGGATGAAGTGGAGATCTCTTTCTACAGGGGATGGGAGCATCTCTCCGAAGCGGCAATCCTGAGCTGAGAACATGCTGGCCAAGAAAACAAGCAAAGGAAAAGTTCCTGGCCATCGTGGAAGAACTCGAATATCTGAGGATCGACCAGGAGCGGGTGCGTTTGGACTAGAGGGAGAAAGAGAGTGAAAAGGGACGGCAGAGAGAGAAGCAGAAGCCTTTGCCCCAAACTCTCTTTTCTTCGAACCTAGCCATGCTCTTTTGCGTAGAATTCATCCAACTGCCCCTTACATCTTCTTGAAGTGTCAAGAAAAACCAAGGACCAGTCCAGAGATGCTGATTCTGAGCCTCCTATTTTGGCCATTTTTGTATGTGAGGAGCACTGCTGGGGGTGCTCGGTGGACCATTTGGTACCAGGGAACCAACTGAGGCTCCTGCGTGTGGATATGTGCTCCAGAACTTTGCGCTATCTCCAGGACTCTGAAATCTAATATTTTCTAGGAGTAGGTTTGCCAGAGAAACACTAAGAGATTCTGGAAATGTATCACACTAACACTTTCTCCTTTTCATCTGCAAGCTGGCGTTGGTAGGGGAGACATTGTTTGCGGCTGAGAACTACTGAGTCAAGACAACATGGTGCTTTCTTTGAGGGAACACACGCTCCTTCCGTAATCAATCCATCTTGAGGTGGAGAGGATGGGGCCATTGCAATGCCATATGCTCCAAAATACGAAGGGAGAAACCTACTCTTTTTAGTTCCACAGCAGCCGAGTTTATGGACTAAGTCTTGGTTTCTTAGAAATGAACCGACAGAGGTTACAACTGCAAAATCACTTGAGGTCAAGTGGAAGTCAATTGATTCAGAGCACCTGCCAGCAGGATTGTTGCCCTAACAAACTCTCGTTTCAGGAGGCAGGAGTTTGGGCTTGGTTTTTCTAGAAGGGCGAAAGCTGAAATCTGAACACTCGAAGCAGTCTTCTGGAGCCATAGCCACAAAGTCTCGATGGACAAGGAGCATGGCCAGGCCTCAGGGGAGACATAATTTCACATCCCCGCAAACTGTGCATGCGGCTTTCTACCAAGAAACTAATTTTGATGAAATCTGCTATCCGCACCTGGCTGTCCTCGCCAGGGACCTTTGAGGGACGCGGGTTGAGTTTCCCTTCCCGCCCAGACCAGAGCCCCGGCAGCTGAAAAACCCCAGAACCCTCCACAACCATGCTGAGACCACTCTCCACACGCATGAAGGTACCGGCAGAGGAACAAAGGCATGCGGGTCCCGGGGCCGAGATCTCCAAGCCTGCTCGGATTGGGACTGAGCATCCTCCACCCAGACCCTCGAAATTCCAGTAGGCAGGGGTCACACCCACCAAGTGGCCCCCTCGCTCCGGGTAATCCCATCAACGGCCAAGACCCAGAGACTATAAAACCCAGCTCCCGGAAGCATCTGATTATCTCATTCCTACTTTGGACAAACTGGCAGGCTACCGAATGTAACCTGCCCACAGGGCAGAGTCTGGCAAACTCCCCGTGGCGTCCTTAATATGCCAAATACCAATAACAATGATGGGTCTCATTCTCCTAACTCTGAAGGAGCCTTGAATGTGGCACATTTAAAAAAAAAAAAATCTCAGGGCTAGGATGAAGGAGACGTTACTGGGGCCTGCTGGAGGCAATCGGCAAACAACAGGATGGTCGTGATTGTGATTCTTTTCTTTTTGTATTTTTGAGCCACACCCTGTGTTGCTAAGGATGGCTCCTGGCTCTGCAATCTGGTGGTGCTCAGGGATGGCTCTGGGTGGTGCTCAGGGATCTCTCATGAAGCTGCACTCAGAAATCATTCCGAGCTGTACTCGGGGGGCAGGGACCACACCGGGTTCCAGTCAGGGCTGTGCAAGACAAATGCCCTGTGAGCTGTGCTCTGGCTCGGGCCCTATCTTAGATTCTTCTTCACTCAGATGCAACAAAGTAGAGCAGCGCGGGTGGCAGGGGTGTTCTGGTGTCTCTGAGCCAACAAGGTTTCTAAGGTTCGTCCATGTGGTTCCATGTGTCCATACTGGACTCTCCTTTCCTGCTCTCCTGTGTGCTTTGCTAGCTCCACCCTGAGCTGTGTTTCTCCATGCTCACAGCAAACATTGGTTTCCAAAACAAGAGAAGAGCAACTCGAGCTGAACGTGTGTGAGCCTGAATTCTGGTTCCTCCGGAAAAGGCAGGAACCTTTTAGAAACTGTTGTATCTTTGAGCACTTGGAGAGGGCGCTGGCGTGGAGTGGAAGGTGCAGGGTTTCCTAAGGGACCAAGTCGGGGCATTGGCTCCTTGAGGGCCAAGGAGGCCAGCGTGTGCTGAGCTGTCTCATATGCCAGCTGGCCAGGATCAGTTTGGACTGTGCGGTGTGTCTGGCACCGGGTGCGTGGGAGCAGAGGCCCCCCCACCCCACCCCCACCCCCCAGACGGAAGCACACAGCCAGCCGAGCCCCCTGAGGTCCAGTGGATTCAGTGCGCGGGGCGGGGCTTCCTCGTCCTGGCCGAGTACCGTGCATTGGGTTGCAGTTCCCTGACCGCGTGACACGCCCCTCTCTTCTGCTGTCGCTGCACTGACTCGGGGGGTCCCACAGACACTCCATGTGGTGCTCCTGCTCTGGCCATGGTGCTCATTGAAGGGAGAGCTGGTTTTCCTTTAGAGGTCCCCAGATAGCAGCCGTGCCAGGCCCGGCTAGGAATGTGGGGGCACTGCTGGGGGTCAGACCCACAGCCTGGGATGCTGCCGCCAGAGCAGGCGCTCCTGTGGCCGAGCCACGCCCAGGCCCCCAAATCACCTGTTTATCCTCTTGCCACGTGAAGGACATTTGTGTGGATTCCAGTGGACAGCTACAAATCAAACCAAGAAGGGGGTGGATGATAATTGTTATTCTTATTATTTTTATTTTTTATTTCATATTTTATATTTTTATTTTATTTATATTTTTTCATTTATTTACATTTATTAATTGTGATTTATTATTTTTCTATTTCTCTTTATTTCTTTATTCATTGTTTTGATATGTTATTATTTATTCATTCATTATTTTTCATTAATTACTACATTTATATTTAATTCATATCTATGTATTTTAACATATATGATACGTAATATGATCGTGTATCATATTATATTGATTATAACATATGGTTTAATTTAATATATTAATATTGTAAAATTTTAATATTGATATTATTAGTATAATAATTAGTATATTTATTATATTTACATTTCTATTGAACGCCGTTGCTCTTTGTTGGAGCAACGTTGTGGAAGAGAAAACCTTGTCTTCGTTTTTAGAGAAACCTAGCACCGATTTATTCATACCCAAAAATGAGTGACAGATAGAAGTTCAAACCAATCTCCAACTGGTCCTAATGGCTCTGCCGTTCATATTTGTTCAAATGAAAGAGTCTGTCTTTTATGCTGACTTCAAGAATACCAGACATTGTCCTTTTGGGTCAGGGTTCCTCCAAAGCCTGCTAAGACAGCCCCAGGGCAACTGCTAGTAATTCTCAGCAGCTGGGATGGAAAGATTGAATGACTGAATGCTGCGGGACCCTCAGCACCACTGTGGAGGTGCTCAGGGGGCTCGAGAGCTGTTCTTGGGACTAGGCTGTCCTGGAAATCGAACCCAATCACCTTCTGGGCAACTAATACTATCAATTGCTATATTTCTTTAAGAACTGTAAAATGTTGTCCATTTCTATAAATCTTTCCGATCCTCCACATCCTCACCAGATTCTGTCTTTTTGATGAACGTCCTCGGGTGGGATTAAAACCTCTCTTTGAGATCAATTTGCTTGGAACTCCTGATTCGTGTTGAGCATCTTTTTCATGCGTGTCATGGGACTTGATAGGCAGCCTTTAGTACAATGGATTCAAACCCGTCGCCTATTTTGGGGGCATGCCTGGTGGAACTTGAGAGCCATTCACAGCACTGCACTTGGCGTCACTATAGCTAGTGCTCAGGGGACCATGTGATGCTGAGGATCAAACAGGATTGGACACATGCACGAAAAGTGTCTTAACCTCTCGGATACTTCTCCGGTACCGTTTGGAAAGGTGGATGTTGTAGTGCTAGAAAGTCTGGTGGTGTGGTGGGACTCCGAATTTCTTTCCCCCCAGTGCTTGAGTGACCGTGAAAGGCAAGGATTGTGTGTGGGCCCCTGTATCCTAGGCATCTCCTCCAGCCATTTCAGCTCTCTTCGCAGAGCACATATTTTCATTTGAAAATGACTATATCGAACAAAACTCTTTTAAAGTAAGGTTTCATATTATACTTTACTAATCATTAGAACGATCATTTATACGCAGCCCTAAAAATGTTGAGGATTCTGGGGCTGGAGCACTAGTGCAGCCTGGAGGGCGTTTGCCCTCCACGCAGCCAACCCCAGCTAGATTGCCAGCGTCCCGTAGGGTCCCCTGAGCACCGCCAGGAGTAAATCCTCAGTGCACATCCAGGAGGAACCCTCGAGCATCGCCGGGTGTGACCCAAAAAGAAAACCAAAATGTTCAGAATTCTGTCCACATCCAAACCTCAAGTGTGTCATCAAGTGACCCTTTAGGACAGCATGCAGGTTTTCATGTGTTCATTCCTCCCAGAGATTAGAATATTTTTGGTACTTTTAAAAATACTTTATTACTATTCTAATCATATATCGATTGATAAAAGATCACCTCCTCTTTTACCTCCTCCTTCTCATCTTTCACCTCCTTCACCTCCTCTTCCTCCTTCAGCACCTCCTCCTCCTCCACCTCTACCTCCTTCACCTCTTCCACCTCCTCTTCCTCCTTCAGCCCCTCCTCCTTCTGGGTGGCGAGGAGGGTGGTGGGGAGGTGGAAAATAGAGTAGAATTAGCCTATGCCAGTTTTAAGTTGGTGAGTGCACGGAACCAGTCGGTCAAGGGGAGCAATGAGAGCAAGGACCTGGGTCCCCAGTCTGAGTTTTTGGATGCGACTGGGAAGCCCATTTCGATCACTATGTGGCCCGTGGTCTCTTGGACTGTGGCCTTCTCCTCCAAAGAGGACTGGGATGACTTCCCGCTCGCCTTCCTCCTCCTCAAGACATGCTCCATCTGTTGTTCAGGCTCTTGTTGGGGGATCGCCGAGCCTTGCAGCTGGAGGAAGATCGAATGGGGTGAGTTGGTTGGGTGTCCTTGGGAAAGGCAGTCCCTTCCTGGCCCCTCCCAGCATACATGGGCTTTCAAGGAGGTGTTGCGTGGAGGTGGCCCAGAATGTCCCATGGGAAAGTTGCAGGTTGAGAGAAATCGGAAGGAGGGAAACCAAGAGTTAAGGATGGTTGGTCCCAGGGGACGCTGAAGGCAGCAGTCATGCTCATGGCTCACCGAGGGTGTGGTCCACACGGGGAACGGCTGATTCAGAAGGTCAGCGTCGTCGTCTGACATGACCATCACTGGCACACACTCGTTGAGATTCTCCTCCTTCATCTCCTCCTCCTTCTCCTTCACCTCCTCCTTCTTCACCTTCTCTTCCACCTTCACCTCCTCCTCCTTTAACTTCTCCATCACCTCCGCCTCCTTTACCTCCTCCTTCACCTCCTCTTTTACCTCCTCCTTCTCATCTTTCACCTCCTTCACCTCCTCTTCCTCCTTCAGCACCTCCTCCTCCTCCACCTCTACCTCCTTCACCTCCTCCACCTCCTCTTCCTCCTTCACCCCCTCCTCCTTTACCTCCTCCTCCTCCACCTCTTCCTCGTGCTTCACCTCCTCCTCCCCTTTATCTGCCTCCTCCCTCTTCTCCTCTTCCTCCTTCACCTCCTCGTCCTCCACATCTTCCGCCCCTACATCCTCCTCCTCCTCCTCCTCCTCCATCTCCTCCGCCTCTTTCACCCCCTCCTCCTCCTCCTCCTCCTCCTCCTCCTCCATCTCCTCCGCCTCTTTCACCCCCTCCTCCTCCTCCTCCTCCTCCACCTCCTCCTCCTCCTCTTCCTCCCTCTCCTCCCCCTCTTTCACCTCCTCCTCCTCCTCCTCTTCCTCCTTCACCACCTCCTCCTTCATTCCCTCCTCTTTTTTCTCCTCCTCATCCTCCTTTGCCTCATCCTCCTGACCCTCCTCCTCCTCCTCTTCCTCCTTTTTCTCCTCAGCCTCCTCCTCCTCCTCCTTTGCTTCCACCTCTTGCTCATTCTCTTGCTCCTGCTCAGCTTCATTTCCTGTGGAAAGATCCCCAGGGTCACAGACAACCCAAGCCACGGGGGCCCCCTGGGGCAGATCTGGCTGGCTTCTGCCTCCCTGTACAGCCTTCCCTTCACACGCCCCCACCCACACCTCACCCCAAGCTAGATTCTCCCTCCTGGAGTCCCTGTCACTTACTCTTTGCGAGGGTGGTCAACACTTTGAGCTGAGCTCGGAGGTGGAGATTGTCTTCGTTGCTCTTTTTTAAAAGTTTCTAAAGGAAAGGGAAGAAGGGAGTGAGTGAGTGAGTGAGTGAGTGAGTGAGTGAGTGAGTGAGCGAGCAAGGAAGTCTGCTTCAGGTCTTCCTGCTCAACGATACAGGGCCCCGCTCTCACTTGAAGTCTTTCGACTACGCAGTTATATTTCTTTCGCTGTTCTTTCAACTGTTTCCCGAGCTGGCGCTCCTTTTCGACGGCTAACAGTTGCAACGTGACCAGTTTTTGATGGAGCTTGTCTGCGCACTGCTGCATCAATCGAACATAGCAGTCTTCCAGAAGCAGCTGACTCCGGATCTCCCGGTTCTTCTTTTGCACCTGTGGGTATAAAGCTGGAAGTAAGGATGGGCAGCAGGGGCAGCCTGACTGTTAAGCACAGGTGACTGTCACACTCAGACTCCCTTGGCCAAGAAAACAATATATGGCACGGTCTGTTCCCCGCATAGGTCCTCATGGTCTTACTCTCAGGACCTAAGTAATGACACTCCCACCCACACACACCACCACGACCACCACTCAGGCCCTTGCCTCCGTGCCTGCCTCCCACCTCCCAGGAACCTTCCTCCCTGGCTTGAAGCTCCTGAATCTTGGTGGTGTGTGGTGAAGTTTACACTTCAACCCAGGGCTCAAACCCTGCTTTGTGCCCCCCCACCCCCCGCCCCGCGTGCCCCACCCCTCCCCCCATCTTTTTGACTCCATCGTGTTACTTACAACAGCCTTGACTGTGATGTCCAGGCCCGGCCTTAATATGACATAGAGACCTTTGCATCACCCTTCTCCCTTTCCCTAGTGGGAACTGCCATGGTTCTCCCTTGTGCTGGCCCCAAGCAACACCTCCCCCTTTCAGGCAGGAGCCGCACCCCCGCTGGAGTAGGGCCTACCTGGACGCTTAATTCCGCAAAGGTTTGTTCGAGAAGTTCTACTTCTTCTACAACCTGTTCTTTTCTGGCTTCTCCACTCTGGAAGACCCAAGTGGGTTGGTCAGGCAGAGCCCCCCCCAGCCCCTTCCCTGAATGCCTCCTGCCCACCCCTATGCCCGTTATCCAAGTAGGGCTCTGGGCCATCGTTCCTGGTCCCTGCTTGCTGATGGAGGGGGAAGAGGGAAACAAAATTTCAAAACAACGCAGTCAATCAAGCAGAAGAGAAAACAGCAAGGACGGGTCGACAGGGGGGAACAAGAGAGACACCCCCACAGTGGGAATGCAGCCAGCGGCTCGTGCAGATCTGGCAGAGGGCATGGCACCTGCCCTGCCATTTCTCCCATTGGACAGTATTTTCCATTGCAGCCCGAAAGGTCACCCTTCACCCCGGTCCTTCATCTAAAGGGAGCAAAGAGGGCAGAGCCAACCAAGTCCAGGGCAAAGGGAGTCAAAGTGAGACCAGGTGTCCAGGGGTGGCAGGTCCCCTTGGCATGGTGCAAGAGAGAATAAAGGGGCCATTGCAAAGAGGCACATGAGCAGCACCACATGTCTTTGACTGCAGGGTGCCCCTGCTCCATGGTGAGGCTTGGAATGTTGCACGTGAGAACAAAGGGGCCATTCCAAAGAGGGCCCCAGGCCAGTACCACACATGCCCCTGCCTGTAGGATTACACTGTCCCATTGCAAGGCCTTTATTTCTGGGGGGGAGGGGGGGGGGACATGAATCCCTTGAATCAAGCCTATGAGAATGGGGTGGAACCCAATAGGGCCCCATCCACCCACCTAACCTTCTCCATTGTAAGACCTAGAACTAGACTTCTGATGAAGCGGCTCGCTTCCACAAAGGGGGCTACAGCTAAATGATCATGGCTTGTGGCAGATAAAAGCAATAAGGACCCTTGTTTCCTGAGGCCGCCCAGCATGCTGAGGGAAGCTCCTTAGGGCGCCCCAGCCCCGCGCCTCGTCCTAACTCAATCTCAAAGGCCAAACTTGCCCACTGAAGTGAAACACTGGAGGCCAGGACTGAGGCGGTGCGCCCCATGTCAGGCCAAGCAGAGCCCGAGCAGGTGGGGAAGCAGGAGCAGAGTTTGTGTGGGTGCCCTCCTCCTTCCACATTCCTAAATGTCCCAACAGCACCCCTTGAGCAGCTATGTGCTTGGGATGTCCTGCAGGGCAGAACTCACCCCAGTCAGCAGTTGGAAGTGTCGGGAAGTGGCGGTGTTCTGGCCACTGTCTCCGCGGTTGTTGTTTTTCCTCTGCTTCCTTTGTCCTGGGATTAGATCGTTGTCTTTCTCGAACTTGTTGAGCTGCAGAAAAGCAAAGCAACAGCTGCTTCAGCCTGCTTGTTCCCCTCCCACTGACACAAGTTCTCTTGCACTGGTCTCCATGGGAGGAACCCAGTGGGCTACCCAGGAGGATGGTGCTTGTCCCCAGGAGGGAAGCCCCAGAGGTTCCTGGGCCGGAGTCCACAGGAGTTCCCGGAGGGCAGCAGCTGCTGGGTGAGACCGGCTCAAGACTTGGGTGGGTCTGGAAAGGGCTGGGGGGTTCATCAGCCAGCGGCCACACACTGACCACTGATGGGTCATCCTAGGGCCTTGGGCTAGACCCAGGAACCAGGTCCCAGCACTTTTTTCTTACCATTTCCCTGGCTCTAGCGATCTGTTCTTTCATCTCTTCATTGGCATGGAACACCACCGGGGGTGGGGGTCGGGGCCTCATCTCCTTCCTGTGCTTCTCCATGAGGATTTGTCCTCAAGGACGGCAGTACTGAGAGAGGGTGCCCCAAGAGGCCGAGGCCACGCATTTATAGAGGGGGCCCATGGGTGTGGCCCAGGTTCTGCAACCCCATTGGCCAGTGAGAATTCCAAAGCCCCCTGGGGCCCCTGTTTCCATGGCCTACAGCCCTGTACAGAGAACAGGGACATCACAATGGAGGCTGCAACCACTGCTGCTCAGGCAGCACTTGGGCCTGGGGGAAGCTCCCCATCCCCACGCCAGGAGCCCCAGCACTCCCCCTTCCCCAACATGGCTCTGAATGGCAAGACAAAGAGTGGGAAAGGAGCGTCCTCAGAGAGAAAGTGCCCGACTCCATGCCCTGACCCTTCCCGCCTTGCCAGAGTTCAGGCCACCACATTCTCAATCCCAGAATTCATATCAGAGATGCCTAACCTTAAGCCCTGAACTGCATTTCTGCCCTCTCCATATGGGTGTCTAACATTTTCATTCGTACCTCTGCTGAAGAGTGAAACCATGAGACAGAACACTGACTGATAGGAGCCTTTCAGGCTTCTGAATCTGAAATATCAGCCCCTCTGTGGGCAGCAAGGGTTGTTCTCGTTGCATGATGGTTTTCAAGAGAAGAACCCCGTGGATGGTCAAAGTGCTAGGGTCTGTGATCGAAGGAACGAGTGCAACACAAATGTGAAAGTTGCACAGAGCTTGCTTTCCTGCCAAGCAGAGAGTCCAGATGCTGATCGATCAAGTGACCAGGGTCTTCTCCCCAGAGAGAGAACCAGACCCTACCTCTCTGCGCCCCTTTTAGACCCCGAACCTGAACTGTCCACCGACCTATTCCCTGTTGGCTGGGCCTCGGGGCAATCAGGGACTTTGTGGCTCGGGATTGGCTGCCTTGGCTGGGTCTATTCATTCAGCGATTTCCTTCTCTCCGCTGTGGGTCCCTCATCGGCAGAACTTGGTAGTCATTCCAGCTGGGTGGGCTTAGGTGGGCCCTCTCACAAACACGGGGCCAGCACAGCTCCAAGGACGCGAGGACAAGCTTTGCCTACTGAAGGCCTGGATTTGATCCCCAGACCACCTGGTACCCTGAGCATCCCAGAAGCAACCCCTGAGCACCCTGCCTGGAGAAGCACCTGAGCACCGTTGGGTGGGAACCTTAAGCAAAGCACATCCCAGAATAGAGGACCGTATCCACCCTGGGATACAGCAAGAGGCAGGAAATCGGTGACTGTACATTGTGTGCCTGTGGGTAGGCTTCAGAACTGTTGTAGCCACTCAGCAGCTCTCCAGCTCCAATGGACCCTAAGAGACATCCAATATCCCCCGGGAGCCCTGGCCTCCACCCCCACATCCAGGGAACAGTGACATCCCATGGAGGCCGCACCCACTCTAGCTGGACCTGAGGGAAGCTCCCCAGCCCCACCCCAGGTTCCCCGGCCCTCCTCTTTCCCAACATGGGACCTCTGAACGCCTGTGGTAGAGTGGGCAAGGCGTGTTCTCGGAGAGAGAGAGAGAGAGAGAGAGAGAGAGAGAGAGAGAGAGAGATCTATTCTTCTAGGCCCTGACCCTTCCCTCTGGGCCCTAGTTCAGTACTGGAGCGGAGCTGGTACTGGAGGTGGTTCCTCTCCTCACACATGTTGAGGAGAAAGTGGGGAGGCAGGTGAAGCCCTGATTCTAGGTCAACTTTGCCCTGCTTGTTCGCTAGTTTGGAAGGAACTGAAGTGAATGAACCTAGAACTGATGGGATGTTTTGCAACCTATGAACCCCACAAGAGGGCTTGGCTCATCCAAATGCATGTGAAATCTCTTGATTATTCAATTCTTAAACATTGTTTTCACCAAGTGGCAGGATTGCGCCACGGATGCTGAATTTGGGCCACACAGAGGTTCATTACACCGGTCTGAGTATATTTTGACTTTTTTCCTAGTGAAACGAATTAAAATAATAATCATCACTCTGCTGGTGCCTCAAACTGATCGTTCATGATCTTGATGAAGAAGTCTGAGGCATGAGGCTCTTCGGTTTGAGGCTCTTCGTGTTCCTAGAACGAACAGACGCCATTGGGCTACACTAGCACGGGACAGGGAGAGATGGAGACGTTACAGGCGCCCGCTCGAGCAAATCGACGGTTCATGGGAAGTCAAATGATCAAGTGATGCTAGTGACTGATATAATATAAGCTATTTATTAATTAAAAAGCAAATTTAGATTGTTCTGTTTTGTCTAGAGTTGATTTTTTATTGGAAGATTTAATTTTCCCAACATTGATCGTTTTTTGATATTTTTTGTGAATATAATGTAATTCTTGATGGATTTGAGATCTATTGTTGGGAATTTTGAGAAAATTTGTTCTGATTTTCGTTTTGTTTTATTTACATAAGTTATATCGGATCACGGTGAGATACAGTTACAAACTTGCATGACTGCATTTCAGTCGTACTATTTCCAAGCACCCGTCCCTCCGTCATTGCACATTTTCCACCATCATTGTTCCCAGTGTCCCACCCTCCACCCCCACCCCATCCCACTCCCTGCCTCTGTGGCAGGTAAAATCCTTCTCTCTCTCTCTCTCTCTCTCTCTCTCATTTTGGGCATTATGATTTGCAATGCAGTTACTAGAGGACATCATGTTTGGTCCTTAGTCTACTTTCTGCACACATCTCCCACCCTGGTCATCCCTCCAATCATCATTTACTTAGTAGTTCTGTGCGGGAGAGTGATCCTTGAACACAGAGGGTTCCTAGTGAAGTTCATGAAAAGTCTTTTTTTTTTCTGTCATCGTTCTTGGTCGTGCCCTGTGGTACTCCTGGGCTCCTCTCTCTGTGATGCTTAAGGTCGCTCTATAGTGTTCAGGGGACCATGACTAAGTTCAGGGCTCCTGCGAGTAAAGCAGGGATTGTAGCTTTTTCCGTCCTTGTCCTGGCTCTGCCTGTGTGTTTGTCTGCTTCTGGGGATCCAACCTAGGCCTTCATTCTAGGAAGTATGGGCTCTAACACTGAGCCACATTCCCCATTTTGCTGAGAAATCTTTGGTGCTGCTTGAGAACACTCCCCCACCGAGACCCCATTTAGTAGCACAGATATCAGAGATATCAGATGGGGCTCCTGAAACCGCTAAAGGGTGTGTTTGGCAGAAACTTCTAGAAAAGCAGGTGCCATGGGGCCAAGTTCATCTTGCAATTCATTGGTCACATTAGTGCTCAGTATTCATGCACTTGGGTCGGCCATGTTGGCCGCTTGTAAGGCGAACGCCCGGCTGGAGCGATAGCACAGCGGTAGGGCGTTCGCCTTACAAGTGGCCAACATGGCCGACCCGAGTTCGATTCCTCCGCCCCTCTCGGAGAGCCCGGCAAGCTACCGAGAGTATTCGATATGCCAGAGACAGTAACAACAAAGTCTCCAATGGAGACGTTACTGGGCCCGCTCGAGCAAATCGACGATCAACGGGAGGGCCTTTACCTTTACCTTATTCATGCACAGGGCTAGGTGTTGTTGGGAATCATGTGGTCATGAGGATGGTGAGGGGAGTCTGCCTCGGAACTTCCCCCAAAATCAGTGATCCCCTCAGATTATTAAGGAACTATTTGAATTTAGGGGGTAGGAAGGAGCCACATCTGATGGTGCTCATGGGTTACTCCTGGCTCTGTGCTCATGAGTTACTCTTTTGACTCGTTTTTCTCTTTTTTTTCTTTTTTGTTCTTTGCTTTTTGGGTGACACCTGGCAATGCACAGGGGTTACTCCTAGTTCTGCTCTCAGGAATCACCCCTGGCGGTGGTGCTCAGGGTCCCATATGGGATGCTGGGAATCGAACCCGGGTTGACCATGTGCAAGGCAAATGCCCTACCCGCTGTGCTATTGCTCCAGCCCCTCACGAATTGCTCTTGACGGTGATCAGGGAACTTTATGCAGTGTCAGGAATCAAACCTTTGATTCAAGGCCAGCAACTAAACGTCTCTTCTATGCCCCACCCACAACTTGACTATGCCCGCGGCTTAGAAATCCGGGAAGCTACATTGCAAAGAAACAAAGATACATGTAAACATCTCAAAAGGTTCTCACCTAAAGAAGAAAATTTGTAACTGTATAGTGATGGATGGGAGTTGACTATTGGTGACTCATCCTAAAGTATTCTGTGTGTGTGTGTGTGTGTGTGTGTGTGTGTGTGTGTATCACTGTAGCACTCTCCTCTGATTGTTCATTGATTTGCTCGAGTGAGCACGAGGAAAGTCTCCCTGTGAGTCTTGGTGTATATGTATATATCATTATGTATATGTATATATAAATTGCATCACATAATATGCAATGGTAAGTGTTAATTATTACCATCAACCAAATTACAGCACTTTGCACCAGAGTTCCTACCAAACAAGGAAAAAAGAAATAAGGAAAGGAAAGACAGTATAGGTGTTAAACAAGGCACTTGTTGGATTGAATTGAAGTAGACAGATTTAACCGGAAGGCCAGAGCAGTTGAGAGGATAGATCATTTGGGAGAGAGGTAATAATTGTACCGTACAGATAGGCATGTGAGTTTGAGGACTGGGTGAGTTCAAGGAGAAAGGAGGTGTGGAGGGTAGAATACAAGTCAAAAGTCGAAAATACATAATTTTCAAAGTTTTAACAGCTTTCTCTGTACCATGAGATTTCCTACACTATTGAACGCTTGTACCGACCCAAGGTATTCTTCTCATTTCACTGCCAATAAAAGATATAAACATATTTTCAGGCCTAGGTGGCAGAAAAGTGTACACTGTCTAAGAGATAGGTGTTAGAGCATTCTAGGATTGAAATCCAGTCATGAACAACTCTGTAACTGTGTGCCACTGAGAGATTCAGTATAAGAAATTCCAAACATCATGGAGAAAATCCTATGACTCATTTCCATATTGTCGCATCGTGAATAGTTTTACAGCTTAAAAAAAATGTTTTCAGGATTAGGTCCAGAGAGATCGTACAGGGGTGAAAGCACTTGCCTGGGAAATAACCAACCCAGGTTCAATTTCAGACACGACAAATGGTCCCAAAAGCTCCGCCAGGCGTGATCCTTGAGCCAAGAGCCAGAAGTAAGACTTAAGCATTGTTAGCTGTGGAGCAAATACCAAAAGCAAACGAAAATCATTTTCAGAAACATCATTTCAACGATCTTCATTGATCGTAGAGTCAATACTCTGAGAACGAGGTTTCATTATTCCCATTTGACAATTGACGGCATGAGGTCTACTCAGGCAGGTAAACGAGCTAAAGTCACACCAAACTAGAAGCCACCCCAAACACCGGACCGCATGTCAAGTGCTTTTGCACCGAGTCAGTCTCACAATCTCTTCCAGAAAAGCTTTGAGGTGGAAAAGGAGCCCAAAGGCGTGTTCTTGTTCTCACGTGCCTCGGGTTCCAAAGGGGAAACATGAAAAGAGGCATACAAAATAGACTGTGACCTTGGTCTCAAATAGTTTAATGGATTTGATACCACAAAATATGGTGAAATGTCCACTACTATTGTCAGGATGAAGTGGAGATCTCTTTCTACAGGGGATGGGAGCATCTCTCCGAAGCGGCAATCCTGAGCTGAGAACATGCTGGCCAAGAAAACAAGCAAAGGAAAAGTTCCTGGCCATCGTGGAAGAACTCGAATATCTGAGGATCGACCAGGAGCGGGTGCGTTTGGACTAGAGGGAGAAAGAGAGTGAAAAGGGACGGCAGAGAGAGAAGCAGAAGCCTTTGCCCCAAACTCTCTTTTCTTCGAACCTAGCCATGCTCTTTTGCGTAGAATTCATCCAACTGCCCCTTACATCTTCTTGAAGTGTCAAGAAAAAACAAGGACCAGTCCAGAGATGCTGATTCTGAGCCTCCTATTTTGGCCATTTTTGTATGTGAGGAGCACTGCTGGGGGTGCTCGGTGGACCATTTGGTACCAGGGAACCAACTGAGGCTCCTGCGTGTGGATATGTGCTCCAGAACTTTGCGCTATCTCCAGGACTCTGGAATCTAATATTTTCTAGGAGTAGGTTTGCCAGAGAAACACTAAGAGATTCTGGAAATGTATCACACTAACTCTTTCTCCTTTTCATCTGCAAGCTGGCGTTGGTAGGGGAGACATTGTTTGCGGCTGAGAACTACTGAGTCAAGACAGCATGGTGCTTTCTTTGAGGGAACACACGCTCCTTCCATACTCAATCCATCTTGAGGTGGAGAGGATGGGGCCATTGCAATGCCATATGCTCCAAAATACGAAGGGAGAAACCTACTCTTTTTAGTTCCACAGCAGCCGAGTTTATGGACTAAGTCTTGGTTTCTTAGAAATGAACCGACAGAGGTTACAACTGCAAAATCACTTGAGGTCAAGTGGAAGTCAATTGATTCAGAGCACCTGCCAGCAGGATTGTTGCCCTAACAAACTCTCGTTTCAGGAGGCAGGAGTTTGGGCTTGGTTTTTCTAGAAGGGCGAAAGCTGAAATCTGAACACTCGAAGCAGTCTTCTGGAGCCATAGCCACAAAGTCTCGATGGACAAGGAGCATGGCCAGGCCTCAGGGGAGACATAATTTCACATCCCCGCAAACTGTGCATGCGGCTTTCTACCAAGAAACTAATTTTGATGAAATCTGCTATCCGCACCTGGCTGTCCTCGCCAGGGACCTTTGAGGGGCGCGGGTTGAGTTTCCCTTCCCGCCCAGACCAGAGCCCCGGCAGCTGAAAAACCCCAGAACCCTCCACAACCATGCTGAGACCACTCTCCACACGCATGAAGGTACCGGCAGAGGAACAAAGGCATGCGGGTCCCGGGGCCGAGATCTCCAAGCCTGCTCGGATTGGGACTGAGCATCCTCCACCCAGACCCTCGAAATTCCAGTAGGCAGGGGTCACACCCACCAAGTGGCCCCCTCGCTCCGGGTAATCCCATCAACGGCCAAGACCCAGAGACTATAAAACCCAGCTCCCGGAAGCATCTGATTATCTCATTCCTACTTTGGACAAACTGGCAGGCTACCGAATGTAACCTGCCCACAGGGCAGAGTCTGGCAAACTCCCCGTGGCGTCCTTAATATGCCAAATACCAATACCAATGATGGGTCTCATTCTCCTAACTCTGAAGGAGCCTTGAATGTGGCACATTTAAAAAAAAAAAATCTCAGGGCTAGGATGAAGGAGACGTTACTGGGGCCTGCTGGAGGCAATCGGCAAACAACAGGATGGTCGTGATTGTGATTCTTTTCTTTTTGTATTTTTGAGCCACACCCTGTGTTGCTAAGGATGGCTCCTGGCTCTGCAATCTGGTGGTGCTCAGGGATGGCTCTGGGTGGTGCTCAGGGATCTCTCATGAAGCTGCACTCAGAAATCATTCCGAGCTGTACTCGGGGGGCAGGGACCACACCGGGTTCCAGTCAGGGCTGTGCAAGACAAATGCCCTGTGAGCTGTGCTCTGGCTCGGGCCCTATCTTAGATTCTTCTTCCCTCAGATGCAACAAAGTAGAGCAGCGCGGGTGGCGGGGGTGTTCTGGTGTCTCTGAGCCAACAAGGTTTCTAAGGTTCGTCCATGTGGTTCCATGTGTCCATACTTGACTCTCCTTTCCTGCTCCCCTGTGTGCTTTGCTAGCTCCACCCCGAGATGTGTTTCTCCATGCTCACAGCAAACATTGGTTTCCAAAACAAGAGAAGAGCAACTCGAGCTGACCGTGTGTGAGCCTGAATTCTGGTTCCTCCGGAAAAGGCAGGAACCTTTTAGAAACTGTTGTATCTTTGAGCACTTGGAGAGGGCGCTGGCGTGGAGTGGAAGGTGCAGGGGTTCCTAAGGGACCAAGTCGGGGCATTGGCTCCTTGAGGGCCAAGGAGGCCAGCGTGTGCTGAGCTGTCTCATATGCCAGCTGGCCAGGATCAGTTTGGACTGTGCGGTGTGTCTGGCACCGGGTGCGTGGGAGCAGAGGCCCCCCCACCCCACCCCCACCCCCACCCCCCAGACGGAAGCACACAGCCAGCCGAGCCCCCTGAGGTCCAGTGGATTCAGTGCGCGGATCGGGGCTTCCTCGTCCTGGCCGAGTACCGTGCATTGGGTTGCAGTTCCCTGACCGCGTGACACGCCCCTCTCTTCTGCTGTCGCTGCACTGACTCGGGGGGTCCCACAGACACTCCATGTGGTGCTCCTGCTCTGGCCATGGTGCTCATTGAAGGGAGAGCTGGTTTTCCTTTAGAGGTCCCCAGATAGCAGCCGTGCCAGGCCCGGCTAGGAATGTGGGGGCACTGCTGGGGGTCAGACCCACAGCCTGGGATGCTGCCGCCAGAGCAGGCGCTCCTGTGGCCGAGCCACGCCCAGGCCCCCAAATCACCTGTTTATCCTCTTGCCACGTGAAGGACATTTGTGTGGATTCCAGTGGACAGCTACAAATCAAACCAAGAAGGGGGTGGATGATAATTGTTATTCTTATTATTTTTATTTTTTATTTCATATTTTATATTTTTATTTTATTTATATTTTTTCATTTATTTACATTTATTAATTGTGATTTATTATTTTTCTATTTCTCTTTATTTCTTTATTCATTGTTTTGATATGTTATTATTTATTCATTCATTATTTTTCATTAATTACTACATTTATATTTAATTCATATCTATGTATTTTAACATATATGATACGTAATATGATCGTGTATCATATTATATTGATTATAACATATGGTTTAATTTAATATATTAATATTGTAAAATTTTAATATTGATATTATTAGTATAATAATTAGTATATTTATTATATTTACATTTCTATTGAACGCCGTTGCTCTTTGTTGGAGCAACGTTGTGGAAGAGAAAACCTTGTCTTCGTTTTTAGAGAAACCTAGCACCGATTTATTCATACCCAAAAATGAGTGACAGATAGAAGTTCAAACCAATCTCCAACTGGTCCTAATGGCTCTGCCGTTCATATTTGTTCAAATGAAAGAGTCTGTCTTTTATGCTGACTTCAAGAATACCAGACATTGTCCTTTTGGGTCAGGGTTCCTCCAAAGCCTGCTAAGACGGCCCCAGGGCAACTGCTAGTAATTCTCAGCAGCTGGGATGGAAAGATTGAATGACTGAATGCTGCGGGACCCTCAGCACCACTGTGGAGGTGCTCAGGGGGCTCGAGAGCTGTTCTTGGGACTAGGCTGTCCTGGAAATCGAACCCAATCACCTTCTGGGCAACTAATACTATCAATTGCTATATTTCTTTAAGAACTGTAAAATGTTGTCCATTTCTATAAATCTTTCCGATCCTCCACATCCTCACCAGATTCTGTCTTTTTGATGAACGTCCTCGGGTGGGATTAAAACCTCTCTTTGAGATCAATTTGCTTGGAACTCCTGATTCGTGTTGAGCATCTTTTTCATGCGTGTCATGGGACTTGATAGGCAGCCTTTAGTACAATGGATTCAAACCCGTCGCCTATTTTGGGGGCATGCCTGGTGGAACTTGAGAGCCATTCACAGCACTGCACTTGGGGTCACTATAGCTAGTGCTCAGGGGACCATGTGATGCTGAGGATCAAACAGGATTGGACACATGCACGAAAAGTGTCTTAACCTCTCGGATACTTCTCCGGTACCGTTTGGAAAGGTGGATGTTGTAGTGCTAGAAAGTCTGGTGGTGTGGTGGGACTCCGAATTTCTTTCCCCCCAGTGCTTGAGTGACCGTGAAAGGCAAGGATTGTGTGTGGGCCCCTGTATCCTAGGCATCTCCTCCAGCCATTTCAGCTCTCTTCGCAGAGCACATATTTTCATTTGAAAATGACTATATCGAACAAAACTCTTTTAAAGTAAGGTTTCATATTATACTTTACTAATCATTAGAACGATCATTTATACGCAGCCCTAAAAATGTTGAGGATTCTGGGGCTGGAGCACTAGTGCAGCCTGGAGGGCGTTTGCCCTCCACGCAGCCAACCCCAGCTAGATTGCCAGCGTCCCGTAGGGTCCCCTGAGCACCGCCAGGAGTAAATCCTCAGTGCACATCCAGGAGGAACCCTCGAGCATCGCCGGGTGTGACCCAAAAAGAAAACCAAAATGTTCAGAATTCTGTCCACATCCAAACCTCAAGTGTGTCATCAAGTGACCCTTTAGGACAGCATGCAGGTTTTCATGTGTTCATTCCTCCCAGAGATTAGAATATTTTTGGTACTTTTAAAAATACTTTATTACTATTCTAATCATATATCGATTGATAAAAGATCACCTCCTCTTTTACCTCCTCCTTCTCATCTTTCACCTCCTTCACCTCCTCTTCCTCCTTCAGCACCTCCTCCTCCTCCACCTCTACCTCCTTCACCTCCTCCACCTCCTCTTCCTCCTTCAGCCCCTCCTCCTTCTGGGTGGCGAGGAGGGTGGTGGGGAGGTGGAAAATAGAGTAGAATTAGCCTATGCCAGTTTTAAGTTGGTGAGTGCACGGAACCAGTCGGTCAAGGGGAGCAATGAGAGCAAGGACCTGGGTCCCCAGTCTGAGTTTTTGGATGCGACTGGGAAGCCCATTTCGATCACTATGTGGCCCGTGGTCTCTTGGACTGTGGCCTTCTCCTCCAAAGAGGACTGGGATGACTTCCCGCTCGCCTTCCTCCTCCTCAAGACATGCTCCATCTGTTGTTCAGGCTCTTGTTGGGGGATCGCCGAGCCTTGCAGCTGGAGGAAGATCGAATGGGGTGAGTTGGTTGGGTGTCCTTGGGAAAGGCAGTCCCTTCCTGGCCCCTCCCAGCATACATGGGCTTTCAAGGAGGTGTTGCGTGGAGGTGGCCCAGAATGTCCCATGGGAAAGTTGCAGGTTGAGAGAAATCGGAAGGAGGGAAACCAAGAGTTAAGGATGGTTGGTCCCAGGGGACGCTGAAGGCAGCAGTCATGCTCATGGCTCACCGAGGGTGTGGTCCACACGGGGAACGGCTGATTCAGAAGGTCAGCGTCGTCGTCTGACATGACCATCACTGGCACACACTCGTTGAGATTCTCCTCCTTCATCTCCTCCTCCTTCTCCTTCACCTCCTCCTTCTTCACCTTCTCTTCCACCTTCACCTCCTCCTCCTTTAACTTCTCCATCACCTCCGCCTCCTTTACCTCCTCCTTCACCTCCTCTTTTACCTCCTCCTTCTCATCTTTCACCTCCTTCACCTCCTCTTCCTCCTTCAGCACCTCCTCCTCCTCCACCTCTACCTCCTTCACCTCCTCCACCTCCTCTTCCTCCTTCACCCCCTCCTCCTTTACCTCCTCCTCCTCCACCTCTTCCTCGTGCTTCACCTCCTCCTCCCCTTTATCTGCCTCCTCCCTCTTCTCCTCTTCCTCCTTCACCTCCTCGTCCTCCACATCTTCCGCCCCTACATCCTCCTCCTCCTCCTCCTCCTCCATCTCCTCCGCCTCTTTCACCCCCTCCTCCTCCTCCTCCTCCTCCTCCTCCTCCATCTCCTCCGCCTCTTTCACCCCCTCCTCCTCCTCCTCCTCCTCCACCTCCTCCTCCTCCTCTTCCTCCCTCTCCTCCCCCTCTTTCACCTCCTCCTCCTCCTCCTCTTCCTCCTTCACCACCTCCTCCTTCATTCCCTCCTCTTTTTTCTCCTCCTCATCCTCCTTTGCCTCATCCTCCTGACCCTCCTCCTCCTCCTCTTCCTCCTTTTTCTCCTCAGCCTCCTCCTCCTCCTCCTTTGCTTCCACCTCTTGCTCATTCTCTTGCTCCTGCTCAGCTTCATTTCCTGTGGAAAGATCCCCAGGGTCACAGACAACCCAAGCCACGGGGGCCCCCTGGGGCAGATCTGGCTGGCTTCTGCCTCCCTGTACAGCCTTCCCTTCACACGCCCCCACCCACACCTCACCCCAAGCTAGATTCTCCCTCCTGGAGTCCCTGTCACTTACTCTTTGCGAGGGTGGTCAACACTTTGAGCTGAGCTCGGAGGTGGAGATTGTCTTCGTTGCTCTTTTTTAAAAGTTTCTAAAGGAAAGGGAAGAAGGGAGTGAGTGAGTGAGTGAGTGAGTGAGTGAGTGAGTGAGTGAGTGAGTGAGTGAGCGAGCAAGGAAGTCTGCTTCAGGTCTTCCTGCTCAACGATACAGGGCCCCGCTCTCACTTGAAGTCTTTCGACTACGCAGTTATATTTCTTTCGCTGTTCTTTCAACTGTTTCCCGAGCTGGCGCTCCTTTTCGACGGCTAACAGTTGCAACGTGACCAGTTTTTGATGGAGCTTGTCTGCGCACTGCTGCATCAATCGAACATAGCAGTCTTCCAGAAGCAGCTGACTCCGGATCTCCCGGTTCTTCTTTCGCACCTGTGGGTATAAAGCTGGAAGTAAGGATGGGCAGCAGGGGCAGCCTGACTGTTAAGCACAGGTGACTGTCACACTCAGACTCCCTTGGCCAAGAAAACAATATATGGCACGGTCTGTTCCCCGCATAGGTCCTCATGGTCTTACTCTCAGGACCTAAGTAATGACACTCCCACCCACACACACCACCACGACCACCACTCAGGCCCTTGCCTCCGTGCCTGCCTCCCATCTCCCAGGAACCTTCCTCCCTGGCTTGAAGCTCCTGAATCTTGGTGGTGTGTGGTGAAGTTTACACTTCAACCCAGGGCTCAAACCCTGCTTTGTGCCCCCCCACCCCCCGCCCCGCGTGCCCCACCCCTCCCCCCATCTTTTTGACTCCATCGTGTTACTTACAACAGCCTTGACTGTGATGTCCAGGCCCGGCCTTAATATGACATAGAGACCTTTGCATCACCCTTCTCCCTTTCCCTAGTGGGAACTGCCATGGTTCTCCCTTGTGCTGGCCCCAAGCAACACCTCCCCCTTTCAGGCAGGAGCCGCACCCCCGCTGGAGTAGGGCCTACCTGGACGCTTAATTCCGCAAAGGTTTGTTCGAGAAGTTCTACTTCTTCTACAACCTGTTCTTTTCTGGCTTCTCCACTCTGGAAGACCCAAGTGGGTTGGTCAGGCAGAGCCCCCCCAGGCCCTTCCCTGAATGCCTCCTGCCCACCCCTATGCCCGTTATCCAAGTAGGGCTCTGGGCCATCGTTCCTGGTCCCTGCTTGCTGATGGAGGGGGAAGAGGGAAACAAAATTTCAAAACAACGCAGTCAATCAAGCAGAAGAGAAAACAGCAAGGACGGGTCGACAGGGGGGAACAAGAGAGACACCCCCACAGTGGGAATGCAGCCAGCGGCTCGTGCAGATCTGGCAGAGGGCATGGCACCTGCCCTGCCATTTCTCCCATTGGACAGTATTTTCCATTGCAGCCCGAAAGGTCACCCTTCACCCCGGTCCTTCATCTAAAGGGAGCAAAGAGGGCAGAGCCAACCAAGTCCAGGGCAAAGGGAGTCAAAGTGAGACCAGGTGTCCAGGGGTGGCAGGTCCCCTTGGCATGGTGCAAGAGAGAATAAAGGGGCCATTGCAAAGAGGCACATGAGCAGCACCACATGTCTTTGACTGCAGGGTGCCCCTGCTCCATGGTGAGGCTTGGAATGTTGCACGTGAGAACAAAGGGGCCATTCCAAAGAGGGCCCCAGGCCAGTACCACACATGCCCCTGCCTGTAGGATTACACTGTCCCATTGCAAGGCCTTTATTTCTGGGGGGGAGGGGGGGGACATGAATCCCTTGAATCAAGCCTATGAGAATGGGGTGGAACCCAATAGGGCCCCATCCACCCACCTAACCTTCTCCATTGTAAGACCTAGAACTAGACTTCTGATGAAGCGGCTCGCTTCCACAAAGGGGGCTACAGCTAAATGATCATGGCTTGTGGCAGATAAAAGCAATAAGGACCCTTGTTTCCTGAGGCCGCCCAGCATGCTGAGGGAAGCTCCTTAGGGCGCCCCAGCCCCGCGCCTCGTCCTAACTCAATCTCAAAGGCCAAACTTGCCCACTGAAGTGAAACACTGGAGGCCAGGACTGAGGCGGTGCGCCCCATGTCAGGCCAAGCAGAGCCCGAGCAGGTGGGGAAGCAGGAGCAGAGTTTGTGTGGGTGCCCTCCTCCTTCCACATTCCTAAATGTCCCAACAGCACCCCTTGAGCAGCTATGTGCTTGGGATGTCCTGCAGGGCAGAACTCACCCCAGTCAGCAGTTGGAAGTGTCGGGAAGTGGCGGTGTTCTGGCCACTGTCTCCGCGGTTGTTGTTTTTCCTCTGCTTCCTTTGTCCTGGGATTAGATCGTTGTCTTTCTCGAACTTGTTGAGCTGCAGAAAAGCAAAGCAACAGCTGCTTGAGCCTGCTTGTTCCCCTCCCACTGACACAAGTTCTCTTGCACTGGTCTCCATGGGAGGAACCCAGTGGGCTACCCAGGAGGATGGTGCTTGTCCCCAGGAGGGAAGCCCCAGAGGTTACTGGGCCAGAGTCCACAGGAGTTCCCGGAGGGCAGCAGCTGCTGGGTGAGACCGGCTCAAGACATGGGTGGGTCTGGAAAGGGCTGGGGGGTTCATCAGCCAGCGGCCACACACTGACCACTGATGGGTCATCCTAGGGCCTTGGGCTAGACCCAGGAACCGGGTCCCAGAACTTTTTTCTTACCATTTCCCTGGCTCTAGCGATCTGTTCTTTCATCTCTTCATTGGCATGGAACACCACCGGGGGTGGGGGTCGGGGCCTCATCTCCTTCCTGTGCTTCTCCATGAGGATTTGTCCTCAAGGACGGCAGTACTGAGAGAGGGTGCCCCAAGAGGCCGAGGCCACGCATTTATAGAGGGGGCCCATGGGTGTGGCCCAGGTTCTGCAACCCCATTGGCCAGTGAGAATTCCAAAGCCCCCTGGGGCCCCTGTTTCCATGGCCTACAGCCCTGTACAGAGAACAGGGACATCACAATGGAGGCTGCAACCACTGCTGCTCAGGCAGCACTTGGGCCTGGGGGAAGCTCCCCATCCCCACGCCAGGAGCCCCAGCACTCCCCCTTCCCCAACATGGCTCTGAATGGCAAGACAAAGAGTGGGAAAGGAGCGTCCTCAGAGAGAAAGTGCCCGACTCCATGCCCTGACCCTTCCCGCCTTGCCAGAGTTCAGGCCACCACATTCTCAATCCCAGAATTCATATCAGAGATGACTAACCTTAAGCCCTGAACTGCATTTCTGCCCTCTCCATATGGGTGTCTAACATTTTCATTCGTACCTCTGCTGAAGAGTGAAACCATGAGACAGAACACTGACTGATAGGAGCCTTTCAGGCTTCTGAATCTGAAATATCAGCCCCTCTGTGGGCAGCAAGGGTTGTTCTCGTTGCATGATGGTTTTCAAGAGAAGAACCCCGTGGATGGTCAAAGTGCTAGGGTCTGTGATCGAAGGAACGAGTGCAACACAAATGTGAAAGTTGCACAGAGCTTGCTTTCCTGCCAAGCAGAGAGTCCAGATGCTGATCGATCAAGTGACCAGGGTCTTCTCCCCAGAGAGAGAACCAGACCCTACCTCTCTGCGCCCCTTTTAGACCCCGAACCTGAACTGTCCACCGACCTATTCCCTGTTGGCTGGGCCTCGGGGCAATCAGGGACTTTGTGGCTCGGGATTGGCTGCCTTGGCTGGGTCTATTCATTCAGCGATTTCCTTCTCTCCGCTGTGGGTCCCTCATCGGCAGAACTTGGTAGTCATTCCAGCTGGGTGGGCTTAGGTGGGCCCTCTCACAAACACGGGGCCAGCACAGCTCCAAGGACGCGAGAACAAGCTTTGCCTATTGAAGGCCTGGATTTGATCCCCAGACCACCTGGTACCCTGAGCATCCCAGAAGCAACCCCTGAGTACCCTGCCTGGAGAAGCACCTGAGCACCGTTGGGTGGGAACCTTAAGCAAAGCACATCCCAGAATAGAGGACCGTATCCACCCTGGGATACAGCAAGAGGCAGGAAATCGGTGACTGTACATTGTGTGCCTGTGGGTAGGCTTCAGAACTGTTGTAGCCACTCAGCAGCTCTCCAGCTCCAATGGACCCTAAGAGACATCCAATATCCCCCGGGAGCCCTGGCCTCCACCCCCACATCCAGGGAACAGTGACATCCCATGGAGGCCGCACCCACTCTAGCTGGACCTGAGGGAAGCTCCCCAGCCCCACCCCAGGTTCCCCGGCCCTCCTCTTTCCCAACATGGGACCTCTGAACGCCTGTGGTAGAGTGGGCAAGGCGTGTTCTCAGAGAGAGAGAGAGAGAGAGAGAGAGAGAGAGAGAGAGAGAGAGAGAGAGAGATCTATTCTTCTAGGCCCTGACCCTTCCCTCTGGGCCCTAGTTCAGTACTGGAGCGGAGCTGGTACTGGAGGTGGTTCCTCTCCTCACACATGTTGAGGAGAAAGTGGGGAGGCAGGTGAAGCCCTGATTCTAGGTCAACTTTGCCCTGCTTGTTCGCTAGTTTGGAAGGAACTGAAGTGAATGAACCTAGAACTGATGGGATGTTTTGCAACCTATGAACCCCACAAGAGGGCTTGGCTCATCCAAATGCATGTGAAATCTCTTGATTATTCAATTCTTAAACATTGTTTTCACCAAGTGGCAGGATTGCGCCACGGATGCTGAATTTGGGCCACACAGAGGTTCATTACACCGGTCTGAGTATATTTTGACTTTTTTCCTAGTGAAACGAATTAAAATAATAATCATCACTCTGCTGGTGCCTCAAACTGATCGTTCATGATCTTGATGAAGAAGTCTGAGGCATGAGGCTCTTCGGTTTGAGGCTCTTCGTGTTCCTAGAACGAACAGACGCCATTGGGCTACACTAGCACGGGACAGGGAGAGATGGAGACGTTACAGGCGCCCGCTCGAGCAAATCGACGGTTCATGGGAAGTCAAATGATCAAGTGATGCTAGTGACTGATATAATGTAAGCTATTTATTAATTAAAAAGCAAATTTAGATTGTTCTGTTTTGTCTAGAGTTGATTTTTTATTGGAAGATTTAATTTTCCCAACATTGATCGTTTTTTGATATTTTTTGTGAATATAATGTAATTCTTGATGGATTTGAGATCTATTGTTGGGAATTTTGAGAAAATTTGTTCTGATTTTCGTTTTGTTTTATTTACATAAGTTATATCGGATCACGGTGAGATACAGTTACAAACTTGCATGACTGCATTTCAGTCGTACTATTTCCAAGCACCCGTCCCTCCGTCATTGCACATTTTCCACCATCATTGTTCCCAATGTCCCACCCTCCACCCCCACCCCATCCCACTCCCTGCCTCTGTGGCAGGTAAAATCCTTCTCTCTCTCTCTCTCTCTCTCTCTCTCTCTCTCTCTCTCTCTCATTTTGGGCATTATGATTTGCAATGCAGTTACTAGAGGACATCATGTTTGGTCCTTAGTCTACTTTCTGCACACATCTCCCACCCTGGTCATCCCTCCAATCATCATTTACTTAGTAGTTCTGTGCGGGAGAGTGATCCTTGAACACAGAGGGTTCCTAGTGAAGTTCATGAAAAGTCTTTTTTTTTTCTGTCATCGTTCTTGGTCGTGCCCTGTGGTACTCCTGGGCTCCTCTCTCTGTGATGCTTAAGGTCGCTCTATAGTGTTCAGGGGACCATGACTAAGTTCAGGGCTCCTGCGAGTAAAGCAGGGATTGTAGCTTTTTCCGTCCTTGTCCTGGCTCTGCCTGTGTGTTTGTCTGCTTCTGGGGATCCAACCTAGGCCTTCATTCTAGGAAGTATGGGCTCTAACACTGAGCCACATTCCCCATTTTGCTGAGAAATCTTTGGTGCTGCTTGAGAACACTCCCCCACCGAGACCCCATTTAGTAGCACAGATATCAGAGATATCAGATGGGGCTCCTGAAACCGCTAAAGGGTGTGTTTGGCAGAAACTTCTAGAAAAGCAGGTGCCATGGGGCCAAGTTCATCTTGCAATTCATTGGTCACATTAGTGCTCAGTATTCATGCACTTGGGTCGGCCATGTTGGCCGCTTGTAAGGCGAACGCCCGGCTGGAGCGATAGCACAGCGGTAGGGCGTTCGCCTTACAAGTGGCCAACATGGCCGACCCGAGTTCGATTCCTCCGCCCCTCTCGGAGAGCCCGGCAAGCTACCGAGAGTATTCGATATGCCAGAGACAGTAACAACAAAGTCTCCAATGGAGACGTTACTGGGCCCGCTCGAGCAAATCGACGATCAACGGGAGGGCCTTTACCTTTACCTTATTCATGCACAGGGCTAGGTGTTGTTGGGAATCATGTGGTCATGAGGATGGTGAGGGGAGTCTGCCTCGGAACTTCCCCCAAAATCAGTGATCCCCTCAGATTATTAAGGAACTATTTGAATTTAGGGGGTAGGAAGGAGCCACATCTGATGGTGCTCATGGGTTACTCCTGGCTCTGTGCTCATGAGTTACTCTTTTGACTCGTTTTTCTCTTTTTTTTCTTTTTTGTTCTTTGCTTTTTGGGTGACACCTGGCAATGCACAGGGGTTACTCCTAGTTCTGCTCTCAGGAATCACCCCTGGCGGTGGTGCTCAGGGTCCCATATGGGATGCTGGGAATCGAACCCGGGTTGACCATGTGCAAGGCAAATGCCCTACCCGCTGTGCTATTGCTCCAGCCCCTCACGAATTGCTCTTGACGGTGATCAGGGAACTTTATGCAGTGTCAGGAATCAAACCTTTGATTCAAGGCCAGCAACTAAACGTCTCTTCTATGCCCCACCCACAACTTGACTATGCCCGCGGCTTAGAAATCCGGGAAGCTACATTGCAAAGAAACAAAGATACATGTAAACATCTCAAAAGGTTCTCACCTAAAGAAGAAAATTTGTAACTGTATAGTGATGGATGGGAGTTGACTATTGGTGACTCATCCTAAAGTATTCTGTGTGTGTGTGTGTGTGTGTGTGTGTGTGTGTGTATCACTGTAGCACTCTCCTCTGATTGTTCATTGATTTGCTCGAGTGAGCACGAGGAAAGTCTCCCTGTGAGTCTTGGTGTATATGTATATATCATTATGTATATGTATATATAAATTGCATCACATAATATGCAATGGTAAGTGTTAATTATTACCATCAACCAAATTACAGCACTTTGCACCAGAGTTCCTACCAAACAAGGAAAAAAGAAATAAGGAAAGGAAAGACAGTATAGGTGTTAAACAAGGCACTTGTTGGATTGAATTGAAGTAGACAGATTTAACCGGAAGGCCAGAGCAGTTGAGAGGATAGATCATTTGGGAGAGAGGTAATAATTGTACCGTACAGATAGGCATGTGAGTTTGAGGACTGGGTGAGTTCAAGGAGAAAGGAGGTGTGGAGGGTAGAATACAAGTCAAAAGTCGAAAATACATAATTTTCAAAGTTTTAACAGCTTTCTCTGTACCATGAGATTTCCTACACTATTGAACGCTTGTACCGACCCAAGGTATTCTTCTCATTTCACTGCCAATAAAAGATATAAACATATTTTCAGGCCTAGGTGGCAGAAAAGTGTACACTGTCTAAGAGATAGGTGTTAGAGCATTCTAGGATTGAAATCCAGTCATGAACAACTCTGTAACTGTGTGCCACTGAGAGATTCAGTATAAGAAATTCCAAACATCATGGAGAAAATCCTATGACTCATTTCCATATTGTCGCATCGTGAATAGTTTTACAGCTTAAAAAAAATGTTTTCAGGATTAGGTCCAGAGAGATCGTACAGGGGTGAAAGCACTTGCCTGGGAAATAACCAACCCAGGTTCAATTTCAGACACGACAAATGGTCCCAAAAGCTCCGCCAGGCGTGATCCTTGAGCCAAGAGCCAGAAGTAAGACTTAAGCATTGTTAGCTGTGGAGCAAATACCAAAAGCAAACGAAAATCATTTTCAGAAACATCATTTCAACGATCTTCATTGATCGTAGAGTCAATACTCTGAGAACGAGGTTTCATTATTCCCATTTGACAATTGACGGCATGAGGTCTACTCAGGCAGGTAAACGAGCTAAAGTCACACCAAACTAGAAGCCACCCCAAACACCGGACCGCATGTCAAGTGCTTTTGCACCGAGTCAGTCTCACAATCTCTTCCAGAAAAGCTTTGAGGTGGAAAAGGAGCCCAAAGGCGTGTTCTTGTTCTCACGTGCCTCGGGTTCCAAAGGGGAAACATGAAAAGAGGCATACAAAATAGACTGTGACCTTGGTCTCAAATAGTTTAATGGATTTGATACCACAAAATATGGTGAAATGTCCACTACTATTGTCAGGATGAAGTGGAGATCTCTTTCTACAGGGGATGGGAGCATCTCTCCGAAGCGGCAATCCTGAGCTGAGAACATGCTGGCCAAGAAAACAAGCAAAGGAAAAGTTCCTGGCCATCGTGGAAGAACTCGAATATCTGAGGATCGACCAGGAGCGGGTGCGTTTGGACTAGAGGGAGAAAGAGAGTGAAAAGGGACGGCAGAGAGAGAAGCAGAAGCCTTTGCCCCAAACTCTCTTTTCTTCGAACCTAGCCATGCTCTTTTGCGTAGAATTCATCCAACTGCCCCTTACATCTTCTTGAAGTGTCAAGAAAAAACAAGGACCAGTCCAGAGATGCTGATTCTGAGCCTCCTATTTTGGCCATTTTTGTATGTGAGGAGCACTGCTGGGGGTGCTCGGTGGACCATTTGGTACCAGGGAACCAACTGAGGCTCCTGCGTGTGGATATGTGCTCCAGAACTTTGCGCTATCTCCAGGACTCTGAAATCTAATATTTTCTAGGAGTAGGTTTGCCAGAGAAACACTAAGAGATTCTGGAAATGTATCACACTAACACTTTCTCCTTTTCATCTGCAAGCTGGCGTTGGTAGGGGAGACATTGTTTGCGGCTGAGAACTACTGAGTCAAGACAACATGGTGCTTTCTTTGAGGGAACACACGCTCCTTCCGTAATCAATCCATCTTGAGGTGGAGAGGATGGGGCCATTGCAATGCCATATGCTCCAAAATACGAAGGGAGAAACCTACTCTTTTTAGTTCCACAGCAGCCGAGTTTATGGACTAAGTCTTGGTTTCTTAGAAATGAACCGACAGAGGTTACAACTGCAAAATCACTTGAGGTCAAGTGGAAGTCAATTGATTCAGAGCACCTGCCAGCAGGATTGTTGCCCTAACAAACTCTCGTTTCAGGAGGCAGGAGTTTGGGCTTGGTTTTTCTAGAAGGGCGAAAGCTGAAATCTGAACACTCGAAGCAGTCTTCTGGAGCCATAGCCACAAAGTCTCGATGGACAAGGAGCATGGCCAGGCCTCAGGGGAGACATAATTTCACATCCCCGCAAACTGTGCATGCGGCTTTCTACCAAGAAACTAATTTTGATGAAATCTGCTATCCGCACCTGGCTGTCCTCGCCAGGGACCTTTGAGGGACGCGGGTTGAGTTTCCCTTCCCGCCCAGACCAGAGCCCCGGCAGCTGAAAAACCCCAGAACCCTCCACAACCATGCTGAGACCACTCTCCACACGCATGAAGGTACCGGCAGAGGAACAAAGGCATGCGGGTCCCGGGGCCGAGATCTCCAAGCCTGCTCGGATTGGGACTGAGCATCCTCCACCCAGACCCTCGAAATTCCAGTAGGCAGGGGTCACACCCACCAAGTGGCCCCCTCGCTCCGGGTAATCCCATCAACGGCCAAGACCCAGAGACTATAAAACCCAGCTCCCGGAAGCATCTGATTATCTCATTCCTACTTTGGACAAACTGGCAGGCTACCGAATGTAACCTGCCCACAGGGCAGAGTCTGGCAAACTCCCCGTGGCGTCCTTAATATGCCAAATACCAATAACAATGATGGGTCTCATTCTCCTAACTCTGAAGGAGCCTTGAATGTGGCACATTTAAAAAAAAAAAAATCTCAGGGCTAGGATGAAGGAGACGTTACTGGGGCCTGCTGGAGGCAATCGGCAAACAACAGGATGGTCGTGATTGTGATTCTTTTCTTTTTGTATTTTTGAGCCACACCCTGTGTTGCTAAGGATGGCTCCTGGCTCTGCAATCTGGTGGTGCTCAGGGATGGCTCTGGGTGGTGCTCAGGGATCTCTCATGAAGCTGCACTCAGAAATCATTCCGAGCTGTACTCGGGGGGCAGGGACCACACCGGGTTCCAGTCAGGGCTGTGCAAGACAAATGCCCTGTGAGCTGTGCTCTGGCTCGGGCCCTATCTTAGATTCTTCTTCACTCAGATGCAACAAAGTAGAGCAGCGCGGGTGGCAGGGGTGTTCTGGTGTCTCTGAGCCAACAAGGTTTCTAAGGTTCGTCCATGTGGTTCCATGTGTCCATACTGGACTCTCCTTTCCTGCTCTCCTGTGTGCTTTGCTAGCTCCACCCTGAGCTGTGTTTCTCCATGCTCACAGCAAACATTGGTTTCCAAAACAAGAGAAGAGCAACTCGAGCTGAACGTGTGTGAGCCTGAATTCTGGTTCCTCCGGAAAAGGCAGGAACCTTTTAGAAACTGTTGTATCTTTGAGCACTTGGAGAGGGCGCTGGCGTGGAGTGGAAGGTGCAGGGTTTCCTAAGGGACCAAGTCGGGGCATTGGCTCCTTGAGGGCCAAGGAGGCCAGCGTGTGCTGAGCTGTCTCATATGCCAGCTGGCCAGGATCAGTTTGGACTGTGCGGTGTGTCTGGCACCGGGTGCGTGGGAGCAGAGGCCCCCCCACCCCACCCCCACCCCCCAGACGGAAGCACACAGCCAGCCGAGCCCCCTGAGGTCCAGTGGATTCAGTGCGCGGATCGGGGCTTCCTCGTCCTGGCCGAGTACCGTGCATTGGGTTGCAGTTCCCTGACCGCGTGACACGCCCCTCTCTTCTGCTGTCGCTGCACTGACTCGGGGGGTCCCACAGACACTCCATGTGGTGCTCCTGCTCTGGCCATGGTGCTCATTGAAGGGAGAGCTGGTTTTCCTTTAGAGGTCCCCAGATAGCAGCCGTGCCAGGCCCGGCTAGGAATGTGGGGGCACTGCTGGGGGTCAGACCCACAGCCTGGGATGCTGCCGCCAGAGCAGGCGCTCCTGTGGCCGAGCCACGCCCAGGCCCCCAAATCACCTGTTTATCCTCTTGCCACGTGAAGGACATTTGTGTGGATTCCAGTGGACAGCTACAAATCAAACCAAGAAGGGGGTGGATGATAATTGTTATTCTTATTATTTTTATTTTTTATTTCATATTTTATATTTTTATTTTATTTATATTTTTTCATTTATTTACATTTATTAATTGTGATTTATTATTTTTCTATTTCTCTTTATTTCTTTATTCATTGTTTTGATATGTTATTATTTATTCATTCATTATTTTTCATTAATTACTACATTTATATTTAATTCATATCTATGTATTTTAACATATATGATACGTAATATGATCGTGTATCATATTATATTGATTATAACATATGGTTTAATTTAATATATTAATATTGTAAAATTTTAATATTGATATTATTAGTATAATAATTAGTATATTTATTATATTTACATTTCTATTGAACGCCGTTGCTCTTTGTTGGAGCAACGTTGTGGAAGAGAAAACCTTGTCTTCGTTTTTAGAGAAACCTAGCACCGATTTATTCATACCCAAAAATGAGTGACAGATAGAAGTTCAAACCAATCTCCAACTGGTCCTAATGGCTCTGCCGTTCATATTTGTTCAAATGAAAGAGTCTGTCTTTTATGCTGACTTCAAGAATACCAGACATTGTCCTTTTGGGTCAGGGTTCCTCCAAAGCCTGCTAAGACGGCCCCAGGGCAACTGCTAGTAATTCTCAGCAGCTGGGATGGAAAGATTGAATGACTGAATGCTGCGGGACCCTCAGCACCACTGTGGAGGTGCTCAGGGGGCTCGAGAGCTGTTCTTGGGACTAGGCTGTCCTGGAAATCGAACCCAATCACCTTCTGGGCAACTAATACTATCAATTGCTATATTTCTTTAAGAACTGTAAAATGTTGTCCATTTCTATAAATCTTTCCGATCCTCCACATCCTCACCAGATTCTGTCTTTTTGATGAACGTCCTCGGGTGGGATTAAAACCTCTCTTTGAGATCAATTTGCTTGGAACTCCTGATTCGTGTTGAGCATCTTTTTCATGCGTGTCATGGGACTTGATAGGCAGCCTTTAGTACAATGGATTCAAACCCGTCGCCTATTTTGGGGGCATGCCTGGTGGAACTTGAGAGCCATTCACAGCACTGCACTTGGCGTCACTATAGCTAGTGCTCAGGGGACCATGTGATGCTGAGGATCAAACAGGATTGGACACATGCACGAAAAGTGTCTTAACCTCTCGGATACTTCTCCGGTACCGTTTGGAAAGGTGGATGTTGTAGTGCTAGAAAGTCTGGTGGTGTGGTGGGACTCCGAATTTCTTTCCCCCCAGTGCTTGAGTGACCGTGAAAGGCAAGGATTGTGTGTGGGCCCCTGTATCCTAGGCATCTCCTCCAGCCATTTCAGCTCTCTTCGCAGAGCACATATTTTCATTTGAAAATGACTATATCGAACAAAACTCTTTTAAAGTAAGGTTTCATATTATACTTTACTAATCATTAGAACGATCATTTATACGCAGCCCTAAAAATGTTGAGGATTCTGGGGCTGGAGCACTAGTGCAGCCTGGAGGGCGTTTGCCCTCCACGCAGCCAACCCCAGCTAGATTGCCAGCGTCCCGTAGGGTCCCCTGAGCACCGCCAGGAGTAAATCCTCAGTGCACATCCAGGAGGAACCCTCGAGCATCGCCGGGTGTGACCCAAAAAGAAAACCAAAATGTTCAGAATTCTGTCCACATCCAAACCTCAAGTGTGTCATCAAGTGACCCTTTAGGACAGCATGCAGGTTTTCATGTGTTCATTCCTCCCAGAGATTAGAATATTTTTGGTACTTTTAAAAATACTTTATTACTATTCTAATCATATATCGATTGATAAAAGATCACCTCCTCTTTTACCTCCTCCTTCTCATCTTTCACCTCCTTCACCTCCTCTTCCTCCTTCAGCACCTCCTCCTCCTCCACCTCTACCTCCTTCACCTCCTCCACCTCCTCTTCCTCCTTCAGCCCCTCCTCCTTCTGGGTGGCGAGGAGGGTGGTGGGGAGGTGGAAAATAGAGTAGAATTAGCCTATGCCAGTTTTAAGTTGGTGAGTGCACGGAACCAGTCGGTCAAGGGGAGCAATGAGAGCAAGGACCTGGGTCCCCAGTCTGAGTTTTTGGATGCGACTGGGAAGCCCATTTCGATCACTATGTGGCCCGTGGTCTCTTGGACTGTGGCCTTCTCCTCCAAAGAGGACTGGGATGACTTCCCGCTCGCCTTCCTCCTCCTCAAGACATGCTCCATCTGTTGTTCAGGCTCTTGTTGGGGGATCGCCGAGCCTTGCAGCTGGAGGAAGATCGAATGGGGTGAGTTGGTTGGGTGTCCTTGGGAAAGGCAGTCCCTTCCTGGCCCCTCCCAGCATACATGGGCTTTCAAGGAGGTGTTGCGTGGAGGTGGCCCAGAATGTCCCATGGGAAAGTTGCAGGTTGAGAGAAATCGGAAGGAGGGAAACCAAGAGTTAAGGATGGTTGGTCCCAGGGGACGCTGAAGGCAGCAGTCATGCTCATGGCTCACCGAGGGTGTGGTCCACACGGGGAACGGCTGATTCAGAAGGTCAGCGTCGTCGTCTGACATGACCATCACTGGCACACACTCGTTGAGATTCTCCTCCTTCATCTCCTCCTCCTTCTCCTTCACCTCCTCCTTCTTCACCTTCTCTTCCACCTTCACCTCCTCCTCCTTTAACTTCTCCATCACCTCCGCCTCCTTTACCTCCTCCTTCACCTCCTCTTTTACCTCCTCCTTCTCATCTTTCACCTCCTTCACCTCCTCTTCCTCCTTCAGCACCTCCTCCTCCTCCACCTCTACCTCCTTCACCTCCTCCACCTCCTCTTCCTCCTTCACCCCCTCCTCCTTTACCTCCTCCTCCTCCACCTCTTCCTCGTGCTTCACCTCCTCCTCCCCTTTATCTGCCTCCTCCCTCTTCTCCTCTTCCTCCTTCACCTCCTCGTCCTCCACATCTTCCGCCCCTACATCCTCCTCCTCCTCCTCCTCCTCCATCTCCTCCGCCTCTTTCACCCCCTCCTCCTCCTCCTCCTCCTCCTCCTCCTCCATCTCCTCCGCCTCTTTCACCCCCTCCTCCTCCTCCTCCTCCTCCACCTCCTCCTCCTCCTCTTCCTCCCTCTCCTCCCCCTCTTTCACCTCCTCCTCCTCCTCCTCTTCCTCCTTCACCACCTCCTCCTTCATTCCCTCCTCTTTTTTCTCCTCCTCATCCTCCTTTGCCTCATCCTCCTGACCCTCCTCCTCCTCCTCTTCCTCCTTTTTCTCCTCAGCCTCCTCCTCCTCCTCCTTTGCTTCCACCTCTTGCTCATTCTCTTGCTCCTGCTCAGCTTCATTTCCTGTGGAAAGATCCCCAGGGTCACAGACAACCCAAGCCACGGGGGCCCCCTGGGGCAGATCTGGCTGGCTTCTGCCTCCCTGTACAGCCTTCCCTTCACACGCCCCCACCCACACCTCACCCCAAGCTAGATTCTCCCTCCTGGAGTCCCTGTCACTTACTCTTTGCGAGGGTGGTCAACACTTTGAGCTGAGCTCGGAGGTGGAGATTGTCTTCGTTGCTCTTTTTTAAAAGTTTCTAAAGGAAAGGGAAGAAGGGAGTGAGTGAGTGAGTGAGTGAGTGAGTGAGTGAGTGAGTGAGTGAGCGAGCAAGGAAGTCTGCTTCAGGTCTTCCTGCTCAACGATACAGGGCCCCGCTCTCACTTGAAGTCTTTCGACTACGCAGTTATATTTCTTTCGCTGTTCTTTCAACTGTTTCCCGAGCTGGCGCTCCTTTTCGACGGCTAACAGTTGCAACGTGACCAGTTTTTGATGGAGCTTGTCTGCGCACTGCTGCATCAATCGAACATAGCAGTCTTCCAGAAGCAGCTGACTCCGGATCTCCCGGTTCTTCTTTTGCACCTGTGGGTATAAAGCTGGAAGTAAGGATGGGCAGCAGGGGCAGCCTGACTGTTAAGCACAGGTGACTGTCACACTCAGACTCCCTTGGCCAAGAAAACAATATATGGCACGGTCTGTTCCCCGCATAGGTCCTCATGGTCTTACTCTCAGGACCTAAGTAATGACACTCCCACCCACACACACCACCACGACCACCACTCAGGCCCTTGCCTCCGTGCCTGCCTCCCACCTCCCAGGAACCTTCCTCCCTGGCTTGAAGCTCCTGAATCTTGGTGGTGTGTGGTGAAGTTTACACTTCAACCCAGGGCTCAAACCCTGCTTTGTGCCCCCCCACCCCCCCGCCCCGCGTGCCCCACCCCTCCCCCCATCTTTTTGACTCCATCGTGTTACTTACAACAGCCTTGACTGTGATGTCCAGGCCCGGCCTTAATATGACATAGAGACCTTTGCATCACCCTTCTCCCTTTCCCTAGTGGGAACTGCCATGGTTCTCCCTTGTGCTGGCCCCAAGCAACACCTCCCCCTTTCAGGCAGGAGCCGCACCCCCGCTGGAGTAGGGCCTACCTGGACGCTTAATTCCGCAAAGGTTTGTTCGAGAAGTTCTACTTCTTCTACAACCTGTTCTTTTCTGGCTTCTCCACTCTGGAAGACCCAAGTGGGTTGGTCAGGCAGAGCCCCCCCCAGCCCCTTCCCTGAATGCCTCCTGCCCACCCCTATGCCCGTTATCCAAGTAGGGCTCTGGGCCATCGTTCCTGGTCCCTGCTTGCTGATGGAGGGGGAAGAGGGAAACAAAATTTCAAAACAACGCAGTCAATCAAGCAGAAGAGAAAACAGCAAGGACGGGTCGACAGGGGGGAACAAGAGAGACACCCCCACAGTGGGAATGCAGCCAGCGGCTCGTGCAGATCTGGCAGAGGGCATGGCACCTGCCCTGCCATTTCTCCCATTGGACAGTATTTTCCATTGCAGCCCGAAAGGTCACCCTTCACCCCGGTCCTTCATCTAAAGGGAGCAAAGAGGGCAGAGCCAACCAAGTCCAGGGCAAAGGGAGTCAAAGTGAGACCAGGTGTCCAGGGGTGGCAGGTCCCCTTGGCATGGTGCAAGAGAGAATAAAGGGGCCATTGCAAAGAGGCACATGAGCAGCACCACATGTCTTTGACTGCAGGGTGCCCCTGCTCCATGGTGAGGCTTGGAATGTTGCACGTGAGAACAAAGGGGCCATTCCAAAGAGGGCCCCAGGCCAGTACCACACATGCCCCTGCCTGTAGGATTACACTGTCCCATTGCAAGGCCTTTATTTCTGGGGGGGAGGGGGGGGGGACATGAATCCCTTGAATCAAGCCTATGAGAATGGGGTGGAACCCAATAGGGCCCCATCCACCCACCTAACCTTCTCCATTGTAAGACCTAGAACTAGACTTCTGATGAAGCGGCTCGCTTCCACAAAGGGGGCTACAGCTAAATGATCATGGCTTGTGGCAGATAAAAGCAATAAGGACCCTTGTTTCCTGAGGCCGCCCAGCATGCTGAGGGAAGCTCCTTAGGGCGCCCCAGCCCCGCGCCTCGTCCTAACTCAATCTCAAAGGCCAAACTTGCCCACTGAAGTGAAACACTGGAGGCCAGGACTGAGGCGGTGCGCCCCATGTCAGGCCAAGCAGAGCCCGAGCAGGTGGGGAAGCAGGAGCAGAGTTTGTGTGGGTGCCCTCCTCCTTCCACATTCCTAAATGTCCCAACAGCACCCCTTGAGCAGCTATGTGCTTGGGATGTCCTGCAGGGCAGAACTCACCCCAGTCAGCAGTTGGAAGTGTCGGGAAGTGGCGGTGTTCTGGCCACTGTCTCCGCGGTTGTTGTTTTTCCTCTGCTTCCTTTGTCCTGGGATTAGATCGTTGTCTTTCTCGAACTTGTTGAGCTGCAGAAAAGCAAAGCAACAGCTGCTTCAGCCTGCTTGTTCCCCTCCCACTGACACAAGTTCTCTTGCACTGGTCTCCATGGGAGGAACCCAGTGGGCTACCCAGGAGGATGGTGCTTGTCCCCAGGAGGGAAGCCCCAGAGGTTACTGGGCCAGAGTCCACAGGAGTTCCCGGAGGGCAGCAGCTGCTGGGTGAGACCGGCTCAAGACATGGGTGGGTCTGGAAAGGGCTGGGGGGTTCATCAGCCAGCGGCCACACACTGACCACTGATGGGTCATCCTAGGGCCTTGGGCTAGACCCAGGAACCGGGTCCCAGCACTTTTTTCTTACCATTTCCCTGGCTCTAGCGATCTGTTCTTTCATCTCTTCATTGGCATGGAACACCACCGGGGGTGGGGGTCGGGGCCTCATCTCCTTCCTGTGCTTCTCCATGAGGATTTGTCCTCAAGGACGGCAGTACTGAGAGAGGGTGCCCCAAGAGGCCGAGGCCACGCATTTATAGAGGGGGCCCATGGGTGTGGCCCAGGTTCTGCAACCCCATTGGCCAGTGAGAATTCCAAAGCCCCCTGGGGCCCCTGTTTCCATGGCCTACAGCCCTGTACAGAGAACAGGGACATCACAATGGAGGCTGCAACCACTGCTGCTCAGGCAGCACTTGGGCCTGGGGGAAGCTCCCCATCCCCACGCCAGGAGCCCCAGCACTCCCCCTTCCCCAACATGGCTCTGAATGGCAAGACAAAGAGTGGGAAAGGAGCGTCCTCAGAGAGAAAGTGCCCGACTCCATGCCCTGACCCTTCCCGCCTTGCCAGAGTTCAGGCCACCACATTCTCAATCCCAGAATTCATATCAGAGATGACTAACCTTAAGCCCTGAACTGCATTTCTGCCCTCTCCATATGGGTGTCTAACATTTTCATTCGTACCTCTGCTGAAGAGTGAAACCATGAGACAGAACACTGACTGATAGGAGCCTTTCAGGCTTCTGAATCTGAAATATCAGCCCCTCTGTGGGCAGCAAGGGTTGTTCTCGTTGCATGATGGTTTTCAAGAGAAGAACCCCGTGGATGGTCAAAGTGCTAGGGTCTGTGATCGAAGGAACGAGTGCAACACAAATGTGAAAGTTGCACAGAGCTTGCTTTCCTGCCAAGCAGAGAGTCCAGATGCTGATCGATCAAGTGACCAGGGTCTTCTCCCCAGAGAGAGAACCAGACCCTACCTCTCTGCGCCCCTTTTAGACCCCGAACCTGAACTGTCCACCGACCTATTCCCTGTTGGCTGGGCCTCGGGGCAATCAGGGACTTTGTGGCTCGGGATTGGCTGCCTTGGCTGGGTCTATTCATTCAGCGATTTCCTTCTCTCCGCTGTGGGTCCCTCATCGGCAGAACTTGGTAGTCATTCCAGCTGGGTGGGCTTAGGTGGGCCCTCTCACAAACACGGGGCCAGCACAGCTCCAAGGACGCGAGAACAAGCTTTGCCTATTGAAGGCCTGGATTTGATCCCCAGACCACTTGGTACCCTGAGCATCCCAGAAGCAACCCCTGAGCACCCTGCCTGGAGAAGCACCTGAGCACCGTTGGGTGGGAACCTTAAGCAAAGCACATCCCAGAATAGAGGACCGTATCCACCCTGGGATACAGCAAGAGGCAGGAAATCGGTGACTGTACATTGTGTGCCTGTGGGTAGGCTTCAGAACTGTTGTAGCCACTCAGCAGCTCTCCAGCTCCAATGGACCCTAAGAGACATCCAATATCCCCCGGGAGCCCTGGCCTCCACCCCCACATCCAGGGAACAGTGACATCCCATGGAGGCCGCACCCACTCTAGCTGGACCTGAGGGAAGCTCCCCAGCCCCACCCCAGGTTCCCCGGCCCTCCTCTTTCCCAACATGGGACCTCTGAACGCCTGTGGTAGAGTGGGCAAGGCGTGTTCTCAGAGAGAGAGAGAGAGAGAGAGAGAGAGAGAGAGAGAGAGAGAGAGATCTATTCTTCTAGGCCCTGACCCTTCCCTCTGGGCCCTAGTTCAGTACTGGAGCGGAGCTGGTACTGGAGGTGGTTCCTCTCCTCACACATGTTGAGGAGAAAGTGGGGAGGCAGGTGAAGCCCTGATTCTAGGTCAACTTTGCCCTGCTTGTTCGCTAGTTTGGAAGGAACTGAAGTGAATGAACCTAGAACTGATGGGATGTTTTGCAACCTATGAACCCCACAAGAGGGCTTGGCTCATCCAAATGCATGTGAAATCTCTTGATTATTCAATTCTTAAACATTGTTTTCACCAAGTGGCAGGATTGCGCCACGGATGCTGAATTTGGGCCACACAGAGGTTCATTACACCGGTCTGAGTATATTTTGACTTTTTTCCTAGTGAAACGAATTAAAATAATAATCATCACTCTGCTGGTGCCTCAAACTGATCGTTCATGATCTTGATGAAGAAGTCTGAGGCATGAGGCTCTTCGGTTTGAGGCTCTTCGTGTTCCTAGAACGAACAGACGCCATTGGGCTACACTAGCACGGGACAGGGAGAGATGGAGACGTTACAGGCGCCCGCTCGAGCAAATCGACGGTTCATGGGAAGTCAAATGATCAAGTGATGCTAGTGACTGATATAATGTAAGCTATTTATTAATTAAAAAGCAAATTTAGATTGTTCTGTTTTGTCTAGAGTTGATTTTTTATTGGAAGATTTAATTTTCCCAACATTGATCGTTTTTTGATATTTTTTGTGAATATAATGTAATTCTTGATGGATTTGAGATCTATTGTTGGGAATTTTGAGAAAATTTGTTCTGATTTTCGTTTTGTTTTATTTACATAAGTTATATCGGATCACGGTGAGATACAGTTACAAACTTGCATGACTGCATTTCAGTCGTACTATTTCCAAGCACCCGTCCCTCCGTCATTGCACATTTTCCACCATCATTGTTCCCAATGTCCCACCCTCCACCCCCACCCCATCCCACTCCCTGCCTCTGTGGCAGGTAAAATCCTTCTCTCTCTCTCTCTCTCTCTCTCTCTCTCTCTCTCTCTCTCTCTCTCTCTCTCATTTTGGGCATTATGATTTGCAATGCAGTTACTAGAGGACATCATGTTTGGTCCTTAGTCTACTTTCTGCACACATCTCCCACCCTGGTCATCCCTCCAATCATCATTTACTTAGTAGTTCTGTGCGGGAGAGTGATCCTTGAACACAGAGGGTTCCTAGTGAAGTTCATGAAAAGTCTTTTTTTTTTCTGTCATCGTTCTTGGTCGTGCCCTGTGGTACTCCTGGGCTCCTCTCTCTGTGATGCTTAAGGTCGCTCTATAGTGTTCAGGGGACCATGACTAAGTTCAGGGCTCCTGCGAGTAAAGCAGGGATTGTAGCTTTTTCCGTCCTTGTCCTGGCTCTGCCTGTGTGTTTGTCTGCTTCTGGGGATCCAACCTAGGCCTTCATTCTAGGAAGTATGGGCTCTAACACTGAGCCACATTCCCCATTTTGCTGAGAAATCTTTGGTGCTGCTTGAGAACACTCCCCCACCGAGACCCCATTTAGTAGCACAGATATCAGAGATATCAGATGGGGCTCCTGAAACCGCTAAAGGGTGTGTTTGGCAGAAACTTCTAGAAAAGCAGGTGCCATGGGGCCAAGTTCATCTTGCAATTCATTGGTCACATTAGTGCTCAGTATTCATGCACTTGGGTCGGCCATGTTGGCCGCTTGTAAGGCGAACGCCCGGCTGGAGCGATAGCACAGCGGTAGGGCGTTCGCCTTACAAGTGGCCAACATGGCCGACCCGAGTTCGATTCCTCCGCCCCTCTCGGAGAGCCCGGCAAGCTACCGAGAGTATTCGATATGCCAGAGACAGTAACAACAAAGTCTCCAATGGAGACGTTACTGGGCCCGCTCGAGCAAATCGACGATCAACGGGAGGGCCTTTACCTTTACCTTATTCATGCACAGGGCTAGGTGTTGTTGGGAATCATGTGGTCATGAGGATGGTGAGGGGAGTCTGCCTCGGAACTTCCCCCAAAATCAGTGATCCCCTCAGATTATTAAGGAACTATTTGAATTTAGGGGGTAGGAAGGAGCCACATCTGATGGTGCTCATGGGTTACTCCTGGCTCTGTGCTCATGAGTTACTCTTTTGACTCGTTTTTCTCTTTTTTTTCTTTTTTGTTCTTTGCTTTTTGGGTGACACCTGGCAATGCACAGGGGTTACTCCTAGTTCTGCTCTCAGGAATCACCCCTGGCGGTGGTGCTCAGGGTCCCATATGGGATGCTGGGAATCGAACCCGGGTTGACCATGTGCAAGGCAAATGCCCTACCCGCTGTGCTATTGCTCCAGCCCCTCACGAATTGCTCTTGACGGTGATCAGGGAACTTTATGCAGTGTCAGGAATCAAACCTTTGATTCAAGGCCAGCAACTAAACGTCTCTTCTATGCCCCACCCACAACTTGACTATGCCCGCGGCTTAGAAATCCGGGAAGCTACATTGCAAAGAAACAAAGATACATGTAAACATCTCAAAAGGTTCTCACCTAAAGAAGAAAATTTGTAACTGTATAGTGATGGATGGGAGTTGACTATTGGTGACTCATCCTAAAGTATTCTGTGTGTGTGTGTGTGTGTGTGTGTGTGTGTGTGTGTGTGTGTGTATCACTGTAGCACTCTCCTCTGATTGTTCATTGATTTGCTCGAGTGAGCACGAGGAAAGTCTCCCTGTGAGTCTTGGTGTATATGTATATATCATTATGTATATGTATATATAAATTGCATCACATAATATGCAATGGTAAGTGTTAATTATTACCATCAACCAAATTACAGCACTTTGCACCAGAGTTCCTACCAAACAAGGAAAAAAGAAATAAGGAAAGGAAAGACAGTATAGGTGTTAAACAAGGCACTTGTTGGATTGAATTGAAGTAGACAGATTTAACCGGAAGGCCAGAGCAGTTGAGAGGATAGATCATTTGGGAGAGAGGTAATAATTGTACCGTACAGATAGGCATGTGAGTTTGAGGACTGGGTGAGTTCAAGGAGAAAGGAGGTGTGGAGGGTAGAATACAAGTCAAAAGTCGAAAATACATAATTTTCAAAGTTTTAACAGCTTTCTCTGTACCATGAGATTTCCTACACTATTGAACGCTTGTACCGACCCAAGGTATTCTTCTCATTTCACTGCCAATAAAAGATATAAACATATTTTCAGGCCTAGGTGGCAGAAAAGTGTACACTGTCTAAGAGATAGGTGTTAGAGCATTCTAGGATTGAAATCCAGTCATGAACAACTCTGTAACTGTGTGCCACTGAGAGATTCAGTATAAGAAATTCCAAACATCATGGAGAAAATCCTATGACTCATTTCCATATTGTCGCATCGTGAATAGTTTTACAGCTTAAAAAAAATGTTTTCAGGATTAGGTCCAGAGAGATCGTACAGGGGTGAAAGCACTTGCCTGGGAAATAACCAACCCAGGTTCAATTTCAGACACGACAAATGGTCCCAAAAGCTCCGCCAGGCGTGATCCTTGAGCCAAGAGCCAGAAGTAAGACTTAAGCATTGTTAGCTGTGGAGCAAATACCAAAAGCAAACGAAAATCATTTTCAGAAACATCATTTCAACGATCTTCATTGATCGTAGAGTCAATACTCTGAGAACGAGGTTTCATTATTCCCATTTGACAATTGACGGCATGAGGTCTACTCAGGCAGGTAAACGAGCTAAAGTCACACCAAACTAGAAGCCACCCCAAACACCGGACCGCATGTCAAGTGCTTTTGCACCGAGTCAGTCTCACAATCTCTTCCAGAAAAGCTTTGAGGTGGAAAAGGAGCCCAAAGGCGTGTTCTTGTTCTCACGTGCCTCGGGTTCCAAAGGGGAAACATGAAAAGAGGCATACAAAATAGACTGTGACCTTGGTCTCAAATAGTTTAATGGATTTGATACCACAAAATATGGTGAAATGTCCACTACTATTGTCAGGATGAAGTGGAGATCTCTTTCTACAGGGGATGGGAGCATCTCTCCGAAGCGGCAATCCTGAGCTGAGAACATGCTGGCCAAGAAAACAAGCAAAGGAAAAGTTCCTGGCCATCGTGGAAGAACTCGAATATCTGAGGATCGACCAGGAGCGGGTGCGTTTGGACTAGAGGGAGAAAGAGAGTGAAAAGGGACGGCAGAGAGAGAAGCAGAAGCCTTTGCCCCAAACTCTCTTTTCTTCGAACCTAGCCATGCTCTTTTGCGTAGAATTCATCCAACTGCCCCTTACATCTTCTTGAAGTGTCAAGAAAAAACAAGGACCAGTCCAGAGATGCTGATTCTGAGCCTCCTATTTTGGCCATTTTTGTATGTGAGGAGCACTGCTGGGGGTGCTCGGTGGACCATTTGGTACCAGGGAACCAACTGAGGCTCCTGCGTGTGGATATGTGCTCCAGAACTTTGCGCTATCTCCAGGACTCTGAAATCTAATATTTTCTAGGAGTAGGTTTGCCAGAGAAACACTAAGAGATTCTGGAAATGTATCACACTAACACTTTCTCCTTTTCATCTGCAAGCTGGCGTTGGTAGGGGAGACATTGTTTGCGGCTGAGAACTACTGAGTCAAGACAACATGGTGCTTTCTTTGAGGGAACACACGCTCCTTCCGTAATCAATCCATCTTGAGGTGGAGAGGATGGGGCCATTGCAATGCCATATGCTCCAAAATACGAAGGGAGAAACCTACTCTTTTTAGTTCCACAGCAGCCGAGTTTATGGACTAAGTCTTGGTTTCTTAGAAATGAACCGACAGAGGTTACAACTGCAAAATCACTTGAGGTCAAGTGGAAGTCAATTGATTCAGAGCACCTGCCAGCAGGATTGTTGCCCTAACAAACTCTCGTTTCAGGAGGCAGGAGTTTGGGCTTGGTTTTTCTAGAAGGGCGAAAGCTGAAATCTGAACACTCGAAGCAGTCTTCTGGAGCCATAGCCACAAAGTCTCGATGGACAAGGAGCATGGCCAGGCCTCAGGGGAGACATAATTTCACATCCCCGCAAACTGTGCATGCGGCTTTCTACCAAGAAACTAATTTTGATGAAATCTGCTATCCGCACCTGGCTGTCCTCGCCAGGGACCTTTGAGGGGCACGGGTTGAGTTTCCCTTCCCGCCCAGACCAGAGCCCCGGCAGCTGAAAAACCCCAGAACCCTCCACAACCATGCTGAGACCACTCTCCACACGCATGAAGGTACCGGCAGAGGAACAAAGGCATGCGGGTCCCGGGGCCGAGATCTCCAAGCCTGCTCGGATTGGGACTGAGCATCCTCCACCCAGACCCTCGAAATTCCAGTAGGCAGGGGTCACACCCACCAAGTGGCCCCCTCGCTCCGGGTAATCCCATCAACGGCCAAGACCCAGAGACTATAAAACCCAGCTCCCGGAAGCATCTGATTATCTCATTCCTACTTTGGACAAACTGGCAGGCTACCGAATGTAACCTGCCCACAGGGCAGAGTCTGGCAAACTCCCCGTGGCGTCCTTAATATGCCAAATACCAATAACAATGATGGGTCTCATTCTCCTAACTCTGAAGGAGCCTTGAATGTGGCACATTTAAAAAAAAAAAAATCTCAGGGCTAGGATGAAGGAGACGTTACTGGGGCCTGCTGGAGGCAATCGGCAAACAACAGGATGGTCGTGATTGTGATTCTTTTCTTTTTGTATTTTTGAGCCACACCCTGTGTTGCTAAGGATGGCTCCTGGCTCTGCAATCTGGTGGTGCTCAGGGATGGCTCTGGGTGGTGCTCAGGGATCTCTCATGAAGCTGCACTCAGAAATCATTCCGAGCTGTACTCGGGGGGCAGGGACCACACCGGGTTCCAGTCAGGGCTGTGCAAGACAAATGCCCTGTGAGCTGTGCTCTGGCTCGGGCCCTATCTTAGATTCTTCTTCCCTCAGATGCAACAAAGTAGAGCAGCGCGGGTGGCGGGGGTGTTCTGGTGTCTCTGAGCCAACAAGGTTTCTAAGGTTCGTCCATGTGGTTCCATGTGTCCATACTTGACTCTCCTTTCCTGCTCCCCTGTGTGCTTTGCTAGCTCCACCCCGAGATGTGTTTCTCCATGCTCACAGCAAACATTGGTTTCCAAAACAAGAGAAGAGCAACTCGAGCTGACCGTGTGTGAGCCTGAATTCTGGTTCCTCCGGAAAAGGCAGGAACCTTTTAGAAACTGTTGTATCTTTGAGCACTTGGAGAGGGCGCTGGCGTGGAGTGGAAGGTGCAGGGGTTCCTAAGGGACCAAGTCGGGGCATTGGCTCCTTGAGGGCCAAGGAGGCCAGCGTGTGCTGAGCTGTCTCATATGCCAGCTGGCCAGGATCAGTTTGGACTGTGCGGTGTGTCTGGCACCGGGTGCGTGGGAGCAGAGGCCCCCCCACCCCACCCCCACCCCCACCCCCCAGACGGAAGCACACAGCCAGCCGAGCCCCCTGAGGTCCAGTGGATTCAGTGCGCGGATCGGGGCTTCCTCGTCCTGGCCGAGTACAGTGCATTGGGTTGCAGTTCCCTGACCGCGTGACACGCCCCTCTCTTCTGCTGTCGCTGCACTGACTCGGGGGGTCCCACAGACACTCCATGTGGTGCTCCTGCTCTGGCCATGGTGCTCATTGAAGGGAGAGCTGGTTTTCCTTTAGAGGTCCCCAGATAGCAGCCGTGCCAGGCCCGGCTAGGAATGTGGGGGCACTGCTGGGGGTCAGACCCACAGCCTGGGATGCTGCCGCCAGAGCAGGCGCTCCTGTGGCCGAGCCACGCCCAGGCCCCCAAATCACCTGTTTATCCTCTTGCCACGTGAAGGACATTTGTGTGGATTCCAGTGGACAGCTACAAATCAAACCAAGAAGGGGGTGGATGATAATTGTTATTCTTATTATTTTTATTTTTTATTTCATATTTTATATTTTTATTTTATTTATATTTTTTCATTTATTTACATTTATTAATTGTGATTTATTATTTTTCTATTTCTCTTTATTTCTTTATTCATTGTTTTGATATGTTATTATTTATTCATTCATTATTTTTCATTAATTACTACATTTATATTTAATTCATATCTATGTATTTTAACATATATGATACGTAATATGATCGTGTATCATATTATATTGATTATAACATATGGTTTAATTTAATATATTAATATTGTAAAATTTTAATATTGATATTATTAGTATAATAATTAGTATATTTATTATATTTACATTTCTATTGAACGCCGTTGCTCTTTGTTGGAGCAACGTTGTGGAAGAGAAAACCTTGTCTTCGTTTTTAGAGAAACCTAGCACCGATTTATTCATACCCAAAAATGAGTGACAGATAGAAGTTCAAACCAATCTCCAACTGGTCCTAATGGCTCTGCCGTTCATATTTGTTCAAATGAAAGAGTCTGTCTTTTATGCTGACTTCAAGAATACCAGACATTGTCCTTTTGGGTCAGGGTTCCTCCAAAGCCTGCTAAGACGGCCCCAGGGCAACTGCTAGTAATTCTCAGCAGCTGGGATGGAAAGATTGAATGACTGAATGCTGCGGGACCCTCAGCACCACTGTGGAGGTGCTCAGGGGGCTCGAGAGCTGTTCTTGGGACTAGGCTGTCCTGGAAATCGAACCCAATCACCTTCTGGGCAACTAATACTATCAATTGCTATATTTCTTTAAGAACTGTAAAATGTTGTCCATTTCTATAAATCTTTCCGATCCTCCACATCCTCACCAGATTCTGTCTTTTTGATGAACGTCCTCGGGTGGGATTAAAACCTCTCTTTGAGATCAATTTGCTTGGAACTCCTGATTCGTGTTGAGCATCTTTTTCATGCGTGTCATGGGACTTGATAGGCAGCCTTTAGTACAATGGATTCAAACCCGTCGCCTATTTTGGGGGCATGCCTGGTGGAACTTGAGAGCCATTCACAGCACTGCACTTGGCGTCACTATAGCTAGTGCTCAGGGGACCATGTGATGCTGAGGATCAAACAGGATTGGACACATGCACGAAAAGTGTCTTAACCTCTCGGATACTTCTCCGGTACCGTTTGGAAAGGTGGATGTTGTAGTGCTAGAAAGTCTGGTGGTGTGGTGGGACTCCGAATTTCTTTCCCCCCAGTGCTTGAGTGACCGTGAAAGGCAAGGATTGTGTGTGGGCCCCTGTATCCTAGGCATCTCCTCCAGCCATTTCAGCTCTCTTCGCAGAGCACATATTTTCATTTGAAAATGACTATATCGAACAAAACTCTTTTAAAGTAAGGTTTCATATTATACTTTACTAATCATTAGAACGATCATTTATACGCAGCCCTAAAAATGTTGAGGATTCTGGGGCTGGAGCACTAGTGCAGCCTGGAGGGCGTTTGCCCTCCACGCAGCCAACCCCAGCTAGATTGCCAGCGTCCCGTAGGGTCCCCTGAGCACCGCCAGGAGTAAATCCTCAGTGCACATCCAGGAGGAACCCTCGAGCATCGCCGGGTGTGACCCAAAAAGAAAACCAAAATGTTCAGAATTCTGTCCACATCCAAACCTCAAGTGTGTCATCAAGTGACCCTTTAGGACAGCATGCAGGTTTTCATGTGTTCATTCCTCCCAGAGATTAGAATATTTTTGGTACTTTTAAAAATACTTTATTACTATTCTAATCATATATCGATTGATAAAAGATCACCTCCTCTTTTACCTCCTCCTTCTCATCTTTCACCTCCTTCACCTCCTCTTCCTCCTTCAGCACCTCCTCCTCCTCCACCTCTACCTCCTTCACCTCCTCCACCTCCTCTTCCTCCTTCAGCCCCTCCTCCTTCTGGGTGGCGAGGAGGGTGGTGGGGAGGTGGAAAATAGAGTAGAATTAGCCTATGCCAGTTTTAAGTTGGTGAGTGCACGGAACCAGTCGGTCAAGGGGAGCAATGAGAGCAAGGACCTGGGTCCCCAGTCTGAGTTTTTGGATGCGACTGGGAAGCCCATTTCGATCACTATGTGGCCCGTGGTCTCTTGGACTGTGGCCTTCTCCTCCAAAGAGGACTGGGATGACTTCCCGCTCGCCTTCCTCCTCCTCAAGACATGCTCCATCTGTTGTTCAGGCTCTTGTTGGGGGATCGCCGAGCCTTGCAGCTGGAGGAAGATCGAATGGGGTGAGTTGGTTGGGTGTCCTTGGGAAAGGCAGTCCCTTCCTGGCCCCTCCCAGCATACATGGGCTTTCAAGGAGGTGTTGCGTGGAGGTGGCCCAGAATGTCCCATGGGAAAGTTGCAGGTTGAGAGAAATCGGAAGGAGGGAAACCAAGAGTTAAGGATGGTTGGTCCCAGGGGACGCTGAAGGCAGCAGTCATGCTCATGGCTCACCGAGGGTGTGGTCCACACGGGGAACGGCTGATTCAGAAGGTCAGCGTCGTCGTCTGACATGACCATCACTGGCACACACTCGTTGAGATTCTCCTCCTTCATCTCCTCCTCCTTCTCCTTCACCTCCTCCTTCTTCACCTTCTCTTCCACCTTCACCTCCTCCTCCTTTAACTTCTCCATCACCTCCGCCTCCTTTACCTCCTCCTTCACCTCCTCTTTTACCTCCTCCTTCTCATCTTTCACCTCCTTCACCTCCTCTTCCTCCTTCAGCACCTCCTCCTCCTCCACCTCTACCTCCTTCACCTCCTCCACCTCCTCTTCCTCCTTCACCCCCTCCTCCTTTACCTCCTCCTCCTCCACCTCTTCCTCGTGCTTCACCTCCTCCTCCCCTTTATCTGCCTCCTCCCTCTTCTCCTCTTCCTCCTTCACCTCCTCGTCCTCCACATCTTCCGCCCCTACATCCTCCTCCTCCTCCTCCTCCTCCATCTCCTCCGCCTCTTTCACCCCCTCCTCCTCCTCCTCCTCCTCCTCCTCCTCCTCCATCTCCTCCGCCTCTTTCACCCCCTCCTCCTCCTCCTCCTCCTCCACCTCCTCCTCCTCCTCTTCCTCCCTCTCCTCCCCCTCTTTCACCTCCTCCTCCTCCTCCTCTTCCTCCTTCACCACCTCCTCCTTCATTCCCTCCTCTTTTTTCTCCTCCTCATCCTCCTTTGCCTCATCCTCCTGACCCTCCTCCTCCTCCTCTTCCTCCTTTTTCTCCTCAGCCTCCTCCTCCTCCTCCTTTGCTTCCACCTCTTGCTCATTCTCTTGCTCCTGCTCAGCTTCATTTCCTGTGGAAAGATCCCCAGGGTCACAGACAACCCAAGCCACGGGGGCCCCCTGGGGCAGATCTGGCTGGCTTCTGCCTCCCTGTACAGCCTTCCCTTCACACGCCCCCACCCACACCTCACCCCAAGCTAGATTCTCCCTCCTGGAGTCCCTGTCACTTACTCTTTGCGAGGGTGGTCAACACTTTGAGCTGAGCTCGGAGGTGGAGATTGTCTTCGTTGCTCTTTTTTAAAAGTTTCTAAAGGAAAGGGAAGAAGGGAGTGAGTGAGTGAGTGAGTGAGTGAGTGAGTGAGTGAGTGAGTGAGTGAGCGAGCAAGGAAGTCTGCTTCAGGTCTTCCTGCTCAACGATACAGGGCCCCGCTCTCACTTGAAGTCTTTCGACTACGCAGTTATATTTCTTTCGCTGTTCTTTCAACTGTTTCCCGAGCTGGCGCTCCTTTTCGACGGCTAACAGTTGCAACGTGACCAGTTTTTGATGGAGCTTGTCTGCGCACTGCTGCATCAATCGAACATAGCAGTCTTCCAGAAGCAGCTGACTCCGGATCTCCCGGTTCTTCTTTTGCACCTGTGGGTATAAAGCTGGAAGTAAGGATGGGCAGCAGGGGCAGCCTGACTGTTAAGCACAGGTGACTGTCACACTCAGACTCCCTTGGCCAAGAAAACAATATATGGCACGGTCTGTTCCCCGCATAGGTCCTCATGGTCTTACTCTCAGGACCTAAGTAATGACACTCCCACCCACACACACCACCACGACCACCACTCAGGCCCTTGCCTCCGTGCCTGCCTCCCACCTCCCAGGAACCTTCCTCCCTGGCTTGAAGCTCCTGAATCTTGGTGGTGTGTGGTGAAGTTTACACTTCAACCCAGGGCTCAAACCCTGCTTTGTGCCCCCCCACCCCCCGCCCCGCGTGCCCCACCCCTCCCCCCATCTTTTTGACTCCATCGTGTTACTTACAACAGCCTTGACTGTGATGTCCAGGCCCGGCCTTAATATGACATAGAGACCTTTGCATCACCCTTCTCCCTTTCCCTAGTGGGAACTGCCATGGTTCTCCCTTGTGCTGGCCCCAAGCAACACCTCCCCCTTTCAGGCAGGAGCCGCACCCCCGCTGGAGTAGGGCCTACCTGGACGCTTAATTCCGCAAAGGTTTGTTCGAGAAGTTCTACTTCTTCTACAACCTGTTCTTTTCTGGCTTCTCCACTCTGGAAGACCCAAGTGGGTTGGTCAGGCAGAGCCCCCCCCAGCCCCTTCCCTGAATGCCTCCTGCCCACCCCTATGCCCGTTATCCAAGTAGGGCTCTGGGCCATCGTTCCTGGTCCCTGCTTGCTGATGGAGGGGGAAGAGGGAAACAAAATTTCAAAACAACGCAGTCAATCAAGCAGAAGAGAAAACAGCAAGGACGGGTCGACAGGGGGGAACAAGAGAGACACCCCCACAGTGGGAATGCAGCCAGCGGCTCGTGCAGATCTGGCAGAGGGCATGGCACCTGCCCTGCCATTTCTCCCATTGGACAGTATTTTCCATTGCAGCCCGAAAGGTCACCCTTCACCCCGGTCCTTCATCTAAAGGGAGCAAAGAGGGCAGAGCCAACCAAGTCCAGGGCAAAGGGAGTCAAAGTGAGACCAGGTGTCCAGGGGTGGCAGGTCCCCTTGGCATGGTGCAAGAGAGAATAAAGGGGCCATTGCAAAGAGGCACATGAGCAGCACCACATGTCTTTGACTGCAGGGTGCCCCTGCTCCATGGTGAGGCTTGGAATGTTGCACGTGAGAACAAAGGGGCCATTCCAAAGAGGGCCCCAGGCCAGTACCACACATGCCCCTGCCTGTAGGATTACACTGTCCCATTGCAAGGCCTTTATTTCTGGGGGGGAGGGGGGGGGGACATGAATCCCTTGAATCAAGCCTATGAGAATGGGGTGGAACCCAATAGGGCCCCATCCACCCACCTAACCTTCTCCATTGTAAGACCTAGAACTAGACTTCTGATGAAGCGGCTCGCTTCCACAAAGGGGGCTACAGCTAAATGATCATGGCTTGTGGCAGATAAAAGCAATAAGGACCCTTGTTTCCTGAGGCCGCCCAGCATGCTGAGGGAAGCTCCTTAGGGCGCCCCAGCCCCGCGCCTCGTCCTAACTCAATCTCAAAGGCCAAACTTGCCCACTGAAGTGAAACACTGGAGGCCAGGACTGAGGCGGTGCGCCCCATGTCAGGCCAAGCAGAGCCCGAGCAGGTGGGGAAGCAGGAGCAGAGTTTGTGTGGGTGCCCTCCTCCTTCCACATTCCTAAATGTCCCAACAGCACCCCTTGAGCAGCTATGTGCTTGGGATGTCCTGCAGGGCAGAACTCACCCCAGTCAGCAGTTGGAAGTGTCGGGAAGTGGCGGTGTTCTGGCCACTGTCTCCGCGGTTGTTGTTTTTCCTCTGCTTCCTTTGTCCTGGGATTAGATCGTTGTCTTTCTCGAACTTGTTGAGCTGCAGAAAAGCAAAGCAACAGCTGCTTGAGCCTGCTTGTTCCCCTCCCACTGACACAAGTTCTCTTGCACTGGTCTCCATGGGAGGAACCCAGTGGGCTACCCAGGAGGATGGTGCTTGTCCCCAGGAGGGAAGCCCCAGAGGTTACTGGGCCAGAGTCCACAGGAGTTCCCGGAGGGCAGCAGCTGCTGGGTGAGACCGGCTCAAGACATGGGTGGGTCTGGAAAGGGCTGGGGGGTTCATCAGCCAGCGGCCACACACTGACCACTGATGGGTCATCCTAGGGCCTTGGGCTAGACCCAGGAACCGGGTCCCAGCACTTTTTTCTTACCATTTCCCTGGCTCTAGCGATCTGTTCTTTCATCTCTTCATTGGCATGGAACACCACCGGGGGTGGGGGTCGGGGCCTCATCTCCTTCCTGTGCTTCTCCATGAGGATTTGTCCTCAAGGACGGCAGTACTGAGAGAGGGTGCCCCAAGAGGCCGAGGCCACGCATTTATAGAGGGGGCCCATGGGTGTGGCCCAGGTTCTGCAACCCCATTGGCCAGTGAGAATTCCAAAGCCCCCTGGGGCCCCTGTTTCCATGGCCTACAGCCCTGTACAGAGAACAGGGACATCACAATGGAGGCTGCAACCACTGCTGCTCAGGCAGCACTTGGGCCTGGGGGAAGCTCCCCATCCCCACGCCAGGAGCCCCAGCACTCCCCCTTCCCCAACATGGCTCTGAATGGCAAGACAAAGAGTGGGAAAGGAGCGTCCTCAGAGAGAAAGTGCCCGACTCCATGCCCTGACCCTTCCCGCCTTGCCAGAGTTCAGGCCACCACATTCTCAATCCCAGAATTCATATCAGAGATGACTAACCTTAAGCCCTGAACTGCATTTCTGCCCTCTCCATATGGGTGTCTAACATTTTCATTCGTACCTCTGCTGAAGAGTGAAACCATGAGACAGAACACTGACTGATAGGAGCCTTTCAGGCTTCTGAATCTGAAATATCAGCCCCTCTGTGGGCAGCAAGGGTTGTTCTCGTTGCATGATGGTTTTCAAGAGAAGAACCCCGTGGATGGTCAAAGTGCTAGGGTCTGTGATCGAAGGAACGAGTGCAACACAAATGTGAAAGTTGCACAGAGCTTGCTTTCCTGCCAAGCAGAGAGTCCAGATGCTGATCGATCAAGTGACCAGGGTCTTCTCCCCAGAGAGAGAACCAGACCCTACCTCTCTGCGCCCCTTTTAGACCCCGAACCTGAACTGTCCACCGACCTATTCCCTGTTGGCTGGGCCTCGGGGCAATCAGGGACTTTGTGGCTCGGGATTGGCTGCCTTGGCTGGGTCTATTCATTCAGCGATTTCCTTCTCTCCGCTGTGGGTCCCTCATCGGCAGAACTTGGTAGTCATTCCAGCTGGGTGGGCTTAGGTGGGCCCTCTCACAAACACGGGGCCAGCACAGCTCCAAGGACGCGAGAACAAGCTTTGCCTATTGAAGGCCTGGATTTGATCCCCAGACCACTTGGTACCCTGAGCATCCCAGAAGCAACCCCTGAGCACCCTGCCTGGAGAAGCACCTGAGCACCGTTGGGTGGGAACCTTAAGCAAAGCACATCCCAGAATAGAGGACCGTATCCACCCTGGGATACAGCAAGAGGCAGGAAATCGGTGACTGTACATTGTGTGCCTGTGGGTAGGCTTCAGAACTGTTGTAGCCACTCAGCAGCTCTCCAGCTCCAATGGACCCTAAGAGACATCCAATATCCCCCGGGAGCCCTGGCCTCCACCCCCACATCCAGGGAACAGTGACATCCCATGGAGGCCGCACCCACTCTAGCTGGACCTGAGGGAAGCTCCCCAGCCCCACCCCAGGTTCCCCGGCCCTCCTCTTTCCCAACATGGGACCTCTGAACGCCTGTGGTAGAGTGGGCAAGGCGTGTTCTCAGAGAGAGAGAGAGAGAGAGAGAGAGAGAGAGAGAGAGAGAGAGAGATCTATTCTTCTAGGCCCTGACCCTTCCCTCTGGGCCCTAGTTCAGTACTGGAGCGGAGCTGGTACTGGAGGTGGTTCCTCTCCTCACACATGTTGAGGAGAAAGTGGGGAGGCAGGTGAAGCCCTGATTCTAGGTCAACTTTGCCCTGCTTGTTCGCTAGTTTGGAAGGAACTGAAGTGAATGAACCTAGAACTGATGGGATGTTTTGCAACCTATGAACCCCACAAGAGGGCTTGGCTCATCCAAATGCATGTGAAATCTCTTGATTATTCAATTCTTAAACATTGTTTTCACCAAGTGGCAGGATTGCGCCACGGATGCTGAATTTGGGCCACACAGAGGTTCATTACACCGGTCTGAGTATATTTTGACTTTTTTCCTAGTGAAACGAATTAAAATAATAATCATCACTCTGCTGGTGCCTCAAACTGATCGTTCATGATCTTGATGAAGAAGTCTGAGGCATGAGGCTCTTCGGTTTGAGGCTCTTCGTGTTCCTAGAACGAACAGACGCCATTGGGCTACACTAGCACGGGACAGGGAGAGATGGAGACGTTACAGGCGCCCGCTCGAGCAAATCGACGGTTCATGGGAAGTCAAATGATCAAGTGATGCTAGTGACTGATATAATGTAAGCTATTTATTAATTAAAAAGCAAATTTAGATTGTTCTGTTTTGTCTAGAGTTGATTTTTTATTGGAAGATTTAATTTTCCCAACATTGATCGTTTTTTGATATTTTTTGTGAATATAATGTAATTCTTGATGGATTTGAGATCTATTGTTGGGAATTTTGAGAAAATTTGTTCTGATTTTCGTTTTGTTTTATTTACATAAGTTATATCGGATCACGGTGAGATACAGTTACAAACTTGCATGACTGCATTTCAGTCGTACTATTTCCAAGCACCCGTCCCTCCGTCATTGCACATTTTCCACCATCATTGTTCCCAATGTCCCACCCTCCACCCCCACCCCATCCCACTCCCTGCCTCTGTGGCAGGTAAAATCCTTCTCTCTCTCTCTCTCTCTCTCTCTCTCTCTCTCTCTCTCATTTTGGGCATTATGATTTGCAATGCAGTTACTAGAGGACATCATGTTTGGTCCTTAGTCTACTTTCTGCACACATCTCCCACCCTGGTCATCCCTCCAATCATCATTTACTTAGTAGTTCTGTGCGGGAGAGTGATCCTTGAACACAGAGGGTTCCTAGTGAAGTTCATGAAAAGTCTTTTTTTTTTCTGTCATCGTTCTTGGTCGTGCCCTGTGGTACTCCTGGGCTCCTCTCTCTGTGATGCTTAAGGTCGCTCTATAGTGTTCAGGGGACCATGACTAAGTTCAGGGCTCCTGCGAGTAAAGCAGGGATTGTAGCTTTTTCCGTCCTTGTCCTGGCTCTGCCTGTGTGTTTGTCTGCTTCTGGGGATCCAACCTAGGCCTTCATTCTAGGAAGTATGGGCTCTAACACTGAGCCACATTCCCCATTTTGCTGAGAAATCTTTGGTGCTGCTTGAGAACACTCCCCCACCGAGACCCCATTTAGTAGCACAGATATCAGAGATATCAGATGGGGCTCCTGAAACCGCTAAAGGGTGTGTTTGGCAGAAACTTCTAGAAAAGCAGGTGCCATGGGGCCAAGTTCATCTTGCAATTCATTGGTCACATTAGTGCTCAGTATTCATGCACTTGGGTCGGCCATGTTGGCCGCTTGTAAGGCGAACGCCCGGCTGGAGCGATAGCACAGCGGTAGGGCGTTCGCCTTACAAGTGGCCAACATGGCCGACCCGAGTTCGATTCCTCCGCCCCTCTCGGAGAGCCCGGCAAGCTACCGAGAGTATTCGATATGCCAGAGACAGTAACAACAAAGTCTCCAATGGAGACGTTACTGGGCCCGCTCGAGCAAATCGACGATCAACGGGAGGGCCTTTACCTTTACCTTATTCATGCACAGGGCTAGGTGTTGTTGGGAATCATGTGGTCATGAGGATGGTGAGGGGAGTCTGCCTCGGAACTTCCCCCAAAATCAGTGATCCCCTCAGATTATTAAGGAACTATTTGAATTTAGGGGGTAGGAAGGAGCCACATCTGATGGTGCTCATGGGTTACTCCTGGCTCTGTGCTCATGAGTTACTCTTTTGACTCGTTTTTCTCTTTTTTTTCTTTTTTGTTCTTTGCTTTTTGGGTGACACCTGGCAATGCACAGGGGTTACTCCTAGTTCTGCTCTCAGGAATCACCCCTGGCGGTGGTGCTCAGGGTCCCATATGGGATGCTGGGAATCGAACCCGGGTTGACCATGTGCAAGGCAAATGCCCTACCCGCTGTGCTATTGCTCCAGCCCCTCACGAATTGCTCTTGACGGTGATCAGGGAACTTTATGCAGTGTCAGGAATCAAACCTTTGATTCAAGGCCAGCAACTAAACGTCTCTTCTATGCCCCACCCACAACTTGACTATGCCCGCGGCTTAGAAATCCGGGAAGCTACATTGCAAAGAAACAAAGATACATGTAAACATCTCAAAAGGTTCTCACCTAAAGAAGAAAATTTGTAACTGTATAGTGATGGATGGGAGTTGACTATTGGTGACTCATCCTAAAGTATTCTGTGTGTGTGTGTGTGTGTGTGTGTGTATCACTGTAGCACTCTCCTCTGATTGTTCATTGATTTGCTCGAGTGAGCACGAGGAAAGTCTCCCTGTGAGTCTTGGTGTATATGTATATATCATTATGTATATGTATATATAAATTGCATCACATAATATGCAATGGTAAGTGTTAATTATTACCATCAACCAAATTACAGCACTTTGCACCAGAGTTCCTACCAAACAAGGAAAAAAGAAATAAGGAAAGGAAAGACAGTATAGGTGTTAAACAAGGCACTTGTTGGATTGAATTGAAGTAGACAGATTTAACCGGAAGGCCAGAGCAGTTGAGAGGATAGATCATTTGGGAGAGAGGTAATAATTGTACCGTACAGATAGGCATGTGAGTTTGAGGACTGGGTGAGTTCAAGGAGAAAGGAGGTGTGGAGGGTAGAATACAAGTCAAAAGTCGAAAATACATAATTTTCAAAGTTTTAACAGCTTTCTCTGTACCATGAGATTTCCTACACTATTGAACGCTTGTACCGACCCAAGGTATTCTTCTCATTTCACTGCCAATAAAAGATATAAACATATTTTCAGGCCTAGGTGGCAGAAAAGTGTACACTGTCTAAGAGATAGGTGTTAGAGCATTCTAGGATTGAAATCCAGTCATGAACAACTCTGTAACTGTGTGCCACTGAGAGATTCAGTATAAGAAATTCCAAACATCATGGAGAAAATCCTATGACTCATTTCCATATTGTCGCATCGTGAATAGTTTTACAGCTTAAAAAAAATGTTTTCAGGATTAGGTCCAGAGAGATCGTACAGGGGTGAAAGCACTTGCCTGGGAAATAACCAACCCAGGTTCAATTTCAGACACGACAAATGGTCCCAAAAGCTCCGCCAGGCGTGATCCTTGAGCCAAGAGCCAGAAGTAAGACTTAAGCATTGTTAGCTGTGGAGCAAATACCAAAAGCAAACGAAAATCATTTTCAGAAACATCATTTCAACGATCTTCATTGATCGTAGAGTCAATACTCTGAGAACGAGGTTTCATTATTCCCATTTGACAATTGACGGCATGAGGTCTACTCAGGCAGGTAAACGAGCTAAAGTCACACCAAACTAGAAGCCACCCCAAACACCGGACCGCATGTCAAGTGCTTTTGCACCGAGTCAGTCTCACAATCTCTTCCAGAAAAGCTTTGAGGTGGAAAAGGAGCCCAAAGGCGTGTTCTTGTTCTCACGTGCCTCGGGTTCCAAAGGGGAAACATGAAAAGAGGCATACAAAATAGACTGTGACCTTGGTCTCAAATAGTTTAATGGATTTGATACCACAAAATATGGTGAAATGTCCACTACTATTGTCAGGATGAAGTGGAGATCTCTTTCTACAGGGGATGGGAGCATCTCTCCGAAGCGGCAATCCTGAGCTGAGAACATGCTGGCCAAGAAAACAAGCAAAGGAAAAGTTCCTGGCCATCGTGGAAGAACTCGAATATCTGAGGATCGACCAGGAGCGGGTGCGTTTGGACTAGAGGGAGAAAGAGAGTGAAAAGGGACGGCAGAGAGAGAAGCAGAAGCCTTTGCCCCAAACTCTCTTTTCTTCGAACCTAGCCATGCTCTTTTGCGTAGAATTCATCCAACTGCCCCTTACATCTTCTTGAAGTGTCAAGAAAAAACAAGGACCAGTCCAGAGATGCTGATTCTGAGCCTCCTATTTTGGCCATTTTTGTATGTGAGGAGCACTGCTGGGGGTGCTCGGTGGACCATTTGGTACCAGGGAACCAACTGAGGCTCCTGCGTGTGGATATGTGCTCCAGAACTTTGCGCTATCTCCAGGACTCTGAAATCTAATATTTTCTAGGAGTAGGTTTGCCAGAGAAACACTAAGAGATTCTGGAAATGTATCACACTAACACTTTCTCCTTTTCATCTGCAAGCTGGCGTTGGTAGGGGAGACATTGTTTGCGGCTGAGAACTACTGAGTCAAGACAACATGGTGCTTTCTTTGAGGGAACACACGCTCCTTCCGTAATCAATCCATCTTGAGGTGGAGAGGATGGGGCCATTGCAATGCCATATGCTCCAAAATACGAAGGGAGAAACCTACTCTTTTTAGTTCCACAGCAGCCGAGTTTATGGACTAAGTCTTGGTTTCTTAGAAATGAACCGACAGAGGTTACAACTGCAAAATCACTTGAGGTCAAGTGGAAGTCAATTGATTCAGAGCACCTGCCAGCAGGATTGTTGCCCTAACAAACTCTCGTTTCAGGAGGCAGGAGTTTGGGCTTGGTTTTTCTAGAAGGGCGAAAGCTGAAATCTGAACACTCGAAGCAGTCTTCTGGAGCCATAGCCACAAAGTCTCGATGGACAAGGAGCATGGCCAGGCCTCAGGGGAGACATAATTTCACATCCCCGCAAACTGTGCATGCGGCTTTCTACCAAGAAACTAATTTTGATGAAATCTGCTATCCGCACCTGGCTGTCCTCGCCAGGGACCTTTGAGGGGCGCGGGTTGAGTTTCCCTTCCCGCCCAGACCAGAGCCCCGGCAGCTGAAAAACCCCAGAACCCTCCACAACCATGCTGAGACCACTCTCCACACGCATGAAGGTACCGGCAGAGGAACAAAGGCATGCGGGTCCCGGGGCCGAGATCTCCAAGCCTGCTCGGATTGGGACTGAGCATCCTCCACCCAGACCCTCGAAATTCCAGTAGGCAGGGGTCACACCCACCAAGTGGCCCCCTCGCTCCGGGTAATCCCATCAACGGCCAAGACCCAGAGACTATAAAACCCAGCTCCCGGAAGCATCTGATTATCTCATTCCTACTTTGGACAAACTGGCAGGCTACCGAATGTAACCTGCCCACAGGGCAGAGTCTGGCAAACTCCCCGTGGCGTCCTTAATATGCCAAATACCAATAACAATGATGGGTCTCATTCTCCTAACTCTGAAGGAGCCTTGAATGTGGCACATTTAAAAAAAAAAAAATCTCAGGGCTAGGATGAAGGAGACGTTACTGGGGCCTGCTGGAGGCAATCGGCAAACAACAGGATGGTCGTGATTGTGATTCTTTTCTTTTTGTATTTTTGAGCCACACCCTGTGTTGCTAAGGATGGCTCCTGGCTCTGCAATCTGGTGGTGCTCAGGGATGGCTCTGGGTGGTGCTCAGGGATCTCTCATGAAGCTGCACTCAGAAATCATTCCGAGCTGTACTCGGGGGGCAGGGACCACACCGGGTTCCAGTCAGGGCTGTGCAAGACAAATGCCCTGTGAGCTGTGCTCTGGCTCGGGCCCTATCTTAGATTCTTCTTCCCTCAGATGCAACAAAGTAGAGCAGCGCGGGTGGCAGGGGTGTTCTGGTGTCTCTGAGCCAACAAGGTTTCTAAGGTTCGTCCATGTGGTTCCATGTGTCCATACTTGACTCTCCTTTCCTGCTCCCCTGTGTGCTTTGCTAGCTCCACCCCGAGATGTGTTTCTCCATGCTCACAGCAAACATTGGTTTCCAAAACAAGAGAAGAGCAACTCGAGCTGACCGTGTGTGAGCCTGAATTCTGGTTCCTCCGGAAAAGGCAGGAACCTTTTAGAAACTGTTGTATCTTTGAGCACTTGGAGAGGGCGCTGGCGTGGAGTGGAAGGTGCAGGGGTTCCTAAGGGACCAAGTCGGGGCATTGGCTCCTTGAGGGCCAAGGAGGCCAGCGTGTGCTGAGCTGTCTCATATGCCAGCTGGCCAGGATCAGTTTGGACTGTGCGGTGTGTCTGGCACCGGGTGCGTGGGAGCAGAGGCCCCCCCACCCCACCCCCACCCCCACCCCCCAGACGGAAGCACACAGCCAGCCGAGCCCCCTGAGGTCCAGTGGATTCAGTGCGCGGATCGGGGCTTCCTCGTCCTGGCCGAGTACCGTGCATTGGGTTGCAGTTCCCTGACCGCGTGACACGCCCCTCTCTTCTGCTGTCGCTGCACTGACTCGGGGGGTCCCACAGACACTCCATGTGGTGCTCCTGCTCTGGCCATGGTGCTCATTGAAGGGAGAGCTGGTTTTCCTTTAGAGGTCCCCAGATAGCAGCCGTGCCAGGCCCGGCTAGGAATGTGGGGGCACTGCTGGGGGTCAGACCCACAGCCTGGGATGCTGCCGCCAGAGCAGGCGCTCCTGTGGCCGAGCCACGCCCAGGCCCCCAAATCACCTGTTTATCCTCTTGCCACGTGAAGGACATTTGTGTGGATTCCAGTGGACAGCTACAAATCAAACCAAGAAGGGGGTGGATGATAATTGTTATTCTTATTATTTTTATTTTTTATTTCATATTTTATATTTTTATTTTATTTATATTTTTTCATTTATTTACATTTATTAATTGTGATTTATTATTTTTCTATTTCTCTTTATTTCTTTATTCATTGTTTTGATATGTTATTATTTATTCATTCATTATTTTTCATTAATTACTACATTTATATTTAATTCATATCTATGTATTTTAACATATATGATACGTAATATGATCGTGTATCATATTATATTGATTATAACATATGGTTTAATTTAATATATTAATATTGTAAAATTTTAATATTGATATTATTAGTATAATAATTAGTATATTTATTATATTTACATTTCTATTGAACGCCGTTGCTCTTTGTTGGAGCAACGTTGTGGAAGAGAAAACCTTGTCTTCGTTTTTAGAGAAACCTAGCACCGATTTATTCATACCCAAAAATGAGTGACAGATAGAAGTTCAAACCAATCTCCAACTGGTCCTAATGGCTCTGCCGTTCATATTTGTTCAAATGAAAGAGTCTGTCTTTTATGCTGACTTCAAGAATACCAGACATTGTCCTTTTGGGTCAGGGTTCCTCCAAAGCCTGCTAAGACGGCCCCAGGGCAACTGCTAGTAATTCTCAGCAGCTGGGATGGAAAGATTGAATGACTGAATGCTGCGGGACCCTCAGCACCACTGTGGAGGTGCTCAGGGGGCTCGAGAGCTGTTCTTGGGACTAGGCTGTCCTGGAAATCGAACCCAATCACCTTCTGGGCAACTAATACTATCAATTGCTATATTTCTTTAAGAACTGTAAAATGTTGTCCATTTCTATAAATCTTTCCGATCCTCCACATCCTCACCAGATTCTGTCTTTTTGATGAACGTCCTCGGGTGGGATTAAAACCTCTCTTTGAGATCAATTTGCTTGGAACTCCTGATTCGTGTTGAGCATCTTTTTCATGCGTGTCATGGGACTTGATAGGCAGCCTTTAGTACAATGGATTCAAACCCGTCGCCTATTTTGGGGGCATGCCTGGTGGAACTTGAGAGCCATTCACAGCACTGCACTTGGGGTCACTATAGCTAGTGCTCAGGGGACCATGTGATGCTGAGGATCAAACAGGATTGGACACATGCACGAAAAGTGTCTTAACCTCTCGGATACTTCTCCGGTACCGTTTGGAAAGGTGGATGTTGTAGTGCTAGAAAGTCTGGTGGTGTGGTGGGACTCCGAATTTCTTTCCCCCCAGTGCTTGAGTGACCGTGAAAGGCAAGGATTGTGTGTGGGCCCCTGTATCCTAGGCATCTCCTCCAGCCATTTCAGCTCTCTTCGCAGAGCACATATTTTCATTTGAAAATGACTATATCGAACAAAACTCTTTTAAAGTAAGGTTTCATATTATACTTTACTAATCATTAGAACGATCATTTATACGCAGCCCTAAAAATGTTGAGGATTCTGGGGCTGGAGCACTAGTGCAGCCTGGAGGGCGTTTGCCCTACACGCAGCCAACCCCAGCTAGATTGCCAGCGTCCCGTAGGGTCCCCTGAGCACCGCCAGGAGTAAATCCTCAGTGCACATCCAGGAGGAACCCTCGAGCATCGCCGGGTGTGACCCAAAAAGAAAACCAAAATGTTCAGAATTCTGTCCACATCCAAACCTCAAGTGTGTCATCAAGTGACCCTTTAGGACAGCATGCAGGTTTTCATGTGTTCATTCCTCCCAGAGATTAGAATATTTTGGGTACTTTTAAAAATACTTTATTACTATTCTAATCATATATCGATTGATAAAAGATCACCTCCTCTTTTACCTCCTCCTTCTCATCTTTCACCTCCTTCACCTCCTCTTCCTCCTTCAGCACCTCCTCCTCCTCCACCTCTACCTCCTTCACCTCCTCCACCTCCTCTTCCTCCTTCAGCCCCTCCTCCTTCTGGGTGGCGAGGAGGGTGGTGGGGAGGTGGAAAATAGAGTAGAATTAGCCTATGCCAGTTTTAAGTTGGTGAGTGCACGGAACCAGTCGGTCAAGGGGAGCAATGAGAGCAAGGACCTGGGTCCCCAGTCTGAGTTTTTGGATGCGACTGGGAAGCCCATTTCGATCACTATGTGGCCCGTGGTCTCTTGGACTGTGGCCTTCTCCTCCAAAGAGGACTGGGATGACTTCCCGCTCGCCTTCCTCCTCCTCAAGACATGCTCCATCTGTTGTTCAGGCTCTTGTTGGGGGATCGCCGAGCCTTGCAGCTGGAGGAAGATGGAATGGGGTGAGTTGGTTGGGTGTCCTTGGGAAAGGCAGTCCCTTCCTGGCCCCTCCCAGCATACATGGGCTTTCAAGGAGGTGTTGCGTGGAGGTGGCCCAGAATGTCCCATGGGAAAGTTGCAGGTTGAGAGAAATCGGAAGGAGGGAAACCAAGAGTTAAGGATGGTTGGTCCCAGGGGACGCTGAAGGCAGCAGTCATGCTCATGGCTCACCGAGGGTGTGGTGCACACGGGGAACGGCTGATTCAGAAGGTCAGCGTCGTCGTCTGACATGACCATCACTGGCACACACTCGTTGAAATTCTCCTCCTTCATCTCCTCCTCCTTCTCCTTCACCTCCTCCTTCTTCACCTTCTCTTCCACCTTCACCTCCTCCTCCTTTAACTTCTCCATCACCTCCGCCTCCTTTACCTCCTCCTTCACCTCCTCTTTTACCTCCTCCTTCTCATCTTTCACCTCCTTCACCTCCTCTTCCTCCTTCAGCACCTCCTCCTCCTCCACCTCTACCTCCTTCACCTCCTCCACCTCCTCTTCCTCCTTCACCCCCTCCTCCTTTACCTCCTCCTCCTCCACCTCTTCCTCGTGCTTCACCTCCTCCTCCCCTTTATCTGCCTCCTCCCTCTTCTCCTCTTCCTCCTTCACCTCCTCGTCCTCCACATCTTCCGCCCCTACATCCTCCTCCTCCTCCTCCTCCTCCTCCTCCTCCTCCTCCATCTCCTCCGCCTCTTTCACCCCCTCCTCCTCCTCCTCCTCCACCTCCTCCTCCTCCTCTTCCTCCCTCTCCTCCCCCTCTTTCACCTCCTCCTCCTCCTCCTCTTCCTCCTTCACCACCTCCTCCTTCATTCCCTCCTCTTTTTTCTCCTCCTCATCCTCCTTTGCCTCATCCTCCTGACCCTCCTCCTCCTCCTCTTCCTCCTTTTTCTCCTCAGCCTCCTCCTCCTCCTCCTCCTTTGCTTCCACCTCTTGCTCATTCTCTTGCTCCTGCTCAGCTTCATTTCCTGTGGAAAGATCCCCAGGGTCACAGACAACCCAAGCCACGGGGGCCCCCTGGGGCAGATCTGGCTGGCTTCTGCCTCCCTGTACAGCCTTCCCTTCACACGCCCCCACCCACACCTCACCCCAAGCTAGATTCTCCCTCCTGGAGTCCCTGTCACTTACTCTTTGCGAGGGTGGTCAACACTTTGAGCTGAGCTCGGAGGTGGAGATTGTCTTCGTTGCTCTTTTTTAAAAGTTTCTAAAGGAAAGGGAAGAAGGGAGTGAGTGAGTGAGTGAGTGAGTGAGTGAGTGAGTGAGTGAGCGAGCAAGGAAGTCTGCTTCAGGTCTTCCTGCTCAACGATACAGGGCCCCGCTCTCACTTGAAGTCTTTCGACTACGCAGTTATATTTCTTTCGCTGTTCTTTCAACTGTTTCCCGAGCTGGCGCTCCTTTTCGACGGCTAACAGTTGCAACGTGACCAGTTTTTGATGGAGCTTGTCTGCGCACTGCTGCATCAATCGAACATAGCAGTCTTCCAGAAGCAGCTGACTCCGGATCTCCTGGTTCTTCTTTCGCACCTGTGGGTATAAAGCTGGAAGTAAGGATGGGCAGCAGGGGCAGCCTGACTGTTAAGCACAGGTGACTGTCACACTCAGACTCCCTTGGCCAAGAAAACAATATATGGCACGGTCTGTTCCCCGCATAGGTCCTCATGGTCTTACTCTCAGGACCTAAGTAATGACACTCCCACCCACACACACCACCACGACCACCACTCAGGCCCTTGCCTCCGTGCCTGCCTCCCATCTCCCAGGAACCTTCCTCCCTGGCTTGAAGCTCCTGAATCTTGGTGGTGTGTGGTGAAGTTTACACTTCAACCCAGGGCTCAAACCCTGCTTTGTGCCCCCCCACCCCCCGCCCCGCGTGCCCCACCCCTCCCCCCATCTTTTTGACTCCATCGTGTTACTTACAACAGCCTTGACTGTGATGTCCAGGCCCGGCCTTAATATGACATAGAGACCTTTGCATCACCCTTCTCCCTTTCCCTAGTGGGAACTGCCATGGTTCTCCCTTGTGCTGGCCCCAAGCAACACCTCCCCCTTTCAGGCAGGAGCCGCACCCCCGCTGGAGTAGGGCCTACCTGGACGCTTAATTCCGCAAAGGTTTGTTCGAGAAGTTCTACTTCTTCTACAACCTGTTCTTTTCTGGCTTCTCCACTCTGGAAGACCCAAGTGGGTTGGTCAGGCAGAGCCCCCCCAGCCCCTTCCCTGAATGCCTCCTGCCCACCCCTATGCCCGTTATCCAAGTAGGGCTCTGGGCCATCGTTCCTGGTCCCTGCTTGCTGATGGAGGGGGAAGAGGGAAACAAAATTTCAAAACAACGCAGTCAATCAAGCAGAAGAGAAAACAGCAAGGACGGGTCGACAGGGGGGAACAAGAGAGACACCCCCACAGTGGGAATGCAGCCAGCGGCTCGTGCAGATCTGGCAGAGGGCATGGCACCTGCCCTGCCATTTTTCCCATTGGACAGTATTTTCCATTGCAGCCCGAAAGGTCACCCTTCACCCCGGTCCTTCATCTAAAGGGAGCAAAGAGGGCAGAGCCAACCAAGTCCAGGGAAAAGGGAGTCAAAGTGAGACCAGGTGTCCAGGGGTGGCAGGTCCCCTTGGCATGGTGCAAGAGAGAATAAAGGGGCCATTGCAAAGAGGCACATGAGCAGCACCACATGTCTTTGACTGCAGGGTGCCCCTGCTCCGTGGTGAGGCTTGGAATGTTGCACGTGAGAACAAAGGGGCCATTCCAAAGAGGGCCCCAGGCCAGTACCACACATGCCCCTGCCTGTAGGATTACACTGTCCCATTGCAAGGCCTTTATTTCTGCGGGGGAGGGGGGGACATGAATCCCTTGAATCAAGCCTATGAGAATGGGGTGGAACCCCAATAGGGCCCCATCCACCCACCTAACCTTCTCCATTGTAAGACCTAGAACTAGACTTCTGATGAAGCGGCTCGCTTCCACAAAGGGGGCTACAGCTAAATGATCATGGCTTGTGGCAGATAAAAGCAATAAGGACCCTTGTTTCCTGAGGCCGCCCAGCATGCTGAGGGAAGCTCCTTAGGGCGCCCCAGCCCCGCGCCTCGTCCTAACTCAATCTCAAAGGCCAAACTTGCCCACTGAAGTGAAACACTGGAGGCCAGGACTGAGGCGGTGCGCCCCATGTCAGGCCAAGCAGAGCCCGAGCAGGTGGGGAAGCAGGAGCAGAGTTTGTGTGGGTGCCCTCCTCCTTCCACATTCCTAAATGTCCCAACAGCACCCCTTGAGCAGCTATGTGCTTGGGATGTCCTGCAGGGCAGAACTCACCCCAGTCAGCAGTTGGAAGTTTCGGGAAGTGGCGGTGTTCTGGCCACTGTCTCCGCGGTTGTTGTTTTTCCTCTGCTTCCTTTGTCCTGGGATTAGATCGTTGTCTTTCTCGAACTTGTTGAGCTGCAGAAAAGCAAAGCAACAGCTGCTTGAGCCTGCTTGTTCCCCTCCCACTGACACAAGTTCTCTTGCACTGGTCTCCATGGGAGGAACCCAGTGGGCTACCCAGGAGGATGGTGCTTGTCCCCAGGAGGGAAGCCCCAGAGGTTCCTGGGCCGGAGTCCACAGGAGTTCCCGGAGGGCAGCAGCTGCTGGGTGAGACCGGCTCAAGACTTGGGTGGGTCTGGAAAGGGCTGGGGGGTTCATCAGCCAGCGGCCACACACTGACCACTGATGGGTCATCCTACGGCCTTGGGCTAGACCCAGGAACCAGGTCCCAGCACTTTTTTCTTACCATTTCCCTGGCTCTAGCGATCTGTTCTTTCATCTCTTCATTGGCATGGAACACCACCGGGGGTGGGGGTCGGGGCCTCATCTCCTTCCTGTGCTTCTCCATGAGGATTTGTCCTCAAGGACGGCAGTACTGAGAGAGGGTGCCCCAAGAGGCCGAGGCCACGCATTTATAGAGGGGGCCCGTGGGTGTGGCCCAGGTTCTGCAACCCCATTGGCCAGTGAGAATTCCAAAGCCCCCTGGGGCCCCTGTTTCCATGTCCTACAGCCCTGTACAGAGAACAGGGACATCACAATGGAGGCTGCAACCACTGCTGCTCAGGCAGCACTTGGGCCTGGGGGAAGCTCCCCATCCCCACGCCAGGAGCCCCAGCACTCCCCCTTCCCCAACATGGCTCTGAATGGCAAGACAAAGAGTGGGAAAGGAGCGTCCTCAGAGAGAAAGTGCCCGACTCCATGCCCTGACCCTGCCCGCCTTGCCAGAGTTCAGGCCACCACATTCTCAATCCCAGAATTCATATCAGAGATGCCTAACCTTAAGCCCTGAACTGCATTTCTGCCCTCTCCATATGGGTGTCTAACATTTTCATTCGTACCTCTGCTGAAGAGTGAAACCATGAGACAGAACACTGACTGATAGGAGCCTTTCAGGCTTCTGAATCTGAAATATCAGCCCCTCTGTGGGCAGCAAGGGTTGTTCTCGTTGCATGATGGTTTTCAAGAGAAGAACCCCGTGGATGGTCAAAGTGCTAGGGTCTGTGATCGAAGGAACGAGTGCAACACAAATGTGAAAGTTGCACAGAGCTTGCTTTCCTGCCAAGCAGAGAGTCCAGATGCTGATCGATCAAGTGACCAGGGTCTTCTCCCCAGAGAGAGAACCAGACCCTACCTCTCTGCGCCCCTTTTAGACCCCGAACCTGAACTGTCCACCGACCTATTCCCTGTTGGCTGGGCCTCGGGGCAATCAGGGACTTTGTGGCTCGGGATTGGCTGCCTTGGCTGGGTCTATTCATTCAGCGATTTCCTTCTCTCCGCTGTGGGTCCCTCATCGGCAGAACTTGGTAGTCATTCCAGCTGGGTGGGCTTAGGTGGGCCCTCTCACAAACACGGGGCCAGCACAGCTCCAAGGACGCGAGGACAAGCTTTGCCTACTGAAGGCCTGGATTTGATCCCCAGACCACCTGGTACCCTGAGCATCCCAGAAGCAACCCCTGAGCACCCTGCCTGGAGAAGCACCTGAGCACCGTTGGGTGGGAACCTTAAGCAAAGCACATCCCAGAATAGAGGACCGTATCCACCCTGGGATACAGCAAGAGGCAGGAAATCGGTGACTGTACATTGTGTGCCTGTGGGTAGGCTTCAGAACTGTTGCAGCCACTCAGCAGCTCTCCAGCTCCAATGGACCCTAAGAGACATCCAATATCCCCCGGGAGCCCTGGCCTCCACCCCCACATCCAGGGAACAGTAACATCCCATGGAGGCCGCACCCACTCTAGCTGGACCTGAGGGAAGCTCCCCAGCCCCACCCCAGGTTCCCCGGCCCTCCTCTTTCCCAACATGGGACCTCTGAACGCCTGTGGTAGAGTGGGCAAGGCGTGTTCTCGGAGAGAGAGAGAGAGAGAGAGAGAGAGAGAGAGAGAGAGAGAGAGAGATCTATTCTTCTAGGCCCTGACCCTTCCCTCTGGGCCCTAGTTCAGTACTGGAGCGGAGCTGGTACTGGAGGTGGTTCCTCTCCTCACACATGTTGAGGAGAAAGTGGGGAGGCAGGTGAAGCCCTGATTCTAGGTCAACTTTGCCCTGCTTGTTCGCTAGTTTGGAAGGAACTGAAGTGAATGAACCTAGAACTGATGGGATGTTTTGCAACCTATGAACCCCACAAGAGGGCTTGGCTCATCCAAATGCATGTGAAATCTCTTGATTATTCAATTCTTAAACATTGTTTTCACCAAGTGGCAGGACTGCGCCACGGATGCTGAATTTGGGCCACACAGAGGTTCATTACACCGGTCTGAGTATATTTTGACTTTTTTCCTAGTGAAACGAATTAAAATAATAATCATCACTCTGCTGGTGCCTCAAACTGATCGTTCATGATCTTGATGAAGAAGTCTGAGGCATGAGGCTCTTCGGTTTGAGGCTCTTCGTGTTCCTAGAACGAACAGACGCCATTGGGCTACACTAGCACGGGACAGGGAGAGATGGAGACGTTACAGGCGCCCGCTCGAGCAAATCGACGGTTCATGGGAAGTCAAATGATCAAGTGATGCTAGTGACTGATATAATGTAAGCTATTTATTAATTAAAAAGCAAATTTAGATTGTTCTGTTTTGTCTAGAGTTGATTTTTTATTGGAAGATTTAATTTTCCCAACATTGATCGTTTTTTGATATTTTTTGTGAATATAATGTAATTCTTGATGGATTTGAGATCTATTGTTGGGAATTTTGAGAAAATTTGTTCTGATTTTCGTTTTGTTTTATTTACATAAGTTATATCGGATCACGGTGAGATACAGTTACAAACTTGCATGACTGCATTTCAGTCGTACTATTTCCAAGCACCCGTCCCTCCGTCATTGCACATTTTCCACCATCATTGTTCCCAATGTCCCACCCTCCACCCCCACCCCATCCCACTCCCTGCCTCTGTGGCAGGTAAAATCCTTCTCTCTCTCTCTCTCTCTCTCTCTCTCTCTCTCTCTCTCTCTCTCTCTCTCATTTTGGGCATTATGATTTGCAATGCAGTTACTAGAGGACATCATGTTTGGTCCTTAGTCTACTTTCTGCACACATCTCCCACCCTGGTCATCCCTCCAATCATCATTTACTTAGTAGTTCTGTGCGGGAGAGTGATCCTTGAACACAGAGGGTTCCTAGTGAAGTTCATGAAAAGTCTTTTTTTTTTCTGTCATCGTTCTTGGTCGTGCCCTGTGGTACTCCTGGGCTCCTCTCTCTGTGATGCTTAAGGTCGCTCTATAGTGTTCAGGGGACCATGACTAAGTTCAGGGCTCCTGCGAGTAAAGCAGGGATTGTAGCTTTTTCCGTCCTTGTCCTGGCTCTGCCTGTGTGTTTGTCTGCTTCTGGGGATCCAACCTAGGCCTTCATTCTAGGAAGTATGGGCTCTAACACTGAGCCACATTCCCCATTTTGCTGAGAAATCTTTGGTGCTGCTTGAGAACACTCCCCCACCGAGACCCCATTTAGTAGCACAGATATCAGAGATATCAGATGGGGCTCCTGAAACCGCTAAAGGGTGTGTTTGGCAGAAACTTCTAGAAAAGCAGGTGCCATGGGGCCAAGTTCATCTTGCAATTCATTGGTCACATTAGTGCTCAGTATTCATGCACTTGGGTCGGCCATGTTGGCCGCTTGTAAGGCGAACGCCCGGCTGGAGCGATAGCACAGCGGTAGGGCGTTCGCCTTACAAGTGGCCAACATGGCCGACCCGAGTTCGATTCCTCCGCCCCTCTCGGAGAGCCCGGCAAGCTACCGAGAGTATTCGATATGCCAGAGACAGTAACAACAAAGTCTCCAATGGAGACGTTACTGGGCCCGCTCGAGCAAATCGACGATCAACGGGAGGGCCTTTACCTTTACCTTATTCATGCACAGGGCTAGGTGTTGTTGGGAATCATGTGGTCATGAGGATGGTGAGGGGAGTCTGCCTCGGAACTTCCCCCAAAATCAGTGATCCCCTCAGATTATTAAGGAACTATTTGAATTTAGGGGGTAGGAAGGAGCCACATCTGATGGTGCTCATGGGTTACTCCTGGCTCTGTGCTCATGAGTTACTCTTTTGACTCGTTTTTCTCTTTTTTTCTTTTTTGTTCTTTGCTTTTTGGGTGACACCTGGCAATGCACAGGGGTTACTCCTAGTTCTGCTCTCAGGAATCACCCCTGGCGGTGGTGCTCAGGGTCCCATATGGGATGCTGGGAATCGAACCCGGGTTGACCATGTGCAAGGCAAATGCCCTACCCGCTGTGCTATTGCTCCAGCCCCTCACGAATTGCTCTTGACGGTGATCAGGGAACTTTATGCAGTGTCAGGAATCAAACCTTTGATTCAAGGCCAGCAACTAAACGTCTCTTCTATGCCCCACCCACAACTTGACTATGCCTGCGGCTTAGAAATCCGGGAAGCTACATTGCAAAGAAACAAAGATACATGTAAACATCTCAAAAGGTTCTCACCTAAAGAAGAAAATTTGTAACTGTATAGTGATGGATGGGAGTTGACTATTGGTGACTCATCCTAAAGTATTCTGTGTGTGTGTGTGTGTGTGTGTGTGTGTGTGTGTGTGTGTGTATCACTGTAGCACTCTCCTCTGATTGTTCATTGATTTGCTCGAGGGAGCACGAGGAAAGTCTCCCTGTGAGTCTTGGTGTATATGTATATATCATTATGTATATGTATATATAAATTGCATCACATAATATGCAATGGTAAGTGTTAATTATTACCATCAACCAAATTACAGCACTTTGCACCAGAGTTCCTACCAAACAAGGAAAAAAGAAATAAGGAAAGGAAAGACAGTATAGGTGTTAAACAAGGCACTTGTTGGATTGAATTGAAGTAGACAGATTTAACCGGAAGGCCAGAGCAGTTGAGAGGATAGATCATTTGGGAGAGAGGTAATAATTGTACCGTACAGATAGGCATGTGAGTTTGAGGACTGGGTGAGTTCAAGGAGAAAGGAGGTGTGGAGGGTAGAATACAAGTCAAAAGTCGAAAATACATAATTTTCAAAGTTTTAACAGCTTTCTCTGTACCATGAGATTTCCGACACTATTGAACGCTTGTACCGACCCAAGGTATTCTTCTCATTTCACTGCCAATAAAAGAGATAAACATATTTTCAGGCCTAGGTGGCAGAAAAGTGTACACTGTCTAAGAGATAGGTGTTAGAGCATTCTAGGATTGAAATCCAGTCATGAACAACTCTGTAACTGTGTGCCACTGAGAGATTCAGTATAAGAAATTCCAAACATCATGGAGAAAATCCTATGACTCATTTCCATATTGTAGCATCGTGAATAGTTTTACAGCTTAAAAAAAATGTTTTCAGGATTCGGTCCAGAGAGATCGTACAGGGGTGAAAGCACTTGCCTGGGAAATAAACAACCCAGGTTCAATTTCAGGCACGACAAATGGTCCCAAAAGCTCTGCCAGGCGTGATCCTTGAGCCAAGAGCCAGAAGTAAGACTTAAGCATTGTTAGCTGTGGAGCAAATACCAAAAGCAAACAACAATCATTTTCAGAAACATCATTTCAACGATCTTCATTGGTCGTAGAGTCAATACTCTGAGAACGAGGTTTCATTATTCCCATTTGACAATTGACGGCATGAGGTCTACTCAGGCAGGTAAACGAGCTAAGGTCACACCAAACTAGAAGCCACCCCAAACACCGGACCGCATGTCAAGTGCTTTTGCACCGAGTCAGTCTCACAATCTCTTCCAGAAAAGCTTTGAGGTGGAAAAGGAGCCCAAAGGCGTGTTCTTGTTCTCACGTGTCTCGGGTTCCAAAGGGGAAACATGAAAAGAGGCATACAAAATAGACTGTGACCTTGGTCTCAAATAGTTTAATGGATTTGATACCACAAAATATGGTGAAATGTCCACTACTATTGTCAGGATGAAGTGGAGATCTCTTTCTACAGGGGATTGGAGCATCTCTCCGAAGCGGCAATCCTGAGCTGAGAACATGCTGGCCAAGAAAACAAGCAAAGGAAAAGTTCCTGGCCATCGTGGAAGAACTCGAATATCTGAGGATCGACCAGGAGCGGGTGCGTTTGGACTAGAGGGAGAAAGAGAGTGAAAAGGGACGGCAGAGAGAGAAGCAGAAGTCTTTGCCCCAAACTCTCTTTTCTTCGAACCTAACCATGCTCTTTTGCGTAGAATTCATTCAACTGCCCCTTACATCTTCTTGAAGTGTCAAGAAAAACCAAGGACCAGTCCAGAGATGCTGATTCTGAGCCTCCTATTTTGGCCATTTTTGTATGTGAGGAGCACTGCTGGGGGTGCTCGGTGGGCCATTTGGTACCAGGGAACCAACTGAGGCTCCTGCGTGCGGATATGTGCTCCAGAACTTTGCGCTATCTCCAGGACTCTGGAATCTAATATTTTCTAGGAGTAGGTTTGCCAGAGAAACACTAAGAGATTCTGGAAATGGATCACACTAACTCTTTCTCCTTTTCATCTGCAAGCTGGCGTTGGTAGGGGAGACATTGTTTGCGGCTGAGAATTACTGAGTCAAGACAGCATGGTGCTTTCTTTGAGGGAACACACGCTCCTTCCGTAATCAATCCATCTTGAGGTGGAGAGGATGGGGCCATTGCAATGCCATATGCTCCAAAATACGAAGGGAGAAACCTACTCTTTTTAGTTCCACAGCAGCCGAGTTTATGGACTAAGTCCTTGGTTTCTTAGAAATGAACCGACAGAGGTTACAACTGCAAAATCACTTGAGGTCAAGTGGAAGTCAATTGATTCAGAGCACCTGCCAGCAGGATTGTTGCCCTAACAAACTCTCGTTTCAGGAGGCAGGAGTTTGGGCTTGGTTTTTCTAGAAGGGCGAAAGCTGAAATCTGAACACTCGAAGCAGTCTTCTGGAGCCATAGCCACAAAGTCTCGATGGACAAGGAGCATGGCCAGGCCTCAGGGGAGACATAATTTCACATCCCCGCAAACTGTGCATGCGGCTTTCTACCAAGAAACTAATTTTGATGAAATCTGCTATCCGCACCTGGCTGTCCTCGCCAGGGACCTTTGAGGGGGGCGGGTTGAGTTTCCCTTCCCGCCCAGACCAGAGCCCCGGCAGCTGAAAAACCCCAGAACCCTCCACAACCATGCTGAGACCACTCTCCACACGCATGAAGGTACCGGCAGAGGAACAAAGGCATGCGGGTCCCGGGGCCGAGATCTCCATGCCTGCTCGGATTGGGACTGAGCATCCTCCACCCAGACCCTCGAAATTCCAGTAGGCAGGGGTCACACCCACCAAGTGGCCCCCTCGCTCCGGGTAATCCCATCAACGGCCAAGACCCAGAGACTATAAAACCCAGCTCCCGGAAGCATCTGATTATCTCATTCCTACTTTGGACAAACTGGCAGGCTACCGAATGTAACCTGCCCACAGGGCAGAGTCTGGCAAACTCCCCGTGGCGTCCTTAATATGCCAAATACCAATAACAATGATGGGTCTCATTCTCCTAACTCTGAAGGAGCCTTGAATGTGGCACATTTAAAAAAAAAAAATCTCAGGGCTAGGATGAAGGAGACGTTACTGGGGCCTGCTGGAGGCAATCGGCAAACAACAGGATGGTCGTGATTGTGATTCTTTTCTTTTTGTATTTTTGAGCCACACCCTGTGTTGCTAAGGATGGCTCCTGGCTCTGCAATCTGGTGGTGCTCAGGGATGGCTCTGGGTGGTGCTCAGGGATCTCTCATGAAGCTGCACTCAGAAATCATTCCGAGCTGTGCTCGGGGGGCAGGGACCACACCGGGTTCCAGTCAGGGCTGTGCAAGACAAATGCCCTGTGAGCTGTGCTCTGGCTCGGGCCCTATCTTAGATTCTTCTTCACTCAGATGCAACAAAGCAGAGCAGCGCGGGTGGCGGGGGTGTTCTGGTGTCTCTGAGCCAACAAGGTTTCTAAGGTTCGTCCATGTGGTTCCATGTGTCCATACTTGACTCTCCTTTCCTGCTCTCCTGTGTGCTTTGCTAGCTCCACCCTGAGATGTGTTTCTCCATGCTCACAGCAAACATTGGTTTCCAAAACAAGAGAAGAGCAACTCGAGCTGAACGTGTGTGAGCCTGAATTCTGGTTCCTCCGGAAAAGGCAGGAACCTTTTAGAAACTGTTGTATCTTTGAGCACTTGGAGAGGGCGCTGGCGTGGAGTGGAAGGTGCAGGGTTTCCTAAGGGACCAAGTCGGGGCATTGGCTCCTTGAGGGCCAAGGAGGCCAGCGTGTGCTGAGCTGTGTCATATGCCAGCTGGCCAGGATCAGTTTGGACTGTGCAGTGTGTCTGGCACCGGGTGCGTGGGAGCAGAGGCCCCCCCACCCCACCCCCACCCCCCAGACGGAAGCACACAGCCAGCCGAGCCCCCTGAGGTCCAGTGGATTCAGTGCGCGGGGCGGGGCTTCCTCGTCCTGGCCGAGTACCGTGCATTGGGTTGCAGTTCCCTGACCGCGTGACACGCCCCTCTCTTCTGCTGTCGCTGCACTGACTCGGGGGGTCCCACAGACACTCCATGTGGTGCTCCTGCTCTGGCCATGGTGCTCATTGAAGGGAGAGCTGGTTTTCCTTTAGAGGTCCCCAGATAGCAGCCGTGCCAGGCCCGGCTAGGAATGTGGGGGCACTGCTGGGGGTCAGACCCACAGCCTGGGATGCTGCCGCCAGAGCAGGCGCTCCTGTGGCCGAGCCACGCCCAGGCCCCCAAATCACCTGTTTATCCTCTTGCCACGTGAAGGACATTTGTGTGGATTCCAGTGGACAGCTACAAATCAAACCAAGAAGGGGGTGGATGATATTGTTATTCTTATTATTTTTATTTTTTATTTCATATTTTATATTTTTATTTTATTTATATTTTTTCATTTATTTACATTTATTAATTGTGATTTATTATTTTTCTATTTCTCTTTATTTCTTTATTCATTGTTTTTATATGTTATTATTTATTCATTCATTATTTTTCATTAATTACTACATTTATATTTAATTCATATCTATGTATTTTAACATATATGATACGTAATATGATCGTGTATCATATTATACTGATTATAACATATTGTTTAATTTAATATATTAATATTGTAAAATTTTAATATTGATATTATTAGTATAATAATTAGTATATTTATTATATTTACATTTCTATTGAACTCCGTTGCTCTTTGTTGGAGCAACGTTGTGGAAGAGAAAACCTTGTCTTCGTTTTTAGAGAAACCTAGCACCGATTTATTCATACCCAAAAATGAGTGACAGATAGAAGTTCAAACCAATCTCCAACTGGTCCTAATGGCTCTGCCGTTCATATTTGTTCAAATGAAAGATTCTGTCTTTTATGCTGACTTTCAGAATACCAGACATTGTCCTTTTGGGTCAGGGTTCCTCCAAAGCCTGCTAAGACGGCCCCAGGGCAACTGCTAGTAATTCTCAGCAGCTGGGATGGAAAGATTGAATGACTGAATGCTGCGGGACCCTCAGCACCACTGTGGAGGTGCTCAGGGGGCTCGAGAGCTGTTCTTGGGACTAGGCTGTCCTGGAAATCGAACCCAATCACCTTCTGGGCAACTAATACTATCAATTGCTATTTTTCTTTAAGAACTGTAAAATGTTGTCCATTTCTATAAATATTTCCGATCCTCCACATCCTCACCAGATTCTGTCTTTTTGATGAACGTCCTCGGGTGGGATTAAAACCTCTCTTTGAGATCAATTTGCTTGGAACTCCTGATTCGTGTTGAGCATCTTTTTCATGCGTGTCATGGGACTTGATAGGCAGCCTTTAGTACAATGGATTCAAACCCGTCGCCTATTTTGGGGGCATGCCTGGTGGAACTTGAGAGCCATTCACAGCACTGCACTTGGGGTCACTATAGCTAGTGCTCAGGGGACCATGTGATGCTGAGGATCAAACAGGATTGGACACATGCACGAAAAGTGTCTTAACCTCTCGGATACTTCTCCGGTACCGTTTGGAAAGGTGGATGTTGTAGTGCTAGAAAGTCTGGTGGTGTGGTGGGACTCCGAATTTCTTTCCCCCCAGTGCTTGAGTGACCGTGAAAGGCAAGGATTGTGTGTGGGCCCCTGTATCCTAGGCATCTCCTCCAGCCATTTCAGCTCTCTTCGCAGAGCACATATTTTCATTTGAAAATGACTATATCGAACAAAACTCTTTTAAAGTAAGGTTTCATATTATACTTTACTAATCATTAGAATGATCATTTATACGCAGCCCTAAAAATGTTGAGGATTCTGGGGCTGGAGCACTAGTGCAGCCTGGAGGGCGTTTGCCCTCCACGCAGCCAACCCCAGCTAGATTGCCAGCGTCCCGTAGGGTCCCCTGAGCACCGCCAGGAGTAAATCCTCAGTGCACATCCAGGAGGAACCCTCGAGCATCGCCGGGTGTGACCCAAAAAGAAAACCAAAATGTTCAGAATTCTGTCCACATCCAAACCTCAAGTGTGTCATCAAGTGACCCTTTAGGACAGCATGCAGGTTTTCATGTGTTCATTCCTCCCAGAGATTAGAATATTTTGGGTACTTTTAAAAATACTTTATTACTATTCTAATCTATACATCGATTGATAAAAGATCACCTCCTCTTTGACCTCCTCCTTCTCATCTTTCACCTCCTTCACCTCCTCTTCCTCCTTCAGCACCTCCTCCTCCTCCTCCTCTACCTCCTTCACCTCCTCCACCTCCTCTTCCTCCTTCAGCCCCTCCTCCTTCTGGGTGGCGAGGAGGGTGGTGGGGAGGTGGAAAATAGAGTAGAATTAGCCTATGCCAGTTTTAAGTTGGTGAGTGCACGGAACCAGTCGGTCAAGGGGAGCAATGAGAGCAAGGACCTGGGTCCCCAGTCTGAGTTTTTGGATGCGACTGGGAAGCCCATTTCGATCACTATGTGGCCCGTGGTCTCTTGGACTGTGGCCTTCTCCTCCAAAGAGGACTGGGATGACTTCCCGCTCGCCTTCCTCCTCCTCAAGACATGCTCCATCTGTTGTTCAGGCTCTTGTTGGGGGATCGCCGAGCCTTGCAGCTGGAGGAAGATCGAATGGGGTGAGTTGGTTGGGTGTCCTTGGGAAGGGCAGTCCCTTCCTGGCCCCTCCCAGCATACATGGGCTTTCAAGGAGGTGTTGCGTGGAGGTGGCCCAGAATGTCCCATGGGAAAGTTGCAGGTTGAGAGAAATCGGAAGGAGGGAAACCAAGAGTTAAGGATGGTTGGTCCCAGGGGACGCTGAAGGCAGCAGTCATGCTCATGGCTCACCGAGGGTGTGGTGCACACGGGGAACGGCTGATTCAGAAGGTCAGCGTCGTCGTCTGACATGACCATCACTGGCACACACTCGTTGAAATTCTCCTCCTTCATCTCCTCCTCCTTCTCCTTCACCTCCTCCTTCTTCACCTTCTCTTCCACCTTCACCTCCTCCTCCTTTAACTTCTCCATCACCTCCGCCTCCTTTACCTCCTCCTTCACCTCCTCTTTTACCTCCTCCTTCTCATCTTTCACCTCCTTCACCTCCTCTTCCTCCTTCAGCACCTCCTCCTCCTCCACCTCTACCTCCTTCACCTCCTCCACCTCCTCTTCCTCCTTCACCCCCTCCTCCTTTACCTCCTCTTCCTCCACCTCTTCCTCGTGCTTCACCTCCTCCTCCCCTTTATCTGCCTCCTCCCTCTTCTCCTCTTCCTCCTTCACCTCCTCGTCCTCCACATCTTCCGCCCCTACATCCTCCTCCTCCTCCTCCTCCTCCTCCTCCTCCATCTCCTCCGCCTCTTTCACCCCCTCCTCCTCCTCCTCCTCCTCCTCCTCCACCTCCTCCTCCTCCTCTTCCTCCCTCTCCTCCCCCTCTTTCACCTCCTCCTCCTCCTCCTCTTCCTCCTTCACCACCTCCTCCTTCATTCCCTCCTCTTTTTTCTCCTCCTCATCCTCCTTTGCCTCATCCTCCTGACCCTCCTCCTCCTCCTCTTCCTCCTTTTTCTCCTCAGCCTCCTCCTCCTCCTCCTTTGCTTCCACCTCTTGCTCATTCTCTTGCTCCTGCTCAGCTTCATTTCCTGTGGAAAGATCCCCAGGGTCACAGACAACCCAAGCCACGGGGGCCCCCTGGGGCAGATCTGGCTGGCTTCTGCCTCCCTGTACAGCCTTCCCTTCACACGCCCCCACCCACACCTCACCCCAAGCTAGATTCTCCCTCCTGGAGTCCCTGTCACTTACTCTTTGCGAGGGTGGTCAACACTTTGAGCTGAGCTCGGAGGTGGAGATTGTCTTCGTTGCTCTTTTTTAAAAGTTTCTAAAGGAAAGGGAAGAAGGGAGTGAGTGAGTGAGTGAGTGAGTGAGTGAGTGAGTGAGTGAGTGAGTGAGCGAGCAAGGAAGTCTGCTTCAGGTCTTCCTGCTCAACGATACAGGGCCCCGCTCTCACTTGAAGTCTTTCGACTACGCAGTTATATTTCTTTCGCTGTTCTTTCAACTGTTTCCCGAGCTGGCGCTCCTTTTCGACGGCTAACAGTTGCAACGTGACCAGTTTTTGATGGAGCTTGTCTGCGCACTGCTGCATCAATCGAACATAGCAGTCTTCCAGAAGCAGCTGACTCCGGATCTCCTGGTTCTTCTTTCGCACCTGTGGGTATAAAGCTGGAAGTAAGGATGGGCAGCAGGGGCAGCCTGACTGTTAAGCACAGGTGACTGTCACACTCAGACTCCCTTGGCCAAGAAAACAATATATGGCACGGTCTGTTCCCCGCATAGGTCCTCATGGTCTTACTCTCAGGACCTAAGTAATGACACTCCCACCCACACACACCACCACGACCACCACTCAGGCCCTTGCCTCCGTGCCTGCCTCCCATCTCCCAGGAACCTTCCTCCCTGGCTTGAAGCTCCTGAATCTTGGTGGTGTGTGGTGAAGTTTACACTTCAACCCAGGGCTCAAACCCTGCTTTGTGCCCCCCCACCCCCCGCCCCGCGTGCCCCACCCCTCCCCCCATCTTTTTGACTCCATCGTGTTACTTACAACAGCCTTGACTGTGATGTCCAGGCCCGGCCTTAATATGACATAGAGACCTTTGCATCACCCTTCTCCCTTTCCCTAGTGGGAACTGCCATGGTTCTCCCTTGTGCTGGCCCCAAGCAACACCTCCCCCTTTCAGGCAGGAGCCGCACCCCCGCTGGAGTAGGGCCTACCTGGACGCTTAATTCCGCAAAGGTTTGTTCGAGAAGTTCTACTTCTTCTACAACCTGTTCTTTTCTGGCTTCTCCACTCTGGAAGACCCAAGTGGGTTGGTCAGGCAGAGCCCCCCCAGGCCCTTCCCTGAATGCCTCCTGCCCACCCCTATGCCCGTTATCCAAGTAGGGCTCTGGGCCATCGTTCCTGGTCCCTGCTTGCTGATGGAGGGGGAAGAGGGAAACAAAATTTCAAAACAACGCAGTCAATCAAGCAGAAGAGAAAACAGCAAGGACGGGTCGACAGGGGGGAACAAGAGAGACACCCCCACAGTGGGAATGCAGCCAGCGGCTCGTGCAGATCTGGCAGAGGGCATGGCACCTGCCCTGCCATTTTTCCCATTGGACAGTATTTTCCATTGCAGCCCGAAAGGTCACCCTTCACCCCGGTCCTTCATCTAAAGGGAGCAAAGAGGGCAGAGCCAACCAAGTCCAGGGAAAAGGGAGTCAAAGTGAGACCAGGTGTCCAGGGGTGGCAGGTCCCCTTGGCATGGTGCAAGAGAGAATAAAGGGGCCATTGCAAAGAGGCACATGAGCAGCACCACATGTCTTTGACTGCAGGGTGCCCCTGCTCCGTGGTGAGGCTTGGAATGTTGCACGTGAGAACAAAGGGGCCATTCCAAAGAGGGCCCCAGGCCAGTACCACACATGCCCCTGCCTGTAGGATTACACTGTCCCATTGCAAGGCCTTTATTTCTGCGGGGGAGGGGGGGACATGAATCCCTTGAATCAAGCCTATGAGAATGGGGTGGAACCCCAATAGGGCCCCATCCACCCACCTAACCTTCTCCATTGTAAGACCTAGAACTAGACTTCTGATGAAGCGGCTCGCTTCCACAAAGGGGGCTACAGCTAAATGATCATGGCTTGTGGCAGATAAAAGCAATAAGGACCCTTGTTTCCTGAGGCCGCCCAGCATGCTGAGGGAAGCTCCTTAGGGCGCCCCAGCCCCGCGCCTCGTCCTAACTCAATCTCAAAGGCCAAACTTGCCCACTGAAGTGAAACACTGGAGGCCAGGACTGAGGCGGTGCGCCCCATGTCAGGCCAAGCAGAGCCCGAGCAGGTGGGGAAGCAGGAGCAGAGTTTGTGTGGGTGCCCTCCTCCTTCCACATTCCTAAACGTCCCAAACGTCCTAAACGTCCTAAGCTGCACCCCTTGAGCATCTATGTGCTTGGGATGTCCTGCAGGGCAGGACTCACCCCAGTCAGCAGTTGGAAGTGTCGGGAAGTGGCGGTGTTCTGGCCACTGTCTCCGCGGTTGTTGTTTTTCCTCTGCTTCCTTTGTCCTGGGATTAGATCGTTGTCTTTCTCGAACTTGTTGAGCTGCAGAAAAGCAAAGCAACAGCTGCTTGAGCCTGCTTGTTCCCCTCCCACTGACACAAGTTCTCTTGCACTGGTCTCCATGGGAGGAACCCAGTGGGCTACCCAGGAGGATGGTGCTTGTCCCCAGGAGGGAAGCCCCAGAGGTTCCTGGGCCGGAGTCCACAGGAGTTCCCGGAGGGCAGCAGCTGCTGGGTGAGACCGGCTCAAGACTTGGGTGGGTCTGGAAAGGGCTGGGGGGTTCATCAGCCAGCAGCCACACACTGACCACTGATGGGTCATCCTAGGGCCTTGGGCTAGACCCAGGAACCAGGTCCCAGCACTTTTTTCTTACCATTTCCCTGGCTCTAGCGATCTGTTCTTTCATCTCTTCATTGGCATGGAACACCACCGGGGGTGGGGGTCGGGGCCTCATCTCCTTCCTGTGCTTCTCCATGAGGATTTGTCCTCAAGGACGGCAGTACTGAGAGAGGGTGCCCCAAGAGGCCGAGGCCACGCATTTATAGAGGGGGCCCATGGGTGTGGCCCAGGTTCTGCAACCCCATTGGCCAGTGAGAATTCCAAAGCCCCCTGGGGCCCCTGTTTCCATGTCCTACAGCCCTGTACAGAGAACAGGGACATCACAATGGAGGCTGCAACCACTGTTGCTCAGGCAGCACTTGGGCCTGGGGGAAGCTCCCCATCCCCACGCCAGGAGCCCCAGCACTCCCCCTTCCCCAACATGGCTCTGAATGGCAAGACAAAGAGTGGGAAAGGAGCGTCCTCAGAGAGAAAGTGCCCGACTCCATGCCCTGACCCTTCCCGCCTTGCCAGAGTTCAGGCCACCACATTCTCAATCCCAGAATTCATATCAGAGATGCCTAACCTTAAGCCCTGAACTGCATTTCTGCCCTCTCCATATGGGTGTCTAACATTTTCATTCGTACCTCTGCTGAAGAGTGAAACCATGAGCCAGAACACTGACTGATAGGAGCCTTTCAGGCTTCTGAATCTGAAATATCAGCCCCTCTGTGGGCAGCAAGGGTTGTTCTCGTTGCATGATGGTTTTCAAGAGAAGAACCCCGTGGATGGTCAAAGTGCTAGGGTCTGTGATCGAAGGAACGAGTGCAACACAAATGTGAAAGTTGCACAGAGCTTGCTTTCCTGCCAAGCAGAGAGTCCAGATGCTGATCGATCAAGTGACCAGGGTCTTCTCCCCAGAGAGAGAACCAGACCCTACCTCTCTGCGCCCCTTTTAGACCCCGAACCTGAACTGTCCACCGACCTATTCCCTGTTGGCTGGGCCTTGGGGCAATCAGGGACTTTGTGGCTCGGGATTGGCTGCCTTGGCTGGGTCTATTCATTCAGCGATTTCCTTCCCTCCGCTATGGGTCCCTCATCGGCAGAACTTGGTAGTCATTCCAGCTGGGTGGGCTTAGGTGGGCCCTCTCACAAACATGGGGCCAGCAGAGCTCCAAGGACGCGAGGACAAGCTTTGCCTACTGAAGGCCTGGATTTGATCCCCAGACCACCTGGTACCCTGAGCATCCCAGAAGCAACCCCTGAGCACCCTGCCTGGAGAAGCACCTGAGCACCGTTGGGTGGGAACCTTAAGCAAAGCACATCCCAGAATAGAGGACCGTATCCACCCTGGGATACAGCAAGAGGCAGGAAATCGGTGACTGTACATTGTGTGCCTGTGGGTAGGCTTCAGAACTGTTGTAGCCACTCAGCAGCTCTCCAGCTCCAATGGACCCTAAGAGACATCCAATATCCCCCGGGAGCCCTGGCCTCCACCCCCACATCCAGGGAACAGTGACATCCCATGGAGGCCGCACCCACTCTAGCTGGACCTGAGGGAAGCTCCCCAGCCCCACCCCAGGTTCCCCAGCCCTCCTCTTTCCCAACATGGGACCTCTGAACGCCTGTGGTAGAGTGGGCAAGGCGTGTTCTCGGAGAGAGAGAGAGAGAGAGAGAGAGAGAGAGAGAGAGAGAGAGAGAGAGATCTATTCTTCTAGGCCCTGACCCTTCCCTCTGGGCCCTAGTTCAGTACTGGAGCGGAGCTGGTACTGGAGGTGGTTCCTCTCCTCACACATGTTGAGGAGAAAGTGGGGAGGCAGGTGAAGCCCTGATTCTAGGTCAACTTTGCCCTGCTTGTTCGCTAGTTTGGAAGGAACTGAAGTGAATGAACCTAGAACTGATGGGATGTTTTGCAACCTATGAACCCCACAAGAGGGCTTGGCTCATCCAAATGCATGTGAAATCTCTTGATTATTCAATTCTTAAACATTGTTTTCACCAAGTGGCAGGACTGCGCCACGGATGCTGAATTTGGGCCACACAGAGGTTCATTACACCGGTCTGAGTATATTTTGACTTTTTTCCTAGTGAAACGAATTAAAATAATAATCATCACTCTGCTGGTGCCTCAAACTGATCGTTCATGATCTTGATGAAGAAGTCTGAGGCATGAGGCTCTTCGGTTTGAGGCTCTTCGTGTTCCTAGAACGAACAGACGCCATTGGGCTACACTAGCACGGGACAGGGAGAGATGGAGACGTTACAGGCGCCCGCTCGAGCAAATCGACGGTTCATGGGAAGTCAAATGATCAAGTGATGCTAGTGACTGATATAATGTAAGCTATTTATTAATTAAAAAGCAAATTTAGATTGTTCTGTTTTGTCTAGAGTTGATTTTTTATTGGAAGATTTAATTTTCCCAACATTGATCTTTTTTTGATATCTTTTGTGAATATAATGTAATTCTTGATGGATTTGAGATCTATTGTTGGGAATTTTGAGAAAATTTGTTCTGATTTTCGTTTTGTTTTATTTACATAAGTTATATCGGATCACGGTGAGATACAGTTACAAACTTGCATGACTGCATTTCAGTCGTACTATTTCCAAGCACCCGTCCCTCCGTCATTGCACATTTTCCACCATCATTGTTCCCAGTGTCCCACCCTCCACCCCCACCCCATCCCACTCCCTGCCTCTGTGGCAGGTAAAATCCTCTCTCTCTCTCTCTCTCTCTCTCTCTCTCTCTCTCTCTCTCTCTCTCTCTCATTTTGGGCATTATGATTTGCAATGCAGTTACTAGAGGACATCATGTTTGGTCCTTAGTCTACTTTCTGCACACATCTCCCACCCTGGTCATCCCTCCAATCATCATTTACTTAGTAGTTCTGTGCGGGAGAGTGATCCTTGAACACAGAGGGTTCCTAGTGAAGTTCATGAAAAGTCTTTTTTTTTCTGTCATCGTTCTTGGTCGTGCCCTGTGGTACTCCTGGGCTCCTCTCCCTGTGATGCTTAAGGTCGCTCTATAGTGTTCAGGGGACCATGACTAAGTTCAGGGCTCCTGCGAGTAAAGCAGGGATTGTAGCTTTTTCCGTCCTTGTCCTGGCTCTGCCTGTGTGTTTGTCTGCTTCTGGGGATCCAACCTAGGCCTTCATTCTAGGAAGTATGGGCTCTAACACTGAGCCACATTCCCCATTTTGCTGAGAAATCTTTGGTGCTGCTTGAGAACACTCCCCCACCGAGACCCCATTTAGTAGCACAGATATCAGAGATATCAGATGGGGCTCCTGAAACCGCTAAAGGGTGTGTTTGGCAGAAACTTCTAGAAAAGCAGGTGCCATGGGGCCAAGTTCATCTTGCAATTCATTGGTCACATTAGTGCTCAGTATTCATGCACTTGGGTCGGCCATGTTGGCCGCTTGTAAGGCGAACGCCCGGCTGGAGCGATAGCACAGCGGTAGGGCGTTCGCCTTACAAGTGGCCAACATGGCCGACCCGAGTTCGATTCCTCCGCCCCTCTCGGAGAGCCCGGCAAGCTACCGAGAGTATTCGATATGCCAGACACAGTAACAACAAAGTCTCCAATGGAGACGTTACTGGGCCCGCTCGAGCAAATCGACGATCAACGGGAGGGCCTTTACCTTTACCTTATTCATGCACAGGGCTAGGTGTTGTTGGGAATCATGTGGTCATGAGGATGGTGAGGGGAGTCTGCCTCGGAACTTCCCCCAAAATCAGTCATCCCCTCAGATTATTAAGGAACTATTTGAATTTAGGGGGTAGGAAGGAGCCACATCTGATGGTGCTCATGGGTTACTCCTGGCTCTGTGCTCATGAGTTACTCTTTTGACTCGTTTTTCTCTTTTTTTTCTTTTTTGTTCTTTGCTTTTTGGGTGACACCTGGCAATGCACAGGGGTTACTCCTAGTTCTGCTCTCAGGAATCACCCCTGGCGGTGGTGCTCAGGGTCCCATATGGGATGCTGGGAATCGAACCCGGGTTGACCATGTGCAAGGCAAATGCCCTACCCGCTGTGCTATTGCTCCAGCCCCTCACGAATTGCTCTTGACGGTGATCAGGGAACTTTATGCAGTGTCAGGAATCAAACCTTTGATTCAAGGCCAGCAACTAAACGTCTCTTCTATGCCCCACCCACAACTTGACTATGCCCGCGGCTTAGAAATCCGGGAAGCTACATTGCAAAGAAACAAAGATACATGTAAACATCTCAAAAGGTTCTCACCTAAAGAAGAAAATTTGTAACTGTATAGTGATGGATGGGAGTTGACTATTGGTGACTCATCCTAAAGTATTCTGTGTGTGTGTGTGTGTGTGTGTGTGTGTGTGTGTGTGTATCACTGTAGCACTCTCCTCTGATTGTTCATTGATTTGCTCGAGTGAGCACGAGGAAAGTCTCCCTGTGAGTCTTGGTGTATATGTGTATATCATTATGTATATGTATATATAAATTGCATCACATAATATGCAATGGTAAGTGTTAATTATTACCATCAACCAAATTACAGCACTTTGCACCAGAGTTCCTACCAAACAAGGTAAAAAGAAATAAGGAAAGGAAAGACAGTATGGGTGTTAAACAAGGCACTTGTTGGATTGAATTGAAGTAGACAGATTTAACCGGAAGGCCAGAGCAGTTGAGAGGATAGATCATTTGGGAGAGAGGTAATAATTGTACCGTACAGATAGGCATGTGAGTTTGAGGACTGGGTGAGTTCAAGGAGAAAGGAGGTGTGGAGGGTAGAATACAAGTCAAAAGTCGAAAATACATAATTTTCAAAGTTTTAACAGCTTTCTCTGTACCATGAGATTTCCGACACTATTGAACGCTTGTACCGACCCAAGGTATTCTTCTCATTTCACTGCCAATAAAAGAGATAAACATATTTTCAGGCCTAGGTGGCAGAAAAGTGTACACTGTCTAAGAGATAGGTGTTAGAGCATTCTAGGATTGAAATCCAGTCATGAACAACTCTGTAACTGTGTGCCACTGAGAGATTCAGTATAAGAAATTCCAAACATCATGGAGAAAATCCTATGACTCATTTCCATATTGTAGCATCGTGAATAGTTTTACAGCTTAAAAAAAATGTTTTCAGGATTCGGTCCAGAGAGATCGTACAGGGGTGAAAGCACTTGCCTGGGAAATAAACAACCCAGGTTCAATTTCAGGCACGACAAATGGTCCCAAAAGCTCTGCCAGGCGTGATCCTTGAGCCAAGAGCCAGAAGTAAGACTTAAGCATTGTTAGCTGTGGAGCAAATACCAAAAGCAAACAACAATCATTTTCAGAAACATCATTTCAACGATCTTCATTGGTCGTAGAGTCAATACTCTGAGAACGAGGTTTCATTATTCCCATTTGACAATTGACGGCATGAGGTCTACTCAGGCAGGTAAACGAGCTAAGGTCACACCAAACTAGAAGCCACCCCAAACACCGGACCGCATGTCAAGTGCTTTTGCACCGAGTCAGTCTCACAATCTCTTCCAGAAAAGCTTTGAGGTGGAAAAGGAGCCCAAAGGCGTGTTCTTGTTCTCACGTGTCTCGGGTTCCAAAGGGGAAACATGAAAAGAGGCATACAAAATAGACTGTGACCTTGGTCTCAAATAGTTTAATGGATTTGATACCACAAAATATGGTGAAATGTCCACTACTATTGTCAGGATGAAGTGGAGATCTCTTTCTACAGGGGATTGGAGCATCTCTCCGAAGCGGCAATCCTGAGCTGAGAACATGCTGGCCAAGAAAACAAGCAAAGGAAAAGTTCCTGGCCATCGTGGAAGAACTCGAATATCTGAGGATCGACCAGGAGCGGGTGCGTTTGGACTAGAGGGAGAAAGAGAGTGAAAAGGGACGGCAGAGAGAGAAGCAGAAGTCTTTGCCCCAAACTCTCTTTTCTTCGAACCTAACCATGCTCTTTTGCGTAGAATTCATTCAACTGCCCCTTACATCTTCTTGAAGTGTCAAGAAAAACCAAGGACCAGTCCAGAGATGCTGATTCTGAGCCTCCTATTTTGGCCATTTTTGTATGTGAGGAGCACTGCTGGGGGTGCTCGGTGGGCCATTTGGTACCAGGGAACCAACTGAGGCTCCTGCGTGCGGATATGTGCTCCAGAACTTTGCGCTATCTCCAGGACTCTGGAATCTAATATTTTCTAGGAGTAGGTTTGCCAGAGAAACACTAAGAGATTCTGGAAATGGATCACACTAACTCTTTCTCCTTTTCATCTGCAAGCTGGCGTTGGTAGGGGAGACATTGTTTGCGGCTGAGAATTACTGAGTCAAGACAGCATGGTGCTTTCTTTGAGGGAACACACGCTCCTTCCGTAATCAATCCATCTTGAGGTGGAGAGGATGGGGCCATTGCAATGCCATATGCTCCAAAATACGAAGGGAGAAACCTACTCTTTTTAGTTCCACAGCAGCCGAGTTTATGGACTAAGTCCTTGGTTTCTTAGAAATGAACCGACAGAGGTTACAACTGCAAAATCACTTGAGGTCAAGTGGAAGTCAATTGATTCAGAGCACCTGCCAGCAGGATTGTTGCCCTAACAAACTCTCGTTTCAGGAGGCAGGAGTTTGGGCTTGGTTTTTCTAGAAGGGCGAAAGCTGAAATCTGAACACTCGAAGCAGTCTTCTGGAGCCATAGCCACAAAGTCTCGATGGACAAGGAGCATGGCCAGGCCTCAGGGGAGACATAATTTCACATCCCCGCAAACTGTGCATGCGGCTTTCTACCAAGAAACTAATTTTGATGAAATCTGCTATCCGCACCTGGCTGTCCTCGCCAGGGACCTTTGAGGGGGGCGGGTTGAGTTTCCCTTCCCGCCCAGACCAGAGCCCCGGCAGCTGAAAAACCCCAGAACCCTCCACAACCATGCTGAGACCACTCTCCACACGCATGAAGGTACCGGCAGAGGAACAAAGGCATGCGGGTCCCGGGGCCGAGATCTCCATGCCTGCTCGGATTGGGACTGAGCATCCTCCACCCAGACCCTCGAAATTCCAGTAGGCAGGGGTCACACCCACCAAGTGGCCCCCTCGCTCCGGGTAATCCCATCAACGGCCAAGACCCAGAGACTATAAAACCCAGCTCCCGGAAGCATCTGATTATCTCATTCCTACTTTGGACAAACTGGCAGGCTACCGAATGTAACCTGCCCACAGGGCAGAGTCTGGCAAACTCCCCGTGGCGTCCTTAATATGCCAAATACCAATAACAATGATGGGTCTCATTCTCCTAACTCTGAAGGAGCCTTGAATGTGGCACATTTAAAAAAAAAAAATCTCAGGGCTAGGATGAAGGAGACGTTACTGGGGCCTGCTGGAGGCAATCGGCAAACAACAGGATGGTCGTGATTGTGATTCTTTTCTTTTTGTATTTTTGAGCCACACCCTGTGTTGCTAAGGATGGCTCCTGGCTCTGCAATCTGGTGGTGCTCAGGGATGGCTCTGGGTGGTGCTCAGGGATCTCTCATGAAGCTGCACTCAGAAATCATTCCGAGCTGTGCTCGGGGGGCAGGGACCACACCGGGTTCCAGTCAGGGCTGTGCAAGACAAATGCCCTGTGAGCTGTGCTCTGGCTCGGGCCCTATCTTAGATTCTTCTTCACTCAGATGCAACAAAGCAGAGCAGCGCGGGTGGCGGGGGTGTTCTGGTGTCTCTGAGCCAACAAGGTTTCTAAGGTTCGTCCATGTGGTTCCATGTGTCCATACTTGACTCTCCTTTCCTGCTCTCCTGTGTGCTTTGCTAGCTCCACCCTGAGATGTGTTTCTCCATGCTCACAGCAAACATTGGTTTCCAAAACAAGAGAAGAGCAACTCGAGCTGAACGTGTGTGAGCCTGAATTCTGGTTCCTCCGGAAAAGGCAGGAACCTTTTAGAAACTGTTGTATCTTTGAGCACTTGGAGAGGGCGCTGGCGTGGAGTGGAAGGTGCAGGGTTTCCTAAGGGACCAAGTCGGGGCATTGGCTCCTTGAGGGCCAAGGAGGCCAGCGTGTGCTGAGCTGTGTCATATGCCAGCTGGCCAGGATCAGTTTGGACTGTGCGGTGTGTCTGGCACCGGGTGCGTGGGAGCAGAGGCCCCCCCACCCCACCCCCACCCCCCAGACGGAAGCACACAGCCAGCCGAGCCCCCTGAGGTCCAGTGGATTCAGTGCGCGGGGCGGGGCTTCCTCGTCCTGGCCGAGTACCGTGCATTGGGTTGCAGTTCCCTGACCGCGTGACACGCCCCTCTCTTCTGCTGTCGCTGCACTGACTCGGGGGGTCCCACAGACACTCCATGTGGTGCTCCTGCTCTGGCCATGGTGCTCATTGAAGGGAGAGCTGGTTTTCCTTTAGAGGTCCCCAGATAGCAGCCGTGCCAGGCCCGGCTAGGAATGTGGGGGCACTGCTGGGGGTCAGACCCACAGCCTGGGATGCTGCCGCCAGAGCAGGCGCTCCTGTGGCCGAGCCACGCCCAGGCCCCCAAATCACCTGTTTATCCTCTTGCCACGTGAAGGACATTTGTGTGGATTCCAGTGGACAGCTACAAATCAAACCAAGAAGGGGGTGGATGATAATTGTTATTCTTATTATTTTTATTTTTTATTTCATATTTTATATTTTTATTTTATTTATATTTTTTCATTTATTTACATTTATTAATTGTGATTTATTATTTTTCTATTTCTCTTTATTTCTTTATTCATTGTTTTTATATGTTATTATTTATTCATTCATTATTTTTCATTAATTACTACATTTATATTTAATTCATATCTATGTATTTTAACATATATGATACGTAATATGATCGTGTATCATATTATACTGATTATAACATATTGTTTAATTTAATATATTAATATTGTAAAATTTTAATATTGATATTATTAGTATAATAATTAGTATATTTATTATATTTACATTTCTATTGAACTCCGTTGCTCTTTGTTGGAGCAACGTTGTGGAAGAGAAAACCTTGTCTTCGTTTTTAGAGAAACCTAGCACCGATTTATTCATACCCAAAAATGAGTGACAGATAGAAGTTCAAACCAATCTCCAACTGGTCCTAATGGCTCTGCCGTTCATATTTGTTCAAATGAAAGATTCTGTCTTTTATGCTGACTTTCAGAATACCAGACATTGTCCTTTTGGGTCAGGGTTCCTCCAAAGCCTGCTAAGACGGCCCCAGGGCAACTGCTAGTAATTCTCAGCAGCTGGGATGGAAAGATTGAATGACTGAATGCTGCGGGACCCTCAGCACCACTGTGGAGGTGCTCAGGGGGCTCGAGAGCTGTTCTTGGGACTAGGCTGTCCTGGAAATCGAACCCAATCACCTTCTGGGCAACTAATACTATCAATTGCTATTTTTCTTTAAGAACTGTAAAATGTTGTCCATTTCTATAAATATTTCCGATCCTCCACATCCTCACCAGATTCTGTCTTTTTGATGAACGTCCTCGGGTGGGATTAAAACCTCTCTTTGAGATCAATTTGCTTGGAACTCCTGATTCGTGTTGAGCATCTTTTTCATGCGTGTCATGGGACTTGATAGGCAGCCTTTAGTACAATGGATTCAAACCCGTCGCCTATTTTGGGGGCATGCCTGGTGGAACTTGAGAGCCATTCACAGCACTGCACTTGGGGTCACTATAGCTAGTGCTCAGGGGACCATGTGATGCTGAGGATCAAACAGGATTGGACACATGCACGAAAAGTGTCTTAACCTCTCGGATACTTCTCCGGTACCGTTTGGAAAGGTGGATGTTGTAGTGCTAGAAAGTCTGGTGGTGTGGTGGGACTCCGAATTTCTTTCCCCCCAGTGCTTGAGTGACCGTGAAAGGCAAGGATTGTGTGTGGGCCCCTGTATCCTAGGCATCTCCTCCAGCCATTTCAGCTCTCTTCGCAGAGCACATATTTTCATTTGAAAATGACTATATCGAACAAAACTCTTTTAAAGTAAGGTTTCATATTATACTTTACTAATCATTAGAATGATCATTTATACGCAGCCCTAAAAATGTTGAGGATTCTGGGGCTGGAGCACTAGTGCAGCCTGGAGGGCGTTTGCCCTCCACGCAGCCAACCCCAGCTAGATTGCCAGCGTCCCGTAGGGTCCCCTGAGCACCGCCAGGAGTAAATCCTCAGTGCACATCCAGGAGGAACCCTCGAGCATCGCCGGGTGTGACCCAAAAAGAAAACCAAAATGTTCAGAATTCTGTCCACATCCAAACCTCAAGTGTGTCATCAAGTGACCCTTTAGGACAGCATGCAGGTTTTCATGTGTTCATTCCTCCCAGAGATTAGAATATTTTGGGTACTTTTAAAAATACTTTATTACTATTCTAATCTATACATCGATTGATAAAAGATCACCTCCTCTTTGACCTCCTCCTTCTCATCTTTCACCTCCTTCACCTCCTCTTCCTCCTTCAGCACCTCCTCCTCCTCCTCCTCTACCTCCTTCACCTCCTCCACCTCCTCTTCCTCCTTCAGCCCCTCCTCCTTCTGGGTGGCGAGGAGGGTGGTGGGGAGGTGGAAAATAGAGTAGAATTAGCCTATGCCAGTTTTAAGTTGGTGAGTGCACGGAACCAGTCGGTCAAGGGGAGCAATGAGAGCAAGGACCTGGGTCCCCAGTCTGAGTTTTTGGATGCGACTGGGAAGCCCATTTCGATCACTATGTGGCCCGTGGTCTCTTGGACTGTGGCCTTCTCCTCCAAAGAGGACTGGGATGACTTCCCGCTCGCCTTCCTCCTCCTCAAGACATGCTCCATCTGTTGTTCAGGCTCTTGTTGGGGGATCGCCGAGCCTTGCAGCTGGAGGAAGATCGAATGGGGTGAGTTGGTTGGGTGTCCTTGGGAAGGGCAGTCCCTTCCTGGCCCCTCCCAGCATACATGGGCTTTCAAGGAGGTGTTGCGTGGAGGTGGCCCAGAATGTCCCATGGGAAAGTTGCAGGTTGAGAGAAATCGGAAGGAGGGAAACCAAGAGTTAAGGATGGTTGGTCCCAGGGGATGCTGAAGGCAGCAGTCATGCTCATGGCTCACCGAGGGTGTGGTGCACACGGGGAACGGCTGATTCAGAAGGTCAGCGTCGTCGTCTGACATGACCATCACTGGCACACACTCGTTGAAATTCTCCTCCTTCATCTCCTCCTCCTTCTCCTTCACCTCCTCCTTCTTCACCTTCTCTTCCACCTTCACCTCCTCCTCCTTTAACTTCTCCATCACCTCCGCCTCCTTTACCTCCTCCTTCACCTCCTCTTTTACCTCCTCCTTCTCATCTTTCACCTCCTTCACCTCCTCTTCCTCCTTCAGCACCTCCTCCTCCTCCACCTCTACCTCCTTCACCTCCTCCACCTCCTCTTCCTCCTTCACCCCCTCCTCCTTTACCTCCTCTTCCTCCACCTCTTCCTCGTGCTTCACCTCCTCCTCCCCTTTATCTGCCTCCTCCCTCTTCTCCTCTTCCTCCTTCACCTCCTCGTCCTCCACATCTTCCGCCCCTACATCCTCCTCCTCCTCCTCCTCCTCCTCCTCCTCCTCCTCCATCTCCTCCGCCTCTTTCACCCCCTCCTCCTCCTCCTCCTCCTCCTCCTCCACCTCCTCCTCCTCCTCTTCCTCCCTCTCCTCCCCCTCTTTCACCTCCTCCTCCTCCTCCTCTTCCTCCTTCACCACCTCCTCCTTCATTCCCTCCTCTTTTTTCTCCTCCTCATCCTCCTTTGCCTCATCCTCCTGACCCTCCTCCTCCTCCTCTTCCTCCTTTTTCTCCTCAGCCTCCTCCTCCTCCTCCTTTGCTTCCACCTCTTGCTCATTCTCTTGCTCCTGCTCAGCTTCATTTCCTGTGGAAAGATCCCCAGGGTCACAGACAACCCAAGCCACGGGGGCCCCCTGGGGCAGATCTGGCTGGCTTCTGCCTCCCTGTACAGCCTTCCCTTCACACGCCCCCACCCACACCTCACCCCAAGCTAGATTCTCCCTCCTGGAGTCCCTGTCACTTACTCTTTGCGAGGGTGGTCAACACTTTGAGCTGAGCTCGGAGGTGGAGATTGTCTTCGTTGCTCTTTTTTAAAAGTTTCTAAAGGAAAGGGAAGAAGGGAGTGAGTGAGTGAGTGAGTGAGTGAGTGAGTGAGTGAGTGAGCGAGCAAGGAAGTCTGCTTCAGGTCTTCCTGCTCAACGATACAGGGCCCCGCTCTCACTTGAAGTCTTTCGACTACGCAGTTATATTTCTTTCGCTGTTCTTTCAACTGTTTCCCGAGCTGGCGCTCCTTTTCGACGGCTAACAGTTGCAACGTGACCAGTTTTTGATGGAGCTTGTCTGCGCACTGCTGCATCAATCGAACATAGCAGTCTTCCAGAAGCAGCTGACTCCGGATCTCCTGGTTCTTCTTTCGCACCTGTGGGTATAAAGCTGGAAGTAAGGATGGGCAGCAGGGGCAGCCTGACTGTTAAGCACAGGTGACTGTCACACTCAGACTCCCTTGGCCAAGAAAACAATATATGGCACGGTCTGTTCCCCGCATAGGTCCTCATGGTCTTACTCTCAGGACCTAAGTAATGACACTCCCACCCACACACACCACCACGACCACCACTCAGGCCCTTGCCTCCGTGCCTGCCTCCCATCTCCCAGGAACCTTCCTCCCTGGCTTGAAGCTCCTGAATCTTGGTGGTGTGTGGTGAAGTTTACACTTCAACCCAGGGCTCAAACCCTGCTTTGTGCCCCCCCACCCCCCGCCCCGCGTGCCCCACCCCTCCCCCCATCTTTTTGACTCCATCGTGTTACTTACAACAGCCTTGACTGTGATGTCCAGGCCCGGCCTTAATATGACATAGAGACCTTTGCATCACCCTTCTCCCTTTCCCTAGTGGGAACTGCCATGGTTCTCCCTTGTGCTGGCCCCAAGCAACACCTCCCCCTTTCAGGCAGGAGCCGCACCCCCGCTGGAGTAGGGCCTACCTGGACGCTTAATTCCGCAAAGGTTTGTTCGAGAAGTTCTACTTCTTCTACAACCTGTTCTTTTCTGGCTTCTCCACTCTGGAAGACCCAAGTGGGTTGGTCAGGCAGAGCCCCCCCAGGCCCTTCCCTGAATGCCTCCTGCCCACCCCTATGCCCGTTATCCAAGTAGGGCTCTGGGCCATCGTTCCTGGTCCCTGCTTGCTGATGGAGGGGGAAGAGGGAAACAAAATTTCAAAACAACGCAGTCAATCAAGCAGAAGAGAAAACAGCAAGGACGGGTCGACAGGGGGGAACAAGAGAGACACCCCCACAGTGGGAATGCAGCCAGCGGCTCGTGCAGATCTGGCAGAGGGCATGGCACCTGCCCTGCCATTTTTCCCATTGGACAGTATTTTCCATTGCAGCCCGAAAGGTCACCCTTCACCCCGGTCCTTCATCTAAAGGGAGCAAAGAGGGCAGAGCCAACCAAGTCCAGGGAAAAGGGAGTCAAAGTGAGACCAGGTGTCCAGGGGTGGCAGGTCCCCTTGGCATGGTGCAAGAGAGAATAAAGGGGCCATTGCAAAGAGGCACATGAGCAGCACCACATGTCTTTGACTGCAGGGTGCCCCTGCTCCGTGGTGAGGCTTGGAATGTTGCACGTGAGAACAAAGGGGCCATTCCAAAGAGGGCCCCAGGCCAGTACCACACATGCCCCTGCCTGTAGGATTACACTGTCCCATTGCAAGGCCTTTATTTCTGCGGGGGAGGGGGGGACATGAATCCCTTGAATCAAGCCTATGAGAATGGGGTGGAACCCCAATAGGGCCCCATCCACCCACCTAACCTTCTCCATTGTAAGACCTAGAACTAGACTTCTGATGAAGCGGCTCGCTTCCACAAAGGGGGCTACAGCTAAATGATCATGGCTTGTGGCAGATAAAAGCAATAAGGACCCTTGTTTCCTGAGGCCGCCCAGCATGCTGAGGGAAGCTCCTTAGGGCGCCCCAGCCCCGCGCCTCGTCCTAACTCAATCTCAAAGGCCAAACTTGCCCACTGAAGTGAAACACTGGAGGCCAGGACTGAGGCGGTGCGCCCCATGTCAGGCCAAGCAGAGCCCGAGCAGGTGGGGAAGCAGGAGCAGAGTTTGTGTGGGTGCCCTCCTCCTTCCACATTCCTAAACGTCCCAAACGTCCTAAACGTCCTAAGCTGCACCCCTTGAGCATCTATGTGCTTGGGATGTCCTGCAGGGCAGGACTCACCCCAGTCAGCAGTTGGAAGTGTCGGGAAGTGGCGGTGTTCTGGCCACTGTCTCCGCGGTTGTTGTTTTTCCTCTGCTTCCTTTGTCCTGGGATTAGATCGTTGTCTTTCTCGAACTTGTTGAGCTGCAGAAAAGCAAAGCAACAGCTGCTTGAGCCTGCTTGTTCCCCTCCCACTGACACAAGTTCTCTTGCACTGGTCTCCATGGGAGGAACCCAGTGGGCTACCCAGGAGGATGGTGCTTGTCCCCAGGAGGGAAGCCCCAGAGGTTCCTGGGCCGGAGTCCACAGGAGTTCCCGGAGGGCAGCAGCTGCTGGGTGAGACCGGCTCAAGACTTGGGTGGGTCTGGAAAGGGCTGGGGGGTTCATCAGCCAGCAGCCACACACTGACCACTGATGGGTCATCCTAGGGCCTTGGGCTAGACCCAGGAACCAGGTCCCAGCACTTTTTTCTTACCATTTCCCTGGCTCTAGCGATCTGTTCTTTCATCTCTTCATTGGCATGGAACACCACCGGGGGTGGGGGTCGGGGCCTCATCTCCTTCCTGTGCTTCTCCATGAGGATTTGTCCTCAAGGACGGCAGTACTGAGAGAGGGTGCCCCAAGAGGCCGAGGCCACGCATTTATAGAGGGGGCCCATGGGTGTGGCCCAGGTTCTGCAACCCCATTGGCCAGTGAGAATTCCAAAGCCCCCTGGGGCCCCTGTTTCCATGTCCTACAGCCCTGTACAGAGAACAGGGACATCACAATGGAGGCTGCAACCACTGTTGCTCAGGCAGCACTTGGGCCTGGGGGAAGCTCCCCATCCCCACGCCAGGAGCCCCAGCACTCCCCCTTCCCCAACATGGCTCTGAATGGCAAGACAAAGAGTGGGAAAGGAGCGTCCTCAGAGAGAAAGTGCCCGACTCCATGCCCTGACCCTTCCCGCCTTGCCAGAGTTCAGGCCACCACATTCTCAATCCCAGAATTCATATCAGAGATGCCTAACCTTAAGCCCTGAACTGCATTTCTGCCCTCTCCATATGGGTGTCTAACATTTTCATTCGTACCTCTGCTGAAGAGTGAAACCATGAGCCAGAACACTGACTGATAGGAGCCTTTCAGGCTTCTGAATCTGAAATATCAGCCCCTCTGTGGGCAGCAAGGGTTGTTCTCGTTGCATGATGGTTTTCAAGAGAAGAACCCCGTGGATGGTCAAAGTGCTAGGGTCTGTGATCGAAGGAACGAGTGCAACACAAATGTGAAAGTTGCACAGAGCTTGCTTTCCTGCCAAGCAGAGAGTCCAGATGCTGATCGATCAAGTGACCAGGGTCTTCTCCCCAGAGAGAGAACCAGACCCTACCTCTCTGCGCCCCTTTTAGACCCCGAACCTGAACTGTCCACCGACCTATTCCCTGTTGGCTGGGCCTTGGGGCAATCAGGGACTTTGTGGCTCGGGATTGGCTGCCTTGGCTGGGTCTATTCATTCAGCGATTTCCTTCCCTCCGCTATGGGTCCCTCATCGGCAGAACTTGGTAGTCATTCCAGCTGGGTGGGCTTAGGTGGGCCCTCTCACAAACATGGGGCCAGCAGAGCTCCAAGGACGCGAGGACAAGCTTTGCCTACTGAAGGCCTGGATTTGATCCCCAGACCACCTGGTACCCTGAGCATCCCAGAAGCAACCCCTGAGCACCCTGCCTGGAGAAGCACCTGAGCACCGTTGGGTGGGAACCTTAAGCAAAGCACATCCCAGAATAGAGGACCGTATCCACCCTGGGATACAGCAAGAGGCAGGAAATCGGTGACTGTACATTGTGTGCCTGTGGGTAGGCTTCAGAACTGTTGTAGCCACTCAGCAGCTCTCCAGCTCCAATGGACCCTAAGAGACATCCAATATCCCCCGGGAGCCCTGGCCTCCACCCCCACATCCAGGGAACAGTGACATCCCATGGAGGCCGCACCCACTCTAGCTGGACCTGAGGGAAGCTCCCCAGCCCCACCCCAGGTTCCCCAGCCCTCCTCTTTCCCAACATGGGACCTCTGAACGCCTGTGGTAGAGTGGGCAAGGCGTGTTCTCGGAGAGAGAGAGAGAGAGAGAGAGAGAGAGAGAGATCTATTCTTCTAGGCCCTGACCCTTCCCTCTGGGCCCTAGTTCAGTACTGGAGCGGAGCTGGTACTGGAGGTGGTTCCTCTCCTCACACATGTTGAGGAGAAAGTGGGGAGGCAGGTGAAGCCCTGATTCTAGGTCAACTTTGCCCTGCTTGTTCGCTAGTTTGGAAGGAACTGAAGTGAATGAACCTAGAACTGATGGGATGTTTTGCAACCTATGAACCCCACAAGAGGGCTTGGCTCATCCAAATGCATGTGAAATCTCTTGATTATTCAATTCTTAAACATTGTTTTCACCAAGTGGCAGGACTGCGCCACGGATGCTGAATTTGGGCCACACAGAGGTTCATTACACCGGTCTGAGTATATTTTGACTTTTTTCCTAGTGAAACGAATTAAAATAATAATCATCACTCTGCTGGTGCCTCAAACTGATCGTTCATGATCTTGATGAAGAAGTCTGAGGCATGAGGCTCTTCGGTTTGAGGCTCTTCGTGTTCCTAGAACGAACAGACGCCATTGGGCTACACTAGCACGGGACAGGGAGAGATGGAGACGTTACAGGCGCCCGCTCGAGCAAATCGACGGTTCATGGGAAGTCAAATGATCAAGTGATGCTAGTGACTGATATAATGTAAGCTATTTATTAATTAAAAAGCAAATTTAGATTGTTCTGTTTTGTCTAGAGTTGATTTTTTATTGGAAGATTTAATTTTCCCAACATTGATCTTTTTTTGATATCTTTTGTGAATATAATGTAATTCTTGATGGATTTGAGATCTATTGTTGGGAATTTTGAGAAAATTTGTTCTGATTTTCGTTTTGTTTTATTTACATAAGTTATATCGGATCACGGTGAGATACAGTTACAAACTTGCATGACTGCATTTCAGTCGTACTATTTCCAAGCACCCGTCCCTCCGTCATTGCACATTTTCCACCATCATTGTTCCCAGTGTCCCACCCTCCACCCCCACCCCATCCCACTCCCTGCCTCTGTGGCAGGTAAAATCCTCTCTCTCTCTCTCTCTCTCTCTCTCTCTCTCTCTCTCTCTCTCTCTCTCATTTTGGGCATTATGATTTGCAATGCAGTTACTAGAGGACATCATGTTTGGTCCTTAGTCTACTTTCTGCACACATCTCCCACCCTGGTCATCCCTCCAATCATCATTTACTTAGTAGTTCTGTGCGGGAGAGTGATCCTTGAACACAGAGGGTTCCTAGTGAAGTTCATGAAAAGTCTTTTTTTTTCTGTCATCGTTCTTGGTCGTGCCCTGTGGTACTCCTGGGCTCCTCTCCCTGTGATGCTTAAGGTCGCTCTATAGTGTTCAGGGGACCATGACTAAGTTCAGGGCTCCTGCGAGTAAAGCAGGGATTGTAGCTTTTTCCGTCCTTGTCCTGGCTCTGCCTGTGTGTTTGTCTGCTTCTGGGGATCCAACCTAGGCCTTCATTCTAGGAAGTATGGGCTCTAACACTGAGCCACATTCCCCATTTTGCTGAGAAATCTTTGGTGCTGCTTGAGAACACTCCCCCACCGAGACCCCATTTAGTAGCACAGATATCAGAGATATCAGATGGGGCTCCTGAAACCGCTAAAGGGTGTGTTTGGCAGAAACTTCTAGAAAAGCAGGTGCCATGGGGCCAAGTTCATCTTGCAATTCATTGGTCACATTAGTGCTCAGTATTCATGCACTTGGGTCGGCCATGTTGGCCGCTTGTAAGGCGAACGCCCGGCTGGAGCGATAGCACAGCGGTAGGGCGTTCGCCTTACAAGTGGCCAACATGGCCGACCCGAGTTCGATTCCTCCGCCCCTCTCGGAGAGCCCGGCAAGCTACCGAGAGTATTCGATATGCCAGACACAGTAACAACAAAGTCTCCAATGGAGACGTTACTGGGCCCGCTCGAGCAAATCGACGATCAACGGGAGGGCCTTTACCTTTACCTTATTCATGCACAGGGCTAGGTGTTGTTGGGAATCATGTGGTCATGAGGATGGTGAGGGGAGTCTGCCTCGGAACTTCCCCCAAAATCAGTCATCCCCTCAGATTATTAAGGAACTATTTGAATTTAGGGGGTAGGAAGGAGCCACATCTGATGGTGCTCATGGGTTACTCCTGGCTCTGTGCTCATGAGTTACTCTTTTGACTCGTTTTTCTCTTTTTTTTCTTTTTTGTTCTTTGCTTTTTGGGTGACACCTGGCAATGCACAGGGGTTACTCCTAGTTCTGCTCTCAGGAATCACCCCTGGCGGTGGTGCTCAGGGTCCCATATGGGATGCTGGGAATCGAACCCGGGTTGACCATGTGCAAGGCAAATGCCCTACCCGCTGTGCTATTGCTCCAGCCCCTCACGAATTGCTCTTGACGGTGATCAGGGAACTTTATGCAGTGTCAGGAATCAAACCTTTGATTCAAGGCCAGCAACTAAACGTCTCTTCTATGCCCCACCCACAACTTGACTATGCCCGCGGCTTAGAAATCCGGGAAGCTACATTGCAAAGAAACAAAGATACATGTAAACATCTCAAAAGGTTCTCACCTAAAGAAGAAAATTTGTAACTGTATAGTGATGGATGGGAGTTGACTATTGGTGACTCATCCTAAAGTATTCTGTGTGTGTGTGTGTGTGTGTGTGTGTGTGTGTGTGTGTGTATCACTGTAGCACTCTCCTCTGATTGTTCATTGATTTGCTCGAGTGAGCACGAGGAAAGTCTCCCTGTGAGTCTTGGTGTATATGTGTATATCATTATGTATATGTATATATAAATTGCATCACATAATATGCAATGGTAAGTGTTAATTATTACCATCAACCAAATTACAGCACTTTGCACCAGAGTTCCTACCAAACAAGGTAAAAAGAAATAAGGAAAGGAAAGACAGTATGGGTGTTAAACAAGGCACTTGTTGGATTGAATTGAAGTAGACAGATTTAACCGGAAGGCCAGAGCAGTTGAGAGGATAGATCATTTGGGAGAGAGGTAATAATTGTACCGTACAGATAGGCATGTGAGTTTGAGGACTGGGTGAGTTCAAGGAGAAAGGAGGTGTGGAGGGTAGAATACAAGTCAAAAGTCGAAAATACATAATTTTCAAAGTTTTAACAGCTTTCTCTGTACCATGAGATTTCCTACACTATTGAACGCTTGTACCGACCCAAGGTATTCTTCTCATTTCACTGCCAATAAAAGAGATAAACATATTTTCAGGCCTAGGTGGCAGAAAAGTGTACACTGTCTAAGAGATAGGTGTTAGAGCATTCTAGGATTGAAATCCAGTCATGAACAACTCTGTAACTGTGTGCCACTGAGAGATTCAGTATAAGAAATTCCAAACATCATGGAGAAAATCCTATGACTCATTTCCATATTGTAGCATCGTGAATAGTTTTACAGCTTAAAAAAAATGTTTTCAGGATTCGGTCCAGAGAGATCGTACAGGGGTGAAAGCACTTGCCTGGGAAATAAACAACCCAGGTTCAATTTCAGGCACGACAAATGGTCCCAAAAGCTCTGCCAGGCGTGATCCTTGAGCCAAGAGCCAGAAGTAAGACTTAAGCATTGTTAGCTGTGGAGCAAATACCAAAAGCAAACAACAATCATTTTCAGAAACATCATTTCAACGATCTTCATTGGTCGTAGAGTCAATACTCTGAGAACGAGGTTTCATTATTCCCATTTGACAATTGACGGCATGAGGTCTACTCAGGCAGGTAAACGAGCTAAGGTCACACCAAACTAGAAGCCACCTCAAACACCGGACCGCATGTCAAGTGCTTTTGCACCGAGTCAGTCTCACAATCTCTTCCAGAAAAGCTTTGAGGTGGAAAAGGAGCCCAAAGGCGTGTTCTTGTTCTCACGTGTCTCGGGTTCCAAAGGGGAAACATGAAAAGAGGCATACAAAATAGACTGTGACCTTGGTCTCAAATAGTTTAATGGATTTGATACCACAAAATATGGTGAAATGTCCACTACTATTGTCAGGATGAAGTGGAGATCTCTTTCTACAGGGGATTGGAGCATCTCTCCGAAGCGGCAATCCTGAGCTGAGAACATGCTGGCCAAGAAAACAAGCAAAGGAAAAGTTCCTGGCCATCGTGGAAGAACTCGAATATCTGAGGATCGACCAGGAGCGGGTGCGTTTGGACTAGAGGGAGAAAGAGAGTGAAAAGGGACGGCAGAGAGAGAAGCAGAAGTCTTTGCCCCAAACTCTCTTTTCTTCGAACCTAACCATGCTCTTTTGCGTAGAATTCATTCAACTGCCCCTTACATCTTCTTGAAGTGTCAAGAAAAACCAAGGACCAGTCCAGAGATGCTGATTCTGAGCCTCCTATTTTGGCCATTTTTGTATGTGAGGAGCACTGCTGGGGGTGCTCGGTGGGCCATTTGGTACCAGGGAACCAACTGAGGCTCCTGCGTGCGGATATGTGCTCCAGAACTTTGCGCTATCTCCAGGACTCTGGAATCTAATATTTTCTAGGAGTAGGTTTGCCAGAGAAACACTAAGAGATTCTGGAAATGGATCACACTAACTCTTTCTCCTTTTCATCTGCAAGCTGGCGTTGGTAGGGGAGACATTGTTTGCGGCTGAGAATTACTGAGTCAAGACAGCATGGTGCTTTCTTTGAGGGAACACACGCTCCTTCCGTAATCAATCCATCTTGAGGTGGAGAGGATGGGGCCATTGCAATGCCATATGCTCCAAAATACGAAGGGAGAAACCTACTCTTTTTAGTTCCACAGCAGCCGAGTTTATGGACTAAGTCCTTGGTTTCTTAGAAATGAACCGACAGAGGTTACAACTGCAAAATCACTTGAGGTCAAGTGGAAGTCAATTGATTCAGAGCACCTGCCAGCAGGATTGTTGCCCTAACAAACTCTCGTTTCAGGAGGCAGGAGTTTGGGCTTGGTTTTTCTAGAAGGGCGAAAGCTGAAATCTGAACACTCGAAGCAGTCTTCTGGAGCCATAGCCACAAAGTCTCGATGGACAAGGAGCATGGCCAGGCCTCAGGGGAGACATAATTTCACATCCCCGCAAACTGTGCATGCGGCTTTCTACCAAGAAACTAATTTTGATGAAATCTGCTATCCGCACCTGGCTGTCCTCGCCAGGGACCTTTGAGGGGGGCGGGTTGAGTTTCCCTTCCCGCCCAGACCAGAGCCCCGGCAGCTGAAAAACCCCAGAACCCTCCACAACCATGCTGAGACCACTCTCCACACGCATGAAGGTACCGGCAGAGGAACAAAGGCATGCGGGTCCCGGGGCCGAGATCCCCAAGCCTGCTCGGATTGGGACTGAGCATCCTCCACCCAGACCCTCGAAATTCCAGTAGGCAGGGGTCACACCCACCAAGTGGCCCCCTCGCTCCGGGTAATCCCATCAACGGCCAAGACCCAGAGACTATAAAACCCAGCTCCCGGAAGCATCTGATTATCTCATTCCTACTTTGGACAAACTGGCAGGCTACCGAATGTAACCTGCCCACAGGGCAGAGTCTGGCAAACTCCCCGTGGCGTCCTTAATATGCCAAATACCAATAACAATGATGGGTCTCATTCTCCTAACTCTGAAGGAGCCTCGAATGTGGCACATTTAAAAAAAAAAAATCTCAGGGCTAGGATGAAGGAGACGTTACTGGGGCCTGCTGGAGGCAATCGGCAAACAACAGGATGGTCGTGATTGTGATTCTTTTCTTTTTGTATTTTTGAGCCACACCCTGTGTTGCTAAGGATGGCTCCTGGCTCTGCAATCTGGTGGTGCTCAGGGATGGCTCTGGGTGGTGCTCAGGGATCTCTCATGAAGCTGCACTCAGAAATCATTCCGAGCTGTGCTCGGGGGGCAGGGACCACACCGGGTTCCAGTCAGGGCTGTGCAAGACAAATGCCCTGTGAGCTGTGCTCTGGCTCGGGCCCTATCTTAGATTCTTCTTCACTCAGATGCAACAAAGCAGAGCAGCGCGGGTGGCGGGGGTGTTCTGGTGTCTCTGAGCCAACAAGGTTTCTAAGGTTCGTCCATGTGGTTCCATGTGTCCATACTTGACTCTCCTTTCCTGCTCTCCTGTGTGCTTTGCTAGCTCCACCCTGAGATGTGTTTCTCCATGCTCACAGCAAACATTGGTTTCCAAAACAAGAGAAGAGCAACTCGAGCTGAACGTGTGTGAGCCTGAATTCTGGTTCCTCCGGAAAAGGCAGGAACCTTTTAGAAACTGTTGTATCTTTGAGCACTTGGAGAGGGCGCTGGCGTGGAGTGGAAGGTGCAGGGTTTCCTAAGGGACCAAGTCGGGGCATTGGCTCCTTGAGGGCCAAGGAGGCCAGCGTGTGCTGAGCTGTGTCATATGCCAGCTGGCCAGGATCAGTTTGGACTGTGCGGTGTGTCTGGCACCGGGTGCGTGGGAGCAGAGGCCCCCCCACCCCACCCCCACCCCCCAGACGGAAGCACACAGCCAGCCGAGCCCCCTGAGGTCCAGTGGATTCAGTGCGCGGGGCGGGGCTTCCTCGTCCTGGCCGAGTACCGTGCATTGGGTTGCAGTTCCCTGACCGCGTGACACGCCCCTCTCTTCTGCTGTCGCTGCACTGACTCGGGGGGTCCCACAGACACTCCATGTGGTGCTCCTGCTCTGGCCATGGTGCTCATTGAAGGGAGAGCTGGTTTTCCTTTAGAGGTCCCCAGATAGCAGCCGTGCCAGGCCCGGCTAGGAATGTGGGGGCACTGCTGGGGGTCAGACCCACAGCCTGGGATGCTGCCGCCAGAGCAGGCGCTCCTGTGGCCGAGCCACGCCCAGGCCCCCAAATCACCTGTTTATCCTCTTGCCACGTGAAGGACATTTGTGTGGATTCCAGTGGACAGCTACAAATCAAACCAAGAAGGGGGTGGATGATAATTGTTATTCTTATTATTTTTATTTTTTATTTCATATTTTATATTTTTATTTTATTTATATTTTTTCATTTATTTACATTTATTAATTGTGATTTATTATTTTTCTATTTCTCTTTATTTCTTTATTCATTGTTTTGATATGTTATTATTTATTCATTCATTATTTTTCATTAATTACTACATTTATATTTAATTCATATCTATGTATTTTAACATATATGATACGTAATATGATCGTGTATCATATTATACTGATTATAACATATTGTTTAATTTAATATATTAATATTGTAAAATTTTAATATTGATATTATTAGTATAATAATTAGTATATTTATTATATTTACATTTCTATTGAACTCCGTTGCTCTTTGTTGGAGCAACGTTGTGGAAGAGAAAACCTTGTCTTCGTTTTTAGAGAAACCTAGCACCGATTTATTCATACCCAAAAATGAGTGACAGATAGAAGTTCAAACCAATCTCCAACTGGTCCTAATGGCTCTGCCGTTCATATTTGTTCAAATGAAAGATTCTGTCTTTTATGCTGACTTTCAGAATACCAGACATTGTCCTTTTGGGTCAGGGTTCCTCCAAAGCCTGCTAAGACGGCCCCAGGGCAACTGCTAGTAATTCTCAGCAGCTGGGATGGAAAGATTGAATGACTGAATGCTGCGGGACCCTCAGCACCACTGTGGAGGTGCTCAGGGGGCTCGAGAGCTGTTCTTGGGACTAGGCTGTCCTGGAAATCAAACCCAATCACCTTCTGGGCAACTAATACTATCAATTGCTATTTTTCTTTAAGAACTGTAAAATGTTGTCCATTTCTATAAATATTTCCGATCCTCCACATCCTCACCAGATTCTGTCTTTTTGATGAAAGTCCTCGGGTGGGATTAAAACCTCTCTTTGAGATCAATTTGCTTGGAACTCCTGATTCGTGTTGAGCATCTTTTTCATGCGTGTCATGGGACTTGATAGGCAGCCTTTAGTACAATGGATTCAAACCCGTCGCCTATTTTGGGGGCATGCCTGGTGGAACTTGAGAGCCATTCACAGCACTGCACTTGGGGTCACTATAGCTAGTGCTCAGGGGACCATGTGATGCTGAGGATCAAACAGGATTGGACACATGCACGAAAAGTGTCTTAACCTCTCGGATACTTCTCCGGTACCGTTTGGAAAGGTGGATGTTGTAGTGCTAGAAAGTCTGGTAGTGTGGTGGGACTCCGAATTTCTTTCCCCCCAGTGCTTGAGTGACCGTGAAAGGCAAGGATTGTGTGTGGGCCCCTGTATCCTAGGCATCTCCTCCAGCCATTTCAGCTCTCTTCGCAGAGCACATATTTTCATTTGAAAATGACTATATCGAACAAAACTCTTTTAAAGTAAGGTTTCATATTATACTTTACTAATCATTAGAACGATCATTTATACGCACCCCTAAAAATGTTGAGGATTCTGGGGCTGGAGCACTAGTGCAGCCTGGAGGGCGTTTGCCCTCCACGCAGCCAACCCCAGCTAGATTGCCAGCATCCAGTCGGGTCCCCTGAGCACCGCCAGGAGTAAATCCTCAGTGCACATCCAGGAGGAACCCTCGAGCATCGCCGGGTGTGACCCAAAAAGAAAACCAAAATGTTCAGAATTCTGTCCACATCCAAACCTCAAGTGTGTCATCAAGTGACCCTTTAGGACAGCATGCAGGTTTTCATGTGTTCATTCCTCCCAGAGATTAGAATATTTTTGGTACTTTTAAAAATACTTTATTACTATTCTAATCATATATCGATTGATAAAAGATCACCTCCTCTTTGACCTCCTCCTTCTCATCTTTCACCTCCTTCACCTCCTCTTCCTCCTTCAGCACCTCCTCCTCCTCCCCCTCTACCTCCTTCACCTCCTCCACCTCCTCTTCCTCCTTCAGCCCCTCCTCCTTCTGGGTGGCGAGGAGGGTGGTGGGGAGGTGGAAAATAGAGTAGAATTAGCCTATGCCAGTTTTAAGTTGGTGAGTGCACGGAACCAGTCGGTCAAGGGGAGCAATGAGAGCAAGGACCTGGGTCCCCAGTCTGAGTTTTTGGATGCGACTGGGAAGCCCATTTCGATCACTATGTGGCCCGTGGTCTCTTGGACTGTGGCCTTCTCCTCCAAAGAGGACTGGGATGACTTCCCGCTCGCCTTCCTCCTCCTCAAGACATGCTCCATCTGTTGTTCAGGCTCTTGTTGGGGGATCGCCGAGCCTTGCAGCTGGAGGAAGATCGAATGGGGTGAGTTGGTTGGGTGTCCTTGGGAAGGGCAGTCCCTTCCTGGCCCCTCCCAGCATACATGGGCTTTCAAGGAGGTGTTGCGTGGAGGTGGCCCAGAATGTCCCATGGGAAAGTTGCAGGTTGAGAGAAATCGGAAGGAGGGAAACCAAGAGTTAAGGATGGTTGGTCCCAGGGGACGCTGAAGGCAGCAGTCATGCTCATGGCTCACCGAGGGTGTGGTGCACACGGGGAACGGCTGATTCAGAAGGTCAGCGTCGTCGTCTGACATGACCATCACTGGCACACACTCGTTGAAATTCTCCTCCTTCATCTCCTCCTCCTTCTCCTTCACCTCCTCCTTCTTCACCTTCTCTTCCACCTTCACCTCCTCCTCCTTTAACTTCTCCATCACCTCCGCCTCCTTTACCTCCTCCTTCACCTCCTCTTTTACCTCCTCCTTCTCATCTTTCACCTCCTTCACCTCCTCTTCCTCCTTCAGCACCTCCTCCTCCTCCACCTCGACCTCCTTCACCTCCTCCACCTCCTCTTCCTCCTTCACCCCCTCCTCCTTTACCTCCTCCTCCTCCACCTCTTCCTCGTGCTTCACCTCCTCCTCCCCTTTATCTGCCTCCTCCCTCTTCTCCTCTTCCTCCTTCACCTCCTCGTCCTCCACATCTTCCGCCCCTACATCCTCCTCCTCCTCCTCCTCCTCCTCCTCCTCCATCTCCACCGCCTCTTTCACCCCCTCCTCCTCCTCCTCCTCCTCCTCCTCCACCTCCTCCTCCTCCTCTTCCTCCCTCTCCTCCCCCTCTTTCACCTCCTCCTCCTCCTCCTCTTCCTCCTTCACCACCTCCTCCTTCATTCCCTCCTCTTTTTTCTCCTCCTCATCCTCCTTTGCCTCATCCTCCTGACCCTCCTCCTCCTCCTCTTCCTCCTTTTTCTCCTCAGCCTCCTCCTCCTCCTCCTTTGCTTCCACCTCTTGCTCATTCTCTTGCTCCTGCTCAGCTTCATTTCCTGTGGAAAGATCCCCAGGGTCACAGACAACCCAAGCCACGGGGGCCCCCTGGGGCAGATCTGGCTGGCTTCTGCCTCCCTGTACAGCCTTCCCTTCACACGCCCCCACCCACACCTCACCCCAAGCTAGATTCTCCCTCCTGGAGTCCCTGTCACTTACTCTTTGCGAGGGTGGTCAACACTTTGAGCTGAGCTCGGAGGTGGAGATTGTCTTCGTTGCTCTTTTTTAAAAGTTTCTAAAGGAAAGGGAAGAAGGGAGTGAGTGAGTGAGTGAGTGAGTGAGTGAGTGAGTGAGTGAGTGAGCGAGCAAGGAAGTCTGCTTCAGGTCTTCCTGCTCAACGATACAGGGCCCCGCTCTCACTTGAAGTCTTTCGACTACGCAGTTATATTTCTTTCGCTGTTCTTTCAACTGTTTCCCGAGCTGGCGCTCCTTTTCGACGGCTAACAGTTGCAACGTGACCAGTTTTTGATGGAGCTTGTCTGCGCACTGCTGCATCAATCGAACATAGCAGTCTTCCAGAAGCAGCTGACTCCGGATCTCCTGGTTCTTCTTTCGCACCTGTGGGTATAAAGCTGGAAGTAAGGATGGGCAGCAGGGGCAGCCTGACTGTTAAGCACAGGTGACTGTCACACTCAGACTCCCTTGGCCAAGAAAACAATATATGGCACGGTCTGTTCCCCGCATAGGTCCTCATGGTCTTACTCTCAGGACCTAAGTAATGACACTCCCACCCACACACACCACCACGACCACCACTCAGGCCCTTGCCTCCGTGCCTGCCTCCCATCTCCCAGGAACCTTCCTCCCTGGCTTGAAGCTCCTGAATCTTGTTGGTGTGTGGTGAAGTTTACACTTCAACCCAGGGCTCAAACCCTGCTTTGTGTCCCCCCACCCCCCGCCCCGCGTGCCCCACCCCTCCCCCCATCTTTTTGACTCCATCGTGTTACTTACAACAGCCTTGACTGTGATGTCCAGGCCCGGCCTTAATATGACATAGAGACCTTTGCATCACCCTTCTCCCTTTCCCTAGTGGGAACTGCCATGGTTCTCCCTTGTGCTGGCCCCAAGCAACACCTCCCCCTTTCAGGCAGGAGCCGCACCCCCGCTGGAGTAGGGCCTACCTGGACGCTTAATTCCGCAAAGGTTTGTTCGAGAAGTTCTACTTCTTCTACAACCTGTTCTTTTCTGGCTTCTCCACTCTGGAAGACCCAAGTGGGTTGGTCAGGCAGAGCCCCCCCAGGCCCTTCCCTGAATGCCTCCTGCCCACCCCTATGCCCGTTATCCAAGTAGGGCTCTGGGCCATCGTTCCTGGTCCCTGCTTGCTGATGGAGGGGGAAGAGGGAAACAAAATTTCAAAACAACGCAGTCAATCAAGCAGAAGAGAAAACAGCAAGGACGGGTCGACAGGGGGGGACAAGAGAGGAGACACCCCCACAGTGGGAATGCAGCCAGCGGCTCGTGCAGATCTGGCAGAGGGCATGGCACCTGCCCTGCCATTTTTCCCATTGGACAGTATTTTCCATTGCAGCCCGAAAGGTCACCCTTCACCCCGGTCCTTCATCTAAAGGGAGCAAAGAGGGCAGAGCCAACCAAGTCCAGGGAAAAGGGAGTCAAAGTGAGACCAGGTGTCCAGGGGTGGCAGGTCCCCTTGGCATGGTGCAAGAGAGAATAAAGGGGCCATTGCAAAGAGGCACATGAGCAGCACCACATGTCTTTGACTGCAGGGTGCCCCTGCTCCATGGTGAGGCTTGGAATGTTGCACGTGAGAACAAAGGGGCCATTCCAAAGAGGGCCCCAGGCCAGTACCACACATGCCCCTGCCTGTAGGATTACACTGTCCCATTGCAAGGCCTTTATTTCTGGGGGGGAGGGGGGGACATGAATCCCTTGAATCAAGCCTATGAGAATGGGGTGGAACCCAATAGGGCCCCATCCACCCACCTAACCTTCTCCATTGTAAGACCTAGAACTAGACTTCTGATGAAGCGGCTCGCTTCCACAAAGGGGGCTACAGCTAAATGATCATGGCTTGTGGCAGATAAAAGCAATAAGGACCCTTGTTTCCTGAGGCTGCCCAGCATGCTGAGGGAAGCTCCTTAGGGCGCCCCAGTCCCGCGCCTCATCCTAACTCAATCTCAAAGGCCAAACTTGCCCACTGAAGTGAAACACTGGAGGCCAGGACTGAGGCGGTGCGCCCCATGTCAGGCCAAGCAGAGCCCGAGCAGGTGGGGAAGCAGGAGCAGAGTTTGTGTGGGTGCCCTCCTCCTTCCACATTCCTAAATGTCCCAACAGCACCCCTTGAGCAGCTATGTGCTTGGGATGTCCTGCAGGGCAGGACTCACCCCAGTCAGCAGTTGGAAGTGTCGGGAAGTGGCGGTGTTCTGGCCACTGTCTCCGTGGTTGTTGTTTTTCCTCTGCTTCCTTTGTCCTGGGATTAGATCGTTGTCTTTCTCGAACTTGTTGAGCTGCAGAAAAGCAAAGCAACAGCTGCTTGAGCCTGCTTGTTCCCCTCCCACTGACACAAGTTCTCTTGCACTGGTCTCCATGGGAGGAACCCAGTGGGCTACCCAGGAGGATGGTGCTTGTCCCCAGGAGGGAAGCCCCAGAGGTTCCTGGGCCGGAGTCCACAGGAGTTCCCGGAGGGCAGCAGCTGCTGGGTGAGACCGGCTCAAGACTTGGGTGGGTCTGGAAAGGGCTGGGGGGTTCATCAGCCAGCAGCCACACACTGACCACTGATGGGTCATCCTAGGGCCTTGGGCTAGACCCAGGAACCAGGTCCCAGCACTTTTTTCTTACCATTTCCCTGGCTCTAGCGATCTGTTCTTTCATCTCTTCATTGGCATGGAACACCACCGGGGGTGGGGGTCGGGGCCTCATCTCCTTCCTGTGCTTCTCCATGAGGATTTGTCCTCAAGGACGGCAGTACTGAGAGAGGGTGCCCCAAGAGGCCGAGGCCACGCATTTATAGAGGGGGCCCATGGGTGTGGCCCAGGTTCTGCAACCCCATTGGCCAGTGAGAATTCCAAAGCCCCCTGGGGCCCCTGTTTCCATGTCCTACAGCCCTGTACAGAGAACAGGGACATCACAATGGAGGCTGCAACCACTGTTGCTCAGGCAGCACTTGGGCCTGGGGGAAGCTCCCCATCCCCACGCCAGGAGCCCCAGCACTCCCCCTTCCCCAACATGGCTCTGAATGGCAAGACAAAGAGTGGGAAAGGAGCGTCCTCAGAGAGAAAGTGCCCGACTCCATGCCCTGACCCTTCCCGCCTTGCCAGAGTTCAGGCCACCACATTCTCAATCCCAGAATTCATATCAGAGATGCCTAACCTTAAGCCCTGAACTGCATTTCTGCCCTCTCCATATGGGTGTCTAACATTTTCATTCGTACCTCTGCTGAAGAGTGAAACCATGAGCCAGAACACTGACTGATAGGAGCCTTTCAGGCTTCTGAATCTGAAATATCAGCCCCTCTGTGGGCAGCAAGGGTTGTTCTCGTTGCATGATGGTTTTCAAGAGAAGAACCCCGTGGATGGTCAAAGTGCTAGGGTCTGTGATCGAAGGAACGAGTGCAACACAAATGTGAAAGTTGCACAGAGCTTGCTTTCCTGCCAAGCAGAGAGTCCAGATGCTGATCGATCAAGTGACCAGGGTCTTCTCCCCAGAGAGAGAACCAGACCCTACCTCTCTGCGCCCCTTTTAGACCCCGAACCTGAACTGTCCACCGACCTATTCCCTGTTGGCTGGGCCTTGGGGCAATCAGGGACTTTGTGGCTCGGGATTGGCTGCCTTGGCTGGGTCTATTCATTCAGCGATTTCCTTCTCTCCGCTATGGGTCCCTCATCGGCAGAACTTGGTAGTCATTCCAGCTGGGTGGGCTTAGGTGGGCCCTCTCACAAACATGGGGCCAGCAGAGCTCCAAGGACGCGAGGACAAGCTTTGCCTACTGAAGGCCTGGATTTGATCCCCAGACCACCTGGTACCCTGAGCATCCCAGAAGCAACCCCTGAGCACCCTGCCTGGAGAAGCACCTGAGCACCGTTGGGTGGGAACCTTAAGCAAAGCACATCCCAGAATAGAGGACCGTATCCACCCTGGGATACAGCAAGAGGCAGGAAATCGGTGACTGTACATTGTGTGCCTGTGGGTAGGCTTCAGAACTGTTGTAGCCACTCAGCAGCTCTCCAGCTCCAATGGACCCTAAGAGACATCCAATATCCCCCGGGAGCCCTGGCCTCCACCCCCACATCCAGGGAACAGTGACATCCCATGGAGGCCGCACCCACTCTAGCTGGACCTGAGGGAAGCTCCCCAGCCCCACCCCAGGTTCCCCAGCCCTCCTCTTTCCCAACATGGGACCTCTGAACGCCTGTGGTAGAGTGGGCAAGGCGTGTTCTCGGAGAGAGAGAGAGAGAGAGAGAGAGAGAGAGAGAGAGAGAGAGATCTATTCTTCTAGGCCCTGACCCTTCCCTCTGGGCCCTAGTTCAGTACTGGAGCGGAGCTGGTACTGGAGGTGGTTCCTCTCCTCACACATGTTGAGGAGAAAGTGGGGAGGCAGGTGAAGCCCTGATTCTAGGTCAACTTTGCCCTGCTTGTTCGCTAGTTTGGAAGGAACTGAAGTGAATGAACCTAGAACTGATGGGATGTTTTGCAACCTATGAACCCCACAAGAGGGCTTGGCTCATCCAAATGCATGTGAAATCTCTTGATTATTCAATTCTTAAACATTGTTTTCACCAAGTGGCAGGACTGCGCCACGGATGCTGAATTTGGGCCACACAGAGGTTCATTACACCGGTCTGAGTATATTTTGACTTTTTTCCTAGTGAAACGAATTAAAATAATAATCATCACTCTGCTTGCTGGTGCCTCAAACTGATCGTTCATGATCTTGATGAAGAAGTCTGAGGCATGAGGCTCTTCGGTTTGAGGCTCTTCGTGTTCCTAGAACGAACAGACGCCATTGGGCTACACTAGCACGGGACAGGGAGAGATGGAGACGTTACAGGCGCCCGCTCGAGCAAATCGACGGTTCATGGGAAGTCAAATGATCAAGTGATGCTAGTGACTGATATAATGTAAGCTATTTATTAATTAAAAAGCAAATTTAGATTGTTCTGTTTTGTCTAGCGTTGATTTTTTATTGGAAGATTTAATTTTCCCAACATTGATCTTTTTTTGATATTTTTTGTGAATATAATGTAATTCTTGATGGATTTGAGATCTATTGTTGGGAATTTTGAGAAAATTTGTTCTGATTTTCTTTTTGTTTTATTTACATAAGTTATATCGGATCACTGTGAGATACAGTTACAAACTTGCATGACTGCATTTCAGTCGTACTATTTCCAAGCACCAGTCCCTCCGTCATTGCACATTTTCCACCATCATTGTTCCCAGTGTCCCACCCTCCACCCCCACCCCATCCCACTCCCTGCCTCTGTGGCAGGTAAAATCCTTCTCTCTCTCTCTCTCTCTCTCTCTCTCTCTCTCTCTCTCTCTCTCTCTCTTTGGGCATTATGATTTGCAATGCAGTTACTAGAGGACATCATGTTTGGTCCTTAGTCTACTTTCTGCACACATCTCCCACCCTGGTCATCCCTCCAATCATCATTTACTTAGTAGTTCTGTGCGGGAGAGTGATCCTTGAACACAGAGGGTTCCTAGTGAAGTTCATGAAAAGTCTTTTTTTTTTCTGTCATCGTTCTTGGTCGTGCCCTGTGGTACTCCTGGGCTCCTCTCTCTGTGATGCTTAAGGTCGCTCTATAGTGTTCAGGGGACCATGACTAAGTTCAGGGCTCCTGCGAGTAAAGCAGGGATTGTAGCTTTTTCCGTCCTTGTCCTGGCTCTGCCTGTGTGTTTGTCTGCTTCTGGGGATCCAACCTAGGCCTTCATTCTAGGAAGTATGGGCTCTAACACTGAGCCACATTCCCCATTTTGCTGAGAAATCTTTGGTGCTGCTTGAGAACACTCCCCCACCGAGACCCCATTTAGTAGCACAGATATCAGAGATATCAGATGGGGCTCCTGAAACCGCTAAAGGGTGTGTTTGGCAGAAACTTCTAGAAAAGCAGGTGCCATGGGGCCAAGTTCATCTTGCAATTCATTGGTCACATTAGTGCTCAGTATTCATGCACTTGGGTCGGCCATGTTGGCCGCTTGTAAGGCGAACGCCCGGCTGGAGCGATAGCACAGCGGTAGGGCGTTCGCCTTACAAGTGGCCAACATGGCCGACCCGAGTTCGATTCCTCCGCCCCTCTCGGAGAGCCCGGCAAGCTACCGAGAGTATTCGATATGCCAGACACAGTAACAACAAAGTCTCCAATGGAGACGTTACTGGGCCCGCTCGAGCAAATCGACGATCAACGGGAGGGCCTTTACCTTTACCTTATTCATGCACAGGGCTAGGTGTTGTTGGGAATCATGTGGTCATGAGGATGGTGAGGGGAGTCTGCCTCGGAACTTCCCCCAAAATCAGTCATCCCCTCAGATTATTAAGGAACTATTTGAATTTAGGGGGTAGGAAGGAGCCACATCTGATGGTGCTCATGGGTTACTCCTGGCTCTGTGCTCATGAGTTACTCTTTTGACTCGTTTTTCTCTTTTTTTTCTTTTTTGTTCTTTGCTTTTTGGGTGACACCTGGCAATGCACAGGGGTTACTCCTAGTTCTGCTCTCAGGAATCACCCCTGGCGGTGGTGCTCAGGGTCCCATATGGGATGCTGGGAATCGAACCCGGGTTGACCATGTGCAAGGCAAATGCCCTACCCGCTGTGCTATTGCTCCAGCCCCTCACGAATTGCTCTTGACGGTGATCAGGGAACTTTATGCAGTGTCAGGAATCAAACCTTTGATTCAAGGCCAGCAACTAAACGTCTCTTCTATGCCCCACCCACAACTTGACTATGCCCGCGGCTTAGAAATCCGGGAAGCTACATTGCAAAGAAACAAAGATACATGTAAACATCTCAAAAGGTTCTCACCTAAAGAAGAAAATTTGTAACTGTATAGTGATGGATGGGAGTTGACTATTGGTGACTCATCCTAAAGTATTCTGTGTGTGTGTGTGTGTGTGTGTGTGTGTGTGTGTGTGTGTATCACTGTAGCACTCTCCTCTGATTGTTCATTGATTTGCTCGAGTGAGCACGAGGAAAGTCTCCCTGTGAGTCTTGGTGTATATGTATATATCATTATGTATATGTATATATAAGTTGCATCACATAATATGCAATGGTAAGTGTTAATTATTACCATCAACCAAATTACAGCACTTTGCACCAGAGTTCCTACCAAACAAGGAAAAAAGAAATAAGGAAAGGAAAGACAGTATAGGTGTTAAACAAGGCACTTGTTGGATTGAATTGAAGTAGACAGATTTAACCGGAAGGCCAGAGCAGTTGAGAGGATAGATCATTTGGGAGAGAGGTAATAATTGTACCGTACAGATAGGCATGTGAGTTTGAGGACTGGGTGAGTTCAAGGAGAAAGGAGGTGTGGAGGGTAGAATACAAGTCAAAAGTCGAAAATACATAATTTTCAAAGTTTTAACAGCTTTCTCTGTACCATGAGATTTCCTACACTATTGAACGCTTGTACCGACCCAAGGTATTCTTCTCATTTCACTGCCAATAAAAGATATAAACATATTTTCAGGCCTAGGTGGCAGAAAAGTGTACACTGTCTAAGAGATAGGTGTTAGAGCATTCTAGGATTGAAATCCAGTCATGAACAACTCTGTAACTGTGTGCCACTGAGAGATTCAGTATAAGAAATTCCAAACTTCATGGAGAAAATCCTATGACTCATTTCCATATTGTAGCATCGTGAATAGTTTTACAGCTTAAAAAAAATGTTTTCAGGATTCGGTCCAGAGAGATCGTACAGGGGTGAAGGCACTTGCCTGGGAAATAAACAACCCAGGTTCAATTTCAGGCACGACAAATGGTCCCAAAAGCTCCGCCAGGCGTGATCCTTGAGCCAAGAGCCAGAAGTAAGACTTAAGCATTGTTAGCTGTGGAGCAAATACCAAAAGCAAACAAAAATCTTTTTCAGAAACATCATTTCAACGATCTTCATTGATCGTAGAGTCAATACTCTGAGAACGAGGTTTCATTATTCCCATTTGACAATTGACGGCATGAGGTCTACTCAGGCAGGTAAATGAGCTAAGGTCACACCAAACTAGAAGCCACCCCAAACACCGGACCGCATGTCAAGTGCTTTTGCACCGAGTCAGTCTCACAATCTCTTCCAGAAAAGCTTTGAGGTGGAAAAGGAGCCCAAAGGCGTGTTCTTGTTCTCACGTGCCTCGGGTTCCAAAGGGGAAACATGAAAAGAGGCATACAAAATAGACTGTGACCTTGGTCTCAAATAGTTTAATGGATTTGATACCACAAAATATGGTGAAATGTCCACTACTATTGTCAGGATGAAGTGGAGATCTCTTTCTACAGGGGATGGGAGCATCTCTCCGAAGCGGCAATCCTGAGCTGAGAACATGCTGGCCAAGAAAACAAGCAAAGGAAAAGTTCCTGGCCATCGTGGAAGAACTCGAATATCTGAGGATCGACCAGGAGCGGGTGCGTTTGGACTAGAGGGAGAAAGAGAGTGAAAAGGGACGGCAGAGAGAGAAGCAGAAGCCTTTGCCCCAAACTCTCTTTTCTTCGAACCTAACCATGCTCTTTTGCGTAGAATTCATCCAACTGCCCCTTACATCTTCTTGAAGTGTCAAGAAAAACCAAGGACCAATCCAGAGATGCTGATTCTGAGCCTCCTATTTTGGCCATTTTTGTATGTGAGGAGCACTGCTGGGGGTGCTCGGTGGACCATTTGGTACCAGGGAACCAACTGAGGCTCCTGCGTGTGGATATGTGCTCCAGAACTTTGCGCTATCTCCAGGACTCTGAAATCTAATATTTTCTAGGAGTAGGTTTGCCAGAGAAACACTAAGAGATTCTGGAAATGTATCACACTAACAAGGGCTGAGCATCCTCTACCCAGATCCTCCATCTTCCAGTAGCAGGGGGTCACACCCACCAACTCCCCTTCCCTCCATGTAATCCCATCAATGGTCAATCCCCAGAGAGTTTAGAACCCAGATCTGGGAAGCGCGACACCCTATTATCTCATTCCTGCTTTGGACAACCTGACAGGCTACTTAGTGCAGCCTGCCCACAAGGCAGAGTCTGGCAAACTTCCAGTGGCGGTACCCGATATGCCAAATACCAGTAACAATGATGGGTCTCATTCTTCTAACACTGAAAGAGCCTTGAACGTGGCACTCTTTAGAATCTCTGGGCTAGGACGAAGGAAATGTTACTGGTGACTGCTCGAGGCAATTGAAGAACAACAAGATGATCGTGATCGTGATTGTGATTAAATCACTATATTTTGAATTTAAAACGATATTTATGATTGAGTTTCAGGCATATATTGTTCCAACACCAATCCCTTCACCAGTTTATGTAAATTTCTTGGTCATATACATATGTTTCAATTGGTTGAGAGAAATTTTTTGGTATACACTCAAGAGATAATTACCTAAAGGTATAATTAAATAAAGATCCAAGAAAACGGCATTAAAAAAATTGGGAAAGCAGCAGCAAAGCAAGAAAATGAGAGAACTGTGCCCTGAATCTCCATGTGGTATTTAAATTTATTCTGCCATCAGTTAGGGGACAGATTTAATCACCGTTTGCTTTCTGGTGTCTCATCAAATTCTAGCTTCTCCCCTTGCTTATCCCTGAGAAGATATTCTTCATGGCTCTCGGAAGCATCTGATCTTTTTAATGCCATTTGCTACTAATAAAAGACCTGACTAAAACTTTGCATTACAAGTCTGAGCTCTCTAAGCTTCCTGACACCCCAAATCAGTCCTCTCTTCTGATGCTCCTCTTAGCACTTTTACACCTCAGTGAGCCAGATTCATTCTCAGGCATCTCTTTGGTATCTCTCCTACTCATATGAGGAGTGCCTTCCAAGGCTCTTGATGCTTCTCTCAGGAGCACAATCCTGCAATCTTGCCTTCCCTGTACATGTTCAGCTAGTGTACATGTTCATGCTATGAAGAAGCAGAGCAAATCAAACTTTGACCCTCTCTGTTGAACTTCACAAGACATGGGTGACTTCCTGCCTGTATATTCTGTATAAGTGGTCATTCCATTGTCCTCAACCCTCTCCTTTCCAGAATTTCAACTGAAGTAGTAGGAGAAGAAAAAAAAGATGTTTGAAGTACACATAAGTAAGTCTAGTTAGTTATAAGAGTTCTGTTGTATTTTGCTTGTTTCTCTTTATTTTTTGGTGTTTCTAGTTTAGGGGGCCACACATAAACTAGAAACTCTTTTTTTCCTATTTATTTATTTTATACTTTATTTTCTAAAAATATAAATATTTTGCTCAGGACTTACACTTGACTCTGCACAAATAAATCACTGCTTGTAGGGCTCCAGAATAAGTCTGATACATCTCCAATTGGCATGTAAGCTGGAACATTAGTGTATACTTATAGCTCTATGAAAGATGTTTGGCAACATTAAACAAAATTTAAATGTGTCTGAATTCCAATAGCAATTCTAATCTTAGGAATTTATATTAAAAATATACAGAGGATCTTCTATTTAAAAAGCTATTAATTGTTTGCTATTTTGCTTATCGTAGTGAAATAGTGTTAAAATACTTAAATGTACAGTTTGAAACTGGTTAAATGAAAATTATGGAAGATTAAATTAAATATAATGACATTAAGAAAAATAATGAAATAGCTCTTTATGTACTGATACACAGCAGCAAGGTCTTCAAGATACATCAGTAAAGTAACACCAAAAACAGTAATGACTGTTTATAAAAGGAGGAAGTCAGAAATGAATAGTTCAGTAAGAAGAGGGATGAAATTCACCAGACATTTCTTATGGTTTTAAAATTTTGAACCATCTGATTAAAAATTAATAAATAACTATTAATATTTTAAATTAAACTACATTTAATTTACATGTATATTTTTCTTTTAAAATATATGTACAAGTTATATAATTACATTTTAAAACATTGCTTCAAGCTGAACAATCTACTTCTTTATTTTCTAGAATATCTACTTTTCCTTGGAGCAGTTGCTTCAGTTTTAATGAGAGATGAGCCTCAGAGAAAAAAGCAATTATTAGTTCTCATAAATAAAGCCATTACTGGTAACTAGAATTTAACTACAATATCATTTTAGTGTTTTTAATAAAGCCATCTCTACATATGCTTAGTTCTTTCAATCGGCATTATTCTTTCATGAGAATTTATATACTAAGGGTTTTGTTTAGTTCGTTCCAAAATTTACCTTAGAAGTTATTCCAAACCAGTCATTCTATAGTTTCTGCAGATTTAATAAAAATTTATCACTTGCGTATAAAATGACAACCATAAAATAATCTTTACATGAGTCCCAATTAAAAGCTTCATGTTTATAATTTACTCAGTATGTACCAAGTCTTTGTTTGCTATGTTTATTTTTATCACCATAATAAACTTATCAGGTATTTTATTATCATTTTTTAAAAGAGGAAACAAGACACAAACAAGTTTAGCAGTTTGATACAGGTAAGAAGTGAGGTAATTATTTAAACTCTATACCTGGAGTGATAGCACAGTGGCCTTGCAAGACCCGTCCTGGCTGAGCCAAGTTCGATTCCTCCACCCCTCTCGGAGAGCCCAGCAAGCTACTGAGAGCGTCTCGCCCACACGGCAAAGCCTGGCAAGCTACCCGTGATGTATTCAATATGCCAAACACAGTAACAACAACTCTCACAATGGAGACATTAATGGGCCCGCTCGAGCAAATCGATGAACAATGGGAGGACAGTGCTACAGCGCTACCTGCTTCAGTAATGATGATCCTGTATCTTTGTCAGATACTGTATGAAACTCTTCCAAGGTTAACAATATCTTTAGGAATTAACTAGTTTATTCCTCATAACAATTCTATGTAATAAATTATGTTATCCTGCTAAGCGAAATGAGTCAGAAAGAGAGGGACAGACATAGAAAGATTGCATTCATCTGGGAGATATAAAGTAACAAAATATGAGATTAATATCCAAGAATAGCTGAGATCAGCACCAGGAGGATTACTCCATAGCCTAGAGGCCAGCCGGGCATTCTAGGGGAAAGGGCAGCTCAGATAGAGAAGGGAACACCAAATAAAGAGTGTTTGGAGGATCCTCCCAGGAGGGGAGATGCATGTCGAAAGTAGACTATGGACTGAACATGTTTGCCACTCAATGCCTCTTTTGCAGACCACAACACCCAAAAGGAGAGGGAGAACACAAGGGATTGCCCAGCCACAGAGGCAGGGGGGGATGGGGGGATGGGGGTGGGGGGGATATTATCCATGGTGGTGGAAAATGGGCACTGGTGGAGGGATGGGTATTTGATCATTGTATAATCAAAACCCAAGCACAAAAAATTGTAAATCTACAACTGTACCTCATGGTGTTTCACTAATAAAAAAAATTATGTTATCCTCCTATATGATGAGAGGATATTGTTTTATCTCTTAGATACTATTCTTAGGTAATAGAATTTCTATCACTGATTGTGTGGATAAACAACAAAAATTCATTTATATGTGTCTGGAGCCTGAAAAGTCCAAGGTCAAGTTACTAACAGGTTTTGTTCCTATTGAGAACCAATTTCTGGATTTTTTCATGTGATTATTTTTACTGGATTCTTGTTTGGTATAGAAAGAGAGCTCTAGCTAGCTGCCTAAGCTCGTCATATCAACACACAGATTCCGTTCTTATGGACTTAAGTTATATGTAAAAGTTATGTAATTACAGCCTTATAATTATAAAATTTACAATTTTATAAAACTCCCAACTCTAAGTCACTCTAGGAATTTGTTTTCAACTTACAATTTTAAGCGGTAAAACACCTACCTTATCTGTTCAGGCTGCTAAACATAGAACCATTGTTTGAGTGACTTATAAATAATATAAATCTATTCTGAGTTCTGGATTGTGGGCAATTCAGGATCAAGATACAAGCAGATTTGCTATCTAGTTCAAACCCACTTGCTGGTTTACAGATTGCTATATTTTTTTGTGGGTTTCTCACAGCGGGTGGAAGAAATTTAAATTAAAATGAATCTGTTACCGGGGTTAAGATGCTGTCAACAGGTCAACCTGCACCTGTGGGGCGAGTGCATTAGCAGCCTGATGGTGCCTTCAGGCTTCCTGACACTCCAAAACTGCTGCTGTTCCTTTGGATAGACCCCAACAACTTGGGAACAGGTTTATTGAGAAATTAAATGGCCAAAAGTTAGATATGTGGGAGCCATGCCCACAAGCCACCTCTGGTTCAGCTATACAAGCTCATTTGTTGGCCTTATTTCAGAGACCCATAAATAAATCTCGAAAGAGACCAAAAGTCACAGTTAATCTCGGACCCACACATGGCTGAACAGACTGGGGGAAACTGGAGGGGGACAGGTTAACCTGTGCCTGCCCAAGCAGAACCCTCAGCAGCTGCTTGCTTTCACAATCCAAAATCGCAACCATATCCCTGGCCTGACTCCACAGTCTCAGGATAAACCTCACCAAGATATCATCTACTGAAAATTCTGGTATGCGGATTTTGTGACTGAAATATCCAGGCTTTCACGGAGTTGGGGTGGGCTACCTCCCCTGACTTCCCAATACACATGGAAGCACTAACAGTTACCCCCACAAACCAACTCCAGAGTCATCTAGTAAACTCTATTACTGGCCTTGCTTCTGAGACCCATAAGTAAATATTGCAAGAAATCAAAAGCCCAGAAGACACCACAGAGTCGGAGATCTCTCTGGACCCCATACCAAGCCAATTTCACCAGGGCACCCCAGATGGAGCAGGTGCAATCTCTCCACCTACTCCAGGTGGAATCTGATGACCAAGAGCTTCCACAAGTAAGGCCCAGGCATGCAGGTTCCAGGACTAAATCTCCATGCAGCAGGGCAGCAGAGGTGCTGGACTATCCCTCCCTGGCCCCTGCCTGTTCATAGGCGTGGCTGTCACACCCACAATGTGCCTCCAGGTGCCATCTTAGCACAACAACAGCCCTGGTCCAGAGACACCCAATTGAATCCCAAAATGGATTAGTGCCCTACAGAAATGTCTCTGGAACCCAACCACTTACAATCTGGGATTCCAGAAGCACATGGCGCGGCATCCAAGATATTCAAAATGAGCAAGTGACAATAAATGATCTAGCATCTGCCCCTGGCAGGCAGGCTTGAATGGTGGTGGGAAAATTCAAGCAAAACATAATGCCTCAAAGTAGATAGAGAGTATTGGTGAAATTGCCTCCCATGGAGGCAGAGTAAGTACTAAGATGGGGCAGGGGGATATACTGGGCACACAGGTGGTGGAAAGTATGCACTGGTGGAAGGATGGGTGTTTGATCATTGTATGGCTGAATCTCGAAAGCTTTGTAACTGTATCTCATGATGATTCAATTAAAAAATTAAAAAGAAGTAATGTGGAGTTCATGCCCAATTCAATCACTTTAATCAATGGCTGAATAAATAGCAGTACGCCTACATTTAAAAGAATTCATCTGGTAAATTACCAAATAAAAATAACCAACAACCAAGATTCCTCTACCATATGAAGTTATCACTCAGATTTGAGTTTCTCAAATTTAAAAAACAGATAAATAAAAGTTACTTCTTCTACTCAGTTATAGCCTTTAAGGTTGTAACTCAAATTTGGCATTCTCAGAAAAATAACAAAAAAAAAAACATTAACAGCAAAAAAAATTAAAAAAAAAACCACATCTGAAGACATTTGTTACACTTCCTCTGCAAGGAATACTGAATGGACTCCAATAAAAGTATAAATGCTTAATGGCAAAAAAAAGCCAAAATCCTCATTAGAAAATGACAACAAATTTCTTCATATTAATAATTTCTTTAAATGTCAATGCACTGAAACCTCTACCAGTAGGCACAGAATGCCTAGATAAATCAGGAAACAAGATCTAACTTTCTGTTCCCCCAAGATTTACTTGAACTCTCACCATAACTACTGGCTCAGAGTGAAAAGTTGGAAAACAATCATACAGCCCACCACAAATAGACAAAAAACAAAAACCATGGACAGCCATACTATATCAGACAAAATTCACGCAAAAAAATAGTAATAAACAATAAGTTACAGGGATAAACATTACATACAGTTTAAGGGATCAATAGATCAAGAGAACTTAACTCCAATTAACATGCCCCAAATAAAGTTCGAGCAAAGTTTAGGAAGAAACTTCTAATAAATCTGAGAAGATACACTGATGACAATGCAATAGTAGCAGGAGATTTAAATCCCACTCTCATCACTGGAAGATCAACCAGATAGAACATCAAAAAGGAAACAGGAATCTTAAGTGGGGAATTGAAAGAAGTGGGACTAACTAGCATGTAAAGGACCCTGTGCCTTCCCAAACCACATGTTCTTTACGCGGAACTTTCTCCAGGATAGATCATATGCTGACACACAATTTGAGTATCCATAAAGCCATGAAAATTGAAATCATTTTAAGTGTCTTTTTATACCACAGCACCATGAAGGCTTACAGGTGGCTATATTTTTGCTGGGATTCACAAAGATGAAAAAAAGAGGCATTGTTAAAAATCTGTAAAAGCACAGCATTTTATTAAAACAACAATAGATTTCTCAGTGAGGAGGCTAGTTTCTCTAAAGCTCTTTAAGACCTCTTTCACATTTTTCACTGCCACTGAGAAAACTGAAGTACCTGCAGCCTTCACTTGCCTCGGTTTGGTGCCTACACACTGTTCAAAATTGTTGTGAGCACAGAATAACCTGTGGGCTAAATCAGTGACACTGTAGTGGTCCATGTGAACTGGTCACCTTACTTAAAGGTCAAATAATGATGCATTATTCTACTCCTTCCTCCCTGCAGTTTCTATTCCTCTCATCTTCCAACATGGCGGTGGTGAGCTTTAGGGGCATGTTCCCAGCAATCTCATAACATGCTCTCACAGGTTTGCTCCATTGCTTGGAAGCCGGCCTCACATGCTGGGGAAAGAGGCAGCTCAGATAGATAAGGGAACACCAAGTAAAGGGTGTTTAGAGGGCCTGCTCAGGATGGAAGATGTGGGCCAAAAGTAGACTATAGACCGAAAATGATGGTCACACAGTACTTGCATTGCAGACACAATACCCTAAAGGAGAGAGAGAGAGAGAGAGAGAGAGAGAGAGAGAGAGACAGTAAAAGGGAATGCTCCTACCACAGTGAGGGGGAGGAAGGACAGGGTTGGAGGTACTGGGAGGGATACTGGGTATCTTGGTGGTGGAGAACGGACACTGGTGGAGGGATGGGTACTCAATCATTGTATGACTGAAACGTAAGCACGAAAGTTTGTAAGTCTGTAACTGTACCTTATGGTGGTTCATTAAAAAATTTTTAAAAATTAATTAAAAATAATTTTAAAAATTAAAATAAAATGCTCTCAGAGTCCTCCAGCACCCCCCCCCCAACTTCATCCCAGACTGACTCACCAAATTGGCAACAAAGCTGCTAATACTACTGATTGAGCCAATATAACTTCACGGGCATGTCCAGTTCTTTCCCAGATCTGGTACCAAAGTTGCCTCGACCCAAGGTGCGTGGGAAATTCTTCATTAACAAAGCCTTAGTTTGGTATAGGCACCAGCAGCGATGCTGAGGGTCTGGATGATCCAAATAGAATTGTCTTGTTCTAAGTTTAGTTCCCAGTTCTTACTATCTTCTCAGAGCCTTTCTCCTGTGGCTGTGAATCCTAGCAGTGTAGTTTCACTCTCACCTCGAGATGATGTCCATGGAACTGGCACATCTGGAACTTCACACTTTTCAGCTGTTTCACGGGCCGTTTCCCTGCAATGTTTTCTCTCTGATCTCTGGTCGTGTTGAGTTCACCATTTATCGGCACTTTACCACGATTCAGCTAATCAGGTTGGCATTTTTATCTCTATCCAGCGAAGGTTGAAGGTCGGTCACAGAGAGTGAAACAGAAAAACACATAAGGGGGCAAACAAATACACAGGGACTGTTCACATGTCGGGGCCACCTGGGTATCCTGGGTCACAGGAAACCATCTTTAGCAATATTGCAGGTCGCATTGCAGAGCAATGGAAATAGACCTTAGAAGTTATAGTCTTGTCTTCTGGAAATGCTTCCTACTAAGCTGGGATGGAGGTCCTAGATTGTCTCCTGAATGCTTTTAAGTTGTGTAGGAGCTCTGATCTCCTTTTATGAAATTGGCTGGAATTGCCAATTTCGAATTAGAGTCAGTTCTATAGAAACACAAAGAGGTGGGGCAGGGAGGGTTTTATGTAAAAGTAAACCAAAAATCTACTTGGGCGTTTCAAACCTTCTAGGTTACTTAGAACTTTCATAAAACAGAAAACAGAGTTCATTGTTATTATTACCTTGAAACCTAATAATAAGAATGTATGTCTAAAAGTTAAAATGAGTTCTATAATTTTTAGGTAAATATATTAGCTTTGCTTTTATTTATGATAGATAATATATTTTGATTTGCCTTTTAGGCTGGATAGATATTATTCAAAGTTTTAATGGGCTCTAAGTGTTCTAATGATATTATTTATGATAGTGTCTGCTGACCCTCCAGGACATTGAAGTTAGCCCTGAAGGCATCTTCAAGGATCAAACACCACTTGACCAAGTAGGAAATAAATATAAACAAATGGGACTACATTAAACTAAAAAGCTTCTGCACCTCCAAAGAAACAGTGACCAAATTACAAAAATAGCCCACAAAATGGGGAAAAAATTTACCCATTAGCCATCAAGATAGGCGCTTAATATCCAGGATATACAAGACACTAGTTGAATTGTACAAGAAAAAAACCTCCAACCCATCAAAAAATGGAGAAACAAAATGAACAGAAACTCCCTCAAAAAAAAAATTCAAAGGGCCAAAAAGCACATGAAAAAATGATTTACACCACTAATCATCATCGAGGTTCAAATCAAAACAACAATGAGGTATCATCTCACACCACAGAAACTGGCACACATTAAAAAAAAAAAAAAAAAAAAAAAACAAGCAAAAACAGTGCTGGCTCAGATCCAGGGAGAATGGGACTCTCCTTCATTGTTGGTGGGAATGCTGACTGGTCCAACCTTTTTGGAAAAGAATATGGACATTCCTCCGAAAAACGGAAATTGAGATCCCATCTGACCCATCAATACAACTTCTGGGAATATAGACAGAGGGTGAAAAAAACACAGTAGAAATGATATCTGCACCTGTATGTTCATTGTTGCACTGTTCATAATAGCCAGAATCTGGACAAAATCCAAGTGTCCGAGAACAGACAACTGGTTAAAGAAACTTCGGTACATCTACACAGTGGAATACTATGCAGCTGTTAGGAAAGATGAAGTCATGAAATTTGCTTATAAGTGGATGAACCTGGAGAGTATCATGCTAAGTGAAATGAGTCAGAAAGAGAGGGACAGACATAGAATGGCTGCATTCATTTGTGGAATATAAAATATCATAATATGAAACTAACTCCCATGGACAGGGGTCAGGAAGATTGTCAGAGACAACAGTCAGGAAGATTGATCCACAACTGGACATTTGCCTTATGAGCTGGGAGAGAAAGCAGCTGGGATAGAGAAGGGATCACTTAAGTCAATGATGGTTGAAGGGATTGCTCGGGATGGGAGATATGTGATAAAACAGATACAAGACCAAACATGATGGCCTCTTAGTATCTGTATTGCAAACCATAATGCCCATCAGTAGAGAGCAAGTAAGAGGGAAATTGCCACAGAGGCAGTGGGAGGGGTGACACAGGGGTGGGTGGGGGTGATACTGGGGACATTGTGGTGGAAAATGTACACTGGTGGAGGGATGGGTGTTCGATCATTGTATAGCTGAAACACAAACATAAAAGCTTTCTAAGTGTAGCTCATGGTGATTCAATGACTAAATAGGAGGAAAAAGCATCTGCTGTATACAAAGACTTTCAAAAGGGAATTCTACAAAGAAATGGTTAGGAACTATTTAGTACTACAAGTAGTCTTGACACTATGCAAAATAGCCTTTTCCCTGGTTTAGATCTTCAAATTCCAGAACATTGAGCTTAGGCTCATAACATCACCAATGTCTTTTTCTTTCTTTTTCTTAAAGAACTGTGATTTACAAAACTACTGATAGTTGAGTTTTGGGCACGTAATATTTCAATACCAATCCCGCCATCAGTGTCAACTTCCCTCCACCAGTGTTCCCATATTCCATCACTACCTCTGACCCCACCCCATCCCCACCTATCAACTTGACAGACTCATTACAAAGTTTCAGTGGTTGCTGCTTAGAATCCATGTTTTCAGTACTGTTGAGCTTGTGTTTCGGATATCTTGCCAAACCCCCACTCATGTTACTCGTATAACTGAAGCCCTGATGCCCGTTCACCCATTACTTCTCAATCTATTCCCTAACCCCACCCCTGCCCAATGTCTTAAGTTTTGTACTAAGGAAACAGAAATTATTCACTTACATGAGTAACAATGCAATTCAAGGAATTGGTATTATAACACTCGTTTTTCTTACTAAGATCAACATAGGTCTTAAATTTGTAACATTGTATTTACTTTAGGGCTGGAGCGATAGCACAGCAGTAGGGCATTTGCCTTGCATGCTGCCAGCCTGGCCGAGCCAGGTTCAGTTCCTCTGCCCTTCTCGGAGAGCCCAGCAAACTACCAAAAGTATCTCACCCACACGGCAAAGCCTGGCAAGCTACCTGTGATGTATTTGATATGCCAAACACAGTAACACCAAGTCTCACAATGGGGACGTTACTGGGCCCGCTCGAGCAAATGGATGAACAATGGGAGGACAGTGACAGTGATATTTACTGAAATACATAAAAATAATTTTAGTATATGATTTAAATACATATATGTAAAGGTAAATATTTACACATATATGTAATTGATAAAAGAAGGGTTAGAGAAAATTATTTTATTCTACCACCCATCACTCTCACTGCTTACTTTTCATAAAATTCTCTTACATAATATTCTTTTATTTTTAAACATAGTCAAAAAGTCTATAATTTAAAATATCTTACCATTGAGACAAAACTTAATACAAAGTCAGTGGGTAACTACTCCACTAAAAATAATTTTGGATAGTGATTGTCACTGTACTGGAGTTATTCATGCATATTGTCAGTCACATACATATTTAAATGCTCCAATTCATCTGCTTAAACAACCCAGACATAAGTGAACCATACTAGAATTCTCCCATTAATAACAGAACAAGGAATCATAAATATATCCTTTTCCTTCAGCCTGAATATATTTCACAAGATTTGCATCGTATTTTATTATGAATTCACATAAAATATACAAAAGGAAATTTAAAGTACAACATAGAGGTCATTAATTTCTACTCCTTTTCGTCAATATGACTATTTTAAGAAATAAACTATGGAAATTTAAAAATAATCTAACAGAAAAAAATACACTATCTGGGATTTTGTGTATTTTAAAAATTCTGCCAATAGCAGAGCTATATTTTTTAATTTTTTTATTTTATAAAGTAGTTCACAATATTTGATACATTTAATATTCAAACACCAATCCCACCTCCATTACATCTTCTCACCATCATATTTCAGGTGTTTCCTTCCATCCTGAACCCCAATCCCTGCTCCAAAGCAGAGCCGAAATAATATAACATTTCCCTCTAAGGTTGGTTGCCTACTACTTTGAATCCCATCAAGTGTAGTATGGTACTCTTGGAGTATGGGTAGGCCGTGTCTTATGAAGTATCACATTTGCAACTGTGAGGTCTAGGAAAAGATTAACTTGTGGGTGAGGCTTGGCCTGAGCATGTGGCGGGCGGCCGTTAGCCTGATTGAGTTCTAGAGGTTTTCAGCTGCCGGAGCTGGGTCCCTTGGGGCGGGGAGCGGTCTCATTCGCTCCTCTCTGGGGTGCTCTGAGTGAAACAGCCTGGTGAGGGATCCGGTGGCATGGTTATGGCTAAGGTCATGTTATGCTCTCTTCTGGGATAGAAGGACATGCGATCTGCACGGTGGCCAATGACAAGATTACCTGACTCTAGCCAGGGGTCTCTGATGGGTGTGATTGCTGAGTTGCCTGAGACAGGGGAATAAGGGCAGAGGATCTCCATTTCCCGTCCTGTTGAACCCAGAGTTCTCAGCCACAAAGTCCCTCATACCTGGATTTCCTGGGGGTGATGGGACAGCACCTGCCCCCATCTGGAGCGGTCCACCAGAGAAGGCCTATTGCAAAGTCCCAGGCCATTTCTGCCACAAGTTGCCAAATACACACATTTCCATGGGTCTGAGATTTCTGTGTGTGTCCTCTAGCATATTTTTATCTCTATATCTTTCATTTTGAGATTATAGAACAAAATTAAGGTCAGCAAAATAAACTTTGCTATAATGTATTTTGTATTGTTTGGGGGTCATATCAGGTGGTATCCAGGGCTTACTCTTGGCCCTGCAGTCAGGGATCATTCCTTAATGGGCATGGTGGACCATGTAGGATGCTGGGAATTGAACTCAGGTCAGACACATGGAAGGCAAGCATCTATATGGTGTATTATTTCTACAGGCCCTTGATATAATTTATTCTAGGATTAGTTTTGGCTTGCATTCCATATTATCTCAATATTATTTGGTATACTAATTTTACCCTGTCTATAAATGTAAGGAAAGGTATCCTCAGATAATATTAAAACTCCTATCCCAATTCAGTCACTAACTAGTAAGACACTTAATACTTACTACCTTGACCTCCTCTTTTATAAAACAAGGATATTACTGACACCTATCTGACATAAACTGGATTCACGCACACTGCCATTGCAATACAATGGCATCTAGTCTGACATCATCTGACCTAACCAATTTGAGTTCCCTCAGTTGAAATTTTTTTTTTTTGGTAAATATTGGTAACTCTTTTCCAGCTACATGTCAGGAGCCCAGTAGCTATGAAATCAAGGCCAAACTGGTTTCTGACAAATACACACATTTCCATGGCAAAGTCACGAGTTATCTATTGCTTCAGATAAACTCTCAGCAGAATTTTTTGAAAATTGCACTCCAAGACAAAAATATTAAATGTATTTTAGGTGAAAATTAACTTTTCTTTCATTTGGAACCACTGATAATACCTAATGCATTTCTCCACAGTTGCTATGCTCTTGCACTCTCTGGAGTCAATACACCATCCAAGAAAATTTGCATATGTCTATAAAATATTTCTAATTAATCAATATAGTTGGGATATACTTTTTTAAACAAATGATTAATTACTGTTACGATCTTTTTTGATTTTTGTTCTTTTGTTTTTATGCCACACACAGAGATGCTCAGGGGTTACTCTTGGCTCTGCATTCAGAAATTACTCTTGGCAGCACTCAGGAGACCAAATGGTATTCTGGGTATTGAACCATGTTTGGACTCACGTAAGGCAAATAGCCCTACCGCCTCTCTATTATTCCTCTGGTTCCCAAACATATTTCATGTTAATTTATGGGCTATAATTTTTTTAAATTGCATAATGATATATGAAACACAAATGCTACCAAGAAATAAGGATTCCTTATCAATGTCTTTTAAATATTGCTAAATGCATTTCTGATTAGAATCTTTAAATTTACCAAATATCCTGGGGTTAGAAATAAAAACCAATATAAATGCATTTGTAGGACATGGTCTATCATAAACCATAATGAAGTATATTATGAATAATTTACAATTATTGGATGTACTATACTAAAGATTCAGTGATCATATTATAAATATTTACTGAATGACTTAAATGATGTACCAGGGATTATTTCAGATTTTAAGAATATAACAATGAAGAAATATTTCCTCTTTCATTAATATCACATTGATATTTAATTTATAGATACTTTTCTCTCAATTTATGAATTATAGAATAAAAAACAGTTGAATTTAGGTTAGATTTTTTTGGTTTTCACGAGTATGTCAGTGATGATGGCATGTGCAATTACCCTAAACATTATTGTTAATTACTACATTTGTCCTAGAGTCTGAGTATAATAGAAATAGAAAAGAATACTGAGTATAATAAAATTACTTATTCACTTTTCTTTAATTTCCACTTAAAAGATATGCATATTTATATTTATAATTTTTATTTTGGGTTATACCAATCCATGCTCAGGGCTTAAACCTGGCCTGTGCTCAGAAATCATTTCTAATGGCGTTTAGAGGACCATATCTGGTGCAGGGATTAAACCAAGGTCAATTGCAGTCTACCCACTGTACTATTTTTATTTTTTACAATTAAACAATTCTGAGAAACACAGTGCATTTTTTTGTCATTTGTAATGAAGAACTACATAATAAAATTATTATAACTTTTTTTCTACTCTTAACGACATTTAAATTGACTGTGCTACGAATCTTTAAGACACAAGGAACTTAATTCTTTGGAATGCTTTGAAGTGTCTACATTAGAACTGGTATTGCAAATTTTAATTTGTAAAAGGATAGACTTGGTGAGGTCATTTTTAAGAGTCAAATGCTTAAAAAAAGAGTCAAATGCTTAGACACAAAGAAAAAATTACAGTGTTATGAAAACAGAAATGTAGGATCCTTTTTCTCCCTTTTTCTCTGTCTACTCATTAATTTTACCTCAACTTTCTTTTACGTATATGATTTACAATTCTATTAATAATATAGTTTCAGTCATATCATGTTCAAACACCACAGCAACCACCAGAGTGTCAGCTTCCTTCACCCAATATCTCAAGATCTCTTTTCATCCCCACATTCCCTAAGAAGAATAATCAGTACTCAAATTACCAGCATCTATTACCATGGTCATATTGTTGTTCCCTCACTATGTTTCTTTATATTTACATGTGAAATTTATCATTCGGTATTTTCCTCAGTTCCTCTGACTGATTTCACTTAACTTGATGCCCTCTAGTTTCATCCATGTTGCAGCAAATTGCATGAGTTCATATTTTCTTATAGATGAGTGGTATGTCATTATGTATATATATACCATAGTTTCTTTATGTACTCACATGTTTCAAAGCACTTAGATTGTTTTCAAACATTTGCTATTATTAATAACATTGCGATATTAAATGTTACAGCAGAGCCTGGCAAGCTACCCGTGACGTACTCGATATGCCAAAAACAGTAACAACAAGTCTCATGATGGAGACGTTACTGGGCCCGCTTGAGCAAATCGATGAACAACGGGAAGGCCGTGACTGTGATTAAATGTTAGAGTTGAAATATCAAAATAGCATTGGGAAAACTGACTATTCACATAAAAAATCATGAACTTGGATCCTTCAATCACAATCACAACCATCCTGTTATTCATCGATTGCCTCAAGCAAGCCCCAGTAACGTCTCTTTGTCCTAGCCCTGAGATTTTTTTTTTAAAAAGTGCCATATTCAAGGCTCTTTCAGAGTTAGGAGAATGAGACCCTTCATTGTTACTGGTATTTGGCATATTGGGTACGGCACGGGGAGTTTTCCAGACTCTGCCATGTGTGCAGGTTACATTCGGTAGCCTGCCAGTTTATCCAAAGTAGGAATGAGATAATAAGATGCTTCCAGGAGCTGGATTTTATAGTCTCTGAATCTTGGCCGTTGATGAGATTACATGGTGCCAGGGGGCCAGTTGGTGAGTGTGACCCCTGCCTACTGGAATTTGTAGGATCTGGGTGGAGGATGCCCAGCCCCAATCCGAGTAGGCCTGGAGATCTCGGCCCCGGAACCCGCGTGGCTTTGTCCCTCTGCCGGTACCTTCATGTGTGCAGAGAGTGGTCTCCACATGGTGGTGGCTGGTTCTGGAGGTCTTCAGCTGCCGGAGCCCTGGTAGGGGCGGGGAGGAAAACTCAACCCGCTCCCCTCCAAGGGGCCCCAGCGAGGACAGCCAGGCACCAGGCACGGGGGCAGGAGACTTGGATCCTTATGTCACAATTAATTCAAAGGGCATTGAAGGTCTTGATATTAAATTCAAATTTATAATAAATTAAGAAAGTTATATCCTGGAAAACACAGTCAACACTTTACATGAATCTAGAAGCATCTTTACTGGCTGAATGCTACTGGCCAAGCATACAGAACCAAAAATAAACAAATGGAACTTCATCAAACAAGGAAGCAGTTGCACTGCTAAAGGTACAATGTCAAGAATAATTCTATAGACTTCTATGTGTCCATAAACATTCTACAGATTGGAAGAAAATATTTGCTCATCACACATCAAAGAGCTTGTGTCCAGGGCATATATAGCACTCACGAAACTTAGCACTGTTGCACTGTCCTCCCATTGTTCATCGATTTGTTCAAGAGGGCCCAGTAACGTCTCCACTGTGAGACTTGTTGTTACTGTATTTCATGAAACTTAACAATGAAAAATAAATAACCATTAAAATTGAAGAGAAGAGCTTAACAGACATACAAAGGAGACAAATACGTGGCTAGTAGGTATATGAAAAGCTATTCTTATTAGAAAAATTAAATCAAAACAATGAAACATTGCCTCATACCAGTGAGATTGGAACATTCAATAAGAGTAGAACAAGTTCTGGCGGTATGTGGCAGGAAAAGAACTTTCGCTCACAGCTGGGTATATCAACTGGTTCGGCACCTCTGGGAAACATGGAAAATCATCAAAAATTTCAGAATTGAGCTTCTACATGACACAAAAATTCTACTTCTTTTTTGTATGTGCATACTTCATGGTTTATTATCTCTTTCAAAAACAAATATTTTCACAGAGAATATTTCCAGAAACTCAAGTTATTTCCAACAAACGATACCATTAATATTAAGTAGGTTTCTATTTCAAGGAAATCTGGAAACATTGGTGGAGGGATGGTCACACTAGTGGGGTGATTGGTGTACCTGAAGCAAGTTTATTATAAAAAAAAACTTTGTAAATCAGGGTGCCTTAATTTAAAAAAAATAAAGAAGTTTCTGAGTCATGTAGTCCAAATTTCAGCCGTCTACTATAGCCTGTGTACAATGTAAAACTTCTTATTATGCCATATTTCACTTAATGGTTGCTCATGTCTGTGTTGCTTACTAAATCAGTGACGTGCTTTCTATATACTGTCTCTCCAGGTACTGGGGTCTTCTAAAACACTCTGATTCTTTATAACATGCAACAATTTGCTTTTAATTTTTTAGAGGATATTCTGACAAACCCAAGACCACTGGAGATCTTCACCTACACTTATGAGATTAAGAGAGTGCAACTTCATGGGTTTTATTTCTCTTCTTTCTGGTTTTTAGTGTATCTTATAATTCTTGCTTTTAGTGTCCAATAAATATATACTTTATATAATGAGTTAATGTGATGTTCTGCAGATCATCTCAATATTCCATATTCCTTTGACTATTAGAAGAGTAACACAGCCACAAAATCAAAACATAAATGTATATTTGTTCTGGGGCTGGAGCAATAGCAGAGCAGGTAAGGCGTTTGCCTTGCACGTGGCTGACTCTGGTTCTATTCCCAGCATCCCATATGGTTCCCTGAGCACAGCTCACGAGTAATTGAGTAATTGAGTGCATGATCCAGGAGCAAACCCTATGCATCGCTGGGTGTGACTCAAAAAAGAAAAAAAAAGACTAAATGTATATTTGTTCTACATTCATTAAACACAAACTATTTTTACCCTCTTTTTGATAGGGTTGGAAAGGATCAACTGATTGGATTAATGGTGGAAGATTTTATCCTCTATGTCAATTATTTTTCTGTAGCAAAGATCTGGAGCAATCATTCTCATTCTTCAGTATTCCTGTAGCTAAAACAGAATATGAGCCATTCAGTTTTTGTAAATGGGCATGATGTTTACTGTGGGCTTACAGTAAATAGCTTTATCTATGTTAAAGAAAGTTCCTTCGACTCCATTTTATTGAGTTTTTATTATGAATGGGTGTCAGATCTTGTCCAATATTTATTCCTACATCTACTGATATTATCATATAAGTTTTATTTACTTGAACTGGTAAGGTGTATTATATATATTACATCATTAATATAATAATATATTATATCATATATCAAATTTGTGAAAATTGTTATATCTCACAATGGTGTTATTAAAGTATCTTTCTGAGGATTTATTGAGCTGTTTGTTTATAGCTGAGCCTTCAATGTTCTTATTTTCACTTATTGATTTACTGAGTTTCTATGCTTCTTTCCCATCTAATTTTTTGTACTCCTACTGGGGTTGCCAGCACTGTGGAAGCTGGAGGTGTTGCACAGCTACTCATGAGGCCCTGTGCTCTGGGAGCTCAAGGATCTGTAGTTCTGGGATGATTCTCAGCTCACCCCTCTCCGGAGGAGGCTCTAGACATTTCAGCTCAAACAACTATTTATTGCTTGACTTGGCATCTCTTCTGGGATTCATCATGAAGAAGTTGTGAAGCTGGGCCATTTACATGCCAGAAGTTGTGGGATATGGATGTGGCTGTTGGTTGAGGCTTTGAGCAGAAAATTTAACTTTTTATTTCTTTGGTCTTTGAGAAATGCCCTGAGATACTCAGAGCTTATTACTGGCTTTACACGTAGGGATTTCTCCTGGTGGTGCTCAGAGGACCATATGGGGTTATGGGAATCAAACTCAGGCCAGCCATGGGAAAGGCAAGCACCCTATTAACTTCAGCCTGAGCCTCACTTCACAAAGGCAACTCAAAAGGAGAAAGTTAGATGACACTTGGAAATGAACACTCTGGGACAAGAATTGGGGGGGGAGGAGGAGGAGGAGGAGGAGGAGGAGATGATGATGATGATGATGATGATGATGATGATGATGATGATTGTCTGGCTTAAGACTGGGGATGCTGGGGTGGAAGGAGGGAAATTGGGGACTTTGCCCTGGGAAATGAACACTGGTGAAGGGACAGTTTTGAAACATTGTATGAGTGAAACTCAGTCTTGGACAGATTTGTAACTGTTTATCTCATAGTGATTTATTAAAAATAAAATGCATTTTTAAAAACTGGAGTCAGATGAAGCTGGAATATGCAACAAAATGTCTTATAGGAAAGGAACTGTGAGTTAAATGTTTTCTCTTTTCTCTCATTTTTATCAGGGTGCCATTATTTCCGGATACTATGAATGAGAGATTCAGGCATACACTATTCCAATACCATACCCAGAACCAGAGCATTTGCTTTCCTCCATCAATGTCCAAGGACCCCAAAATGTTTTTTAATGGAAAATAAGACACTTCTTTCTTTTTCAGAGGTATACTTAATATTTATATACTAGAAGAAACGCTGATTTATGGTAAGGGTTAGAGGAGAGGAATTACAGTATTTTATTTTATTTTTTATTTTTTTCTTTTTGGGTCACACCTGGCGATGCACAAGGGTTACTCCTGGCTTTGCACTCAGGAATTACTCCTGGCGGTGCTCGGAGGACCATATGGGATGCTGGGAATCAAACCTGGGTCAGCTGCGTGCAAGGCAAATGCCCTACCTGCTGTGCTATTGCTCCAGCCCCTACGGTATTTAATTTTTTCCATAAAGACTAAAGTAATTAAAACCGGCAAGGTATGAGGGCTAGCACTTCTATGACCTTTTGTATATAGGTCAAATAATTTATTTTTGTTCTTTTCTTCATTGCATCACAAAAATCACTGCAGGAATAGATGCAGAAAAAGAAAATTAAGATGCTCTTAGACATAGTGGTCAACAATGGATAGCCTATCTTTTTCAGACTGAAGTTACTGTTTAAATTGTAACTTTGGAAGATTTGTCTACCATCCTTTAGGAAGTGGAGAATCATGTTTATCACAAATTTTGTAACAAAGCTGAATCTTGACAACACAACAGCAATCTAAAAAGATAGTCTTTGAATGCTCATACCTTAATCTAAATTTACTTCTTCCCATTAACTAGTTCCTATTATCTCCTTAATTTGTCTATCAATACAGAAAAAAATTTTCACTGTCCAGCATTCTGCAGTAGAACTACACACATACAAATCCTTGAGTGGCTTGGGGAAAGTAAAAATCAGAATGTGATAGGTTTTTATCTGCGACTCTGTCTGCTTCGTAAGGAAGTAAGGTGTCTGGATGGCAAAGATCACCAGAGGATTTCTCTTTGGAGAAGTGAATCCATATTTAGGGTAGGTCAAAGATACTGCCCCATTTCTCTCAGGTCTTCATATCTGGGATAAAAGAGAGATGGCATGTACCAAGATGTCACAGTTTTGAACAATTAAAACCTCAAATGTCAAGATAATACCAGTATATTCTATATCTGCCTGTTTCTCTCTGACTAACCACAACAGAACCTGAGAACTGACCCTCAGGACTGAGTTTACCAAGGGCGAGGTTGTGGGGTGTGAACAGGACCTGGAGCTGGGATAAGCATTCTGGGGGACAAGCTTTGCTAGAATGTCGTACGTGTAAAGCCAGGTCATTAGTACTATTATACAACCTTGTCACTCAAGTAAAAAATATTATAAACATACCAATGAAATTCAACTTCTTCAAGTATTTTAAGTTTTTTCATTTGATTTGCTTGTAACAAGCACATTCAAAAATAAATTGTATCCTCCAGGCAAAACCCACTCATTATATTCAAATAGACAAATGATTTCTTCCAATAACAAAATCAATTACCATATCAAACAATTTAATTATAATTTTCAGGTTACCCAGTGTTCTCTGGTAACTATTCCATGGAGAACATTTGAGCACTCAAATACTCTCCAATACTGTTCCACATAATTCTTTGATATTTAATTGCATCAGTTTTTTATCATAACGAAACTAACCCTTTCACAAAACTCCCTATGTCCAGACATGGTTCTAAACACTCTCTGTTCACCTACTTCAGTTAATTTTATAAACAGTCTATAGTTTCATATACAAATGCCCCCATTTACAGGTAAGAAAATGTAGATACTGAGTTTACTAAACTTTCCATAGTTATCTCTCTAAAAATAGCATACATCATCTACTCATACAGAAAACTACCTCTTTCACATTATAAGAGTATATCTTTATTTTAAAGTTTTTGAGAAAGGTACAATTTTTGTTTTGCTATTTCTTGCATATATTTTCTTTTTATGAATTATAACCAAGAATAGATAGGAGCATATTTTCATTTATTGTAGTTATGTGTCAGATCAGGAAGATGTCTTGACCATAATACACATTCAATAAATATGTGTTGATTCCTTCTCATAAAACATATGGATATCTTGCTAGCACTGTTTTTTTCAATTTGGGTTACTTTTATTTTTCTCCCCTGATACATACTTTCAAGACTATATTAAATGATAGTGGAAAAGATGACATCCTTGCTTTGTGCCTGATCTCAGAGGAAAGCCTTTCCGTTTTATATCATAGAGTATGAAGCTGATTGTTTAAAGTGTCTATTACAGCCTTGAAATGTGTTTTTTCTGCCCCTAATTTGTGGAGAATTTTTATGATTAAAGGATGTTGAATCTGGTAAAAATCTTTCTCTGCACTTATTAATAAGATTATTTTTGTCTTTCCTTTTATTGGTATAGTGTATGACATTAATTAGTTCATGTATATTGAAACATACTTGCATCTCTGGAATAAATCTCAACTGATCCTAATGTACAGTCCTTTTTATGTATAGTAGGTATTAGTTCATGAAGATTTCGTTAAGAATCTTTTCATTAACATGCATCAGGGCATCAGGTCTATCATTTTCCTTTTTTTTTTTTTTAGAGATATTTCTCTCTGCTTTGTGGATTAGGACAATTGATACTGCCCGGTAGTATCCAGTGGTCTGGGTACACAGAACCAATTCTGATGCAGTCTATGACTGATGATCAATAGACGTGAACTACAGACTGATGGCGCTGTAGACAATTTAACTCAGGATCAATAGTGATTTTATATGGACAAATTGAATGCAGTACATGCAGGATGAGGACCAGGGTAAGTGGGAGATGAAAGGCTAGATCAATGATTACATGGAGAAGACTGGTATAAGAGGAAACACAATTATTTATCTAGATTCCATCACTATTGCCAATCAGTTATTTGTCTGATTCCATTATTACCAATCAGCTATTTGTCTTGATTCCATAGGTGTCAACATCCATGTTCCAAACTTGGCCACTGGTGATTACCAACCATTAATCTATCCGGGAAATGTCACTCTGGCTCCACTCTGTCCCCTGTCTGGGTCCTGGGAGCATTTCCACAGTTCAACTGGTTCATATGGTTTCACAGCTTTACCAGCAGAAGCTCCAACAGATAAGACTGACTTCCAGATACCTCTTTGGAAGGATTTCTATTCCTCATCAGTTTGGAAGAGTTTCAGGATGGGCAGTAAGTCTTCTATGAAAGTTTGATAGAACTCACTAATTAACCAAACTGGACTACAGCTTTTGTTCCTGGGGAGATTTTCAGTTGTTGTCACAATTTTCTTACTCATGAATTTAATGTATTCATACACTTCATAGTTTTGATTTGCGCAAATGAACACCTGATTACAGGGAGTTAAGAGCACCTCTGTCTGAACGCAGAGAAAATTTGGGAACATATTCCTGGTCATCTGAGACTACAAGTTGCACTAACTCAAGGAAATTGTTGTGACTTCAGTAAATCACAGCAAGCATGTCCTAACACTTATTCTTTCTTATTGTTAGTCTCTTTTTTCTTCCCTCACCTCCTCTCCCCTAGTCCTTTTCTTTCGTCTTCTTAACTTATCACTGGGAGTTTAAGATTTGAGGTAGTGAAATGGGAGTGAATGATTGGCACCAACTCTAACTGGACTACATAGGTTACTGACCTCCATAGAATTTCAGATTACTCTAACTTGTTCCAATGAATACATAGTGTATGGATGTTTTAAATTCAAAGCATTTGCAAAAGGAGATATCACAAAAGTTCATTTTGCAGTCCCATCCTGCATGATTTCAGACAAAAAAATCTATAGTTTTTAGACTCAAGGCTGATTTTTTCTCATTCTAAATGTGTCTTATAATTGAAATGCTTTCCATTCATTTTCCTTCTTATGGAATATATATTTTGCTCTTAAGCTACATTAGTAATTATGTTGCAATTCAAACATATTTCTCAAACTTTTCTCTTAGGACATGAAACCACTTCCATAACTCTTGAATTAAAAAAAATAGGTTAGAATTCCAAATCTATTAAATTACCCAATCTAAGAGCAGACTTTATATCAGGATCACTATATTTTCCTCTATATTTGGGAAATTTTCTGGTCTTGTCTTGAATAACAACTAAGCTAAGTAGCATGTGTTTGTGAATTTGGATGGTTGTCCACAGTGAACAAATAGCAGAAATAGTGCCTTAAGACATCGCACTTCCCTCTGTTCCTCCCCAAAATAAGGGAAAATAATTGAATAAAATAACTGCTTTGCCTTGGAATTACTTCGTGGTTCTTGCTTTTGGCACAATTTATATTTCAGTGTGTAAATTATATTTTTTTCACATCTCTAAGGCTTTTGGAAGCACTCTCATGAATAAAATTTGCCTGTTTTTCTAGGTATTCTGATGTTTAGGATGACTCAGAGGTAAAGGAATGGTCAGGAATTCAAACACAGCTATTTGACCATGCGATCATGTTCGCTGGTTGACACTACTTACACAAATTTTTCCTCAGCTCAAGAAATCTACTTTCCCCTCATATTACTGGTTTTCTAAAAGAAGAATACACAAAAACAAAAATTGATCATTCTTTTATTCATGAATTGTGTCTTGTTGGTTAGTTTTGACTTTATGGACCACATACAATTGTACTCAGGAATTACTCCTGGCGGTGCTCAGGGGACCATATGGGATGCTGGGAATAGAACCCGGGTTGGCCGCATGCAAGGCAAACGCCCTACCCTCTGTGCTATTGCTCCAGCCCCTATTCTGGCTATTTTAAAGTGAGTTTATGGGTGAACTAGATCAATTTGAATTACTCCTTAATTCCCTTTGGCTAGAACAGTTGCTTAACTTTCTACCTGCATACTACTCTCAATACCAACTAAATAATATATAGAGGTTTCTTGCGGGGGGGGGGGGGGGGTGGTGTTATATTTTTTCCTTGGATTTTCGGTTTTGTTTTGTTTTTGTGCTTTGGGGAGTCACACTCAGGCGGCTCAGGGATAACTCCTTGTTCTTGGGGACACTTGCCATGCAGGAAATAGAAATCGAATCTACTGCAAGCACAGCAAGTATCATACCTGCTGTATTCTCTCTCTGCCTCCCCGTGCTTTTTTTTTTTGAGTGATTTTAAGATCTTTAAAGATTTCATATGTTGAACGTTTTGATCAGGACTAGCCATCCTATCACATCTTGAGGAAAGAGAGGACAAACCTAGTTGTACTCATCTTAGCCTCTAAACGAAGAAATGTATACCTTCGACACTGGTTTCCTTCTCAGTGAGTCTCACATAGATGAAAGAAAAACATCGGAAGTGGGTGTATAAGGTGAGGATTCAGTGAACCTAATCACACCTGAAAGACTATGTGATACGCCAGGAGTGAGCAGACGCAGCACTGGGAGAAGAAACATGTCTAACCTTGGAAGTCTAGAGCACGGTGCAACTGACGTTCTGATTCCTGCCTGCCTCTCAACCTTCTGGCTAGCTTGATTGTTCTCTCCCAGAGCACAGCAGCTATGATTTTCTATAATGCAGATTATCATCATACTGCTATGATCTATGCTGGCATGTAATGAAAGAGGAAAGGTATAAGTATTGTTGCTTCTATTGTTTTTTATTTCACTTATATAATATATTTGCATGTATTCATGTGTACTGTTCGTAATATAAAATGCATTTTTCCTGAGATCCTGTTTGGAAATGAAACTAAAGTTCAAACCTTCTCTCCTTTCGGGAACCTTTGTTGCCACTTTATAAAAAGTGCAGATAAAAGTTTTGACACACATTTTGAGGCAAGCATTTGCATTATGAGTTTTTCCTCCAAATACAGAGACAATAGTGAATAATGACAACCCCTTGGCCTTTGATTACAAATCAGATTGGGGTCGGAGAGATAGTACAATGTGCAGGGTGTTGCCTTGCATGCAGCCATCCTGGGTTTGATCCCCGGCATTCCGCATGGTCTCCCGAGACCACCAGAAGTGATAGAAGTGATTCTTGAATGTAGAGCCAGTAGTAAATCCCTAGCATTGCCAGTTGTGACCGCAAATCAAACCAAACAAAAAAAAATCACAAACAAAAAGATACCCCTGAGATTACCTAGCAGAAGGAGAGAAAGAAGGAGAGAAAGAAGAAAGAAAAATGTTGACTTAAAAAGTGACAAAAGTTCAGGAGATTGGTGAGGGATTGGGTGCTATAATACTGTATGACTGAAACCCAACCATGAGCACCTTTGTAACTGTGTTTCTCATGGTTATTCAATTAAAAATAAATTAAATAAAATAAAAAATTAAACAAAAGTGCTTGAGAGTCTGTGGGCACTTTGGTAGTGTTAGGATGCAACTTTGTTCATTAAAACCATAAAAACTCATAGTATTGTAAATTTTTGGTAGCCATTTATCAAAACACAATATTTTCTTAAAAGAACAGAGATCGTCTGAACTATTAATCACTACAATATTCTAACAATCTTCCAATGTAAATCTATGAAATATATGTCACTACAATATCTATACTTTAAAGATTCCAACAGAATGTGTTGAATGTGTTTGTGGTTATGTGCCTACGTGTGGCTCAGAAGATTTGTTAATTTAAGAAATTAATATTACTTGTGTTCTAATTATGCATGAATGACCCAGAAATAGAGTCGCCTTTAAAATTATTTAATCTAGTAACTCTTACTCTATACATTAGAATCATTTGAAAGATTTTAATAATTATTTGTTTTTATATTGTTTTATGGGCTGGAGCGATAGCACAGCGGGTAGGGCGTTTGCCTTGCACGCAGCCAACATGGTGGACCTGAGTTCGATTCCTCCGCCCCTCTCGGAGAGCCCGGCAAGCTACCGAGAGTATATGGCCCACATGGCAAAGCCTGGCAAGCTACCCATGACGTATTCAATATGCCAACACTGTAACAACAAAGTCTCATGATGGAGACGTTATGTCCCTGCTCGAGCAAATCGATGAACAACGGGAGGATAGTGATTCTATATTGTTTTATAACTACCATAAAATAAGATAGATCTTTACTTTTGTCTTATTTCACAATTGCATTAATGTATGTGTAAGTTTAGATTACACTCAAAAACAGCATAAAAGATATTTACCTCATAATAAAACTCTCTCCTAGAAAATCACAATTTATTTGTGATGGAAGATGGAAAATAGAAAATGAAAAATGAAAAAAAACTCCTCTGCAAAAGCCAGAATTAGGAATAAACTCTCCAGGCTATGAGTCACTCCAGGAGCTGAGTGGGTCAGATCCAAGTGGCAATAAATTACTCCCAAGGACCGAATAGATCTTTAAAGTCTGTGGGAAATTACTCCCAGAGAAAAGATGGGGCCAGATAACATTGTCAAAAATAGGATCTGGGAAAAAAATAGGATCTGGGAAAAACAATAGGATCTGAGGGTCTATCAATAACAGGATCTGGGCAACTGAAAATAATTTTGGAAAAATATCTAGAACTATGGGAAATTGCCGTAGCAGGGTGTACCTATCATCTACTGTATTGATCACTATTTGTCTTTGAAATACATTGTATATAAACTCTGAATGAGGCTTGGGACTTGATAGTCGAATCCACAAGCGTAAATAAAACTCTGCTTTTCTCCTTTATCTCTTAGTTGTATTTTTGGTCAGCCTTCTGTAACACGTTGAAAGACTTAAACATACCTCTGCTCTGGCTCTATCTGCAGAGTTTCTAATTTAATCACACAGGGATAGAGCTGGAAGCTTCTTAAAAACACTTCTTTGGTGACTTTAACATGCTTGCAGGGCTGAGGTACCTGGCTCAGGATCCATGGTACAGCGACTACTATAACATGCAGTTCTACTCTCTTCAGCTCAGATCAGGACTAAGTATTTTGATGGAGAATTTCATATCTTTTGTTTTGTTTTTCTTTTCTGGAACACACACAGTGATGCTCAGGTCTTACTCCTGACTCTGCACTCAGAGATTACTGCTGGTGGGTTCAGGGACCATATAGAATGTTGGGAACTGAACCCAGATTGGTCCCATGCAAGGCAAGATCCTTACCCACTGTACCATTTTTACAAGTCTTAATATCTAATATTTAAAGATAGAAAATTTTCTTTTCTTTTACTGAGAAGTGGGTGCTGATCCAAATATGTGGATGAAGTGGAAAAAGAATTTCAAAAGTATCTTTTCCTCTCACAGGAAGAATTCCAAGGACTTGGAAATCCCACCATTCACTGCAGAGGGATATAGGTTTCTTAGAAGAAGTCTGTCAACACAGAATTGGAACTGACATTTATCTTGATTCTATTCTTGTTTTACTACAGGATATGGCCTGAGCAAGCATTTCATGTCTCTTATCTGTCTAGAAAATGAATAGGGATCTGTCCTCCTTGAAACTTCATAGAAGTATAACACCTATTTCTGCTTGCACACAAATATCTGCTTTGCAAATTTGTTCTGAGATCTGCTTCACTATAATTTACCATCTGCCAGAGAGATGTTAAGGAGAAAATATTATTCTCTTCATTGTCTAACCACTAAAGGAGAAGTTCTTAATTTTTAATACACATTAGAAACACCTGGGGAATTTCTAAAATCTTGATGACCAGATTGCACCCCAAGTCTCAGAGCAATTAATTTAGTGTTTTTGGAAGTGACAGTGTCACTACTTTAAATCCTCAACCCTTAAGTGTGTAATTAATGTTGAGAAACATTCATTTTGAGGCTACTAATATCTACAAAAATGATCTAAATGATCTGTAATTTTATACAGATAGATTATCTTAAATGTATTCAGCTCATTAAACGGTAATTCATCTTCCCTCACCAATATGTCTAGGCCCAGCATCCCGCAGAGGAACTGGACAGATGTCCGGTTTCCTTCCAAGCAGCTGGACATCACCTTCACTGCCGGTCTGTCCACTATGAGTTAGCAACCCTCTTTAAAAGTGTATTAGTGGCATCATGTTGAGCAGTGACAGTGAGCAGGAAGGTATCTGTATAGCCACTGGAACCCAGACCAGTGCCTAGGCAAGAGGGGACCCTGGTGGTTTTAGAAGTGTTCTAGAAGTAGAACTCAGAACTATAAACCAGAATCTGCGCCAAAGCTGGTCTCTCCCCCAACAAGTATGACAGTGTTGGGGGTGTGAGGCCTCTAGGGCTGCGACCACCAGTTAATTTCCCCTTTCCTAGTGCATTGGACCCATATCTCAGTCTCGTACGAAGGCAGCCTGGCTACTCCAACCACGTTAGGCCAATAGTCCACTAGCCGATTCCGATCAAAATACACCCCCAAACTCACCAAAATAATGGTGAACACAAGAATCCGTACAAAACCATCTAAAAGAACACATCCCCCAAATCAGGGCTAGAGGCTGCACATAAGTCACACAGGAGCACCAAAGAGGAAGATAATGTCCTTAAAGGGGAAAGAGGAGACCACCATTAATCGAGCTTCTTGGATCTGCAGGCATCCAGATTCAAGAAACCTAAATGGTACCAGCTAAAAAAGACCCTAACAAAAAGACTTCCAGTCCTCCCTGGAAGTGAGAGGGGGACACGATAGTGAACTGGAGGAATCCAACTCCATACTACTACAGCATCAGGGGAAACAGCGCAGATCCCCACCATAAGGAGTGAATGAAGAAAAGAGGCCTGGAGAATCGACAGGGAATACCCACATACATAATCTCTCTGATAATGAATTCAGAGATGAAATGGTGAGGATGTTTAATGAGCTCAAAGAAACAGTGGAACAGACAGCCAATGAAATACAGGAGGATATAAAAGAAACAGTGGAACGAACAGCCAATAAAATACAGAAATAAGAAAGCTATAAACAGGAGTGCACTAATGAAAAATGGTAGATGCAATTAAAAACTCAGTGGGAACCTTCAACAGCCTTCAATCAGTGAGCTTGAAGATGAGCTGCAGAAAGCACATAGACAACAATATAAGATAGAGAAAAGACCTCAAAATAGCACGAGGGTGAATAAGAGATGTAAGGGATGAATTCAAGAGGAACAGCATAAGAATCATTGGAGTACCAGAAAAACAGTGAGGCAACCCCAATGAGATAGTATCAGCTAAAGACATCATTGCTGAGAAGTCCCCAGATCTGGAGAATGTAGACATCCATATCCAAGATACCTGAATGGTACCAGCTAAAAAAGACCCCAAGACTCCAAGACATATCATAACCAGAACAACAAACACCATAGAGACACAACACTGTAAGTACCAAGTCACAGAAGGAAATCAAACACAGTGGAGCATTCCTTAGATTTACAGCAGACTAATTAGATGAAACCATACAGGCCTAAAGACAGTGGTGGAATATAGTGAAAAAACTCAATGAAATTAATGCCTCAGCAAGAATGCTTTAACTCACTAAGACTCAAAGGCACTGAGACAGTAAGACTTTAACTTTAACTCACTAATACTCTACTTCATGGATAAACAACATCTCATTAACTTCACAGACTCAAAACTAACCCTAAAAGAAGGGACTGCTGTAAGACAAGACAAGCCCCACTTGCCTACTCCAGATGATGGAATCCCTGTGACCAAGAGCTTCCACAAGCAAGGCCCAGGTATGCAGGTTCAGGACTAAATCTCCAGGCCGCATGGCGGCAGAGGACCTGTCCCTCCCCAGGTCCCCGCCCACCCAAAAGACTGGCTGTCACATCCACAATTTGCCTCTGGGTGCCATCTTATTGCACCAACTGCCCTGGCCCAGAGACTCCCAACTGAATTCCAAAATGGATTAGTGCCATACACTTATGTGTATGGCATTTACAATCTAGAAATTTACATTTACAATCATGACCACGTGAGTTCTCATGATATTCAAAATAAGCAACGGAAAATAAAGTATCTAGCGTCTGTTCCTGGCAGGTAGGCTTGAATGGTGGTGGGAAAATTTGAGCAAAATATAATGCCCTAAATTAGAGAGTTTTGGGAAAATTGTCTGCCATAGAGGCAGGGTGAGGACTGGGATGGAGGCGGGGGATTACTGGGGACCTTGGTGGTGGAAAATGTGCACTGGTGGAGGGATAGGTGTTCCAGCATTGTATGGCTGAATCTCAAACATAAAAGCTTTGTAACTCTATCTCACAGTGATACAATAAAATAAAAAAGTCATGTAGAGTTCATGCACCCCCCCAAAAGACAAACCCCACTAATACAACAAAATTCTACAGAAAGATGGTACAAAACCCCATCTTTCTCAATGTCAGTGGTCTAAACAGTAACAGAAAATAAAATATCTCCCTGACACCAAAAGCAGACAAAGATTCCACAAAAAAGAAAATTTCAGACCGATATCCCTGATGAACACAGATGCAAAGATTTTCAACAAAATGCTAGCAAACAGAATCCAATGACTCATCAAAAAGATCAGACACCATGACCAAGTAAGATTCATTCCAGGGATGTAAGGATGGTTTAACATTCAAAAGTCAATCAATATAATACCCCATATCAACAAACAGAAATATAAAGACCATATGATCATATCAATAGATGCAGCAAAAGCTTTTGACAAGACCCAGCACCTATTCATGTTAAAAACTCTCAACAAAATGGGATTCAAAGGAACTTTCTTCAGTATAGTCAAAGCCATCTACCACAAACCCATAGCAAGCATTATTCTCAATGAGGAATAACTAAAAGGCTTCCCTCTATAACCAGGAACAAGACAAGGACACCCAGTCTCACCACTTCTATTCAATATAGTACTGGAAGTGCTCGCCATAGCAGTTAGGGAAGAAAAAGACGTTACAGGCATACAGATAGGAAAAAAAGAAGTCAAGTTCTCTCTGTTTGCAGATGACATGATATTATATAGAACCCTAAAGCTTCTAGCAAAAAGCTGCTGGAAACAAGAAATTTATATAGTAGAGTAGTGGCAGGTTATAAAACCAATACCCAAAAGTTTATGGTTTTCCTAATGAAAGAGAAAAAAGTGATATTAAAGAAACACTCCCATTCACAATTGTGCCACAGAAAATCAAGTACCTTGGAATCACCTTACCCAAGGAGGTAAAGGACCTGTACAAAGAAAACTACTGCCACTTCGAGAAATTAAAAAGGACGCGAGGAAATGGAAACACATCCCTTGCTCTCAGATTGGTATAATTATCATCATCAAAATACTCCCAAAGCACTATACAGGCAAGGATATCCATGACATTTTTTAAAAAAAATTGATCAAAGACTCCTGAAATTCATGGAACAACAAATCCCCACAAATAGCTAAAGCAATCCTTTGGAAAAATAATATGGGTGGCATCACCTTCCCCAATTTAAAACTCTACTACAAAGCGGTAGTAATTAAAACAGCATGAAATAGAGACAGTCTTGCAGACCAATGGACTAGAGTTGAATATCCTAGCACAGGCTCTAAAATATACAATCACCTAATCTTTGGTAAGAGGGCAATAAATATGAAGTGGAGCAAGGAAAGCCTCTTTAAAAAGTGGTGCTGGAAAAACTGAACAGCTACACATTAAAAAAAAAAGATCTCTGACCCCTTTCTAACACCATGCACAAAAGTTAGATCAAAATGGATTAAAGACCTCAATGTCAGACCTGAATCCATAATCCACATGGAAGAAAACATAGGCAAAACCCTCCATGACATTGAAGCTCAGGGATGGAGCAATAGCATAGCGGGTAGGGCATTTTCCTTGCATGTGGCTGACTGGGGTTCGATTCCCATATGGCCCTCCGAGCACTGCCAGGAAGATGGGCGGCATCACCTTCCCCAATTTCAAACTCTACTACAAAGTAGTAGTAATTAATACAGTAATTCCTGAGTACATGAGCCAGGAGTAACTCCTGTGCATTACCAGGTGTGACCCAAATAGCAAAAAAAAATAAAAGAAAAAAAGAAATTGAAGTTCAAGGCATCTTGAAAGATAAAACACTGCTGTCCAAGCAAGAGGAAACAAAGATTAACAAGTGGGACTATATTGAAACTTCTGCACCTTAAAAGAAACAGTGACCAAGATACAAAGACAGTCCATGGAATTGGAAAAACTATTTACCCAATACTCATCTGATAAGGGGTTAATATCACAGATATACAGGGCACCAGTAGAACTTTACAAGAAGATACAACCCCATCAAAAAATGGGGACAAAAAATTAACAGAAACTTCCTTAAAGAAGAAATTCAAATGGCTGCAAGGTACATGAAAAATGCTCTTCATCATAATCATCAGGGAAATACAAAACAATGAGATATCATCTCACACCACAGAGATAGGCACACATACAAATGGAAAAGAACAACCAGTGCTGGTGAGATGTGTGGAGAAAGGGACTCTCATTTATTGCTGGTGGGAATGCTGGCTGGTCCACTTTTTTGGAAAACAATATGGACCTTCCTCAGAAAAGTAGAAATTCAGCTTCCATTTGACCCAGCAATACCATTTCTGGGAATGTACCCTGGGGGTCCAAAGACACACAGCAGAAACAACATCTCTTATGTTCATTACAGCATTATTCACAATAGCCAGAAGCTGGAAACAACCTGAATGCCCAAGAACAGACGTATGGATAAAGAAACTATGATATATTTACACAATGGAATACTACACAGCTCTTAGGAAAAGTGAGGTCATGAAATTTGTCTTTAAATAGATAAGTCTTGGAAAGTATCACACCAGGTGAAATGAATCAGGAGAGAGACAGATAGAGAATGGCTGCATTTATTTGTGGGCTATTAAAAAGAAAACCGTATAATACTAATAATAATATCCAAAGTCAAGGAAAATGGGCCAGGAGGACTGATCAATGGTTGATCAATGGTGTGGGAAATGGACGGTAGTTTAGATAGAGGAGCATCCATTATGACAATACTAATTGGAAATAATGACTCTGGACAAGAACTAAGTGTTGAAAGCAGGTAAAGGGATATACACGATAACCTTTCTGCATCTGTGTTGCAAACAATGCCTAAAATGAGAGAAGGAGAAAGAGAGAGAGAGAAGAGAGGTGACTGAAATAGAGTCAGGCTGGGGTGGGGGGTGACTTGAAGGGGTGGGAGAGAAATTGAAGAAACTAGTGCTGGGAAATTACACTGGTTGAGGAATGGGTATTGGAGCATTGTATGACTGAAAAGCGATCAAACAATTTTGTAATGCTCTATCATCATTTTTATATCTCAATGAAAAAAAGAAAGAAAATTACAGGTCTTATCCCTGACGAACACAGATGCAAAGATCCTCAACAAAATATTAGCAAATAGAACCCAACGTCTCATCAAAATCCCACCATGACCAAGTGGAATTCATCCCGGGGATGTAAGGAGAGTTTAACATTTGCATATCAAACAACGTAATTTACCATATCAATAAAAGATAAAACCACATGATCATACCAATAGATGCAGAGAAAGCATTTGACAAGACCCAGCAGCCATTTATGATGGAAACTCTCAACAAAATGGGACTAGAAGGAACTTCCCTAAATATAGTCAAAGTCATCTACTACAAGCCTAGGGCAAGCATTATTCTCAATAGGAAATTCCAAAAGGCTTCCCTTGCCATAGCAGTAAGGGAAGAAAAAGACATTAAGAGCATCCAACAGGAGGGGCTGGAGCGATAGCACAGAGGGTACGGCATTTGCCTTGCACGCAGCAAACATGGCCGACACAGGTTCGATTCCCAGCACCCCATATGGTCCCCTGAGCACCGCCAGGAGCCCAGGAGCAATTCCTGAGTGCATGAGCCAGGAGTAACCCCTGAGCATCGCCGGGTGTGACCCAAAAAGCAAAAAAAAAAAAAAAAGCATCCAACAGGAAAGGAAGAAGTCAAGTTCTCACTGTTTGCAAATGACATGATATTATAGAGAGCCTTAAAACATCTAGCAAAAATCTCCTAGAAACAGTAGATTTGTTTAGTAGAGTGGCATGTTACAAAATCAATACACACCAGTCCATGGTTTTCATATATACAAATATAAATACAAATACAAATATATAAATAAAATACAATCCCATTCACAATCGTGCCTCAGAAAATCAAGAACCCTGAAATCAGCTTAACTAGGAAGGTAAAGGACTTGTACAAAGAAAACTCCAAAACCCTGCTTCATGAAATAAAAAAGACATAAGGAAATGGAGACACATCTCCTGCTCATAGATTGGGAGAATTAACATTGTCAAAATGGTATTACACTGATTCAATGTGGTCCCTATAAGGATACCCATGACATTTTTCAAAGAATCCATAAGGTACATGAAAGAAAAAGTAGTCAAAACCCTCCATGATATTGAAGCTAAAGGTATCTTAAAAGATGATTGCCACCCAATGTCTCTTCTGCAAACCACAGCACCCAAAAGGAGAGAACAAAAGGGAGTGGCCTGCCACAGAGGCAGGGTGGGATGGGGGATAGGGGGGTGGGAGGGATACTGGGATTGGTAGGGGTGGAGAATGGGCACTGGTGGTGGGATGGGTACTCGATCATTGTATAACTGAAACCCAAGCACAAAAACTTGTAAGTCTACAACTGTATCTCATAGTGTTTCACTAATTTAAAAAAAAAGATGCTTACAATAGCCAGAAACTGGAAGAAACCTGAATGTCCAAGAACAGATGACTGGTTAAAGAAACTTTGGTACATCTACACAATGGAGTACTATGTAGCTGTTAGAAAAGATGAAGTCATGAAATTTATATACAAGTGGTACAACATGGAAAGTATCATGCTAAGCGAAATGAGTCAGAAAGAGAGGGATAGACATAGAAAGATTGCATTCATCTGGGGAACATAAAGTAACAAAATAGGAAATTAATACCCAAGAATAGCTGAGATCAGCACCAGGGGGATTACTCCATAGCTTAGTGGCCAGTCGGGCATTCTAGAGGAAAGGGCAGCTCAGATAGAGAAGGGAACACCAAATGAGGGGTGTTTGGAGGATCCTCCCAGGAGGGGGATGCATGTTGAGGGTAGACTATGGACTGAACATGTTTGCCACTCAAATCCTCTTTTGCAGACTACAACACCCAAAAGGAGAGAGAGAACACAAGGGATTGCCCTGCCACAGAGGCAGGGTGGGATGGGAAGGATGGGGGTGGGAGGGATATTATCCATGGTGGTGGAAAATGGGCACTGGTGGAGGGATGGGTATTTGATCATTGTATAATAGAAACCCAAGCACAAAAAATTGTAAATCTACAACTATACCTCATGATGTTTCACTAATAATAATAATAAAAAAAGAAACTTTGGTGCATCTACACAATGGAATACTATGCAGCTGTTAAGAGAGATGAAGTAATGAAATTTGCTTATAAATGGATAGACATGGAGAGTATCATGCTGAATGAAATGAGCCAGAAAGAGAGGGACAGATAAAGAAGAACTGCACTCATTTGTAGAATATAAAACAACATAACATGAAGCTGTCACCTAAGGATAGTAGATACACGGAACAGGAAGATTGCTCCAGAGCTGGAAGCCTGCCTCATGAGTGGAAGGGAGAAGGCAGCTGGAATAGAGGAGGAATCACTAAGAATATGATGGCTTGAGGAATCAGTCGGGATGGGAAATGTGTGCTGAAAGTAGATAAAGGACCAAACATGATAACCTCTCAGTGTCCTTAATTGCAAACCATTACGCCCAAAAATAGAGAGAGAGTATGGGGAATATTATCTGCCATGGATGCAGGGGGAGGGTGGGAAAGGGGGGTTATACTGGGGACATTGGTGGTGGGGAATGTGCACTAGTTGGGGGATGGGTGTTTGATCATTGTGTGATTGTTACCCAAACATGAAAGCTTGTAACTATCTCACGGTGATTCAATAAAATTTAAAAAAAAAAAAAAGATGAAATGCCACTGACCAAGTAAGTGGAAGCAAAGATAAATGTAACTACATTAAACTAAGAAGCTTCTGCACCTCAAAAGAAACAGTGATCACCAAAACATCTCGCTCAAGGTTTACTTTGAACTTTTTCTGAAAGTTCTCTCTAATTTTGATTGCTGTAAATAATTGACAAAGCATGGCTAGTTCTTCAAGTCTTGAGCACTTATCTTACTGGTTTGTCTTTGTTTCTTTGCTATGTTTTCTCTTGAACATGTGCTTCCTTTCTCTCCCCTCTTTCTAAATAAGTTTAGAAACCTCTTTATAAATAAGTTTCAATAAAACCTTTCTTTAAAAAAAAAAAGTGGGGGTATGGTGCCACCAGCAGGTCAATCTGTACCTGTGAGGCGAGTGCATCAGCAGCCTGATGGCACTGTCAGACTTTCAGATACCCCTAAATTAGTGCTGTGCCTCTGGCCAGACCCCAAAAACTTGGGGCAATGTTTACCAAGAAAGTAAATGGCCAAAAGTTAGGTATGTGGGAGACACACCCACAAACCACCTCTGGCCCAGCTATATAACTGGAGGCATGGCCTCTCTGATTCCTGATCAAACTGCTTAATGGCCATGATCCCAGAGACTCAGAAAGGAATCTCGGAACCCAAAGGCTTTTGTCAGAAATGCGTCCTGTTCCTGCAGTAGGTTACTGGCGCTGGGTCACTCCAGGTGGGAATAGGTTTTGTACCTTGGCCTGTTGCCCATGGCGGCCCAGTGATCGCCATCCTTCAGAGGCCACTGGACAGTCAGGTTTGGGCCTGCAGTGACGAGACACATGGGGCCTCACCAGATGGGGGTGAAACTGGCCCTTTCCTCCCCATTCCAACAAAACCCTGAGTCGCCGCCTACAAACAGCGTCTCTGGCTTCTGATCAAGCTGCTTAATGGCCATGATCCCAGAGACTCAGAAACAAATCTCGAAACCCAGTGGCTTTTTGCAGAAATGCATCCAGACCGCATACAAGGTGGCTGCTGCCTCTGAGCTTATTGGAAAGCCAGGTATGGCTGGCGGTGACGGGGCAACTGCAGTCTCATGGGAAGTGGGGCAGTACTGGCTCGTCCTCCACGCCCTACCGAGGTCATGAGTTGGCCCCCACGAGCGGCTCTCTGGCACAGCCATGGCTCCAGAGGTAAAAGGACTTAGTCCAGAGCCCGGCAGCTTATGGCAGAAAAGTGAATGGACCATGCGCGTTAAACTATGGCGCCATATCTCCCCGGGAGGGAAAGGGTGTTGCTCCCTTCCGCCTCTCTCCACCCCCAGCAGCAAGGTGGCTGCTGCCTCAGAGCCTATTGGAAAGCCAGATATGAGCCGGCGGTGACGGGGCAACTGCAGTCTCATGGGAAGGGGGGCAGTACTGGCTCATCCTTCATGAACTACGGAGGTCCTGAGTTGCCTCCCACGAGCGGCTCTCCCACACAGCCATAATACCAGACGCACAGAAACCAATCTCGTAATTATCTGGCTCTTTGCAGAAATCTAAAATCATTATATGATTCTCATAACCAACTATAGAAAACAAAGTATTTCACAATGCCTTTTCAGCAATTCTGATTGTTGGTGGGGGGGGAGGGGATTCTGAACAGGTGAAGGGTGGTGAAAAATGAGTACTGGTGAAGGGAAAGGTGTTTGATCACTGTATGACTGAGACTTAAACCTGAAAGCTTTGTAACTTTTCCCACAGTTATTCAATAGATAAATATAAGAAGAAAAATAATTAAATTATGAAAAAAAAGTAAGGTGGAGTTCATGGCCAATTCAATCAGCTAATCAGTGGCTGAATAAATAGCTGTACTCCTACATTTAAAAAAAAAAAGAAACAGTGATCAAGATACAAAGATGGTCTTCAGGATGAAAATGTTTACTCACCCAAAACTGAAAAAAAAAAAATCCAACCCCCTCAAAAAATGGGGAGAAGTGAACAGAAACTTTCTCAAAAGAGATTCAAATGGCCAAAAAGCACACGAAAAAAGTGTTCATCACCTATCAGCATGTATATATTATATACATATATGTACATATATGTATAGTAATATAATATATATAGATATATTAGAAGACATATCCACGGCCAGGGAAAACAGGGTCTAGGATGACTGGTCAATGGTTGGAATCAACCACAAGTGTGTGTGAGGTGGAGGGTAGGTAAGATAGAGAAGGGGCCGGGGTGATAATAATAGCTAGACTATAACTGAGTGTTTATTAAAAGTAGGTATAGGGATATACCGGATAAGCTTTCTGTATCAGTACTGCGGACTCCGGGCCAGGCTGTTTTCACTCAGGGCGCCCCAGAGTGGGGTGGGTGAGAGCCCTCCCTGCCCCAAGGGACCCAGCCACAGCAGTCGACCTCCACTACCCAACCGCAACCACAGTCAAGGCCGCTTTCCGGACTGCACGACACATCATAAGACATTTCCTACCCATTTTCTATAATACCATAGCATATTTGATGGGGTTCGGACAGTAGGCAACATATCATAGAGAGAAAAAAATGTGTGTGTGTATATATATATGTGTGTGTGTGTGTGTGTGTGTATATATATATATATATATATATGAGAGCCCGGCAAGCTACTGAGAGTATCCCATGCTCTTGCACGGGCAGAGCCTGGCAAGCTCCCCATCACGTACTCGATATGCCAAAAACAGTAACGATAACAGATCTCATTCCCCTGACCCTGAAAGAGCCTCCAGTTGATGGGAAAAGATGAGTAAGAAGAGGCTGTTAAATCTCAGGGCTGGATGAATAGAGACGTTACTGGTGCCTGCTCGAGTAAATGATACAGTGATCTGTACTGCAAACCACAATGCCCAAAGGGGGTGGGGCGGGAGAGAGAGAGAGAGAGAGAGAGAGAGAGAGAGAGAGAGAGAGAGAGAGAGAGAGAGAGAGAGAAGGAGGGAGAAAGGGAAAGAGGAAGAGAGGGAGGGAGGGGAAGGGAGAGAGAGAGGGAGAGAGAGAGAGAGGGAGAAGGAGGGAGAAAGGGAAAGAGGAAGAGAGGGAGGGAGAGAGGGGAAGGGAGAGAGAGAGGGAGAGAGAAAGAGAGAAAGAGAGAGAGAGAGAGAGAGTGAGAGATGCCAAAGAGGTAGGCTAGTGGCAGGGGAAGTGATGGGAGAGAAACTGGGTACACTGGTGCTGGGAAATGTATACTGTATGATTGAAACATAATGAACAGCTTTGTAAAGATCTGTCTCACAGTGATTCAATAATAAAACTTAAAAAAAGAAAGTGTATTAGTTATCTGGTGTTTTTTTTTCCTCTAACCTAAAAGAATAAACATGTACTGTCTCATACTATGTCTGAATAAGAATCTGAGTGATTTAGGCTCAGGGTTTCTAAGGAGATTATAATCAAATTATAATTAGAAGACTTGACTTGGTCTAGATCTACTCCAAGCTCATTTTTGTGGCTGTTGGCAGAAGACCTCAGATTCTCTGATTATGGGTCTGAAACTTTGGTTTCTTGTTACATGTATGTTAGTTTCAGAATAAGGTTGTTTGAACATCCTCATGGCATCCGAACCACTTTCAAGAAAACATGAAAAGAACTGCTTCCATTACCTCATCGCTAAATCACAGACCATCACTTCTCTTTAATTTTATTTGTTGGAAGACACAGTGCAGCTCCTTTCCAGAGGGTGTGAAAGAGATCCACCTCCAGAAGAAAAACTCCCAAAGACGTTGTGAACAAATTTTATGATCACCACAGAAGATAACTAGTCAGGGTCAAAGGGATATCAAAGATACCTTATTTATTAGTTATGGAAAAAAATCCAATTCCACTAAAATATAAACACAAAAAAAATCAGATGCTTAAAGAATCTAATATAGTCATGACGAGATGAAGTCACAATTTGAGCATCATTAATACACTGGCGAGACATTTCATTAATTGGCCCTCGTTTTTAAGTCTTAAAAAAAAAAAGGCAACATAAAATACTGAAAGAAATCTTCTCATCTTGTTCGAACCCATGTTTTCAAATGAACCAGTTCTTTAAAAGTCTTGTCCTTGATGGGAAATGCTGTGTATGTGTTAACAGATAAACAGAAATGACATTTAATTTCAAGCTCCATTAGTAACATACAGAGAATGGTGAGAACAAGGTTAGCCAAGACAGCAAAGGACAAAAGTATTCATTTCCAACCGCTTAAAATAGTATACAAATGCACCAGCTACAATGATGTTGAAGGGCTGCCAGTTTAAAATAAAAGACATTGTAGAAAGAACTAGACAAATTTTGATGCCTGAAAAAATCTCAAAATGTTCTTTTCTGCTGAGAATGTTCGAGCATACCTTTGGTTCATATAGAAGGGAAGGTGTCTGTGGATCCAACATGCTTCATTTCTGTTATTGCAAATAAAGTTCCTGGAACATGTTCGTTCTTTCATGTTGGCTCTGATGGCTTTCATTGTACAAAGGCACTGATAATGCTCATTTCAAAAGGGAAACCGCGGTCCACTATGATTGAAAGGTTTAGAACCTGGACACAGAAGTTTGTAAATCTATGGTGTAGACTAAAGAATCAGAGTTTTTAGTATTCTTAATTTCAGTATAATCATCCCTAAATTTTTAGACAGATTCACTAGGCCTTAAAAACAAATTCAAAAGAAAATATGGTAAACAAGGGACTGGTAAAAGAAATGGTATATATATATATATATATATATATATATATATATATCTGTCACTGTCCACCCGTTGTTCATCGATTTGCTCAAGCGGGCCCAGTAATGTCTCCATTGGAGACTTTGTTGTTACTGTGTTTGGCATATCGAGTACGTCACGGGTAGCTTGCCAGGCTCTGCCGTGCGGGCAAAATACTCTCGGTAGCTTGCTGGGCTCTCCAAGAGGGGCGGAGGAATCGAACTCGGTTTGGCCATGTTGGCTGCGTGCAAGGCAAATGCCCTACTGCTGTGCTATCGCTCCAGCCTATATATATATATATATATATATATATATATATATATATATATATATATTTAATACTGTATTTAGGGCACCAGAACAAAATGGAGAATGTGTTTTCTCTCAATATAAAAGAGTTTTAACTCATTAACAAAGCACTATTATTTAAGTATGATAGAAAAGAACCTCAAACTAGCGGTAGAAAAAGAAATTAAAACAAATTAAGCTAGAACTTGGAAATCCGAATGCCATTCTCTTTGACTTTCTCTTCCACCTTGCTTCTCCCTCTCTCATGAGCTACCCTTTTTTATGTCCATATAAAATTCATTATATTTTGCTGCATTTGTTTTTGTCTCCACATCACAATGTCAGATTTACCAGAACATTTCTTTTTTTTTTTTTTTTTTTTTTTTTTTTTTTTTTTTTTATATTTATTGAATCACTGTGGGAAAGGTTACAAAGCTTTCAGGTTTATGTCTCAGTCATGCAAATATCAAACACATTTCCCTTTACCAATACTTATTTTTTCCCATGAAGAACCCCAATAAAACCCCACCCCCCACCCCTCCCCGTCCCTGTGAGGCAGATGAATTCTAGTTAACACTCTATCCGCTTTGATTAGATTGTTTCAATAAAAGATTCACCACTATTATTTAGAGTTTACCCCCCCCCCCCCCCAAATCAGACATGCTGAAAAAGCATTGTGAAGTGATTTGCTTTCTCCAGCTGGGTTCAAGAATTAAATGTTGGTTTTGGATTTCTGCTATTTTACTTATTGACCCTGGAAGTATTTCTACTGAAAGTCAGATAGTTAAGAAATTGGTTTCTGTGTTCTGGAGTCGTGGCCGTGCTGGAGAGCCGCTCGTGGGGGGCAACTGGTGGCCTCGGTAGGGCGTGAAGGACGGACCGGAACGCCCCCCTTCCCATGAGGTTTTAGTCGCCCCCACACTCCCGGCTCATACCTGCTGTCCACAAGGCTCCCATGTGGCCGCCATCTTTCTTTCCAGAGAGGAGAGGGCGAATGGGGCAACACCCTTTCCCCTCCGGCAGACTTGATGGGCTGGATCAATGCATAGTCCATTCACTTTTCTGCTCCAAGCTGCTGGGTTCTGCATTAAGTCCTTGTGCTTCTGGGGCCATGGCCGTGCTGGAGAGCCGCTCGTGGGGGGCAACTGGTGACCTCGGTAGGGCGTGAAGGACGGACCGGAACGCCCCCCGACCCATGAGGTTTTAGTCGCCCCCACTCCCCCGGCTCATACCTGCTGTCCACAAGGCTCCCATGTGGCCGCCATCTTTCTTTCCAGAGAGGAGAGGGCGAATGGGGCAACACCCTTTCCCCTCCGGCAGACTTGATGGCCTGGATCAATGCATAGTCCGTTCACTTTTCTGCTCCAAGCTGCTGGGTTCTGCATTAAGTCCTTGTGCTTCTGGGGCCGTGGCTGTGCTGGAGAGCCGCTCGTGGGGGGTGACTGGTGACCTCGGTAGGGCGTGAAGGACGGACCGGAACGCCCCCCTTCCCATGAGGTCTTTGTCGCCCCCACACCCCCGGCTCATACCTGCTGTCCACAAGGCTCCCATGTGGCCGCCATCTTTCTTTCCAGAGGGAGGAGGGCGGAAGGGAGCAACACCCTTTCCCCTCTGGGCAGAAATGATTGCCTGGATTAACGCATAGTCCTTTCACTTTTCTGCTCCAAGCTGCTGGGTTCTGCATTAAGCCCTTGTGCTTCTGGGGCTGTGGCCGTGCTGGAGAGCCGCTCGTGGGGGGCAACTGGTGACCTCGGTAGGGCGTGAAGGACGGACCGGAACGCCCCCCTTCCCATGAGGTTTTAGTCGCCCCCACACCCCCGGCTCATACCTGCTGTCCACACGGCTCCCATGCGGCCGCCATCCTTCTTTCCAGAGAAGAGAGGGCGAATGGGGCAACACCCTTTCCCCTCCGGCAGACTTGATGGCCTGGATTAACGCATAGTCCTTTCACTTTTCTGCTCTAAGCTGCTGGGTTCTGCATTAAGTCCTTGTGTTTCTGGGGCTGTGGCCGTGCTCCAAACTTAACTCTGACTTTCAGGGAGAAAGATTGGGTGGTTTACTTCTCATTGATCACTTTGTATATAGAGAGATGTCGCGCGGCCGCTTACGCGGCCGCGCGGTTTTGAGAAAAAGTCCTCGTTCCCGCATACTCGAGCTGTGTTTGTAGAGGCTTCTGGTCACCGGGGTTCCATCTGGGGAAGGCGAGATGCGGCGCCTACTCCATCTGGAACTTGCGGGTGAACTTGGCTCTTTTTGGAACCTGTTTTTTCTTTTTTTTTTTTTCCTCCGGGATCCCGCACGCTCCATGTGTTCTTTCTCTTATGCTTACGGCTTCAAAGATGGCGCTGGGGGGCGGGCTGTGGGCATGACTTCCGGAATCAGAGGTTACCTGGGAGGTGTAGTTCGGCAGATTTGAGAAAAAGTCCTCGTTCCCGCATACTCGAGCTGTGTTTGTAGAGGCTTCTGGTCACCGGGGTTCCATCTGGGGAAGGCGAGATGCGGCGCCTACTCCATCTGGAACTTGCGGGTGAACTTGGCTCTTTTTGGAACCTGTTTTTTCTTTTTTTTTTTTTCCTCCGGGATCCCGCACGCTCCATGTGTTCTTTCTCTTATCAGAACATTTCTTTTATCAGGAGTTAGTATAAAAAATTCCAGAGCATGCAGTTAAGCGTTAACTACTTTGGGAGATGATATTTTCGGATTAGTCTTTATGAACGGAAGATGGGGTAGAGTTGGCCCGCTCAGGTTTGGAACCATCCACATTGTTACAGGGATAGGTTCTTCCTAGATCCTAAATGAAACTGAGTGCAAAGAAAAGGAACTGCAGTGTGAGAAAGAGCACGTCCACCGCTCCGTCCTCTCCAATGGACCTTCCACAGCTGTGGAAAAGACCTAAGAAAATTCTACTGCTATAGAGCACCTATTCCTCAGCTTAGGTAGAGCTTCCATAAACCGATTACTGAGTCCGTATTTTCCTATTGTAAACTTCTCCAGGTTTTCTAATACCCATTCAATTGTTGCTTAGTTCTCCCTTGTGCTTTTGTTGATGCTTTAACAGATGGATAAATATATTACATTTCCCTCTGAACATATTTCTCCGGTCAGATAATTCTAGTTTCTTGTCCACTCTGCAAGACACAGAGCAGAGCATTCCCTCACTGTAACTGAGTAACTCTTAGATTTGATTTTTGGAATTTAATATATAGCCTTATTAAGACATTCAGAATGCCATACTGGTTTGGATCACTGAATGTAATCTAGAATAATTAATGGAAGACTTAGAATTAACAATTCTAAGCTCTTAGAAGAGCTGGATAGTTCAGCAGTTAGATGATTAACGATGGAGGAGTCCGACAGATTTAGAATTAATGGAATATGGATTCAGAATTAACAATGGAAGAGCTGGAGACAGCTCAGCAGATAAGGTGCTCGCCTTGCACATGCCCAACCTGGGTTCGATTCCTGGTGCCCTATATGGTACACTTGCGATCAGGATCAGGAGTGCTCCTGTTGCATACATGTGGTATTGTGATATGAAACACAGGCTGCTACAGTATGATGACATATACCTAGATGGGAAGGAGGGAGATGTGAGAGGTAGAAATGGCATTTTGAGGGATGGGTATCTGATCATTGTATAATCGAAACCCAAGCACAAAAAAATTGTAAATCTACAACTGTACCTCATGGTGTTTCACTAATAAAAAAAAAAAAAGAAATGGCATTTCAAGGAAAATCTAAAGTGAGTCAAGTAAAGAGGAACATGACTAGGAATGAACAATGTTTCTCGGGAGGTTGGAAAAAAATTTTATTATGATGCAAGTATGATGACTGGAAGAAACCAAATGTTTGTCATGTCAAGATTTTCATGTGGCAAGAGACTGAAATCTATTTCTATTTCAAATGGAAAAGTAAAACTGTTTAATTAACCAACCTATACATGAACTCTGTATGTAAATATAAATATAAAACCCTGCTCCCGGAACAGAACAGTTCAGAGTCTCCTGCCTCCATGCCTGGCGGTCCTCACAGGGTCCCTTGGAGGAGGGTGGGTTGAGCTTTCCTCCCCACCCCGAGCAGAGCCCCGGCAGCTGAAGACCTCCGGTTCCAGCCACAGCCATGCTTAAGACCACTCTCCACACGTTAGAACGAGCCTCACGCATGAAGGAACCGGCAGAGGAACCCAGGTGTGGGACCCGGGCATAGATCTCCAAGCCTGCTCGGATTGGGACTCGGGCCTCCTCCACCCAGATTCCCCATCTTCCAGTATGTCGGCATTACACCCACCAACTGCCCCCAGCGCCATGTTATCCCATCAGCGGCCAAGACCCAGAGACTATAAAACCCTGCTCCCCGAAGCGACATCTTATTATCTAGTGGAGAACCTGGCAGGCTACCAAAATTATCCTGCCCACATGGCAGAGTCTGGCAAACTCCCTGTGGTGTATTCAATATGCCAAAAACCAGTAACAAGAATGGGTCTCATTCTCCTAAATCCTGAAAGAGCCTCAAATGTGGCACTTTTTAAAATCTCAGGGCTAGGACGAAGGAGACATTACTGGGGCCTGCTCGAGGCAATTGATGAACAACAGGATGACAGAGATACAGTGACACATGAACTCGGGTAGCTTTAAGTATGAAAATCTAGGGAGTGGCAAGTCTCACAACTGTCCTCATCGTTGCCTCTGCTTTTGCTTGAGTCAGGTTTATCTCAATATTTGTTATGATTAAATAGAAACGTGTTGATTTTAATGCTGAAGGGGCAAAAGGGGGCTGGATCACGGACAATTATGAAGTTCATGCTAAGGACTTAAGTTTTTATGTGCAAAAGCAATTTATTAAATGAGCTGTTGTTAGTCTTCTCTGAGATGACACTGGCACAGATTTTTAAAGCTGGGAGGAGAGAGTAAGTGAAAATCTAGGGCACCGTTAGCAGTACCCGTCCACAGCCAGAAAGATTGTACAGGGGTAAGTGGCTTGCCTTGCATGCCGTTGAGTTCAGTTTGATCCCTGGCACCCTGTACGGACCTCCTGAGCACTACACCAGGAGTAATCCCTGAGTATTGCAGGGTGTGGTTCTTAAACAAACAACAGTACAGCTGTAAGGCAAGAAGAATGAGCTTTAGGGAAAATTGGTAAACTGACATTCAAAACCAAGAAAAAATGGGTCTGTGGTGGGAAAAGAGGCAAATTTAATTTCTGAAACTATAAATTTTTGGTAGTATAAGACACAGATTTCCTAATTTATTCCCTTAACTATATTTAACATATATTAAATGTAATTTATACAATATATAATTATATATTTTATATAATTCTTATGTATTACTGTATAATATAGGCTGGAGCAATAGCACAGCAGGTAAGGCGTTTGCCCTGTACACAGCTGACCTGGGTTCGATTCCTTCGCCCCCCCTCCCCCCTCGGAGAGCCCGGCAAGCTACTGAGAGTATCCCACCCACACGGCAGAGCCTGGCAAGCTCTCCATGGCGTGTTCAATATGCCAAAAACAGTAACAAGTCTCACAAAGTCTCACAATGAAGACGTTATGTTGCCTGCTCGAGCAAATCGATGAACAACGGGAGGACAGTACTACAGTGCTACTATATAATGTATAGTTAAGGAAATAAATTAGAAAATATGTGTCTAAGACAAAAGCAGAAAGAGCTAAAAGAGCTAAACACCTGGGGACAATAGCTAAGAACAGGGAACACTGAAGGGTCAGGGTCGACACTGAAAGAGGAGAGAGTCAGAAAGATGGAGAGTGGCCAGTTGGCAAGCAGAAAATCAGGAATATAAATCATACCAGAAGTAAAAGGGAGATAATGAAAGAACAGAAATTAACTTCACTTCTAAAATGCCGAGCAACATGCCATAGTGTAACAGGGATAAGCTAGAAAGAAAAGTGAAAAACAAAACAACTTAAAACAGCTACACAAGTGCAATGCCTCAGAAGAACACATTTCCTCTACTTTGAGGGAGTTAGTTCTTCAATCTTTAAAGGTGCACTATGGGCATCAAGCAGATACTTCCTGTAATCGGAAGGTATTTGGCAAATCTAATTTTCCTTTCTAATGATCACTGTGACTTAAAGATGGCTCAGATGATGCGTTCAGAAACGAGGTCTTTTTCAATCACTTTTACAAATAATTCTTTGTGCTGTGCTACAGTCTGTCTATTCAGAATTCGTGAACCTATTCTCCCCTCTGATTATGTCACTGCTAGCAAATCCCTTGATTTATTGGTTGCAGCAGAAACCATAGATTAATTGGCAAGATACAAGTGACATTGTATTTCTGTTCATCTCATTAATCAGATAAGATCAATTCTGGCTGATTAGTTCTCCTTCACACTGGTTAAATCCAGGCCCTGTAACTTGGTGCTATACAGATAGTGGAATCGTTTGTGACTGTTACTAGGGGACTGGAGTGATAGCACAGCAGGTAGGGCGTTTGCCTTGCATGCAGCTGGCTCAGGTTCGATTCCTGTCCCTCTCAGGGAGCCCGGCAAGCTACCGAGAGTATCCCGCCCGCACGACAGAGCCTGGCAATCTCCCCGTGGCACATTTGATAAACCAAAAACAGTAACAAGTCTCACAATGTTACTGGTGCCCGCTCAAGCAAAGTGATGAACAATGGGAGGACAGTGCTACGGTGCTACTTTGCTAGGGAGATTTACTTGCTTTTGTTGTGTACATTTGTGTGCACCTAGCACTTTCTAACTACCACTTTTGCAACTCTCCTCTTTCTTCCCTCAGAACAAGTTCAAACAAAAGGAATCTTCCTAAATTCTTTTCTTAGAGAAAGGGGAGAGGGGTGGGAGTGAGCACATTCACCAGCTCAAGTCGGAAAGAAGAGAAGAATCGAAACACGTTGAGAAAGGCATTTATACTTCATTAGTGTATACATTAGTAGAATAATTTTTTTAAGAAAAATAACTTAAGAAAATAATTAGATCGGCAACTGTAAGAAATCAAGTATTTTGAGAGATTTACTGCTGCTTTCTATAGCTTTATTGACTATTACCAACTTTCAATATGCTTCAAATAATTAAATACTGCAACTGGGACATTAAAAATACAAACTAATTTACCAAAATAATTGTATTCTTAATATTATGTACAGTATTATACATTTTACATTACATAAAGTTTTTATACATAAAGGTAAGATTTATGATCACTGAAAATTGAAAGTACACTTGAACAACATTCCTAAGCATGTGAATATAGTCACTCAACTGGGATCATCAAGACCATTTAAGAGCATGATTATTAAAAACTAAAGTTACATTCAATGGTAGAAACTGGTTTGTTTTTATTAATTTGGGAGTATTATTTCAAACCACAGGCATATAACTTTATTTTATATAAAGATCTTTATGCTTGAGAATGAAATGTCTCTAATGACAATTTTATTTTAAGGAATTTTCAAAATTAAAGTCACTCAAATTTCTTATACAAGGATTAACACAGAACCAATCCCTGGAAAAAGAAGAGTTATTAGAGCCTACCATATTATCATGTGTACCTCACTGTAGTTTTAACATTGCAAAATTTAATTTTTAATTGTACATATTGTACCATTTTACGGTACAATCTGATATGCCCTCATTCTTGGCATCAAAGTAATTATATTCCAGGCACACAGAGAAATGTATATATAGGTATTACTGCAGGGAACTTGATACTGAAACCAGGATGTCACTGGCTGACTTTGTGGACAAGGTGTGGGGGAATCTCTGAACGGGTCTACGATCCAGAAATCACTACCCATACACACTAGTCACTAAACAACCTACTAATGGGCAGCACCTTGTTTGAATACTGAAACACCTAAGCCCAGAATATTATTTGTTCTAAGTTTTAGTGCTTCCTAACTTATAATTTGTATTCCTTTCAAGAGCAATCTGATTTTATGTAAAACCCTACATATTTCTAATTGATTTTAAAAGTCTAAAGGAAAAAAAGCCACATATCTTCCCAGTCAAACGTCATGTCATTCTTTACATTGATGCTGTCATAGCTACTAAGACTGGTGAAAATTATTTCACAGTCTTGCACAAGCACCTCGCAAAGGCAGCAACTGTACACCAGTTATTCTTAAGTTTGCACAGCATTTGGCGGTATCCCCTGTTTTGAAACCCTGTACTGTTTCAAAGGCAAACAACAAAACACCTAGGAAATAAGAAGATAGAAAAGTAACAAGCTTAAAACATATACAAAATCTAATTCCTTTCCAACATTGCATAATCTATGTAATATGAGACTCAGAACCTGTTCTGTTATTTTCCTGTTTAGCTGAATATAAAAGGAGCTCTAACCTAGGTTATCAAAATATATTCATATAAATGTATGGTGCATTTCTAATACAAAAGTTTAAAAAAAGTCTAAATTCAAAATTTTTCTTATTAAATATCCTAGAGTTCAGTAGGCCAATTCATTTTTGAGCAGCTTGAAATAAGTCCATTGGCTGAACACTATGATACTGGGCATATCTACATTTCAGCTCTTCGGTGTGACTTCTCCGCGACAGCAGCCCCGTCCTCCTCCTCCTCTTCATCCTCCAGGTAGTTTGCCTCTCGGCCTTTGGGGTGCTTCTCGACTCGAACCTCTTGTTCTCCTCTTTCATTGTTTTTATTGTCATCGGCCTTAAAGGGGAAAAAGAAAAGAACTATGAGCTAGAATGCTGAGTTAGTGACAAAAATAATTTCTCTTTTTAAAAAAGTACCAAACTATAATAATAATAAGGCCCTCCCGTTGATCGTCGATTTGCTCGAGCGGGCCCAGTAACGTCTCCATTGGAGACTTTGTTGTTACTGTGTCTGGCATATCGAATACTCTCGGTAGCTTGCCAGGCTCTCCGAGAGGGGCAGAGGAATCGAATTCGGGTCGGCCATGTTGGCCGCTTGTAAGGCAAACGCCCTACCCGCTGTGCTACCAAACTATGGAAAAGAAAAAAAAGTTCCAATTAAATTACTTTGGGGAAAAAGGAAAACAAGCGAAGAAATATAGTCTTTAGGTACTACAATCTTTCCAAATCTTCACGATGTCACAAAAATCTCGCAATTCTTCATTGGCCTATACAAATCTTAGTATGCCCATTCAACTAGAGCAACAGTACAGCAGTAGGGCGTTTGCCTTGCGCGCGGCCAGCTCTGCCGAGCCGGGTTCAATTCCTCTACCCCTCTCGGATAGCCCGGCAAGCTACCAAGAGTATCTCGCCTGCACAGCACAGCCTGGGAAACTACCTGTGACGTATTGGATATGCCAAACACAGTAACAAGTATCACAATGGAGATATTACTGGACCAGCTCAAGCAAATCGATGAACAATGGAAGGACAGTGTTACAGTGCAAGAAGCCTGAAGGCACCAAAAGGCTGCTGATGCACTTGCCCTGCAGGTACTGGTTGACCTGTTGGTGGCACCTATATATATATATATATATATATATATATATATATATATATATATCCATGTATATATCTCCAACATATGTGCACAGTCACATACTTAGCAGAAACACGTATCTACACATACATTTTCATCATAAGTCTCTTCACCATTATGTTCCAATTCCCTTTTTTTCTCTTCAGTCAAATCTTCCTGACCCTAAAACAAACCAGAGATAACAGGTGACATTTTACTTAAATATATGCAAGAAAGGCTTCCAAAAAGTTAACACCAAGTAATAAAAACAAAATCAAAATAAATCTGAATAAAAGTTAAAAGTGAAAGATTTGTCTATCATGTATGAAAACAGTACATGAAAAATGTACTACAGGGCTTGCCATAGCCATACTGCCGGACCCCGGGCCAGGCTGTTTCATCCAGGGCACCCCGGAACAGGGCAGCTGAGGCCCCTCCCCGCCCCAAAGAACCCAGCCCTGGCAGCTGAAAACCTTCGAAACTCAACCACCCCCATGCTCACGGCCGCTCTCCCCCAGCTCAGGGCAAGCCTCACCCATTCGAGGCCGTGTGACACCTCATACCTCACACCACTAATATTCCAAGAGTAGCGCACCACATTTGATGGGATTTAAATCAGAAGGCAACCAATCTTAGAGGAAAATATATTTTTACAGATATAAGCACACAAGGCTCAACCTTTAACATATTATAGAAGGGCTTAATCACTTCTGGGTGAAATATAACAATCTTCACACACTTTCCTGTGAGGAAACTTTTTGGAGCATTTTCAGCAATTTATTCATAACTAACAATACAAAGAAAATTATTTCAGTTCTGTTTTGGGGCAGGGGTTGGGGTCAGGATGGAAACATCCAAAATATGGTGGTGAGAAGGTGTAATGGTGGTGCGACTGGTGTTCAAATATTAAATGCAATCAAATACTGTGAACTACTTTATAAAAATAAGATAATTATATTAAAAATGTATCACAAATTAATCTGATTCTGAATCTGAAATTTTTATGTTTACATTTCTGATTTCTTGAATAAGGGTCGAGTATATCTATACAGTTTAAAAACTTTTCCTTTTCAAAAAAAATAGAAAAACCAGAATTCTGAAGGCTCTAACAGAACGTAAGTAAAAGCCAGGGAGCATCTGTGTTACTGAGCAATTGACAGTGCAATTCTTTATAGCACTGAACGAATGAAAAAAATCGATGCAAAAATAACTTTTTATAAAGAAACAAAAAATATACTATCCAACAGACAATGTAGATGCAGAAACAATGTGCATACATATACGTATATATAAATATTTCTATAAGAATAAAATTTCTTTAGCTGAAATATTTATTATAATTTAATTTCTTCATGAAACAGCCCATTAAACTACCTCAAATCTCTACCTATTTTTGATATCCTTAACATTTCTGATTCAATTAATTTTCATTTAATATATACTATTACTTTTAATCTCATCGATCAAAATTTTTTTCAAAATGCCAATCAACATATATCTGTACACATGTTAAATAATCTCTAATGATCACATTCCACAAAAATCCAGAGTAAACTATGTGTTGATTTATTTTGAAGACTTCTGTCTATGCCTAAAATTATCAAGGTAAACTATCTTAAAATATGCTTTCAATTGCTTATAAATTTTATTTGCAATAATCATTCTAAAACATACAATCAAATATGCTTTAGGATGAGTCTTAAAATTTTGTCACTGAGACAAGTTCTCCCCTCGTGCCACCAGGGGCTCACTGTCCTTCCTGGCAGTGGGCTGCCTCTGTCGGGCCTCCTCTGCACCCAGCGCCCAGTGACTGAGTCGCACTCTTCCTGGCAGACAGGCATCTACTCTGTGCTGTCACTGTGGCCCTGCCAGCCCAGTCGTCAGCCTCCAAAAAACATCGTGATCCCTTGACTCCTAGAAGGGACTGATGATACGTAACATATCTGGGTGGAGGTGTGAGAGAGAAACAAGTGCCTCTCAAAATGACGCTACTGAAACTCCAATCCAAGGGAATACACACTGTGTCGTATGTGCACTATGCTCTTTGATGCAGAACACGGAGTAAATTTGTACCCTGTAACCTTCGAATCAAAGCACAGACTTGTGATATCTCCATCCTGTACAACACTGACATCCCAGTCGTAGCACACCGGATTGGATGGGACATAACCAATCTTGATGAACAAAAACATGACCACAGAAGACTTCATTCGCAACAATAGCTTAGTAAACCCTCACAAAAGTACTTAATATCCCCATAGTAAGACACAATTTTCACATATATTTTTTCTACAGAAATATTTTTTGATCACTTTGTTAGCCATTTAGTGGTAAAAAGCAACATGAAATAAATTATTGTGGGCCCATGATTGGGGCAGGCTTGAGAAGAAGGAGACAATGGTGGAGGGAAGGCAACGGTGGCGGTGAGAGTGGTGTTGGAATATGGAATGCTTGTAACACATCACCATAAACAACCTTGCAAACCATGCTGTTTAAATAAAGTGGGGGAGGAAAGAAAGACATCCTGGCTTTTGATTCATTTGTTCAATCAGGCTGAGATGGGTGCCCTGTCTCAGCAGCAGGGCCTAGCACGGCCCATTACTTCTCTCCTGTCTCTAGTCACAGGACATCAACAAAATTCCACGGAACATTGGGGATGAAAACAATGAAGCCCTTATTTGGTACTAAAGCCTAACTAAAACATCACTAAATTGCTAAAGTGTCCCTGTCAAATCCAATAAATAAAGACATGTCTCCGATAGCCTTAATGATGAAAAAGTATTAGTGAACACCAAGCATGCTTTAGCTGATGTTCGGATGGAACTGTCTTTAAACTGCTATATGGAGAAAAGAATATATGTATCCAGATTGGCAAGTTTTTTTCTGTAAAGGGACAGATTATAAATATTCAGGTTTTCTCAACCATAAGATCTCTGTAGCAACTACCCAAATTTATCCTTGCAGCTCAGAATAATCTTAATCAAAGTACAAACCAATAGAGTTGTGTTCCAAAAAGATTTTATTTACAAGTAGAGCTTGTCTTTTGCTAACTTGTAATACAGACAATGGAGTTAGGAAGAAATGAATTAAAATTTTTGCTTGGCAATTCTTCTGGTCACTTGATTATAAAAAAAAAATCTAAGCACATGCAAAAAAGGAATCTAATTCGATGAATTCTTTAGAGCTAAGGCTCAAAAGTGATCTCTTTGTTGCCACAGTTGCACCACCTATCACGTTTAGATACTTTTTTTTTTTACTAAATTCCTCTTCAAAAGACTAGATCTTACATAATTTCAATCTTCTTGGTATCCATCTTTCAAATCAAGAAAAAATTTTAATACATTTATTTAAAAAATTTGGACTGAGACTCTTTGGTCTATAATACTGTTAACAATGTATTCTCATTCACGCAATTCCAATACCACACCCATCACTAGTGTACCCCACCTCCGTCCTCCAGGGACCCAGAAACCCCTATCTTTCAACCACTTGTCCTAGAACTGCTTCTCTAAAAAGGGTGCTTCTAAAACATCAGTTATCAGTTGGGGGCCTTGTGGAGAATTCTGACTCTCAGTGCTAAAGGTGGCTAAAGTCTCCAAGGATTATGTCTGAATTTTTTCTGTATTCTCCAAGGTGATTCCTTTTTTTTTTTAAATTATTTTTTATTAGTGAGACATCATGAGGTACAGTTGTAGACTTACAAATTTTTTGCTTGGGTTACTATTATACAATAATCAAATACCCATCCCTCCACCAGTGCCCATTTCCCACCACCACAGATTCCAGTATCCCTCCCATCCCCCATCCCCCCATCTCACCCTGGCTCTGTGGTAGGGCATTCCCCTCTGTCCTCTCTCTCCTTTTGGGTGTTGTGGTTTGCAAAAGAGACATTGAGTGGAAATCATGTTCGGGCTAAAGTCTACTTTCAGCACGCTTCTCCCATCCTGGGAGGATCCTCCCAACACCCTTTATTTGGTGCTCCCTTCTCCATCTGAGCTGCCATTTCCCCTAGCATGTGTGGCTGGCCTCCAAGCCATGGAGCAAAATTCCTGGTACTAATTGACTGGTTAAAGAAACTTTGGTACATTTACACAATGGAGTACTATGTAGCGGTTAGAAAAGATGAAATCATGAAATTTACATACAAGTGGTACTACATGGAAAGTATCATGTAAAGCGAAATGAGTCAGAAAGAGAGGGACAGACATAGAAAGATTGCACTCATCTGGGGAACATAAAGTAACAAAATAGGAGACTAACACCCAAGGTGATTCTTAACCACAACAAAGACTGACCACCACTCACATGACTGCAGTGAATGCCATGCTAGAAACACCTCTCATGAGTTCTTTCTTCTCTTCAGCCAGAAATTTTAATTTACCAGTTGTTAATACGATCTAAGGTGAGAAGTACTTATTTACTGGTTTTGGGCTATACAACTATGTACAGGGCTTACTCCTGGTTCTGTGCTCAGGGATTACATCTAGTGGGACTCTGTGGGGCTGCATGGGATGCCAGGAATTAAACCATGACCAAGTAAAATCTTATAATTGGCTCAAGCAAAACTAACAGAGCACTGATCCCCCAAACAGGCATTACCTGGCCACCCCTGGGCTCCTTAGTTTCTCTAATCAAAGATGTTATGAAGAAATCAGGAGGCTAAGATGAAGAGTCCAGAGGAGTATAAGGCATGTGACAGAGGACAGGCTTCAGCAGCATCAATTACAGAGACAGATACCACCGCTAGTCCAGCGATATGTAACAGAGGTGTCTCACTACCTCTAGACATGGTGACTCACGAACCAGCAGTCCAAGGTAGGTACGTGAGTCACTGTCACTGAAGGTAGCCAGGGAAGCAGAGTATCCACTCTGCTTCAGTTATACTGGGGAAAATAAAGACTCAACATTTTCAAGCACTTATCTGATCTATATTTGTTGGACCTTTCAGTAATTTTACATCATACACAGCACTTGCTGGCAATGTCAAATTTGTATTGCTTCCTCATAAGTAGGTAAGAAACCTGGAATATAAGCAACATTAGGATGAACTCTCTAGAATAATGTTGCCCACTCTAGCAATTCCAAATCATAAAGCATATCGGCTAATCGTGTATTTTTGTCTCAGGATGGTAAGGCTGCTACACTATGATGAATGCAGGTACGACGCACATTGCTAAAATCCCACCTGCTGCGGGTCCTCTGCTCTCAGGGACAACCTCCTGGGCTATGCCCATGCACACCTGTAGCTTGGAAGGACTGAATTCCTCCGTGGGAACAAAGGCTAAGGGAAGCGCCAACTGTGGGCAGATATGCCCACGGCAGCAATGGCATCCCAACCGACAGTGGGCAGCTAAACACTGAGGGAGACGAGATGCTCAGTGATAGAACAATGCATGGCTTGCGGCCACCCCCACAAGAGCTGCCTCAATGCACATACACTTATTAAAGGTGCGAGGAAAGTGACTCCATATACTATATCCGTTTCTTCCCCCACTCCCAGTTTTACCATGTACTAGTTTTACTCTCCCTCCCCGAGTTTTGCTCTCATTCCATCCCCCCGCCCCCGAGTTGTAGACACAATCCCCTGATACAATTGCAACGCTGTTACCTTTTGGGTCTCCACTTCATAAAATTGTAAATAAATCTTAAGGCCTTATTCAATTCAGTGAGCACTTTACTTATTTGCGGGCAGGGTGTAAGATTCTGCTGAAGTCCTGTTTTTTGATCCCCTCTTTCCATGTGATGCCACAGTCCCTGTGTTTATCATTGCCATCCCTACAACACTACTTTTCCTTTTTCTCATTTTGTTGCAGTCTGTTGAGAACGCTTTTTGTTTTTTAATGGGGGAGATTCCTGAATGGTTCTCAGTAGGAAAAGAGCCACTCCCAGCAATTCTCAGCCTGGACAGCTGGACGAGAGGGCCTGAGGGCCATACCCGGGTGTGCTCGGGTCACAGGTGGCAATGCTCGGGGAGTGAGACAGGAGCTGCCACTCAGCACACGAGATCACCCCTTGGTCATTTATACTCCGGATTCCCTGAGAACCACTCTCCGTCCTCAAAAAAAAGATCTGGAAACGACGAAAAGAGCTAGAACAATCAGATGAGCAAAAGAGCTAGAAAGAGGTGGGATGATCCAGTAACTAAATCATTCTAGAACTCCAGAAAACGAAGACATCCAGAACCAGAAACGCTCAAAGGGCAGACAGGAACGTTACAGAGCATGAGAAAGGCCCGGCTGAGTGCTCACGGGCTCTCGGAGCTCCCCAAAGCAATTTAGAAAGAGGCGCTCGGTGCAGGGATTCTGGACGGTGACCGTGGGGGGGAAGGGCCCATTCCAGGTGAGACAGCAGGACCAGCAGGGAAGGCAGAGGGGCTGCCCGGGCACTGCTCCCAGGCAGCACTTCTCCGCCGTCACATTTCTCCTTCCCTCTTGCCTGTCTTTTTTCCTTTTCTGGTATTGATTTCTCTGTGAGTGCAGGATGTCTCTCCCCGATTCCCACCTTTAACTAATATATTATGAAGTAAAAAACCATCAGTGAGTAATTGTTAAGGTTATATGTACACGATGCTGAATTTTTTATATGGGAGAAAAAGTGAACCAGTTCTCTTTAATTCCACCAAAGATTCCTGGTATTTTATATACTAAGACCAAGTAATACTAGTCTAGACATCCCGTTACAAGGAAACTCCAGTAAGTTTCTTCGTCATGCCAAACACCTTAATACTCAAGGCTGCTAATTTCTCAGTTATCTTCTGAGAGGGCAGCTCAAGGTCATGACGAGAACTGAACCACAGTATGGAAAGAGCAGGCCACATGGCTTCTATACATTTAGACTCTTCATGCACGGTGCTCGTGGGTGACATGAGCAACATCCTTTCCCTATTTCTGACAGCAGCACATATGCCTAACATCAGCAATCCAAGGCTGCAACATGCAGGAACAGTAAGGAAGCAGTGCTGGCCTGGGGGACAATGGGGCTGAGCGCCGCAGAGCACGTATCCTCAATGGCTATCCAGTCAAGATGCTGTCTGCTCTCAGGCTGCCATTTGTCTACACTCACAAGTCACACATGGACACACAGAGACACACACATGCGTGCTTGCAAGAACAGACATCCAGGTGAAGAGTGATTCAACACGAAGCTTTCATTTACTGGTCCAGAGAGAAATTAAATGATGTAGCCACCATCTGAGGATCAGGCGTACTGTAAGAGCAGTATAGGTCTCTCCCGGCTCAGACTGTGGAGTGCTGGGACTAGAAACCAGCAGTGCCAATCAATTACACAAATACGACATGACAACAGATGCCTTACACATCTAGTTACCGATGACATACTGTTACTGTACACTTAACAACAACGAAGTTTACAATAAAAAGCTCATTCACAGTTTAACAAACTTCATCCAAATCTATTTTTCCTTTTATTAATTTTAATTAAGAACTAATTCTTATTAAGAAGTCCAAAATAGAAACCACAAAACAAACCCTTTTAAAAATGTGTGGGATATTTTAAGTATATCCCAAGACACTAACAGGATATCCCTGCGAGGTACAGATTGTAGAGATAACTAAGGAAAAGTTACAGGGTTTAGACCAGACTCCCCCAACAATGCAAAACTAAGTTCTCTCTTTTTGAGTGAAGAAAATTCAAAAACCATCAGGAGAACTATGTAGACCTAAGCCCACCAAATGTGCCAGCCCTTCGCTACCTCCATCCCAAGGTCCATTTCCACCTGACGCGACCCCTCTTTACATCCTGCCCCATCTTCCTAAACATTTCTACGGAAAGCCTGTATAAGTGAATGCTGCTGAGCTTTGCTCGGGTGAGTGGAGGTTACAGGCCAGCTGCTCAGCCCCTGAATCCCACCTTACCTCCTCCTCTCCCTCTTCTTGGTACTGCTCATCCACATTATCCTCTTGCTGGTCTGGATTTCCTGCCATCTGCTGAAACAAAAGGGGAAGTTCATGTTACAGTACACTAGAGATGCATTTTTACAGAACTCTGGGACACAGAACAAACAATACTGCTATCAGAAGCGCATTTTCAACATATCAGTGACCAGGAAATAATGAACAAACATTCCCACCACAAAGCCTGGGATATCCGTCACCCTGGCATCTGAGTTTGGGCATATTATTTCATACAAAGGCCTAAAAACCAACCAAAGAGACAAACCTGTCAATGTCAATTATAACTAACCACGTACATAAACTGGAAATTTATCAAAACACCCAGGTAAAGATTTCCCTCTGTAACTGGCATTAACTCACCACCAAATGCTCTTCCATTTCTGCATTCTCTTGCTTTTGATTACTTTGTTTTTGATCTTCATTTTCATCTGGCAAATTTTCTTCTCTCACTTGCTCAGCTTCCTCAAATTCATCTTCTCCTTGATTATTAGGGTCATCTGCTGGGTTTATATCCTCTACAGCTGCCCTCTGTCAAATTTTAATAAAATGAAACCATCACATCAAAATCCAGGATCAAGTTTAATATCATTTGAAAGGCCACACACTGGCAGTAAATGAAATCGTCCTTCACCAGATTGTTCACATCTACCTCTGCCAAAACTCTCAAGTATATATCCTACTGTCGAAAGACAAAAAATTCCAGTTTCATTTGTCAGAGCCTGATAAATGAGAATAAAGTACAAAGAGCACTTCTTTGCATCTCTGTAAATAATTATTTACAAACAAAATAGTTGTCAAGATGCACTATTACAAGGAACGCACTATTACAAGCACAGCTAGGCAGCATGAAAAATACAAAGCAAAAGACCATGTACAAAAAAAAAAAAAAAACCAGGAAAATTAAGTAGGTAAATCCTAACTTCACTGGAACATTGGTACACGCTAGTCTTCCTTTGAAAACATTTAGTAGCACTATATATATATTTTTTTCAAAATTCAGTGATACAAGAGGTACTGTTTGAGCCTTTATTTACACATACACACACACATATGCATATGGACTTTTTTTTTAAAAATTTGAATCACTGTGAGGTACACAGTTACATAGTTCAGGACCAATTCAGGATTGGTTATCAGTCACACAGTTTCACCACCTGGCCCTTCAACAGTGGGTAAAAAGAAGATGGAGAAAGAGAAGGCTGACATTAGCCAAAAGGGCCTAAGTAAACAGGTAATCAATATAAATTATCAATTTCTGGTAGAAATCAAGTTTCTGCACAACACATTACCATGAAATAGAGATGTTGCACTTTCCAATAATGGGGATAAGATGACTGGGCCTAAAGAAACCTTGGTATATATTTTGAAAAGTATCTCTCCCGGACCAGAGAAACAGGACAGTGTCAAGGTGGTTGGCCGGCACACAGCCAACCTGGGTTTGAAACCAGGCACCACGCTTGGTCCCTGAGCACTGCCAGGAGTAATCAGTGAGCACAGAACCAGAAGTAAGCCCTGAGTACTGTCAGGTGTGGTCCAAAACACTGAAAATTAAAAAAAAAAAAAAGAAAATGGTATCTTTCCCAGGTGGCATCTTGCCATGCCACCTTCCATGAGTTCACAAGTCAATAAATGTCCTTCACATTATTCTAGAGCTATCTCAGTTTTATATGTAAGCTCCCACAGTCCCTTTCACAATGATACATGCCCCACAAAGCCCCCTCCCCAGCGAGGCCTCCTTGGAGCGCATGGCCAAAAGGGGGTGCCACAAGCCTCAGGAGCGTGCCAGAGGGAACCAAGCAAGCACACAGAAGCGGCCCCTCCACCAACAGGTAGCGTGGCGTGGCCTCCAGGGCAGCAGCGGTGGCAGTAAATTTTCTTTTCCCAGCACTCTGGACTCCCAGCTCAGCCTCCATGTCCTAATCCTAGTAAGCACATCCTCACTACCCAAACACATTAGGCCATACAGCACTAACCTATTCCAATCAAAATACTCCCAAAACTCACCACTATCTCATGTGCTGGGGGGAAAGGCAGGTGAGATGGAGAAGAGACCACCAAGTAAATGATGGTTGGCGGGATCGCTCGGGACAGTAGATGCGTGCTGAAAGTAGGCTATGATGATGGCTGCTTAGTGCCGATATGCAAACCATAACACCCAAAGGGAGAGAGAAAGAGAGAATGTGTCTGCCACAGAGGCAGGGGGTGGAAAGAGGTGGGGGTGGCGGGAGAGACACTGGGAACACTGGTGGTGGAGAACGGGCACTGGTGGAGGGATGGATACTCAAACACTGACTGAAACATAGCACTGCACTGTCCACTGTCCTCCCGCTGTTCATCGATTTGCTCGAGCGGGCACCAGTAACATCTCAAAACAAATTGCGAGACTTGTTGTTACTATTTTTGGCATACTGTATACGTCACAGGCAGCTTGCCAGGCTTTCCCGTGCAGGCAAGATACTCTCGATAGCTCACCGGGCTCTCCGAGAGGGGCGGAGGAATCAAACCCTGGTCAGCCATGTCGGCCAAGTGCAAGGCAAATGCCTTACCCGCTGTGCTATTGCTCCAGCCCTACTGAAATGTAATGAAAATTTGTAAGTCTGTAACTGTATATCACGGTGATTCATTAAAATAAAATAAAAAAAAAAGATACATGCCCTCATCAAATTCAGATTTTAGAACCAGGGCTGGGAAGAAATGAGAAGATTTGTATGAGTTTCCTGACACTCCAGGGTCCTCCAAAGAACAGGGTTCTTAACTGAAGCGATAAATGCATCGCAATGACCCTGAGCCTCAAAGATTCGACCTCTTATTAGACAACGATTCTAGTTAACTTTAGAGCCTTGTACATGCTCAGAGCTCCCACGGCCTTCTGCTGATGTTATCCACAGGTCCCTGGTCCCCAACCATCTACTTCATTCAAGTGCAAAAGACACTTTTCTTGGGAAGAAACAGTAAGAAATCATTACATTCTAACTGAATTGCAATTACTCCATGATCTCTTGTCATAACTGATTTTCTTCGGTGCACTATCAAAGATCTGTGTAATTTATAGAAAAGTTGTAATATTCCTTTCAAGAAAAAAGTTCCCAAATCTTTGCAAAAGTTCTTAAAAATGTTTCTCCTCTAACTCATGAAAGTTAACAGATGTTGTTGTTAATTTCAAATAGCTAGATGCTCAATTAAACCTCAATAAAGCTGAACAATTTCTTCTGCTGAAAATAATTAAAACTAAGAGGAGACGCAACTTGACGATCTCTAACTAAAGGCCAGAAGGTAGTACTGAGGAGAGGCGCAGGCTTAACAGTCGCCAGACATGGGCTCGATTCCCGGCACCACTTCACTTAGTCCCTTGAGCAGTGCCAGGAGCAGCCCTGGGCAGGGACAGCTGGGGTGGCCTGAGCACCCCTGGCACCACAAGGACTGAGAAGCATCGCACCTTCAGGCCTCTGGATGGACCAACAGCCAACGATCCTAGGAGAGCCCCACAGCAACTGACACTGCCCAGGAGACCTCCCCATGCACACGCCCAAATAAAGAAAAATAATAGAAACCCAAATATTTTCCAGGATTTCCAGGGGAAATAAACATTTCATGAAAAATAAAGATCACATGGTGAAACAATCCAATCACAAAGCATTTCCCAAGCATCAGTAATGGAAATACTCTTTGCGGACTTGCAGTTTTGTCTCAGGCATTTTCAGGTTTCTCTTCTTTCTCTTGGGCTTCTAGACCTTTCCCATTCTCTTGCTCCCTTCTATTTTCCTGCTCTCTACAGCTCTAATTCTCACTGAAAATACTGTAGGGTCAGGGTTCCCCGGAGCATGCTGACAGCAATGTTAAGTCAAGGGCTGGTGAAGGTGTTCTGCCATATCTCTGCATAAGTTAAGGCATTTCCACTTTCAGTAACCCTCAAGCAGGATATGAATCCTTTCAAACAGGCACATTAGATAGCACAGACTGTTTTATAAACAGCAAAAGATGACAAAAGGGCTGAAGCAATAAAAGTGTAAAATTATCTACATTATTACATTATTTAACATCCGTTCCTTTTACTTCGAGGCAAGATCAAGGTTCCAGATAAACTGGCTGAATTGGAGGTCAATGTCCTTTTTGGTAAACACAAAGAACATTCCTGAATATTGGGTCTCTACTTATTTATAATATTTTGTTGCTTAAATAACATGGTTCCTGCTCAACTTCCTCTTTTGGTTTTTGTTTTAGGGTCACACCAGGCAATGCTCAGGAATTACTCCTGGCTCTGCACTCAGGAACTACTCCTAGTGGTGCTCAGGAGACCATACGGGATGTCGGGGATCGAACCATGGTTGGTGAGTGCAAGGCAAGCACCTTAGCTGCTGTACTATTTCTCCAGTCCCTACTTCTCATTTTTTAAAGCACACACTCATTCATGTAGTTACTGATACGGTCACTGCATGGCTGGGGGATTAGAGTCACATACCTAATGCCCTTGGTGGTTGCACATGTTCGATAATGCTTAAGTTCTTCTCTACGGTTCTCGATCCACCACAATTACATTTTTCATCTACTGCAATTATCACATATTTCAGTGCATCCTCAGTTATAACCCATTAATCTAAAAATCTGTTAGTTTTCCTCAATTATAACCCATTAATCTAAAAATCTCTGCAACTTAAGCCTATTCTCATCACACACATAATACATCCTGTGATTTGGTTTAGCAACGACTGCTAAAAGTATAATTACTGGAGTCACTTTCCTTCTGTGCTGACTAAGTAAGAGACCTATATGGAGTGGGAAGCACTTTTGGCTAAAGTTTCCTTTCAGTTCTGTGAGGTTACCGGAATCATGACTGGGTGTCACTTACATCTGCTTCAGATTCAGGGTCCGTTTCACGTGGCCCTTGTTCGCGAGGCTCGCGTTCATTTTCAGGATCTTCTGCCTCATCTTGGTGTTGATTGTTTCTCTCATAAGCTAGCAAATCAAAGCACTAGCATCAGCCTGAGTGAAACAGACAGGAGTCCTCCCTACCAACTCAAAGAAAGGTCACCGCGGGCTTCCTCAGACCTCCTGTTCCTCAACCTCTCTTCCAGCACAGTTAGAGAGGACGAAGGAAAACATAACAATAAACATAAAAAAATGTGGTACAAAACAGCCTCCCGGGAAGGTATACAGATAATAAACATAATTCTGATTTCACTATACCTGACAAAACAACTATATTAAACTATTATTTTGGGGGGCAGAGAAACTATAGCAGGGACAGCAGGCCTTGCATGTGGCTGACCCAGATTTGGTTAGCAACACCCCATATGATCCCCCAAACTTGACAGGAGTGATTCTTGAGTGCTGAAGAGAACCACCAGGTGTGTTTCCCAAACCAATGTGTGTGTGTGTGTGTGTGTGTATGTTAGTTTTGTAAGAAATCTCACCACCTCCTTCTACTTCTTGGATACCCTGATCGTCTGCTCCCTGAACAATATCATTATCCATAGCATCATATCGAGCTTGCTGCCTATAAGAAACACAAAACATCATCAATTCAGTGACACAAATTAAGCGCATAGTTTGACATAAGCTATTTATCTTTAGAAAGGTAAGAGATACATTTTGCAACTATTTATTCCAACATCCTAATGAGTTTTAAAAAATGTGTTAGGTATAATATTCCAATAATATTTTCCAAAAAATACCTCTACAAAGATAAAAAGCCTTCAAATGTTAAAGTGAAAAGCAGGAAATCTGCTTTTGAGACCACAACTACCTAAAATTTCAACTGGAAAAAAATTCTGATTCCTTTAGAGACCCATCTGTGGACCCCAGAGATTCAGCTCACAGGGATGAGTGCAGGTTTTGGCATGACGGAGGTCTGGGATTGACCCCAGCGTCACTGGGAGCAACCCGGAGCACAGAGCTGAAAACAGTTCCCAGAAAAGCCAACTACAGTTGAAGGACCACAAGAAAGTAGCCTAACGCTCAACTGCCGGAACTGAACTCTCAGAGAGTTCTGCTTCAGTTACGTGAACCTGAGTTCCCCGAGAACACACAAAGCTGCTTCCAGAACCCAGGAAAGGGACCACAGATGCCAACGGGGGATACCTGAGCTGCTCGGAGTGCTGCGGCCGCTCCTCCTCGGGCCCAGCATGCCTCTGCTGAGGCATCTCTCTGGCAAAAAGCTGCTGCTGCTGCTGCTGCTGCTGCTGCTGCTGCTGCTGCTGCTGCTGCCGCTGTCGAAGCAGGTGTCCCTGCAGCCTGTGCTGGTGCAGAGCCTCCTGGTGCTCTCTCAGCCTCTGAGCCTCCTCCGCCCGCCTGGCAGCCAGTCTCTGCTGCTCCAGCTGCTCCTCATACGGGGAGCGGAACTCGGACTTGGCTGAAGGGTCCACCTGGGGAAAAGGGAGAATGGGTGGGTGCTGGGGTTGCCCCTTGACTAGTTTCTCATGATAAAATCAGGAAGCAATTCGTTCTTAAAATCAATCTGATAGGTGAACTGGGGAACTACGATATTACTTTGGCCAAGGTGACCCACAACCAGAACTCCTATTTCTCAGCTCTCTCTGTGCATATTTTTGCATGAGTAAGCCCTGAGAACGACCAGGCGTGGCCCCCAAACCAAATAAGTGTGTGTGTGTGTGTGTGTGTGTGTGTGTGTGTGTGTGTTAGTTTTGTAAGAAATCTCAGCACCTCCTTCTACTGCTTGGATACCCTGATCTTCTGCTCCCTGAGCAGTATCATTATCCATAGCATCATAACAAGCTTGGCTTCTTGAAGCAGGTGATCATACTAATTTTCTGGAATTAAGGCATAATTTCAATGTGCTCCTTTGAACATGTACAAGAACACAAAAGCAGAATCAGTTTCAAATGTTAATTTGAGCACTAGGTGACCTGAAAACTAATTGGGCAATTTGTGGGTTGAAGCTGAGGCTAAGGCTTTTCCTTTCAGTGTTAAAAAACCTAGGAATGCTAATTAATTCTAGCAATATATATGCCAGTCTTAGGCTAAGCATATGAAAATTGAAAGAAAAAGTCAAATTTTGAAAAACTGGCAAGAGAGAGGACAAAGTTCTTTAAAGAAGCAAAGGCTTGAAAGGAGTACTTTCTAATTGAAGGAAACGGAATACAGGCATTCTTAAACTCTGCTCCTCACTGTGCTACCCACCAACTACTTTTCTTCCACCCCCACACTAATACAAGCAAAGTTAACACCAAAGAAAAACTGAGTGCAGAGTTGACAAGAATTCAACTAACGAGGACTTAGTACTGAAGAATGCATTATGAAGCAGACAAGACTGAGAGAAGGTTCTCAATGTTTAATCTAAGTGTGATCCACCCGCTGAGTCTAAATTCTCAAAGAGTCTAAATAAAGTCTTGAGAAGTTTGAGGTCACAAAAATTCAGTTACAAATAAAGGATGATCACAGTCACGGTCATGGTCCTCCCGTTATTCATCAATTTGCTCGAGCGGGCCCAGTAACATCTCCATCGTGAGACTTGCTGTTACTGTGTTTGGTGTATCGAATACGTCACAGGTGCTTGCCAGGCAAAGGGGTAGCTTGCCAGGCTTTGCCGTGCGGGCGAGATACTCTTGGTAGCTTGCCAGGCTCTCCAAGAGGGGTGGAGGAATCAAACTCGGGTCGGCCATGTTGGCTGCGTGCACGGCAAACACCCTACCCGCTGTGCTATCGCTCTAGCCCCAAAGGATGATCAAGACTATTATTTATTGCAGTGCTTAGTACATTAGGTAAAGGTAAAGGTAAAGGCCCTCCCGTTGATCATCGATTTGCTCGAACGGGCCCAGTAACGTCTCCATTGGAGACTTTGTTGTTACTGTGTCTGGCATATCGAATACTCTCAGTAGCTTTCCGGGCTCTTAGTACATTAACCATAACATAAAAACATCACAAATGTCCAATGACAGAAGGAGGATTGAAAAAAAGAATGTGGAATATAGACACAATGGAGTACCATGCAGCCTAAGAAAAGGTGAAATCTAGTTCCGGCAATTTGGCTGTAACTAGCAGGTATCATGTTAAGCACAGGAAGCCAGAAGGAGGCCAAATTACTGAACAATCTCTTTTCTGTGATATATAAAGACAAAAGACAAGAGACAACATCAAGTGATGGGGATACCCTTGGTCCTTGATTATAGAACTGAGAATGTCAGGTGATTGGGTCAGGTGGTGCGGAAGGGGGAGGGAGCGAAGGCAGACTAGAGGCAATATTCGGGCATTGAGCGGGAAGCCTGGAAAGTATGATGCCGGAGAGGTAAGGTAAGTGTAGCACCAAAACCATAACTGGCCACTAGCAGCCCACTTTCAAGGACTCGATTCATCTCCCCGTATCCAGGTACAGGAGCGGTGGGGGTGGCCTCCAGGAACGCGCAGCCGGGCGCAGGCAGAGGCAGTTTTCAGGCCCAGATCACCAGGAACAGGAACCCAGGCAGGCCACATCACGAGCAGCCAACATTCAAGGACCTGCTTAATCTCCCCCTAGCCAGGTACAGGCCCAGTGGAGGTGGCATCCGTGAGTTATTCTCCCCCTTCATGTCCCATAAAGTAAAGTAAAGTAAAGTAAAGTAAAGGCCCTCCCGTTGATCATCGATTTGCTCAAGCGGGCCCAGTAACGTCTCCATTGGAGACTTTGTTGTTACTGTGTTTGGCATATCGGATACGTCACGGGGAGCTTGCCAGGCCCTGCCATGCGGGCGAGATACTCTCGGTAGCTTGCCGGGCTCTCCAAGAGGGGTGGAGGAATCGAACTCGGGTCGGCCATGTTGGCTGCATGCAAGGCAAACGCCCTGCCACTGTGCTATTGCTCCAGCCATGTCCCATAAGAACCATAAATTATCCTCAAGGTGGAACTTTCACCAGGGCAGCTCGATCACCAAAAACACATTAGGCCAAGAATTCACTAGCACCACTTCAATTAATAGTACTCGAAAAGCACAATAGTAACAGTGTGTGTGAAAGTCTAAACTGCACACGTCACAATGGTAAAGCAACGCAGAAGCCCACGAAGCTTAGTTAGTGAAGAGACTAGCCCAGAAGACCCCAACAGTAATGAAGCGCTAGACAACCTCTCTGACAAGGAATTTAGAGGGGAACTACTGAGGATGCAAAGGGAGCTGAAAGAAGCAATGGAAAGCACCACCAATAAAATTCAAGATTTGAGAACAGAAATGTGGAAAATACAAACAGAAATGACAGATCGAAAAAGCCTGGTAGGAGAATGGAAAAACTCAAAGGAAGGCCTCAGCAGCAGAGTCAGCTACTGAGAACAGAATCAGTGAGCTTCAAGATGAAATGCAGAGAATCTCCAGACAACAGCATAAAATAGAAAAGAGCCCCACAATGAACCAACAGATGTCAAGAGAAAATCGCGAAGAAGCCAAGAGGAATAACATAAGAATCATTGGAGTTCCAGGGGGACAGGAAGAAAACTGTGATGAAGAAGACACTGTCAAAGACATCACTGTTAAAACATTCCCAGAGCTGAAGAGCACATGCAACCACATTCAGGAGGCCCGAAGGGTACCAGCCAGAAGAAATCCAAATAAAAATACTCTAAGACACATCCTGATCAGAATGACGAAAATCATAGAGAAAGCAGCATGATCAAAGAAAGAAACTGCCTATAAAGGAGAATCCTTACAAGATTTACAGCCAACTTATCTGATGAAACCCTCAGGGTCCAAAGACAGTGGTGGGATACAGTGAAAAAACTCAATGAAATAAGTGCCTCACCAAAAATACTTTACCCAGCTAGAGTCTCATTCATATCAGAAGGAACAACACAGTTTCATAGATAAACAACAATCCAGGAACTTCATAAACTCAAAACCATGGTTATAAGAATGACTAAACGGGCTACTTTAACAAAAGAGAAGCCCCTAAAATACAGCAAACTTCTGCATAAAGATGGAACAAAACCCCACAACAATAATCTCTCTCAACGCAACAACTAAAAGACACAGCGTGGCAGGATGGATCCAAAAACTGAAGCCAATATTCTGCTGCCTGCAAGAAACATCTGAATAGGCAGAGCAAATACAGATTCAAAGTCTTAGGCTGGAAAACAATTCTACAGGCAAACAACTTCCTTGAAAAAGCTGGGGTGCCCATTCTGATATCAGACCACATTGACTTCAGACTGAAGAAGGCCACAAGAGACAGTGAAGGTCATTTCTTATTGACCAAGGGATCTGGCATGTATGTGGGGAGAAAGGGACACTCTTTCACTGTTAGTGGGAATGCCAACTGGCCCAGCCTTTTTGGAAAACAATATGGACATTCCTTAAAAAACTAGAAATAGAGCTTCCATCTGACCCAGAAATACCACTTCTAGGAATATATTCTGAGGGTGCAAAAAAGCACAGTAGAAATGACATATGTACCTGTATGTATGTTCACTGCAGCACTGTTCACAATAGCCAGAATCTGGAAACAACATGAGTGCCCGAGAACAGACGACTGGTTAAAGAAACTTTGGTACAAAGAGGTAAAGGACCTATACAAAAATTAAAAAAAAAACACTACTTCAAGAAATGAAAGAGGACACTAGGAAATGGAGACACATCCCCTGCTCATGGATAGGGAGGATTAACATTATCCAGATGGCAATACTGCCCAAAGCACTACACAAATTTAAAGGGATCCCTACCAGGATATCCACGACATTTTTCAAAGAAATAGACAAACACTGCTGAAATTCATATGGAGCAATAACCCCCAACGAATAGCCAAATCAACCCTTGGGAAAAAGAAGACAGGTGGCATCATCTTCCCCAACTTCAAACTGTACTACAAAGCAGCAGTAATTAAAACAGCATGGTATTGACTAGAAACAGACTTGCAGACCAATGGAACAGAGTTGAATATTCTGTCACAGGCTTTCAAATATATGATCATTTAATCTTTGATAAAGGAGCAAGAAATGTGAAGTGGAACAAGGAAAGCCTCTTCAACAAGTGGTGCTGGGAAAAATAGCTACCTGCAAAAAATGAACTCTGACCTCTGTCTAATGCCAGGCACAAAAGTCAGATCAAAGTGAATTAAAGACCTCAATATCAGACATGAATCCATAAGGCACATAGAAGAAAATGTAGGCAGAATCCTCCATGACACTGAAGCTAAAAGCATCTTTAAGGATAAAACACCACTAACCAAGCAAGTGGAAACAAACATAAACAAATCAAACCAAGAAGCTTCTGCACTTCAAAAGAAACAGTGATCGAAACACAGAGAGAGCCCACAGAATGGGAAAGAATATTTATCCAATACCCATCTGGTAAGGGATTAATATCCAGGATATACAAGACAATAGTAGAATAATACAAGAAGAAACCTCCAGCCCCATCAAAAAATGGGGAGAAGAAATGTAGAGAAGCTTCCTCAAAAAAGAAATACAAATGGCCAAAAGGCACATGAAAAAATGCTCCATATTGCTAATCATCAGGGAGGTGTAAATCAAAACGACAATGAGATATCATCTCACACCACAGAGACTGGCACACATTCAGAAGAACAAAAGCAACCGGTGCTGGCGTGGATGTGGGGGAAAAAGGGACGCTCTTTCACTGTTGGTGGGAATGCCCACTAGTCCAGCCTGTCTGGAAAACAATATGGACATTCCTTCAAAAACTAGAAATTGAGCTTTCATATGACCCCACCATACCACTTCTGGGAATATATCCCAAGGATACAAAAAAGCACAGTAGAAATGACATCTGGACCTGTATGTTCATTGCCACACTGTTCACAATAGCCAAAATCTGGGAAAAAACCCGAGTGCCCAATAACAGATGATTGGGTAAAGAAACTTTGTTACATCTACACAATGGAATACTATGCAGCTGTTTGGAGAGATGAAGTCATGAAATTTGCTTATAAGTGGATAGATATGGAGAGTATCATTGCTATGTGAAATGAGTAAGAAAGAGATGGACAGATATAGAATGGCTGCACTCATTTGTGGAATAAAATGAGACTGACTAAAATAACATGAGACTGACACCCAAGGACAGTTGCCAAAAGGGCCAAGAATATTGCTCCATAGTTGAAAGCCTGCCTCATGAGCTGGGAGAGAAGGTAGCTGAAATAGAGAAGGTATCATCATTAAGTCAGTGATCGTTGAAGGAATCATTCGGGACGGTATGTGTGCTGAAAGTAGATAAAGGTCCAAACATGATAGCCTCTCAGTATCTATACTGCAAACCATAATGCCCAAAAGCAGTGAGAGAATATGGGGGAAATTGTCTGCCATAGAGGCAGGGGGAGGGCTGGGATGGGGCGGGAGGGCGGGGGATCCTGGGGTATTGGTGGTGGAGAACATGCAGTGGTGGAGGGATGGGTGTTCAAACACTGTATGACTGAAACTAAAACATGAAATCTTTGTAACTGCATCTCAAGGTGATTCAATTAAAAAAAAAACCGCACAACTGTTAAAACTATTAAAACATGTGACCCAAACTACAATGAACTTTTTTTTAAGTATGCAAAGTGGTGGAGTGCTGGGGTGCATGAAGAAATCTTGAGGCATTGGTGAAGGAAAGCTGAATGGGTGTGTGAATTTCGAACAATGTCTGAATAAAATTCAGTTATTAACAGTTCTGTAAATGATGGTACTTAAACAAAACCTAGGAAAACTGTTTTAAAAAGATAAATAACTAGTGGCCAAATTTCAGCGTAAAGAACAAGTACCCAAATGCTGAGCATCAACTCAGGGAACAGTGAAAGAAAGAGACCTAGCTGCATTCAGAGAAGACTTAAATTCCTTTAGTTTCATTTACAATAATGATGACTTAGACTTTTATGACTTGTCCATATGAAAGGGGGACTGCTCACTAGGGGACTCTTGAACAAAGAATCTGGTTAAACATACATATTCAGCAGAGAGTTCTTTACAAAGAATTTTTACAAATTATACACCTTGATTACACAGTTCTTTACTACAGGTTTAAGGCAAACAATGTCCCCACTCCAACCCCACCAACTCCTAGTCCCCATTCCTCTACTGCCCACCCCAGATTACCTCCAACCCCCTCCACCTGAATCCCTGACAGTTACACTTTTAGTTTAGTTTGTGTGGGGGGGTCCTGTGTGTACGGTAGTGTTGGATCTAGTGTTTCAGCTGACTTCATCTCTCCACCATAGAGGGACCCAAGGTCCCTGACCCTTAGCAAAGCATTCTTACAACTCTCTAAGATTCATCTTTTTTTGAACTTATTTTCCAACCTGAATGTGAATGTGTAAAAGTCAGTATCAATAATCTGACAGTACAGTTGACCCATTACAAGAATTTTAACTTATCGGGCACAATTACCTGATTATTTCTTTCTATCCTTGGGTTCTGCATTCAACAACCCAACTAACCAGACATGTCTGTTGGTTGAATCCACTGATGTGGAACCCACAGAGATGAAGAGACCCATATAAATTACACGTGGATTTTTTTTCCCCAGTGGCAGGGATTAAAACCAAGAAGGCCCCACACACGCAAGGGATGTGATTTATCTACCACTGCCACATGGGATTACTGACAGGGGCCATTGTTCCTAGTCCCTCACCTGCTCAAGGGCAAACTGTAAATGAACAAGGACAAGGGTAGAAAAAAATCTTTTCTTGGTCTCAAAGGCCTGCAACGCCTGAACCTGTGCTGGGAAGGTACCCAGTGATGTGTGCCTCTGTAACAGTGTTAAAGGCAGGTCCCCCTGCTATGATTATTAATAAACACAAATATACACCTCAGAAGCTTTCTATTCCTCAGTTATCTTTCAGAATTTTCAACTAGATATGCTCTAAAATTTACAATGTAAAATTTAAATATTACATGTATGTATTTAAGGAAAATAACTGGAAATTTCATTCTAGAAATTATGTTATTAGTGGAAACTTTTCTCTTTAATACGTAAAACTAAGGCTGCACTTCCAACCTCACCTGACAAACCTAACTCCTAGCAGGCCCGCAGGGTTCCTACCTCAGCATGCACATGTCTTTCTAGAAGGTTGATTCTTTCTTTTGGATCATGCTGTTCCTTCCACTCCCGGTCCTGCTCCTCAGGTGACGGGTCGTGTTCTTCCTGAAGACGTTCAGCCCGCCCAACCTGCTCCATGGCCTCCTCTGCCAGGGCCTCCCTGTGTTCCTCTTCTACCTGCTGTTCCTCTGGTGCTCTGGCTTCTGCGTCGCCCTGCTTCAGCTCAGCTGGACCCTGAAATTCAGCTTCCTTCGATATGGGAGAAGGCTTTTCTTCTGCCCTTTCAGGAAGTGCTTCCTGCTTCTCCCACACTTCACTATTTCGAGGGGCCTAGGAGAAACACATCAACAGAAATGGCATGCTCCGATTTCCATAGTGATACAATTTCTTTATTACTATGTCTTTAGAGCAACAACACAAGTAAAATGCTCGAGTTCAAAAAATATATATAATCCTGGGGTGAATGCATCGGCAGCCTGATGGTGCTTCAGGCTTCCTGATACCCCAAAATTGCCGCTCTGGCTACTGCTGGATCCCAACAACTTGGGACCAAGTTTCGTGAGAAATTAAATGGCCAAAAGTTAGGTTTGTCGGAGCCACATCCACAAACCACCTCTGACTCAGCTATACAAGCTCATATACTGGCCTTGCTTTAGAGACTCGTAGATCAATCTTGAAAGAGATAAAATGTTGCAGTTAAAAAAAAAAGTTGCAGTTAAACTCGAACCCCTGCAAGGTTAAACAGAACAGAGTAAATTGGAGGGGGCAGATGAGCCCCTGGCAGCCACTTGCTCCCACAATCCAAAAGCACCACCATACCCCTGGCCGGACTCCACCATCTCAGAAGAGATATTAACCTGTTGAAAATCTGGAAATGCGGGCTTTGTGAGTGAAATCCCCAGGCATTCTCAGAATTGGGGTGGGCTACGTCCCCCACTTCCCTGTACTCCTGACAGTGCCAGCAGTCACCTCACGAACCAACCTCAGTGCCACCCTGTAAGTGCTTCCACTGATCTTGCTTCACAGACCCATAAATAAATGTTGAAAGAGATCAAAAGCTACGGGGAATCTCAGACCCATGCAAGACTCATGAGTAGACCCGGGTAAATTGAGGGGGACAGGTTAGCCTGGTGCCACCCAAGCAGAGTCCTCAGCAACTGCTTGCTCCCATACTCCAAAATTGCTGACATGCCCCAGCCAGACTCCACCATCCAGGACTAACCTCACCGAGATATAATCTGCTGAAAATTCGGGTATGTGGGTTTTGTGACTGAAATCTCCAGGCTTTCTCAGAGTAGGGGTAAGCTACCTCGCCCACCCCCCTGTATTTCCAGAAACCTTAGCAGTCATATCCATACACCAAAACTGACACCCAGTTAAAAAGCTACTCCAGCTTTACCTTCCTGAGAAAAATACTGAACGCCCTGAACTAACTGATGACTTGCAAACCTGCATTGCAAACCATAATCCCCAAAAGGAAAAAGGAGGGAGGGAGGGAGGGAGGGAAAGAAGGAGGGAGGGAGAGAGATAAGTGTCTGCCACAGAGGTAGGTTAGGGTGTTGGGGGATGGTGGGAGGGAAGTGGGGGACACTAGTGGTGGGAAATGTGCACTGATGGAGGAATGCCTGTATGCCTGAAACCCAATCACGAACAGCCTTGTAATGGTCTATCTCACAGATATTCAATTAAAAAATAATAATAAAAATAATATGAAGTTCACATTTGCTTCAGTCAGCTTAATCGGTGGCTGAATAGACAGCAGTACTCCTGCATTAAAAAAATATATATATATACTATATATTATATATGTATTATATATATATAACATAATTTTAGGGGCTGGAGTGATGGTATAGGGGGTAAGGGGTTTGCCTTGCATGTGGCCTACCTGGGTTTAATCCCTGGCATCCCATATGGTCCCCCGAGCACTGCAAGGAGTAAATCCTGAGTGCAGAGCCAGGAGTAATCCCTGTGCATCACTGGGTGTGACCCAAAAAGCAAAAAAAGCAGAAAAAAATATATATATAATTTTATAAATGATTTTAATATGACTGAAAAGTATGCCTGCAATGAAATCACTTAACTTTTCTCAGCATGTAATCTCACCTATTAAAGAGATAATAAAGCAAAATTTTATCCTGGAAAGAATAACAGAAAAATTAAGACTTAAAATGACATCTTAGTAGTCCCTTCCCTCGAAAGCATTGAAAGTCCTAGTTCGCTTAGCATAGAAAGGAAACAACGCTCAAATTTCATGTGATGAAATGTTTCTCAGAAAGTACCTGATACCCCGCGGTTGTCAGGCTGAGCACTCTTTTCCTCAGTTGGGGTGGGCAGCCCCGCACAATGCAGTACTTCTGGGGTCCCCAGCAGTCACACCCACATCTAATTAGCCCAGCTCTCTAGGTCCTGGAGCTCCCAGGCATGGGCCACCCCAAAATTCCTCAATACTGACAGACCCAGAGGAGCACACCAAAGTAGATGGAAAAATAACTAAGAAGTCAACTTAGCTCAGTAAACAAAAACAGTATCAGAGGGCTCAATTAGCAACAAGATACTTTAAGTAAAGTTTTTAAGTCAAGGACTTAATAACCTCATGGTATGATACAACAATTTCCAAAATTTTTCTTCTGGTGAAATATTTCTGATAATTCCATTAAGCATTTAGTTGTAAGACGCAATGTAAAACAAATGACTCCTTGCCTGCTAAGGTGGCACGCGTGAGGAGTGAGCGGTAAACTGGGAACAATGGTGGAGGGAAGGTCACCCTGGTGGTGGGATTGGTGTTGGAACACTGAATATCCATGACAAACTTTATTATAAACAACTTTGTACACCATGGTGTTTAAAGAAAAAAAAATCCTGAAAAAGGAGGATGAGTCGTTTTATTATTTTATTAATAACAAAAATAAAAATGGAACGCCATTCCTAATAAACATAAGCTAAACATAGAGCCCATTACATTGGATACCATCAAACATTTTTAAAACTCCAGGCCACCCATACTGGGCCAATTTCACCAGGGCTCCCCAGATGGAGCAGGTGCAGTCTCCCCGCCTACTCCAGATGGAATCCCGGTGACCAAGAGTTTCCCCAAGCAAGGCCCAGGTATGCGGGTTCAGGACCAAATCTCCAGGCCACATAGCAGCAGAGGAACCGGGCTGTCCCTCCTGGGTCCCCACCTGCCCAGTAAACTGGCTGTCACACCCACAATTTGCCTCCGGGTGCCATCTTAGCGCACCAACAGCCCTGGCCTAGAGACTCCCAATTGAATCCCAAAATGGATTAGTGCCATACAGAGATGTCTCTGGAACCCAATAATTTGCAATCTAGAAATTTACATTTGCAATCGTGGCAATGTGAGCTCTCATGATAATTCAAAATGAGCAATGGGAAATAAATTATCTACTGTCTTCCCCTGGCAGGTAGGCTTGAATGTTGGTGGGAAATTTCGAGCAAAACATAATGCCCCAAATTATAGAGAATATTGGGAAAATTGTCTGCCATAGAGGCAGAGTGAGGACTGGGATGTGGGTGGTAGAAAATGTGCACTGGTGGAGGGCTGGGTGTTCCATCATTGTATGGCTGAACCTCAAACAGGAAAGCTTTGTAACTGTATCTCACGGTGATACAATTAAAAAAAAAAGTAATGTGGAGTTCATGCCCAATTCAATCAGCTTAATCAAATGGCTGAACAAAAAGAAGTACTCCTACATTATTAAAAAAATAAATAAAGAGTCACTGTCACTGTCCTCCCGTTGTTCATCGATTTGCTCGAGCGGGCCCAATAATGTCTCCATCGTGAGACTTGTTGTTACTGTGTTTGGCATATCGAATACGTCACGGGGAGCTTGCCAGGCTCTGCCGTGCGGGCGAGAGACTCTCGGTAGCTTGCCGGGTTCTCTGAGAGGGGCGGAGGAATCGAACTCGGGTCGGCCATGTTGTCTGTGTGCAAGGCAAACGCCCTACCGCTGTGCTATTGCTCCAGCCCGAAAATAAATAAATAAATAAATTTTTTTTTATTGCTGGAGTAATAGCACAGCAGGTAGGGCGTTTGCCTTGCATGCAACCGACCAGGGTTCGATTCCCAGCATCCCATATGGTCCCCTGAGCACTGCCAGGACTAACTCCTGAGTGCAGAGCCAGGAGAAACCCCTGTGCATCGCCAGGTGTGACCCAAAAATTAAAAAAAAATAAAAATAAATAAAAGTACGGGCCACTGTTTGTGAATTTTGGCCTGGCAACCTGACCTAAGGGCTGATATTGGGAGGAAAAGCACCAGGTGTTGGGCATTACACTCAGTGCCTCCCACATGACAAACGTGCACGCTGCCACCTGAGCCCCATCTTAAGCCAAATCAAGCATCTTAGTTAATAAAGTAGTATTTCTTAACAAACCAAAGTAAGTCTTTTGCAATTGATATGTATCACTAATATAAAAAGTCTAAGTGGACGAAAAGAAGTTTTATTTATTTTGGGGGTGACATCTGTGGTGGTTAGGGACTACTTCTGGCTCTGTTCTCAGGGGACCATACGCAGCGTCAAGGACTGACCTGTAAGCACCTCCACCTCACAGTATCTTACCTTACTCAAAATATGTATTTTGAAAAGAGAACTTTTCTGAAACTGACTGAAGTCAATGATCAAATTAAGACCCAACCAATGCCCAGACGGCTGCAGTGCAGCACTGGCTCGCCTCCCAGCTGCCAGAACCCCGAGGACGCCCTAGGAGGAGGCTCTTGGCAACCAGCAGATGAGCCCGGCCTCGGGCCGCCTCCTTCAGAGTCCTCCCAACCATTAGGACTGATAAGCCTGAGAGCAGGAAACAAAAGAGAAAGTCCTTTATCCATATGGAGATTTGTCACTCCTCTCCTCTTGGAAAGGCTCTCTCTTAGAAAAAGCATCAGACTGCACTCCCATAACTGGAATTAATATGAAACAATCATGAAATTAGCAGACATATAACTGTGTAACTGGATCATATAAATAAACCACAGAAAATTCTTCCTCTGAGAATATCAGAGGACAGCTTTTGTAGCTAGCAATCCACTTAAAAAATGTTACGGCATGCCTGGCACATTTGACAAACTATTGACCTGGCTTCGAATGAAATATTTCTCTAGAAAACCCTAAGTCTTTTCAAACACCTGCCATTTATCTTGACAACATCTCATGTTTTCCCTGTCAGAAAGTTTAGAGCAGTTATCTGCTACCTCTGCCTCACGGATGGAAAATCTGATGCTCTGAATCATCCAAAGATTAAACCCGAAAACCAGCAGCAAGCCAGGAAAGAGAACAGTGTCAGTTCCCAGGGCAGAGACCTGGTTGTATTTTCCTACGTCAACGGTAGCATGAGACTGAGTCAAAAACACCGTGTTTGTGAGGGAACACTGTGGATAGATCCAAGTTCCACTTATTTCAACTTGATCATTCCCATAAAATAGGAATTTAGCTTATCACTGTTGCCAAACAATTCTGTCAGGAAGAAAGATGATTTGCGACTTTTATTACATATGCGACTACAAAAACAACCTAGTAAAACCTAATGATAATGATTAAACCACTTCTATATTCCACTAATGAGTTTCTCTTAAGCTTAAATTTTAATGAAAACAAAACAAAACAAAAAAACCCGGATTACGTGACTGGAATTCTTCACAGGCTTATACAGTCTTTTTAATTAAAATTTTGATGTACTATATAAACCTGGCATTGTACCAAATTCTTATTATCAGCTGTAACACTTGAGTGGGCTGATGCTTACATATCCTCATGAATCATCTAACTTTCTCACCCAAGAGGGGGGAAAAAAAACCACCCTAAAATTTTCAGATGAATAGTTTCATATAGACTGGACAACTCCTTCAAATAAATCAGGCCTACGTGAATAACGACAAAGCCAGTAAGTTCTTTGTCAGAGAAAAGCAGTTTTCAGTAGTTTTCAACTGTGCTCCCCAAACCAGCCCAATCAGCTGGCAATGAAGATCCTCGGGCCCTACTCCCCCCCCCACCAAATTCCCAAAGGAAACACTGGGTTGGGATCCAGTAATTTGTACTGACTGCCTCTGGGGACACTGTGACATATGCTAAAATTTGGAAACCAACGTTCTGCAGTGAGAGGCGAAAGAAGGCTACCTGGTAGCCACCTGCCAGGGACAGCGGCCCGAGACAGGCCGTGGGCATGCACGTACCTCCTGGAGCTGTCCAGCCACCACCTCTCTCGCTGCACCAGCACCGTGTGGAGAATGTCCCACCTGGGTAGCATTCTGCTGCTCTGCTTGATCTGTTTTTCGAAAGCTGGGGATCCGATTCAGAGTATCTTTCAGCTGTTTATATTCTGCAACCTGAGTCTGCACATAAATTGCACAATTGGATGCAAATTGCACAATTTGAAAGGGGAAGAAGATTTTAATTCATAGGTGAGCAGTAGGGTTCACTATAGACTAAAGTATTGCACCTAGAGGAAATTAGGAAAAATATGCAGATTATTTCATGCAGTAGCTTTTTTACTTGGACATGCTTAACCACTTTTTAAGCACATGCAAATTGGAATTAAAGTTAAAGGGAAAAGAGAAAAATTACCCAAGACAGATGTTAGTCTCCACCAATAAAGTCAAATGTTTTTACAAATAGCTTCTAGTAAACTATTAAAAAACAACATTAAATTCAGCTTTATCACACTGACAGTCTATTTTGAATTTATACAATTATAGAAGTAAAGATATTTGTTACTAATATATTTCAGTGACAAGGTGTCATATATTAAAAATAAGTAACAATGTTTTATATATACACAAGATATGTGTATATGTTAATATATAAATAAAATGAATAAAAATTCTGTGTGCATATATACAAAAATACTGTGTGCATCCATGTATATAAGTGTGTGTATGTGTGTGTGTGTATACACACACACACACACACACACACACACAGTCAGACTACCATCTTCTCCCATTGAGCTACACTCCGATAGTATCCCTTTCTTACTAGTGGGCTCTCCACACAGTGTTTCAGTTTGAAAAAGCAAAATCAAAATTAAAAAAATAAGGCTGGATTTTTACTCTTTAATTCTCAATGCTGTTTCCTTCTAAAGTGATAAAGGCACTGCATACACACAGGATTAGAATACACTTCTATCAATGGAGTATATAATTCTGGGGGAGAAGGGGAATACCTGGCACTGTTCAGAAATCAGGGGTCACTCACAGCAGAGCACAGGGAACCATATTTGATCTCCATTTGATGGGGATCAACCTGGGTCAAATGCATGCAAGGCAAGTGCCCTAACTTGTATATCTATGTATGTCTGGCCTCAATTTTTAATTCTGTAACCTAGAAAGGGGGGTAAAAAATGAAATCCATTTAACTAAGAAATTCCATAGTTGTTCCACAGCAGAAATGCAATACTGTATGTGCAAAGAAATCTTTCCTGAACAAGTTTCCCAAAAACCACTGAGTGTGCAATGACAGACCCATATTGCTAACAGTGGCTCTTTGATTAAAACCAAAAACAAAAAACAAAGAAAAAAAACCCACATCCATACAGCGACACTTCTAATATTTTAAGGTAAATATGGAAGATACTCAAATCTCAATTCTAGACTATCTGTTTTCTCCTCCACATAAACATTATATTTCTCAAATATTAACATACATTCAGTCATATAAAAGTCATAATAAAAATGTAAAATCTTGCCTCTAGAAATCATGATTGAATTAAGTCTGGGGCAAGGCATCTTTGATGCAGGGTAGACTCAAAAACAGCATGCCTTTAAAATTAGGAGGATCAAAGTTTCAAGTTTGATTCTGGTAACTGATGTGAGCTAACTACTTTATTTCCTTTTGACCTCAGTTGATTTGAGGTTAAAGGGCACAATATTCTTTAACTCACTCAGCTGTGAACATTAGTCTCTACATGAAGTTCACATGATAACCCCTGACAAATTATAAACTCTCGAATTCTATTGTGTTCTCGTTTTTGCTCCTCTCAACTCCATTTAAAAATTATGTTATCAAGCCAGAATCTCTTAAATAGAAATGCAGATGCCTGAAAGAGCATTTGTTTTTAAGGAAAATCAGGAAAAGTTAATTGGACAGTTTTAACTAAGGACAGTACCTACTTATGACATATCAAAAGGACAAAAAATAAAAATGCAAAAGACAAAGATGTGTATAAAAATATTTTAAAAATTATATTAGGTTATTTTTTAAAATATGTTAAAAATTATAACGTATTTAAATACATAGGTTAAATCTTTTTTATTCCAAACTCTGTCAGCGATATGTTCCAAGTGCTTACTACAGAATTTGAGTTTGGTCAGTCATTAAATTAGCTGTTTTACTTCTGGAATTTTGAATCACTGTTTAGATTAATATTATGGCCATTACTTTGAGTATTCAAAGAAGTCTGATTATTCTGATACTAAACCCTTATATAAAATATTTGATAATAATTTTATAAAGAATGAAATAATCTCTAAATTCATCCATATGTTAAAAGTAATCATTTAGCAGACAATCTCAACTGAAGACCACTTGAAAGGAATCCCATAGGCTCCAGTAAACTGTATTTTTAATAATTTTATAAAGACAAAAATCAATTAGGGTCTCCAGATTAAATAGAGTTGATTTTCCTTTGTCCATTCTTAATTCTTGAAGTTAAACAAAAAATTGAGTAGAAAGATACAGCGAATCAAACCTGGGTTGGCCGCGTGCAAGGCAAACGCCCTACTCGCTGTGCTATTGCTCCAGCCCCTTAGAATGCTTTCTAACACTCATATTTGTTTGATTACTCATTCAGTGATTATCTACAAAGAGCCTGTCATATGCCAAGCTTTACACAAACCAAGCTTAATACTCCTTTTTTCCCTTCCATACTAACACGAAATTTCATCTTACTTTTTGTTATTTGACCATAAAGCAACAGACACAGTATTTGTAGACTAGAATGCTAGCAGGAGGGAGAGAGGGAGGAAAATCTGACAATTTATTTAGAATTTCACATCAGATTCTATGCCAACTGACAACACTGGTCAGAAAGTCTGACAGCAAACAACCTCATATATGGTGTAATTTCAGTGTTAACTCTTGCATGTTGACAGTCCTGTGTACCACATTCCCAAAGCAAAAAATAGTCAGGGGTTTATTTCATATTCTCTGGACTGAATTCTTAAAAGCATGCATGGTCCTTGGAATAACGAGTGTTCGATCCTAAGGAACCCACTAAAGATTGGCTCATAGGAGACTGCATGCACAAGGAATCCAGAAAGGTTAAGCAGACTTTTAGAAAGAACCGACAGAAGCTGCAACCCTTCTAACCTGCGCAGCAGCTAGCGCACTCTTGTGGTCTTCCAAAGTCACTACAAGTTGTTCATGCTCGGAGAGTAAATTCTTATGCTGTTGCTACACAAAAAAGAATTTCACATGTTGAGTTTTAATATTCTAACACAAATTCTTCTTTGGATGCAAGAAGCAGTCTGACCACTCAAATACTTTTGCTTGTTGTTTCAGCACCTGTTATTCTTAGCCATTTGTTAAATCATGGCAAAAAGATGAATGTGTTACAAAAACACCGTCAAACAACAAACAACAAACAGTGAACTCCCGTTGTTCATCGATTTGCTCGAGCGGGCCCAGTAACGTCTCCATTTTGAGACTTGTTGTTACTGTGTTTGGCACATCGAATACGTGACAGGTAGGTAGCTTGCCAGGCTTTGCCATGTGGGCAAGATACTCTCGGTAGCTTGCGGGCTCTCCGAGACGGGCAGAGGAATCGAACCTGGCTCGGTCGGGCAGGCTGCACGCAAGGCAAACGCCCTACCGCTGTGCTATAAAAACACCATCACGTAACAAAATCAAATTAAAAATGTCATTAATAATAAGACTTTGTACCTAAAAAATTTAAAAAAAGTTATTCAAATGGGGCCATACAGCAAAGAATCACTTAAATACTAATAAAACTATTTGGATTTTTTTTCTAGTCATCTTTAGACTTAAAACGCAGATGTGGCAGGTCCAGTTTATGCAGAGTCCAAAGTATTGTAGGTTTGTATAACAGGGTAATTAGGAGACAAATTTAACTTTTCTAATCTTATTTTCAAAAGACAAAATCACCAGCAATCAATTTTTTAAGTCATTGTACAAGTGGAGAGGCAAACTCTCAGACAGTCAAATGCTTGTTTTGATTTTACCTTGACATCCTGCAGCTGCACGTGTATGTCCTGGTGGGCTTTCCTTAACTGTCTGTTCTCCTCTCTCAAGTTGTACACGGTTTCTATTTTAAAAATAAAAATTATCACACATAAAACTGCAAGATACTCGAGGATCTTGAATTCGTTACCTTCACATCAAAAGCTTCACATGCTTTGTATCTATATTGGTTTTGAACTCTGACAGTACCAAAACAAGAACTATGAAAAAAACAAAACCACGAGGGAAAAAAAAAAGTTACATTTGGGGAGGTGGCATGGATTTAGCTAACCATCACATTACTGTCAGATTCAGCAGTCTAAATGCTCCTTAAAAAGTTGCACACTGTAGACAAAGAACTTTTAATTACTTTGGAATTAAATATATATTGGTGAATAAAGCAAAACCAGTGAAATTGCTTCAAGGGGTAAAGCAAGAGCATGGCATGTGCAAAGCCCTGAGTTCAATTGCTCGGAACTTTTTCAGGTATGTTCCTGGTACCTCACTGGGCCTGAGTTCTAAATCATTAATCCCCCGATTCCTGAATATCACGGGGCAAGCCCCCGGGACTCTCAAGCACTGTGAGGGAGATCCCAATGAAGGAAGAGAAATTATACAAAAACATTAGAGGTCAGAGCAACAGTAAAGCACACAGGGCACTGGCCTTGAACATGGCTGACACAGCTGATCCCTGGCACCTCACATCATCCTCCAAGCCCCACCAGGAGTGATCTCTGAGCACAGAGCTAGTTAGACTAAGCCCTTAGTACCACTGGGTATGGCCCCAAACCAAAAATACACAAAAAAATATAAATAAGGACTAAAACAGCAGGGACTATCTAAATTTGAGTCTTTTTACAAATTAAAAACAAAGTTATAGCTCATGGTGTCTCACTAATAAAAATAAAAAGAAGAAAGTTATCAGGGCTGGAAAGCTAGCCCAGTGATTTAACCCTCAATATCACGGCTTCTAAGCATTGCTTCTTTGCAAAGCTGGACGGTACAGGACACTTCACGGGGTGGCCCTGGGCAGCTCAGGGTCCTTGAAAAACTGTATCCTCAGGTTCTCTCACTGAATTGACAGCTCAGCTGTATCAGGACAAGTGACCCCCAGACTCCCTGGATACTTCCTGGGTGGCCCCCAAAACAACAACAAAGTTGTTGAAAAAGTGCATGCAGACCCACTTTTCTTCACTGCATAAATAATCTTCAGTGTCCCCAAAATGTGTTTCAATTACAATGGCGACTTAAGAAATTTAAGAAAAGTAATCCCACTTTTATTAAAAATATTCTAAATATATTTTCTTTCTCCTACTATGGAGCTTTTGAAGATTCAAGTTCCATCTCCAACAGCTACGGGGCAGTTCTTTCAAGGGCAATAGCAAGAGATTGTAGCAGAGCTGAGTCCTAAAATACTAAGCTCTGTTACATTTTACCAGAATGAGGGACAATGAGCTTAATGGCTCTCTTGCCTCTATGATGTTTATCTTGAGCAAGTTACATAAGACTCTTAAATTGTTTAGTGATTTCTTAAATGGTTAGATTAAGCTAATCACAATGTCTACCTTATAGGTTGTAATGAGATTTAAGATACTGCAAGAGCTTCACCTGCTACTGGTACATAGTGAGCTTTTGTTGAACATCAGTTATCATGACAATGAAGATAGAAAAAGTGATTCTCTTAAGTTCATGTGCTATCAGCTCATCTGAATTCTTTTTTTCTTTTCATCTAAATTATTCTATCACTATCACTATCCTCCCGTTGTTCATCGATTTGCTCGAGCGGTCTCAGTAACATTGCGAGGCTTGTCATTGTGTTTGGCATATCGAATACATCACGAGGAGCTTGCCAGGCTTTGCTGTGCAGGCGAGATACTCTCGGTAGCTTGCCGGGCTCTCCGAGAGGGGCGGAGGAATTGAACTCGGGTCAGCCATGTTGGCTGCATGCAAGGCAAACGCCCTACCCACTGTGCTATCGCTCCAGCCCATCTAAATTATTAACTCATATTATATTAAACTAGCGAAAATCTTGGACCTTTTTAGTTTGCTAATTACTGACCTGCAACCTACATAATTCACTTTCACTTACTATGTTAAGTATCTTTCAAGAATAGTATTAACATCTGTCAATGAAAAATTAATTGGCAGTGTCATAAAAAGCACTGTTACACTGCATTTTCCAGCTTTCTTGAGGTATTTCTTCTAAAAATTAATAACAGAAATGTTAATTTTGCACATAAGGCCTGCCCCCTGTTTTTTATTCCCTGCCGCCTTTTCACTGCATTTCCTCCCCTTGATTCTTTCCCCTCTGGGCCCCACGACAATAAGGTATGCTTGTGTATTCTCTTTCTGATGACAAATGCCCTACACCTTTATTCCAAAGTGCCAGGAAGCTGTGATCAGGGTACGAAGTTTGAACTTCTTTGCTACACAGACCTAACAGCTGGTGTTCTATTTTCCATTTCTTTAGTTCTTCCTTCTGTACCTAGCGTATTAAAATTTAACTCTAGAGACACTTTGCTTTGAACAAAAGGCGGCAAATACCTGTATGCTATTTAAAAAAAAAAAAACCTGCCTTCCAGGACTACTTGCTAAACTGCATGAATTAAATTATGCAATTTTCTTTTTTTTTGGGGGGGGGGTAACACCTGGCTATGCACAGAGGTTACTCCTGGCTCTGCACTCAGGAATTACTCCTGGCAGTGCTCAGGGGACCATATGGGACGCTGGGAATTGAACCCGAGCTGGCTGTGTGCAAGGCAAATGCCCCACCCACTGTGTTATCGCTCCAGCCGCTATGCTCATTTTTAAGCAAACACTGATGAGCACAAGACTGGTATCTAGAATATTCTAATTCATATGTGCCTTTTTAATTGATTTTTTTTGTTGTTTTTTTGTTTTTTGGCTTCTATTGGAGCTTGAGTATCAGATGGAGTGTTGGGGATCAAAACGGGTCTGCAGCCTATGGACCGAACATGACTGCCACTCAATGCCTCTTTTGCAGACCACAACACCCAAAAGGAGAGAGAGAACAAAAGGGATCACCCTGCCACAGAGGGAGGGTGGGATGGAGGGATGACAGGGGTAGGAGGGATACTGGGATTAGTGGTGGTGGAGAATGGGCACTGGTGGCGGGATGGGTACTCAATCATTGTACAACGGAAACCCAAGCACAAAAATTTGTAAGTCTACAACTGTACCTCATGGTGTTTCACTAATAAAAATTTTTTTTTAAAAAAAAGGGGGTCTGCAGCATGTAAGGGCTGAACCTTACCCGCTTACTAGTTCCCTGGACTCTCAACAGAACATCCTAGACTACAGCCCTTTCTCTGATTTCATCACTGATCTGCAAACACCAAGTGCCCTTTAAGCCAATTCCTACACCTTAGACATAATAGGTGATTACAGAATGCCCTAAATATCTCTTCTAGCACTAAGAAATAAAAAATTTGTTTCCACATTACTTTGAAAATACTTGATGCTGATGCAAACGGCAGTTAATGTTTTATTGAAGATGTACCATGTACCACTAACTCTTCCAGGTTTATCTATTTCACTCCTACACCAACTCCATGAGATTGATTCTTCTTATGATCATTTCAATTTTAAAGACAGACAATAAAACAAGTGCTGCTTATACAATTTTTCCAGGGTCATACAACTAGTACTCAAAGAAGCCAAGATTTACTAGGGCAGTCTGACTGTGATGGTTTATTAAACTAATGGTAGTGACTAACAGGGCATTTTTCTACACCCAAAGGACAGTTTTAGCAATACACTGGGAAATTTTTAATCACTGCAATGACTGAGAAGCATCGCTATTTTGTGGGTAAAGGTCAGAGATACTAAAGGTCTCAAAACACACAACAGAGTATGTGCAACACTGCCCATCACAGCCAACACATTCTGCTAAGTGACATTATGCATTCTATCCTGCTTCCTTGAGATCAAAAGAGATGAAAAAGCACTACAGAGAAATAAATAGTTCACAAAAGACACAACAAAGTTGTGTCTGAGTTTTTCTGAGTACTCATTTCCATATAAACTGGCTAACTGGACTTCCAAATACCTTTTAACTTTGAAAGCTCTTGCTCCTTCTCTTGCTGCAGCTGCAGGTATTTCTGTTTGTGGTCGTTGAATGTCCTGCTGAAGTCTTCTCCTTGTTTCCGATGTTCCTCCTCCAGGTCGCTGTGCTGCTTCTTCAGCTCCTCGTGCTGACTCTGCAAGGACAAACACCCGAGTGGAGAGGACAGCGCCAGATCCTGTCACGGCCTGTTCTCCACAGCACAGCCTCTCGCGCGCCAGGAAGAAGACACAAGTGCAGGAAAAGGCTGTTTGCCTCAGGATGCAGTCCCTCTGTTTCCTTGAAATTTCATTCAAACGATTTGAGATCATGGTCAAAAGTCAAGTTTCCCTTAGTTTTAAATATCAGTCTGAAAAAAAGTAGTTAGCAAGAGAGGTAAAAAGGGATGGATTCAGGGGAAATGCTTAGGGACTGGTACTAATATGAAAACAAGGGAAAGCAAGTGGGAAAAAATACGCCTTCTCAGATACTATACACTTCTTCTTTTGGCCTGATAGTTTCCCACAATTCTGACTTCCGTTCTTTCATTTTGGGCATTCTTAGAAACTCAGTTTAAAGACTAAAGAGGGATCAGGGAGATAGTTCAGAAGTCAGGGGTGCACGGGTCATAACCAAGTTCAAACACCAGCACTGCCTGGTTCCACAAACACTGGTGTGGCCCTTGAGAATCCTGAGCACTGTCCAGTGTGCCCCTGGCGTCCCTGCCTGCAACACCAGGACAGGACCACAGCCTGGGACTTGGAATTGAACGACCTGGTTCAGTCAGGTATTGCCTGAGGTAGTACCCAGACCCCTGAGTCTGGGCTTGAAAAGCCAAAAATGGAAGTAAAATGAAATGGGACAAATGAAGAAGAAACAAAGAAAAGCATCTTTCAGGGGGAAATTAAGCTCACTGACCGTTTAAACAGTAACCACATCTCAGGCCTGCTTAATTCCATGACCATTAACACATGATATTAATACCTGAGAATACTAGGCTGTACTCTCAGTCTAGATAAATTCCTTTGTCTCCAAGTTCCTCATGTGAAAGGATAATCTTTTCTAATTCATGTATTGTTCCCTTGATTAAGGGAAAGGACCTGATTTAATGTACAAGCCCTGCTGATATGGAAGAAATGACACCATCAAAACAAGAGAAAAAAAATCTGTGGGTAGGAAGTAGGATGATACAGTTTTCCACTTGTACAGGATGGCGAGACAGAACAAACATTCAACTCCGAGTTTCATAAAAATTCCCCTTCCTCTTTCTTATCCATTTCTCTCCTGCAGCACGGTTAAGCACCATTTACCCAAAAGCCCAATTCATGGGTTCTGTTTTGCCTGTTCTCCATTTTTGAAGGCTTGTGGGTGACACTGGCAGTCCTAACTCCATACAGAGTCACTCCTGAAGGTGCTAGGGAACTGAACTGGCATTAGATTCATGCAAAGAGAGTACCTTAACCCTTGGACTATCTCTCCAGCTCCCAATTTATATTCTTCGCATGGAAGTTGTGCTCCTGAGGTACGTAAGAGGCTACACTAATTTTTAGTAACCCAAAGGAAGAAATTTAGTAGTTATACTACTCTCAGTGAGTCTAAGAAAAAAAAAAACTCAAATAACCTATTATGAAACAAAGAACTTTAAAGGATAAAGAATAAAAGTAAAAATTAGGTGGACAGTTTTGCTCTTTAAGCCCATGTTGTCCCTTGAACACGTATCTCGCTTGATTGTCTCCAAGCTTCTTTGCTTATTTCCATTCTGGAGATGCCTGTGTTCTCTCTCAAACAGGTATTTCTCTCTTTCTCTCCCTTCACATCTAACTCGATTAGTTCAGATAAAAACTGTAATTCATCAAAACAAAAATAGGAAGCCAAGAGAATATGATCTATAAGAAAATGTAGTAAGCCAAACACATTATTTGTAATAAACATGATGGGAAATTAGTTATACATCATTTTAGCCAAAGATGACTTTGATGTCTGTTACAGTACAAATCAACTGTTATAATTTTTTCTTAATTATTTAGTCAATCCTTTTTTCTATATATTAAGAATATTAAGTTACTCACCTTTAACATCTGATGTTGGACATTCAATGCACTGTATCTACTATTGGAATCTTGCTGTAAGTAGAAAAGAAAATAACACAAAAAAAGAGTTTCACTTTGTTTCACTTGTATAAGTTTTAAGTTCTACAAGTGATGAGGATGTCTCTGGGAACATCGTTCTATTTATTGCAGGATGAAAGTTTTAACTTCTCCGTTAGTCTGATAGATTTTAGTAATGAAAAAGGGCACAATCATAAAAGAAAAATTAGACAGATCCTTTGGCGATGACTTGCCTCCTCTCTCATACTCAGAGAGGGCGAAAGTTGAAACACATGAAGGAACTTACTCTGGAGACACAATGATGGTATGTGTCTAATCCTTGTGCCTGGTATTCCAAAAGTAGGGTGACCTATCCATCAGCATCAGACTACAGTGCTCTACTTTTCCCAGGCTTAGTAAAGAAGAAACTACATATATTAGCCCAGGAGACTCCATTTCACAGACTCCAAGACAGAAAAATAAGACAGAGGTAAAGAACAAACCCTGGCCTTATAGTCAAGCTAGTACTCAGACAAGTCTGGGTCTACGGCCTAAACTCCAAGTACCAGAGCACCTGGCTGCTGCTAGAACATGTTCACAAATGGGCCTCACACCTTTCCACATTGCCGGGACAACCGGAATTAATCAGTGTACAAGACCCTTAAATGCTTTCTCCCCCAGTGTGTGTTATTCTGTTTTATGCTCCACACTTCTTTCTCTATAACATACACTTGTTTTAGAACTACATTTTGGTGCTTTACTATTTTATTTTAACCTACTTTAAAATTACATTATAAAATGTACCACGACATTCATGGCTTTCTTTATAATTTTAGTATGTGTTTGTGTGTCTGTGTCTGTGTGTGTGTGGTGTGTGTGTGTGCTAGGCACTGAATCCAAGGCCTTACAAATTAAAGTGGATACACAAAGAGAGTCATGTAGGAATCGACTATATTTGCTTTCTCTTCTAGTGCTGTTTTGGGGTCACACCTGGTGGTGCTCAGGTGCACCTTCCGTCTCACTGCCCAGGGGACCATGTGCTGTCAAATTTTGGCCTCTAGCATGCGAAGTCTGTGCTCTAGCCACTTGAGCTCATTCTTCAACCCCCGCCAGCCAGGGACTTTAAAACTAAGCAGAGTTGAATATGGCCAGTCTCCTAAAAAGCCAAGAAACTGCATCTTCTAGTGTGAATATCCTAAATACCCATCTATGTTTTATTCAACTATGTTCATAAATACATAAAGAGAAAAATGTGTTTTAATTCAGTTAATCAGAACATTTAAAAAAATGTAAAGGTCAGTATCATTCATTACACAAATGTTTTTGAATACCAATTCTAGGCCAGCAGTCTGTTAAATGCAATACAAACAACAATGAAGTTCTACAAAGACATAAATAAACAAAATTAGTCTCTTTGTGACTGACAGTATGACTCTGAAACTTATTGCTATCATCAATTACAAGAAGGAAAGGTAGGTTTTGAAAGAACAGTCGTTCCCCTCCACTCCTCCCCAAATCTCCCGTCTGACTTTTCTTAGGGAGGAGGAAGAGGTGGAAGTAAAAGTGGAGGAAGATCTCAACCTTCCAATCTTAATTAATTTTAAAACTTTGCAACTAATTTTCCCTCATCTCCAAGTTTCACGAAAACAAAAAGGAAAACAAAAACTTACCCTTCCCTTATTTAGGGTCTCTTGTGCTTCTAACTTATAAACAAGAAAATCTAGGAAACAAAAATTTGGGAAAGATAAATAAGAGATTGGTTCATAATTCTTTTTATGTATCTTAAACATATGAAAGAAAAGTTTATTCAGACTGCTAAAGTGTTCTAGGGTTTTGAAACAATCTATTTGGTGATGTACTTTTATCTTGCTTCTTGATGCTTTCTAAAATGTATATATCATATAAACTTCTTTACCTTAAAATATGTAACTCGTACCAATGAAATTCAAGTTATAACAAACTGACTAAAAGTACTATTAGAAGTGCACTCCGTGATTAATTCTCCCTGGAAAAAAACACAGCTAAAAACAGAAATGATTTATTGCTGTCCACGAGGTGGCACGCTAAAATCATCCAGTACCCGAAAGAAGCTTTAATCTTCTTAAGCTTTATTACCACTAGATGGCTCTATGAAATCATTCTGCATGCAAAGACAAGAAACATCCAAATTCTATCAAATCATTTTAATGACACTGAACTTCTACTCTCAACAGAGTAGACTCAATGCCAGCTCTGTAAAACACCCTAACCAACACTGTTCTTCGCTGTTCTCCACTTCCTTCTACCAGACACAACAAAATCTCATGATTATTACAAAACAATTCGATCATGAAAGCTTTTTGACTGTTATCTCACAGTGATTCAATAAAAAATAAATTTAAAAAATATTACCACAAAACACTGGTTAAAAAATACACATGCCGGGGGTATGGTGCCGCCAGCAGGTCAATCTGTACCTGTGAGGCGAGTGCATCTCCATTGGAGACTTTGTTATTACTGTGTTTGGCATATCGAATACTTTCGGTAGCTTGCCGGGCTCTCTGAGAGGGGCAGAGGAATCGAACTCGAGTTGGCCATGTTGGCTGCTTGTAAGGCGAACGCCCTACCGCTGTGCTATCGCTCCAGCAATAGAACACAAATTGTCTATTGTTGCCTTTTCAGCAGACCTGAGTGTTGGGGTAAAACCTCAAATAATAATGGTGGGTCTGGTGTCGAAATATTGAATGTGATCAAAGTAGAGAGAGAGTAATGTGGAAATCATCTGCCCCACAGGTGGAAGGTGTGGGATGAGGGTATACTAGGGTTTTTGGTGGTGGAGAATGGGCACTGGTGAAGGTATGGGTGTTTCATTGTATGACTGAGACTTAGACCCAAAAGCTTTGTAACTGCTCTCACGGTGATTCAATAAATAAAATTATAAAAATGAAAAAAATACACATGCAAATAACTTTTAAAAAACAATACAACTAATTTCAAAAGCAAACCACTTACCTTATCAGCCTATGCATTAAGGAAAAATTCGATAAAATCAGTAACATTGCTTATTATCTGTGGTAACTATTAATTTTCCAAACTGAATCAATTAAAACTTGAAAAAGCACAGGTGTATATATGTATAAAATGTCATTTTCAAAACAATGGTGCCTGCCTGCTTCCTGGATACCTGTGAGTGGACATCTCAGATATTATTAAATTATGTGTGTAATATTCAGATAAAAATGTTTTCAGATAATATTCCTGAAACAATACACATAAACTAACATGCAAATTACAAAAACAGCATATTTCTTGCTTTTCCTTCCTCTGCTTACTGATACTGACTTGGGGTAGACTCTAAAAATTCCTGGTAAAACAGTAAAGCAAGTAAGTGAAGCTTCAAAAAGAAGTGTTATTTAAAAAAACAGAACAAGAACCATATTATTTACCTTCCTTTGCTTTCTTATGTTCAAGTCTTTCCTTTTGCAAGGATTTCTCTAATCTTGATCTGTGTTCATATACAACTGAAAAAGAGAAAAGATAAAATTTGTATTTAATATATATATGTATTTAATTTTTATTAGTGAAACACCATGAGGTATAGTCGGAGACTTACAAACTTTCATGCCTGGGTTTCAGTTATATAGTGATCGAGTACCCATCCCTCCACCAGTGCCCACTCTCCACCACCAATGATCCTGGTAGCCCACCCTCCCGCTGCACTTCCTTTGTGGCAGGGCATTCCCATTTGCTCTCTTTCCTTTACGGTGTTGTGGTTGCAACAGAGGTATTGAGTGGCCATCGTGTTCGGTCCACAGTCTACTCTCAACACGCATCTCCTATCCCTAGCGAATCCTCCAAACATCCTTTACTCGGTGTTCTCTTCTCTATCTGAGCTGCCTTTTCCCCCATGTGCTGCCAGTTTCCAAGCCATGGAGGAGACCTCCTGGTACTTATCTCAACTATTTTTGGGTGTTCTTCTCCCATTCTGTTACCTTATATTCCCCAGATGAGTGCAGTCTTTCTATGCCTGTCCCTCTCTTTCTGACTTATCTCATTTAGCGTATTTTCCATGTAGAACCACTTGTATGCAAATTTCATGACTTCATCTTTTCCTTTTTTTTTTTTGTTGATTTCAATTTTTTTTTAACTTTTATTAGTGAAACACCATGAGGTACAGCTGTAGACTTACAAATTTTTGTGCTTGGGTTTCAGTTATTTAATGATCAAGTACCCATCCCTCCACCAGTGCCCATTTTCCACCACCACGGGTCCCAGTATCCCTCCCACCCCCCATCCCACCCTGCCTCTGTGCCAGGGCATTCCCTTTTGTTCTCTCTCTCCCCTTTGGGTCCTGTGGTTTGCAAGAGAGGCATTGAGTGGCAATCATGTTTGGTCTATTGTCTACTTTCAGCATGTCTCTCCCATCCTGGGAGGACCCTCCCAACACCCTTTATTTGATGCTCCCTTCTCTATCTGAGCTCCCTTTTCCCGTAGCATGTGTGGCTGGCCTCCAAGCCATGGAGCAAAATTCCTGGTACTAATCTCGACCACTCTTGGGTGTTAGTCTCCTATTTTGTTACTTTATGTTCCCCAGGTGAATCCAATCTTTCTATGTCTATCCCTCTCTTTCTGACTCATTTCGCTTAACATGATACTTTCCACATAGTACCACTTGTATGTAAATTTCATGACTTCATCTTTTCTAACAGCTACCTAGTACTCCATTGTGTAAATGTACCAAAGTTTCTTTAACCAGTCATCTGTTCTCAGGCACTCAGGTTGTTTTCAGATTTTGGCTTTTATGAACATTGCAGCAATGAACATAGACGTGCAGATGTCACTTCTACTATACTTTTTTGCATCTCTGGGATATATGAGGAGAGAGTTTACTACCATCAGCTGTATCTCTAGACTTTAAACATTCTTGTGACAATAAGGATGGGAGTGGGTGAGTATGATGAGTATTTACACATTACACTTCTTTGGCTTTTTTAATTAATAAAACACAGTAGCAATCACTGTACTTTTATTGGTGTAAAAGTACTGTGTGGTGCTTGGGAATCAGGTAACGGTTACTCTCAACTTAAAAAACAGAAGACTCATCAGCAGAATTCCACTGTTAGGAGATCTGGTAGCTCACACCAGAGAGAGGGTGGAAGACAGGATGAGGAGTGTTGGGTGTGGAAAAGTGGGTGACGGTACCGAATTCTTGATTCCCTTCCCTGAGATTCAGTCAGAAAGATAACTTGTCAACAGCTGACCCAAAGTACTTGTTTAGACAAGTGTCTGTCTTTTGCTAAACAGGTACTGTCCCAAACTGTCCTTGATTGTCTCACTCTCAATGGCTATTGAGTAAAACACTTTCAACTTATTAATGCCAATGTGTCTACATGAGCCAAGAGATCCTAGGATAACGCAATTATACACTGTCATAACTAAGTAGAATGGATGTCATACAATAAATATCCAGAAAGTTCTAACATGTTTAGGGATTTCAGTTCAAATTCAAGTGTCTTGCAAAATCAAAGGCATTTTATGAATACATAAAATAGCATCACTATAAATGAAAGTGCTTTTGTAAGTGCAATGTCAAATGTGGGAAATAGGAGTAAAAGTTCTATGTAGAAACCATGAAGTCACTGTACTATTAATATTACCTTACTCAGAACTGGCTGAGTCGTTATTATAGTGACAGCTTTGCATGCTGATGAATGTAATTTAAGAAAGCTGAAATGGTTTGAGGTTTGAAGAACACCTAGGAGGAAGGAGAGAGAGAGTAGCAGCAGCGGATGGGGTGGTTGGGGAAAAGCTGTTCTTCATCAGGCTTAGAAAAAGGTAAGTCTCCTCAAAAAGAGTTGCGGAAAATCACACTAAAGGAGAATACTGAGTAAAAACTTAATCCGGGAACTAAAAATTCTAGAAAGCTGAAAGGAAAGGCTAGTTGAGAGCATGGAATAACTATTCCTTGGGGGTTCAAATCTCTGATCCACTCTTCGTAGGCCCAGTTGTGGTGTGGGGGAATAACAGTTACACGTGTATGGGAATAATAACACTCATATCTCTCGATGGAGGTCAGCTAGTATCTGTCAAGTTCCCAAAACACTACCAGGCAGAGAATAAATGCTAGAAAATACTACTATGTATTTTTTCACTACAATGATGACTTTAAAGTTACTCAAGCCCTTTATACTCAACAACTAAATCCTAATAAAGTAACAATGACATTAAAAATTTTAAAAGCAAAGTTTAATCTTATCCTTAAAAAAGAGAAAGCGGAGCCAGGGAGATGAGTGGGGACTTAGATGTAAGGCACCATCCCCCCACCTTTCCACACCCTGTTCCTGCGTGTGGCTGAGCTCATTCTGATCCCCTGTACTGCCTGTGGTCGCAAGCATCAACTGCAGTGACCCTGTAGCACAGAGCTAGGAGCTCACTGAGCACTGCTGGGTCTGACACAAGCTGCCCCTGCTCCCCCCAATGAAGGAAGGAAAGGCTCATCCCAACAAATTAACAAACTTAAAGCCTATTTTTTAAATTAAAATTTGAAGAAAAGATTTTTTTAAAAGTTTTTATGCGCCTGTAATCCTTCCAAAGGATTTTCCTATCAATTAAATATACACATGCAGCCGCACTGCATTTAATTGTTAGCATGCATTCTCCATCCTTTCAAGCTAATGATCTATCTAGATAGGTTTACTATTTCGCTTAAGAGGAGGCAAGCTAATCAATCCTTGTCACCCATCTCAATTTCTCTATTTATACTCTTAAGTCAAGGGCATCAATCAAGATGAACTAATACTGCTAGAACCTTTGCAAACAAAAATAAAACCTGAGAATAAGAGAAGGAACACATGGAGGGTGCGGGATCCCGGAGGAAAAGAAAAAAGAAAAAACAGGTTCCAAAAAGAGCCGAGAGCACCGGCAAGTTCCAGATGGAGTAGGCGCCGCATCCCGCCTCCCCCAGATGGAACCCTGGTGACCAGAAGCCTCTACAAACACAGCTCGAGTATGCGGGAACGAGGACTTTTTCTCAAATCTGCCGGACTACACCTCCCAGGTAACCTCTGATCCCGGAAGTCACGCCCACAGCCCGCCCCCCAGCGCCATCTTTGAAACGTTCAGAATAAGAGAAGGAACACATGGAGGGTGCGGGATCCCGGAGGAAAAGAAAAAAGAAAAAACAGGTTCCAAAAAGAGCCGAGAGCACCGGCAAGTTCCAGATGGAGTAGGCGCCGCATCCCGCCTCCCCCAGATGGAACCCTGGTGACCAGAAGCCTCTACAAACACAGCTCGAGTATGCGGGAACGAGGACTTTTTCTCAAAACCGCACGGCCGCTTACGCGGCCGCGCGACATCTCTCTATATACAAAGTGATCAATGAGAAGTAAACCACCCAATCTTTCTCCCTGAAAATCAGAGTTAAGTTTGGAGCATGGCCACAGCCCCAGAAATACAAGGACTTAATGCAGAAACCAGCAGCTTAGAGCGGAAAAGTGAACAGACGATGAGTTAACCCAGGCCATCATTTCTGCCCAGAGGGGAAAGGGTGTTGCCCCATTCGCCCTCTCTTCTCTGGAAAGAAGGATGGCGGCCGCATGGGAGCCTTGTGGACAGCAGGTATGAGCCGGGGGTGTGGGGGCGACTAAAACCTCATGGGAAGGGGGGCGTTCCGGTCCGTCCCTCACGCCCTACCGAGGTCACCAGTTGCCCCCCACGAGCGGCTCTCCAGCACGGCCACAGCCCCAGAAGCACAAGGGCTTAATGCAGAACCCAGCAGCTTGGAGCAGAAAAGTGAACGGACTATGCATTGATCCAGCCCATCAAGTCTGCCGGAGGGGAAAGGGTGTTGCCCCATTCGCCCTCTCCTCTCTGGAAAGAAAGATGGCGGCCACATGGGAGCCTTGTGGACAGCAGGTATGAGCCGGGAGTGTGGGGGCGACTAAAACCTCATGGGAAGGGGGGCGTTCCGGTCCGTCCTTTCACGCCCTACCGAGGTCACCAGTTGCCCCCCACGAGCGGCTCTCCAGCACGGCCACAGCCCCAGAAGCACAAGGGCTTAATGCAGAACCCAGCAGCTTGGAGCAGAAAAGTGAACGGACTATGCATTGATCCAGGCCATCAAGTCTGCCGGAGGGGAAAGGGTGTTGCCCCATTCGCCCTCTCCTCTTTGGAAAGAAAGATGGCGGCCACATGGGAGCCTTGTGGACAGCAGGTAGGAGCCGGGAGTGTGGGGGTGACTAAAACCTCATGGGAAGGGGGGCGTTTCGGTCCGCCCTTCACGCCCTACCGAGACCACCAGTTGCCCCCACGAGCGGCTCTCCAGCACGGCCACAGCCCCAGAAGCACAATGACCTAATGCAGAACCCAGCAGCTTGGAGCAGAAAAGTGAAAGGACTATGCGTTAATCCAGGCAATCATTTCTGCCCAGAGGGGAAAGGGTGTTGCTCCCTTCCGCCCTCCTCCCTCTGGAAAGAAAGATGGCGGCCACATGGGAGCCTTGTGGACAGCAGGTATGAGCCGGGGGTGTGGGGGCGACTAAAACCTCATGGGAAGGGGGGCGTTCTGGTCCGTCCTTCACGCCCTACCGAGGTCACCAGTTGCCCCCCGCGAGCGGCTCTCCAGCACAGCCACGGCCCCAGAAGCACAAGGACTTAATGCAGAACCCAGCAGCTTGGAGCAGAAAAGTGAACAGACTCTGCATTGATCCAGGCCATCAAGTCTGCCGGAGGGGAAAGGGTGTTGCCCCATTCGCCCTCTCCTCTCTGGAAAGAAAGATGGCGGCCACATGGGAGCCTTGTCGACAGCAGGTATGAGCCGGGAGTGTGGGGGCGACTAAAACCTCATGGGAAGGGGGGCGTTTCGGTCCGCCCTTCACGCCCTATCGAGGCCACCGGTTGCCCCCCGCGAGCGGCTCTCCAGCACGGCCAGGACTCCAGAACACAGAAACCAATTTCTTAACTATCTGACTTTCAGTAGAAATACTTCCAGGGTCAATAGGTAAAAGAGCAGAAATCCAAAACCAACATTTAATTCTTGAACCCAGCCGTAGAAAGCAAATCACTTCACAATGCTTTTTCAGCATGTCTGATTTGGGGGGGGGGGGGGGTAAACTCTAAATAATAGTGGTGAATCTTTTATTGAAACAATGAATCTAATCAAAGCAGATAGAGTGTTAACTAGAATTCATCTGCTTCACAGGGACGGGGAGGGGTGGGGGGTGGGGTTTTATTGGGGTTCTTCATGGTAAAAAATAAGTATTGATAAAGGGAAATGTGTTTGATATTTGCATGACTGAGACATAAACCTGAAAGCTTTGTAACCTTTCCCACAGTGATTCAATAAATAAATAAAAAAATAAAATAAAATAAAACCTAATTAATATTCTCACTGTATTGAACAGTTGTAGTTTTGAGAAAAAAATTTTAATTGTTAAGGTTAGCATTCAATATCTTCAACGCAGAATAACACTTTAATGCAGCTAGAACAAATCTGAATCTCAAATACTCACAGGAAAAAAAGATGAAATTCCATAAGACTCATCATCTTTCCTGCTTGCTAAAAAGCAATTTATTAATATTTGCTGTGCAGCTGAGAATAGGAATATGGGGCTGGAGCAATAGCACAGCTGGTAGGTTGTTTGCCTTACACGCGGGGCTCGATCGAACCTGGGTTCGATTCCCAGCATCCCATATGGTCCCCGAAGCCTTGCCAGGAGTAATTCCTGAGTGCAGAGCCAGGAGTAACCCCTGAGCATCGCTAGGTGTGACCCAAAAAGGAAAAAAAAAAAAGCATTCAAGTGCTTAAAAACATGCCAGATATGCCAGATTCCTACAGTAATCTTCCACTTAACTGTGACTTACTTCCATCTGAAATTCACAAGCAAATTTTCTGTATCTGTCCACTTCTGTGCAAAACAGACCTATGACAGAGCTATGATACTTCAGCAGAAACTGTTCCAATTCAGAAGTAGAAAGTAAGAAAAATTATATAGAAAATATTGCTCAATGCTTTAACGCCATAAACCAAGAGAGGGCAATGTTTCGTTGACAGAAGCAATAGATAGCTATGGAGTTTTACTTTCAGTCCAGATTTTAAGATAAGATTTATGTTTACTAAAAATACAAAAACAACTCAAGATTTCTCTGAAATCCATCCACTTCAACTTGTAAAAACACTAAGAACTGCAAATACTTTTTTCACCATTACATTTGATAATTAAATATTTTATTGAATCACTGTGACTAGAGTTGCAAAACTTTCATGTTTGAGCTTCACTTATACAATGATCAAACACCCATCCCTCCACCAGTGTACATTTTCCACCACCAATGTCCCCAAATAATGAAATTTTTAGTAAACAAGTTTGTTATCTCACAGCCATGTAAACTCTCCCACCAGTCTACCTCTACAGGAGCTTTAAGAATGCAGAAAGGGAAAAAAAAAATGGCAGTCCTGATGAGCTATGTCTCCACAGCATCGTAACGGCAAGAGTATCTTCCTTGTACAATTCTTTTTTTTTTTCTTTTATGGGTCGCACCCAGCAATGCTCAGGGGTTACTCCTGGCTCTGCACTCAGGAATTACTCCTGGCAGTGATTGGGGGGTCCATGTGGGATGCTGAGGATTAGAACTCAGGTTGGCCACGTGCAAGACAAACGCCCTACCTGCTGTACTATGGCTCCGGCCCCAATTAAATCATTTTAATAGTTCACGCAAGTGCCTATTTTTAAGTTTGCTAATACATATAGTTTATGAAGTCATTTGAATGAAACAAAAAAATTTATTGTGGGAGTCCTGCTATATATTGAGCCACTGATTAAGCTGACTGAAGCAGTTGAATGAAAATTTTAACTATGATCCTGAATTACTGCTTAACTGTCTTTTCTATTTTGCATAAAACTATGCCCAGGCTTTCCCTCATGACTATCTAACACACATTCAGCTTTTTTAGATGACTTAAGAGGTTTCTCTTCATGCAAGTATTACTTTGCATTCTTTCAAATACTGGGCATTAATAACCATCTATTATTTGATGAAATTTACTTGCTCCTCAGGAAACGATTCTTCTCATCTGCTTACAGCTGGTCTATTACAGGTATGTATCAGGCAGTTTGGGGTATGCTAAAGCAAGATCTTATTTAAAAGCTTATAGTCAATAAATTCAGGTTCTCAGAAGAGGCAAAGAGAAATAAAACAAAAAGAAAACAATTAGTGATGCGGCAAGCCAGCAAACTGTGTTTTGTTTTGGGGCAACACTCAGTGGTGCCCAGCACTTAATCCTGGGTCCGTTAAGGGATCACTTCTGGGGGGATGAGGGTGATACTTGTGGTAGGAATCAAACTGGGATCTGCCATATGCAAGGTGAGTGCCTAAACCCTTATGCTATCCTGAGCTAAAAAAATTTTAAACCTCTTAGCAAAGAAATTATATATAATATATATATGTATATATCTATATGTCTTTTTGATCACACCCAGCTGTGTTCAGGGCTTATTCCTGGCTCTGCACTCAAGAATGAATCATTGTCCAACCCAGAAATTATATTCTTAAGAATACCTATAGATAGCACAGCTGGTAGGGCATTTGCCTTGCACGCAGCAAACATGGCCGACCCGAGTTTGATTCCTCCACCCCTCTCGGAGAGCCCGGCAAGCTACCAAGAGTATCTCACCCGCACAGCAAAGCCTGGCAAGCTACCCGAGACTTATTCGGTATGCCAAACACAGTAACAAGTCTCACAATGTTACTGGGCCCGCTCAAGCAAATCAATGAACAACGGGAGGACAGTGACAGTGACAGTGACCAATATATAATTATAAATGCTTACACATACTTATGCAAGTACTTATATACAGATTTCCATAACTATATATGCATATAAAACCTAAAGGATCACAATAATAGAAACAAAAATTCTACAATAAGATGTTATATATTAGATGTACGGTCACAGTCACGGTCTTCCCGTTGTTCATCGATTTGCTCGAGTGGGCCCAGTAACGTCTCCATCATGAGACTTGCTGTTACTGTGTTTGGCATATCGAATACGTCACGGGGAGCTTGCCAGGCTCTGCCGTGCGGGCGAGATACTCTCGGTAGCTTGCCGGGCTCTCCGAGAGGGGCGGAGGAATCGAACTCGGGTCGGCCATGTTGGCCATTTGTAAGGCAAATGCCCTACCGCTGTGCTACCGCCCCAGCCCATTAGATGTACAAACATTGGAAAATAGTATTTTTCTAGAGTGAGATTTCAATTGGACAGAATGCTTGTATTTAGGAACATAATATTAGGGTTATTTAGGTTTCTGTTGATGCAAGGAGCCAAAAACTGCCTTTAGGTGGGTTATTACATGCAAAAACACACTGTTTTTATAATGTGATTGTGAATTTAAGCATATACTTTTCAAAACTGGTGTGTTTAAACCAAACATAAAATACATCTCATTTTTAGAAAGTACCTGACCTCTTCATGAGAACCAAACTCTATGGACAACTTCAAGTCATGCAATCAATGAGGGATGAAACTTCATCAGTCAACAACTGTAATTGTTATTTAAAGCCCATTTTGCCCCAGAAAATACAAGGGCCAGAAAAAAATGTTTCCCAGTGACTTCTCACTCAGCTCGATTCAGCAATACAACAAACAGCACCATCTCTGTCCAAACTGCTCATGTCTAGCTTTTGCTTTCAGATGTGAAGACATGCAACATGCAACATTCAAAGCACGAGAAAACATACATTAAAACCCAGCATATAAAGAAAAAAGTATTTAAGGTCTTTATATACTATGTTTGGAATATTTCTTAAAATACAGGTATAAGGCAGAGGGGAGTCCTAAGAGGAAGGGGGAGGGAGAGGGGAGGAGAAGGGGAAAGAAAAAGAGGACCCCAGAGTTTGGGGTGGGGTGTAGAGTAGGGGAGGGGAGGAGGGAGAGGAAAGGGAAACAGGAAGGGAGAAAGACAGGGGGAGGGAGAGATATAGAGGGAGTGAGGAAGGAAAGGAGAAAGGAAGAAGAAAGGAATGTGGGAGTGGAGAGATAGGGGTCTTTTACTGAATCACCATGAGATACAGTTACAAAGCTTTCATGTTTGAGTTTCAGTCGTAAGATGATTGAACACCCATCCCTCTACCAGTGCACATTCTTCACCAGCAATGTCTTCAGTATCCCCCCTCCCCTGCCAATCCCAACCCTCCCCTTACCTCTATGGCAGACAATTTCCCTGATACTCTCTCACTACTTGTGGGCATGAGGGTTTGCAATATCGATAATGAGAGACTATCATGTTTGGTCCTTTATCTACTTTCAGGACACATTTCCCGTCGCAAACAATCCCTCCAACCACAATTGATTTAGTGATCCCTTCTCTATTCCAGCTCATGAGGCAGGTTTCCGACTATGGAGCAATATTCTTGGTCCTTGTGTCTACTATCCTTGGATGTCAGCCTCATATTATTCTATATTCCACAAATGAGTGCAGCTGTTTTATGTTTGTTCTTCTCTATCTGACTCATTTCCTTAGCATGATACTCTTCTTACCATCCACTTACAGCAAATTTCATGACTTTATCTTTCCTAAGAGTTGCATAGTATTCCATGGTGTAGATGTACCAAAGTTTCTTTAACCAGTCATCTGTTCTAGGGCACTCAGGTTGTTTCCAGATTCTGGCTATTATGAACAGTGCTGCAATGAACATATAGGTACAGATGTCATTTACATTGCTTTTTTGCACCCTTAGGATATACCCCCAGAAGTGGTATTGCTGGGTTATATGGAAGCTCAATTTTCAATTTTTGAGGAATGTCCATTTTGTTTTCCAGAAAGGCTGGGCCAGTCGGCATTCCCACCAACAGTGAAAAAGCATTCCTTTCTCCCCACATGCATGCCGAAACTGCTCTTGTTCTTTCTGATGTGTGCTAGTCTCTGTGATGTGAGATGATATTTCATTATTGTTTTGATTTGCATCTCCCTGATGATTAGCTATGTAGAGCATTTTCTCATGTGTCTTTTGGTCATTTGTATTTCTTCTTTTTAGGAAGCTTCTGTTTATTTCTTCTCCCCATTTTTTGATATGGTTGGAGGATTTTTTCTTATACAATTCTACTAGTGTCTTGTGTATCTTGGATATTGGTCCCTTTGACTTTAGGTTGACCTTGTGACCACTCACTATTTTCAGACTAGCCATAGCACAGCAGGTAGGTCATTTGCCTTGTACGCAGCCAATATAGCCGACCTGAGTTCAATTCCTCCGCCCCTCTCAGAGAGCCCGGCAAGCTACCGAGAGTATCTCGCCCGCACGGCAGAGCCTGGCAAGCTCCCCGTTATGTATTCGATATGCCAAACACAGTAACAATTGGCACAATGGAGACGTTACTGGGCCCGCTTGAGTAAATAGATGAACAACGGGAGGACAGTGACAGTGACAGTGATTAGCCCCTTATCAGATGGGAATTGGGTAAATATTCTTTCCATTCTGTGCGCTCTCTCTGTGTTTTGGTCAGTGTTTCTTTTTAAGTGCAGGGGCTACTCCATGTAGTCTTATTTGTTTTCCACTTGCTTGGTCAGTGGTGTTTCATCCTTGAAGATGCTTTTGGCTTCAATGTCATGGAGGGTTCTGCCTACATTTTCCTCCATGTACCTATGGATTCAGTTCAGATACTGAGGTCTTTAACCCACTTTGATCTCACTTTTGTGCCTGGCATTAGACAGAGGCCACACTTCATTTTTTTCTGCAGGTGACTGTCCAGTTTTCCCAGCACCACTTGCTGAAGTGGATTTCCTTATTCCACTTCACATGCCTTGCTCCTTTATCAAAGATTAAGTGATCATATATTTGGGAGTCTGTGACAGAATATTCAACTCTGTTCCATTGGTCTGCGGTTCTGTTTCTAGTCCAATACCAAGCAGTCAATTACTACTGCTCGGTAGTACAGCTTGAAGTTGGGGAAGGTGATGCCACCCATCTTCTTTTCCCCAAGGAATTTCAGGAGTGTTTTGTCTATTTCTTTGAAAAATGTGATGATTACCCTGATAGAAACCACATTGAATCTGTATAGTGCTTTGGGGAATATTGTCATTTTGATAATGTTAATCTTCCCTATCCATGAGCAGGGGATACATCCCTATTTCCTAGTTCCTCTTATTTCTGGAAGTAGTGTTTTGTAATTTTCCTTCGATAGGTCCTTCACCTCTTTAGTTAAGCTGATTCCTAGGTACCTCATTTTCAGAGCAACTGTGAATGAAATTGTTTTTTAAATATCTTTTTCTTCTCTTACATTATTTGTATATAGGAAAGCCATGGGCTTTTGGGTGTTCATTTTGTAGCCTTCCATTTTACTATACAAACCTATTGTTTTTTTGTAGAGTTTTTAGGATTTTTTAAATATAGTATCATATTCCCACTAATAATGATAGCTCGGTCTCTTCCTTTCCAGATAGGGGGTCTCTTGCTCTGCATGCAGCATAGTCTAGTTCACTCCCCAGCACTGCATATGGTCCCCTAAAGCAGTTAGGAGTAAACTCTGAGCACCAGTGGTTCTATTCCCCGACCTTAAAGAAAATAATAACATACTGGGTAATGCAGAATGTAGTATTTGGAAAGAAAAGACATTGATGTATGTTAAGGGATTAATTGTTATAAGCCAAAAGAAAGTATCATGAAGATCAAACTTCCAGACTGCCCAAATATAGCATGATCTACAGTTCTTTCAACTGTACTGTTTGGGTTCTTTTGTTTGTTTGCTTGGGTTTTTTTGTTTGTTTGTTTTGTCTCAGCCCTTGGCAATATATGAATATATTTTAGGAAAGTAAAAGAATGTGACATAAAAAAGAAATAACTGGACACAAATATATTTTTAAAACATTTGTATTAAATCACCACAAACTACAAATTTACAAAATGTTCTAATATGTTTACATCATGGAAATCAGATTAAAACAATAATGCAAGTCCATGAGTTTACCATCAAGGTGACTAAATTAAGATAGAAAATGTCAAGAGTGGACAGAAAGGGGAGGATAAAATGCTCACCACTTTACTCACATAAACTGGGACAAGAAACATTTAACAGTAGCTTCCAGAGCTGATAACGAAATATTTATGTCCAATTAATCTCCAAAATAAAATTTATTAACCAGAAATCACTTAAGAGAGTCATAACAACTACTCATATTGCTCTCAAACTAGGGACACACATGTAACCCATGGCAGAATGGATTCTGTGTTGCAGTTGTCCAAAAAATTAAGTATTAGTCAACAAAGTGAACAAACAAAATGTAGCAACGCAGATTTCACAAACATAAAAGAGCCAGACAAATACTGGTAATTGCTGAATGATTCTATTTACAAAAAGTTCAGCAACAAGAAAAACCAATCTGTGATGAAAGACAAGAAACAATCACTTACACTGTGCATGGGGCTGGGTGAGGCCAGAGTGGCAGAGAGCAAAGTGAGCCTCTGGGTGCTGTGGGTTGATTCTGGGTCTGAGTGCTGGCTACACTGTTTGCTTTGTCAAAATTCGGTCAACTATTTATTTAGAATTTGTGTACTTTTCTTTTTCTCTTTTTGCGACACACCCAGCAGTGCTCTGAGGCTAAATGCTCAGTGTGTATGCCCGGCAACGCCCAGGGTATGACACTGGCTCTACCCTGAAGGATCTACTCCTGGTGGGCTCGGGGAACCATATGTGGTGCCAAGGATCGAACCTGAGATAGCCACATGCAAGGCGAGTGCACCCACTGGACGTGCGCTCCAGCTACTAATTCATGTTCTTTTCTAGCTGTATAACTTTCCGTAAGATTATGGTAATTCTTTGAGACTTGCTGTTGCTGTGTTTGGCATATTGACTACGTCACAGGTAACTTGCCAGGCTTTGCCATGTGGGCAAGATATTCTCGGTAGCTTGCCAGTCTCCAAGAAGGGCGGACGAATCGAAGGCGGCTCGGCCGGGCCAGCTGCGTGCAAGACAAATGCCCTACTGCTGTGCTATCGCTCCACCTCCAAGTGATATAGTGAAATACAACATAAAACATAATTAGATAAATCATTTTTCCTCCACCTACAATTCCTCAATTTGATTAATGCTCTTCCAGGCATGTCTGTCATCGATGTCCACAGCACCTCTGGCCAGTTTTCCCAACACTCACATCTTCAATGAAGAAAGAGCAGTTGTGAAATTACCGGGCATGTTCAGAGCCACAAATATTTGAACAAAAACAACAAAAAAAGAGTGGCTGACGTATTTTTTTCTCCTGGAGGTGTATTCTTCCTCCATTTCTAGGCTGGGGAGTTTTGGTGAAAGGGCTTATTTTTATAATTTACAATTTTTATATATTTTTATTTTCATAAAGTAGCTTACAATAGTTCATCGCAGATAATATTTAAACACCAATCCCTGCACTGAGCACCTTCCCACCACAATAAGAGGGAAGTGTGTGAAGGTCACTGTATTTCATTCTGGAGCCATTAAAGCTTGTATATAAGCGAACACAAGCAAGTATGTTAAAACCAGACACATGTGTGCTACTTTTGGTAAGTAAGTGGGCTAGAGTAAAAGAGGTCGCGCTCCAGGAAATTCTGCATTGCTCTCTTCCGGGATCTTCAATTTATAGTCTCTGAATCTGGGCCATTGATGAGATTACATGGTGCCAGGGGCAATTTATGTGTGTGACTGCCAACCTACTGGAAAACTGGGGAGGTAGGGGTAGGAGGCCCAGTCCTGATCCTAGCAGGCTTGGAGATCTCAGTCATGGGTCCCACATACTTGGGTTCCTCTGCTGGTTCCCACTTGGGTGAGGCTCGTCCAACCATGTGAAGGGTGACAGCAATTGGGTTCTGAAGGTTTTCGGCTGCCGGTTCTACTTTGAGTGGGGAGGGAAACTCAACCTGCCCCCCTCCGAGGTGCCCTGGTGAAGACAGCCTGGCTTAGGGTCAGGACATTCTGCCAGAAAAGCCTTATTTTTAAAGGCATCTGTTTTGCATTTGCAATTCTGAGACTATTCTGGGAATAAATAGCCACACTACATTAAATGATACTGCAACCTTTAAAACAAAAGATTTTGTCAGTTGCCTTCCTTAAATATCTAAACACTTTAAACAAAATTATTTTGGGTTTATGTATCCTTGATCACACAGTTCTCTGTTTATGTTTCAAATAAAATAGGAGGAAAGCAACAACTTTTGGCAGACTCTTTGTATTGACTTCAATACAATTTGAGGAACAATTTCACGTTAAAGGGCTCCTGCCTAATCTCTGTTCATCCAAACATAAAAAGTTGTAGAAGGAAGAGGACTCACAGAAACAAATGTCTGAGTGACTGGCTCCAAGTGCATTGTGGAGAAGAATCCAAGAATAGTGCAAGGGTTTTAAACTACCAAACTGCTTATAGCTGAAAAGTCCGATGTTGGGTGGGTTTACTATTCAGCGCATAGAGGCCTATGAACCCCAGCCCTCACTTCCTCACTCACCTTTTTTCTCTTCCTGAGTTTTACAGACCTACCACGTAAGGGACCTACCACTACCTAAGTCCCTACCACTAAGGGACTCCACACCAGGCTGTTTTCACTCAGGACTCCCCAGAGGGGGGCAGGAGAGACCCCTCCCCGCCCCAAGGGACCCAGCCCAGGCAGCCGACCTCCACTACCCAACCGCCACCACGCTCATAAGACACTTCCTATCCATTTTCCATAATTACCACACGATATTTGATGGGGTTCAGACATTAGGTAACAAATCATAGAGAAATATATATAAATATATATGTATATATGTGTGTATATATATATATATATATATATATATATATATACACCTCTCGGAGAGCCCGGCAAGCTACCAAGAGTATCCTGCCCACATGGGCAGAGCCTGGCAAGCTCCCTGTGGCGTATTTGATATGCTAAAAACAGTCTCATAAGGATAACAGGTCTCATTCCCCTGACCCTGAAAGAGCCCCCAGTCATTGGGAAAGACGACTAAGGAGAGCTGCTAAAATCTCAGGGCTGGGACGAATAGAGACGTTACTGGCACCGCTCGAGTAAGTCAATGAACAACAAGATGACAGTGATAAAGCAATACAGTGATACTCTGGAGTCACCAGAGGCATCCGGGGAGTTTGGGTACCCCTCCCAAAACCTATCTCCGCTCAATGTCTTACTCTAATCTTAATATAGAGATATTTCATTCCAATCACACTGGAACTGCCAAGGAGAAAGCAGGTCTCTACTGTGCACTAGGTCTCGAGTCTTGCACAGGATGGAAACCTGCTGAATTTTAGTCTGGTGACTCAATCCAATGTGAATTTCTATCATTTACTTAATAAAATAATTTATGCAAAGCTTAATGGTTATGGGTGAAAAGATTTCAAATAGTTCAATTTCATGAAACTTTAAATAACATAAACCAATATGAACATAGGAATTCATGGCAACCTCGAAAGTTTCTCTACAAAAGGTAGAAACAACTTATCTATTAAACAACAGAGAAAGACTAAAACAATGGTTGATATTAGCATCCTAGAATTAGACTTCCAAATTCTATTTTCAACTACAACCTGTAGTGAGATTACTCTGGTCCCTAGGTTACAGAATGGAAAAGAACATGGAAAGAAAGAAACTGAGAGGGGAGAGGGAGAGAAAGAAGTGGAGGATAGGAGGGCACGGGCGAGGGCTTTGGTTCCATGCAGAGGTTCCGATCACCGTATTTGAACAAAACCAACAAAACTGAAAGCACAAGACACAAACTACAACAACCAAGCTTAAATATATGCCTGTTAAGGAGGCAGCCTGGGAGCTGGGAGGGAAACTGAGGACTTTGATGTGGGGAAGCTAACACTGATAGTGAGATTGGTGCTACAAAACTGTATGCCTGAACCTCAATTATGAAGACCTCTGTAAATTATGGAAGAATTTACAGTAAATTCACTGAAGAAAACTAGAACTGAGTTGGATTAGCTTGGAAGAAAAAAACTAACAGAAAAACAGGAACAGATGTGACCAAAGATAATGAAGATTTCTGAAGTAACTTGGAGAACAATCTAAGCCATGCTGCTGACTTCTAACCAGAACCGATTTCCCTGGCAATAAAATGAAAGAGTGAAAAGCTCTGTCCTCACGGTCCTTCCCTGCTGAAATGCTCACTGTGCATTTATCTACAATCAAGAGAGGCAGCATTGACCATGCAAAAATCATTTCAAATTGATTTTGAATATTCTCAGTGACTTTAAAACCCGATTACAGAATAAAATACTTTTATAATCCTTTACAGTTTACATCCAAACATCTTTTAAATACATTTCGTATATAATCTATGGGTGAAAAGGGTCTAAGTTAGAAATTATGATTATTCATCAGAATATCTAATGTTCTTCCTTGAGTTTTTAGCTCATTTTACACATTCAGAATTCAGGAACACATGTTCTGACTAAAACTTTTTGGTAAACTGGATCTTATTCCATTATTTTAAATTTCTGAAGTCATTTCCTAAGAAAAACAACAACTTACTATGAGAATTTTGTCATTCAAGAGATTGATATTATTTTAAAATTTACCTAAAAACAGATTCACATATAAACCTCAGAAGAGGAAGAGAGCAACACGCCGCAGAGATGTCTCCAGACCTTGATGTCACCATCCAGTTAAAAATTTAATTCTAGCTATATCACCCTATTTAAAATCTTAGAATCCCTGGATATCTCATACTCTATACAGGGCTTAATGACTCCAGGGTGATACAACAATTTTCACATACTTTCCTCTAAGGAAACTTTTTTGAAACATTTTTAGCAGATTATTCATAACAAGCAATACAAAATAAATTATTATGTTCTGCTTTGGGGTTATGCAGGCTTTAGGGATTAGGGTGGTATAATGTAAATATGGTGGTGAGATAGGTGTTGGAATATTGAATGTAATAACTTATTCTGAACAACTTTATAAAAAATTTAATTAAACTAGAAAGAAATAAAATATTGTGTAAAAGTCTATGTTCTTTCATTTAATACCTCTCTCTCTCTCTGTCCCCTCACATTTAGTACCTCCCCTCACATTTTAGTTTCTTGCAATAAAATTTTAAAAGCTGTATTAATACTTAGAGTATATAAATAAAAGGTTTTTCCCCTAAGAATGGTGAATATGGATCACCATAGGAGAATTAGAAGAAGTTTTAGTTAATATTCATGCTTGGTTCTCTCATCTTTGCTTTTAGAACCTAGAGAAAAAGCAAAATAAACTTTTTACATTTTTTTGTATATGTGCTGCCAAAACGAGCATGAAACTTAATAATGTATAGAACCCATTTCAGTGTTACTTCTAATGAAAAAAGTTTTATGGCTACTTTATTACTTATCCAATGACTGAATATAATCTACAATACTTATAAAAGTGTCTAACCCTTCAACACATATTTATGAAATAAAGATTTAAGCCACTGATCTAATGGAACAAACCAAGAAATAACCTGCTAAATAAACTAGCACCAGTGTATGTAGGCATATAAAAATAGAACTAATTATTCGCTTGTCTTCTGAGGTTCCAAAACATACAAAAACTTTTAATTAAAAATATGCTCTCTTACTTTGTACATATGTATTTCCTGGTGATTCAATTCAATTAAAAAGAAAGGCTCTCTTCTTGGGGCCAGAGAGATCATACTGCAAGTAAGGCACTTGTCTTGAATGTATCTACGCCAGGTCTGATCCCTGGCACCATACATGGTTCCCCAGGCCCCAACAGGAGTGATCCCTGAGGGCAGAGCCAGGAGAAACTCCTAAGTACAGCTGAGTTTGATCCAAAACCCAAAATTAGAAGAAAAAGATAGTTTTTAAACGCTCTTCTTAGTCCTAAGTTTTGTATTTGTAGGATTTGTTTAATTTGAAAATGCAGCACCACTGAATTATTCATAATTTTTAAATTCATATATCTGTAAAAAAAATAAATTCTTTGAAAAATATTTAATGTATCACTGATTTTGTAGAACTGTAGAAATTCTACAATTTTGTATCATTTCAGGACTACAGCTTCATCTATGTGTGTAAATGTCAGCATGCACAATATTTTTTAAAGTATTCTCTAAGTAATATTCTCCTTTATTGATGTTGGAAATAATTTAAATATCAATTTTAATTTTATGTTGAAGACCTGCTATACCAAATCTTTCAAACAGAGATGTTGAAAATTCCTGCACAAATACAGGACCAGAAATCCAATGCTGGGGTTAAGGCACATGCCCGGCACGTGGGCAAACCTGACTCAATCCCTGGCACTGCACGGTCCTTGAATATCAAGGAATACAGTCTTGGGGCCCTCGGCACCTTCTCCCAAGGAGTAGAGCACACATGGGCACACCCACCTGACATAACCCAATCTGGCATTGTCAGGTTGCAGTCCTAAGTGATCCATGGGTTCCTAATCACTGCTGGGAAGACACCAAAATAAATAAAAACAAAATAAAGAATAGCAGTTGTCTCTAAATATCATTTTCCCTATTTGCTCTTCTATACTTTTTCAAAATTTCCATAATTTCCAAATTAAGTATGAAATGACTTTGCAACTTTTGAAAATGCTTGTACTTATCTATTTGTACAAATACAGTAAATTATGATTCATTGGTATAATCAAAATTTGCAAAGTCTGACACCTCTGCAGAGATAAAACACTTGTTTTAAAGCAAACATAATTCAACTTCTTTGAACGGTAAATAATATGTGCCTTAATTGTCCCTTACAGTGTAATTTTCATTTAAGTGTAAAATGTGATTTTCAACAAAATATCTTTAACAGCCATCCAAAATCAGTTTTATCCTTAATTATATGATACTTAATTTTAAAAATTCAAAACTCCATTTCAAAAAAATGAAAAAAAAAGCTGAGTACTTTCTAATGAACTAACAATACTTAGTAAATCATTTCTATTCCAAACATATATAAAAGTGATATGAGAAATCTTTTTAAGACAGAAAAAATTAAGGCTAATAGAAAAATTTATTATTACCAAAATTGATCTAAGGTACATTAAGAGTTTTTCCATTATCTTGTCTTTCAGTTTTACGAATCTGAAAATACACATGAAATCTAACAAGAGCCTAATAATTCTTTCTGGCCTGTTTCACCAAAAATGCATATAAATAATTGTATTGTTTCTAAACTTCAGGATTTAGAGATTTAGATTTAAACAATAAAATTTAGAGAAATAAAACATATTCTGAGCTAACTATCTAATTCATAATTTAAGTAAGTTTATAAACTATCACTATATTAGACAATAAATCTCTAGTGAGAATACATTTGATGAAATTGCATTACATATCCACAGTAGTTTGCACAAGATTTTTCTTACAAAGTCAACTGGATCAGGAATTTATAGAAGGTGTAACCAATACAAATAAGTCATAGATGCATTTTCTGTTAAGCTTGCATTCCTAATTTTGTGAAGGGGAGAAATAATAAAACACCCTTGAGCAAGAGCAAATCAGTGAGAAAGTGACAAGGATGAAATCTATCCTAATGGCCTGAGAGGACTTAGTTAAGTGACAGAGAGGTGCCTTGCACACACAAAGCTCTGGGCTCTGTCCCCAGCTCCTCAGCCACCTTCTCCTGTCCTCCAACACTGCCAGGAAGGTCCATCTCCAGAGAACCAATGGGTGTGGCCATAAAATAACTGCCCCCAAATAAGAGCCACTAATTAAACATTTCAATGAGAAAACAAAGTGCTGGGGAGAGGGGAATACCGCTTGAAAGGCTCTATTTTTCACAGCAACTATTTTCCAGAATCATGCAAGCATGGGGTACGTTATTTATCAATTTCTTAAAAGAAAATTATAAGTCAATTTCTTCTGTACACCCACTAAGTTATGGCAACTTTTTTTAAACATATGTTTTTAAATCATAAATTATAGCTGGATTTCTCTTTTTTGTCCATTTCCTGGTGAGTTTCCTTAAAACTTAAATTGGAAGTAACATAAGGTAAAAGTAAAAGTAAAGTAAAGACCCTCCCGTTGATCATCGATTTGCTCGAGCAGGCCCAGTAACGTCTCCATTGGAGACTTTGTTGTTACTGTGTCTGGCATACCGAATACTCTCGGTAGCTTGCCGGGCTCTCCAAGAGGGGCGGAGGAATCGAACTCGGGTCGGCCATGTTGGCTGCGTGCAAGGCAAACACCCTACCCGCTGTGCTATCATAAGGTAAAATCAACTTAAACAGCTTTGAAAGTACAAACAGGTTATTTTTTTAAAGCGCACCAAATTGTTTCTTATTTTATAAACAAAACTAAAATTTTACAGGGATTTCTCCAGTTTAAGGTGATGAATGATTTTTCCTTCTGTTACTTAAAATTTTCTGTACTTTTCAAATTCCTATATTACAAACTACTCTTCTAAATCTACATCATATCCATTAACTATGCTGATGCTCTTCAACTACGCGGAACTGAGTTGAATCTTCCTATCTGATCTACAAGTCCAGTACTGGATGATAACTAACCTTACGGAAGTGGACTGGTCTTACCAAAGATGTAAATCAATGAAATGTAGCTTGCAATGCTTTTCAGTAGTTAGCTTGAAACAAAAGGAATTTTCTTTTTAATTGATTTCGTTTCTTTTTCCAAGAAAAAGAATAAAGAAACAAAAACTTTTGGCACAGGCATTTCAAAAGAAACTCAGCTAAAGAGAATGATTTAGATAGAGAACAGAAACCATATGGATGAAAAAGATAATACATTTGTTACTTAACACTGACACTAAATTCACCAGATTACTCCATTTCCTATTTCACTTGAATTGTGCTGCTTTGATGTTCACAGTTTCTGAGCAAAATAAATTAATGACTGAAATAGCACACTTTCATTGACCTCCCTAAAACATACTTTTTAAGAGAAATAAAAAATCATGCTTTAAAATACACTAAATTTACTTAAAGGAGAGCTTAAAAGAGTTCCATTAGCACTGTCATTTTAATTTTTTTAGTGTTACAGAATGCCTCTGATGCAATAAAACTAGCTGGTTTTTAACTATGAAACCTCTACATAGAAAGGTGAAGTTACTAACTCATCATTAGTAAGGCATATACTAAATATGATTATCTGGAAGTTGTCATTTATCCTGGCCGGTTCAAACAGTGGTCAGGAGAGCTATTTCAAACTGTATATTAGGTTTAGTATAGCAGCTTTCATCAGTCATCAAATGGCAGAAATAAAAAGCTTGAATATGTTTAAAAACAAAAAGAGTAGATCGAAAATGGCTAAGTAATTTGCCAAGACTGTTCTTCAAGCATTTAATTATGGAGTTCCAAATTGGGAGAAAGTGCACAGTTTCCTTATAACCCTCAGCTGGGCATTTACGGCATGCTTTGATTAAAGTCTCTGAAGTAATTTACTTCATCAAATATAGATTAAAAGGGAAAACTAAAAGTGACTTGAATTTTATCTTCTAATATTATCTTTTTCGATTCACAGAGAGCACCTTTATTTCCATTAAGCTGATTTTAAAATGTTCTAAAAAGGGAAAAACAGGGACCGGAGAGACAGAAGGGTTAATGCTCCAGCCTTGCATGCAGCTAGTTGGCTGCACCTTTTGCAACGCACAGGGCTCCCTGCCAGGAGCACCCTGAGTACTGAGCCAGGAGCAGGCCCAGAGCACTGGGCTGGAGGGCAGAGCAGGGAGGGAGCGGGAGGGACAGGAAAAGCGACAACAGAAAAGGGAAGGAAAACGTCTGTGACTTTTCCAGAGAGGCAAATGGTTCTTTAATTTGAAAAAGAAATTTTGATTTATTATCTTTCTGATCAAAGATTAAATTCATATTCTTAATAAACTGGAATCAGGGCATTTGCCCCAACTTCTTGACATTTTTATTTTGGTCTTCAGTTTTGAAGGGGGCCCACAGCTAGCAGAGCTTACTCCTGGCTCTATACTCAGGAACTCCCACTCCGGGTGGGCTCAGGCTTGTGTGACCATACTAGGTGCTGGGACTAAACCCCCGTCAGCCATATGCAAGGCAAACATCCTACCCACTAAACTACAGCCCCAGCCCCTGGCTTTGTTTCTGAGCCACACCTGGCAATGCTCAGGGAGTACTCCCACTGCACATTCAGGAACTACTCCTGGTAGGTGCTCAAGGGACCGTGAGATGCCAGAACCAAACTCAGAGCGGCCTCCTGCAAGGCAAACACCATACCCGCCAGACTGTCATTCCAGTGTTTAATATTAAATTTACTCTTCTTAATGAGTGGAAGTTTTAAATCCTAAATTGCTACAGCTACTTTTGAGAAGTCATTTAATTTTTTTAAAAAAACCTTGGTTGTAAAGATGACAGCTTTCTTTCACTCCAAAGGCCAGAGGGTGATTTCAGAGAGTCCAGGTGGGCCCAGACCTTGGTACCTGGGGTCCATCTTCCCCACAATACTTCCAGTAGTTGTCTGAGAGGACAGTGAAGGCACAGACTGAGCATGGACCACTGAAGCCTTTTGGGTCACATCCTCAGTTTCTCAACATCCTGATATACCAGAAGCAACCAGATGTTGCATTAAATTAAAAAAAATCAAACTTGAAATCAGCAAGTGTGTATTCAAATTTCTTTGTCATGCTGGACACAAGACTTTCTGAGCCTTATTCTTCCAAGCCATAATGAAACTAGCCTAATTTAGTGTATGGCAGATAGTAGGTACTTAGATCATCTCACCAGAAATAAAAACGAGACGGGCAGAATTTTAGCAGTATGTTCAAAGCAAGGACAATTAATACAAGAAATGCAGACAGAGTGCAACCAGGCTGCAGGAAGGATTTTTTCTTCCTGGTGCCAAGAATTGAAATCAGAGCATCAATAGCATCTTACCTGCAAGGCAAGGGCTCCAATACTGAGACATACGTCCGCAGACATAAAAAGAGAAACCTGAAGTGGAGGAACTTTGCCACAAGCCGCTGGTCAAAATCAGCCCAAGAGGAAAATAACAAACAAGAAAAAGCCCACAAAGAAATGATACTCTCTGGGTCAGGCCACACAATCGGGCAAAGACGAGAGTTCACTAGTTTTGCTAGTGAATGAGTCACAAGGGTGGGTAAGAAAATATGCGAGGGAGTAGAAAAATAGAAATAATTACAAGGATATGATAGAACTTATTTTAATTAAAAAATTCCTTATTCTGAATGTTTTGTTAACCTACAATGCCCATTCACTCCACCTTTGGTCACAATTCGATTGCATTAAGGTAAATTTGAGGCAGGGTGTAAAATATCCCACAGCAGTTAAACCTGCTGTGTGCATCAAATCTAAAGTATACCTAGAAAACATGCTAAATTTTACTGCCAGCAGGACTCTGGGTTTTCTACAGGGTCAAATCAGGGGTACTAGCTTGCAGCAAAACTCAACTTTCAATACTCTCCAATTTAAACTGATTATCGTAAGGCGCCAGAGGATAGACTTTCAGCCTAACAGACTGAGGGAAGCAGGACATCATCTAAGCGACACACATTCTGGGTGCTGTGTCCCAGGAAATCTATCACCACACAACAGGTGAGGGTGGAATGACTGGGAAGGTGGGAAGGAGGAAGGCAAGAAAGGAAATCAACTTCCAGGGAAGAGCTAGAGAGAAAGCAGGGCACTGGTCTTGCACGGCCAAATCTGGCATCCCATATGGTTTCTGGAGAACTGCCAGGAGTGGTTTCTATGTGCCGAGCTAGGAGTAACCCTGAGCACTGACAGTGTGCTCCCCTCAAAATATACTGCCAGGGAGCGTGCCAGCCGGCACATATTTATTCATTCACTCTTTCAGCCAACACTAGAAGAAAGACCTACCATTTTTTCAGAAAAATTCAACAACTTGTTTAAGGATATAAAACTTATATCCTTATTTTCACTTTTGGTTTTTTTGTACTTTTTATGACCTTGTTTTTTACTATTACATTGCTATTACATACCATTCTAAAAGTTTGGGTAGTGGACTTTCAAATTCATAGCAAAACGAGATGAAGCAACTTTAAGAGCAGGAAGGCAGAACAATTACAGCAAGAAGCAAAAACCAGCCACTAATACTACAAAAAACTAATCAGGAGCTGGAAAGATAATACAGCGGTAGAGCGCTTGCCTTGCACGTGGGTTTCATTCCCAGCATCCCGTATGGTCCCCAGAGCACCACCAGGTCTAATTCCTGAGAACTGAGCACCAGCGGGAGTAGCCCCAAAACAAATGCTAATAATCGCTACTTGAAGAACTAATTCCAAAATTACACTAACCCAGGGCTATTTAACATCTGGGTAAAATGTTCTATATATGATGACAAAATAAACTGAAATACAGCTCCCTATCTTTTTAGTCAATCCAGAAGGGCAACTCTTTTGGAGGGGAAAGCGCCTTCCAAGCTGTACACAGTGCGCTCTGAGGCCATTTGTTGCCATACTCAGCCCAGTGTGACCGGATGGTCCAGTGCTTGGGCAAGTGAGGAGATGCTACTAGCCCCCAGGCAGCTGAGGCCATCAAGGCCAGCCCCCCGCGGTGCCGGGGAACAGCACACTGAGCAGGGTCGACAGCAAGCACAGATGCTTTACATGCATTTGTTCTTCTGAGTCCACTCCCTAGTTTTCAGCAAGGTGATTTTTTAATATTTAAATAACTGACCATTTCTGTTTATTTTTTCCACCAAATGCTGTGATTTTTTTTAAAAAAAATCTTATATTATTTGTGTGCTTGAGGAAAACATCCTAACACAAAATAACTGTCCAGACCCTATCACAAGCCGGCACTCTCTCATGCAGTCTTCTCTAGTTCCTAACTTTCTAGCCCAGGAATTTCTTCCTCATCCTTATCTCATTTGTTCTCACATGGCTTACACCATAGTTCTGTTCTTCCTTAGAAAAATCTCTGAGGGTAGAAAATGCCTGTTTGTGACCTTGGTATACAGTGCCTTTTAGAGACAAGCTGACGTCACATATTTATTTATTCATTCACTCTTTCAGCCAACACTAGAAAGAAAACATAGTATTTTTTAAACGAATGAACTTTATGCTTACTAAGTACTCAAGTTAAAATATAGGGATTTGTGCAAGGAAATTTCTACATTAAGTGTTTAAAACTTGACATCCTGAAAACACAAACCTTTTATCAAGCAACTTATTATTCACTTACTTTCAGAAACTGCTGTGCTAAGAATTAAAAAGTAGAACTGAAGGAAGTTTTCTCATTTTGAGATAATATTACTTTTTATAAAGAAAGATGCCTAACACAATATACCAGAAACAAGAGATACAATATGCATTTTCAGATAATAGCACAAATTTTAAAAAATAATGCAGAGTATCAGAATGGTACTGGATAAACTCACATTTACTTGCTTATGTAAGGTATACTGTTCAATTGAAAGAAAGGAAGTCATGACTTCTATAGATTACTCAGAGGTAAAAATACAAAAAGCTTATAAAGACACAAAAATACATAAGTTTCTGAAAAGTAAAGTGTGCAATGCCCATGTGTAACAGGGCTGACACAGTCCCCAGTCCCTCAGATTGTTCCCTACTATTCTTGGACCCGTGTACTCCTGTCCACACTCCACTGGGGCTGATCTCTGAGAAGTAGCACCAAGTACAAGGGATGTCAAGTCACTTCCAAGAGTAGGAGATAAAAAATCTATGGACAGCACACTGTCTCTTAGCTCCCTCACTCCATGGCAAGCAAGGCATCATGTCATGAGGATACGTGGATAATCTGTGAGAAACTAGGGTACTCTGGCAGACAGTGAGGAACTCGGACTACTGATAACTGGGAGGATGAGCTAGAAATAGATCTGCTCACAATGAATCCTTAGAGAGCAGCAGCCCACCTAAGCATGTGTTAGGGCTACCCAAGAATTTACATATGCATACTCTAAAGTTTCTAAACAAGCAGGGTAGCACAATCCTCCCATTGTTCATCAATTTGCTCCAGGAGGCTCAGTAATGTCTCCATCGTGAAACTTGTTGTTACTATGTTTGGCATATCGAATAGGTCATGGGTGACTTGCCAGGCTTTGCTATGCGGGCGAGATACTCTCGGTAGCTTGCCAGGCTCTCTGAGAGGGGCGGAGGAATCGAACCCGGCTCAGCCAGCCAGCTGCGTGCAAGGCAAACACCCTACGACTGTGCTATCACTCCAGGCCTGTAAACATCACTGCTCACTAAAAGGACAAAAAAAAAAAAAAACTAACTGAAAAAGAAGCTGTCTTCTCTTATTGCTTTTCCTATTATGCACAAAAAAAAGTGTGCCAAGATGACTCAGAAAAAATTCATTCCTCTACAAAATTTTCCCGTTTTTCTGAGGGCCTAAAGCATAAATATATATAGCTATGAGAAGGAAATGCAAGAAACTTCCAGTAATTTTACTAATAGTTAAAATTTTTTCCATTTAGTTTCATTTTTTCATAGGAATCTTAGTGAATATGCAATTAAAATATATTACATATTATGAGGGTTACAAAAAATTGCAAGTTGTCCAAGTTTATCGATCGATCTGTGCTCAAAATCAGTTTCTCAACCATTTTTTCAGCCACGGCTGCCTTCTAATCTCATTTTCCTCCTGTGAGAAAGAAAATGAGATTTGAAGGCCGACCAGTTAGTGTCCAAAGTTCCTGTGATGACCTCTCTTATACTTTTCACTTTGAACCCCCTCCTTGGAAAATCTTAGGGGTACCGAGGAGGCTATAAGGCACCAGTAGTTGAGAAACACTGCTCTAAATTATTCTAGTTTTTGCTGAAATAATTTATATAAAATTATATATTCTACAGATGCTTTTGCTGCAAACTCAGCGTATTTTTCAAATATTTATTATTTTGTCTTTTGAGGCACACCCAGCAATGCTCAGGACTTACTCCTGGCAGGATCAGAGGATCAGGGTGCCAGGGATTGAACCCAGGTAGCCTGAATGCAAGGCAAGCACCTGACCCACTGTACCAGCATCTGGGCCCTTAAACTCAGTGTATTAAATGGTGAGTTACTTTGGAGAAGGTCGACTATGTTACTAAAATAGCAGAGTCATAAAAATCCAATAACTTTTACGTTTAACGCGTAATTTATTTACATTCTATCTCTTCATGGCAACAACTTGTAAGTAATCACTTGTCATCCCTGTTGTTTATCAATTTGCTCCAGTGGGTACCAGTAATGTCTCCATTCATCCCTGTGGCATGCTAGCACAGCCCAATGGCATCTACCCGCTCCAGGAACACGGAGAGCATCAAACTGTTTATTCAGGGTGTTTTGTCCTTTTTGTGAGCAGTGCTTGTTTAGAGGGCTGGAGCGATAGCACAATGGGAGGGCGTTTGCCTTGCACGCAGCTGGCCCGGCAGAGCCAGGTTTGATTCCTCCGCCCCTCTCGGAGAGCCCGGCAAGCTACTGAGAGTATCTCGCCCGCATGGCAAAGCCTGGCAAGCTACCCGTAACATATTCGATATGCCAAACACAGTAACAAGTCTCACGATGGAGATGTTACTGGGCCTGCTCGAGCAAATCGATGGATTTTAAAGATACACAATATTTTTGAAACATGCAATACTGTGACAGTAGATGTGGAAGGGTAGAATACCAGGTAAATGAGTTAATTTAGTCGATCACCTTAAATCTAACCCATTGAGAAGGTATCCAATCAAAATAGGTGATGGGAAGGCCAGGGGTAGACGGCAGGGGATAAAAAGGAAGCCCCTAGCCAAGTGCAGGGCCCATTAGGCTCACTGCCCCCTTCTCACAGTCTCTCCTTGCAGACACCCAGAACAGACTGAAGGGTCAGGGTGGGGACCCATGCACCTGAACAGAGGTAAGGCTCAGAGACCTGGACAGATGACAGCGTAAGGCAGGCTACCAGGCTAGAGACTGCGTTCACGAAGTTTGGGGATGCTGTGACACATGCATTGGGTGGCCCAGAGAAGCTGACCCTCCCTGGGACTCCCCAGAAGCGGAACAAAGGGATGGGAGACCACAGACAGATGGTGAACGTGGCCCATTTAATGCAGAGCTGTTAGCATACTTACAGAGCATCTGCAGGGGTTGAGGTTCAGGCCTGCCTGTAGGTGTGATTGATCATTTACAGAGGTAAAGCATTTTGGCAGAGGCAATTCTCTTGGGGAGATTAACTCAAGGAGACACTCTGTCTCCCAGGGACATCTATATTGCTTTTCTCTTTCCTTCTAATTGTATATGTTAAACAGTTAAGTTTACTTATCAATACTTACATAGTTGTTTGGATAAACACAGTAAAACATAAAGATTCCAAAACTAAGTTCTCTGGGCTCCAAGGGCAAGCGAGGCTTTTACCAAAAATCCCAGACCAAGTCCTCAGACCAGTTCAGCTTGACTTTCCCTATGAGGAGCCTGAATCAGTCTAGGAATACAATTGAATTAAGTGTTCTTTAAACCCTAAATCAGGATTCTTCTTGAATTAGAAGGGTACAGAATAGATAGAGCTTTGACAGAATATGACTAAGCACTAAACACCCTATTAGAATTTCAGCCACTTTCTAAAAGGTTTACAGGGAAGTCAAATTCCAGAAGGCCTGAAAGGACCTCCAGGGGAAGAAACTGCCCTACAGCAGTGCTTCAAAGTCCTTTTGCAGATGACTAGGTAAAGGTAAAGGTAAAGGCCCTCCCGTTGATCGTCGATTTGCTCGAGTGGGCCCAGTAACGTCTCCATTGGAGACTTTGTTGTTACTGTGTCTGGCATATTGAATACTCTCGGTAGCTTGCCGGGCTCTCCGAGAGGGGCGGAGGAATCGAACTCGGGTCAGCCATGTTGGCCGCTTGTAAGGCGAACGCCCTACCCGCTGTGCTATGTTTCCAATTGCTGATGAAAGCTATAGCTCCTGTTAGGCAAGACACAAACATACAGGTAAAAGCAAAAATAAATAACAACAAAAAAATCCCCAACACTTACATACTTTGAAAAAGCTCTTGAACCCCCAAGGAACAAACGTTAAAAGTACCCCCTTAAGAAAAACACAATCACCAACAATGTGGCCTTAAGACATGAGTTGTTGCTAGGAAAGAGGCACTTTTGAGAACTGCTGGTCCATAAGAGCAACAAAGCAATCTCCTTTTATGGGTTCAGCCTCCACTCAAACTAGTACTATCTTGGGAAAGTCTGATGAAATTATTTTGGGCTCTAGATAAGGATCTCACATACACTTATAAATACTATTATTCCAGTTAGATAATAACTATTGCTTCAACAGAAAGGAGCAACACTTATTCCAGAAGCAAAAAGGTTCTGAGAGAAAAAACATTACCTGAGGTCACCCCAAGAACCACAGTGTACATTATGGTGCTACACTGTCCAACATGGATGGATTTTTTTTCCCAATTTGGAAGGGTGGGAGGATGGGGGGTGGGGGATGAAGGGGCAATGGAGTACATGGATGAGAGGACACATCAAGAAATTAACAGCATCCGGGTGAATCCTGCCAAGAGCGGAAGTCCAAGGCAAGGAAGCAAAGATAGTAACAATGAAATCATGACAGCAACCTGACACCCAGAAAGAAGGAGACAGGAACTGACTGGTTCCACAGAAATCCAACAGCATGTTCTCAATGATAAGAACATTCTTGGTTCTTAAGTGAAATATGTTCTCAAACATATTTTAACAAAATATTCTCTACTTCTCATTTAATCTTTGACAGAAATATTTAGGAAAGTACAGTGGAAAGTCAATGGAAAGTATGAGTATTTATCTTACATATTTCTAATTATTAAACTGTTTAGAAGAGTGATCTCATAAACATGTTCAGAACACATTTAGTGGCTTTTCATGCTTTATTTTTATCATATTAATATGACAAGGAAATTCTCAATTTGCAAAATGTTTAACTTTCAAAGGAAGTCACTGTCACTGTCCTCCCATTGTTCATCGATTTGCTTGAGTGGGCACCAGTAACATCACTATTGTGAGACTTGTTCCTGGTTTTTGGCATATTGAATATGTCACAGGTAGCTTGCCAGGCTTTGCCAAGCAGGCGCGATACTCTCAATAGTTTGCCGGCTCTCGAGGGGCGGGGCAGAGGAATTGAACCCAGGTCAGCCATGTTGGCCGTGTCGGCCGCATGCAAGGCAAACACACTACCCACTGTGCGATCACTCTAGCCCTTCAAAGGAGTACAAATCAAAAGTACAAGTTATGAAAATTATGTTCTTTCCATAAATCAAAGATATTTATCTTTTTAGAAAAGAAAAAGTGCAAGACTCTTCCACTTAAAAAAAGGCAGAACTTAACAGTTCTAAAAATTCTCAGCTTTTCAAGACCGCTAACAAAGCTAAAATTAAGAAATAGCTTCCAAGCAAAGATCCAGGGGACTGTCAGAAAATACGATACAAAGTGGTCTAAAGATAGGTCTGTGGGTGTGGTTTCTGAATTCCTGAAGAGCACAATTTAACCGATTACAGAATCCAATAAATTAAATTTATGGGTGTGACTCTCACATCCTTTCTAAAGACCTTTGGGTAATTTAAAGCATTATGTCCCCTCTCTCTGGGAAGATACACCTGCAAGATCTAAACTAGGTAAGGTTTCTTTCTCTGATAAAGTAGCACTGCAGCACAGTCCTCCCCTCCTGTTGTTCACTGATTTTCTTGAGCAGGTACCAGTAACATCTCCATTGTGAGACTTGTTGCTACTGTTTTTGGCATATCCAATATGCCCTGGGTAGCTTTCCAGGCTCTGCCGTGCGGGGAGGATACTCTCGGTAGCCTGCCAGGCTCTCCTAGAGGGGCGGAGGAATCAAACCCGGGTTGGCCACATGCAAGGTGAACGCCCTACCCGCTGTACTATCGCTCCAGCCCCTGATAAAGTAAACCCTAACAAATTTCACAGAACATCCATAAACTCATGTGGAAGTTTATGGATAAGATTTTACCGGTCAAAACTGCCAGTTCGGACTGAAAGAAACAGCACTACAATTACTGAATAAAAATTAAAGATCACAGATCCCAAAGTTCTACTGTCAAGAACCCAACTGCAAACAGATGCAAACAACTTCCATGACAAAGAATGACTTAAAAGATGGAAAGCCCTAAGTGAAATCAACATTTTCTACCTGAATTTCAGATTTTATATCGACCAGTAACCCTAGTTGCCTTCCACTTTCTACTTTTGGACAAGAATATCTAGGGATTCTGTGCGTGCCCCTGCCAGATGGTGCTTACATTGAGGTCAGATACACTACCTTGTTTCACTGAACTATACAGAGGAAGAACTACAGAGGTTGTACATAACACCCAAGGAGCCTAATCCACATCTAAACCAAATTTAGACGCCTCATAGATTTTGAACTGATGTTCATTTTCACAGTCAAGACCATTTATTTTTTTATCTTCTCGTCATGATAGTTCACATCAGTATAATTTAACATAGTTAACAGCATCAAACCTATAGACAGGATATAAGGTTCTCCAATATTTGCTAGCAAATTGACAATGGTGCAATAGCAGTTACAGAGTTACAATATCATACTACTAAAGTATACTTAATTACTGAATCATACTTTATTACTGAAGCATGCTTTACTGAGTACACTAGTTGCAGTACATTGCTAAAGTAGTGCTAAAGAACAAGTATATTTAATATCAATTGTTCTGTAGCAATAAAACTAATCAAATAACAGGTGCCTGATTTTGTTTAGAGTATTTTATAGCACTGTACTACTGTCAAGAGCATATAAGAATATCAAAGCTTCAAGTACCTTAATTCGCAAAATTACTTTTGTAATAAAAATTCCACTTAAAGAGGGAGTGTTAAATAAGATGGGAAACAAATTTTAATTCTTCTAAACTACATATTTTTCTAAAAAATCTATTTACTCTCAAAAAAAGAAAAATGCTGCCATTCAAAAGTACTCTAATGTTTTATCCTTCAAAATGATAGTCCTTATTTTACTCCTATTAACTATCACAGTGTGACATTTTATATCTGAAAGACAGTTTAAGCTGTACATTTTTTAATACCATACTTTTATAGAAACAATTAATTTTAGGCTTCTATCCCTTCAGGCTATGAGCCTATTATTTAATGTGGTATTTAGTAAAAGATAAAGACTAGTATGTCCCCTCCGATAAGCATTCACTAGACAACTGAAACAACACAAATATGGCATTGAGAAATAGCATTATTTGAAACAGAAACCTGTTTCTGCGAGGACAAAGGTGTTCCTGGTCTCCAGACTTAGCCAGGCAGAGGAGGAAACTACTCTGAAATCAGAACGAGTAACCGTGCTAAGCGAGACACACTAGAAGTGATTCATCCATCATTACTAAATTGTAAGATCTGGTGAATCAGATTCGATCATATAATGCTTCTTAAACTTCAGACCTGGAGGCAATCAACACACGAGTTATTTCTCTACACCGCAAAATCTCTAAATATAGGTACTCTGAGGGCCAGTGTTAGTACAAAGCTATCCGGAGCTGAACACAGAGCTGCATGTGTTTCCTCAACACTGACACAGTGATCCCTGACCACAGAGGTGAGCCCTCAACACCTCATGGTGTGACCAAACAAGCCCCTCCAGAAAAAGGTAAGTACTCTGGATCACAAATACTTAATTTTCCCCTTAAACTTCAAAACAGGAATTTTAAAGACAATTCATAAATAGAAATAATAACCATGTACATCAATTAGAGAATGATTAACTATAAAAGTAATTGCAATTAATCAACAAAATGATAACTAAATTCTAGCTACTGGCTGTTGGCGGCTTGAGGTTTGCTCTCTGAGGAAAACATCTGAGTAAATATCTCCAGAAATGGGATTCTTAACATCAGACTGAGTTTCTTCTTGAGTTGTCAGGAAAACACTGACTGAAAATTCAAAAGGACACCCCAGTGTCCTAAACTGGATTTGCCGTATTAAATAATGATTCTGATCCTAAATCTTATCATGACCCACCTAACTACTAATATGGTTATGAGATACTAAAATAATTTTAAGGGCAATACTGCAAAAAGCTGCTGCACTATTAAAAGAACACTTTAGAAATCAGTAAGGTTGTAGTATTGTAATATTGTTTTATAATATTATACCTTGACAAAGGCAAGTTAATAAATTCTTCTGAGTGTGAGACTGATATTAAAGAGCCTGTAACTGAAATGAGTAAATGCATATGATATGCCAAGTGCCATAACTAAAATGGAAAATATTCATTGGATGTTACTTTGGTTTTTTGTTTCATTTTTTGGTGTTGGGGGTGACACCCAACAGTGCTTCTGGCTTGCTCCTGGCTCTGCACTTAGAGATCATTCCTGGCAGTGCTCCGGGAAGCATAAGTGGTACCCAGTACCTAACCCAGGTAGGAGGTGCTCACAAGGCAAGTACCCTACCCACTATAGTATCCATCTCTCCAGTCATTTGGTGTAATATCTTTCTAAATAATTTAACTTTTTTCAATAAATTTCAGAATTTATCATGAAAAATTCACTTCAAATGACTGTTTTGAAAAAAAAAGTATGCCTGTGTTTTTCTTTTATAATAAAACTGTAATTTTCCAGTTTCAACTAAAACTATAAAAGCCTCCAGCCACTCAAAGGTAAAGGTAGAAAAAATAAAACAAGAGCATCTGCTTGTCAAAGATTAAAAAAAAAACACACACACTGGGTTGTTACCATGTAACATATTTTAGGGTCTTTTTTCTCTTTTTAACAAAATAAGGAGTTAAAATTTTAAAAGGGTTTCTACCACACTGGTGGAAAATACTGATTCAAATTTTAAAAAACTAACTCAAATAAAAGTTTCTGCCCATTTGGACAGAGCTCACAAAAGAGCCACACTGAGATCACAACTAATAACACCATTACTTGGTAGACTGAGTAAACATAGCAGCTCAACTCTGCAGCCCAGAATCACCTGGTGCAGAGATTAGGTCCCATTACTGCCTAATGGAGTGGTGATTACCTCAAGAATTTGTCCTAGTCACTTTAGATTTATCATTTCTAATTCATACAAGCTCGACATTGTTATACACAATTAATATGAAGTAACCAAAGTTCCCAGAAATTGACTGTCAAGGTCACTGGTCCCAGAGGTCACTCTACAGATAAACATCTAAGCAGCATGCAAATGACTGGCTGGTGCAAAACCCACTTTCACTTCACTGTTTCTTTTTAGGCAAAATGTGAGCTTTTAGAAGCCATAAATCATGAGTAGCCCCCGTTTCTCTCACCCCAACATTCTGGAATCTCTAGAAATCCTTTGCTACTGGCTTTAGTCTTCATCTCTTCAACACCAATTTCCTCATCCCTTGAGTCAGTGAAACCTGAACCTGTATCTCTGCACCAGCCCCATCAGAAATCATCCTTAGTGGCTCAAGAAAACGAAGGCACTTGCCTAGCATGCAGCAGACTCCTAGCACCAAACAAGGTCCCCACTATGAGTATTCCCTGAGCACAGACAGAGCCAAGAATGAGCCCTGAGTATTGCCAGAGTGGCCCCATAACTAGCCCACCCCCCTCCCCCAAAAACGAAGAAAACAGTCCTTAATAAAGGAAGAGGTTAAGAAAAAGTCAAGGTACAGTCTACCTGGGACTTCATTTAAAGCTAGCAAATAGTGAGCAATCCGTTTACATATTAACTAGTATAGTATATTCATAACCAGAAAATAACAGTTACTTATTTGAGCACCTCCTCTATACCAGACACCAAATACTGACGATTAAATGATTTTAAAAGTCTGCTTTGAGCTGAAGGATTTACTCATCTGTTTGATTTGGTTTTTTAAGCCACACAGGGGTGCTTAAGGGCAACTCTTGGATCTCTGCTTGGGAGACACTTCTGCCAGTGCTCTCAGTACCAGGTGGGGACTGGTACTGATCCGCAGCCTCCCCCATGAAAAGCATGTGCTCAGCCTGGGAGGCTCTCGCTCAAGTCCTGGAGGCATTTCTTAACAACATTTTTTTTTCAAGAATGAGTGAACCTTTATCATATTTAAAAAATTTTAGTTACACTATATCCCAGAAATAATGCAAACTGGCCGCCTACTTTTGGCTAGGCTGATAGAGAAGAACTAATCAGTAACCCATACACTGACTCTCAAATTTTAAATTGTTAAGCGTCATCTTGAAACTAAGTTTTCAGATTTACGTTGGTTTAGAAACTACTTTCTTCACTGTTCATTTAGAAACTATAAGAACAGTAGCTATTCGTAAAATCTGATTCTGCCCATTTTAAATATTTACCCATTATAAATGTAGAAACAGAAAAATATCATTTGGATGAGCTTCTACTTTGTGGCAGACATGTATTAAAAGCTTAATAGGTCTTATCTCGTCTTCACAATAGTTTTAATAAAATAAGGCATTCTAATCTCCATAACATAAGCTAGGAAAATGAGACCTAAGTTCAAAGAATGATCTGCAGGGCTAGATTTTGAACTGACTGCTCAGGGCACAGGGTAAAACAAAACAGGTCTGAGTTTCTTTGAAGCCAAGCAACAGAATGTACAAAGTAGCTCAATTAGTTTTTGTTCCTGTTTTTTGTCTGGTTGATTTCTGGTTAACACTTAGTGGCGTTCAGGGGTTACTCCTGCCTCTACACTGAGGAATTACACCTGGCAATGCTTGGGGGACCATATGGGATGCCAGGGACCATGCCGGGCCCGCTGTGTGCAAGACAAGTGTCCTACCCACTGAAACATTAGGGAAATTATCATCTGGGTGTCAATTCCAAAGACTCAGATTAATTTATCTAGGTGCTGGGTGCCCAACTTTCTATCACCAGTGTGGATTAGACAGTGAAGCATAGCCCTCTTGAAAGTAGCTCTAAAAAAATGGGGGGCAGGTTTGGGTCACACCAGTGGTGCTCAGAGACCACTTCTAGTGTGCTCCAAGGGACCATCTGAGTTGCCAGAAACCATAGCAATCTTGTGCAATGCAAATGTCCTAACTCCAGTGTTGGCTAACATTGGGTTGTCCTTGCTCTTCCGGCAGGGAGCTTAGGTTTATTGAGTTACTCCCACAACAGTGCCCCTGAAGCACACCCAATTGCATCAAGCACTAATAACCCTATATTGCTTTTTCACTTTTCTTTATGTCATTTGCATGGTTTAGCAATGTCCTTTTTGTATAGACACAGGAAGACCATTATGCTATGCCTTGTAACATGGGAGTTATTTGACTCCAAACTACTATTTACTCCAGAGCATCTATATTTACTTAAGCCTCAGTTGCCCTTAGTTCCTCGCACTCCAAAAGTATGGTCCTGACAAAGGAACTGGATGAACATAGGGCAAACTGTAGGCTACCCTGGCATTGAAAGAGGACAAGCTAAGCACCATAAGTATAATAAGAGCTTGTCATGGGACAAACTCTGTCATGACCCAAAAAGAATTAACTGAAAAAGGACCTTGCTGGGGCTAGGGAACCTGGCCTGATGACTGCAGTCTGGGATATTTTGCGAGATGTCCCCAGGAAGAGCCAACCTGTAAGCCTAATTTATCTCTTACATTGTTCATATAAAATGATTAGAAATATCATAAGATCTCCTAGTAAAATGGAGCGTTGAACCCTCAGATGAGATTTTGTCCTTGAGTTAATCTCCTAGAGCTTCCCCTGAAGGAGTGGCTTTCCCTTTGTTTGTTGTTATGACAATGTTCAACCCACCTATGTGTACCCCAGCCTTCATGACTACTATGTAAGTATGCTGTAAGGGGTAGGAAGGCTAGAGGACTCTGAGGTCCATGAGGAGACAAGGGTGAAGGAATTATGATGACTGGGACTACAACCAAAACTTTGACTATGACTTTGCTGTAAAAGGAGATCTCTGACTACGCTGGGGAGGAGAGAGAAACTACCCACCAGCCTGCAGCCTGCTTCTCCATTCCCCCAGTCCTTCATCAACCTATCTGTCCTTCGTCTGTCCCTGGGCCGGCCAGGAGAATGGCTCTTGGCCACCAAACGCTCTCGTCCCCCACGCATGCCCTCGCTTTCTTTGGAAACTCACATCCCAGTACTATCTTTACAGCCCTTCAAAATTTTTTAAAGGTCAAACACTGCAGGTCGGAGATTTTTCTGTTTATACAACCAGTATGTAGCCCATATTTTACTATAAATAAGGTAATAAAAGGTGAATGAGAATATCACGTTTCACTCAAATGAGAGAAAGAATCCGGAGTTCTGACATCCATCGACGATCAAGAATCAGGGTCGCTGTCTCATTTGCCAAGGTGTCCAAAATCAGATGGGCTGGTCACGTAATGAGATTTAAAGACGACCGCTGGACTAAAGCTGTTACCGACTGGATTCCACGGGATGTCAAAAGACCGCGTGGCCGCCCACCTACCAGATGGTCAGACTTCTTTGTCAAGATCATGAACGATCGGTTTGAGGCCCTTCATGTTCCCGGAGCGAAGAGATGCCATTGGGCTACACTTGCACGCGACAGGGACAAGTGGAGACGTTACTGGCGCCCGCTCGAGCAAATCGACGACTAACGGGAAGTTAAGTGAAGTGTAAGTGATTAAGGTAATAAAATAGAGTGGGTAGAATATAGACAGGCTGGCAGGCATTTATTTTTAGTTGAAGAGTGATTAAAGGATCCCCATGTCACCCCCACTATGTCCATTTATGTGACTGTTCTATGACAACACATATTTGGGGTTAGATTTATCCTACATTCAAAATAATCTCTGATGGGGGCTGGAGCAATCGCACAGCGGGCAGGGCGTTTGCCTTGCACGCAGCCAACCTGGGTTCAATTCCCAGCATCCTACATGGTCCCCTGAATACCGCCAGGAGTAATTCCTGAATGCAGAGACGGAAGTAACCCCTGTGCATCGCCAGGTGTGAACCAAAAAGAAAACAAAAATAATAATTATAATAATAATCTCTGATTACAAACCATTATTAAACTGATGATCTAAATTGATTGATTTACAGGATCAAGCCACTCGCATATTTTCAAAAGTTGTGTCTGTGTGTGAGTGTGTATATGTGTGTGTGTGTGTTGTTAATAGATTATTCACAATTAAGTCTGCTCTCATTCCAGCCAGGTCAAGAGATATCACACAATAATCTTAAGACTGGGAATTATTAACCCTAAAGACCTACCTATGCCAATGGTACTAAATGAAATGTCAATTCGTCTCTGAAATAAATCAGAAGCTGCCTACTATAAAACTAAAAAAAAAAAAATCTGTAAATGGCCTGCAGATGTGAAATCCAAAATAAATGCTACAAAACCGTGTATCTATTTTTTTTGGGGGGGGGTCACACCTGGTGATGCACAGGAGTTACTCCTGGCTTTGCACTCAGAAATCACTCCTGGCAGTGCTCAGGGGACCATATGGGATGCTGAAAATAGAACCTGGGTCGGCCATGTGCAAGGCAAATGCCCTACCCGCTGTACTATCTCTCCAGCCCCAAAACCGTGTATCTATTTTTTAAAAGAAAAATCTCAGCCTGTCTGAAAGTAATTTTCATGCATAATGTTTGGAAAGCACAATCGAGGAAAAAAAATTTAAAAGAGAAGATTTAGATCACTCGTTCAAATTAACTACTTTTTTTTTATCTGCTACTGCCAAACAAATATGGTCTTCTACCATCACTTAGCACCACGACCAAGAAAGGAAAAAGGAGAAAGTAAGAATTATTTTCAAAATGAAATAATGCCCTCAAAAAGGTCACGACTTCAGAAAGTGGGACCTTGATCACAGGTTCTGGCACTGGCAAATCAGCATTCTAAAAACAGTATTTTGTTGTTGTTACTTGAGTTCTCAAAAGCAGCAGAAAAACAAAGTGAGGACTGGAGCTAGACAAAACTGTGTGGGATTCATCAAGTAACAATTCAATATAATTTTGTTGATTGAATACATATATACGCATTCCTCTTGGGTGACAGGGACTGTGCTGAACGGAGAAATATACCAGTGAGCAGAACAGAGCATCAAGCCAAGAGACAGAGACATCAACCTCATTTAATCCTCCACAGATACCCACACCAGCCAGTGAAGAATCCAGTCCTGCTCTCTTACCACTAAATGGGAACTTTTCTCTGTGGTCTAACAGTACTGAACTTCAGAGGGAGGTTGCTAATTGTTTTTAGTAAATTCGTAAATAAATAAACATCTAGAACAATAACTCATCAATTTCAGCAAGCTTAAAGGAACAGAATTTCAAACTTGAGACTACATCAAAACAAGTTTTCCTTCTGAACCAAGCCTAACTCACATATTCTCACTGCCTGTGGTTATCCAGCTACAGTAAGCTAAAAATATTTCCCTCTCTTCTAAATTGGGAAAAGCAAATACAACGAATAAATCAATTATGTATTATTTCTCTCATCTTTAATTTTTATGGCTGAAGCAAAGAAAAAGCATCTGTTTTATATCTGTATAGACACAGACAAGTCCATTTGCACAGCTTGTATCTTCACAGTAATAATAAGCTACATTTGCATCATCAGCAACACTCAATATTTTACTACTCCAGGCATTATTGTTTTCTTTTGGGGGTGAAGGAGAGGGCTGCAGGAGTGCTGAAAAGTAACCACAAGTAGAAGTAAAAGCTTTCCAAAAATACGTACAGGAAGGCTGCGCTTTCAATAGGACCACGCGGTGCTTACTTTGCAGTCATGCATCATTTATGTTTCTGAAACTTAACGTTAAATGAGATGCGAAAATAGAAAGCAAGCTTAAGTCATCCTGCAGATCTTGCTTCCCAAGCAAACACTCGCACACGCCTTCCCTCTAGGACCAACTCAAAGGGAAGGCAAACAAACTTGCCCCCACTCCACCGCCCCCCCCACCCCGGCAACTCCCCCCAATCATACTCATAGCAGGTGAACAAGGGCAATCAGAGGACGACCCAGCGCGTCGAAGGTCACCCTAGAGGGCAGACAGGTAAGAAACTTGCAGGTCTCATTTCTAGGCGTCTGGATCATTAAGTCTGAGCAGACTCGGGAAGGAAAAGAAAAACAAAAAACAAAAACACGGTTCTAGAAAAGTCACGCCGGGCTGGAGCGATAGCACTGCGGGTCCAGGGAGTTTGCCTTGCACGCGGCCGACCCGGGTTCGATTCCCAGCATCCCATCCCCGAGCATCGCCAGGGACAATTCATGAGTGCCTCGCCGGGTGTGACCCAAAAAGAGAAAAAAAAAAAAGCAAAAAAAAAAAGTCATGCCACCAGGCCCCAAAAGTGGCGGGAAGTTTGTCCGGCGGAGTCCCCCAGGCTGAACTGCAAACGGGGCGTCTGTGACAAGTGCTGGGCGGAAGAACTGCAGCTCCCGAAGATGCGCAGAGGCCACCGACCCCAAAGGCAGCGGCGGCCCGAGTCCGGGGGCGGGGGCTCCCGTCCCCGGCCGGGTCGCGCGCGGGTCCCCCACCCCCCACCCCCACCCCCAGCCCCGTACCTTGCAGCTGGGCGGAGAGCGAGTCCTGGTGCTGCTGGTACTTGAGCGCCACCGCCTCGGCTTTCTGCAGCTGCGTCTGCAGCTCGTAGTAGAGCATCGCGCCGTAGAGGAAGCCGAAGACCACGGCCAGGAGCAGCAGCGTCTGCAGGACGCGCTTCTGCTTTCGGGAGCACAGCCCGTTGCCCATGGTCCCGCCGCCCGCCGCGGCCGCGCCGGCGCCTCAGCAGCGGGGACCGCAGGCGGCGGCGGCGGCGGCCGCGCCCCGCATGGGCCGGACGCGCGGGGCAGGCGCGGGGGCAGGGGCCCGGCGGGGGGCGCGACGCGCTCGGCCCCCGGGCGCCGCGGGACTCGGGCGGGGGCGGCTCTGCGCGAGTGCCGGGGCCCGGGCGGGGGCCCTCGGCATGCTTCGGGCGCGGCCGCGAGCCGGGCCGGACGCCGGACGCCGCCCCCGGCCTCGCCCCCTCCCGCCCGCGCGGCTCCGAGTCCGCCCCGACGACGCTCGCGGGCCTCGCGGCGGTCCCCGCGGCGCGACTCGGCGGCCCCTCGGCCCGGAGCGGACGGGCGCGGGTCCACGGAGGGCTCCCGCTCAGCAGCCGCCGCGGAACGGGGCCCGACCTCGGCCGCCGGGGCAGGTCTGGGCACGGCGCGGCCGACGCTGAGGCTGAGGCTGAGCCGCCGCCGCCGCCGCCCCAACTTACGTGTCACCCGCGGCCCCGCTCCGCGGGCCAGCGGGATTCCGGGAGGAAGTCCCACTCGGGCTCGCCGCTGATTGGGCCCGGCCGCGCCCCGCTCCCGCCCCCCGGGGGAGGCAGTGCCGCGGCCGATTGGACGCCCGCCCTGTCTGTCCGACCTCCGGCCGTGGCCGCCCCCTTCTCGCGCGCACTAGCTCGGGCCAGGGGCCGAGTCTCTGGCCGCACCCACGTGCGGCGCGGTTGTGTGGGGACCCGCGGCGGCGGCGGCGGGGCCCGGGGCGGGGTTTGTCCCGACTTGGTCCCAACTAAGTGATGCGGCGCGCACGTGGATGTTTGTGAGTGTGTGCGGCGAGTTTGGGGTTCGCTGGAGATTTCACTGGGGATTTGCCCCGACTTGAGGCTGAAGGGGTGCGGCGCGCACTTGAGAGAGAGAGAGAGAGAGAGTGAGAGAGAGAGAGTGAGTCTGTGTGTCTGTGTGTCTGTGTGTCAGTGTGTTGCGGTTTGGTGGAAAGAATCGGCGCGGCGAGAGGTGGAGAGTTTGTGTGTACTGGGGATTTGTCTGGACTTGAAGCTAAAACGTTGCTGGTGCAGCGCGCCTATCCCTGTGGATTGAGCACAGGGGAGAAGAGAGAGAGAGAGAGAGAGAGAGAGAGAGAGAGAGAGAGAGAGTGTGTGTGTGTGTGTGTGTGTGTGTGTGTGTGTTTGCTACAGAGTGGATGAGAGCAACTGTTAACTCCCGTGTGTGTGTGTGTGTGTGTGTGTGTGTGTGTGTGTGTGTGTTTGCTACAGAGTGGATGAGAGCAACTGTTAACTCCCGCTGGTGCAGTGGGCAAATAGCTCCATCCGCAATTCAGCCTTGGTAGAGGAGCCCGAACCTCCTTCCTTCCCTTCCAACCCATCAGAGCCAGAATCAGCCTGGGGGTGTGTTGTCTGTTCCACAGATGGCAGAATTCGAGGCAGGAGACTTCGAAGAAACTAGAATGCTAGACTTGACTGCTTGACAGTGCACATGGGTTGTGGAAATCACTCTGCCTCGCAGAGAGGAAAGACATGATCTCATCTCATCTCATCGCATGTTTTTCCCGTAGCTGCAAAGAGAATAATTTAGAAACAAGTCTTAGCAGCCGAAATGAGTATGCATTCATTTTTGTCATGTGTGTTTGTTTTACTGATGGCAAAAATAAGTCATTTACATTTCTAGATTATATTTTAAAAGCCACCTAAGGTGCCTTATATAAAAAGAAATAGCCACAAATCTCATTTAAGAGAATCCAGAGTGCTTTTGTCCATTACTAGGTGAAGAAAATTTGAGACTGTGCATAAGTTAGACTTTTGTCTGTACTCTCGACCTAAATTCTAAGAAAGTAACTTGTTTCTCGGATGCTCAATAGTGTAGTGTAATGTATTACAGTGTTGCAGTCTTTATATTTTAACAATTTTAGTTCTCACCACCAAAAATTAGTTTGGCAAATTAGTGCTCAAAACAGTAACAATAAGTCTCACAATGGAAATGTTACTGGTGCCTACTCGAGCAAATCAATGACACCGGGAGGACAGTGCTACAGTCCTCAAAAGGAGGGTAGAATCTGTTTGACAAAGTAAATAAATATAGTCCCTGATGTAGAATGGTAGGTGCACTCTGCAGGAGGAGAATGCTAAAAATAATAAAATAAAACATAACCTGACAACAACATTTATATCCATGAATATTCAATGTGCTACGCTATGTTTTTCTCTAATAAAGATGTTGCTCAAAATATTTTCATTTACATATCTCAGAATTTATCAGTCAAGTATAGGCTTACATTTTAAGTTAAATGTTTTAAGTGACTAACTCTAGGTCATGCTGCTAGAGTGAACATGAGTTTTCCTGTGCTGATGGGATCTTGAGAATTTTATAAAGGATTTATATACAAAACTCAGAAAGTTAGGAAGTTAGAGTTTATTGCACAATTTAAGTAGATGGGTATGTATCCCTCCCAAATGTCCAGGCCTCTCCTTTACCTGTGTGTGATATCACTTGTTCTGTCTTAGGATGCACAGTTCATTGTATGACTTCTGAAGGCATGTCATTGGGCCTCTCTTGAACTGTACCCCAGCAGTTCCCTGACATTTCCACTTTCCTTAGTCTCTGGCTACATACCTGGGTGAGATCCCTGTGCTCTGTACCTATTGCTGGACTTCTCCCAACTGTGCCCCAGCAGTTCATGTCCTAATGCCCCAGCTTTCCTAGTCTCTGGCCACGGCCACATGCATGTGGGTCAGACTCCTGTGCTCAGCATCTTGTCACTACCTGGGCATCGGAGCCAAACCTGATTCTGAACTTTACTAGGCATCTAAGCCCTACTGTATTCTGCCCATCTGGGCCTCTGAAGCCTGCCTGTACTCAGCAACCTATCTGCATGCAGGCCCACCTGATCTTATAGTCCGTCTGGACACATCCAAGGAGATTGCGAAGAGAGGGAGAGCTAAGTACGTGCCAAAAGACAGAAAGCAAATGGCTTAAGGTTTCCTTATGTCTGCCACACCCTCCCACCTTAGCCACTCCATTATCTATTCTGATCAGATGCCTTTTCAGCTTTAAACTGACCAACTAAAATCACCTGGTGTTTCACCTTCCGTTTTCACTGTTTAGGAATAGCTGAGGAGTGTGGGGAGATAGCCCAAGCAGTAGAGCATTTGCCTCCCAAATAGCTGAGTTCACTCCCCTGCACTTCCCCACCCCAAAAAAGAACTGAGCAGTATTTGAATCTAGAAATGTTATTTTTACCTCTTTAATAGGAGGGAAATTCTGCACTTACGTATGTTAACAATTTGTATGTGGTTCATTAAAATGGAAACTTAGCTTTATTTTTTTTAATTTTTTATTGAATCACCATCGGATACAGGTACAAAGCTTTCGTGATTTTCTGTCATACAATGGTCAGACACTTGTGCCTCCACTAGTGTACACTTTCCACCACCAATGTCCCCAGTATCCCTCCTGTCCCACCCCATCCCACCAATGTCCCCAGTATAGCCACCCCTGTCCCACCCCACCGCCTGCCACTATGGCAGACAATTTCCTTCTTTCTACTTTTGGGCACTGTGGTTTGCAATACAGATACTGGGAGACCATCATGTTTGGTCCTTTATCTACTAGAGAACTTAGGTGTTTTGGGGGGGGGGGTTGTTTGTTTTTTGCTTTTTGGGTCACACCCAGTGATACACACGGTTTACTACTGGCTCTGCGCTCAGGAATAATGCCCTGGTGGTGCTCAGGGTACCATATGGGATGCTGGGAATCAAACCCAGGTCGGCCGCGTGCAAAGTAAACGTCCTACCCACTGTGCTATTGCTCCAGCCCCCAAATTTTTTATTTGAATCCCTGTTACAAGTGAATTTTCATATTTTTTCATTTACATGGGAAAACCAACACTAAGGAAAAGGAGATGAGCATTAAATATAAGTTTAAGCAAATTAGTAGGAACAGTGATGGGAATTAACTAGACTTACTGTGATCACACCCAGAAACCCCACCCTGCCGGTACCAGATAAATACCTCATCAGCCGAACCCCACTACCTCCACTACCTTGACTGTCCAGCCACTGCCATGCTCCAAGCCACTTTCTGAACGCTTGGGTCTAGACTCACACGCGAGTGAAGCCCCACAGAACCAGGTAAGCGGAACGTTGTGACCTTGGACTCCAAGCTCAACGGGACCTGGAAACAGATATCCTCTGCCTGCACCCACCAATCTCTGGCGACCCAGGGATCAAACCCAGAAGCCCTACCCTGCCGGTACCAGATACTCATCAACCAACCTCCACCACCTCCACTACCAAGCCACCACCACGCTCCAGGTCACTTTCCTGACCGCGAGGCCACAAAGTGGCAACACGACACATCATAAGATACTTCATACCTATCTTCCAAGATTACCACACCATATTTGATGGGGCTCAAATATGGTTTGAATCATGGGAACACCTTCAAGGGCCATTAGAGGCTGCCTTAAAAGCCTCTATACCTCTCAGAGAGCCCGGCAAGCTACCAAGAGTATCCCGCCCACACAGAAGAGCCTGGCAAGCTATCCTTGGCATATTCGATATGCCAAAAACAGTAAATACAATGGGTCTCATTCTCCTGACCCTGAAAGAGCCCCCAATACAGCAGCATTAAGAAGGATGAGGAAGGAGAGGCTGATAAAATCTCAAGGCCAAACCAGGCTGCCAAAATGAAGGATTAAAATGATTGTACTTTCAATGCATGTATGCTGGCATCGGATGAATCCATTGAGGACCTGATGGTGAAAGTGTGAAAAATCAAGTATGACATCATTAGTCGGACAAAGACGAGAAGGCATCAACCACATCAAAACATTTTCGACACTGGAGAAGTGTCCTCAGAACATGAGACAAAAGAGGCGTCAGTGGTGTCAGTGTCCTTGTCAACACGAACTTGGCCATGAGCATTGATTCATTCAAATGCCTAACAACCCGAGTCAGACAATTACACTTGAATAGATGTGGTTCACTGCCGGCAGTTTCTATCTTCGTTGTCTACGCGCCAACATCCAATTAAGATGAAGAAGAAATTGAGAAGTTCTACATGGATCTGGAGAAGTTCTATAAAGAAGACCACACATTCACAGGATCATTGTCGGTGATTTTAATGCCAAGATAGGACCGAGAAGATCAACTGAAGAACTCCACATTGGGACCCATGGCCTAGAATGGAACGAACAGGGTGAGAGACTATCTGAGTTCATCATGTCGACCAAGATCATCCATGGCAACTCACAGTTCCAGAAGGCCTAATCTAAACGTTGAACATGGGAGTCTTCTAGTGGACCGTTCCACAATGAAATTGACCACATCAAATTCAATCGATGGTTTTGCCTGATCAATGTCGCTGTTGTCCCAAAATTCTTAATGGGATTGGACCACCGTCTCCTTCATGCAAAATTCTACATCACAGAGTGGGGAGAAAGGGCTACAAAGTTTAAGAAGAGAACTCCCAGATGACTGCTTTCTGATGTCCTGATGGATCTGTCACATCTTCCAGAAGGGCAATGGAGAAGATTATCCATGACTTCTACTCAGATCTCTTCTATAGCCACATCCACCTGCCAAATTCCGAAGAATGGATATGTCCTTACCAACATTCTCCCTTCCAAAATCCAACACGCCATTTCATCGGTAAAGAAGCAAACAGCATCCAGCATAGACAAGATCAGAACCGAACTCCTGAAGAATCTGCCATCAGTACTCATCAAAACACTGGCTCGGCTCTTCATACGCTACCTATCTGAATTCAAGGTTCCATCCCAATGGAAAACCAGCAGGACCGTTCTATTGTACAAGAAGGGAGACATCCACGACATTGGCAACTATCTCCTGATCTGCCTGTTGTTTGTCGTCTACAAACTGTTCACTCGAGTGATCCTGAATAGGAATGGCAGAACACTAGATGAAGGACAACCATGCGAGCAAGCCAGGTTCTGAAAAGGATTCAGCATGATCAACCATATCCACATGGTAACCAAGCTCATTGAGGTTTCTCAGGCGTTCAAGATGCTGCTCTGACTAACATTCATTGATTTAAAGAAGGCCTTTTATTCTGCTGAGACTGAAGCTGTCATTGAAGCCCTAACCAAACACGGCGTTCAAACTCAATACATCAGGATCCTCCGTGAGCTGTATTACAGATTCACTAGCAGAATCTCACCATTCTACAAGGAAGTGTTCATCGATGTCAAGAGAGGGGTTCGGTGGGGTGATACCATTTCACTGAAACCCTTCAGTGCCACCCTCGAGAACTTCATGTGACGATTGGAATGGGAAGGAATGGGAGTGAAGATAGACAGCTGGCAACTATACAACCTTCGCTTCACTGATGACATTGCTCTAATAACAAAAACATTAGTCAAGTGGCACGAATGCTGTCCAACTTTGACTGTGAGTGTGAAAAGGTTGGACTGCAGCTGAATCTCACGAAGACAATGTTTATGAGAAACAGATTCATTCCTGACCTTCCATTCACTCTCAATGGAATGAACATCCTCAAATGCAACAGTTATGTGTACCTAGGTCGAGAACTCCACAGGACAAAACGACTTGGCACCTGAGTTGCAAAGGAGGAAGAGAACGGCTTGGAAGGCCTTCAAGAGTGTGGAAGAAATAGCTAAGAGGATGAAGAACCTCTGACTCCAGGCACATCTCTTCAATTCCACCATTCTTCCTGAATTAACATACACCTCAGAGACCTGGGCCCTTCAAAAACAGGATGAGAATGCTATTCGGGGCTCCCAAAGAGGAATTGAAAGAGCTATGCTTGGAGTATCATGTTTCATTCAAGTGAGAGAAAGAATCCGGAGTTCCAAACTCTGTTGATGATCAAGAATCAGGGACACTGTCTCGTTTGCTGTGGCATCAAAAATCAGATGGGCTGGACATGAAATGCGATTTGGAGACAATTGCTGGACTAGTGCCATTACTGACAGGATTCCACGGGATGTCAAAAGATCACATAGCCACCCACCTACAAGATGATCAGACTTCTTTGTCAAGACCCTGAACGATTGGTTTGAGGCTCTTCCTATTCTTGGAGTGAGCATATACCACTGGGCTACACTAGCATGTGACAGGGATGAACGGAGATGTTACTGGCACCCGCTTGAGCAAATCGATGCATAACGGATGTCAGGTGATTAAGTGATTGTGATCTATAGTACATATATCAAATCATTATGCCATGTACCTGAAACTAATAAATTACATAAAAATATATGTCATTTTCAATTAAAAATAAGTATAAATTAAATAGTTCTTTTAGTATTAATGAATCACAACTTTAATCATTTCACCAAAAGGTCAGATTCTAAGTATACTTTTTCCTCTTTGGAAACCTTCTATATTTATCTGCCTTTTTTCCCCATTTCACCCTTATGTTATCACCTCATTAACACACAGTCTTCAGTGTTTATCACCTTTACCTAATCTGTTTTGAGGGATAAAAGTAACTATAATAAGGTATTCTTTTTGAGGATTCTGTGAGAGCTTTTTGAAACTCCTTTTTCAGAAGATTTCAGATGGTAATTGTTAGCAAATTTAAAGTAGGCCTAGAGCCAAATGCATTGAAAATAACTGTGCCCTACTCTACATATTTTGGTGTATTGATGTTTCTAAGCTGCTATCTTTACCTCTGAACTATTTGATAATTAAGAGAAAAGTGATGTGGAGAAGCAAATGATTAGCAAAATAAAGACTTTTCAGAGAAAGTTTACCATCATATCTGCAATAAATACATTTGGAATATGAACTCTTCTGGTATTGGAAATGTTTTAGAAGGCTGTACTTGCCAAATATGTATAGCTAGACTAAAGAAACAAGAACATTCTTCCCTTTTTTAACGACCTTAAAAGAAGGACTAGTCTACCTACTTTGAACTGTTATAAATTCTAAGATAGCACAAGAGACTGAATGTATTGATGTTTATTACCTACTGCGTATTGACTTACTATTATATTAACTTTAGTAGTTTCATCAAGTATTGAAATGAACGGATAGGGATTATGCAAAACACAGAGTACTGACCTTCCATAATCTTCCACCAGTTTTTTCATAGGTTTTCATTAATGTACCATCTTCAGTACCTCTGAGATTTCAAATAACTAGAAGAACATGGACAAGACCAGGAGTCAGTGTAACATGAGAATATGTCTGCAGAGCAGGTTGGAGAGGACCAGGATAGAATCCTCATAACGCTCATAATCCTCATAACGCTCTATCACAAAGCTATACGCCTATCACACCTAAAGCATGGCATTTTTAATGTCTTTCAAAAAATGGAGTTTTTAGAGTCCTTAATGTAAAAGATTTGCTCAGTTAATCTATGGTCATTATATAAAATAGAAATTACAATTTTAATGTTATCCATATATTTGATATGCTGTATACTTAGAAATTTATTTTTATTAATTTTAATTAGTGACCATGAAGACCTCCGGGACCCAGCCACAGCCATGCTGAGACCACTCTCCACACACTAGCATGGGCCTCATACATGAAGAACCAGCAGAGGAACCCAGTTGTGCAGGACCCGGGACTGAGATCTCCAAGCCTGCTCTGTTTGGGACTGGGCCTCCTCCACCCAGATCTCCCATCTTCCAGTAGCTAGACAGTTACACCCACCAACTTCTGTGTAACCCCAACAATGGCAAAGATCCAGAGACTATAAAACCAAGCTCCCAGAATAGACCTCTTATTGTCTAGTTCTCACTCTCAGAGAACCCGACAGGCTACCGAGGGTCTCCTGCCCACATATATGCCTGGCTGGGAACACCTCTAAAAGTGATTAGAGGTTGCCCCAAGAGCCTCCATTCCTCTAGGAGAGCCCGGCAAGTTACCGAGAGTATCCCACCCACACGGCAGAGCCTGGCAAGCTACTCTTGGCATACTCGATATGCCAAAAACAGTAACAATGTTGGTCCTCATTCCCCTGACCCTGAAAGAGCCCCCAATATGCCATCGGGCTACACTAGCATGTGACAGGGGTAAATGGAGTCGTTATTGGTGCCCGCTTGAGCAAACCAATGAACAACGGGGTGATAGTGATAATGACCATGAATTACAAAGTTATTCAAGATTGAGTTTCATGCATTTTGGATGTGGCTTCCGTTTCATATAAAATTAAACTGTTTTCGTACAAACTTGTGTAAAAATGCCTTATATTATCATGTTAGAAAAAATGAGATTTTAAAAAAATTCAATCTTCAGTCTATGTATCAAACAGATAATACACTTGACTAAATTTAAGTATAATTTTAAAAGCTTCCAATTCCCTTTGCTTAAAGCCTGGAATTCCACAAGCATGCCTATTAAGCTTCCTTGGTCATTGCAGAATGGCCATAATCTGCCCTGACATGAGCCCTTCCCCCAACATGTATGTATGCCTGTGACAGGAGAAGAGACCTCCGGGGTTGTGACCACTAGTTAATTTCTCTTTTTTATAGTCCATTGGAGTCATATCTCAGGTTCTTAGACTGAACTATTATGCGGGCAACCTGGCTACTCCAACCACATTAGGCCAATAGTCCACTAGCCTGATCTAATCAAAATATCCCCCAAACTCACCAAAATAATGGTGAATACAAGAATCTGCACAAAACCAATCTAAATGAACACATTCCCCAATTAAGCGCTAGAGACCCCACATAAGTCACACAGGAGCACCAAAGAGGAAGATAACATCCTTGAAGGGGAAAGAGGAGATCACCATTGATCAAGCTCCTTGGATCTGCAGCTATCCAGATCCAAGAAACCTGAATGGTACTGGCTAAAAATAGCCTAATAAAAAAGACTTCCAGGGTCCTCCCTGGAAATGAGAGGGGAAAACGATTGTAAACTGGAGGAATCAACCTCCATACTACTACAGCATCAGGGGAAACAGCGCAGATCTCCACCATGACGAGTGGATGAAGAAAAGAGTTCTGAAGAATCAACAGGGAATACCTACATACTTTTACATAATCTCTCTGATAAAGAATTCACAGATGAAATGGTGAGGATGTTTAATGAGCTCAAGAAACAGTGAAACAGAAAGCCAATGAAATACAGGAGGATATGAAAGAAACAGTGAAACAAACAGCCAGTAAATACAGACATAAGCTATAAACAGGAGTGTCACTAATAAAAAATAATGATAGATGAAATTAAAAACTCAGTGGGAGTCTTCAACAGTAGAATGATAACTGCCGAAGACAGAATCAGTGAGCTTGATGATGAGCTTGAGAAAGCACACAGACAACAACATAAGATAGAAAAAGACCTCAAAATTAAAAGACCTCAAAATAGCACAACAGTGAACAAGAGACGTAAGGAATGAATTCAAGAGGAGCAGCATAAGAAACATTGGAGTACCAGAAGATCAGTGAGGCAACCTCAATGAGGTAGTAACAGTTACAGACATTATTGCTAGTTGGGGGGTGGAGCAATAGCACAGCAGGTAGGGCATTTGCCTTGCACGTGGCCAACTCGGGTTCAATTCTCGGCATCCCATATGGTCCCCTGAGCACCGCCAGAGATAAATCCTGAGCGCAGAGCCAGGAGTAACCCCTGTGCATCGCCGGATGTGACCCAAAAAGAAAAAAAAAGACATTATTGCTAGTAAATTCCCAGAGCTGGAGAATGCAGGCATCCAGATCCAAGAAACCTGAATGGTACCAGATAAAAGAGACCCTAATAAAAAGACTCCAAGACATATCATAACCAGAACGACAAACACCATAGATAGAGACATAATGCCATAAGCACCAAGGTCAAATAAGGAAATCAAACACAATGGAGCATTCCTTAGATTTACAGCAGCCTTATTAGACAAAACCATATAGGCCTAAAAACAGTGGTGGAATATAGTAAAAAAACTCAATGACATGAATGCCTCAACAAGAATGCTTTATCTCACTAAGACTTCTTCCTGGATACTCTACTTCATGGATAAAGAACATCTTATTAACTTCATAGGCTCAAAACCAACCTTAAAAGAAGGACTGAAGTGGCTAGTGTAAGACAAGACAAACCCCACTAACACAACAAAATTCTACATAGAGATGCACTTTTGAAAATAATGACACTTTTGACAAAGATGCACTTTTGACAATAAGCCCAATGACAATAATCTCCCTCAATGTTAATGGCCTAAACACACCAATAAGGAGACACAGAGTGACAAAATGGATTAAAAAAACTGAAACCAACATTCTGCTGCCTACAAGAAACACATCTGAACAGTTGGAGCAAAAGGGAGTTGTTGCCACACTAGTATAAGACAACATAGATTTCAGACTGAAAAAGATGAGAAGGGACAGCGAAGGCCATTAATAGTCAAGGGATGTGTACATCAGGAAGAAATTACACTCCTAAACATATATGCACCCATAAAGGGCCAGCAAAAGACAACTGCTAATAGATTTCAAGAAGGACTTTGATAGCAACACAATAGTAGTTGGAGACTTCAACATCACCTTATCATCTCTTGATAGCTTAATGAGAAAACGCATCAAGGAAGTACTGACCCTGAAGAAAACAATACAAGAGAGAGTGCTGGTAGATATATACAGGGCTTTTCATCCCCCCAAACCTGGAAACACATTCTTCTCCAAAACACATGGAACATTTTCAAAGATAGACCATAAGCTTGGGCACAAAACATAACTCAATAAAATCAAGTAGATAGACATTTTATCAACTATGTTTTCAGACCATGATGTGCTGAAAATAGAAGTTAATCACACACAGAAATATAGAATCAAATCAAACACCTGAAAATCAAACAGCTCACTGATGAACAACCAGTGGGTTAAAAAAGAAATCAAATGAAAAAAAAGATTTCTGGAAACAAAAAGAATGAGGACATGAGCTACCAGAACTTGTGGGACACAGCTAAAGCTGTGTTGAGAGGAAAGTTTATAGCCCTGCAAGCATTTATCAGGAAAGAATAAAAGACCTATGTAAATAGCTTCACTTCACAGCTTAAGATCTTAGAAAGGAGCCCAAATCAGGCAGGAGGAGATAATAAAACTTAGAGCAGAAATGAATGAGCTTGATTTGAAAAAAAGAATCCAAGAAATCAATGAAACCAAGAGCTTGTTCTTTGGAAAAATAAACAAGAACAATAAACCATATCGATAATACTCACAAAGAGAGAGGAAGAACTCATATAAACTGAATCAGAAATGAAAAGGGAGACATTACAACAGACACCACAGAAATTTAAAAGATCATCAGTGATTACTTTGAGAAGCTATATGCCATGAAACCAGAGAACCTAGAAGAAATAGATAAATTTTTAGATTCCTATAACTCCCATGGCTGAACCAAGAAGATTTGGAACACCTGAATAGATCAATCACTATCAAGGAAATTAAAATAGTAATCAAAAGTGTCCAGGATGACACCATAATCTTAATCTTCAGAGCCATTAAATGCTGTGAAACAATCTTGATAGCCTCACTTTCTGTGATCTCCAGATGGGGGTGGGAGGGAGGGGAAATTCAACATTAAATTTCATACTGAACTCTGGATTAAAACTTTAAAATGGACAACAAAGAGAAAAATATAATCCCTGAAGCATGGTGTTTCAAACTAATAGCAGCTGAATGACATGAGTTTCCTCTATTTCTTTGAGGAAAATGCTCAGTTACTATGATTCAAACGCTAAGAATGCAAACTTTTGCCATGCATAGAAGTTAAGAGTAGCCATAGATGTGGAGGAACACCATGGACTACTCCCTCTCCTACTCTCTTTCCTGCTAGTTTATTCTCGTCCCACTCATCCAGTTAGTAACGTTGTGATCAGTGGCATGTAAAAAGATGGCGTTTATCAAGAAAAAAGTTTACAGAGGTCGTATTATAAGATATAATTTGAAGGGATGAAAATTGAAAAGAGCAATCATTTCAATGACCCATTTTCTTATGGGATTGTATGTTTTTTCTTGTAGAGTTCAACCAGTGCCTTGGGATGCTGGGACTCGAACCCGGGTTGGCTGCGTGCCAGGCAAATGCCTTACCCACTGTGCTAGCTCTCCAGCCCCGCCTTGTATATCTTTGTTTTTTTTCTTTTTGGGTCACACCAAGAGAGGCTTAGAGGTTACTCCTTGCTCTGGACTCAGGAATTACTCCTGGTGGTGCTCGGGGGACCATATGGGATGCTGGGAATCAAATCCGGGTGGGCCATGTGCAAGGCAAATGCCCTACCTGCTGTGCTATCACTCTATATATCTTTGATATTAAACCCCTATCAGAAGGATATCCTTTCCCATTCCATAGGCTGTCTTTGTACCCTGATCACTGTTCTTTTTGAGGTTCAGAAGCTTCTTAGTTTAAATAGTCCCATTTGTTTATCTTTGCTTCCACTTGCTTGGTCAGGGTGTTTCATCTTTGAAGATAACTTTAGCTCCCATGTCGTGGAGGGTTTTGCTGACCTTTTCTTCAATGTACCTTTTGGATTCTGGTCTGATGTTGAGGTCTTTTATTCATTTTTATCTGACTTTTGTACATGGTGTTAAGTAAAGGTCTGAGCCCATTTTACTTTTTTGCACACAGCTGTCCAGTTTTGCCAGCACCACTTGTTAAAGGGGCTTTCTTTGCTCCACTTTCATTTCTTGCTCCCTTATCAAAGATTAGACGATCATATATTTGAGGCTGTGTATAAGGATATTTGACCCTTCTATTTGTCTGTGGTTCTGTCTTTATTCTGATACCATGGTGTTTTAATTACCACTTTGTAGTACACTTTGAGGTTGGGGAAGGAGATTCCCCCCAACTTTTTTTCCTCCAGGAATTGTTTTAGCTATTATGGGGGCTTATTTTTTCATATGAATTTCAGGAATGTTTGATTAGACAAAACCCCACAACATTAATCTCTCTCAACGTCAATGGCTAAATGCACCAGTTGAAAGACACAGATGACAAGATGGATCCAAAAATTGAACCCAACATTCTGCTGCCTGCAAGAAACACATCAAAACAGGCAGAGCAAACACAGATTCAAAGGGAAAGGATGGAAAACAATCCAAAAGCAAACAACTCCCTCAAAAACGTGGGAGTGGCCATACTAATATCAGACTACATAGACTTCTGATTGAAAAGGTTACAAGAGACAGTGAAGGTCATTTCTTAATGACCAAATAATCTTTACACCAGTAAGAATTCACACTCCTAAATTTATATGAACCTAACGAGGAACCAGCAAAATACTTAAAATGACTGCTCATAGACTTGAAGAAAGACATTGACAGCCACACAGTAATAGTTGGAGATTTCAACACTGCTTTATCACCTTTGATATATCAGCAAGACTCAAGCTCAGCAAGGATATACTTTATCTGAAGAAAGAAATGGAAGACAGGGATCTAGTAGATATATATTTAGCATTCCATCCTCAAAAAGCTAAATACACATTCTTCTCAGGTGCACATGTGACATTCTCCAAGATAGACCACACACTGGGCCACAAAACATGCACTGTAGCACTATCCTCCTGTTGTTTATCGATTTGCTCAAGTGGGCACAAGTAATATTTCCATTGTGAGACTTGTTGTTACTGTTTTGGGCATATCGAATATGCCATGAGGAGCTTGCCAGGCCCTGCCATGCGGGCAAGATACTCTCGGTAGCTTGCCGGGCTCTCCAAGAGGGATGGAGGAATTGAACTCAGGTCATCTGCGTGCAAGGCAAACACTCTAACCACTGTGCTATTGCTCTTTGTCCACAAAACATACATCCATAAAATTCAGAGGAAAGCAATTGTATCAACGACCTTTTCAGACCATAATGCATGGAAAATCAAAGTAAATCACACCCAGAAACAGAAATTCAGTTCAAACATCTGGAGATTAAACAGCTCACTACTGAATAATGTAAGTAAAGTAAAGTAAAGGCCCTCCCGTTGATCGTCGATTTGCTCGAGCAGGCCCAGTAACGTCTCCATTGGAGACTTTGTTGTTACTGTGTCTGGCATATCGAATACTCTCGGTAGCTTGCCGGGCTCTCCGAGAGGGGCGGAGGAATCGAACTCGGATCGGCCATGTTGGCCGCTTGTAAGGCAAACGCCCTACCCGCTGTGCTACTGAATAATGAATGGCTTAGAAAGGAAATCAAAGAGGGAATCAAAGGATTCCTGGAAATGATCGAGAATGAAGACACGTGTTACCAGAACTTATGAGACACATCAAAAACAGTGTTAAGAGGAAAGTTTATAGCTCTACAAGCACTTCTCAGGAAGGAAGAACGAGCCCACATAAGTAACTTAACCTCACAGCTCAAGATCTTGGAGAACGACCAACAAAAGGAGCCCAAACCAGACAGGAGGAAAGAAATAACAAAACTCAGAGCAGAAATTAATGACATGGAAGCCCAAAAAACAATCCAAAAGATCAGCAAAACCAAGAACTGCTTCTTTGAGAAAATAAAAAGATTGATAAACCACTATCAAGATTTACAAGGAATAAAAAAGAGAGACCCCCTAATAAACAGAATTAGAAATGAAAAGGAGACATAACAACAGAACTACAACAGAATTCAAAGGATAATCAGAGATTGCTTTGAAAAGCTATGAAACTAGACAATCTCAAAAACATGGATAAATTCCTAGACTCCTATAATCTCCGAAAGCTGACCCAAGAAGACTTGGAATGCTTGAACAGAGCTATAATTCTCAAGGAAATCAAAATAGTAATCAAAAGTCTCCTGAAAAATATAATCCCTGGCCTAGATGGATTCAATAGTGAAATCTTCCAAACCTTCAAATAGGACCTACTCCCAAAACTGTTTAAGGTTTTCCAAGAAATTGTAGAAACAGAAACACTTTCAAACAGTTTCTATGAGGCTAATATCATCCTCATACCAAAAGCAGACAGAGACACCACAGAAAAAGAGAATTACAGGCCAATGTCCCTGAAGAATACAGATGCAGAGATCCTCAACAAAATACTAGCAATAGAATCCAACAACTCATCAAGAATATCATACACCATGACCAAGTAGGATTCATCCTGGGTATGCAAGGATGGTTTAACATTCGCAAGTCAATCAACATAATATACCATGTCAATAAAAGGAAAGATAAAAACCATATGATCATATCAATAAATTCAGAGAAGGCATTTTACAAAATCCAGCACCCATTAGTGATAAAAAACTCTCAGCAAAATGGGAGTTGAAGGAACTCTCCTCAATATAGTCAAAGCCATCTACCACAAGCCCACAGCAAGCATTATTCTCAATGGGGAAAAGCTGAGGTCTTCCCTCTAAGATCAGGAACAAGACAAAGTTGCCCATTCTCACTGCTTCTATTCAATATGGTACTGAAAGTACTTGCCATAACACTTAGGCAAGAAAAGGATATCAAAGGCATCCAGATAGGAACGGAAAAATGTAATCTATCACTATTCACAGATGGCATGATACCATTCTTAGAGAACCCTGAAGGCTCCACAAGAAAATCTCCTAGAAATAATAGGTTTGTATAGCATAGTGACAGGTTACAAAATCAATACCCAAAAGTCTATGGCCTTCCTATACAGAAATAATGGAAAAGAAGTTATTAAAAAAATCACGTTCACAGTAGTGCCTCAGAAAATTAAGTACCTTGGAATCAGTTTAGTCAGAGAGGTAAAGGACCTATACAAAGAAAACTACAAAACACTACTTCAGGAAATAAAAGAGGATACTAAGAAATGGAGACATATCCCCTACTCGTGGATTGGGAGGATTAATATCGTCAAAATTGTAATCCTCCCCAAAGCATTCTACAGATTCAATAAGTCTCTATACGGACATCCATAACATTTTTCAAAGAAATAGACAAAATATTCCTGAAATTCATATGGTGTAATAAACCCCAGAATAGCCGAAGCAATCCTTGGGAAAAAGAAAATGGATGGCATAACCTCTCCAAATCTCAAACAGTACTATAAAGCAGTAGTAGTTAAAACAGCATGGTATTGGAATATAAATAGACCTGCAAACCAATGGAACAGTGTTGAATATTCTGACACAGCCTTTCAAGTACACGATCACTTAATGTTTGATGAAGGAGCAAGAAATGTGAATTGGAACAAGGAAAGCCTCTTCAATAAGAGGTGCTGGGAAAACTGGACAGTTACATGCAAAAGAATGAACTCAGACCTCTGTCTAATGCCAACCACAAAAGTTAGATCAAAATGGGTTAAATACCTCCATATAAGACCCCAATCTAAAAGGTACATGGAGGGAAAAGTAGGCAGAACCCTCCATAATATTGAAGCTAAAGGCATCTTCAAGGAAGAAACACCACTGACCAAGCAAGTGGAAACAAACATAAACAAATGGAACTACATTAAACTAAGAAGCTTCTGCACCTCAAATGAAACATTGACTAAAATACAGAAAGAGGTCATGGAATGGGAAAGAATATTTACCCAATACCGAACAGTTAGGTGCTTAATATCCAGGATGTACAAGACACTGGTAGAATTTTACGAGAAAAAAAGCTCTAATCCCATCAAAAATGGGGAGAAGAAATGCACAGAAACTTCCTCAAAAAAGAAATTAAAATGGCCAAAAGGCACATAGAAAAATGCCCTACATTGCTAATCATCAGGGAGATGCATATCAAAACAACAATTAGATATCATCTTACACCAGAGAAACTGATCACATCAATAAAAACAAGAACAACCAGTGCTGGCACAGATGCGGGGAGAAAGGGAATCTCCTTCATTGTTGTGGGAATGCCAACTGATCCAGCCCTTTTGGAAAACAATATGGACATTCCTTCAAAACTAGAAATTGAACTTTCATATGACCCAGCAATAACATACAAGGAATATATTCTGGAGATGAAAAAAAAAAGCACAGTAGAAATGATCTCAGCATTTGCATGTTTATTGCAGTACTGTTCATGATAGCTAAAATCTGGAAAAATCCTGAGTGCCTGAGAACAGATGACTGCTTAAAGAAACTTTGGTACATCTACACAATGGAATACTATGCAACTGTTAGAAGAAATGAAATCATTAAATTTGCATATAAGTGTATGGACATGGAAAATATCATGCTGGGAAAAAATAGTCAGAAAGAGAGGGACAAACAGAGAATGACTGCACTCATTTGTGGAATATAAAGTTGCATAGTATGAGACTAACTCCTAAGGGCAGTTTAGATAAGGATCAGAAGGATCAGGCCATCCTTTGGAAGCAGGCCCCATGTGCTGGGGGGAAAAGGTACTTGGGATTGAGAAGGAACCACTAAGTAAATGATGATTGGAGGGATTGCCCAGGATTGGAGATGTGTGCTGAAAGTACATCAAGGACCAAACATAACAGCCTCCTAGTATCTGTATTGAAAATCATAAGGCCCCAAATTAGAGATAGAGTAAGAAGGATTGAACCTGCCACACAGGCAAGGAATGGGGTGGGGTGGGGTGGCGGATGGGACACTGGGAACAATGGTGGTGGAAAATGTGCACTGGTGTAGGGATGGGTGCTCAAGTATTGTGTGACTGAAACATAATCATGCAGGTTTTTAACTGCAGCTCATGGTGATCCAGTAAAACTTATTTAAAAAAAAAACACAAAACTTTGAGCATGTAGTAAATAGAAATTCAGTAGCAGAAACCTAAACAACATGAAAAAGGAAGCATTAGAACCTGTATAATCAATGATGAGAAACTGAAAATGAGAAAAGAAGCAAACATAGGAAAACCGATGTTATAAATTACTCTTAGGCCAATGGAAAAAATAAAGTAGAAATCAAAAATCATGTAGTGAACAAAATCAAAGACACAAACCATCAGATTATATATTATGCAATAAAGCAGTATTAAGAGAACTTCAGAATTTGAGCCCACATCAGTAAACAAGCTAGGATAGAGAAGGGACAACTACAACTAAGATAGTTGGAAATAATCACTCAAGATAAAAACTGTGTGCTGGAAATAGCTACAGGAACAAACCTCTCAGTTACTATATTGCAAACCATAATTTCGCAAAATTATGGAGAGAGAAAGGAGGAGGAAAATGCCTGCTATAGGATAAGGTGGGTGGAGAGTGGAAGGGAAATGGGAAACTGGTAACATTGGTGGTGGGAATTGTACAATGCTGAAAGAACGGGTGATGGAACACTGTATGACTGAAACCCAGTCACGAACAACTTTGTGGTGATTCAATAAAAGGTGATTATTGATCTCATGGTGATTCAATAAAAGAAGGAAGGAAGGAAGGAAGGAAGGAAGGAAGGAAGGAAGGAAGGAAGGACAAAAAGAAAAATTATAGAGAGAATAAAAATAAAATAGAAATACGATGACAGAAAAGATCAATGAAATTTAGAACTGGTTCTTAAGGGACCAATAGAGCGGATAAGTCCCTTGCTAGGCTCGTCAAAAACAAACAACAAAAGCAAACAAATGAGAAAAACCTAACATAAAGATTAGAAATTAATGAAGCGAAAGTACAGCAGATACTACAGAAATACAAAGAATAATTAAAGACTACTTCAACGAATATGTTGAAAAACAAACCAGACAACTTAAAAGAAATTAACAAATCCTGGCAATCATGCAAACTTACCAGAACAAATCATCAGGTAATTGCTTAAATAGATCAATCTTGATTACATAAATCAAAAGAATAATCAAAGTTTCTGAACAAAAGCTTCGGTTGACCAGGTGAATTCTAAAAATTTTTCAAAGAATTGTTATCCATAGTTCTCAAAGTTGTCCAAAGAGCCAAAAAGAAAATTACATCTGCCTCTCCCTCGATGCTATAATGCCAATGTTATTTTGATTGTCCCTTCCAAAATTAACAACAAAAAATACAGATCCATACTTCTATGAAATTGCATGCAAAAATTTTCAACAAAAATTTAACAAATCAAATCCAATAACATCAATAATTGTATTATCATAAATAGGATTTACAGGGATACAAAAATGGTTCGTGCACAAATCAATTAATTTGATGCAACATATAAGTTATTACAAAAACAAAGATAACATAAATCAGGGAGGGGCTGGCAAGTTTGTACAGTGGATAAGGCACCTGCCTCACATGAGACTGACTTGAGTTCAATCCTTAGCACCACCGATCACCACTAGAAAAGATCCCTTAGCACATTCAAGAGTAATCCCTAAAACCTGCCAACTCTAGCACAAAAGACCCCAAAATTGTAAATAAATAACATTGTCATATTATAAATGATGGAAATGTTAATATTTATAATGAAAATGCTTAGTAAATTGAAAATAAAATTTAAATTCCTCAATGTAACAAAGGACATTAATGACAAACTCACCACTAATACTATTACTAATCAGAATACCTTAAAGCTTTACCCATAAATTTGGAACAAAACAAGGTATCCACTCTCACTGCTACTTTGAACATATATTTAGAAGTCGGAGCCAAAGCAATTGAGCAAGAAAAAGGTGTCTTAAAAGATCAAATTTGATGGTGATACTCTCCAAAGCATTATACAGATTCAATGAAATCCCAATAAAAATATCTATGACATTTTTCAAAGAAATAAGTTAAACACTCCTGAAATTTATATGGGACAACAAACCCCCAAGAATAGCTAAAGCAATCCTTAGGAAAAACAAGATGGGAGGCAACATCTTCCCCAACTTCAAACTGTACTACAAAGCAGTAGTAATTAAAACAGCATGGTATTGGAATAAAGGCAGACCTGCAGCCCAATGGAATAGAGTTGAATATCCTGACACAGATTGTCAAATATATGATGATTTACCTTTGATAAAGGAACAAGAAATATGAAGTGGAGCAAGAAAAGCATCTTTAACAAGTGGTGCTGGGAAAACTGTTAAAGCTATATGCAAACAAAAAAGAAAGTGAACTCAGCCTCAGACCTCTCTCTAATGCCCAGTAAAAAATTCAGATCAAAATGGATTAAAGACCTCAATATCATACCTGAATTCACACAGTACATAGAGGAAAATGTAGGTAGAACCCTCTATGACATTGGAGCTAAAGGCATCTTTAAAGATGAAACACCACTGACCAAGCAAGTTGAAGCAAAGATAATGGAATGGGACTACATTGAACTCAAAAGCTTCTACACCTTAGAGGAAACAGTGAGCAAGATTACAAATACAGTGCTTGGAATGGGAAAAATTATTTAAATGATACCTTCTGATAAGGGATTACTACCAAAACTATATAAGGTACTGGTAGAACTTTACTCCCCGCAAAAAATAAAACCATAAAAAGATGGGGTGAAGAAATGTACTTCCTCAAAGAAGAAATACAAATTGCCAAAAGGCACATGAAAATGCTTTACATCACTAATCATCATCATCATCAAGATATGCAAATCAAAACAACTATGAGATATCTCACACCACAGAGGCCCGACACACATCAAAAAGAACAAGAACATGAGGGAAGAAAGGAATACTCATTAACTGTAGGTAGGAATGCAGACTAGTCCAGCTTTTATGGTAAACAATATGGGCAGTCCTTAAAGAAACTAGAAATAGAGCTTCCATATGACCCAGCAAAATCTATCCTGGAAATATACTCTAGAGGCCCCAAAACATAATGCAGAAAAGAAATCTGCACTTCTATGTTCATTGCAGCACTATTTACAATAATCTGGGAACAATGCAAGTACCCCAAAACAGATGACTGGATAAAAAAACTAGGGTACATCTACACAATTGGTATACTATGCAACCATTAGAAAAAATAGTTTCTTACAAATGGATGGACATGAAGAGAATTATGCTGAGTTGAAGTAAGTGTGAGTCAGAGAGGATGGCACATAGACTGATTGCTCTTATCTATAGGATATAAAAATATAGTATAAGACTAATACCCAAGGACAGTAGAAACAGGGGCCTGAGTTTCTACTGGTTTCTACCAAGAGGACTGGTCCATGGTTGGAAGCTTGTAATAAGTGGAAAAAGCAGAGGGCAGTTAGGACAGAGAATAGACCTCTATGAGAATGATTGTTGGAAATGATCACTTTGGACAAGGTCTAAGTGCTGAACGAAGCTAAAGGGATGTACATCATAACCTTTCAGTGCCTGTACTGCAAACCATAATTCTCAAAAGGGGAAGAAGAAGAAGAAGAAGAAGAAGAAGAAGAAGAAGAAGAAGAAGAAGAAGAAGAAGAAGAAGAAGAAGAAGAAGAAGAAGAAGAAGAAGAAGAAGAAGAAGAAGAAGAAAGAAGAAGAAGAAGAAGAAGAAGAGAGTGTCTGCCACAGAGGCAGGCTGGGAGTGGTGAGAAATGTACACTGATGATGGATGGATGTTGGAAAATTGTATAACTGAAAGCCGACACTGAGAACTTCGTATCTGTGTATCTCACAGTTATTCAATAAATAAACAAATACATAAAATTTGAAATGAAGTGAAAATTTCATAATTTTCAGATGGCATAACAATATATATAGAAAACTCTAGTAACTCCACAAAAAGTAGGCTAGGCATAATTAGTTGAATAACATGGATAAAATTGAATACATAGAAGTCTGCAGCATTTCTATGCTCTACAATAAATTTGTGGAAGAAAATAAAAATTAAGTACAGGGCCATGAGCAAGCCCTGAGCACTGGTATGTATACATAGCTCAAAAATCAAAAAGAAAAAATAAAGAGAAATTCAAGAAAAGAAAGAACAGGAAATGAAGGATCTATACACTGAAGACTTTAACACACTAAAAGAAATACAAGAAGAAATAAAATTTGGAAAGATATGGTCATAGCTTGGAAGAATAAACATTATTAAAATGGTCTTAACTAAAGCAATATGCAAAAAAGATTCAATGCAGTCCCTATAAAAAACAAATTACAATTTTCAACTAAATCAAATAATTCTAAAATTTCTTTGGAACCCCAAAATACTAAATAGCCAAAGCAATTCCTACCAAAATAAACCCCAAATTGGAGGCCTCATTCTCCATGCATTCAATCCATATTAAAACAATATTAATTAAAACAGCACGAAACTGCAATGAGAATGGGTACACAGATCAATGGGTAGTTTTCTATAACCCAGAAATAAATTCTCACAAATAAGAACATCTAGTCTGCAACAAAGAAGCTACCAAAAAAAGAGAAAGAAAAGCCTTTTCAACAGTGTTGGACAAATATTTTTTGCATGGACAAACACATGCATGCAAAGGAAAAAAATGAGACAAGATCACAATTTAACATAATATGTTATAATTAACAATTAATTTTAAAACTTGAATAATAGATCCCAAATCAAAACTGTAGAAAAGAGAACATTGTGTTACATTCTAGGACCTCAGCTTCTGAGATGCATTCAGAAACTCAACCCCACTTACAAAGGAAACAATACAAAAACAAACAAATATGCCTAACATCAAATTTTAAAAGATTTACACAACAAAAAACTATCATGAAAACAAAAAGAAAACCAGGTAATTGGGAGAAGATATTTGCATACATTATATCTGATAAGGGATCAATACACATAATGGCAAGACACAAACACACTCACACAACTCTTCCATTAAGAAAGCAAACAACTCAAACAAAATTGGGAAAAGACATAAACAGAAACTTCTCCACAGAAGACATAAGATGTGCAGCAGTCACATTTTTAAAATACTGAGCATTACTTATATGAATGAAATAGAAATCACAATCAGATATCTTCTCATATGTGTAAGGATGACCTATATCTAAAACATCACTTGATCACTTGACATCCCATTACTCATCGATTTGCTTGAGGGGGCGACAATAGCATCTCCATTCATCCCTGTCACATGCTAGTGTAGCCCAGTGGCATCTGCTTGCTACAGGAACACAAAGAGCCTCAAACTCAGGGTCTTGACGAAGAAGTCTGACCATCTCATAGGTGGGTGGCCACATGACGTTTTGACGTCCTGTGGAATCCAGTCAGTAACAGCTCTAGTCCAGTGGTCGCCTCCAAATCCCATTATGTATCCATCCCATCTGATTTTCGATTCCTTGGCAAACTAGACAGTGTCCCTGATTCTCAATTGCAGACAGAGTTCTGAACTCCGGATTCTTTCTCTCGTTTGAGTGAAGCATGATACTCCAAGAATAGCTCTTTTGATTCCTCTTTGGGAGACCCGAATAGCCTTCTCATCCTGTTTTTGTAGGGCCCAGGTCTCTGAGGCATATGTTAGTGTTGGAAGAATGGTGGAGTCGAAGAGATGTGCCTGGAGCTGGAGGTCTTTTGTCCTCTTAGCTATTTCGTTGACGCTCTTGAAGGCGTTCCAAGCCATTCTCTTCACCTGCACAACTCAGGTGCCAGGTCATTCGTCATGTTGAGTTCTCAACCTAGGTACACATAACTGCTGCATTCGAAGATGTTCATTCCATTGAGAGTGAATGGAATGTCAGGAATGAGACCGTTTCTCATAAACATTGTCTCCATGAGATTCCATTAAAAAATAGAAAATTCCTTACAAAAAAAGAAGGTGAAAATTTATATAATCCAGCACTTCCACTTCTAAGAAGATATTAAGAGAAAACTTAATTTAAGTTTTATTACTTATAGCACTGTAGCACTGTCACTGTCTTCCCATGGTTCATCAATTTGCTTGAGAGAGCACCAGTAACATCTCCATTGTAAGACTTGTTGTTATTGTTTTTGGCATATAGAATATACCACGGTAGCTTGCCAGGCTCTGCTATGTAAGCGGTATACTCTCAGTAGCTTGCTGGGATCTCCAAGAGGGACGGAGGAGTTGAACCCAGGTCAGCCACATGCAAGGCAAACACCCTACCCACTGTTCTATAACTTTTCAAAATTGATTGAGTTCTTTGATTTACATTACTTTTAAAAATGGTTTCCTTAATTGTAAAGGGCATTTCCTCCTTCCATCTTCATTACATTATTTACAATGGTCAAAACATGTAATCAACCGATGTTCCCATTCACAGATAGCTATAAAAGCTAAAGTATATGTACTCAAAGTCTACTGCTTTGCATTAAATAAATGGAAATTATGACTTTGGGATAAAATAATGCAATTTGCTGATAAATGAATGGAATTTTTTTGAAGCATTTCATAGTAAATAAAGTAAGTCCAAAGGAGCAGGACAGATACAAAATAAACACTCTAATATGTGGGATATAAAGAAACATAATAAGGAAATGAGAAATGTCCAAAGGAAATAGGATCTGAGAAGTACTGAGCTCCACCATCTGTGGTGCATGGTGGGACCGGGGAAAGTAGGTTGAGGGGAGAGACCCCTGGTGGAGGGGAGAGTGAGGTAGTGGAACTCTGTATGCATGAAATCCTGCCATTAGTAGTATTATAAATCTCAGGTGCCTAAAGTTTAAAAAAGAGAAAGGATAGATATTGAGGAGATTATGCAAAGGTAATTAAAAAGTGAAGACAGTAAATTATTTTGTTCATATGTATATGAGAGAATATAAATAACTAAGGCAAACAAATTCAAGAAATACAACAAATTCCAGGACTTACTGAAAAAAACTGTCTCAGTTTCTAAAGAGTGAGTGGAAGAGCCCATTCAGCAGTGGGATTGTCCTTGAACTTCGGCAGTGGAAGTTCTGAAAACTGTGTGCACACAGAGGTGTAAAGTTAAGCCCTGGAATGCCATGACATTGTAAACAATGTCTTTATTTGTTTGCTTTGGAGTAACACCCAGTGGTGCTCAGGGACTATTAGTATAGCACTATGCTCAGGATGAATCCAGACAGTGCTTAGGGGACCATATGTGTGCCAGGGATTCAGATCAAGGTCAACCACACACAAGACAAATAGAAAATTTTTTAACTTTCTGTTCTATCTCTCTGGTTTATAAGGTAATTCTTTTTCTTTTTTTTAAAAAAAGAATGATTCAAGATGCTTAATGACAAGGTAAAAATTTCATTTAAGTCACAAGCTATCATTAAAGTCAAGAGTTAGTCAGTAACTATATAAAGACCACTGATCCTGGAAATGAAAAGAGGCCGTTATATTTGTCTTATCACACTTAGAGAAAAAACGTTTTAGAGAAAATATGCCTTAAAGGATTCAAGAGAGAAAAGAAACCTCAGACTTCATTTAGCGGACACAAAACAGTGGTACTTCTTATTGTACACCTAAATTTACATTTAATTTAAAAAATATTTTCAGAAACTCAGCTTTAAATGATTATTCCCATCATAAATACCCATCCAACTTTATTACGTTTTTGAGGTTAAAGTATGACTTCAAAAGAAAATGATATTTTACAATACATTTATTCAAGCCAGATGTCTAATATTGTGCTATAATTTATAGGGTTATAGTTTCATTATGCTTTAAATTTCAACTTTTTAAAAGTCATTACTGTGACTAAGGTTCATTACAGGGAGTAACGTGACAGATGGGGTGGTGTTGATGAATGAAAATGAAGACTATTACAAATAGTTTGAAACATGATGCTTATTTAACACTAAATTGAATCTCTGGATGAACACTAATTCACCGAAGAATAGAGCCAGTGCAAGGAAGAGATCTCAAGATGCAACAAGATACTTTTGAAGAAGCATGCCTCTAGGGCAAAGTATGTTGCAGAATCAGTTAAAACTGGGAAAATATAAGTGATGCATAGAAACCTTAATACATACAAATGAACTTTCTTTGAATTCTTGTTTGCTTTGTGTTGCTAATTATAAATCATCTTTGTCTTTGATGCCATAATGTATCATTATAAGATTTTTGTGCATAAAAGACAGTTGCAGGTATGTAAAGTAGGATATATTGAAAGATATTCTAGCTTTGACAGATTTTTTCTTTAAAAAATTTTATTTTGTAGGGGGGACACACCAGCTACACTCTGGGGTTACTCCTGACTCTGCACTCAGGCATTACTCCTGGTGGTGCTCCTGGGCCTATATGGGATGCTGAGGATTGAACCCAGATCAGCTGCATCAAGGCAAAAACACCCTACCTACTATGTTTTTGGCCCCCAGATTTTTTCTTATCTTTATTTTTCACCAGATTGCAATTTTTCTTTAAACTATTCATTTTCTAAAATGCTTATCTTCATTTTCACATTCATTTTTCACTCATTTTATTAATGATATTTGATTAAATTTCATAATAAAAATAGCAAGTGAAATAGCATATACAAACTGCTTGTCTCTAAATTCAATAAACAGGGAGATACAGGCTAATTATAACCCAGTGTATGTGCCTAGAGTCTTCCTGCCTGAAATGCGGCAAGGGAGAGAAGGCTTCAGATAGACAAGCTGATTTACAGAGGGTAAGAGCTTTCCCTAATGCAATGAGCTGGTGAAATGAAATGTATTTATCTTATATATTCAAATAACTCATGAGGTATAGAAGGATGCTCATTAAGAAAAAGTCTGTGAGAGGAGTTATTAGAAAAATGCTTTAAAAAGAAAATATGGTGTTATTGATAGAAAAAGGCAAATTCAGACAGCTTAAAATAAGGCAATAGAGTTAACTGAATAGAGGAAAACAATTGGGGCGAATCTTCTATTGTTTAATTTTTTTTGTTTAATTTTTTTGGAGAATAAGTGGCTAATAGTCAAGTAAGAGAAGAATGGTTGTCTTTACTTATGATATGATTGGCTGAAAAAATATAGTGCAGGTAGAAGAAACTTGGTGAAAAAATGTTTGAAGAAATATTTTGTTTTCTTTTTCTTCTTTTGAGTTAACATATGGTTATTGTTTGTTTAGAAAGGAGTTAGGAGAGAGTTAAAGAAGTAAATGCTGTATTTAAAAATAGAGGCCAAGAATCAAGGAACAGTCTCTCTCAATCACTAAAATCTATGGAATATTATTTAAGGCAATACACTCAGTTCATTTTTCATTTTAGAGGATCAATGGATTACTGAATGAATGGTCTTAAGAGTTACTAAAAAAGTAAATGGAAAAGAATTCCTAGCTGAAAATAAATTTGTTTGAGGGGCTAAGATTTTATTAGCTTATATTATTATTACACTTTGATTAAATATACTCTTGCTTCATTGTATGACAATATACAAAATGAGAATCTATAAAAGAATATGTATCTACTTAAACTAACTTTGTTTTGAAAACAGTAATTGACTTATCAATAACCTATATACAACTATTATACAACTAAGCTATGATGCTTAGTAATTAGTGATATATACATATTTTAATGTTAAATGGGAAAAATGGATATAAAATTTCTTAAAATTAATTTTTATGAAAAACATTGTGATTTGCAAAGTTATTTATTATACAGTTGTTTCAAGCATTTATTTATTTATGTTTTTGTTTTGTTTGAACTGCAATTCTTTATTAGTGAAACACTATGAGGTACAGTTGTAGACTTACAAACTTTCGTGCTTGGGATCAGTTATATAATGATCGAGTACCCATTGCTAAACCAGTGCCCATTCTCTCCCACCAATAATCCCAGTAGCCCTCCCACCCCCACCCCTTCCACCTCATATCCCACCCCACCTATGTGACAGGGCATTCCCTTTCGCTTTCTCTTTCCTTTAGGGTGTTGTGGTTTGCAACAGAGCTATTGAATGGCCATCATGTTCAGTCTATAGTCTATTTTCAGCAAACACCTTGCATCCCGAGCGAATCCTCCAAACATCCTTTACTTGGTGTTCCCTTCTCTATCTGAGCATTTCCCCCCAGCATGTGCTGCCAGCTTCCAAGCTGTGGAGCAGACCTCCTGGTACCCAACTATTCTTGTGTGTTTGTCTCCCATTCTGTTACTTTATATTCTCCAGATAAGTGTAGTTTTTCTATGTCTGCCCCTCTCTTTCTGACTGATCTCACTTAGCATGATACTTTCCATGTTGAACCATTATATGAAAATTTCATGACTTCATCTTTTCTAACAGCTGTATAGTATTCCATTGTGTAGATGTACCAAAATTTCTTTAGCCAATCATCTGTTCTTGTGTACTCGGCCATGTGAATCATATTTTGTAAAGCATGAGTGGGCCATTTACCAAAAATTGAATCACTATTAAATATACAGATACAAAAGATGTTCATAATAGGGTTTCCTTCATAGAATGTTCTAACACCCATTCCCCCACCAATGTACATTTCCCACCACCAATGCTCCCTGTATCCCTCCTACCACTCCCCCACTTCCACCCTACTCACCAGTTTCTATGGCAGGCACTTTCCTTCTTTCTCTTTCTCTCTCTCCTTTTGGGCACTATGGTTTGCAACACATACACTGAGAGGTTATATGTTTGTTCCTTTACTTATTTTCAGCAAACATTTTTTATCCTGAGTGATCATTGCCAATGATCTTTTCATAGTGATCCCTTCTATATACCAACATCCTTCTCCCCCAGCACTTTAATCAGGCTTCAAACCAAGACCAATGCTCCTAGCCCTTGTTTCTACTGTCTTTGGGGATATTAGTCTCATATTATGGTTTTTTTTTTGTATCCCACAAATGAGTGCAATCATTTTTTATTGAATCACCATAAGATAGAACAATACAAATTGATCACGACTGAGTTTCAGTCATACAATGTTCCACACCCATCCCTTCACCAGTGTAGTTTCCCAGCACCTGTGTCCCCAGTTTTCCTCCAACCCCTTCAAACTACACCCCACCCTAGCCTTCCTCTATGGCAGGCACCTCTACCTCTCTCTCTCTTTTTCTCTCTCTCATTTTAGGCATGATTGTTTGCAATACAGATGGTGGAAGTTTGTCATCTATTTCCCTTTACCTGCTTTCAACACCCAGTTCTTGCCTAGAGTGATCATTTCCAACTAGTATTGTCATAGTGGACCCTCCTCTATCTTAACTACCCTCCATGAAGACAGGCCAGGAGTGCAATCATTTTTTGTCTGTCTCTCTCCTTCTGACTCATTTGACTCAGCATGTCCATGGACTCTCCATGTCCATCCATCCATGTCCATTTCATGACTTCACTTTTTCAAACAGCTGCATTGCATTTCATTGTGTAGATGTACCTTAGTTTCTTTAACCAATCATCTGTTTTTGGGCACTCGGGCTGTTTCCAAATTTTGGCTATTGTGAATAGTGCTGCAATGAACATAAAAGTGAAGATGGCATTTCTGCATTGTAATATTGGGCCCCTGGCCATATTTCCAAAAATGGTATTGCTGGGTTGTATGGAAGCTCAAATTCTAGCTTTTTGAGGAATGCCCATATTGTTTTCCAAAAAGGCTGAACCATTCAGCATTCCCATGGGCAGTTCTCTCTATGACATTGAAGCTAAAGGCATCTTCAAAGATCAAACGCTGCTGACCAAGTAATTGTAGCAAAGAAACAAATGGGATTACATTGAACTAAGGAGCTTCTGCACCTCAAAAGAAGCAGTGATAAGATACAAAGATAGATGACATATTGGGAAATATTATTTACTCAATACCCATTTGATAAGGGGTTAATATCTAAGGTATAGAAGGCATTGGTAGAACTTTACAAGAAAAAATATTCAGCCCTATGAAAACATGGGGAGAAGAAATGAACAGAAACTTCCTCACAGAGCAAATACAAATGGCCAAAACACACATGAAAAATACTCTACATAACTAATCATCAGGGATATGAAAATTAAAACAACAATTAAATATCACCTCACAGAACAGAGACTGGCACACATGAAAAGGAATAAGAGCAACCAGTGCTGGCATGGATGTGGGGAGAAAGGGACTCTCCAAAATAGAACATAACTCTGAAACACCAAAAGTGTCTCTAAAATTTTAACCCTATCATGTAAACATCACTCCATATTATAAAGTGTTGCTGTGCATGCGAAGCTCATAACTTTGTAAATCAGATAATACCCAGTTAATGATGATAAGCTAAGGTTGCATGTCAACTTGGTGATCAAACATAGTATACCAAGACCAAATAACAGACAAAGAGGTGCTTCCAAAAGGAGAGTAGCTATTTGAAGTAGGATTTGTTCCAGATCTATATTTTAAATAAGTTTATTTTGCTTTTTGGGTCATACCCAGCGATGCACAGAGGTTATTCCTATCTCTGCACTCAGGAATTACTCGCGGCAGTTCTCAGGGGACCATATAGGATGCTGGGAATCGAACCAGGATTGGCTGTGTGAAAAGCAAATGCCTTACCCACTGTGCTATTGCTCCAGTCCCTATTTCAAATAATTTTTAATTTTGGTTTTCATGGGATGCCATAGTAGGTGATGCTTAGGGGTTACTACTGTCTCTTCTTCCAGGAATTACTCCTGGCAGGGACCGTATGGGATGGAGGGGATGAAACCCAAGTCAGCCAAATGCAAGGCAAGCCCTTTACCTGCTGTACTATTACACTTATCACTTTTAATAAATTTTTAAAGGTGAAATTAAAATTATTTTCAAACTTTATTTTAAAAAAGTGAAAAAAAAATCTGAAACTGTACCTCACGGTGATTCACTAGTAAAAAAATTATAAATAAATAAATAAGAAAGAAAGATACAGAAACCCTCAAAGTCTTCCCAAATTGTCAAATAGCTTTTAGATACCAAAGCTCACAAACAAAATGACTTTCAAATGCTCTTAGGAAGAACTTTGTTTAGACAAAAGAGTTATAATCACAGAAATTTTATGAATAAAAAAACTGACAGTACTTCCAAATGGGCATTATTACTATTTCATCAATATTTAAAGCAATGTGCAAAAACTCGCATCACTGATGATGTATAGATAATTTTTCCCTTTGATGACACATTCTAATATACAAAGATATTCTTGATGCCTTATTAGTGATATACTTACTCTTATCACACCATTATATTCAATCATCCTTGGATATTATTAAATGCTTATAAATAGTGAAAATAACATGTCACTGGGCTTTCTGTGTGTTTTAATAAAAGACAGAAAATTTAAAAAAAAATTTAAAAAAAAAGTGGTTTACAAAGTTGTTCATAATATAATTGTTTTGGTCATTAAATGTTCCAGCACCATTAGTGCGACTTTCCCTCCAATATTATTAACAGTTTCCCACCCCCTCAACCTATCCCTTTAGCAGGCACAAAATAATTTATTTTATATTGCTGCTACAAAAATATGGAAAGTGGAATTATAAAAACTAGTTCAGCAAGAGAAAATTTGTAAAAATTTTTGTATCTCACAATGGTGTTTAAAGGCATTGATGATTGTTGCTTGTAGAGCGTTCTGTGTTATTTCTTTTCTCTTATTGAGCTTAGTAGGCTTCTATGCTAATTTTCCATTTAATTCTCTGTGTTCCTACTGGGCTGTCAGTATCATGGAATTTGTAGGTGTTGCATGGCTGCTTATGTGACTGCATACATAAAGCTCCAGATCTGTAGAGTGTGGTGATTCTCAGCTGCCCCACTACAAAGATAATCTCAGAGTTTTCAACCAGAAAACTGATGTGCCTGTGAGTTTTGTTGGCTTGGTGTCTCCTCCAAGATTATTTGTGAAGCTGTGAAGTTGGGCATGTATGTTAAGGCTGGGCATGTATATTTTGGGCATATGTTGGCGACTGTGAGTTTTGGATGTGGCTTCTAGTGATTCAGGCAGTGTGTGTGTGTGTGTGTGTGTGTGTGTGTGTGTGTGTGTGTGTTGGGGGGGTATGGTGAAGCTTTCTTCTACCACTCCAAGAAGGTCCTAGAGGTTTAAGCCCAACCAGTATACCATCAACTTGGCATCCCATCCAAGAATATATTTTTTTCTTTTTTGGGTCACACACGGCAATGCACAGGGGTTACTCCTGGCTCTTCTCTCAGGAGTTACTCCTGGCGGTGCTCACGGGACCATATGGGATGCTGGGAATCGAACCCAGGTTGGCCACGTGCAAGGCAAACGCCCTACCCACTGTGCTATTTCTCCAGCCCCCCAAAATAGTTTTAAAGCAGTGATACTGTACTGTTAATATGGTGAATGGGGTGGGGTTGCTTTTGCTGGGATTTTAGAGGGTAGTGCGTTGGCCTGCCCCTCTCACAAGGATGTCCTGTAGTTTTCCGCCCAGAAACTGGTATATCTATGAGTTTCACTAACTTGATGTCTCTTCTGAGATTAGTCATGAAGCTGTAGGATGTGGGTATGTGACTGCTGGGACTTCTTGCTCCAAATCCTTAAGGGCAGTTGCTGTGAATCATCTATAGGGGCCTGCTATACAGTGTACAGACAATATTCCTATCAGCCACTGACATTTTAGACACTTCTGGATCATTCGGCCAAGTCACACAGTTTGTGCTACATCCTTGACTTGTTTCAGTGCCTCCTCTTGTTCTGGGTCTCAGTCCATTTGAAAAATTTGAGGGCATTTGAATAATGGCTGTATTGATACAACCAGTTAAGAATATCTTGCCTCTAAAACTCAAGGCATTATGCTAGGTATTGTGCCTTGTTATAATCAATGCAATAATTCATCTTTAATCTTAGAAGTAATATCATTTCATGCCCACAGCACTGGATTCCTAGAAATTTCACTGAAAAAAAGAATTAAAAAATTTGTTAGAAGTTTTCTATGATGTGGAAATTTCACCAATAAGTTGACGTGTGATCATTCTAGACCCAATCAGCACAGCAGCATAATTGTTAAAGGTCACTTTTGTCGAAAGCAAAAGCAGTCAAAATCCCTATGAATTAAATTATGACAAATTGGGATAGTTGATATGCCCCTGAGGTAGGATAGTGTAGTTGACTTTACTTGCTGAAAGCAAACTACTTTGAGATAGCCTTTACTTTAATACCTGGTATTAGATCTAGAAAAAAAAAATTATAGATAAACAGCTATTTGCCAGCCACTGGAGGGTTTGTTCATTTAGTCAAGCAACAATACTATAACTGGTAGAGCAGCTGTGATTAGAATCAACTCCCTGTTAATCTCAATATAATCCTGCCATTCTCTAATAATACATCTGTCTTTGGCAGATGCCAAGTAAGCAAACTGAGTGAGAATGTGCAGGGAATAACTAATCTCTATTTCTCCATCTTTCAAGTCCTCAATAATAACACTAATATCTTTGATCCCTCCAGGAATGTGGAATTGTTTTTGATGTGTTAGTTTGTAGTACTTCTAAATGAAACATTTGATTTTTCCTATTTTTACAATCCTTGCTATACAGATCATGTGGTCAATGCAGGGATTCTACCAGGTGCTGAATAAATCTTTTCAAATTATTTGTTTTAGAATTGGGAAAATTAACCACAGAATAATATTGAGGGCCTACCAAATCCACTATGAGATGGAGTTGAGCAAAATTCCAGACCACATGACCTCTATTAATTCCCCTGTGACTGGTGCACAAGAGTAATATTTCAGGTTTCTTGGAATAGCCTCATTTCAAGTCAGTGACAGAAGTCCCCATCAGGTCTGTTTCTCTCCTTTTCCCTATGAACAGTCATCATGGTAGAAGGTGATTGGCTCCTTGGACAAAGGTTTGCAGGAAGAATAACAGTACGATAATGTGGCAGTGCTCCGTTCCCTCATTAAGAGCACTTGACCTCTTAACTCTAGGGCAATATAAATTAATTTCAGCCTGGAAATTAGTTGAGGAGCTGAAATTCTATTTTAATGACTTAGATTAGATTTTTTTCTACTTGATCTGGGACTTTTATATATAATATATGTAATATGTATTACATTATTCTAAAATATTCTTTGATATATGATATATATATAAAAGGCATTATATCTATCATGTTTGAAAATATATGTAGCACTGTAGCACTGTTCTCCCATTGTTCATCAATTTGTTTGAGCAGGAACCAGTAATGTCTCCATTGTGAGACTTGTGGTTACTGTTTTTGGCATATCGAACACGCTACGGGGAGCTTGTTCTGCCATGCGGGCGGATACTCTCCCCGTGGCATATTTGATATGCCAAAAACAGTAGCCACAAGTCTCACAAATGAGACGATACTGGTGCCTGCTCGAGCAAATTGATGATCAATGAGAGGACAGTGCTAGTGCTACAGTATAAGAAAAATTATTAAATTTTTCTTTGATATATATAATATGTATAAATATCATATAAAAAGATATGTTTATCAAAGAAAAATTTAGTCTTCTTCCTATCTGTTTCACTTCTAGGAATGCCATGATATACCAGTCAGTGTCACAAGTCTATGCGAGTCAGACCCATTGTTCTGGGGTGTCACCAGCCCATGGTGATCTGAAGGTTCCCTTGGTGCATTTGTGTCCAAATCACCATCCCCTTTGGCCTGTCGACAATGGATGAAGGAAGGAAGAGGGGCCACAGGCTGGTTAATAATCAGTGGCTGTTTACTCAAGTTTCACAGCGTTATAGAGAAATCATGTTGGGTTGGGGGTAGCAATTACACATAGGTGTGGTGGAACATTATCATAAACAATGAACAGGTATAAAGCCCTTCTCTTAGGGGAAGTTCTTCCAGGAGATTTACTCAATGACAGAACTTCATCTAGGGGCTCAGAACTCTTGATTCCTTCTAAGATATTCACCAAAGGGCAGAATTCTATCCAAGTGCGTTTTGCTTTCTCCTCATTTCCTTAGCTAATAATCCATTTAGACAGTCATCTTAAATTTGCTTCTTAATATTTCTAGTCACTCTGTATGGACACAGTATTAGGTATATTATGTTTGAAGGGTAGCTCTTCCTTGGATTATCTCTTCATATGTCACAGGCTACAGTCCTCAAGCAAGGTTCCTAATCCCAGCAGGGTTTGTATTCAGTCACTTCTTTTTTGGGTTATGTCAGTTTGTCCCCATGACCATGCTCATAATTTATTATACTTCTTATGGAAGTTTGCCTGTTCCTTTTTGATGTCATGGTAGCTTATGGCTTCCCTAGGTCCGTCCTTGTCCCTTGAAGGGACCCCAATTTTGGGGTGTTAGGAAATAAGGGAACTGAGGCTTAAATTGGGTAAATATGACAGATGTTCAGGAGCAAATGTTATTCAGAGTCAATGAACTCCCAAGTTACAAAAGAATAGCTTTCACTGTCTTTCTGTATTTGTACAAAAAGATATTGCACTAAAGTAAACTGTGAAAAGCACATAAAGGGAAGAGAAAAGCAATATTTTACTTACATATGCAAAATCTAGAGCCCTCAGAATTTGACCTACAGGTTGCAGATCTAATTTGGGGATATAAGTGAAATTGGGTGTGCCTCAGAAGAACTGTGGTGGGAGTAATTCAATAAACCTAGCTCCCTGCAGTGGGGAGAAAAGACAAAAAAGTTAAAACTAAAATGCTTGATTCCCTTGGTGCATGGTTGTGGGAAGAAAAGCACTCTCCTTCATTGTTTGTGGTAATGCCGACTGGCCCAGCATTTTTGGAAAAACATATGGATGCTTCTCAAAAAACTAGAAATATAGCTCCCATTTGACCCATCAATACCAACTCTGGGAATATATCTGAGGGTGCAAAAAAGCAGAGTAGAAATGACATCTGCACCTGTATGTTCACTGCAGCACTGTTCACAATATCCAGAATCTGGAAACAACCCGAGTGCCCGAGAACAGACGACTGGTTAAAGAAACTTTGCTACTTCTACACAATGGAATACTATGCAACTATTAGGAAAGATGAAGTTATGAAATTTGCTTTTAAGTGGATGGTCATGGAGAGGATCATGCTAAGTGAAATGAGTCAGAAATAGAGGGACAGACATGAAAGGACTGCACTATGACCTTAGAAGTTATCAACCCATTTCAATAAATTAATGCATTTCACTAATTAAAAATTAGAGCTATGAAACTCACATATGCATAATTAATGATGGTGGTCATTGCTTTGCAGCAGAAATATTACAGGTTCTGAAAATGTCTCTTAAGTTACGACTTTCAGATTTTCTTCTCTATTCTTCACACCTACATATAATTAAATTAAAGTACATTAAAACTAATAAGCTCAATATTCAAACTCTTTTCTGACCTGTCATAACCATCTCCTTATTTTATTATTTATTATTTATTCTCTCCTTATTCTCACCATGAACATTCTGTTTTAAGCAAGCTACAGTAATTCCTTTAAAAATAGAATTCCTTCCTCTGAGCCATCTCATTATTCTTTTTTCTACTGTCATTTCTATCCATCCACTTCCAACAATTCAAAACAATCCATCTTTCACTGAACAGTTTTTACCAGCTCTATAAAATCTTAACTGATTATTCAACTCTATGATCATCCTTTTTTGTGAGTTATTATTAAGACTGCACAATATTAACAATTGATTAGTATAATGTCATATTCATTCGTCGTAAATTATATTTTGCCAGTCACCAACTAGACTGATATGTCAGTGATTGCAACTGATTTTTATATCATTTGTATGCCTTGAACATAACATGCAGTCAAATATGATTATTATTTTAATAATTACAAATTATATAATAAAACTATCTAAATTTTTAAATGTTAGTTTGCAATATAGTTTTGTATTTCAGACTGTCAGCATCATTTATTATTGTTTGTCTATGAGATCTGTTAGGTAACTACGACTTCATTCTATATTGGATGTGACTTTATGCAATCCGAGGAAAGCCCATAGCTCTCTTCCTTAAAGTATAGGACTGAGATAGCTGTACACCTTTTGGGAACCATATGAAAAATATCTTTCTGAAAATAAAGAGAGTTTTTAAAATAGATACATCTTTTTAAAGAGCCAGAGAGATAATAGGTAGGGCTTTTGCCTTGCATGGGATTTCAATGGGTCCAATCCTAACACCACATATGGTACCCTGATACTGTCCAGGAAGGATCCTAAATGCAGAGCAAGGAGTAACCGCTGAGCACACCAGTGTTTGGCCCAAAAATAAAATAAAAAATAATAAATGAAGAAAAAAGAACTATAATAACCTCTGGACCCTGGAACCCTTTACATTAGAGGTCATTTACATCTCTGGATTACCCACTCTTTTGAGCCAATATATTTCTGTTGTAGAAAGTAAGTCAGCTGGGGCTGGAGTGATAGCATAGCAGGTTTTCCTTGCACGCGCCGACCCGGTTTTGATTCCCAGCATCTTGTATGGTCCCCCAAGCACCGCCAGGAGTAATTCCTGAGTACAGAGCCAGGAGTAACCCCTGAGCATTGCAGGGTGTGACCCAAAAAGAAAAAAAAGTAAGTCATCTTGAATTGTATTTCTGTTATTTTTCAACGGAAAGAGTCCTGCCTGATACATGTATAACATAATCTGATTATTTTGAATTTAGAATATGCAAGGTGTTCTGTTAGGTGTTTTCAGTGATACTTGTGTGGGCAAACAACTCATGCTCTGCCCTCAATTTGCTCTATAATCTAATAAAGGAATGAGCTATGTAGCACTGTAGCACTGTCCTCCCATTGTTCATGAATTTTCTCGAGCGGGCACTAGTAACATCTCACAACAAATTGTGAGACTTGTTACTGTTTTTGTCATATTGAATATGTCACAGGGAGCTTGCCAGGCTTTGCCGTGCGGGTGAGATACTCTTGGTAGCTTGCCTGGCTCTCCGAGAGGGGCAGAGAAATCAAACTTGAGAGGGCCATGTCAGCCACTTGCAAGGCAAATGCCTTACCCGCTGTGGTATTGCTCCAGCCCATGAGATATGTAAAGATAATAAATACAATAAATACAATATACTACATGATTTATGACACAGAGGAAGTACAAAATTATTACAAAAATTCAGTGAAAGACCCATTTTGTTTAGAGAAATCAAAGGAATTCATGGAGAAGCTGACATTGTAAATCTCCCAAGTACAGAGCAAGATTTTTAAAAAGCGTAATAAATGACTTAAGAACATGAAATAAGCTCTGAGTGCCTTGGTAATCCCCTGAACACCACATGAGATTCACTTCCCCTCAGAAAATTATATGAAATATAACTTTTGTATAGTGAGAATTTGAAACTAAATTAGAAAGAAAAATTAGGGCAAAGAGTGGAAAAACTTAGAAATGACAGAGTAATGTAAATTAACAGCATAAGTCATAACAGAATTTCAAGAGGATCAAAGTATTTTAAAATTATTTAGTACATAATTAAAAAAAACTGAGAAGACTATAATGCAGAAAGTTGAAAAAGAAGTTTTCAAGGCAGGAACTATATACTTTAAAGCCCTTTTTGATCATAATGCTTTCTTAAATACTGTAAGCATTGTCTTTCAATGAAATACAATGTTAGCAGACTATATACAAGTGTTTTGAGGGATTTTTTTGCTTTTCTCTGTTTTGTTTTATTAGAGGTAAAACACGCAGAAAGCTGGGGAATCATTCCTGGTGGTCCTCAAGGGACTGTATTTGGTGCTGGAATTGGACCAGGGTTGGACACATGCAAGGCAATTGACTTACTTCCCATGCTATCTTTCCAGCTCTTATAAAAGGACTTTAATTAGGAACGCTCTTAGAAATACTATATACTTCATTTTCGTTTTTATATTATTTTGTTTTTTGGGTCTCCAAAGGCAATACTCAAGAGTTATTTCTGGTTCTATACTCAGAAATTATTCCTGGCAGTGCTCGGGAGACCAGATGGGAAGCAAAGGACCAGACCAGGTCGGCTACAGGCAAGGCAAAGGCCTGACCTAGTGTACTATGGCTTCAGTCCCATAGATATTTTAATTACTCAGAGTTTTTGTATTCTACAAAGTTTAACCTTTTGCCCAAAATATAGAAGAATAATTATTCTGTCTGAGTTTGAGGGGTTTTTTTGGCATTTCAAAACATTTTATCCATTTACTTCAAGTGGCGTCAATTATGATAAAATAACAATAAACTTGAAGGCTGGAGGAATTTTTAGCAAATATATAATCCTATTCCTTCATCCATTATCCCATTTACCTTAACTCAGGAGCTGTAAACACATTCATGTTTAGAGAGGAGCTCAGAGAAGTTCTTTCATCATGTTGTGGGCAGAAAATGACATACTGCATAGCAAAAGCCAAGTAGAGAAGCAAACTTAGCACAGAAGCATGAGACAGCCCCATCTGCAATTCTGGGCATAGCTGAGGTGGCTTGGCAAGTCTTTGCTCTGGAGGAGTTAAAAGGACTCTTTCTCAGAACTTCAAAGAACAATCATGTCAGGGCTCCACTCGAAAGTTCTATTGCCAGGTATTCGATGGCCGCTGACCCAGTCTTTCTCAACTAGCAATGTAGCTTTCTCTAGCCATGTAAGAGATGCCATGTGCTTTGTGATAATGTGTTCATTTGGAAAAAGGAGGGCTTATTTTGGCAATGCTGAGATAAGTAAAGAATTAATTTGGTTTGATTAACCTCATTTGGTAGAGTTGTGAAACCTGTTCACTTGAAGTGTGCTCAAACAAAATAAAATTGTTTGAAAGAGTAATAGTGTGATATCTCGAAAAGAAAATGGTAGAGCTATTTTCTCATCTTAGTGAAAACTATAGCCAGATTGAATTTGATCATCTGCAGGGAGTCGTTGCATCTAATGTGAATTCCATAAACAGCGTATCATATATGCTTTCCCCCCTCCCTTTTCTTGGTCACACTCAGCGATATTCAGGGGTTACTCGTGGCTCTGCACTCAGGAATTACTCCTGGTGGTGCTCAGGGGACCATATGGGATGCCTGGGGTCGAACCTGGGTCGGCCACATGCAAGGCAAATGCCCTACCCTCTGTACTATCCCTCCAGTCCCTCCTATGTACTTCTAATTTTAACCTTTTGTAAATGGCCAGAAACAGGCCAGCTTGCTTAGGAACAGACTGAACCAGAGAGAAAAGACAGAAGGCAGAGAATATTAGAGACTGGTAGTTTGACATGAAAGGCTGTTTCTTAGCATAGACCAGGAGAGAACTGTGACAAGCATGCCTAAAGGGCTTCTTCCTTTTGTTTATTTCTTTCGACTTCTTATGTACTCCTCTGTGTAAGATTAATACAATATTCCTTGCTAAGCACTCTGTAGAAGACTGTTTTCCCCGTAGGCTGGAACCATGCCACCACTAGCACAAGATGAAACAAGCTTGAAGATTGTTCTGCAGTGAAGCAACATTTTGCTTTCTTTTCTTTGCTCTTCAGATAATAATGACTCTAGGGAAGAAAGAGAAACTTCAGAACTTTGTTCTTTCAAAACCCAAGCTTTGAGAAAAAAATGTAAAAAGACAGGATACTTCTCGGGCCAAGGGGCCACAAACACGCCAGCCCTAAATACCTGTATTATATTTATGATATTAAGTGTACAAATCATTTACTTATAAATGGCAGTAGTTAAAAAATAACATTCACAGTGGCATTTAACCCAAAACTTACCTCGTGTATATACATTTTAGTTACATTTCCATTAATGTATGTTATTGCACAATAAAAAAATGATGAAATTCAATAAAAATTGACTTTTTATCATACAATCAGATTAATAAAATGAGCATGTTTATAATTTTTGAGCATACGTGTAGTAATAAGTAAGAAATTGCTAAGATGTGATGTAAGTATCAAGATGGTTACTAGTTAAAAAGCAATAGTGAAACTTTAGGACAGTCATTCAGAAAATTGTAGAGTGAGCCTAAGTGATCGGGAAAGAACATGAGCCATGGAAAGGAGAAAAGAAAAGGGAGGAGAGCTTTCTCGAGGTATAAGTGACCTAAGATTCGTGTGTCTTTCCCAAGCCCAGTGATACTTTGGCTCTTGCCTTAACCATCTGCTTTTCAGGTTCTGACTTGTCAACTCCAACTGACTGCACAGTCCATGTCCTGGAATAAAACAGTCTTCCTTATCTTGTCCTTAGTTGCACTCCATTTGTTGTGAAAAAGAGGTTTGTATCCCCAAAAGTCACATATTGAAAGTGTAACCCGATTGTGACTGTGTTTAGAGAGGGGGCCTATGAGAAAGGTAAATAAAATCATATGTGTGAAGCCCCAGCGGAAAAGGTAGGTGTTCTTTTAGGAAGAGGGGAAAGTTTCTGTGACTGAGAACACAGTGAGAAGGTAACTGTCTACACATCAAACATAGAATCCCACCAGAACGGAAACTTGCACTTCCTAGCCTCGAGGACTGTGAGAAATACTGATTATTTAAGCCACCTGATCTTAGGCTGAGTATTGTAGCAGTCTAAAAAAACTAGGGAGACTGAAACTAAAACTAAAAACAATGATTTAGACAATATATTTCAACACTGACATTTAGATTTGAAGGTAAGAATTGGAGATGTTTCATGGGCTATCGTGTTCTTATATCATTCAGCTAAATGTCTATAAATGAGTGTATATGTATATATATGTATATATGGTTCTAAACCATCTACATACTGCTGTGATTATGTGTAATTTATCTAAATCTTCGTTCATACTTTTGCTAACTATGAGTTGAGTGTTATGCTTCAATCTTTTTCCTATTGTTCTTATCTATCTCTTTCCTGTACTCAAACCACATTTACCTACTCAATTTCAGCTGGACTAGTCAACCTAAAGAACTGCCACTGGGGATGTTTAAGAAAAAGATTTAGGGATCAAAATATAGTTGCAGAAATGTTTCAAAAGTTTAGATAATGGGCCTATAATTAAAATGGTTGAGTGGTTCAAAGTAGATATAGTTTTCTTAAATACTACTCAAGTCACTAAAGTTTTCTCATGATATATATTTTTTTAATTAGTGAATCACCGTGAGGTACAGTTACAGGCTTACAAACTTTCGTGCTTGCGTTTCAGTCATGCAATGATTGAGTACCCATCCCTCCACCAGTGCCCATTTTCCATCATCAATGGTCCCAGCATCTCTTGCACCACTCCAAATCCGTCCCCTCCACCCTACCCCACCTCTGTGGCAGGGTATTCCCTTTTGCTCTCTCTATCTTTTTTGGGTGTTGTTGTTTGCACTAGAGGTATTAAGTAGCCATCATGTTTGGTATATAGTCTTTCAGCCCGCATCTCCCATCCAGAGTGGGTCTTCCTAGCACCCTTTACTTGGTGGTCCATTCTCTCTCTGAGCTGCCTTTTTCCCCCAACATGTGAGGCCAGCTCTCACGATATTTTGATGCTCACTAAACACATAGCAGTATTTTACAGAACTTCCTCAGAGTCCATGAATAGCACCTTATTTTGAGTTACTGCCAACAAGATTGTGTTACTCTTATTTGAATCTTGGATGGCTAAAAGTCCAATTCATTTTATTATTTTTTTCTATTATTCTTTGATCCAAATCATCAGTGCTCAGGGACTTTCTGATTCTGTGTTCAGAGATCATATCTGATCATATGTGCTCAGGCCACCATATGTGCTGTTGAAATCAAACCAGAATTGTTGACACACCTGCATGTTAGGCAAGTGCCTTAACCTCTGGTCCCAATTCACAACATGAGAAAGATATTAGTTGTGATCATTTATAAAATGTGTGCTAATTGTGATTATAAAAATCATTAAAAAAAGCCTATGTAATAAAACCTGAGTTACGTTTCAGGACTTATGAAAGTTCTACACTAGTAAAATGTGTTTTGTTACAAATAATATTTTTATATAGGCTATACCCAGTACTGAAGGACAAATATGTCATTCCAGGGGTCAGACTTGTTACCCTCCATGTGATAGTCATGTGATCTACCCTTTAAGCTATATCCTCAGCTCCCCAAATAACATTTTATTTTATTTTTTGGGCCATTTACAGCAAAGCTTAGGGGATACTACTGGATCTGTGTTAAAGGGTCACTTCTGGAGGTGCTCAGGTGACCACATGTGCTACTGGGACTGGAATCAGCAAGGCAATCACCTTGTATGATCACCTTGAAAGATCACCCCTGTATGATATTTCTAGGTCCTACAGAAATGATATTTTTAAGTGGCCTTAATTTATTTCAAGGAATGAAGAGAGTACAGGGGTTAAGGAGCATGTTTTGCATACTAACAACACCAATTTAATTCCTAATATCACAAGAGGGCCGTCATGGGCTCTGTCTTGCTAGAGGTTCCCAAAAACTGACCAAGCAGGCTGGATAATCCCTTATACCACAGCCCCAGAGCAACAGGATCCTCATGCTCTCTAATTGACTTACAAGTCTTGTTAGCTGAGAATCACCTAGAGGGTTCCAGAACCCTCCCCCCTCCCTGACACACAAAAGACAGTATGTTTTTTAAATAGACAGAAATATATATTTCATAAAAACACAAATTTTCATGATTTTTTAAATATATTCTCATGTCATTTATTAAAATTTTACTTTGGAAAGAAGTGAGAAGATAAGTTTCTGACACAAGAAGCTGGGAAGTCCAATAGATATTTCTGCATGATCCAAATCACCTACTCTCTATTTCTTCACTCCAGTGGAATTGTTAGGGAATGAAATTTTGTGCTGGTTATTATAATATGAACTAGCTGCATGACTGGTTTCTGAAAGAAAAGGGCTCAATGTCACTCCATAAATTTTTAATAGGGCAGCACTTGTTCTTGTGTAAAAAAGTCTTCTCTTCTTTGTGTGCATGGGGAAACACATCTTCTGAATGACAAGATAGGGGTCTTTTACGTAGTTGCTTTTAAGAAAACACACATATAGGAACCTGTGACTTCAACTATTATTCAGCAGAATATCCTCAAAGATTTCTTGATGTGAGTTTAAATTTTTCTATCACACATTTGGCAGTGTAGCAACAATTTCTCCTTTATCTTCATATAATATAATAATGTAATATAATTACATTGTTATTTCCTGTGTGAATCTCTTAATGAGTCAACAAGAATATAAATTTTATCTCCTTTGAGAAGAATAAAGAAATACTTGTCAAGTATTTATCCAACTTTATGGTACATTAAGTGGGATAAGTGGATATTGACTAAAGTGAAATAAATTCATAAATCCTTCACATCCTTTTATTCCCATACAAAGATTTTGATGGTTTCTCTAGTAAGTCATTTGAAACCCAATAGACAAATCCCCCCTTTGGTGGTGGAGACTCAGAGGCGACCACTTCTAGAGAGACCACCTGACGAAAAAGATCAGGCTGAACAAGATACATCCTAGGGCCTGAGAAAGAGGAGTTTCTTGGGCTCATGGGACTGGGGACCACCAGAGCCATCTCAGTGGTGCTTGGCAGGGGAACTCCAGGGCTATGTCTGATGATACTTGGTTGACTGGGTTGGGTATTTCAGTGCTCAGCCATTCAGTGTTGCTTGGGCCAAACAGGGCGTTATATGGTGCTTTGGTGATGTCAGAGATGAGACTCAAGGCCTTGTATATGCAATAGTTCCACTCCTTTTAGCAATCTCCTATCCCCCAATTAATTTTTTGAAATTTTATTTTAGTCACTGTGATTTAAAACACTGTTATTGATAGGATTTCGTGCATGCAACATTCCAACATCATATTCTCTTCTCTCCCCATAATCTATTTCTCCACAATGGCAGGCTCAATTTTCTAAACTAGTTTCATGTTCTATTATATTTGGCAATCTTTAATTCCCTTATTACACTTCTTACTCAAAAATTTGGGCGTAGGGGCTTGGGCAACGCCCAGCAGTACTAAGAGCATACTCCTGACACCGTGCTCAGGGATAATTCCTGGAAGGGTTCGGTGATCTTATGTGGTTCTGGGGATCCAACATGAGTCAGCCACTATACTATTGCTCCAGCCCCTCAAATGAGTTTTTAAAAAGCTACCTTTACAAAGGAATAAGGGCATTTATTCCCATTAATGCAGTCTTCCTAATAGTAATAATTCCTTTGTATTAACGTAAATTCACATGTTTCTCATTTAAACCTTGTGACCTTCTCCAAGGTCAGCTTATATTCATTAATAAATGAATTGAAGTTTCTTTAAATGAGATGTTGGTGCGTAGACAACGAAGATAGAAACTGCAGGAAGTGAGTCACATCTATTCAAATGTAAACGTCCGATTCGGGTTGTTAGGCATTCGAATGAATCAATGCTCATGGCCAATTTTGTGTTGACAAAGACACCGACGCCTCCAACACCTCTTTTATCGCATGTTCCGAGGAACAATTCTTCTCCAGTGTCGAAAACGGCATGGTGAGATTCGTGCCTTCTTGTCTCGGTCAGACCAATGATGTCGTACTTGATCATTCGCGCTTATACCATCATGTCCTCCATGGATGCATCTGATGCTAGCGTACGTGCATTGAAAGTACAGACGATCATTTTTGTCTTCCTTCGTTGTGGCAGCCTACGTCGGCCTTGAGATTTTGTCAGCCTCTCCTTTCTCATCCTTCTCATCCTTCTCAGTGCTGCCATGTCGGTGAAGCCTTCAGGGTCAGGTGAATGAGACCAGTTGTAGTTACTGGTTTTGGCATATCGAATACACAGCGGATAGCTTGCCAGGCTCTTCCGTGCAGGCGGAATACTCTCGGTAGCTTGCCAGTCTTTCCGAGAAGGATAGAGGCTTTTGAGGCGACCTCTAATCACCCTTGTAGGTGTTACCATATTTGAACCCTATCAAATATGGTACGACAATTCCGGAAGATGGGTATTTAGTGTCTTATGATGTGTCGCTTGCGGCCGCTTGCGGCCGCGCAGGTCCGGAAAGCATCCTGGAGTGTGGTGACGGCTGGGTAGTGGAAGTAGTGTCTACACTACTAGGACTACAGCTGAATCTTACGAAGACAATGTTTATGAGAAACAGCCTCGTTCCTGATGCCCCATTCGCTCTCAATGGAATGACCATCTCCGAATGCAACAGCTATGTGTACCTAGGTCGAGAGGTCAACATGACAAATGACCTGGCACCCGAGCTGCGCAGGAGGAAGAGAGCGGCTTGGAACGCCTTCAAGAACGTCGAAGAAATAGCTAAGAGAACGAAGAACCTCTGGCTCTGGGCACATCTCTTTGATTCCACTGTTCTTCCTGCATTAACATATGCCTCAGAGACCTGGGCCCTACGCAAACAAGATGAGAACGCTATTCAGGTCTTCCAAAGAAGAATAGAAAGAGCTATGCTTGGAATATCACGTTTCACTCAAATGAGAGAACGAATCCGGAGTTCTGACATCTATCGACGATCAAGAATCAGGGATGCTGTCTCATATGCCAAGGTGTCGAAAATCAGATGGGCTGGTCACGTAATGAGATTTAAAGACGACCGCTGGACTAGAGCTGTTACCGACTGGATTCCACGGGATGTCAAAAGACCGCGTGGCCGCCCACCTTCCAGATGGTCAGATTTCTTCGTCAAGATCATGAACGATCAGTTTGAGGCCCTTCATGTTCCCGGAGCGAATAGATGCCATTGGGCTACACTAGCACGCGACAGGGACAAATGGAGACGTTACTGGCGCCCGCTCGAGCAAATCGACGACTAACGGGAAGTTAAGTGATTAAGTGAAGTGAAGTTTCTAACTCAGTTTTATACATAAGAAAGCTCAGACTCAGACAGTCTGAGTAATTTGTTTAAATGCACAATTAAAAATGGGCTCAGTCATAGCCAGACTCTTCTGGGCTTCAAGTCCTTTCTGACCCACAGCAGAGAAAGTACCATGAACTATTTCAAGATAAAATTTATTTGATAAGAGCCAAACAGGAAGTGTATGGCATATTTTTTTCTTAGGGATAAAGTGAAATTACAAAGTACCACAAACCAGTTGACTCAAAACAAATTTATTCACTCATAGTTCTGAAGGCTATTATGTCAAAGTCAAGGTGTAAGCAGAGTTGGCTCTTTAATGGGGGCATAATGACTAATTTGTTTTATGACTCTATCCTAGATCCTGATTGCCAATGACCTTGATATTCCTTGACTTGCTGGTCTCTTGCTTCAATGTTACATCTGTGTTCACATTACCTTCTTCTACAGGTGTTTATGCATCATTTAAAAAACACAATAAAGATCTAGTGATTACAGCTACAGTTCATCTTAAACCAGTATGAATTCACGGTCACGGTCACGGTCCTCCCGTTGTTCATCGATTTGCTCGAGTGGGCCCGGTAACGTCTCCATTGGAGACTTTGATGTTACTGTGTTTGTCATATGAATACATCATGGGTAGCTTGCCAGGCTCTGCCCTGCGGGCGAGATACTCTCGGTAGCTTGCTGTGCTCTCCGAGAGGGGTGGAGGAATCGAACTTGGGTCGACCATGTTGGCTGTGTGCAAGGCAAAAACGCCCTACCGCTGTGCTATCGCTCCATGGCTTCACATTAATTTATATTTAATTATCCTACAAAATGGGCTGGAACCATAGTGCAGTGGGTAGGGCGTTTGCCTCACAAGCGTCCACCATGGCCAACCCGAGTTTGATTCCTCCACCCCTCTTGAAGAGCCTGGCAAGCTACCGAGAGTATCTTGCCTGCACAGCAAAGCCTGGCAAGCTCCCCATGACGAATTCGATATGCCAAACACAGTAACAATTGTCACAATGGAGACGTTACTGGGCCCACTCGAACAATGGGAGGACAGTTAGAGTGATCCTACAAAAACCGTATTTCCAAATAAGGTCATATTCATAGGTACCAGAGATTAGAACTTCAGCATATCTGTATGGGGAATACAATACAACCTATAACCTATGTTTTTTTTTTTTTTTAAAAAAAAACAAGCTGTGGAGCCAGAGAGATAGTAAAGTGGGTAGAGTGCTTGTCTTGCCCGCAACCCAGAAGGTTTGATCTCTGGTTCAGAACCCAGGAGTAAGCCCTAAGCACTGCCAGGTATAGCCGCCAAAGCACATAAATAAATAAAATTAAAATAAATTTTAAAATGTGAATACTATTATGTGAATAATTTAAACTTGGCTGAATATTTCCCCAGGCAACATTATCTATCATACAAAATGTCAGTTCTTAAAAGTGACTCAGTACAGCATATATTCAAGTATATTTTTTCAAACAGTAGCCTGAAGTTATCTTTTTTCAAACACTAGTCTGAACTTGTGTAGTTTTTCAAATACTAGTCTTGTGTAGCACTGTAGCACTGTAGCACTGTCCTCCCATTGTTCATCGATTTACTTGGGTGGGCCCAGTAACGTCTCCATTGTGAGACTTGTTGTTACTGTGTTTGGCATATCAAATACACCACCGGGAGCTTGCCAGGCATTGCTGTATGGGCGAGATACTCTTGGTAGCTTGGCGGGCTCTCCGTAAGTTCACAAAAAAAAGAAGTGAGCGACACAGCATGGTCTCTCTTGCCCACCTTGTGCTTGTGTTTGGTGGCTGTGAGCCTCTTCCCCACTCCGTCCTGCTGTCACCGCTAGCAGACTCATGAAGGAGGAAACGAGGGCCAGGCTAGTTGGTGATCAGTTGCCTTTTATTCCATTCTCCCCACACACCTTTTCCAGTCTCACTAGGCTCCCCATTCTAGTCTCACACTGCTCCTCATTCCTGTCTCCTTCTGTCCCCCATGCTAGTCTCTCCACACTCTGTCTGGATCTAAGGTCCAACCTCTCAAGGTCTGGGGAGCAACTACACCCAGGTGAGTTAGCAAAATCAACATATGAAACCCTTCTTTCAGAGGGAAGCTCTTCTAAGATAAGACAAAGATCTGCAGTCAGAAGATCTACTCAAGGGCTAAATACCCTCTAGGGATGTGTGTCTCCTTTCCTTAGTCCAACAACCATTTAAACATTCATCTTAATGCTACTTCCTAATAATATTAGTCATTTTGAATGGATACAGTAAGAGATACATTAAGCTTATAGGATGGCTCACCTGGGGACATCTCATTATAGTTCTATAGTTCCCAGACTAGAGTGCTTAGGCCACATGAGCCTGTCCTAACTCTAAGCAGGGTCTTTGTCTAGTTGTTTCTCTTTGGATCATGACAGAATATGTCTATGACCGTGCTCTTAATATATAGTTAATTAGTATGGTGCTTTTACCTGGCCCATTTCAATGCCAGGGTAGCTCAGAGCTTGCCCTGCGTCCATCCAGTCCCTAGTCAGGACCCTAATTTGGCGGTGCTAGGAATTAATAAGGGCAACTGAGGCTTAAGTCAAAAGAACAGATGCCCAAGAGTGAATATTATTGGGAGTCAATTAACTCCCAAGTTACAAAAGCACAGCATTAACTATCTTCATAAGGAAGGACATTGCTCTGAAGTAAACTATACAAAAGGACATAAGAAGAGAAAAGCAATATTTCACTTACAAATAATACAAATCAACAGAGTCTGATTTGGGGATAAAGGTGATTGATCAGTTGAAGAAGCAGAACACAGAGAAGAGGTTAAAGATAAACACAGAGGAATGGGAGTGTCTCTGGAGAACTGTGATGGGAGTAATCCAATAAACCTAAGCTCCCAGCAGCCAGGGAGAAAGGACAAACCAATGTTACCCTACATAAGGGAAGGAGAAAAACAGTATTTCACTTACAAATAGAAATCCAGAGATTTCTGAGGAATTTGACTTTGCAAGTCACAGGTACTGCTTAGGGGAAATAGGGAGGAGAGCACAGAGAAGTTAAAGATAAACACAGAGGAAAGGGAGCTTCTCAGGACCACTGTGAATGGTGTAACCCAATGACCCTAAACTCCCTCAGCCAGGGAGAAATGACAGTCCAATGTTATTCTACAGATAATAAGGGAAGGAAGGGGAGGGAGAGAACTTTATTATTCAGAGATTTAAAAAACAGTTGGTGAAAGACCGTGAAGTTTATTGTTATAGGATTCTGTGGAACCCTTCATATGCCAGAATGCATCACGGGGTTATAGAAAGGTTTTCCAAATTATCTTGTTTTGTTGGGTCTCGTGGTTCTGTGCTCAGAGGTAATTCCTGGAGGGACTCAGGGGTTCATATGTAGTACTAGTGATCAAACCCTGGCTTGCCACATGCAAGGCAAGAGTCCTACCTGTTATACTATCACTTCAGACTCAACTTCTATAAGGTTAACCAACCTCTAACTTGAATTATATTCCAGGAAAAGTTCCTTTGAAACCATACATCTTTGGTAGCATATGGTCATTATGAGATCACACACATTTGTTTTCTCTCCTTAGGTTATAAGCACCTACAGAAGCCATATTTCACTAATTTTTGAACCCTGGAACATACTTATCATCTGACAGCTACGTAGTCCTGCAGCTGATAGAATAAGCATTTTATCAGTTAGGGGTTCTTTTAGTATTATATGTCCCAAATTCTGAACACTCTTCCTTGAGTATGAAGGGGCTTCTTTTACTTCTACAATATCAGAGGCTCAAGAATGATCATCAAAGTTGCAAATCATCTGGTTACCTGTTCTACCTTCTGTAACAGGGGATTTTTGTCTGTGTTGCAGAATGGTTGCACAACCAATTACACTTCTGAGCTCCAGGCTGAAAGGGAACATTTTCTCTTTTCCCCTTTATTTCTTTATGTCTCCCTAAATTTTTAAATATTCAATAAGACAAATTCCTCTAAATCAAGCCAAAAACATCAGCCTATATTTTATTGCACAGAATTAAATCACATGATTCTTTCTCCATGAAAGGGACTAAAATGGCATGAACTTTTAGATTCATTGTTAATCAAAAATAATTAAAATTATTAGTAGAGTCAAATGTGCTAAAGACTTTTGAATAGAGGCCTTCCAGTAGTTTGCAATATATGCTTGCTTTCAATATTGTTATTAAAATTGCTATATATAATGCAAATATTAATTATTCACTACTGTATTGAAGTTGTGGTGATGGTTTGCCTATTGTCTCTACATAAAAGTTGTTTTTCACATTAAAATTTATTAGATTTAAAAATCTGTGGAGAAGAAAGTTATTTTAATAATCACTTGAGCTGTTCCATTATATAACCTCATAGTATGAGCTATCTTGATGAGCAAGAAAAAAATGTGTTGGAGACTGTCCCAGAAGCTCAGGACCTAGAATAGTAGGATAATTAAGTGATTATGCAATCATTGGATAATCTTAAAATACAACTGAACTAAGAATTAAGATATAACAAAAATATTGTGCTAGTTTATTACATTGGGAAACTAGGATTAATTTGCCTCATCCTATTGATTCAGCGTGATACATAGAGGATTTTAATAGAAACTTTGATTCCATAGTGATTGAGTTTGCAGCATCTGTAGAAATCTTACATCAGGTAGAAAAATAATCAGCAAGTCTTGAACCATATCACACTATATTTGCTTTACAAAGTTGGTGCCCTTTACAGCTTAAATACAGACATACTCAATTAAAATCATGCAATGTTGGCTAAGTAACAGGGCAGCAACCAGCATTTCAACTGTCGAGAAAAAAAATTCCAAAGTGTCTGAATAATAGGAAACAGGAATTCAAAAATAGAAATTGCTGTTTGCTGTGATCACACCAGTGCTGCCATTAGAAAGTTTTCCATTGATTTGGGAAGTGTAAGAACTGCAAATTAATAAATAAATAACTGTAGCAACATTTCCATGACTTTCTCTGTCACATTTCATTAATTAGAAGTTTGGAAAAGTTAGCACTTTGTTCTAGCTGCCTTTTTTGTCTCTCATTCTATTCTTAGACTTCCTGTTTGATATAGTAGGTAGATTTAAGAGATAGGAAAACTAACTCTCTTCATTATTTTAAATGCCTACAACTAAGACAATTTATTGAGTAGCATACGAGTAAACATACTACCCCTGGCTTCTCCAACAAGAATCAACTGGAACAGGGCACATTCTCCCTTCAGATGTTAGCTCATACAATATGTTTAGAATTTCAAGCAGTTCAGAATGAATCGGTTGAACTGAATCAGAGAAACTAGTTCAGAACATATGTCTTTAAGTTTAACTTCTGTTGGATCATGGGTGTAATACATGCTTCAGGCCTTAAAGCTTAAAGGTTGTGTGGAAGATGAGATGACAGTAGGATTTGTATAGCCATCAAGGCCCAATAGGTTTTTGTATAGCCTTTAATGCCAGGCTAAATACTTTGGATATAAAGTGAAGAAATTTGCAAAAACTTGAGTAGGAGAATGCATGTGAATGTCTTGTACCCTTTACAAAATTTCATCTGGAGATGTAAGTAGGTTTACAAATAGATGTGGAAAGTTGAAGGCAAGAAAACACAAGTTTTAGAATTTATACAATAGTTTACATATTAGGAACTATAGATAATAGAAAAGCTATAAGAGTAAGCAAAATAAAATGGCTGTGATATTAATTGCAAAATTATATTTAGGAATGTGCTAGAAAAAGAGAGAATTAAAGAAGGCTCTAGTAGTTTTAACTCTACTACTAGAAGATCAATAGAAATTTTCAAAATAGGAAAAAGAAAAATTTTGGAGGGAAATATTATTCAACAAGTTGATTTTGAAGTATTTTTAAGCTTTCAAATAAAAAATTTTCATAAGTCTATGGAAACATAACCCACGACGAAGTTCAACAAATGGATGAGACAGAAATTTGAGGACATTCTACGGAAAACTAATTGAAATGGATGGGTCACAATTAATAAGAATTCCAAGTCAGAAGCAGAAGATCTTAAGAAAGGAATTTTAAGTATGAAAGCAAAGAAATAAGAACATAAAGGGAAACAAATAGATGCCAAATACAAAGCAGTTTAATAGAAGACCTTGTGATAGAGGTGGGTACAGCAACTCAGTTTTGTTGACCATTCAGCTGAAATGAACCCTAAGGTGTAGATATGACTCTAGAGAGTTCACTTTCAACTGTGATGACGTATCTGGGAGGGGATTTTTTTTAAATCTAGGAGTACTGCTATTTATTCAGCCATTGATTAAACTGATTTAATTGGGCATGAATTCCACATTACTTTTTTATTCAGAATGTTAATTTATTTTATTATTATTATTTTTAATCACTGTGAGGTACAGTTACAAAGCTTTCATGTCTGAGTTTCAGTCACACAATGATTGATCGCCCAACCCTCCACCAGTGCACATCCTCCACCACCAAGGTCCCCAGTGTCCCCCCCATCCCAGCCCTCCCCCTGCCTCTATGGCAGACAATCTCCCCCACATTCTCTTTTGCATTGCTTGTTATGAATAGCATAAGATGTCTTGCAGCAGCAAGAGTGGCCGCATACTCCTGGAATTCTAAAATTTTAGATAATTAGGATCTGCAGAAATCTCTGCAGCCAGCTGCTCAGTTTGGAGAGTCTTTTGTGTGTCTCCGGATCATGGCCATTAATCAGCTTGAGTAGCAGCTAGAGGCAGTTTGTGGGCATGACCTCAAGGGTCCCATGGGAGTTGGGGCGGGGGATGAGAAGGACTGGCCCATCTCCTATCCCCTGAGGCCTGTAGTTCGTACCTGCACTTCTCATTGGGTTCTGGAAGTTGGCCGCCACTGGGGTTCTTAGGGGCCAGGTGGAGGGACGACGCCTGCCCCTGTCTGAGGCTCCCCAGTGAAGTCAGTCTGGTTAAAAGTTAGGAGGTATCTCTGCAGTGAGCTGCTCAGTTCAGAGATTCTTTTGTGTGTCTCTGGATCATGCTCATTAAGGAGCTTAAGTAGCAGCTGGAGGCAGTTTGTGGGCATGACCTCAGGGTCCCATGGGGGGGGGGGTGGGAAATGAGTGAGGGGATTTTTTTTTAATAGAGAGCTTACAAGCATCTCTAATTTTCTTTCTTACATTTTAGCAAATATATCATCCATGAATTTGCCTAATTCTTCCATTCTTCTATTTTTTTCTTACCACAAATATCTGGGAAAATTCTTCCAAATTTGTCATTTGAAAATATACCATCTTTCCAAAGAACATTAAGAGACAAAGTGCATAAAATTAAAGGAAATAATTTGACAACAAATTGAGATCAAGAAGAAAGGAGTTCCAGAAAGTAGGGCTCAGATGTGTCATTAATTAGCTTTGTGACCTTGAGCAACTTGTTTAATATCTTTGGGCCTAAGTTTCATCTATAATGAAGCAGGTTTGACCTATCTGTTAGAATTAGTGCTTTCTAAACTTGTCTTTACTTTTAATTTCATGGTATGGCTTTTACTTATAATTTTTTTTAAAGCAAACATTTTAAGAGTTTAAAAGCTGGGCATATTTCTAAACATTGTTACATCTTCCTCAACTATTATTTGTGTTATACTCTTCATCTATGGTCTGCATAGAAAATAGAAAAGCAACTTATTTCAATAATATCTTAGCATCTAGAAGGTAACATACTAGAATAAATAAATAGCATGAGTCTATAAGTAGAAAGGAACACAGTGGATAAAACTTACCATAATATATTTTTGCATATTGATAAAGCAATGTCTTTTAACACTGGAAATACAAATATATTCTTAAAGTTACAGTGCTGAAATATCATAACGGGACCTAGAGAGGAATAAAACATGATAATAGAAACTTACTATTTTTAGCACTTGCTTAGGGCACTGTAATCTTTCCACAAACAGATATGTATGCAAATATTATTAGCTTCTACTATGTGAAAGTGATCAATTCAAAAGTAAAGCCAAGAGCATAGTGATAAAAGAAAAATGATAATATTCATAAGTGTTATTTCTAACTTTTTGTTAAATAAAACAACTTTTTAAGTTCGCATTACATAAACATTGATAAGCTCTTAAAAGATGATTTTTTAAATTTTAAACGTATTTTAATAAAAAACACTTTGAAGTTAGGTTCAGAAAATGCATTGAAATGATGGGCCCATAGACACTACATATACAAATTATAAAAACCTTGCTGCTACTGAATACATAACTTATTTTGTGAAGGTTTTTGATTTTTAGACCTGAATTTAATCATTTATTTATTTATTTAGGTTTCAGTCACACCCATTAATGTTCATGGCTTATTCCTGGCTCTGTGCTCAGGGAATCACATGTGGTGCCAGGGATAGAACTGGGGTCAGTGGCGTGCAGGGCTAGCTAGCATCTTCATTCCTGTACTGTGTCTCTGGCTTTCGGTCTTCATGTTTTTGTAGACGTTCTATTTTCATCGTCACTATGGTTGTCAGTTGAAGTTTTTGAAGAGATTTTCCATCCAGTTTGGAGAATCTAGGTGGAGGATGCTCGGCCCAAATCCGAGTAGGCTTGGAGATCCTCCACCTAGATCCTCCAAATTCCAGTAGGCGGGGGTCACACCCACCAACTGGCCCCCTGGCGCCGTGTAATTCCATCAGCGGCCAAGACTCAGAGACTATAAAAACCAGTTCCCGGAAGAGAACAGTGCAGTCTCCTGCCCCCACGCCTGACTGTCCTTGCCGCCGTGGCCCCTTGGAGGGGAGCGGGTTGAGCTTTCCTCCCCGCCCCGACCAGGGCTCCGGCAGCCAAAGACTTCCAGGACCAGCCACCACCATGCTGAGACCACTCTCCGCACACATGAAGGTACTGGCAGAGGGACAAAGTCACGCGGGTTCCAGGGCCAAGATCTCCAAGCCTACTCGGATTTGGGCCGAGCATCCTCCACCCAGATCCTCCAAATTCCAGTAGGGGGGGTCACACCCACCAACTGGCACCCTGGCGCCGTGTAATCCCATCAACGGTCAAGACTTAGAGACTATAAAAACCAGCTCAAATCTTATTATGACATCTTATTATCTCATTCCTACTTTGGACAAATTGGCAGGCTACCGAATGTAGCCTGCCCACACGGCAGAGTCTGGCAAACTCCCTGTGGCGTAGCCAATATGCCAAATACCAGTAACAATGATGGGTCTCATTCTCCTAAAGAGCCTTGAATATAATCTCAGGGCTAGGATGAAGGAGACATTACTGGGGCCTGCTCGAGGCAATCGATGAATAGCAGGATGATTTGTGATTTGATTTGTGATTTCCAGTCAATACATTTTATGTATAGTATATCCTGATCATTCTTCACCCTTAAATCAGCCTTCATACATATATGGGACTTAAAATTATATTTTTATTTATTTATTTTGTAAGGGCCACACCCCAGTTGTACTCAGGGCTTACTTCTGGGTCTATGCTCAAGGATTACTCCTGGTGGTACTCAAGGAACCATATTTCGTGCCAGAGATCAAACCTGGGTCAACTGCAAGGCAAATGCCCTACCAATTGTACTATCTCTCCATATTTAGATTAAACATAATAGAAATATGTCCATGACTGAAATATTATGATTTTTTCTATTCCATTATAAATATAATGTTGCTCATGTTCTAGTCAATATTTCTGATTCAAAGTTCGGTGGGTCTGTTAATGCATTTATTGGATTCTCCAGATTGCGTTAGTGTGGTGCATTTACAAAATAACTTTAGTCAATACATCAATATTGGTGACCAGTTTAACCCCTTAAATAAGAAAGTAAAGTTCTATTTGTACTAATCTATTTCTAATATTTCAAAGTGCATTTGTTTTCTTTTTACTAATTGAATCACTATGAGGCACACAGTGACAAAGCTGTTTATAACTGGATTTCAGTCATACTATGTTCTAATACCTGTCCGTTCACCAGTGTACATACATTTCCCACCACCAATGTTCCCAGTTTCCTTCCTGCCACCCCATGACACCCTAGCCTGCTTAGGGGCAGAAACATGAAGTACATTTCTTTCAAGTTTTAAAGTAACTTAATTTTTTAAAAAATTTGTTGTTTACTGCTTACATAGACAAATTGATTTCTTGAAAATTATGAGTTAAATGGGAAGTTCCCCTCCCCCATTTAAATGGATTGAGAATTGCTTTATAAAAAATGTTAGGTATCTTTATCTGTTTTTATATGTTCATATATGCTATCATATTTAACACGTTTGACTCATTTCACTAAGTGAAATTTTAGTGGGGAATATCTTTATCATTTTGTAAAATAACATACAAGGGATAAGACATTACATGAAATGGGATTTAATTAGCTGTATGTGGAGATTTATGACTACTAAGATAATTATTTCTCAATAATATACTTTTGCTGAAATAAAAATAGAGGAGCATATTAAGATACATGATACTGTGAAAAATGACTATTTGGCAACTCTAAGAAGTTTTTTAATTGAATTATCATGAATTGCAAAGTTATAAAGTTATTCATGATTGAGTTCTAGGTGTTCAATGTTTCAACACCAATCCCTTTACCAGAGTCTTCTTCCCTCCACCAATGTGTTTCTCTCCCACTTCCAAGCCTGCCCCTGTGGTGGACACTTAACACTTGGAGCGACAGTACAGCAGTAGGGCAGCCAGCCCCACAGAGCAGGGTTCAATTCCTCTTCCCCTCTCACAGAGCCCTGCAAACTACTGAGAGTATCTTGCCCACACAGCAAAGCCTGGTAAGCTACCTGTGACATATTTAATACGCCAAATATAGTAACAACAACTCTCAATAATGGAGACGTCACTGGGCCCACTAGAGCAAATCCATGAACAACAGGAGGACAGTGTTTGACAATGTTTTTTTTTTTCCTTTTTGGTACTTGATAGGAAGTATCGTTACTGATAGTGTATCACGTACATCACTTTACCCCTTTCAGCACTCAGTACCGGTACAGTGTGGCCACTTGCTTCTACATTTGTCATGGTGTCCCTTCCCTAACTTTTCTCCCCCCCCCCCCCCACACACACACACAGCGTCACTGACAAGCTTCCTACTAAGAACCAGATCTTTGGCTCTTTGCTTCTTACTGCCTTTGGGCATTTTTTATCCCCCCACTATGTTTCTTTTTATTTTGCATGTGAGTGATATTATTCTGTTGTCTGTCCCTTTCCCTCTGATTTATTTCATCTAGCATGATGCTCTCCAGGTCCATCCATGTATCAGTAAAGTGCATGACTTCATCTTTTCAATACCATAGCTTCTTGATCTTGTCATCTGTTCTTGGACATTTTGGTTGTTTCCAAGTTTTGGCTACTATGAATGGTGCTCCAATGAACACAGAAGTAAAGTGGTCTTTTCTGCATTGTGTTTTTCGGCCCTTGGGGTATATTCCCAGGAGTAGAATTACTGGGTAAATATGGAAGCTCAATTCCTAATCTTCTAAAAAATGCCTATCTGCTGTTAGTACATGCTCTCTTAGGGTAAAATGGTGGCTCCTGAGTGTGGCTTCTTAACAGGGTTCCAACAGGACACTCAGTTTGTGGAACCTAGAGCAGAGGAGAGCCAACTGGTCTCTCTATTAACTAGGCATTTCTCTTAATGATACTTGTATTTTATTACTAAACAGTTCAGTTGAATTAATTGGTATATGTCATGATGACTTTGAAAACTGTATTTTTTTTTTTTTACCTTCTGATTATCAGGGCCTGGAGGTATAGCAGGTAGGGCGCTTGCCCTGCAAGTGGTTAATCAAAGTTCAATCCCTGGCTTCCAATATGGTTCCTTGAGACCCACGAGGAGGGATCCCCGAGGGTCGAGTGAGGAATACAGCCGGTGAGCTCCCCTCAAAACCAATCTACTTAATAAAACAAACATAATTATTAAAGTATGATTAAGTTCTATATAAATTATTTTTCAAGTCACTTCAATATCCAAAAAAATATAATTATTGGAAGTATTTGATTTAAATATAATATTGACGATAATGTTCTATTTTTTGCTAGTTATTTTTGGGATATACATTTTATTCTGAAATTTGCAGTTATTTTATATTTCAATGATACTTATATAGCTTGTTCTAAATTCCATATCACTGTCACCTTCACTGTCCTTCCTTTGTTCATTGATTTGCTTGAGCTGGCACCAGTAACATCTCCATTTTGAGACTTGTTACTATTTTTGTCATATTGAATACGTCATGGGGAGCTTGCCAGGCTCTGCCGTGCAGACGGGATACTCTCAGTACCTTGGTGGGCTCTCCAAGAGGGGCAGAGGAATCGAACTTGGGTCAGCCACATGCAAGGCAAATGCTCTACTGTGACAAATTTTATTTTATTTTTATTCACATATCCTTTGGGATACAAAGATACTTTTAAAATAAAAATATTTGCGTAGTTTTCTATCAGGAAAAAATGATGAAACAAGTTACTTGATCCTGGTATCTATCATTTTAAGTGATTTTCTTATTCTTTTATTATGATTGAATAAGAAATTATTGAACTTTTCTGTGAAAAGCAGACTGAAATTTGTTGCATGAATAGTCAGAGGCGCAGAGACAAGACACACGAGAGGAATGTAGAGAGCACGGAGCGCCAAGGCATCTATCTGGCTGGAGGACAAGAGTGACTGCTAGAGCCCTCCTTTTATTCTATTTTTCATCAGTTACAATCTAATGAGTTCATCACAGAGAAAGACTAACAGACTACTAATAGATGAGGCTGGAGTGATAGCACAGCGGGTAGGGCTTTTGCCTTGCACGCGACCAACTGGGGTTCAATTCCCAGCATCCTATATGGTCCCCTGAGCACTGCCAGGGATAATTCCTGAGTGCAAAGCCAGGAGTAACCCCTGTGCATCACCGGGTGTGACCCAAAAAGCAAAATAAAATAAAATAAAATAGTACTAGCAGTTATAGGATAAGCATTCGTCAAAAGAACATCAGGGTATACATTGTCTTTGTACTTGCTTGCCCACTTAATGTAAAGTGGGGCCTCGGTTCTGCTTCCTGCTTCCAGGGCAGTGTCCAGAGGCTCTTCCTAATGTCCTGGCTAAGCACCAACAGAAATTTTTAAATGAAGCTAATTTTCCCATTGTAACCAAAGCAAGAGGAATGTATTAGATTTACAAGTGACTAATGTAATTCACGAATGTATTTATGTCAGGATACGTTACGTTCTTGTGGCATTCATTAAGACATACAAGTTAAATCAATAGGTCACAGTTTCTATTCTGTTTTCCCTAGAAATGAATATGTAAGTAGGTTGCACTTTAGATTAACTAAACTCTTTGAACTAAATCAATCATTTCTTAAGACACTGAATTCATTTTATCCATTGGGTTAACCACTTTCACTTAAGAAGAGCTCAGAAGTCAGATGGAATTTACACGAATTAGAGCCAGGCTGACAACCCGCCAGCTGCTGTTTCAATGCAAGCAGCAGCCAGGGGCAGAACTCAAGGTAGGGCTGAAGTCCGCACTCTGCCTTGCCCAGCAGGACAGGCATTTTTCTCCAAACAATCTTAAAAGCAAAAGGAAAGATCTTTCATACCGTGTTTCACCTTGAATGAAATCTGGCCGCCTTAGGCACAGGACTAGTCATAAACCTGATTAACTTGTTTGGGTCCTGAGACTGACTCTTTCAAAGGAAACGATTAAAAGGTGGAATTTGTGATGAACTCAAATTCCGCTGTTTACATTTTCGTTTCTACTTCATTTTGTACTGTCGTGTTATTCATCATGTGACCTTACACTTGTTTAAACTTGAGAAAACTCAAACCTGGAAGTTCTTCAATGTGTGTTTCCACACTGGGACTACACCAGCCTCCTGTTTTCTGATAGCGAATTTAATCTCAGTTTTGCTTTGTCAAATCTGGGATTGGCAAGCATAACACTACGGTTTTCAGATTCCTCACTTGTGAAATAAGTTTGTTACAATATTCATAATCACATCATTCATATTTTTCATTATGGACCAATTTCAGAGAGTAACTGTTTCTTAAAAGTATGGTTCATGGGTCACCCATAACAGAATCATGCCGGGAGTGGGGGGGGGGGGGCTAAGAACAAATGATTATGGCTCCTTTGTCCATTCTCGTGAGTAAGAATCTCTCGAGACAAATCCTAGTAAGCATGTATTTAACACTTCGACGACGTAATCTAGTGAACATCAGTCAGATGGCAGAACAACTGAATAAGAATATTTGTCTGAAGCCACTTTGTTCAACTGTTAATTTTATAAATCTGGTAAACTCATGCTTTTTATTAGTCCTCACTGGATATTTTAATTATATAAAATATTTTCTAAGCAGATAAATACTAAAAAACAAATACAAAATAGATTTCAAATATTTGAATCTGCAAATATGTTATTGTTGTATTAGGGTAATTTAAAAATATCTGAAGTGAACATTCAAAAGTAAAGAACTTCGTCTTTTTAATGTCTGGCACATTTATTTATTGATGTGATTTTATTTATTGATGTGATTTTAAGGCAGCGATTTTGTTGCTCAGGAGGCGCCCAGTGGAACTGGCAACCATGAGAGTCTGGCTTGGTGCCCAGGAACCATTAGTGCTAAAAGGCTTCAGAGGTTCTGCTAATGGGTAAGACTTGTGAGCAGCTCAGCTGTAAATACACAGATTTCTTAGAGCATTAGAGGTGTCCTACCCTGTAAAAAACGAAGCACGCAGAGGCTACCCGACACTCTCCTCAGGTTGGCGATCAGGTTGTGGAATCAGAAAAGCTGACAGGAATCAGCTGATCTAGGGGAAAGCGATCCTATGACCATTACCCAGTTCTTTCAACTTCTTCCTTTCACCTTTTTTCAGTTTCTTTTCTAGTTTCTCCTTTTCTTCTCTTCATCTTTTCAGCACTACCTAAATTTGGGCTCTATCATATCTAGACTGAACTATTCCCAGAATTTATCACTCATCTGGTCTTCATTCTCATCTACCTGGTGCCAGAATCCCTTCCCTAAATGAGGAGGTTTCTCTATCAAGTTTCAAACCTCTCAAAGCACAACTTTATATTTTCTAGAGTCAAGCCCCAGCCACTGGCCACTCTAAACAAAGATGCCTCAGTCCCGACTACCCTTCCCCCTTGGTGACTTTGTTTTTTCAGTCTCTTGCTTTATGTTTACTGCCTTGTTCTATCATGTTGATTGCAGTTCTCAGAGACAGTTAGTACTTTCATTTATTCTTCGTAGACTGAAATTCCTTGAAAGCATACTTTTCTGACTAAGAAGTTGCTTATAAAGTTTTCTTAAAATTGTAATAGTTCCCCTTCCAACATTTTTAGCATCCAATATCCCCAAGCGATAGCACAGCGGGTAGGGCGTTCGCCTTACACGAGGCCAACATGGCCGACCCGAGTTCGATTCCTCCGCCCCTCTCAGAGAGCCCGGCAAGCTACCGAGAGTATTCGATATGCCAAACACAGTAACAACAAAGTCTCCAATGGAGATGTTACTGGGCCCGCTCGAGCAAATCGACGATCAATGGGAGGGCCTTTACCTTTTTTTACCTTAATATCCCCAATTGCATGACTGCTATTGAAAAGAGTTTTTATGTTATCTTGATCCCAGATCTTTTTATTTAAGTATATGGGAATATGTCTTAGCAAGTGTACCTGATCTTTGTGTGAACTTGTGGCTTCTCACCACAATCTAGTTTAATGTAGGGGGATTTCCTGGACCTACAGAGAAATGCCTTCCAATGGCCCACCCTCATCTGAAGGGGCCATTATCCAGAACAGATGAGGAAAACAGGTGAAAGAGATATCAGAGTCAAAGGGAAGACACTTCACTTGGTATTGAGCTATGCATAACAGAACAGGAAGAAAAAGTTCTTTTTAAATCTTTTTTTATTTTTTTTATTTTATGAGGTAGTTCACAATATTTGATTACATTTAATATTCAAACACCAATCCCACCACCATTACACCTTCCCACCATCATATTTGGGATGTTTCCATCCCAAACCCCAAGTGCTGTCCCAAAGAACAACCAAAATAATAAATCTTGTATTGTCTGTTATGAAAAACTGCTGAAAATGCTACAAAAAAGTATCTATAGAGGAAACAGTGTGAAGATTTTTTTTTATTTTGCAGGGGCCATTACGACATTCTTTAGGATATCACTAACATGTTAAAGGTTAAGTGATGTGAGCTTTCATATATATATATATATATATATATATATATATCTGAAAAAGTGTATATATATATATTTCCCTCTATGATTGGTTGCCTACTACTTGAACCCATCAAATTGTGGTGTGGTACTCTTGCGGAAAGGGTAGGGAGTGTCTTATGATGTGGCCGTGTGACCCAAGAAAACATTCACTTGTGCATGAGGCTTGACCTGAGCATGTGGGGAGCGGTGTTGGGGTGTGACGGTGGTTAGGTTCTGGACGTTTTCAGCTGCCAGGGCTGGGTCCCTTGGGGCGGCGAGGGCTCTCACTCGCCCCCCTCTGGGGTGCCCCAAGTGAAACTGCCTGGTGCGGGGTCTGGTGGTATGCCTATGGTGGGCGTCATGTTGTTCTCTTCTGGGAGAAAAAGCCATGCCTCTTTTTTAATCTTTTGGTATTTATTACTCCATGCAGTTAGGACACTTAGAATAATCAACTAGAGGATAGTAAATTTTAATTTTCTCTCTCCTGTTCACTAAAGATCTACCTAAGTTTAAATACTAATGAGACACAAAGTTAATAATTATGTTCACTTCTTAACATTTCTGCTTTACTTCAAAAATGTCCTTGCTCTTTGTGGATGTAGATACTAGCTCTCCAACACTATTCTTAGATACTTTAGGGAAGATCTTTTTCTGTTTCTTAAAATATACAGCCTTTTATTAAGTTGCTTGATTAAAAATTATGTGGTAATCTTTAGGGGCTGCATGTGTTGTTTGAGACAGAAAGAGAGCAAGAAAAGAATATAGTTTTAAAGTGATTATGAAATAATGCCATTAAGGAGTGCCCAGTAATCCAGCATTCTTCCTTCCTTCCTTCCCCCTTCCTTCCTTCCTTCCTTCCTTCCTTCCTTCCTTCCTTCCTTCCTTCCTTCTTTCCTCTTTTTTTGTCCTTTATTTTATCTCTTTTGCACTTTTCTTTTAATCATTAATTTTTCATTTTAAGTTTCTGCTTTAATCCATTTATTTAACAGATAATAAGACATTGTGTTAAGTATTCATAGAAATGAAACTGAAAAATATTCATACTGCCTTATATACCATAAAATTCAGTGTTGGGGGAAGGATATAGGTATATAACTATGAATTTGGCAAAAAACTGGTATTTCTTTATAAAATGAAAGTTCATAAGACAACACTCCAGGCTGTCTTCACCGGGACCCCTCAGAGGGGGGCAGATTGAGTTTCCCTCCCTGCCCAAGCAGAGCCCGGGCAGCTGAAGACCTCAGGTACCCAGCCACAGCTATGCTCAAGGCCACTTTCTACATGCTCAGATGAGCCTCACTCATGAAGGAACTGGCAGAGGAACCCAGGTGCATGGGTTCCAGGGCTGAGATCTCCAAGCCTGCTCGGATTGGGACTGGGCTTCCTCCACCCAGATCCTCCATTTTCCAGTACTTAGGCAGTTACACCCACAAACTTCCCCTGGTGCCATGAAATCCCATCAACAGCCAAGATCCAGAGACTATAAGACAAAACTCCCGGAAGCGCTTGGCTGCATATGCGGCCACAGGACCTCTTATAGTCTAGCTCTCCTTCTTGGAGAGCCACCAAGAGTATCAGGACTAGGATGAATGCAGACGTTACTGGTGCTCACTCAAGCAAATCAATGAATAACGGGATGACAGTAATACAGTGATTTGGTAATAGTGAGGGAGAAGGATGGAGTAAAGTATTAACTAGCAGTAGAAACATTTTAGAAATACTGTCGGAGTCCTGGCCAGTCAACCCTGACAAACTAGAGTACGAGCCCCCAAAATCGCTGGACTTAATCCATACGGGAGAAGGAGTGGGAAGGGGAGAAGCCTGTGCCCGGCCCTCTGCTCACCACTGGATTCCTGCCACCGAGAGAAACCGCCGAGAAAGAAAGACACAGAGCAGAGCGGGGGAGTCTGGTCAAGCAGTTTTTCCTTTATTAGCCCTACCCAGGGGTTCTTCTTATAGTACTCTTGGGGGGCGGGGCAATCCCACATACAGTGCGCTTCTCCTGTAGGGGCTCACAGATGTCAGTTAATGATTTACATATCCTGCTCTTAGGGCCAGTTAACAATATGGGTAGGTGAGCACAGTCATGACCCTCATTCTTAACCAGAGTGCCTGTCTTAGGGGAGTGCTTGAGCGGGCCTCTGGGTCTTTGTAAACAGGGCGGGCTCTTGCTTCCAGGGGCAGGGGATTTGGTCAAAGTCTCAGACTAGCTGCTGAGACCCCAACAAAATGCTTCTATCATCTAGACAATACTAAAGGTTTGAAATAAATCACTGGAAGTTAGGCCTCTCCCAGAGATATGAGATTTTAACCCACAGAAGAAAAGTGTAAAAGTGATAGCAGGAAAAATTTCGAGATAGCACTGAGATGAGGACTGTGAATATTGTATTAATAATGTTGCAGATTATAGGGAAAAAAATCTAAGCTTTGGTTGAAGGGAGTATGGTTCAGAGTTCAAATTTTGAATATATTGAGGTATTTTTGTTGTTTTCATTTTTTTCTGTCATACCCAATGGTGCTCTGAGATCAAACACGGATCTGTGATCAAGGGTCATACCTGGTGTTTCTCAGTGGACCAGTGTGCTGCCAAAATTTGAAAGAAGGTCATGGCTGCAATTGCATGCTAGGCAAATGCTATCCTTTGCACAATATCTCTGACCCAATTCATAATGAATTTTTAGATACTTATTGTATGTTCAACATATATTTGGTGACACAAGGCATGGCATAGAATGGAGGTTGGTATTAAAGATGAAGAACATTGAGATTTATTGGCTGGGATATAGAAAGAGTGACAAAACAAATGTGTATATAATAGCCTAGGAAGGTAGTTTTCAAGAAAACTAGCAACAAATATTGCAAATGATCCAAGTAATGCAAGTCATGATGGCCTGGAAAATATAACTGAATGAAGAGGCCACTGAGAGATTTTCATAGATAAACAAAGTATGGCACATGAGGAGAGAAGAGGTAGGGTCATCATGAAGTTGGTTAAAATGTTAGAAAGTTTACAATGTCACAGTATGACACAATCCAGCTGATGGCATGAAGACAGTGACTTAGGCTTAATGTGAGCATTCTGATTATTGGGGTAGGGTGGACCTTCTGTGGAGTCCCAGGATGTAACACCAAAGCAGAGAAAGATGTGAGAAGCCACGTTAGGAGCAAACACAGAAGGGCAACCCATCCAGAGCTGCAGTACCAAAGCAGTTAAGCATCAAAAGAACTGACTCCAGAGCTTTTTTTATTTTGTAGTTCAATTTCAATACTTTAGAAAGAAGGAGAAAGAGTAAAATTCCCACTGTACTCTATCTCAGTTCATTTTATTGAATAGTCTTACAAGTAAACCCCTCACACACACAGATACACACACACACACACATATATTTACAATTTGTCCTTGCAAAACTGATATCACATGTATTCAAAAAAGAAAGAACTATGTAAAATATTTGCTGAGGATTTAACATTAAATTTTATTTGCCTGTTTTTTGTTTATGTCACTGAGTTGAAGCTATTTTTTAAACATTTCATAGTTTTCTTAGTTTTGTTACATTCCATGATTTCTTAGATTGGAAATACCTTGTATATATCAGGAAAAATAGAAAAATTTCAAATTCAAGAACAACTAAAGATTATGAAGAGAAAAAAGCTGATAAAAGAAAGGTAATTTAATGTAGTGGTGAAGAATGGGAGAGAGAACTTTTAACTGACCCCAGGAGAATAAGGAGGGAAATATTCCTATATGCTGTCAGGAATTTGATTACATGATCATAGGAGTCTAGTTTTCCTGATGAGGACTTTCATCTTGGGCCTGGGACGTATTATGGCTAGACTCTTGGTACCTAGGCAGTAAAGAAACAGGCCCTAGATAAAATGATGAGTTTCCAGGTGAAATTTTCTTTGGGTGAAATGAAAATCTTTTGGTTGCTCCAGGGGTGTAGAGGTGGAGTGCAGGCAAGTAGGGGTGAGAAGAGAAGAGGCATCAGCTTTCAGCTCCTCCGTAAGGAGAACACAACTAAGAGTTGAGGAAATTATTTGAAGAAGATGGCGGCACCAGTTGACCTGAGGTGCCAGTGTTACTTGGAACATAGTCATCCCTGGCACCCAGGGATCCTACTACTTTCGTTTATTGTATTTTGATAGCAGAAGTCTTTGGTCCAAAAGGGTTCATTAGAAAACATGGAGGTACTCATATGATTACTAGCTGGAGAGTCTTTGGTTCTATTGCAGGTGTCGGGGAGAAGGGCAGTGTGGGGAATGTTTTCCAAGGCAAGCTTAAGAGGGCTCTTTTCCTCTGGCAATTCTTGTCTAAGTGAATGTAGTTCACTGTGAGGGCCCAATGATGAGGTGCTGCTTTGACGTTGTAGTGCTGCATATTATCCAGTGTTGCATTGGTGATGCTTTGATGACCTAATGAAGCCGGGATTGAACTGAGGTCTGGAAAATACAAGACTGTTGCCTTAACCTGTGCACTACCTGTTTGGGGAAAAGTCATATGCAATTTTTATGGCCTACACAAAAGAACACAGAGGGTGGTAGAAGCAGAGAAAAAATTTAAATAAGATTATTATGGTTAGTGTATCCTTGAGGAAATTTTGGTTACTTTTCTAGTAAAGCAGCAAACAATCGCATTAACATTTTTGGCAAAAACATCACACAGTTAACTGACATTGGGTTTACAAAATCCCTAAATCATTTACACATGCCACATGCTTTAAAGTCATATTTTTGCCCTCTTGTGAAATTAATTACTATTTTGGGCCTTTAAGTAGGTCTTCACATGTATGCCTAGTAAATTTAATCCTGTTAGATATAGGCCATTGTGCCAGCTTTCAAGATTTTATTAGTGATTCAATTTTATTTTTTACTTATTTCCCCCATACCTTTTAATAAAACAAAACTCTGAGGAATTCTATACACGTATTAAAAAATCGCACATTTGCTCTATAGTCTGGTTCTTCAGTCTGCATTTTCATTTTTTCCTAAAGAAATGTTGTTTCCTTTCTTCTTTGAATCTTGATTTTCCAAACTGTATTGTTAGGATTCTGCCACATGTAAAGATTAAACTTTATATATTTTGTGCTTATGATGGGGTCACATCAGGCTGTGCTCATGGTTATTCCTTATGTTTGATGATTTTCAGGTAACCATTTGGTGTTGGGAATCAAATCCAGGGCCTCACACATGAAAAGTAAGTGCTTCAGCACTGAGTCACAGCTCAGTTCCACTAACTTATGTCAACCTGGTATAAATCATTAGAATTTTTATCAGTGCATCATAAGTGGGTTTGGTTCCAGTAATGGTTGACTCCACAACTATTATGCAGTGACTATTGTTCAATTTTCATCTACCTTGGTCCCATGCTCTTTGTGCTGTCCTCAGATCATCTTCCTTCATGGTAATTATATAGCTGCCAAATTGTGGGACATAAAGAAGGGAACTGTATTTCTTTGTTTGAGTCTAGAGGAGGAAAGAAAGAGAAAATGTGAGAATAAAGCTATTTAGCCCGATTATGAAACTTTCTAAAGTTCATTTCTAGAATACTTACTATTCTATTTTTCTTGTAAGTGAATGATGTCCTGGATATTGGAATTCTGGTGCTAAAACTAGGAAAGTCCTAGACAAATCAGGATGGCTGACCAAAGAGCACCTATACTTAAACTAGTCAGTAATACAAAGATAGAGCTTATTTGGATTTGTAAAAGTCAAGTCTCCTGATACTGGAATGTGGACTTAGGATTGCCTTGAATACACCTTTCTGAAATGTGACTCAAAATCAATGGTATCAATTTTTTCCCAGGGGATTTTTTGCTTTTATTAGTGTCTTATCACTTATCACTTAACTTCCCGTTAGTCGTCGATTTGCTCGAGCGGGCGCCAGTAACGTCTCCATTTGTCCCTGTCGCGTGCTAGTGTAGCCCAATGGCATCTCTTCGCTCCGGGAACATGGAGGGCCTCAAACCGATCGTTCATGACCTTGACAAAGAAGTCTGACCATCTGGTAGGTGGGCGGCCACGCGGTCTCTTGACATCCCGTGGAATCCAATCAGTAACAGCTCTAGTCCAACGGTCGTCTTTAAATCTCATTACGTGACCAGCCCATCTGATTTTCGACACCTTGGCAAATGAGACAGCGTCCCTGATCCTTGATCGATGGATGTCAGAACTCCGGATTCGTTCTCTCATTTGAGTGAAACGTGATATTCCAAGCATAGCTCTTTCTATTCTTCTTTGGGAGACCTGAATGGCGTTCTCATCTTGTTTGCGTAGGGCCCAGGTCTCTGAGGCATATGTTAATGCAGGAAGAACAGTGGAATCAAAGAGATGTGCCTGGAGCCGGAGGTTCTTCGTCCTCTTAGCTATTTCTTCGACGTTCTTGAAGGCGTTCCAAGCCGCTCTCTTCCTCCTGCGCAGCTCGGGTGCCAGGTCATTTGTCATGTTGACCTCTCGACCTAGGTACACATAGCTGTTGCATTCGGAGATGGTCGTTCCATTGAGAGCGAATGGGGCGTCAGGAACAAGGCTGTTTCTCATAAACATTGTCTTCATAAGATTCAGCTGTAGTCCTACCTTTCCACACTCACGGTCAAAGTCGGCCAGCATTTGTGCCGCTTGGCTGATGTTTGGTGTTATTAAAACAATGTCATCAGCAAAGCGGAGGTGGTGTAGTTGCCGACCATCTATCTTCACTCCCATTCCTTCCCATTCCAGTCGTCGCATGATGTTCTCGAGGGTGGCACTGAAGAGTTTTGGTGAAATGGTATCACCCTGCCGCACCCCTCTCTTGACATCAACGATCACTTCTTTGTAGAATGGTGAGATCCTGGTAGTGAATCCGCAATACAGCTCACGGAGGATCCTGATGTATTGGGCTTGAATGCCCTGATTGGCTAGGGCTTCAATGACCGCTTCCGTCTCAACAGAATCAAAGGCCTTCTTTAAATCAATGAACGTTAAGCAGAGCGGCATCTTGAACTCCCGAGAAACCTCAATGAGTTTGGTTATCGTGTGGATATGGTCGATGGTGCTGAATCCTTTGCGGAACCCTGCTTGCTCACATGGTTGTCCTTCATCTAGTGTTCTGCCAATCCTATTCAGGATGACTCGAGTGAACAACTTGTAGATGACAGACAATAGGCAGATCGGGCGATAGTTGCCAATGTCATGGATGTCTCCCTTCTTGAACAGTAGTACGGTCCTGCTGGTTTTCCATTGAGATGGAACCTTGCATTCAGACAGGTAGCGAGTGAAGAGCCGAGCCAGTGTATTGATGAGTACTGACGGCAGGTTCTTCAGGTGTTCAGGTCTGACCTTGTCTGGGCCGGGTGCTGTTTGCTTCTTTACTGACGAAATGGCGTGTCGGATTTCGGAAGGGAGAACGTTGGGAACGACATACCCATCCTGTGGAATTTGGTATGTCGGCAAGTGGACATGGCTATCGAAGAGATTTGAGTAGAAGTCATGGATAATCTTCTCCATTGCCGTTCTGGAGGATGTGATGGATCCATCAGGACGTCGGAGGGCAGTCATCTTGGTCTTATAGTTGGCGAAGGACAGGCGGGCGTTACGAATACTTTTCCCGGCTTCTGCCGCATCTACCAGTACTTCTGCTCTTCTCTCTTTGAGGTCTTCCTTGATCGCATCTCTGCACTGCTTTGCAAGCTCGGACGTTAGCTTGCGGTTGCCTGAGGCATGCGCCAAACCACGCTGGCGAATTAGCTCAAGAGTTTTCGAAGATAGGCGACTTTTTGTGGCTATCTCTCTCTTGGCATTCCTCGCACATACATGGAGGTGCTGAACCAGTCGATCGTATTCCTCGTCAATGTTGTCAACAATGGCATCTTCCCATGTTGCCGCAATAGTACCAAAAAGTTCCCAGTTGGTGGTCGTTCTGGGAGTTCTCTTTTTGAACTTTGCAGCCCTTTCTCCCCGCTCTGTGAAGTAGAATTTTGCACGAAGGAGACGGTGGTCCGATCCCGTTCGAAATTTTGGGACAACAGCGACATCAGTCAGGCAAAACCGTCGATTGAATATGATGTGGTCTATTTCGTTGTGGAATCGTCCACCAGGAGACTCCCATGTCCATCGTTTAGATTCTGCCTTCTGGAACTGTGAGTTACCATGAATGGTCTTGGTCGACATGATGAACTCAGACAGTCTCTCACCCTGTTCGTTCCATTCTAGGCCATGGGTTCCGATGTGAAGTTCTGATTAGAGGTCACCCCAAAAGCCTCTATACCTCTCGGAAAGACTGGCAAGCTACCGAGAGTATTCCGCCCGTACGGAAGAGCCTGGCAAGCTATCCGCTGTGTATTCGATATGCCAAAACCAGTAACTACAACTGGTCTCATTCACCTGACCCTGAAGGCTTCACCGACATGGCAGCACTGAGAAGGATGAGAAAGGAGAGGCCGACAAAATCTCAAGGCCGACCTAGGCTGCCACAACGAAGGAAGACAAAAATGATCGTCTGTACTTTCAATGCACGTACGCTAGCATCAGATGCATCCATCGAGGACCTGATGGTACAAGCGCGAATGATCAAGTACGACATCATTGGTCTGACCGAGACAAGAAGACACGAATCTCACCATGCCGTTTTCGACACTGGAGAAGAATTGTTCCTCGGAACATGCGATAAAAGAGGTGTTGGAGGCGTCGGTGTCCTTGTCAACACAAACTTAGCCAAGAGCATTGATTCATTTGAATGCCTAACAACCCGAATCGGACGTTTACATTTGAATAGATGTGGCTCACTGCCTGCAGTTTCTATCTTCGTTGTCTACGCACCAACATCTCATTATGATGAAAGAGAAATCGAGAAGTTCTACATGGAGCTAGAGAAGTTCTATAAAGAAGACCACACCTTCTACAAGATCATTGTGGGTGATTTTAATGCCAAGATAGGACCGAGAAGATCAGCTGAAGAACTTCACTTCACATTAGTGTCTATATTAAATAATTAAGAATGTTAGGCCATGCATCTGCACTTATATGTTCATTACAGCACTGTTTACAATAGCCAAAATCTGGAAAAAACCCAAGTGCCCGAGAACAGATGACTGGTTAAAGAAACTTTGGTACATCTACACAATGGAATACTATGCAGCTGTTAAAAAAGATGGAGTCATGAAATTTGCATATAGGTGGATCAACATGAAAAGTATCACGTTAAGTGAAATGAGTCAGAAAGAGAGGGACAGACATAGAAAGATTGCACTCATTTGTGGAATAGAAAGTAACAGAATGGGAGACTGACATCCAATACCAGTAGAGATAAGTACCAGGAGGATTACTCCACAGCTTAGCAGTCAGCCTCGCATGCTGGGGGGGAAAAAAGCTCAGATAGATAAGGGACTGCCAAGTAAAGGGTGTTAGGAGGGTCCGCTCGGGATAAGAGATATGGGCTAAAAGTGGACTATAGACCGAACATGATGGCCACTTAATATCTCTACTGCAAACCACAACACCTAAAAGGAGAGAGAGAGAGAGAGAGAGAGAGAGAGAGAGAGAGAGAGAGAGAGAGAGAGAGAGAATGCTCTGACACAGAAGCAGGTTGGGGTTGAGTGGACAGGGTGGGAGTGGGGGGAGGGATTCTAGGATCAGTGGTGGTGGAAAATGGGCACTGGTGGAAGGATGGGTACTCGACCATTGTATGACTAAAACTCAAGCATGAAAGTTTGCAAGCCTGTAACTGTACCTCATGGTGATTCACTAATAAAAAATTTAATATATATAAATAAATGCACTGTCCTCCCATTGTTCATCAATTTGTTCGAGCAGGCTCAGTAATGTCTCCATTTTGAGACTTGTTGTTAACTGTGTTTGGCACATTGAGTACGTCGCGGGTATCTTGCTAGGCTTTACTGCACAGGTGAGATACTCTTGGTAGCTTGCTGGGCTCTCCGAGAGGGGTGGAGGAATTGAACCTGGCTTGGCTGGGCTGGCTGTGCGCAAGGCAAACGCCCTACCGCTGTGCTATCGCTCCAGAATATATATAATGTTAGGTCATGGATTTTTTCAATAGACCTTTATCCACTGCTCCTGAGACACTGCTACAATTTACCCAGTGAGATTTTCTTCAACCTCCACAACACATATCCATTCAACTGGCCCATATCCTAATAACTCCTCATGAAATTTTGTACTGCTCACAGTTTTACTTCAATCACTGGGTATAAATTGGACGATAAAGAAAAGAGCAATTCCATCATAATTCCTCAGAGAGTTCCAGAGAGGCTATGTACAAAGATTAGTCTTCATCATAGCAGGAGCACCACAAACCCAGTGGGAAAGACACATTAAATACCAAGGAGCTCAATGAGCAAGAAAAATTACACAGAAAGTTCCATCAGCAACAGCCAGCTCAATAAATCCTCAGAAAATGACTTTATGACGACATGGTAAGGATGCTTAATGAAGTCAAAGAAGCAATGGCAGAGAGAATCAGCAAAACACAAGAAATTATAAGAGAAACTGAGGAATCTCTGTGGTGTCTTGGGCTCTACTTTTTGCTCAGGCTCACCATTTTGTTCCAGGTCAGAATTGCCTGCCACCACCCTCAAAGAGCACAGCCACTGAGCTATACTGCATTTCGTCAACTCTCCATAACTCACTGTGACCATATAAAGACAATCTAATTCTAGGAAGCTAACACACAACAACAAACAAGAAACAGCCCCAGACTGCACAAAGGTCACAATGGTAAAACAATCCAGAACCACACCAGGCCTAGTGAATAAAGAAAAGTTTGTGAAACTTACTGAGTGAAGGCTTAAGTGAGTGAAGAAGCCCAGAAAACTCAACTGATAATAATGAGCTAAATAAACTCACGGATCGGTAATTTAGAGAGGAATTGTTGAAGATTTATAAGGCGTTCAAAGAAATAATGAAATATACCACTGATAAAATATTAGCAGAAATTGAGAAACTACAAACAGAAATGACAGATCTGTTTGAAAAACTTTGTAGGTGAAATGAAAAAACTCACTGGAAGGCCTCAACAGCAGAGAAGTAACTGCTGAGGACAGAATCTGTGACTTATAAGATGAGGTGCAGAAAACCTCTATACAATAGCAGAAGATGGAAAAGGCCCTGAAATAAGCCAACAGACAACAAGAACTTTGGGATGAAGTCAAGATCAGAATTTTCAAGGTCACAGAGGGGCTGGAAGATAACCACAATAATGAAGCAACAGTCACAGACATCACTGCCGAGAAATTCCCACAGTTAAAGAGTGCTTGCACCAGGTCTAGGAAGCCCAAAGGGCACCAGCATAAAAGAAATCCAAATAAAAATACTTCTAGGCACATCCTAATCAGAATTATGAAAATCACGGATACAGAGAGAATGCTGAAAGCAATAAGATCAAAGAAGGAAATTATATACAAAGGAGCATTCTTAAGATTCACAGCAGAAATACCAAATAATACCACCTGGGCCCAAAGACAGTGGTGGGATATAGTGAAAAAACTCAATGAAAATAGGCCTTACAAGAATACCCAACCAGATTCTTATTCAGATTGGAAGAAAAAATACACAACTTCACAGATAAACAACTCAGGAACTTCATAGACTCAAAACCATCATTTCAAGAAAATTATACAGACTAGTTTAAAACAAGACAAGTTCCACAATCATACCAAACTCCTGTAGAAAGATGGCACAAAACTCCATAACAGAGTGACAGGATGGATTAGAAAACTGAACCGAGCACTCTGCTGCCTGCAAAAATCATTTGAAGAGCCCGCAAACATAGATCCAAAGTTAAAGGTTGGAAGACAATTTTTTTAAATTGAGTCACAGTGAGACAGTTACAAAGCTTTCATGTTTGAGCTTTGGTCATACAATGATGTCCTCACCATGCACATTTTTCACTACAATTCTTAAAGCATATTTGAGAGAGAGAGAGCTAGAGAAAGAGAGAGAAGGAGAGAGTGAGAAAGAGAGAGGGAGAGAGTGAGAGAGAGAAAAAGGGAGAGAGAGAGGGGAGAAAGAAAGAGAGAGAGAGAATGAGACTGCCTGCCATAGAGGGAGACTGGGAGGAGGTGGGAGGAGGGATATTGTTGGTGGGAAATCTACACTTGTGGAGGAATAGATGTTGGAACATTGTATGAATGAAACCTGATCACAAAGGCTTTGTAACTCTCACAATGATTGAAACAAGCAAGCAAACAAACAAACAAACAAAAGAAAAGCAAGACAAACACCTCAGCTCATGGCATTCATTCATGGCACTATAGTTACTCTCTACTAGACTAAGAAGTGTTTAACTCCTATCCTGTGCCAAAAGATTGTACACATTCATAATAATGAATTAACATTTAATTTATATTCAATGTTAGATATCCAATCAGAGAATTTTTACATCTATAAGTATTTTTATTACAAATATTTACATATCAAAACAGACTATCTATAATATAATATTTACTAACATAAAGCTAATATTCCCTTTCTTAGAATAAAACACAATTTTTTTATTAAAATTTTTTTAATAGTGAGACATCATGAGGTACAGTTGCAGACTTACACATTTTTGTGCTTGGGTTACAATTATACAATGATCAATTACCCATCCCTCCACCAGTGCCCATTTTCAACCACCATGGATCCCAGTATCCCTCCCACCCCCCATCCCCCCATCCCACCCTGCCTCTGTGGCAGGGCATTCCCTTTTGTTCTCTCTCTCTTATTGGGTGTTGTGGTTTGCAAAAGAGGCAATGGTGACAATCATGTTTAGTCTATAGTCTACTTTCCACATGTAAAGCACAATTTTTAACTTTCATGAAACAACTCATATTCTCTTCTTATATTTTTCTTACTTTGTTCATTCATACTAAAATATACATTTCAAGGTTTTATCTATGCCACATAAACTCTAAAATGTGTTAACACAGAATTATTTAATTATTTATAGTACTAATTTTTTGGGCTGGAGCAATAGCACAGCGGTAGGGCGTTTGCCTTGTGTGCAGCTGGCCGGGCTGAGCCAGGTTTGATTCCTCTGCCCCTCTCGGAGAGCCCGGCAAGCTACCGAGAGTATCTCGCCCGCATGGTAAAGCCTGGCAAGCTACCTGTGATGTACTCAATATGCCAAACACAGTAACAACGAGTCTCATGATGGAGACGTTACTGGGCCCACTCGAGCAAATCGATGAACAACAGGAGCACCGTGCTACTAATTTTTTAAAATTTATATACCTGTAAAAAGACAGTTTCTGAAAATAATTTTTTTACTTTATAAATTGATCACCGTCACTGTCACTGTCCTCCTGTTGTTCATCTATTTGCTCGAGCAGGCCCAGTAACATTGTGAGATTTGTTACTGTGTTTGGCATATCGAATACGTCACAGGTAGCTTTCCAGGCTTTGCTGTGCGGCTGAGATACATGATTAGTTTCAGAAGAGATGCCAAGCTGATGAAAATCATAGGTACACCAGTCTGTGGGCAGAAAACTCTGGGTCCTTCTCTGTAGGGGGCCAGGTTGAGAATCGCTCCTGTTCTACAGCTCCTGGAGCATGCAGCCACATTTGTGACTGCACCACACTTCCAAATTATTCTATCAGTATTGCCAACAATACTGACAACCCAGCATGGCATTTAGATGGGGAAGTAACATAGACGCCCACTTATCTCAACAAACAAAATCAAAACAAAAAGTAACACAAAAATCTCAACTAGCCACAAGAAAGCTCAGTAAATCCTCAAAAAATGACTTTAGTAACACAATTATAAGACATAACATTTTTCAAAAATTTTTTTTACTGTAATTACACTTACCATTTTGTTGTTACAAGCAATATAAAATAAATTATTTTGAGCCTACTGGAAAGGTACACTTGAGGGGGGTGGGCCATAGTGAGATGGGCGATGGTGGAGGGAAGGTCACACTGGTGGTCGGTCTGGGCTGGAACATCAAATGCCGAAAAAAAAATGTATTATGAACAACTTTGTAAGCCACAGTGTTTAAATAAAGCTTGGGAAAAAAACCAGAAAAATAAGAAGTTCCACTGCCACTGTCACTGTCCTCCCGTTATTCATCGATTTGCTCGAGCAGGCTCAGTAACGTCTCCATTGAGACAATTGTTACTGTATTTGGCATATCGAATACAGCACAGGTAGCTTGCACAAGCTTTGCCCTGCGGGCGAGATACTTTCGGTAGCTTGCTGGGCTCTCCCAGAGGGACGGAGGGATTCGAACTCGGGTTGACCATGTTGGCCACTTGCAAGGCAAACACCCTACCCGCTGTGCTATTGCTCCAGCCCAAAGGGAACAAATTTTTGGAAAAATTCCCCCCTTCTCCCCCAAAATTGTTTAAAGAGCTTGAGAAATAGGTCTTATATAGGTTGGTAGACGTCACGAGTAAAACCACCTGCCACCTAGTCCAAGGATTCATTTGCAGGGAATTTCGCTTACTATTCAGTTTTCTTGCTCAAGTTATTTTGTTTATGCGTTCTATTTCCCACAGATACAGTCTCAACTGGTTTTATGATAAAAAGAATTTGTTATTTCTACTAAGTTCCCCAATTTAGTGGTATAGATCTGGTTTTTTGATATTCTTTATTATCCTTTTATTTTTGTGGTATTTGTTGCAACATTTCCCATTTGATTTACAATCCTATTAGTGGGATCTCACTGTTTCTTTGTGAGCCCAAGACTTGTTAATTTTGTTTGTCCCTTTGAAGAAGAAGTTCTTGGTTCCACTGATCTTTTCTACTGTCTTTTAAATTTCTATTTAGCTATGTTCACACTAATTGTTGTCATTTCCTTTCTTCAATTAGCTTTGGTTTCATTTGTTTATCCTTTACTATTTCCTTAAGGTATGTCGTTAGATTGTTTAGTTAAGAATTTAATTTTTCCTGATGTAAGACTGTTTTGCTGTAAATTTCCTATTAGTACTGTTCTGTTCTGTTCCATAAACTTTGATAGCTTGTTTCTATATTTTCATTTGTTTCCAGGAATGTTTAAATTTCCTTTAATTTTCTTATTTATTTAGTTATTTAGTAGTATATTGCTTAGTCTCAAAATGTTTGAGTGTTTACAGCACTTTTTTCAGTGGTTAATTTCTAGTTTTATAACACTATAATAGAAACATATATTCAATCGTAGTGAAGTCACAAAACTTGTTTTTGTTCCAACATTCTGGAGAATGTTCCTTATGCACTAAAAAAAGAATGTGCATTAAATTTTTGTGGGATGAGGAGCCATGACATGTCTTTTGTAACCCCAGATTGTCCAATAAAGTTCTTATTGATTTTGATTTTCTGTGTGGCTGATGAGAGTGAGACTTCAAGAACTACTATTGTGTTGCAGCTGAAATCTCTCTTCTTACTTGATAATACTTGTTTATATAGTTGGTACTTATTTTAATGAGGTCTGTCCTCATTATGCATTCATTCTTACATCATTAAATAATATTCTTCTATAACTCTTATTACCTTTTTAGATAAAATTTGTTTTATTTGATATGAGTATGATTGTTCTTGACTTTGCAAAGGCTAGCACTGGTTTGTCTGATCACTTTTCAATATTTTACTGTGATCATATATTAGTGGAGCTCAAGGGCATCTCCTGTAGATATTAGAAAGTTGGATTTCTTTTCTGGCTTAACTTGCCACTCTGCTTTTCTATTGGTGAGTTGTAGATTTTGACAAATTTAAGAAGTTAATGCTATAAAAGATTTTATTGCAATTTCTGTGAATTTGGATTTTATTTCAGTTTTTCTCTGAATATGTTTCTTATTTTCTTAAAGTTTAATATCTAATTTTTGTATAGTGATAATAATCACTTTGTTTCTTGTTTATTTTTCATTAAATTTTTGTTTTGAGATGACCATGATTTTTTCAGAAACAACTCTAAAGTTTATATAAAAATATAAGATATAGTAAAATTTGAGTTTGCACAATGACTCTCCAATGTTATTTTTCTTTTTTTCATATTCTGAGAGGACCTAAGATGTAGCCAAGTGTTCAAGATCACAAATGTGCTGTGATACCTGGAACCAAGCTCCAGTGGCAGCCAAGAATTTGATATCTACAGCTGCATTCCCCATATTTTAGGCTGGACCATTGCTCTAAAAGGATGAAGGTTTTAAAAGAAGGTTGATACCTCCATTTTGTCTGGTGGCCAAATCACAGAACGAAGTATCTTATTGACCATGAGCCAGCAAGGGAGTGCAGGAGGCAAGAGGGCGACCTTGCTAACTTTAGCTCTTGGCAATCTGTAAGGGTCTTTCTATTAGCAGAGCTACAGCTTGTTAGCGGTTGGGTATGGACTGCTTTTTGTTGGGGTTATTTTTCCTGTTAAAAATAAGCACTTGATGGTTACCTACGTCAGCGTCCAGCTAGCTCAACTATTTGCTGTAGGTAGGTGAAGTTCTCAGGGAAATAATCTCAGGTTCTATTATTGTGGAGCATGATATCCAATATGGCATCACCAGCACTGCAATCAGCAAAGTCACAAGAGGTTACTAAAACGGGACGTGGAAAATAGAAGTGGATTTTTAAATATAGGAGCTACATATCAAACTTGTTTTTGGAAAAACCAATTAGAGAACTGTGGAAGAGAAGCTGCAGTGATGAGGCAGGGAAATGTATTGTTCTTAGTGAACATGGAGGAAAGTTTAAACCATGAAGTGAACATTCAGACTAGATCAGAATGGTTAGAAACAAGAGATTTAGAGTAGATATAAATGACAAGACAGGCTATTGGAGTGAAGCAGCTAGTATGAGATGAAGAAAAGGAAGAGTTGCAGAGAATTTTCAGATTTCAGTTTTAGAATGGATGATCATGTCATTGAGGAGCAAAGTAGGTACGGGTGTGATGATAGAGTAAACTCTGGAGAATTACGTTTTAGTTTTATTATAGACAACCAGATGGAGATGGGCAGTGTCTTTTTTTTCAATCTGGAAGCAATTTCTGGATTGAACACATGGTTGTTAAATCAGTATAGAACAGTCCAGAAAATTGATCCAAAATTGTCAAGATTCTGCCATAGCAGAATACATGGAACAGAAGAAAAAAAGAGCCCCCTCACGCCAAAAAACAAGATTTTACAACGCACCTTGAGAAATATTAAGAAATCTTTTCATGCTTGTCCTGGATTAAGGTTGAAAAGTAAAACATTCAAGTTTCTGTTTCTAACTTCCCTTTTTCCTTTATTAATCTTTCTAATTCCTTACTTATTCACCTTTAAATAACTGAGGTTTTATTATGACTTTGTATTTCAGAAAGCAGAAATATAATAATTTACAAAACATTGAAACTCTAAGTAAGTTTCTAATTACAATAGTTACTCATAGCTTTTTCTTATATTCTTTCCCCCAAGCCAGACAATTCTAAATAGAAAACTTTAAGAAAACTATTTTAGTCAAAGTAGCATACTACTTGCAATGAATAAACTGGGGTAGAATGTAAAATTGAAACAAGCCTGAATACATAGGGAAGAAAAATCTTGCCAGACCTGTGTTCAAAGAACCTCTTTAAGACAATGAAACAAACGATTTGATACTTAAAAGAGCTATCCAAGATTTTTGAGTCTTTTCTCCCCACAAGTTAGATGCAGTTAGGGGGTGGAGAGTATCAATGTTTTCATATGAAAATAATCCAGTGAAAAGGCTAAAAAGAGAAAACAGAAGCCTCTGCCAACTGCAAAGGAGGAATGCTGAGTCACTGAAAAATCCTGTAGTAACTCAGAAATTAAATTACTAGTAATGGGCGCCACCTAGTGGACAAAGAGATTTCGAGGGGAAAAATAAGATTTCTAAACAAGATCGTTAAAAATGGTTATATGAGTTTCCTACCCCTCACTTTCAATATTCATTGTAGACCTTCTACGAATCAATAATGTGAATAAATTTTTATTTTATTTTATTTGCTTTTTGGGTCACACCCAGCGATGCTCAGGGGTTACTCCTGTCTCTTCACTCAGGAATTAATCCTGGTGGTGCTGGGGGACAATATGGGATGCCGGGGATTGAACTAAGGTCGGTCACATGCAAGGCAAACGCCCTACCCACTGTACAATTGCCCCAGAGCCTAGATACTATTCTAAATTACTTGAATATAAACACACCCAACTATTACTATTTTTGATGTATAAAATCGTATTTGCAAATAGAGATAGTTTAATCTCCTTTACCTTAATTTTGATGCTTTTAACATTCTTTTCTTTAAATCAATGAATGTTAGAGCGGCATCTTGAACTCCCAAGAAACCTCAATGAACTTGGTCACCGTGTGGATATGGTCGATTGTGCTGAATCCTTTTTGGAAACCGGCTTGCTCACATGGTTGTCTTTTGTCTAGTTTTCTGCCAATCGTGTTCATATGACTCGAGTGAAGAACTTGTAGATGACGGACAACAAGCAGATCGGGCGATAGTTGCTACTGTTGTGGATGTCTCCCTTCTTGTACAACAGGACTGTCCTGCTGGTTTTCCATTGGGACGGAAACTTGCATTCAGACAGGTAGCATGTGAAGAGCCTAGCCAGTATATTGATGAGTATTGGCCGCAGATTCTGCAGGTGTTCAGGTCTGACCTTGTCTGGGTCGGGTGCTGTTCGATTCTTTACCGACAAAATGCTGTGTCGGATTTTGAAAGCGAGAATGTTAGGAATGACATACTCATCCTGCAGAATCTGATATGTGGGCAGTTGGACATGGCTATTGAAGAGATCCAAGTAGAAGCCATAGATAATCTTCTCCATTTCCTTCTGGAAGATGTGATAGATCCATGAGGATGTCAGTGGGAAGTCATCTTGGTTTATAGTTGGTGAAGGACAGGTCGGCATTGCGAACACTTTTCCCGGCTTCTACCACATTGGCCAACACTGCTGCTCTTCTCTCTTAGAAGTCTTCCTTTATTGCTTCTCTGCACTGTTTTGTGAGCTCAGACGTTACCTGTATTGCTTGAGGCTCATGCCAACCCACATTGGTGAATGAGCTCTATCTAACATTCATTGATTTAAAGAAGGCCTTTGATTCTGTTGAGACAGAAGCCCTAGCCAAACAGGGCATTAAACTCAGTACATCAGGATCCTCCATGAGCTGTATTACGGATTCACCACCAGGATCTCACCATTCTACAAGGCAGTGATCATCAGTGCAAAGAGAGGGGTTCAACAAGGTGATACTATTTCACCGAAACCCCTCAGTGCCACCCTCAAGAACATCATGTGATGACTGGAATGAGAAGGAATGGGAGTGAAGAGAGACGGTCGGCTGCTTACTCCCTCAATCCAAAATTGCCACCAAGCCACTGTCTCAGGATTGACCTCATCAACATTTTAATCTGCTGAAAATTTTGGTACATAAGTTTTGTGACTGAAATCTTCAGGCTCTCTTGGTGTCAGGATGAGCTACCTTTCACCAGCTCCCTGTACTTCCCCAGCCCCTGCAGTCAAGCACACAACCCAACGCTGCCACCCAGTTGCAAACCATTATGCATGAAAGAGAGAGAGAGAGAGAGAGAGAGAGAGAGAGAGAAAGAGAGTGAGAGAGAAAGAGAGAGAGAGAAGAGTCTATCAGGGGGTAGATGGGGTATGGGGTGGGAGGGAAACTGGGGACAGTGGTGGTGCAAAATGTGACACTGGTGGAGGGATGGGTGTTGGAATACTGTGCGACTAAAACCTAATCATGTGATGGTCTATCTCATTCATTCATTCATTCATCATCCTGTTATTCGTCGATTGCCTCGAGCAGGCCCCAGTAACGTCTCTTTCATCCTAGCCCTGAGATTATATTCAAGGCTCTTTAGGAGAATGAGATCCATCATTGTTACTGGTATTTGACATATTTGGTACGCCATGGGGAGTTTGCCAGACTCTGCCCTGTGGGCAGGCCATATTCAATAGCCTGCAAGTTTGTCCAAAGTAGGAATGAGATAATAGGATATCATAAAAAGATGTCCTGATAAGATGTCGCGCGGCCGCGAATGCAGAAGCGCGGTTCCGGGAGCTGGATTTTATAGTCTCTGAGTCTTGGCTGTTGATGGGATTACATGGCGCCAGGGGGCCAGGTGGTGGGTGTGACCCCCGCCTACTGGAATTTGGAGGATCTGGGTGGAGGATCACACTTAATCACACTTAACTTCCCGTTAGTCGTCGATTTGCTCGAGCGGGTGCCAGTAACGTCTCCATTTGTCCCTGTCGCGTGCTAGTGTAGCCCAATGGCATCTGTTCACTCCGGGAACATGAAGGGCCTCAAACCGATCGTTCATGATCTTGACGAAGAAGTCTGACCATCTGGTAGGTGGGCAGCCACGCGGTCTTTTGACATCCCGTGGAATCCAGTCGGTAACAGCTCTAGTCCAGTGGTCGTCTTTAAATCTCATTACGTGACCAGCTCATCTGATTTTCGACACCTTGGCAAATGAGACAGTGTCCCTGATTCTTGATCGTCGATGCATGTCAGAACTCCGGATTCTTTCTCTCATTTGAGTGAATCGTGATATTCCAAGCATAGCTCTTTCTATTCTTCTTTGGGAGACCTGAATAGCGTTCTCATCTTGTTTGCGTAGGGCTCAGGTCTCTGAGGCATATGTTAACGCAGGAAGAACAGTGGAATCAAAGAGATGTGCCCGGAGCCGGAGGTTCTTCGTCCTCTTAGCTATTTCTTCAACGTTCTTGAAGGCGTTCCAAGCCGCTCTCTTCCTCCTGCGCAGCTCGGGTGCCAGGTCATTTGTCATGTTGACTTCTCGACCTAGGTACACATAGCTGTTGCATTCGGAGATGGTCGTTCCATTGAGAGCAAATGGGGCGTCAGGAACGAGGCTGTTTCTCATAAACATTGTCTTCGTAGGATTCAGCTGTAGTCCTACCTTTCCACACTCACGGTCAAAGTCGGCCAACATTTGTGCGACTTGGCTGATGTTTGGTGTTATTAAAACAATGTCATCAGCAAAGCGGAGGTGGTGTAGTTGCCGACCATCTATCTTCACTCCCATTCCTTCCCATTCCAGTCGTCGCATGATGTTCTCGAGGGTGGAGGATGCTCGACTCCAATTCGAGTAGGCTTGGAGATCTTGGCCCTGGAACCCGCGTGGCTTTGTCCCTCTGCCAGTACCTTCATGTGTGCGGAGAGTGGTCTCAGCATGGTGGTGGCTGGTCCTGGAGGTCTTTGGCTGCCGGAGCCCTGGTCGGGGCGGGGAGGAAATCTCAACCCGCTCCCCTCAAAGGGACCCCAGTGAGGAACAGCCAGGCGCAGGGGCAGGAGACTGACTGCACTGATCTCGTCCGGGAGCTGGATTTTATAGTCTCTGAGTCTTGGCCGTTGATGGGATTACACGGTGCCAGGGGTCAGGTGGTGGGTGTGACCCCCGCCTACTGGAATTTGGAGGATCTGGGTGGAGGATGCTCGACTCCAATTCGAGTAGGCTTGGAGATCTCGGCCCCGGAACCCAAGTTAGAGGTTCCGCGGGTTCTGGTCTATCTCAGGGTGATTCAATTTAAAAATAAAATAAAATAAAATCTAAGTCGATAGGAAGATTTTTTTTGGCACTTCTTTCTTTTCTTTTATTTTTTTAGAGTTTTTAACATTTCTTTTATTTATTTATTTGTTTGTTTGTTTGTTTGTTTGTTTTTTAATTTTTATTAGTGAAACACCATGAGGTATAGTTGTAGAATTACAAAATTTTTAAAAATATTTGTTTATGTATTTTTTTAAAATCCAGTGTGGCTTATATTCTTGGCTCTCTAAATTTTTTTTCTTAAATTTTTATTAGTGAAACACCATGAGGTACAGTTGTAGACTTACAAATTTTTGTGCTTGGGCTTCAATTATACAATGATCAAGTACCCATCCTTCCACCAGTGCCCATTTTCCACCACCACGGATCCCAATATCCCTCCCATCCCCCATCCCTCGTCCCGCCCTGCCTCTGTAGCAGGGCATTCTCTTTTGTTCTCCCTCTTCTTTTGGGTACTGTGGTTTTCAAAAGAGGCATTGAGTGGCAATCATATTCGGTCTATAGTCTACTCTCATCATGCATCTCCCATCCTGGGAGGATCCTCCCAACACCCTTTATTTGGTGCTCCCTTATCTATTTCCCCCTAGCATGTGCGGCTGGTGTCCAAGCCATGGAGTAAACCTCCTGGTACTTATCTCGGCTATTCTTGGGTGTATATAAGATTTTAAAAGAAGTTTTATTGGCCTTATTCTTTCCTTTCAGTATATTGCCTGAAATCCATTATGTGGCAGTTGCTGTTGATTTATACTTAAGACTGAGCTGAGGTTTAAGGATGAAACACCACTGACCAAGGAAGTGGAAACAAATGTAAACAAATAGGACTATATTAAACTAAGAAGCTTCTACACCTCAAAAGAAACAGTGACCTCCACAAATGAGTGCAGTCCTTCTATGTCTGTCCCTCTCTTTCTGACTCATTTCACTTAGCACGATACTCTCCCTGTCTATCCATTTATAAGCAAAGTTCATGACTTCATCTCTCCTGACAGCTGCATAGTATTCCATTGTGCAGATGTACCAAAGTTTCTTTAATCAGTCATCTGTTCTAGGGCATTTGGTTTGTTTCCAGATTTTGGCTATTGTGAACAGTACTGCAATGAACAGGTGCCATTTCTCTGCCATGAAGGCAGGGGATATGGGTGTTTGATCATTGTGTGACTGTAGCCCAAACATGAAAACTTGTAACTGTCTCATGGTGATTCAATAAAATTAAAAAAAAACAGTGACCAAAATGCAGAGAGAGCCCACGGAATGGGAAAAATATTTACCCAATACCCATTAGATCAGAGGTTAATATACAGGATCACTATATATATATATATATATATATATATATATATATATATAGTATATCCAGGATATACAAGACATTAGTATAAAAAAACCTTCCAATCCTATCAAAAAATGGGAAGAAATGAACAGAAGTTTCCTTAAAAAGAAATACAAGTGGCAAAAGGCACATGAAAAAATGCTCTATAGGGGCTGCAGTGATAGCACAGTGGGTAGGGCATTTTCTTTGCACACCTTGACAATCCGGGTTCAATTCCCAGCAACCGATATGGTCCCCTGAGCACCACCAGGAGTAATTCCTGAGTACAGAGCCAGGGAATAAACCCTGTGCATTGCTGGGCATGACCCAAAAAGAAAAGAAAGAAAAACATGCTCTACATTGCTAATCATCAGGGAGATGCAAATCAAAACAACAGTGAGTTACCATCTCACACCATAGAGACTAGCCCACATCAAGAAGAACAAGAACAATCAGTACTGATGCAGATATGGGGAGAAAGGGACTCTCTTTCATTCTTGGTGAGAATGCCGACTAGTCCAGCCTTTTGGAAAACAATATAGGGATTCCTTCAAAACCTAGAAATTGAGCTTTCATATGACCCAGCACTACCACTTCTGGGAATATAACCCGAGGATGCAAAGAAGCACAGTAGAAATGACATCTGTACCTCACCTGTATGTTCACTGCAGCACTGTTGACAATAGCTAGAATCTGGAAACAGCTTGAGTGCCCAAAAATGGATGACTGGTTAAAGAAACTTTGGTACACATACACTCTGGAATACTATGCAGCTGTTAGGAAAGATGAAGTCATGAAATTTGCTTATAAGTGGATGGTCATGGAAAGGATCATGCTAAGTGAAATGAGTCAGAAAGAGAGGGACAGACATAGAAGGACTGCATTCATTTGTGGAATATAAAATAACACAATAAGAGACTGACACCCAAGGACAGTAGACACAAGGTCCAGGAATATTGCTCCAGGGTTGGAAGCCTGCCTCATCTGCTGGGGGAGAAGGCAGCTGGGATAGAGAAGGCATCACTAAGATATTGATGGTTGGAGGGATCATTCAGGATGGGAGATGTGTGCTGAAAGTAGATAAAGGACCAAATGTGATGGCCTCTCAGTATCTATATTGCAAACCATAATTCCCATAAGTAGAGAGAGAGTAAGAGGGAAATTGTCTGCCATAGAGGCAGGGGGAGGTGTGCAAGCAGGGATGGGAGATGAATATTGAGGAGATTGGTGATAGAAAATGTGCACTGGTGGAGGGATGGGTATTCGATCATTATAACTGAAAATCAAACATGAAAGTTTTGTAACTGTAGCTCATGGTGACTCAAAAAAAAAAAAAAAAGAATGAGCTGAGGAAAATGCTCCTTATTGACCATCGCCTTCGCTCTAGAATGAATGATTAATGCAATGCTCCTTGAAAGGTAGGAAAACAACATTTAAATATCTTTGTAAATGATAGTTTTTCTTAAAAAAATTTTTTTTACTGGTGCCAAACACAGTAACAACAAAGTTTCCAATGGAGATGTTACTGGGCCTGCTCGAGCAAATCGATGAACAACGGGAGGACAGTGACAGTGACAGTGACTAGTGAAACAACATGAGGTACAGTTGTAGACTTACAAATTTTTGTGCTTGGGTTTCAGTTATACAATGATCAAGTACCCACCCCTCCACCAGTGCCCATTCTCCACCACCACTGATCCCAGTATCCCTTCCATTCCCCATTCCCCCACCCCCACCCCGCCTCTGTGGCAGGGCATTCCTTTTTGTTCTCGCTCTCCTTTTGGGTGCTGTGGTTTGCAAAAGAGGCATTGAGTGGCAATCATGTTCCATCTATAGGCGACTTTGAGCACACATCTCCCATCCTGGGAGGATCCTCCCAACACCCTTTATTTGGTGCTCCCTTCTCTATCTAAGCTGCTTTTTCTCCTAGCATGTGTGGCTGGCTCCAAGCCATGGAGTAAACCTCCTGGTACTTATCTCAGCTATTCTTGGGTGTTAGTCTCCTATTTTGTTACTTTATGTTCCCCAGATGAATGCAATCTTTCTATGTCTGTCCCTCTCTTTCTGGCTTATTTCGCTTAGAGTAAATGATAGTTTTTAAGTAATGGATTAATTTTAGATCAAGGACCTGTTTTAGACCAGTAATTTTAGGGGAAGATTGAATATATAAAATTTTATTTAATATGCTAATAGATTAAAAATACTGATCTATTAGTATTGAAATATGAGCATAAATTTAGTGATAAAGGCATCACTTAAAAACTGATAGACAAATCATTGCCTTTTAATAACTTTTAAAAGGTTTATTTATAAAAAATATCCATGAATCCAGTAAGTTAAAAAATATTTGATAGTAAAATGTAAAATGTTGCAACTCAGAATTGGCAAACTCTCTGTAAAGGACCAGAATGAAAGTATTTTCAGTTTTACAGGCCATCTGGTCTGTGGTATAACTAGTTGATGCTACCATTTTAAGGAGAAACAGCTATAGACAATCTATAAACAAATACACATAACTGTGCTCCAGTGAAACTTTTATTTACAAAGCCAGGTGGCAGACAGAATTTGCCCAGAGGCCATAGTTTGCCACCCATGTTGGAACTAATTACTCATTTGTATTTGTTTTGGCTGTTAGAAAGCACATAACTAACCCACATCCAACATGGAGCAGGTGCTTACAGGCTATGTGACACTATGTTCATGTTATCTCTCCTTTTTCCAAATGCTTTCCAACACCTTTAAAAAGTTCTGTGATGTTGTTTATGTCTCAAGCTAACATGTGAATTTATTTTAAAATAAGATTAATATCACTACTTTAGATTGAACGTAACTTTTAATTAGGGATTGGTATTATATTACTGGGCTGGAACGATAGCACAGTAGTAGGGCGTTTGCCTTGCACGCAGCCAACATGGCTGAACCGAGTTCGATTCCTCCGCCCCTCTCAGAGAGCCCGGCAAGCTACCGAGAGTATCTCGCCCGCACGGCAGAGCCTGGCAAGCCACCCGTGATGTATTCAATATGCCAAACACAGTAACAACAAAATCTCCAATGGAGACGTTACTGGGACCGCTTGAGCACATCGATGAACAACGGGAGGGCCTTTACCTTATTATATTACTACATAAATCATTATCAGCTCATAGGGGCAAATGTAGCAACAAAATAGAAAATTATCTGCATTTTGAATGCTAGCTAACTTATATTTAAACAATTTGTAGCTAATAGTCGAAGTTCTCATGACAGATCAGTATTTTGTGTTTTGCTTTTCATTATTCATTATATCAGAAACTGGTATCATTTTTCTCTAAGGTCGTATTTATGAGACTTGAAACTAAAAACATGGGCCCAAGAGCTTCCTTGAATATAGCTTAGCTGTTTCTATTCCTGGCACTGCATATGGTTTTTCTATTTACCTTCAGTGTCACTCATAAAAATAAACTTGCTTTTTTAATTATAATTTTTAATTATAGGGTATAAAATCAGTACTGTAGTCATCACATTATTGCCAACACAACACATATTTCTACCCAAGACAGACTACTGAAAATCTTAAGAACATCACATAGCAAACCCATGCAATGTCAAAAATTTTAGTAACATATTGACTTTATTTATTTTTAAATCAAAGAACTGTGATTTATAAAACTATTGAAAATTGAGTTTTATGCATATAACATTTCAATAGCATCACTTGCAAAAGAATATTAGAATATTATACCACATTATGAACAAAAGTGAACTCACGATGGACTAAAGGCTAGATGTTAGGCCTAAAACCATAAAACACAGTAAAGAAAACATAGTCAAGACATTGTAGCTTAATGCTGCATTTAGTGATTCAACTCCAGTGATAAAATGAAAGAAAAAAGAAAAAATGTACTATATCAAACTTAAAACCTTTCAATATTATACTATCACTAAACTATCACTAAAGCAAAAAGACACGTTCAATTTAAAGTGGTGATATTAATCTTATTTTAAAATAAATTCACATGTTAGCTTGAGACATAAACAACATCACAGAACTTTTTAAAGGTGTTGGAAAGCATTTGGAAAAAGGAGAGATAACATGAACATAGTGTCACATAGCCTGTAAGCACCTGCTCCATGTTGGATGTGGGTTAGTTATGTGCTTTCTAACAGCCAAAACAAATACAAAGTGGTAGAAAATATTTGCATGCCATGTATCTGACAAACAGATAATATCCAAGATATAAAAAGCACTCACAAGATTTAATAATAAAAAGTGAGCCAAAAAATGTGGGTGAAGGGGTTGGAGGGAAGCTGAACAGACACTTCTCCAAAAATGACATACAAGTGGTTAGGAGGTTCATGGAAAACATCCTCTTATCCATGATTATCAGTGAAATCTGAGTTAAAATGAAGGAGGTATCACCTCACACCAGAGAGAATGACCTATATAAGAAAGATCAGAAACAGCGTACCAGTGGGATGTGGAGATAAAAGCAGCCTTATTATCTGTTGGAAGTGTATTAAGTGGATCAGCATCTATCGACAACAGTGTGGAGATTCCTCAAAAAATTAAAAATAGAGCTATCAGATAACCCAGAAATTCTACCTCTATATATCGATCTCAGGAATGAAAAACACTAATTTGAAAATATGTATGAAATTCACATTTATTGCAGTGTTATTAATAACCACAAGATCGGAAAAGAACCCAAGTGCCCAATGAGAGAGGAATGGATGAAGAGTTGTGATGTATGTATACAATGGGATACTACTCAACTTAAGAAAAGGTGAAGCTATAATACAAATGGAACTTCAGGGTGTCACACTAAGTAAAATAAGTCAGAAGTGGACAGGAAACTATTGAATATGTTGCTCAAGATTAATAGATATAAGAAAACAAAGAAAAGGATAGATAATATTCAATGAAAGCAAGCACTAATACTCTAACCACAGAACTGAGGTTACCAAGTATAGGGGTAGAAGGAAATTTTCCTATGGGCACTGGTAGAAAAATAGTGATAATTTGGTGGTGGATGTGGTGTGATAATATTACATACCAGCAACATATAGTTTAAATCTTATAAAGCAATATTACCTCAACAAATTAAATATATTGAGAAAGTTAAGTATCAAAGCAAAGTTATACTTCAAGTTGAACTCCAAATTGAATCATCTTTAACATTTATTTCTATTTACCTCATAATCTTGATTCCCCCCCCCACACACACACACATTGAGTTTTATCTTTGAGTTTAGCTAGTTGCCAATTTTGTTGTCTTTCAGTGTCTTTAATTTTAAGAAACTTGAAATTGACTTGGCTGTGCAAACTATGATTCTTATCAGCTTTCTTTACAGGATTCTGTGTCCTTAGCTGGATTATGAGTATGATATTCTTCAGTTCCTTAGAGAATCACCATATCAGCTACCTCCCTTTTAAAAGTCTCTATATAGACTCATGTCACCTAATTTAGAGAAAAAACAATTACTAACTGCAAGTGGACCATATGCAACCTTACACAAGTTTGATTTGTATAACAGTCATTAAATTTTTTTAGCCTTGTGATCACATTTTTGATATGAGGATTACATTTATTATTATTTTTCAGAAAAGATGAACACTTTCCTGAAAAAGTCATTGGGTTACATATATATATGTATATATATTTATATATTATATTGCGGCAACATGGGAAGATGTCGTCATTGACGAGGAATACGATCGACTGGATCAGCACCTCCATGATTGTGCAAGGAACGCCAAGAGAGACAGCAAAAAAGATGCCTGTCTTCAAAACCTCTCGTGATCATTTGCCAACGTGGCTAGGCGCAAGTCTCAGGCAACTACAAGGTAACATCCAAGCTCGCAAAGCAGTGCAGAGAAGAGATCAAGGAAGACCTCAAAGAGAGAAGAGCAGCAGTGCTGGCAGATGAGGCAGACCGGGAAAGCATTCGCAATGCCCGCCTGTCCTTCGCCAACTACAAGACCAAGCTGACTGCCCTTAGACATCCTGATGGGTCTATCACATATTCCAGAAGGGTAATGGAGAAGATTATCCATGACTTCTACTCGGATCTCTTCGATAGCCATGTCCACCTCCCCACATACCAAATTCCGCAGGATGGATATGTTGTTCCCAACATTCTCCCTTCCAAAATCCGACACGCCATTTCATCGGTAAAGAAGCAAACAGCACCTGGTCCAGACAAGGTCAAACCCAAACACCTGAAGAATCTGCCATCTGTACTCATCAATACACTGGCTCGGCTCTTCACACATTACCTGTCTGAATGCAAGGTTTCGTCCCAATGCAACTATAGCCCGATCTGCCTGTTGTCTGTCCTCTACAAGCTGTTCACTCGAGTCATCCTGAATAGGATTGGCAGAACACTAGATGAAGGACAACCATGCGAGCAAGCCAGGTTCTGAAAAAGATTCTGCACGATCGACCATATCCACACAATAACCAAGCTCATTGAGGTTTCTCGGGAGTTTAATATGCCGCTCTGTCTAACGTTCATTGACTTAAAGGAGGCCTTTGATTCTGTAGAGACTGAAGTGATCAAGGAAACCCTAGCCAAACAGGGCGTTCAAACTCAATACATCAGGATGCTCTGGGAGTTGTATTATGGATTCACTACCAGGATCTCACCATTCTACAAGGAAGTGATCATCGATGTCAAGAGAGGGGTTTGGCAGGGGGATCCCATTTCACTGAAACTCTTCAGTGCTACTCTTGAGAGCGTAATGCAGTGACTGGAATGGGAAGGGATGGGAGAGAAGATAGATGGTCAGTAACTACATCTCCACTTCATTGGTGACATCATTCTTTTTTTTTTGATCTTTGTAGCAGTTTATTACCAGGAAATTTATTCCATAGAAGAAATTTATGTTATGGAGAGCCTAGGTTCTCTCAAGCACATGTTCCCCTTGCTAGTCTCTCCTGGTCCATCTTGCAGCCCTGCTCTCTCTTTCTCCAGCCCCCTTGTCTCTCCAACTCCCTGGCAGTCTGGGCTGACACTCCACCCAGTCAGGTAGCCAAATCAACATAAGAAAGCCCTTCCTGGGGACCCACCTAAAAGGTAAGTCTAATATCCTTCTGACTGCCCAAGGGCAAAATACCTTCTAAGGTGTTTTTCTCTTTTTCTCAGTCCAATAAACTATCAATAACTGACCAATTATCAACTATTCCTGAGGCTATGCAGGAAGGACAGAATAGTGTTATCCTACATCTCCCCCTTTTTCTTTTTATACAAAAACACAAAATTTGAAACAGAGAAAAACACTAGCTATTTCTGTATGGACACATTAAGACAGAACATTGACACTTGTAGGGCAGTTATCCTGGGAACATCTTGCCACAGACTCAGACTACAGAGCTCAGGCCAGATTAATCATTCCTAACCCTAGCAGGGTCCAAATCTAGTTATTACTTTTTGGATCATGACAGCATTTGTCCATGACCAAGTTCTTCACTCACAGGTAAGCATTATGGCGCTTTGGCCAGGCCCATCTTGATGCCAGAGTAGCACATAGCTTACCTGCTTGCCCTGGTTCCATTCAGTCCCTCGTCGGGACCCTTCTTTGGGGGGTGCTAGAAAGTGTGGGCAACTGAGGCTTAAGTGAGAGAACAGACGCTGGGAGGGAAATACCACCGAGAGTGGTGACATCATTCTAATAACACCAAACATTAGCCGAGTGGCACAAATGCTGGCCAAATTCGACCATGAATGTGGAAAGGTTGGACTAGAGCTGAATCTCACAAAGACAATGTTTATGAGAAATGTTCTCATTCCTCATGTTCCATTCACTCTCACCAGAACAAACATCTCCAAATGCAACAGTTATGTGTACCTAGGTCGAAAAGTCAACATGACAAATGACCTGGCATCTGAGTTTCGCAGGAGGAAGAGAGTGGCTTGGAACGCCTTCAAGAGCATCAAAGAAAGAGCTAAGAGGACAAAGAATTTCCGGCTCCAGGCACATCTCTTCTATTCCACTGTTTTTCCTGCATTAACATAAGCCTCAGAGTCCTGGGTCCTACGAAAACAGGATGAGAATGCTATTCGGGTCCCCAAAGAGGAATCGAAAGAGTTATGCTTGGAGTATCACGCTTCACTCAAATGAGAGAAAGGATCCGGAGTTTCGACCTCTGTTGACCGATTAAGAATCAGGGAAACTGTCTCATTTGCCAAGGTGTTGAAAATCAGATGGGCTGAAACATAATGAGATTTGGAGAAGACCCCTGGACTAGAGCCGTTACTGACTGCATTCCACGGAACATCAAAAGATCGTGTGGACACTCACTTGCGAGATGGTCAGACTTCTTCATCAAGACCCTGAACAATCGGTTTGAGGCTCCTCATGTTCCTAGAAAAAGCAGACACCATTGGGCTACTCTATCAAGCGGCAGGGATGAATGGAGACATTGCTGGTGCCCGCTCGAGCAAATCCTTGAGTAATGGGATGTCAAGTGATCAAGTGATACTAACTTGGCTGGAGCAATAGCACAGCGGGTAGGGTTTTTGCCTTGCACATGGCAGTCTCGGTAACTCCGCCCCTCTCTGAGAGCCCGGCAAGCTACTGAGAGTATCCCGTCCATACGGCAGAGCCTGGCAAGCTCCCCTTGGCATATTCGATATGCAAAAAAAGAGTAACAACAAGTCTCTCAATGGAGACGTTACTGGTGTCCGCTCGAGTAAATCAATGAACAATGGGAGGACAGTGCTATTATTAATTTTAGGTTTTGTTTTTGGGTCAAACCTGGCAGTGCTCAGGGTTTGTTCCTAGCTCTGTGTTCAGGGGTTATTCCTAGTGGGCCAGGGAACCATGTAAGATGCCAGGGAACAACCTGGGCTGGAAGAGTGCAAGCAAGTACTCTATTACACTATTACTCCAGCCCCAGATACGGTTATTTTAGAAGCAGACACAAAGATCATAGATAGTATGATTTTATTTTTATTAAATACACAGATAAGGTAGACTAAAGACATGGAACTTGGATTTGTGCTTTCCAATGAGTAGAAAAATTAAGGTTATAAGTCAGATGTTGAGGTTTATCCTATGGAGCAAATGAAACGTTTTGGGGGTTAGAGAGATAGGACAGGAGCTTGCCTTGCATGAGGCTGATCCCCTGGTACCTCATATGGTGCTCCAAATATATGAGTACAGAATCAGGAATAAACTTTGAGCACAGCTGGACGTTTCCCAACTCCCCCCCACCCAAATATTTTGGAACTATATGGAGGTGATGTACAATCTATATTTAATACCATTATTTTTCCCTTAAAACGTTTAGTTTTATATTATGCAAATTTGATTAAATAAATGTTGACTTTAATTTTCTGCTGTAATTGGGAAACTATCTGTTCATATTACTGTCAGCTGAACTTGAGTGAATATGAATCCTTTTGATGAGACATATATGCCTTTGGGACTATCATCAATAACACTTTAATTTAATGACATATCTATAGATGGTGTGAACCAAGTTCCAACATGCCAAATCTAGTACTTTACTTAAACAGTGTACTATTTCTCTGTTCTCCGGACTCCACGCCAGGCTGTTTTCACTCGGGGCGACCCAGAGAGGGGCAGGCAAGAGTCCTCCCCACCACAAGGAACCTATCCCTAGCAGCCAACCTCCATTACCTAACTGCTGCCACGCTCCAGGCCAGTTTCCAGACCACGCGGCCACAGGACACATCATAAGACACTTCCTACCCATTTTAGATAATTACCACACCATGTTTGATGGAGTTTAGACAATAGGCAACAAATCATAGAGAAAAAAAAATATATATTTATAATATATATGTATATAAATATATGCCTCTTGAAGAGCCTGGCAAGCTACCGAGAGTATCCCACCCACACGGGCAGAGCCTGGCAAGCTCCCTGTGGCATATTCGATATGATCCTGAAAGAACCTCCAATCATTGGGAAAGATGAGTAAGGAAAGGCAGCTAAAATCTCAGGGCTGGGACGAATAGAGACATTACTGGCACCCGCTCAAGTAAATCGATGAACAACAGGATGACAGCGATACAGTGATACAGTGATTTCTCTGTATATTCTACCAAAAACATAAAAAAAAGTTCATTGAGAAGTCTATAACTATTAATGAGGGAGAAAGAGATTCAGTGAATGACTAACAACAGATTATGGAAAAAATTTGTTCATTTATGTCCAGTATGAAAATAAAGTGCAAAAATCTTCCTCAACTTCACACAGGATTACCTGATATACTAATTGCAAGTTTAAAATATTATCAATGAAAACTATTTTAATATATTTAAACTTGTGTGGAGAGCCCGGCAAGGTACCGAGAGTATCTCGCTTGCCCGCACTGCAAAGCTTGGCAAGCTACCTGTGACGTATTTGATATGCCAAACACAGTAACAAGAAGTCTTACAATGGAGATGTTACTGGTGCCCACTCGAGCAAATCGATGAACAATGGGAGGACAGTGCTACAGTGCTACAAACTTGTGAAAGTGATAGTTTATACTATGTGCTCAGAGCCTAAAATTGGGCAAAATCATAAAACACTAATCTTATTTTATAATTAAAAATTAAATTAAATATATATTTAATTAAAATTAAATATATGAAACTTATTAAATATTGTGCTAATGGTGAAATAAAATCTGCAAAGTATTGGCTGTCTACCTTGTGAGCCAGAAAGGGTATCATGTCTCAAATTATGAAGTTGGTAAAATAAATAAAGCTAATTTTTCTACCAAATGTTTAACTGTTAGCCATTGTAAATTGTAGGAGTCTTAGATTGAACCAGCGTAGTTCAGGAGCCTTCTCTATGTCAATGTTGAACTAACGTGCAATGGGGGCTTTCTTCCTATCCATACATTTGTGGGTATTTGTACAGGTGTTCCCTAGATCAAATGACATTTCAGTAATGAAATATAACAGCAGTGGATTTGAAGAGGTGAAGCAGAAGAGAAGAGAAATCAAGTGAAAGAGAAACCTACAGTGACAAATGGCAAAAGTTAAAACAAATAGTATCTGATTCCCCTGTTACTCCAATGGTGATAAGAAGACTATTCTCTAAGGTATATAAAGGAATAACCAAAACAATAATTTTTGGAATGTTTTTATTTTTCTACTGGTTGATTCATTTCAAATTCTTTCTCACAAATAATTTAGCCTTGCCTAAAGAGTTCTGGCACTTACCCTGGTTTCTAGGATGTAAATCTGAAATGACAGATTTTATAGAAGTCACAGGATTTCCTAGGATTTTGCTCTCCAGATAATCTAAGAATTTTATAATAATAAATATGGAGTGAGCTGGCTATACCTAGATGACCATAATGTGGGCTGGCTACCTCAGAAAACCCAGCACTGTTATTTAGTGTCATTATATGCCAATATGTAGATTGATAGTAATCATGTAGGTAATTAACTAATAATGTGGATAACGAATTTTGCCTATATAATGGACCCCTATAAAGTTTGAATGCTGAGCCTTGGATGAATTGTCCTGGGTGGCAATATTCTGTATATAGTCCATACTCCGTGTTTAGTCATCAGTGTTGCTAGGAAAGTCGTATATCATGAAGTCATGAAAAAAGCTTAATGGGAGTTTTATGTCTGGCACTTCTCTAGACTCTACCTTTTCTCCTAACTAATTAAAACTATACTAAAAGTAACACTGGAAGCATTACATGGAGAGATTTTGTACCTTGCTGATAGTGGAGTATAGTAATTTTGAGACCCAAAGCATAAATGTCAGCCCCATTAGGACCATATTACCTAAATACAACAAAATAATGAATACAAAAATTACAAATAATAAATATTTATTCTGTACCTCTAATAACTGTATCTGTGAGAATAATAGCTTCCAGTGAGTTTCTGAATCCTCCTAGAGAACTGTCAAAATCTGAATTTGGTTTTGGGATACCCATGAATTTGCAGTGGGAGTCAGAGGTAAGGATGGTCTTTGTAGATTATAAAATTTTAATTTTTTAGTTGGCTGAACTCTTCTCAAAATAGCACTACTGACTTTTAAAAGCACATATATGTATTCATGCATATACATGCATATCTGCATATCTGCTTCACTTCGTAATACTAGAATTCATGAGGGAGAAACAATTTCACCTACTTCTTTACCCAAATCCATAGTTTTAAGTTTTGTGACCATGTAATACTTTTATAATAAAGACATTGGAGAATTTAAGAATCATGCCATTTTGATATTATTTGTTTATTAAGGAAGAAGTACTGTGCACAAGGGAAATGGTTTACAAAAATACAGGAATAGTGAATATGGAAACCATTCAGAGTAGTACAAAAACATCTGCACATCATTGGTATAGACTTGTGCATATATGTACATATTCTAAATCACAGAACCAATCACATTGAAAGCATGAGATCCAAACTACAACAAACTTAAAAATATACCTTCCAAGGTTCACAGAGATAGTACAGTGGACAAGGTGTTTACTTTGCAAGCAGCTGACCTGGCTTCAATCTCCAGTAACACATGTGATCCTCATAGCCCACCAGGAGTAAGCACTGAGCACCACCAAGTGTATTTTTTAAAGAAGGTGACTGCCAAAAAGGCAGACTGGCGGGCAGTAGATGGAATCTGAGTGCATTTGTGGAAGGAAGTTGACATTGGTGGTGAGATTGGTGGTGGAACACTGTATGCCTGAAACTCAATGACGAATAACTTTGTAAATCATGGCGTCTTAATGAAAAATTAATTGAAAATATTTACTTTAAAAGAAAATCTTAAAAATAAAAGCAAACATCTACTGAATTATTTTTCTCTTCAATTTAAGGAGCGGGTGTAGGAGAGTCAATGGGGTAACTGTTTCTTGATGTCGAAGATAAAACCATATTAGAAACACAATGAACAATAGATGTTTATTCATATATTTAGCTAAGAGAGTCTGTCAGGGTTTAGGGTGCTAGAGAGAAGAATTAACAATATTAATTAAAAGAACGGTCTCTGGGCAAGCATTCTAATAAGCTGGAATACATAATACTACTGGAAGTGGGAGAAACTTTCTATTTTTGCTTAATATGCACTTGGAATTTCTTCTTTGGCTCAAAAGAGAAAGGAACTCAGTTTCCTGGAATAAATGGTATTCAAGATATTCTTTTTCTGAGATCACTGTCACTGTCACTGTCCTCCCATTGTTCATTGATTTGCTCGAGCGGGCCCAGTAACGTTGTGAGACTTGTTACTGTGTTTGGCATATTGAACACGTCATGGGTAGCTTGCCAGGCTTGCAGGCAAGATACTCTCGGTAGCTTGCTGCACTCTCCGAGAGGGGTGGAGGAATGGCACTCGGGTCGGCCATGTTGGCCGCATGCAAGGCAAATGCACTACCCACTGTGCTATCGCTTCAGCCCTTTTCTGAGATAAATTCTCATAATGAATTCTGGGGAAAGAGGCAGAGATGTATACCAGAGTGGAAGTTTTTCATTAAGGACAGACTTTCCAACTAGGTGAAATCACTGACCACTGACCTCTTCTTTCTTTCTACCTTTTCTCCACTTATAATTTTTCCATATAATCTTCATCCACAAACTTTTTTTCTCCCTTCTGATCCTAACACATGATGTCCAGTCCTACCCTGGAGCCTGTGGCTGTGCTCTCTCCTCTGCCTGGAACATTCCCTTCCCCACTCTTCATAGAGTTCCATCTTACTTGCTCCTTTAAATCAAGTCTTTAAAGGAAGAAAAGAAAAGTTTAAAGAAAATTTATTTTCAAAACAATTATTTAATCATAATTAAATAATTAAACATTAAAAACAATTAATAATATTCATCATAGATAAATATCACCCTACTCTCCTTTTAGTAGACTTTTGGTTATGGTCTTATAAGAGTGTTTATCTTCCTTTTTTCCTGGAACAGATTCAGAAGATTAAGAATGGGGTGACGGTGTGGGGTTATCAAAACATTTTCTTAAGGTTCCAATACTAAATGTTTTAAGCTTTTGTGTACTGACTACTCCAATTTGATGTTGTAGCACAAAATCAGCAGACAATGGACTATGTAAAGGAATGAATACAACTGTGTTCAAATGTCCTTTTGTTTATAAATTGTGAAATTTTTAACTTCACATAGTATTTGCCTTTAATGAATACTAGTGTTTATATATATTTTCTATATGTTTAATCAAAACCTTTTTGAGTTCATACACTATATCAAAGAAGCAGTGAATTGGATTTAGCCCATGGGTAGGGGTCAACTCACCCTAGACTAAACTTACTTGAAGGAAAGATTAGCTGTGAAGTATAAACCATAACAATTAGATAATATAGAATATTAAGAAGACAATACATTTCATTGAGTATGATATGCTTAAAATAAACGAATAAGAGAATTGTGTCAATTCTGATAGCAATAGCCAGTATGTTTTATATATTAACACACAAATTTAGTAAGACAATGATGACTTTAGCTTCACTTCTAGAAGGAACTATGAAAAGACTACAACTAGATGCAAACTGAATAAAGTTGAATAAACTATTAAGTGTAAATAAATTATTCTGGATCATGTTATTGTCCTTGGTCCTCCTGGCTTAAAATTTTGCTAAAGAGTTCAGTCTGTAGGCTGGAGAGCATGCTTTGTGTGCTAGAGACCCAGGCTCAATCCTTTGTACTGCATCACCATGAACCAAGCTAGGAGTATCTCTGAGCACTCACAGTGTGGCCCCCACATTCAAACCACAAAGCCTCCCACAATTAAATCTGCAATATTTTGCAGGAGTTTGTGTAACAAGAGATTACAGATGAGAACATCGAGGCATGGATTAGTTAAGAAATTTGCCCAAGGTCATACTGCTACCATATTTAGAGCCTACTTAAGACCCAGAATTCACACTATTCACAACTGTGTTACATTTTAATTACCACACATTTCATATTTTATAAGGTCTCTCCAAGGTAAATGATTTCTCTATAAAAAAAGAGTGATAGTGGAAATTTTCACTTATTTCAAGAAATAAATTGTAATAAACAATCTATTTTTTAAAAAAAAAAACCCTATTTTTAAGTTTCCTGAATCATATCTAGTGCTTAAGTGCTAGTCTGCTAGTCCTAGTTTGGTGTGCAACATTTTTTTCAGATGTAGTTCTGGCCTAAACATTCATTCTATTTTCCATGTCTTTTCCTTAAAAGAGATAATTTTAAAAAAACAATTTTATTTCTTCTATTTTTTCCAAATTTTATTTTACTAGTTTTATTTACTAGTTCCGACATCCGTCGATGATCAAGAATCAGGGACGCTGTCTCATTTGCCAAGGTGTCAAAAATCAGATGGGCTGGTCACATAATGAGATTTAAAGACGATCGCTGGACTAGAGCTGTTGCCGACTGGATTCCACGGGATGTCAAAAGACCGCGTGGCCGCCCACCTACCAGATGGTAAGACTTCTTCATCAAGATCATGAACAATCGGTTTGAGGCTCTTCATGTTCCCAGAGCGAACAGATGCCATTGGGCTACACTAGCACGAGACAGGGACAAATGGAGACATTACTGGCGCCTGCTCGAGCAAAACGACGACTAACGGGAAGTTAAGTGATTTAAGTGATTTTAAGTTATTTTACTAAAGCACCTTGGGTTATAAAATTATTCATAGTTGGTTTTTCGACATGCAATGTACCATCACTGATCCCTCCACCAGTATCGATTTCCCTTCACCAGTGTTCCTAGATTTCCTCTTCTACCTCTACCCCAACCCCTAAACCCAACTCCAGTCTGCCATCTTAATAGGCACCTTTCAAGTTTGGTTATTAAAATTTGGGTCTTGTTATTTCAGGGTTGTGTTTTGGATATTTAGATCTATCATTTCTTAGCATCAAACATTCATTCTTAAGTAGACTTTAATAATCTCATTAGCCTGTCAAAGTGAACTTACTCAAGACCTACACAGACTGAAAAAGACCCAAAATAAGTTGTTGTACTCTGTGATTTGAATATTTAGATCTATCATTTTTTAGCATAAAACATTCATTCTTAAGTAGACTTTAATAATCTCATTAACCTGTCAAAGTAAACTTACTCAAGACCTATACAGACTGAAAAAGACCCAAAATAAGTTGTTGTGAGGATACGTAGGACTTTGTTGTTGTTTGTGTTTGTTTGTTTGGGGGCCACACCAAGGGGTGCTCAGAGATGACTCCTGGTTCTTCCACTCAGGGATCACTCCTGGCACCTCTGGGGACCATAGAGGATGTTGGGTATTGAACCTGGTTATCCACACGCAAGGCAAGTGCCCTACCCACTGTACTATTGCTCTGGCCCTGACTTAGGACTTTTGTGTAAGCACGTAAGGAACACAACAGAATACTACTCTGCTATGAGAAAAGGCAAAATCTTGCTGTTCTCGGCCACTTAGATAAAATTGGAGGGTGTTGTGCAAAGTGAAGTAAGTCAAGACAAAAACGAACAAGGTGAAGACATTCCAAGACCCAGTGTCACTCACAGTCGTGCTGTTTGTTCCTTTTGGGCCACGTGACGCTGCTCCCCAGCTGCTCTGAGGAGGTCAGAGTCGGAGTGTGTTCTCACAGGGCTCGGAGTGAAGGTGAGGCTGAAGCTGCAGGAGAGTGCAGCACAGACACGGGAAGAACCACAACAGGAAATGACTTAAATAAAAATGTATTGACTAATTAAACAATGCCTTTGTTTAATAAAAATAATAAAATAATAAAAGTCCCCTCACACGGAAATAAAATAAAGAAATAAGACAAGGGAATAAATAGTTCCCAGAGGAAACAAACCTTGAGATATGGCTAACAGAACAGTGAACTGAGGCTGGAAAGGAAGAAGAGGGAAGGGGACCTTGGGATAGTAGTGGAGGATTGTTGCTCTAGTGAAGTCTTGATGAAGTAGTACTGCAAGCATAAAAACATAAATGGAAACTGTTGTAAACCATGTTATCATATTATTTAAAAAGAACTTAATATAAAGAAATCATTCTCACATAGAAGTGTTCACTCTGCAAGGTTTCGTTATAGAGGTGAAACATAATTAAATCATAAAATTTTAAATTGATGCTTGTAAAATTCCATTTAGAAATATTTCTATCCAGTATAAAAAGCTAAGCCATAAAAAGCAAAGTCCATTATGCTGCAAATACTGACTTTTTTTTTAAGAAAGGATATTGTAAAAAAAAAGGATATTGTTCAAAACTTTTACTTCAGATTGATAAATATTGGTGAGTGAATTAGAGACTAGAGTGTAAGCTCCTTTGTCAGTTTCGGTGATTTTCTTTTTATCAAATTCACCTGAGAAAAATGTAATAAAGAAGTGAAAGCCTGAGGTAATAATGCCTTCTTCTGTTCTTACAGTTAATGTATTTTTATCTCTTCCTTAATAATCATCACAGAAAAGTTTAAGGAAAATAATTAAGCTAATCCAGAGTCAAAAGATAAAATTACATTAGGAAATTATTGACTGTTCTTCTCATATTTAAATTTACTTCTTATATATTAATCACTTCTGTCCCAAAGAAGAAATAGAACAATCTTAAACACATAGTCACTGTTACTGTCACTGTCACTGTTCATTAATTTGCTCGAGACGACCACAGGACTGGAGCCGTTATCAACTGGATTCCACAGGATATCAAAAGATCGCGTGGTGGCCCGCCTACGAGATGGTCAGACTTCTTCATCAAGACCCTGAATGATCAGTCTGAGGCTCTTCGTGTTCCTGGAGCGAGCAGACACCATTGGGATACACTAGCACGCGACAGGGACAAATGGAGATGTTACCGGCACCCGCTCGAGCAAATCTATGAGTAACGGGATGTCAGGTGATCAAGTGATATGTGAGGATTTCTATAAACAATCTCGCTCTCTCTATCTTATTTGCCTTGGATATTGGATACTTGACTAAAGAACTAGGATTTGGTCTAGCTCAAGTACATAATTAAACATATACAATGGAAATAATGCAGTGGTGAGTTATAAAATGGTGCCTGTTAATAACATCTAACACTTCACATCTTCCTACATGCAGTTTTATTCATGGACTTTCATGTTCATTATACAGCTCGTAGGACACAGTATTCCTTGTAATGTAGTAGTGGCATCTCACTATTCAGTATTTTTATTACAAATGTATTTAAAACTATGATTCTAGCGTAAATTTTTCACTACTTTTTTGCCACCTCTTAGTTCAGAGAAAAGCCATACTAGTCAATCAATAGTCCTAATATTCTTTATTTCTGAGATTCTGAGAATATATATGTATATGAATCACTGTGCAGGTTCTGGTTAAGAATTGCAGGCTCCTCCCCCAAATATTTATATGTAGAATATTGAGTATGTTTGTGCAAGTTACTGCATTTCTAGTAAATTATCCCAGGTGACTTGATAAAAGTAGTTAGTGATGCACAATATGAGAAAATCTTCTCCACTACTTTTAATAATAGTATGGGGTGGAAAACAATTTTTTATTTGACCCAGACAGTTTCTCATACTTCTCAAGTCCCATACTCCTTTAGTCATTTTGATTCCTGAAGTTCCATGGCCTATCAGATATGGCCGAAAGAGAAAAAACAACCTCCTTAGCAGGTAGCCTTCAGGGACTATGTTCCAAACTTTAAAATACTTAGAAACATTCACTGGAATCTCAACTAACATACTTTTCCTCCAAATTTCCAGTGCTTCAATACATACATGATTCTAGAAGACTTTTTCTGAGTGAGATATATACAGATGCTGTTTTTATAAGTTGATAGGAAAAATTATATTACTATTAAAAACTCTCCTTTACCCAGAGAGACCTTAGTAATACTCATGTCTGAATTAAGATAAAATGACAAATGAGTCAAAACTGCTATTAGGTATAATTAGGTGTTGTTAATTAGCTCCTTTAAAATCATTAGACTGAAGTACCCTGTGTGCTTTTTTGAGTTCTCAGGAACATTGTCACAGTCAAGCTTAAGGTTAATGTTGAGGGAATAAAAATTTTGCTTTTTCTGATTTAAATTGATGCGTGCAAGTTGTGTGTGTGTGTGTGTGTGTGTGTGTGTGTTATGAGCACTCAAAGTCTTGCATTCAGATTTGATATTTTACCTCAAACAAGTACAAGAACGAAGTTTCTCCACACTTTTGAAGTTCTGAGGTTGGAGCGTGCATAGAATATATCCCATTTTCTTGTGTCTCCCCAAGAAAGATTTCATGGAAAGCAAGGAGAGTTTTACAGCAAGCGTTTGTTTAAGAAAGTAAAAGAAGAAAGGACGCTTCAGGGGGTTAGTGATGCATCTATTTGAGAAGGAAGGAAAGAACAGTCACAGGCAAAGGGAATGGAGTTTGCAAAGGAGGATTACTGCCACTTGCCTTTGTCTTGCTCCTTCTTGTGCACCCAAATTTCCCATTTCTTCTGCTCCCTCTCATCCTCTTCCTAAAGGGGAAGAGATTTCTTAGGGTCTAAGTTTCTCATAATATTTGATCATTTCTGAATGTTGTCACAGAAAATTGTCATGGTTCCAGCGGGTATGATTTTTGATAGATTAGATTATTACAGTGACTTCATAATGAGCTAGAGTTTGCTTGTTATCTACTGGGGCTGATCTGTACTCCATGATCTCTGGTTGTAACTGAGGCAGAGATCTTGCAGGCAGCTCTAAGGACCTGATAAATTTTCTCATTGCTTTAAATCAGTGTTGACTCAGCTCTGGTGGGCAGTTACTAAATAGTATTTTACTTTGCTCTCTCTTCTCATGATTTCACCTATACCATTAGCTTTCTATCTACCTAACATGACCTTATAATAAAGTGTCCTGCAAGGATCTTTCTCTGGGACTTCCTGTAGTATTTGAAAGTTACCAGCAAGCTTATGGAGTTAGGGTTGCATTGTGATTTGCAACTTGAGTTAAAGCAAACGATGCAATGTTAACTAATAGTTCAACAAGTATGTGACTTGGAATAATGCAGTACATCATTTTGAATTTTGATACATACCTGAATTGTCATGACTCAGTGAAATAACATTTAACACAATAGATAAATAGGAAATGACTCAAATATTAATTTTATTATAAAATAATACTTATTTTTAAAATTATTTTTATTGAATCACCATGAGATAAATTTACAAACTTTCATGTTTGAGTTTCAACCAAAATGATCAAACACCCATTCTCCACCAGTGCACATTCTCCACAACCAATGTCTCTAGTATACCCCCCCTTTCCAATCCTCCCCCTGCCTCCGCGGCAGACAAATTCTCCCATACTTTCCCTCTACTTTTGGGCATTATGGTTTGTAACACAGATACTGAAAGGTTATCACGTTTGATCCTTTATCTACTTCTACATCTCCCATTCCTAATGATTTCTCTAACCATCATTGTCTTAGTGATTCCTTCTTTTCCAGCTGCCTTCTCCCCCAGCTCATGGGACAGGTTTCCAACTATGGGGCAATATTTCTGGCCCTTCTGCCTGTCCATTTCCTCAAGGTTTTCTTGTTTTGTGTTACAAAGATTCTCAAAGCAATCTCTGAGGATCCTTTGAATTTCTGTAGTTTCTGTTGTGATGTACCCCTTTTCATTTCTGATTCGATTTACTAAGGTTTTCTCTCTCTCTCTCTTTGTTCATCTTGCTAGAGGTTTATCAATCTTGTTTATTTTCTCAAAGAACCAGCTTTTGGTTTTATTGATCTTTCAGATTGTTTTTTGGCTTACATCTTGTTAATTTCTGCTCTGAGGTTTATTATTTCCTTCCTCCTGCCCGGGTTGGGCTCCTTTTGTCGGTCATTCTCCAAGATCTTAAGGTGTGAGATTAGGTTACTTATGTGGGCTCGCTCTTTCTTCCTGACAAATGCTTGTAGAGCTATAAACTTTCCTCTTAATACAGCTATTGCTGTGTTCATAAGTTCTGGTAACTCATTCTCTCATTTTCATTCATTTCCAAGAATCTTTTGATTTCCTCTCTAGGCCACTAGTTGTTCAGTAATGAGCTGTTTAATTTCCAGGTGTTTGATTTGATTTTCTGTTTGTGTATGTGATTCACTTCCATTTTTAGCACACCATGGTCTGAGAAGATCTTTAATACATACAATTTCTATACTCTTAATGTTATGGAGGTATGTTTTGTGGCCCAGCATATGGTCACTCTTGGAGAATGTCCCATGCACACTTGAGAAGAATGTGTATTCAGCTTTTTGAGGATGAGGTGTCCTGTATTTATCAACTAAGCCCCTTTCTTCCATTTCTTCCCTCAGATAAGAATGTCCTTGTTAAGCTTAAGTCTGGTTGATCTATGGAGAGGTGATAAAGCGATGCTGCTATCGATGTCTTTCTTCAAGTCCACGAGGAGTTGTTTTGAGTACTTTGCTTTGGCCTCATTAAGTGCATATACATTTAGGAGTGTTAGTTCTTCCTGCTGTACAGATCCCTTGATCAATAAGAAATGACCTTCACTGTCTCTTGTGACCTTCTTCAGTCTGAAATCAATGTGGTCTGATACAAGAATGGCCACCCCAGCTTTTTAGGGGAGTTATTTTCTTGTAGATATTCAAAGTTACTTGATTTTGAATATGTGTTTGCTCTGACTGTTCACATGTGTTTCTTGCAGGCAGCAGAATATTGGGTTCAATTTTCGAATGCATCCTGCCACTCTGTGCATTTAGCCCATTGATGTTGAAAGAGATTATTGTTATGGGGGTTTTGTCCCATATTTCTGCCAAAACTTGGTGTATTTGAGGGGCTTCTTTTGTCCTAAAGTAGCCCATTTAGTTGTTTTTGTAACCATGGTTTTGAGTCTATAAAGTTCCTGAGCTGTTGTTTCCCTGTGAAACTGTGTGTTATTCTTTCTGATATGAATGAGAGTCTAGCTGGGTCAAGTATTTTTGGTGAGGCACTTATTTGAATCCCCCCCTCCCCCATATTCTACCACTGTCCTTGGGCCCTGGGAGGTTTCATCAGATAAGTCGGCTTTTAATCTTAAGGATGATTCTTTGTTGACAATTTCTTTCTTTGATGGTAGGATCTTGCTGCTTTCAGAATTTTGTCTCTGTCTAAGATTTTCATCATTTTGATCTGGATGTACTTTGGGGTATTTTATTTGGATTTATTCTAGCTGGTACCCTTCCGGTCTCCTGAATCTGGTTGCATGTGTTCTTCAGCTCTTGGAACATCAATGATGTCTTTGACAGTTTCTTCTTTGTCATGGTTTTCTTTCTGTCCCTCTGGGACTCCATTGATTCTTATGTTATTCCTCTTTGCTTCTTCCCGGTTTTCTCTTTCACTAGTTGGTTCATTGTGAGTCTCTTTTCCATTTTCTGCTGTTGTCTGGAAATTCTCTGCACTTCATCTTGGAGCTCACTGATTCTGTCCTCAGCAGCTATTACTCTGATGCTGAGACTTTCCACTGAGTTTTTCTTCTACCAGGTTTTTCAGATATGTTATTTATGTTTTTAATTTTGTTTGCATTTTCCACATTTCTGCTCTCAAATCCTCTTATATTTCATTGGCGGTGCGTTCCACTGTTTCTTTCAGCTCCCTTATAACTCCTCAGTAGCTCCCTTCTAAATTTCTTGTCAGAGAGGTTGTCTAGAGCTTTATTACTGTTTGAGTTTTTTGGGGCTAGTTTCTTCACTAACTAAGCTTGATGAACCTCTGCGTTGCTTTACCATTGTGACCTGTGTGATTTAGACTTTCACACTCACTGTTACAGTTGTGTTTTTGGTATAATATCAACTGAGGTAGGGCTAATGACTTATTGACCTGTGTTTCTGGTGATCAGGCTGCCCATCGAAAGTTCCACCTCAGAGGATAATTTATGGTTCTTATGGGTTATGGAGGAGGAGAATTAGCGGCAATGACTCTGGAAAGCACCCCCATCAGGCCTATACCTGGTAGAGGGAGAATAGGCTGGTCCCTGAAAGTTGACTGCTTTTGGAGTGGTCTGTTTGGGTTCCTGTTCCCCGCAGATCTGGGCTTAAAAACGAGCTCTGTCCGAGCCTGGTCAGTCACGTGGCTCAGACAGCACTCCCACCGGGCCTATACCTGGATTGGGAGAGATGAATACATATTTGTTAATAAAATCAAATATTATTTTTCTTTTTGTACTCACTCAATCTTTAAGATTTCATCCCAGAAGAATGTAGGGAAAAAAGAAAAAGATGGTATGAAAATGTGAATTATGGTGCTTAGCTAGAATACCCTAATTTAAAAAAAAAACAACACAGAGCGAATTCCTAAAGAAGCAACTTATAGTTAACACTCAAAGCAAAGAGTTGCTTGTAACACCATCGTAGTGTGCTAATGGGGTCCCTAGGGTGCTACAATGAGAGGAGGAAGCCATATGCCAGTGTACTATCTCCCTCCTGTTTGAGTGTACAGGAGATCTGAGCTCATATATCTTCAGGTGCTCCTGCATGATGCATCTACTCTGGTTCTGCTAACTCTTCAGGAGTGCCATCAAGTTGCATCTGATATCCACTTGAGTAACTTCATAACAAATGAATGGCTTCTGACAACCTGAATGTTCACAGAGTCATAGTTTTCAAGTTGAGACAAGGTTACAGTTCTACAGGCAAAGAAAACGTTGTCATGACCTGCTCAGTATTCAAGTTTTGTTGTTGATTCTCACAGAAAGGAATTTCAAGTGAAGACAAAAAATTAAATGAAAGAATTTTATTTACAAAGGATGAGGAAAAGAAAATGTGTCCAAGTAAAAATATCAGTGCATTGAGAGAGGATTCAAGAGAGGAAAGAAATTACGCAATGCAGGTTGTAATGCGGGTGACCCAATGAAGCATGCCATAAAGTAAATGGAAAAAGTTACACCACCAGGGTATAGCAGTGTGGAGGTCTCCAGGATGGAGTGTGCTTGCTTGCTTTCCCAGGGATGATTTTATAGAACTTTTTCAAACTGCTGGGCGTTTGGGGGTATACTGTACAGATTAGATTCTGTTAAAACTTTGAGTTCTGGTGTTCTCAACTCAGTCTTATCAAGGTGTTTGTTTCCTCTCTTAAGGGTGCCTGGCCTTCTTCTTTTGGGTTGTCTTCACTCAGAGTTTTACTGGGCTTTGTTCCTGAGAGGTACCTTTGTGGAGATCTAACCTTGCAGTTTGTGCTGGTGTTCCCTACTTGAGAGCTTGTGACTGGAGGCAAGAACTTTTTGGGTCCTATCGGAGTTGATGACGTAGTAAAACTTACTGTCAAAGGCCCTCCCTGTTTGTCTGCTAGTTTTCCTACCTAAATACTATAAGATGTTTATTTTAGGCACTTCTTTGCTGTCATTTGCTCCTTCTTGAGTCGGAAGTATGTACATGGAGACAATTTAAGCATATAGTCGAAGCATATATGCTTTTCCTTTATTGACAATCAGAATCATTGCTATCTAAAGGATATGTCAGGTCACAAGCTTTATCCAGATAATTCTTCTAAATTCTTTCTTACTTCATGTGGATTTATTTATTTATTTATGTATGTATTTATCTTTTGTAATGGATCCCTGTGAGGTGCAGTTACAGACTTACAAACTTTCGTGATTACGTTTCAGTCATACAATGCTCAGTACCCATTCCTCCACCAGTGCCCATTTTCCACCATCAATGATCCCAGTGGGCCTCCCTCTACCTCATCCCCCCACCCCGCCCCACTGCTGTGGCAGGGCATACCCATTTGCTCGCTCTCTCTCTCTCTCTCTCTCTCTCTCTCATTTTGGGTGTTGTGGTTTGCAATAGAGGTATTGAGTGGCCATGTGTTTGGTCTATAGTCTATTTTCAGATATAGAGGCATTGGTTGAACTCTACAAAATAACCTCACATCTGTTATCCCAAGCAAGCCCTCCAAGCACCCTTTACTTGATGGTCCCTTATCTATCTTAACTACCTTATCTCCCAGCGTGTGAGTCTGGCTTCCAATCCGTGGAGCAATCCTCCTGATGCTTATCTCTACTATTCTTGGGTGTTAGACTCCCTTTCTGTTACTTTATATTCCACAAATGAGTGCACTCCTTCTATGTCTGTCCCTCTCTTTCTGACTCATTTCACTTAACGTGATACTTTCCAAATTGATCCACTTACATGCAAATTTCATGACTCCATCTTTTCTAGCATCTGCGTAATAGTATTCCATTGTGTAGATGTACCAAAGTTTCTTTAACCAGTCATCTGTTCTTGGGCACTTGGGTTTTTCCAGATTCGGGCTATTGTAAACAGTGCTGCAATGAACATACAAGTGCAAATGTCATTTCGACTATAATTTTTTGCCTCTCTGGGATACATTGCCAGGAGTGGTCTTGCTGGGTCAAATGGGAGCTCAATTTCTAATTTTTTGAGAAGTGTCCATACTGTTTTCCAAAAGGGCTGAAGCAGTCAACATTCCCACCAACAGGTTAGGAGAGCCCCTTTCTCCCCACATCCATGTCAATTCTGGTTGCTTTTGTTCTTTTAGATGTGGGCCAGTCTCTGTGGTGTGAGATGATATCTCATTGTTGTTTTGATCTGCGTTTCCCTGATGATTACTGATGAAGAGCATTTTTTTCATGTCCTTTTGGCCATTTGGATTTCTTCTTTGAGAAAGTTTCTGTTCATTTCATCGCCCCATTTGCTGATGGGGTTGGATGTTTTATTTTTGTAGAGTTCAACCAGTGCCTTATATATCCTTGATATTAACCCCTTATCAGATGAGTATTGGGTGAATATCCTCTCTCCCTCCCTACCTCCCTCTCCTTCTCTCTCTCCATCCCTACCTCCTTCTCTCTCCCTCCCTCTCTCTCCCTTCCTCCCTCCCTCCTCTCCCTCTCCTTCCCCCTCTCTCTCTCCTCTCTCTCTCACTCTCACACCTTTCATACTCACCTACAGACAGGTAGACTGCAGGACCAGTTAGGGTTTTCTTGGCTATGGACAGAGACTAAGAAATCCTGAGATGTCAGGGAACCCGTAGGGTACATTTGGAGAAAGTCCAGCACAATAATTCAGACCAGGAAAGCATACACAGAATAGAGACCAGTGTGAGGACAAGAACATGGAGGAGAGCTGATGGGAAGGGGCAGGACAGGAAACTGTATGTTGAACCCAACAGGACAAGTGATGTTTTACACAGGTAAGAAGAGAGGTCTGGATATCAGAGAGGGACTCAGACCCACCTATTTAAACTTTAATACATTTTAACTTATTAAGCACCTAAATTTTGTCAGCAAACATCTGAAGATTTCAAGAGAATTTGTATATAGTTATAAAGATCATACCAGCACCTGAAAAACCCACTTTCATAGTAATAGAGCAGGACTTCAGGCACTTGTCTTGTGCAAGGCTGACCCCAGTTGAATCTCCAGGATATATACAGTTCTCTGAGCCCAAAAGGAGTTACCACTGAGCACAGAGCCACATGTAAGCCATGAGCACCACTAGCTGTGGCACAACACCTTCCATGAAGAAATAATTAAAATAATATAAGATGTATTTAGTAGGGAAGGCCTTCCTCCACTGACGATTGATTAATAAGCTTTCTGCTTCATTCCTAAAATTTCAAAGATTTCAGATGGTCACATCTGCAAAAATTACTGATGTAAGTAATTAGGTAAGGGCACCCCCCTTAGCAATGAGCTTTGGGAATTAATAAAATAAAAGATATGATTTGAGAAGAGCTTGCACTATAAGCAGTTCTTTATCAACCCCCAAAGCATGAAGGAAGCCTCCCTCAAGACAGAAGAAACTTTAGCTGGAACAAAGGTCATGGTAGCTGAAAGGAGACCATCAACAGAGCAGAGTCTTCCTGCACAGTGCCCTGGCATCGGATACCTACCTACTAGGAAGTCTCAAACCAGGGTAGTTTAGAAAAAAACAACTCTAAAACCAACTTTTCAAAAACCAGTGGAACAAAATCCATTACTGGAGTTGCCACATCAAAACATGGAATATTTAATTTATTTATTTTACTCAGATTTTTCTCTCTCATTTTCTGTCTGTTCTTCTGTCTCTGTCTCTCTGCCTCTCTCTCTCTCTCTCTCTCTCTCTTTCTCCCTCTTCCACTCCCCTCTCATATTTTTTCAAGCCCAGGAAATCTGGGTGGAGGAATTTAAGCTGACTTTTCCTTTTCCTGACCTCCAAGGGCACTTCAATAAGAATTTGGCCATGCATGATGGAGGTTGTTGTCTCTAGTGGGGTTACTACTTCTCCACTCCTTGACTTTCCATACTTCCCACTGGTAACACTACCTAAGTTCTAAAAATGATCTTATTCCCCCCCAAAAAAATTCCAAATTAACTTTATTAATTACAATTTCTCCTCTATTTCATCAAGTTGAGGAGGGAAAGGTCAGCTCTCACTTTTGTAGCACTGCTGTAAGGTGGTTAGAGATGGTTAAAGATCCTTAGGCATTTTGGTACATAGTTCAGAAGTTTCCCTTTGGGAATCTCCTACCAATGCAAACACTACTTCAGGAAATAAAAAAGGATAAGAAGAAATGGAGAGGACTCCCCACTTATGAATCGAAAGGACTAACATTGTCAAAATGCCCACACTCCCCATAGCATTCTACAGAGGGATGCCCATAACATTTTCCAAAGAAATAGACACTGTTCCCCGAATTCACCCGCCAGTCCTTAACACTCTGTCTCTCTCACCAACAAAGCTGAGAACCTATTCTGCTGCTCTGAGTAAACTGTAGTTGTTTTTGTCCCCTGACCTTAACTCAGACCACAGTATAGGACTCTACTCTGGTTAGAGTTGCCCAGCTCAGCCGCTTAAACTCTTGCTTCTCTGGCCTTTTCTCCACTTTCTGTCTCACTGCCCCAGCCTCTCATTGCACTGACTGTTGCCTTTTATCCCCCTCACCACTGACTTCAGAACTCTCCATGTAGGCTTTACATAATGAGTTGGAGAGATTAATTAGCTTGTGCTTCCTTCATCTGCTTTTACAGGACAGGTTGTTTCCCCTGTCCTTCAGTTCATTCAGGATGTATTTCATTAAATGCTTAGATGATGTTGTTAACTTGTAATGTAACCGCCAGATGGCATCAAAACCTTATATTCCAAGTACTGAATCTTCACCAAGCCTTTAGGGAAAAGAACAAAGCTTCCCTACACAGACTATAAATCAGAGCCCTAGATACAAGTTCGATAGAAATTAAAATTCTCACTTCAACCTTCCCCGTATGTGATGTTGAATTTTATCAGGAGAAATAAGAGAGAAAAGGAGGAGGAAGTGATGGTGAAGAAGGGAAATGAAAGATAAAGAAAAGAGCACTTAAAAAAAAGTGGTTTTGAATTCTTAATTTTTTGCTCTCTGTTATAAGGTCAGGATTATGGATTTACAAAACAAAGGACAGGAGTATTCTCAGGAACCTGTCATTTTCATTTAATATTTGCTTCACTGTTTTCTCTCTCAGCTCTAAATCTGATACAGAACTGCATGTCATCAACAAAGAAATACAATAGTTCTGTATTATCAAAATATATTTTTTAAATTATCGAACTTTTCAAATTAATTGAAAAAAATCTGTGCACCCAATATACCGAATAAATAGAAGAATGCAATCAACAATTTTCTCTCATTTTTAGGAGAATTTTTCTTTTTCTTCAACTAAAAAAGTAGAGTAATATTTCCATTGTCAAAGCAGATAAGAAAATATCTAAAATATATATTTTTAGTATCATGTGCTGGTCACTTAATGGGTAGTTTTTATTAAAACAACACAGTTAACATTTATACCTTTGATTTTTTTGTTTGTTTTTCCTTTTAGGATCACACCTGGCAATGCACAGGGGTTACTCCTGGCTCATGCACTCAGAAATTACTCCAGGCAGTGCTTGGAGGACCATATGGGATGCTGGGAATCGAACCCGCGTCAGCCACATGCAAGGCAAATGCTCTAATCACTGTGCTATCGTTCCAGCCCCAACATTTATACCTTTGATAGTTTAAAAAACTGAGATTTTAAAAGTAATAAACAAAACACTGTCCTCCCATTGTTCATCGATTTGCTCGAGCGGGCCCTGTAACACCTCCATTGTGAGACTTTCTTGTTACTGTGTTTGGCATATTGAATACTCTCGGTAGCTTGCCAGGTTCTCTGAGAGGGGCGGAGGAATTGAACCTGGAGGAATTGAACCTGGCTGGCTGTGCGCAAGGCAAACACCCTACCACAGTACTAGCACTCCAGCCCATGTGCTATCACTCCAGCCCTTAAAAGTAATATCCATAATTTATTTTAATGACTAAAAACACATGTCTTTCAAGTTAACACTTTACTATACTGAGAGATCAAATATCTATTTGCAAAACTAGGTGGGAATTTCTTGTGAAAAAAATCTGTAAGAAGTTATTCTTTCCAATTTGTAAAAGTGGATATGACATGATTAATGACCTCATCAGAGTGCAAGAAAATAGTTTAAAAGGTCACAGATATTAACCTTTATCGTTTTTATTCTTGTTTGGAGGAGAAATTAGTGATCTGTCAGCAAATGCACAGCTTGAAGTAAATTTAAAATGGTGAAGTCAAGTGAAGAAATAATTTGATGCTATTATTGTGTATATACTTTTATAATATTTTGCATTACACAAATTGGTAGAAAGCTGTCAGCAATTATAGGATGCACATCCATACACACAGAAGAATGTTTGCAGCGTTGTATGTACATGGGTGCTGGGTGCTGTGTTTTTCTTCTGCACAGAATAGAATGTCTTGTTTTGGAGTTTGGATGAATGTGTGATTTACCCTCCCTTGGAAGTCATCTGAATGACCCTAGTTCCTAAGTGCTTTGGGATCACTTAGGCTAAAAGATGCTATTTATTGTGAAGCCAGCTTATTTTATTCCCAAGAGAATTTCATCATTTTTGTATTTGTGAAAACTGTCAATGTGTCATTCTCAAAATGCAATTATGTGAAAGAAGCAAACCAACACAGAGTGGACTCCTTGTCTTCAAAGTCATTTTATTAAGAGTAAATTAGACTGGAAAAATGATAGTCTAAAATGCATTTTCAATAGATTGCTGTCTAAAATGCATTTTCAATAGATTGCTGTCAGGCTTGCTACCTGTCAAACAAGAGAGGCCCGAAGTTTCATAGTGACATATGGATTAGCCCGGTCTTCCCTGCAGTGTGAAAACAAAAGACAATTGGTGATGCGTGGGGCAAACTCATCTTAAAACAGAGACATCAACAAAGGAATATGACAGCATGAAAAGACAGAGTGCAGCCTGCTGTCCACATTTACAAAGAGATGTCTGGATCTATAACTTCAATACACGAAGAGAGCGAAAAAGAGAAAATGCACAAAAGTGTAATTATTCCTTAAATACTTGATTTTAGCAAATGCCAAGTTTCATTCTTTAAACTGAGGAACAAGAGGGAGCCATGGATAAAATAGATGACATTATAAAGATCTTTAAATCATATGGAATTAGAATTAGTGATTTTTAAAACGAATTCATTATAGAGACCTTAAGTGAATGCTCAAATTTCTCATCCACTAATCAATCCAAGAAACAAAGGCAGGAGTCAGAAAAGAATCTCAAGAGCAAAAATTCTTTCCCAATTCGAATTTTAAACAAGTCTGGTGAAGTCACTAGTTTGGTGTTTGTTTGGAAAAGAAGTGCATATCAAAGCTAAAGAAAACCATACTGCATCTGTGTAGATCTGGCAAAATACGACACGCATTTTCTCCTAATATCTCCTGTGAGCAATCCCACAGAACATTTGTCTGACTTACAACTAAATAGAGATGAAATTACTCTAATAGCCATTTTAATTCATAGATAAGTATAATGTTATGATACAAAGTCAGTGGAGAAGATGGTCGCAGTCACGGTCACGGTCCTCCCATTATTCATCAATTTGCTCGAGCAGGACCAGTAACGTCTCCATCATGAGACTTGTTGTTACTTTGTTTGGCATATCGAATACATCACGGGTAGCCTGCCAGGCTTTGCTGTGCGGGCGAGATACTCTCAGTAACTTGCCAGGGTCTCCGAGAGGGGCAGAGGAATTGAACCCAGGTCGGCTGGGTCAGTTGCGTGCAAGGCAAACGCCCTACCACTATGCTATCACTCCACTTCAGTGGAGAAGATGGTATGTGGAATTTTAGAAATGGCTTGTTTTCTTAAAAAATTAGTATAGTTTAGGTAAGATGGCTACAATAGTGTTTAAGTTTTTAGTAGTGATGTACAAAGTTACTGTAGCATGAAAGTGGCCAGGATCCTCCAGAAACTGATCAGTTTTCAATCTTCATACCAGATACTAAGTTGTAGTACTGCCCCAAATGAACAAGTAAACAGTAAAATAGCATAATGCTTAGGAAATGGCATCTTGGGGCATTGTGAAAAAAATAAATGTATGGTGCAGTGGTTTGAGTGCTTTTTTGTTGATTATGGATAAATCGTATAAAGGTGAAGGTTTTTCCTAATTAACCTATGGGTAACTAATGTGCTTCAGCATTTTCTTGTCTTTCCTAGTAAAGTGTAGGGTCCTAAATATTTGAAGAACAGATCAAATGGGCCTGGAATTTATCCTCATCTGAACCGGAGAACAAACACAGGAAGCACTGTAGGCAGAAGTTATGAGAATTTGGAGGCTTTTTATATTAGAAATCAGGAGGAAAGTAGCAAAAGCACTCATGAAAGCAATTCCCACACTCAAAGTTTTGCCTTTATATTTCTACAGAGAATGTTAAATCTTTGAAACTTGCTTTGCTATTCCACATATCTGTTAAGTATATAATAAATAACACAAAGATAAAATAAATATGTACATTTCACATCATTACATTTTTACATTTGTGGGATTTTGGGGGGATGGAGGTTGGTGTGGGCCGCAGCAAGCAGTGCTCAGAGCTTGCTCCTGGGCTCTGTTCTCAGGGTTCCTGGTGGACCCGGGGAGTGTGGGGGGGGGCATCTGGGGTGTTAGGAGTCACACTCGGGTCTGCCATGTGCAAAGCAACATCTACGCAGTGTACTATCACTGCAGCCTCTACATTTGTGTTCTTATGTAATGTATCTATTTTCACTACTGATTTATTTTCTGGTCAATATCTGTCTCTTTTTCCTCACAGGTTTACAGGTATCAGATTGTATTTCTCAAACTCCCACCCCTCATACCATAGTGTGTACTCTTCTGCTGTAATTGCTATTGATGCTATTGCTATTATATTTGTTCTTCAGGTTGTTGTACCAGTGTGGTTACACTATTATCACAGCATTAATACACTGTCTCAGATAAGATTGCTTTCAATGGCGTGAAATGGATTATAGTCAATTAGTCAAAGAAAGGTTTATTTTACTGATAGAAAACAGACTGGGAATCAGTTGTGAGGGACTGTTTTAGTGGCTCCTTGTGTTACCAGAATTTAGATGTTATCTTTCTGTTTGCTCTTACCACTTTAACCTTGATGGACATCTCATGGATCCTAGGTATTAAACTTCTAGCATTCCTTGAGCTTTATAAGTAGAAAAATAATGCTATAGGGAGAAAGGGCAGAAATCAGGAAGCAAAATTATCTTAAATATTCCTAGTTATTTGCTTGGGAACACAATTTTCAGATGCACCCAACCAATGTCCTGTTTGTTTAGAAGATGAGACGAGATATGGGTAGGTGGCTTGCTGACTCTACCATACACTGCAATCACAGAGTGTAGATCAAGTGGAATAGAAAAATGAATTTATTTATATGAGTTTTTTTTTAAAGTAAGCAACAGAAATGTATTTCTCACAATGACAGACAGTGACAGAGAGATTGAAGTTCAGGGTCATGGTGCCAACAGATCCAACGCCTGGAAAGGGCGAACTCTTGGGTCACTGTTGTCTTCTCACTGTGCCCTGACACAGTCAAAAGAAACTCTCTGAGGTCTCTTTGCTAAGGATGACCTCACGCCTGAGACCTCTGCCCACTGTACTAATCACCTCTCAAAGGCTTGATCTCTGCATTACACTAGAGAGTGAGTTTCAAAATAAAGAGTTTGGAGGAGACAAACATTTGGTCTCTGGCAGAGCTAGGAATTAGAAAATGCCTCAGCTCTTTGATCTAAAGTAACATACCATGTGCATCCAAACAATGGTGTATTATTTTTTACTATAATATGGGACAGAAGTGTGGTGAGGTGACATTGTTTACAAGAAAAAAATACACTTTTAAAACTATCTAAAATGAATTTCTAGGCCAATAAGGAAAATATACTGTAGGAAAATATCTACTTATGAAAGAATGTTTGAAAGTTTTAGTTAAGAGTGTAAATTGTTGGTATTTAACCCACCTACACCAAGTAAGCTACTTTTTATTTTAAAAGGACTGAGGGCTGGAGAGGTAGTACAGGGGTAGGGCACTGCCACGCACACACCTCACCCAGGTTTGATCCCCAGCAGGACACAGTCGCAGAGCCTGTCAGGCTTGGGCCCTGAGTGCAAAGCCAAGAGTAAGCCCTGAGCATGGTAGGGTGTGGTCCCAAAACAAAAAATAAATAAATAAAAATCATGAAGTTGACTTGTGTGTAATGAAGAACTAGCAGAAAGGAATAAAAAAAAAGAGTAAAAGAAAGAAAAACAGGAAAAGAAAGTGCAGTAGAGGAATAGAAAAACATAATGTTTTTATGTTTTTCTATAAAAGATCCTCCCGGGATGAGAGAAGCATGCTGAAAGTAGACTATAGACCAAACATGATTGCCACTCATTACCTCTTTTGCAAACCACAACACCCAATAGGAGAGAGAGAACAAAAGGGAATGCCCTGCCACAGAGGCAGGGTGGATGGGGGGGAATGGGGGGTGGGAGGGATACTGAGATCCGTGGTGGTGGGAAATGGGCACTGGTGGAGGGATGGCTATTTGGTCATTGTATAATTGAAACCCAAGCACAAAAATTTGTAAGTCTACAACTGCACCTCATGGTGTCTCACTAATAAAAATTAAAAAAAAAAACAACCATGGCTTGTTCATGTTTTAACTAGGTCACTCAGCCTTGTTTCAAAGCCAAAGGAAAAGCAGGGGAGCTCTGGGCACAAAACATGGGACTGCAACAACAAAGGCAAAGCATGCAGATGTAGTCAATTCGAACTCATCCTCCCCCCGCCCCATCTTCCATCCTGACTTTAAAACAACTGTGATTTACAAAGATCCAACCATAAACTACAAAGTACATTAAGGAAAGTAGAGGCAGAACACTTCAAGATTTGGACCTGAAAGGTGTCTTTAATGATTCAATACCACGGGCAAAGCAATATAATAAAAAAAATCAGAATAGATAAAATTAAAGAGTTTCTGCATGGCAAAAGAAACATGAGCAAAAACTAAAAGGCAGCTAATTAAATAGGAAAAAATATTTTCATTCAACACATCAGATAAATGAAGCACACACAAAGATCAACAACAACAACAAAAACTCAAAAAACTCTATAAAAATGGAGAGAAGAAATAGACATTTCTCAGAGAAAGACAGGTAGATAGTCAATAGGCACATAAAAAATGTTCAGAATCACTTATGATCAGAAACATCCAAATTGAAACAATAGATACTACCTCATACCAGTGAGAATGGCACATATCAAAAGTAGAAGGAACTGTGTTTCAGGGGATGTAGTGAAGAAGGAACTCATTCCACTGCTGGTGGGGATGTTGTCTAGTATAAACCCCATGGAAAACAGTCTGAAGAATTTTCAGTAAACTTAGAATTGAATTTCCATATGACCCAGCAATTCTACTTTTCGGCATCTACCCCCAGGACATAAAAGCACTCTCTCAAAAGGACACATGCATACTATTATTCATTGCTACTCTCAGCACAATAGTTAAGATATGACTCTTTTTTAAAACTTCTTTTTAAATTGATTGAGGTTCTGTGGTTTGCAATACTATTTATGGTTTCCCATGTACATAACTCTAAGGCAATACCTGATATACTATCCAGCTCTAAGAAAGAATGAAATTATGCAATTTGCAGCAATGTGAATAGAACTAGAGAGAACAATGCTGAGTGAAGCCAATTAGAAGGAAAGGGATACACACAGAACACTCCTTTATTTGGGGGTTAGGCACACTGGACCACACCTTGGTTGTGTTAGGTGCCATACTCCAGAGAGCCATGGTGCCACAGACTGAACCATGCCTCCTGCATGCATGCAGAGTATGTATCCTGATCTTTGGAGGCATTTTCCTGATCCCAATTCTATCTTTCTCTTTTGTGGCTGTCTGAGTAACTTGGCCAGTTACTTATTCTCTTCCCTTCCCATTCAAGGCCTTGATTGTTCTACCAAATCATATTGCAGAATTCATTGTTTGTTTGTTTTTGGCTTTTGGGACCACACATGGTGGTATACAAGGTGTATTCCTGGATTAGGGCTCAGAGATCACTTCCGGTGGAGCTTGGGGCAATATACATGGTGCCAAGGATCCAACCCAGGTTGATTTATGCAAGGCAAGAACCCTAACCTCTGCACTATCACTCTGGGTCCAGGTTAACTGCTTTAATGACCAACATGTCACAAACCTATAAAAATATTAAATATAAATGGGAGTGTCAAGATAATCATAATCTTGTGACTATATATTATTTAGGGCTGGAGTGATAGCATAGCGGTAGGGCATTTGCCTTGCGTGCAGCTGGCCTGGCTGAACAGGGTTCAATTCCTCCACCCCTCTCTGAGAGCCCGGCAAGCTGCTGAGAGTATCTTGCCCGCCCAGCAAAGCCTGTCAAGCTCCCTGTAACGTATTTGATATGCCAAACACAGTAACAACAAGTCACACGATGGAGACGTTACTGGGCCCGCTCGAGCAAATCGATGAACAATGGGAGGACAGTGATATATTATTCAAGCCTGATCTTTATACAACAGGTCTGTCTGATCTGAGACTAATTATCCCTGGCTTCAGAGTTGTTTTTTTTTTTTATGTAGAATTGATACAGTAGAAGGGTAGAGTACCAGGTGACCTAGTTGGTCACTTTAAATCTCACCAACCAAACAGAGGTACCTAATCGAAATAGGTAACCGGAGGGGATGGGAGATAACAGCAGAAAAATGGAAATGCCCAGCCAGGGCACGATCTCCCACTCTCTCCTCTGTCTCTTCTGTCTCCTCTCTTTCCTCGCTCTCTCTCCCTCTCTCCCTCTCTTCACAATCATGTACTAGAAGTGAACAGGGAGTGAGAGATAGGACTCTTTTCTGCAGTAAAATAGCAATTCCATTTTAGTTATCCCAATTCTACAGTTTAAACAATCTTGTAGGGGCCAGAGAGATAGTACAGTGGGTAGGGCACTTGCCTTGCACATGGCTTGTCCCAGTTTAATCCCCAGTACCACAAAGGGTCCTCTGAGCCCTACTAGGAGTGAACTCTGAGCACAGCTGAATGTAGTATCAAACCCAAAAATAAATTAATCAATCAACAGTCCTGACAATTCCTGAGATTTCTCTGAGACTCAGGAAGTTTATGTTTTCCCCAGGCCTTGGGCTCACACTGAAGCCAAGGGAAAGATAACACCAGGGCAATCAGACAAATAGCTTAGCTAAAAAGCCTTACATGGAAAGACAGCCCCACTAACCTATGTGGAAATACAAATTATACAGGATATTAACTTTATCTGCTTGGATAACACAGATGCTCCTGCCCCCGTGTAAGGCTGTCTTCACTGGGGCCCCTCGGAGGGGGGCGGGTTGAGTTTCCCTCCCTGCCCCAAGCAGAGCACCAGCAGCCAAAAACCTCCAGAACCCAGGCACAGCCATGCACAAGGTCACTCCACACACTCAGAGGAGCTGCACACATGAAGGAACCAGCACATTATGCATCACTCTCTTCTGGGAGCTTTGTTTTATAGTCTCTGGATCTTGGCCGTTGAGAGTGACCTTATAGTCTTATAGTCGAGCCCACTGATGTACCTAAAGCAGCACACATATGTTTGGTTTTAACATACTTGCTTGTATTCTCTTATATACATTCTCTGTCCCTCTCGGAGAGCCCGGCAAGCTACTAAGAGTATCCCACCCTCATGGCAGAGCCTGGCAAGCTCCCGTGGCATATTTGATATGCTAAAAACAGTAACAATAACGGCTCTCATTCCCCTGACCCTAAAAGAGCCTCTTTTTAGCTCTGTCCACCGCACAGTAGTTCCTTGGTTCCATTTGTATCTCAATGCCTGAGACGCCATCCTTTAGTTTTTGGTTTTGTTTTTATTTTAGGTTTTTCAATTTAATCACCGTGAGATACAGTTACAAAGCTTTTTATGATTGAACTTAAGTCATAAAATGATCAAACACCCATCCCTCCACCAGTGTATTTTCCACCCCCAATGTCCCCAGTCTCCCTCATCCCCCCAATCCCACCCCTCCCCTGGTCTCTATGGCAGACAATTTTCTTCTTGCTCTCTTTTGGGCATTACGATTTGCATGCAGATACTGAGATACCAAATTTGCCATCATGTTTGGTCCTTTATCTATTTTCAGCTCACATATCCCATCCCTGCAAACAACACTGACTTAGTGATCCCTTCTCTATCCCAGCAGCGTTCTTCCCCAGCTCATGAGGCAGGTTTCAAACCATTGAGCAATTTTCCTGGCTCTTGTCTCTACTGTCCTTGGGTGATAATATCATAATATGTTATTTCATATTCCACAAATGAATGCAGTCATTCTATGACTGTCCCTCTCTTTGTGACTCATTTCACTTAGCATGATACTCTTCACATCTAGCTACTTATATGCAAATTTCATGACTTCATCTTTTCTAACAGCTGCATAGTATTCCATTGTGTAGATGGAGCAAAGTTTCTTTAACTAGTCATCTGTTCTTGGTCAACAAGTTGTTTCCAGATTCTGGCTAATGTGAACAGTGCTGCCATAAACATACAGGTGCAGATGTCATTTCTATTATGCATTTTTGCACCCTTGGGATATAATTCCAGGAGTGGTATTGTTGAGTCAAATGGAAGTTCAATTTCTAGATTTTTGAGGAATGCCCATATTGTTTTCCAAAAAGGGTGGATTAGTTGGCATTCCCACCAACAATGAAAGAGAGTCCTTTTCTCCCTATATCCACACCAGCACTGGTTGTTTTTGTTCTTTTGGATGTGTTGAGATGTCACCTAAGTCTTAGGAATCTGTTGTCAGAGAATTAAGCTCATGTTAAGTTATAGCCATAAGTAATCTCCTATTAAATTTCTTTGCTGTGAAGGAAGACGAAGTTCCTAGGAAACAATCCTAAGCAGAATTTTAGACATCCTTCCTGTCTTGCAAAGAGCGTTTCCTTGTCCCAGCCTGGATTCCACAGCTGCCCAAGAAATTGGGTGCTGGGAATCATTTCCCATGTTGAGTAGAATGTGTGAACACCTCAACACGTGGCTGTGCAAACTCCTCAACTCAGGTGATGCTATGAGGGATTACACATCAAGGGATGTCCACGGGCTCTCCGGGCGGCGCTCTCTCTCTCTCTCTCTCTCTCTCTCTCTCTCTCTCTCTCACCTCCAGAGTTCGGTGCTCTCAAATCTCTTCCTCACCCGGGATGGCCGTTGCTATGGGTGGACGAAGGAGGAATGAGGGCCAAGCTGGCTGGTGATCAGTTGCCATTTATTCCATCTCCCGTCCCTCCCAAACTCTTTCCACAGCTCTCTCCAACACTCTCCCCATAACTCTCTCTCTTTACCTCCCTCCACAGCAGTCTCCACCTCTCGCTCTGCCCCCAGGTCTGCTCTCTCCCTCTGCCACCAATTTACAACTCTCTAATGCCCCCTCAGCTCTCTCCAACTCTGCCCTACTACTCTCTCTTTAACTCTGGCTGCCCACTCCAACCCTCTCTCTGACTTGCCACTCTGGCTGCCGCCACCACCTCAACCACCTCTTCTCTAACCATGCCTCCCAAAGCATGCCTCCCGCTGGGAAGTGCAATCAACATGTTTATCAAGCCTTCCTGACCACCTGCAGCCCAGAAGGGCAAAACAACACTCAAGGTGTGTTTCTCCTCTCCTTAGACCAGTAACTTAATTAACATCTTAATTCTACATCCTAGTATTTGCTATTCTGTATGGACACAGTAATAGACACAATTAGGCTTGTAGTGTGATTCTCCTGGGGACATCTTGCCACAGACTCAGACTACAGTGCTTAGGCCAGATTAATCACTCCTAACCCTAGCAGGGTCCGAAACTAGTAATTACTTTTTGGATCATAACAGAATTTGTCCATGACCATGCTCTTATAGTTAAGTATTATGGCACTTTGGCCAGGCCCATTTCGATTTCAGGGTAGCACATAGCTCACTGCTTGCCCTGGGTCCATCCAGTCCCTCGTCGGGACCCTGCTTTTGGGGTGCTAGGAAGTAAGGGCAACTGAGGCTTAAGTCAAGAGAGCAGATATCCAGGAGGTAATATTATCTGGAGTCAATTAACTCCCAAGTTACAGGCTTGTCTTTTTAACTGTCTTACTGTGTCCATACAAAAAGTAATTGCTCTGAAGTAACTAACCATGCAAAGGACAGTAAGGGCAAGAGAAAAACAATATTTACAAGTGAGCAGAATCTGATCAGGAGACAAAGGTAGTTGACAGGTTGGGGGAGCAAGCAACAAACCCAAGCTTCAAGGGCAAACCAATGTTATCCTACAGTCGAAGAAGAGGAACCCAGGTGCAATTTGATGGGTGCATTGTGACGCTGATAAGACTAAGGTCTTATGGAGTGTATTGTGCTGAGTGAAATGAGTCAGAAGGAGAGGGGCAGACAGAATGACTGCACTCATCTGTGGGATATTATATATACATATATGTGTGTATCTCTCTCTATATATATTTGTATAATGAGAGGATGGAGCGATAGCACAGCAGGTAAGGCAGTTGTCTTGCACATGGCTGACCCCGGTTTGATTCCTCCACCCCTCTTGGAGCGCCTGGCAAGCTACCGAGAGTATCCCACCAGCATGACAGAGCCTGGCAAGTTCCCCATGACGTATTTGATATGCCAAAAACAGTAACAACAAGTCTCACAATGGAGACGTTACTGGTGCCTGCTCGAGAAAATCCATGAACAATGGGAGGACAGTGACAGTGATGTATAATGAGACAAGGCCAGGGAAGACAGGGGTTAGGAAGTGTGGTCAATGATTTGAAGCTTGCCACAAGAATGCATGGGACAGGGAGTAAAAGGCAGTTAGGATACAGAAGGGAACAGTAAGACAATAATAGATGGAAATGATCATTTTGGACAGAAACTGAATGTTGAAAGTACGTAAAAGGACATGCAGACCTTTCAGCATGTGGAGTGTGAACCATAATGCCTAATAGGAGGGCAGGAGGGATGGAGGGATAGGGAAAGAGAGAGAGGGAGAGAGAGGGAAAGAGAGAGAGGGGGAAAAGAGAGGAAGAGAGAGGGAGAGATAGAAGGAGAGAGAGGGAGAGAGGGAGATGGTGAGGGAAAGAGAGGGAGAGACAGGGATAGAAGGGGAGAGAGAGAGAGAGAGATACAGAGAGAGAGAGAGAGAGAGAGAGAGAGCCAAATAAGGGAAACGGTCATTCTGAAAGTGTGTCAACTGACTTGGAAGCATCAATATCAACCAGAAATTACTTTAAAAAGCACCCTAGCCCTGACCCCAACTCACTGTGGAGCCTGTGCCCTTCTCAGGTGACTCCCTCTAGTGCTGATCCCCGAGCTGGGGCTTGTGCCTGCAGGCAAGTGAAAGTCAGTGGCTCACACCTGGCCACTGTATGATGGTGGGATCTGTCTCAGGAGGCAGTGGTGCTTGGAGTCAACGAGATACATTGAGCTTGTAGGGTGGCTCTCCTGGGGACATCTCGCTATGGATCACAGACTACAGTACTCAGGCCGGGTTATAACCCTAGCAGGGTTCAAATCTAGTTATTACTTTTTTGGATCATGACATCATTTGTCCATGACCATGCTCTTAACTTATAGTTAAGTATTATGGCACTTTGGCCAGACCCATTTCGATGCCAGGGTAGTACATATCTCACAGCTTGCCCTGGGTCCATCTAGTCCCTTGTCGGGACCCTGCTTTTGGGGTGCTAGGAAGTAAGGGCAACTGAGGCTTAAGTCGAGAGAGTAGATGTCCAGGAGGTAATATTATCTGGAGTCAATTAACTCCCATGTTACAAAAGCATAGCATTAACTATCTAATTGTGCCTATGCAAAAAAGGACATTGCTCTGAATTAACTATGCAAAGGACATTAAGGAGAAGAAAAAAGCAGTATTTACAAGTCAACAGAGCACAAAGAAAGAAGTTACAGAGGAATGGGAGCACTGTGATGGGAGCAACCCAATAAACCTAAGTTCCCTGTGGCAAGGCGGAAAGGACAAACCAAAGTTATCCCACAGTAAAGGATTGAAATATTTTATTTTTAAAGATTTAGAAGATCATGATAATAAACTGAACTTTTGCTTCCGGAGAAACGTTTTGGAGGGTGGTCATATGGAGTGGTGGACAAAGCTTCCTCCTGGATCTGTGCTTAGGGCTTCCTCTTGGTGGAGCTCAGGGGGCCATTAACAGTTCAGGGTTTGAATGTGGGTTGGCTGCTTGTAAGGCAAGTGCCTTACCTGTTTATCAGGGCTCTTCAGGAGACTTCTAATTACCATTACAACTTCCTTGTTAGTTATTGTTATGGTCAGATTCTGTTTCCCCTCAATTTAGCTTTAAAAGTCCAAAAATGTATCCATTTCCTCTAGCCTATCCAATTTTGTGGCATATTTTTGTAGTAATCCTTGATGATCTTCTCAATTTCTCTGGTTTCTGCTGTGAAGACTCACCTTTTATATCCAATTTTGTGTATTAGAGTTTATATCATTGTAACTCTAGCATGTGGTTTGTTGATCTTGTTTATTCTTTCAAAAAACTAGCTCATATTCATTGATTTTTTTTAATTATTGTTTTTTCAGTTTCCGTTTCATTAACTTATACTTTAAATTTTATTATTTCCTTCTCTCTGCTTGCTTTGAGTCACCTATAATGATCTTTTCCTAGATGCCTAAGATGTGCTTTTAGGTGGCTTATTTAGTGCTTTTCTTGTTTTCTAATGAACATTCCTATAAATACTCCTCTTAACACCATTTTTACTGTGTCCCATATGTTCTGATAACTTTTTTTATTGTATGTTTCTTGAAATATTTCCTCTTTGATCCACTGGTTGTCCAGTAGTAAGCTGCCTCAAGTGTTTGAGTCCCTACCTATCCACATTTTTGTTTATGATTAATTTCTATTTTTAAATCCTCATGGTGTGAGAGGATAATAGATATGATATATATTTCTCATGATATGAGATGATAGTAGATATGATTTATATATATATATTTTTTATTTTATTGAGTTGTATTCTGTTACCCATCAAATGGTCTGTCTTGGAGAATTTCCCATGTGCATTGGAGAATAATAGTTTTTAAACTTTATTTTAGTAAGACAAGATAATTTTTATTGAAACTTATTTTGAAGATGTGAGAGGGGGGGATGTTTAAATTCAAGAGAGAATATAGGTTTCTCCAAAGTGGAAATAAGCAAACAAAGAAAAAAAATAATATGTGAGATACGTGTTCAAGAAAGAACATGGTCCTGAAGAGCAAGACTGATATAATTTTTTTTATGAACCCATCAATATACAGTTAACTGCAAAGCTCCCAATTAATGGGAGAGAGACCATTTTTGGTGACTTTGTCTTTGGAATGAGAAATTGACTTTGTCTTTCCCAGAATGCCCAAATGATTTTCTTCATGTCTCACTTGACCAAAATGTAACACATATGGTGGGATTGGTGTTTGAATATTAAACGTAATGAATTATCATGAACAACTCTATAAAAGTGAAATTAAATAAAAGAATGTAACACAGGCTTATTTGTGAATCAGAGTTTCAATTGATGTTGTTCACTCAATGACTCATACCTAAGTTATTGTCTTATACTTTTAAGAGCAATGACATTTTTCTTAGAACAATCAGTCTCTGAAACAAACAGTATGTTCAACTCTTCCTAATACACATAGGTTATATGTGAGAGAGGTGTGTGATTAAATATAAATTGAAGTAATTTTTTTATGTAGGAGTATTGCAATTTATTCAGTCATGGATTAGGCTGATTGAATTGGGCATGAACTCCACCTTACTTTCCCCCCCTTTTTTTATAATTTTATTTATTGAATCACCCTGAGAGCAGTTACAAAGCTTTCAGGTTTAAGTCTCAGTCATACAATGAAACACCTATCCCTCCACCAGTGCCCATTTTCACCCCAGTAAACTCCCCATCCCACACGCCCCCCCCCCCACCAGTGGGGCAGATAATTTCCACATTACTCTCTCTCTCTACTTTGATTACACTCAGTATTTTGACACAAAACCCACCATTATTATTTGGGATTTTACCCCGACACTCAGATCTGCCAAATAAGCAACAGTAGACAATTTGTTTTCTATTGCTGGTTATGAATAACATATGATGTCGCACAGCTGCAGTAGTGGCTGCACGATTTTGGAATTTTGAAATTTTAACAATTAAATCTGGAGAGATTTTTGCCAAAACCTGCTGGGTTCTGAGATTTGTTCCTGAGTCTCTTGGATCATGGCTGTTAAGCAGCTTGATCGGGAGCCAGAGAGGCCGTTTGTGGGCGGCAACTTGGGATCTCTTGGGGTAGGGAGGAAAGGGCCGCTCCACCCCCATCCCGTGAGGCTCTGCATGTCTTGTCTCTGCAGGCCCAAACCTGACTGTCCAGTGGCCTCTGGAGGATGGCAACCACAGAGTCGCCAAGGCAGAGCAGGCAGAGGGACTGCTAGCACCCTTCCCCCCCTGGGGTGGTCTGGTGCCGGTAACCCATTGCAGAGACCAGATGCATCACTGTCAAATGCTACTGGGTTCCAAGATTTCTCTCTGAGTCTCTGGGATCATGGCCCTTAAGCAATTCCATCAGGAACTAGAGAGGCTTTGCCTCCAATTATATAGCTGAGCCATAGGTGGTTTGTGGGTGTGTTTCCCACATATCTAACTTTTGGCCATTTATTTTCTTGGTAAACTTTGCCCCAAGTTTTTGGGGTCTGGCCAAAGCCACAGCAGCAATTTGGAGATATATGGAAGTCTGAAGGAGCCATCAGGCTGCTGATGCACTCGCCTCACAGGTACAGATTGACCTGCTGGCTGCACCATATCCCCCAAATTAAAGAAATTTTTGGAAAGAGAAAAGTGGATGCTGGTGAGACAAACTAACAGTGATATTCACTATAATATTTAAACACCAACTACCATACTGTATGGGTGATTGACACTCAAGGCTGCTTCCACTTCTCTGGAATTGTTTAAAAACTAAGAAAAAAAAGCACAAAATTTAAGTTGTATACCTCAATTTGGTGGAATAGAAGTAGGAGCAGAGAATATATCATTCTGCATCCCAACAGCAAGCACATAACACACTCAAATGAGAAAGCTGTAGGATATTTTAGGATAAAAAGCTATTTATAAAAGCAAAAGGAACAAACCAGTGATCTGTGTTAGTGATTCTGGGTGTGTTTATTATGCCAACATTTGAAAAGGCAGAGGAAGGGGACTGTTAAGACATCTGCAGAAGAAAGTGGTCAGTTGGTCTCAGTGGTGTAAATAAAAAGTAAAGTAAGTAAAGGCCCTCCCATTGATCATCGATTTGCTCGAGCGGGCCCAGTAACATCTCCATTGGAGACTTTGTTGTTACTGTGTCTGGCATATCGAATACTCTCGGTAGCTTGCCGGGCTCTCCGAGAGGGGCGGAGGAATCGAACTCGGGTCGGCCATGTTGGCTACGTGCAAGGCAGACGCCCAACCCGCTGTGCTATCGCTCCAGCCCAGTGGTGTAAATAGGAAAGGTTTTTACCTCCTGTGGTACATTTGTCAATGTCTGGAAACACTTTATTTTATTATGATGAGGGGATCTAATCTAATCCAGTAGATAGACACCATGGGTGTTATTAAAAGTAAAGTAAAGTAAAGGCCCTTCCGTTGTTCATCGATTTGCTTGAGCGGGCCCAGTAACGTCTCCATTAGAGACTTTGTTGTTACTGTGTCTGGCATATCGAATACGTCATGGGGAGCTTGCCAGGCTCTGCCGTGCGGGCGAGATACTCTCGGTAGCTTGCCGGGCTCTCCGAGAGGGGCGGAGGAACCGAACTCGGGTCGGCCATGTTGGCTGCATGCAAGGCAAACGCCCTACCGCTGTGCAGGTGAATACAATTGGTATTGCCAGTACAAGTGTCATTAGAGTCAAATCTAAAAAAAATATGCAAGCAAAGATATGAAAGATTACTGGGAGTTTTTCTTTTCATATATGACCCAATATGACCCAAAGCAAAGCATCTTGAGAATGGGAGAGGCGAGGCAAAAACTACTCCCATTTTCCTGTTTGCCCCAAACCCAGTGGCTCCTATTAGGTAAACCCAATTTGGAGCTAGAGATCAAGCAATCCTTTCAATGTAAACTCTAAATGTCAGCACAAAGCACACAGACTATTAAAGTAAGAAAATGAAAAATATCCATTGCAAAGGAGAAAATGTAGAATTTTGGTCAGAAATTGTCAAACACAAGGGCTGAAAATATCATTGAGTGGAAAGGGTTTTTGCCTTGCCTGAGCATGACCCATATCTTATACTTGGCACCTCATATGGTCTCCCCAACCTGTGCAAGAGTGAGCCAAAAATAAGCTCTGAGCATTGCCAGGTATGGCCAAAACCCACAAAATTCTCAGTATAGAAAATTTGATATGGTTCAACTTAGTAATAGAATATTAAGGCAGTGGTCAAGATGTAGGTCTAATAGAGGAAAAATTTAAGTTCTCAATTCTCAGAAAATTTGTATTTTTTGTTTGTTTAGAGCATCACTAAGGGATGTGATTAACATGAAAAAATTTTAATTAACATGAATTAATTAATATGAATTCACATTTATTAACATGAAAATATTTCAAAAATTGCATGGAATGTCATTAAGATTCTCAGTGAATACCTCTCTTTTCCTTTTAGGCCAGAAATTTTATTTGACTGGACTGAGTGGCCTTTGAAATCTTAGGAGATCATTGTAGAACAAATTTGTGATAGAGAAGTTCATCAGTCAACTTTTTCTTTAGCTTTAGACAGGATCAACATTTATTTTCATTTCATGAGTAAAACAAAAAATCAAGGTAAACTTTTCTTCCATTTTGTGAAGCCTTATTTTAGTCAAGACTATTGAACACAGCAGATGCTACATTATATCTGTTACAACTTATGTTATAGTCAAGGTATCATAGATCGCATAATAATTTAAAATGCCAAGACCTTGACAGCTTGGACTTTAAATATTTCCATTGTCAAACTCTTCACTCATGCTGCTGTCCAAGAGTGAAGATTTGGTCAAGGAAAATTCATTGGCATGTATAAAGGAAATGTTTGTAGGTTGCTTTGGCCTAGGTTGAGTTTGACCCAGGTAACCAAACTGTGGGCTTGAAGTTTGCCTTCTAAATTAAATTTGCTCAGTCTTTATCAGTTGATCCTGTTCTCATCTTATGTTAGCCTTTGATTTTATTACACTAACAGTGTAAGTGTATTATTGATTGTCTGAACCATGTGAAAATGCTTTCCAAATCATCATGACTGAAGGAATTCAGTGTTACAATTGTTCATGGTTAACTTCATATTTTAGCCTATGTCTCATGCCTGTACCCCACACACCATGCCTTACACTGTGCCTAAAACTGGAAACAAAGTCAGCTCCAGTCAAAGATCAGAGAAGAGAAAAAAAGATAAAGGGAAAACGCACACAGTGTTATCAATGTTGAGTCAAATGCAGCAGAACACCCTGTCAGCAGGTATCCTTCTCTAGATAGAGCTGGAGAGGATCTCACATTTATACGGGGCAGCAGAGTATAAAAATGAGAATCCCTAGGAGGAGAGAAGTAAATTTGTTTTCCTATACTCATACAGCTTTTAGTAAAAGGTAGGTTAAAAACCCCAGATTTCTATTTTTCTCTTCTGATTGCCTTCTATTTAATGAAAGGTAGTGCAGGCTCTGTATAAGACACCGTAAATTAACAGGATGGGAGATAGTCCATAGAATGTGACCAAAGGATTGCTAGCAATAAGACAGATCTAGACGTCTTTAAAACTCTCTTAACCCTGAGTTTATGAAAACTCTATTTGTTCATCCTTGCATATTTGGTGATTTTTTTTTTCATGCTGGTATATATTTGAGACATCTATCAGAAAGTTTAATTAGCATAAAGCTATGCATGCTATTAAAATTGGCTCTTATATTACAGATCAATTAGTATGCATGCCCATGCAAATTAATTATAGCAGCTAGGCCATTGATACACTAACCATTTTATGGAATAAGATTACTCTCTATTTTTTCCCTTAGAATAATTTAATTTGTCTTGGTCACCTTACAGTGCTGATATTAAAATTATTTTTCTTTAAAATATCCTATATTTAACAATTCTTAGCCACCTTTGATTATCCAGGGAGAAAATATTCCCAGTATGATCACTCATTTGTACAGTACTGAGACACAGGTGAAAATTATGAGTAAAGGAAGCAGGCTTCACCTTTGAAAAAATTGTGGAGAAAAGATTAATTTTGTGATTGGTTATCTTTCATCTCTCTTGCCTTCTGTCTCTTCCTTCCTCACCTCATGGGTGCCCAGTATCCAATGTCATCTGCATTTGCAATAGCTGTCCTTTAGAGCTGAAATTTCTTTTAACTCTGTCTGAAGTCAAGTGAGCTTTTGAAAGTAAGAAAGGTCTATTTCTAATTTATTGTGACAAAACTTGCAATTCGATTCTATCAGGTGAATATGAGGTACCCTGTAGAGATTCAGATGTGCTAAATGCAATACTGATACCTGTTGGATGATATTTTAAGCCTAATATTCTGAGGCCAAAGTTAGAATCTCTTCTCTTTTTAAATTTTACTTTAATAAAGTAAAAAATTTTACTCTCATAGCTCTCTTATAATATTAACAATTTAGCAAAGGATGAATGTCTTGAAATTATCTTCCATTAAGGAATTAGACCATTACCCAAGCAATCCTGTGAGAAGTTGCTGTGATTAAAAATATTTTTCTTGCAAACAAAAGTAATAAATATATTTCTTACTTTGTTGAAGGGTAAAGTGTAATGATAAATGTGAACCACTATCTCAAACATGTGTAATTGATATGAATGAATTACATCTGAAATACCTTCTTCAACACATACCTCTGTAGTTTTACATGGCTAAAATGGCCTTCCCATTCAAAAGAACATATGCATACCATGTTCATTGCAGCATTCAGTATAAAAGCTAAGATTTGGAATCAGGCTAGATATCCAATGACAGATAAGTGGATGATCAAAGTGTGTGTATATATACAAAATGAAATACTAAACAGCTGTAATGAATGATGAAATCATGCAATTGCAGCAACATAGACAAAACTGGAAGACATCATGTTCAGTGAGGTAAACCAGAAGAAGGATAATCACTTAATCACTTAATCCCCGTTATTCATCAATTTATTCGAGCGGGTGCCAGTAACGTCTCCATTCATCCCGGTTGCGTGCTAGCGTAGCCCAATGGTATCTGTTCGTTCTAGGAACATGCAGAGCCTCAAACCGATCATTTAGGGTCTTGACGAAGAAGTCTGACCATCTTATAGGTGGGCGTCCACGTGATCTTTTGATGTATCGTGGAATCCAATCAGTAATGGCTCTAGTCCAGCGGTTGTCTGTAAACCTCATTACGTGTCCAGCCCATCTGATTTTTGATGTCTTGGCAAATGAGACAGCGTCCCTGATTCTTGAGCGTTGACGAAGATCAGAACTCCGGATTCTATCTCTCATTTGAGTGAATCGTGATATTCCAAGCATAGTTCTTTCGATTCCTCTTTGAGATACCCGAATAGTGTTCTCATCCTGTTTTCGTAGGGTCCAGGTCTCTGAGGCATATGTTAATGCAGGAAGAATAGTGGAATCAAAGAGATGTGCTCGTAGCTGGAGGTTCTTTGTCCTTTTAGTTATTTCTTCAATGCTCTTGAAGGCATTCCAAGCCGCTCTCTTCCTCCTGCGCAACTCAGGTGTCAGGTCATTCATCATGTTGATTTCTCGACCTCGGTATATATAACTGTTGCATTCGGAGATGGTGGTTCCGTTGAGAGCGAATGGAGCGTCAGGAACAAGGCTGTTTCTCATAAACATTGTCTTCATAAGATTCAGCTGTAGTCCAACCTTTCCACATTCACGGTCAAAGTCGTTCAGCATTTGTGCCGCTTGGTTGATGTTTGGTGTTATTAGAACGATGTCATCAGCAAAGCGGAGGTGGTGTAGTTGCCGACCATCTATCTTCACTCCCATGTTTTCCCATTCCAGTCGTCGCATGATGTTCTTGAGGGTGGCACTGAAGAGTTTTGGTGAAATGGTATCACCCTGCCGAACCCCTCTCTTGATATGGATGATTACTTCTTTGTAGAATGGTGAGATCTTGGTAGTGAATCCGCAATAGAGCTCACGAAGGATCCTGATGTATTGAGTTTGTACGCCCTGATTGGCTAGGGCTTCCATGACCGCTTCCATCTCAACAGAATCAAAGGCCTTCTTTAAATCAATGAACGTTAGACAGAGCGGCATCTTGAACTCCCGAGATACCTCAATGAGCTTGGTTATTGTGTGGATATGGTCAATGGTACTGAATCCTTTTCAGAATCCAGCTTGTTCACATGGTTGTCCTTCATCTAGTGTTCTGCTAATCCTATTCAGGATGACTCGAGTGAATAGTTTGTAGATGACAGGCAATAGGCAGATTGGGCGATAGTTGCCAATGTCGTGGATGTCTCCTATCTTGTATAGTAGTACAGTCTTGCTGGTTTTCCATTGGGATGGAACCTTGCATTCAGACAGGTAGCGTGTGAAGAGTCAAGCCAATGTATTGATGAGTACTGATGGTAAGTTCTTCAGGTGTTCAGGTCTGATCTTGTCTGGGCCAGGTGCTTTTTGTTTCTTTACCGACGAGATGGCATGTTGGATTTCGGAAGGGAGAACATTGGGAACGGCATATCCATCATGTGGTATGTGGTATGTGGGCAAATGGATGTGGCTATTAAAGGGATCTGAGTAGAAGTCATGAATAATCTTCTCCATTGCCCTTCTGGAAGATGTGATAGATCCATCATGATGTCGGAGGGCAGTCATCTTGGTTTTGTAGTTGGTGAAGGACAGGCGGGCATTACGAATGTTTTTCCCAGCTTCTGCTGCATCTACCAGTACTGCTGCTCTCCTGTTTTTGAGGTCATCCTTGATGGCTTTTCTGCACTGTTTTGCCAGTTCGGACATTTGCTGTGGTTGCCTGAGGCAAGAAGAAGGATAAACATAGAATAATTTTACTGTGTGGCATTTAGAAGAACTGCATGTAGAATGCAATATTTTATGGATTGCCAGATTAATCTTGCCTCTAGAGTATAAGATGGGGAAGGAAAGAAAGAGTGGAGGGAAGAGCAGGAGAGGCAGATGAGAAGCAATGGGAGCCAGGTCGGGGGATTCAAATACAAAGGTGGTGCAAAGGAATGGTAGAGACAAATATCCAAACCTCAGAGTCAACAACACTGAAATCAAGAGACCCAAATTTTATCAACCAGATTTAGAAAGTTACCTGTTGAGTGGGCAGGTTGACATCAGGGATAAGGAAGGAAACCAGGGAATGTTGGTGGAGGGAGAATGACACTGGTGGTAGGATTGGTGCTGCGATATTGTCTCTCTGAAACTCAATTATGAATAACTTTGTAACTAATGGTGCCTTATTAAAATTTTTTAAAAGAAAATAATAAAATGACTCTGCAAGATGACTAGAGATCAAACAATTTCAGGTAAATAGTCTTGTCTATATCTTTCTATCCTATGGAAAGAAACAACACTCCTCTCATGCTAACTTTTATTCCTCTGGCATCTGAACAGTATTTGAAAGAAGTCGACATGTTCTCTTTCACTGTTTTCTTATTAGATATTTTCCCCCTTAAGTATGGAGCGAGCTTTACATAGTTTGTTATAATCATTGTATAAAATTGTTACTTAAAACAATAAATGAAAGTATAATTGGATGCTACTTGTGATGTTCACTCTTAGGTTATGTATTTTGTGACAGTTGTCTAAGACTTTTGACTTTAGAGTTCTTCAGTTGGAGAATAACTTGAAAGAAGATGCTTTGGAACTTTTAGAAAAATAAGGTGCATTGAAAATCTTGTGATCTTGTTTTGTAGTGAGAGTAAATCTCTTGCCAGTAGAATTTCCAAGAAGATGGCAGTCATCCATGGGTTTTTGAGTGCCAATCAAGATAAAAGCTAATTATGAGACTTGAGGACAGCACCAAAGGTGTAGTATGAATGTCCTGCATTAAGGCCAGATTCCCAGGGGCTGATCGTCAAGACCCTAATAACTTCTGAGGAAGACTCCAAGACCTTTTACAAGGTCCTATTAAAGCAAAACAAAATAGCAAACTTAGGAGTAATGTAAGAAACTGACTTACGTGCTTCTGACATTTACTTTCTGATTTGCTTCTTTGGTGGATATTTTACTTCTATTTATTTATTTACAGATCAATGAATACAATCATCTAATATATTGCAAACCAAATCCTGACATATTTATCAAATTGTATTTGCAGAATGTCTCGGAGATTTGTAATTATTTCATCTTAAAACTCAAACCAAAACAACTTTCAATCCATGCAACTCTAATAAAGCAAGAGGCAGCAGTAATAGGAGAAGATGCAGTTCAAGGGGATCCTTATTATTCATTTAGGTTGTCCTCTTGTACCTACCGAGAGATGGGAATGACACATACTGCTCTAGGAAAGTAAAACATGCAGTGACAGTAACGTCTTGAACCTGGAAATACATGTGTTGGAAAACAAATAGGAGGATTTGTAGCAAATCCTCTGGTTTATTACTCCAGTGAAATTTCTGTGTGCTACTATAGTCTGTTTTTGCCTTTGTTTCTTAAGCAAAATGAGCAACAAGTTATTAACTCAAACATCAAGGAAATAGGTAGTGAAGTTAATTTAGCCTGCTGCTTATTCCTCAACTAAAAGAGCAATGAATTAAAATTAAAATTTCTCTATCATAAAGAAGCTAGAATTTCACAAGATAAACAAGCATTTAAAGTAGTTAAAACTCTGAGAGATAAAAATGTGTTTCTTTAAAATTTCATTAGTGTCTCTCTGTATCCAAACCCCCTGCTGTCCAACAACAAAATCCTCCATAAAGTAGCAACATGAAAAAACTAAATATAATGAGTCAAGCATGGTATTTTCCTAAAGAAAATGAATGCAAAATGCTTTCAAAAGTTCTTTCAGAAGAGAGGCAATTGCGACACCCTAAAAAGCCTCTCAGTGAGACTTCAGGGGCAGGCTTACAAGAGAAGCTCCTGCCCACATAAGTTACCTGAAGGGTTGATTTGAGAACACTACATTGTGGAAATAGATGCCAAGGTCTTATCACTCTTTATTCTTTTCCAATGGAAAAATTTCTTTGGACCAGCAAAGAAATGATCTTAACAAATTAATTAAGAAATGACTTTAATCTTAAAGCTAGTGTTTTTCAGTGAAATAGTCTAATTGATGCTACCATCAGAATATCCTCAACATCCCCTCAACTTAATATTGCTTGTTCACTGCAAATTAAACACACCAGTGATTTCTATACACGTCTAGGTATGTGAAAGCCAACCATAATAGACACTTTTAGGTGGGATGAGCATGTTGCCATGTACCACAAATTATCTAAGGCTATGTTGTGTGATAATTGTGCTGGTAACTTATTTTCTGCTTTCATTCTTCCATATGATCAATTGCCTCTTTGTATATGTTCTAGTTTTTATAGCACATACAATCATCATTTAATTATTAATCATGTACTATAGCTCAATACAGTTTTATCTCTGAATATGTGTCATACATGGGATGTATCTTCCATTATGCTCTTGCCCTTCTCACTAATATTCCTGAACTGGAATTAAAATTGGCTCTCCTGGGAAGTAAAGTAACAAATCACAAGCTTGGTGATACATCTGCTCTCTCTTTAAATCCAGGATTTGCTTGCTGCTTGTTGTAAAAGTAACAGATTCCTTAAGTGTAGGATAACATTCTTTTGTCCTTCCTCAGGTAGCTTAGGTTTGTCAGGTCACACCCATCTAAGGACACTGAACTTGTATTGTAAGCAATGTCCTTTCTGTGTGGACACAGAAAGACAGTTAATATTATGCTTTGTAACTTGGGAGTTGATTGACTCTGAATCATATTTACTCCTGGGCATCTGATTTCTTGACTCAGTTGCCCTTAGTTCCTAACACCCCAAAAGCAGGGTCCCGATGAGGGACTGAATGGACCCAGGGCAAGCTGTGAGCTACCCTGGCATCAAAATGGGCCAGGCCAAAGAGCCACGATACTCAACCATAAGTTGAGGGCATGATCATGGACAAATGCTGTCATGATCCAAAAGTAAGTAACGACAAGACTAGGACCCTGCTGGAGCTAGAAGATTAACCTGGCCTGAGGACTGCGGAATGTATAGTGAGATGTTCTCAGAAAGAACCAAACTAAGTTTATATCTCTTACTGTGCTCATACAGAATGACATTGCTAGAAATATTAGAAGTAGATTTATTACAACTACTTAAGTAGATTACTAACTGAGGGAGAACACACCGTTGTTGGGATCCCACCCTTGAGCAGGTCTCCTAGTAATCTGGAGTAATCTCTGTAGATGAGATTTTATCCTTGAGTTAATCTCCTGGAGAAATGGTCTTACCTCTCTTTGTTGATTCGTCAATATTCAACCCACCTTGATGTCACCGCCTTATGTGACTGCTGTATAAACTAAGACTGTAAGCTCGGGCAGAGGAGAGTCAGAACAAGAGAGACTCAAGCTTGACAGAAAGAATAGCAGTCCGGATCCAGGCCACACACAGGACTCAAGAGCACCAAACGCAGGCGGTGAGAAAGAGCCATCCAGTGAGCTGGTGAACACACAACCTTTGGTGTGATAAGATTTTACACTTAAGCTTTTTTTTTTTTTGTTTTTGTCTCTTGTGGCACCCTCACTCTATGTTCAAGTTCTATCTAGCTGTCTAAATAGCCTTGAAGAATTTAGGGAAGTAGCAAAAGTATGGAGATATTTGCTACTACTCTTACTGTAGGTGATAAACTATGACAGAATCATGTCTTTTGCCACAGCCCATAGAAGTACAGAAAACCACTTACTAGGTTGGTTAGTTATTTCCGTCGGTGTTCTCTGCTTCCATTTCTCTTTCATCCCATCGAACAAATTGAAATAGGATAAAATTGCCATAGTTATGGGCCTACACTTCTATTTTTTGTGAGCATCTTTTAGGTTTATATCATGCCAGATATTTTAAAATTAGACAGCATTTAGCCTTATTGTGCACGTAAGTGACCAAAAAACATTTGTCTGGTTGATAAATTGCTGAAAGTGATCTTCCAGGGTAAATTTGACTCAAAGATTTATACTTAAACCTTCCTAGGTTCTTCTGAAACAAAAAAATCTTTGCTGAGTGGATCCTCTTTTAAGAAACCTGATGAGTCCTGAAAGATAGTACAAATATTAAGACAGTTGCTTTGCATACATGCAGCCCACTTGAGTTCAATTCCTAGCACCACAGGAGCCCTAGTACCCCTCAACACCCCCTTCCCCTGATCCCCCACTCCCGCTGGGGTGATTTCAGAGATTCCAGAATGTGAGTTAGATAATCCCTGACAGTGCAGGGCCCTTGCACTGAATTGACAGCCGACATGACTGAGAAACTCTGAGAAAGTCTTGAGTTTCTTGAACACTGCATATGGGAGGACTCTCCACCAAGAAAGAAAGTCTAATGTTCAGGTACATAATTATCTTCTGTGTGATGCTACTTCACAAGTAAAAATGCATTACTACTCTGTGGGAACATCTGTTCAAGAGAACCACAAACAGAATTTGCACAGAAAAACCTACCAAAAGGCAGTGCCATTTCCAGCATTTATGTTATTTCTTTCCAAATTGATTTACTATAAGTCTATAGCTTGTAATCTCTTCACCACTACGGTTTTATCTGTGCTTTAGTATTTGAATGAAGAGACATATGAAGGTAGAGTATGATTTCAATTCTAGTTAGAAAATTAAAAGTGACATTTGGATTAGCCCCTCTTTATATAAAAGTTCATATTTTCCCTTCACTTCTCCTTCATTGTACCCACATTCTGACTTTTCAGATCTTTAAGATTCTAGGTTGGTCTTTAAGGCATCTTTGATATAGTAAACTTTTGGAGTAAGAGTTGCTCAGCACATTACTTGTTAATAAAGGACATCTGCATTTGTTTTAATGCTTATTTTAAAAGAAATTGGGATTTAGAGATTTGTCGGCACTAATGGAATCAATGGTACTTTAATAAGTGTTAATGACACTTCAGTTCCCTGAACAGCAGAAAACAGTGAGGTTATTAACCAAACATACTGTTGACCCAAATGAAAGAAAGCACATGGAATCTAGATAAGGCAAAGATGGCAAATGTGCTTGCTCATATGAAGATCGCAAATGTACTTGCTCATGTGAAGTCACTTAGACCTATGTAAAATATATACATTTTTCTATATATATATTTTTATCTTTATTTTTTATTGCCACCCTCGAGAACATCATGCGATGACTGGAATGGGAAGGAATGGGAGTGAAGATAGACGGTCGACAACTATACCACCTCCGCTTTGCTGATGACATCGTTCTTATAACACCAAACATCAGCCAAGTGGCACAAATGCTGACTGACTTCAACCATGAGTGTGGAAAGGTCGGATTACAACTGAATCTCACAAAGACAATGTTCATGAGAAACAGTCTTATTTCTGATGTTCCATTCACTCTCAACGGAACCACCATCTCCAAATGCAACAGTTATATATACCTAGTTCAAGAAATCAACATGATGAATGACCTGGCACCTGAGTTGTGCAGGAGGAAGAGAGCCGCTTGAAACACCTTCAAGAGCGTTGAAGAAATAACTAAGAGGATAAAGAACCTCCAGCTCCAAGCACATCTCTTTGATTCCACTGTTCTTCCTGCATTAACATATGCCTCAGAGACCTGGGCCCTATGAAAACAGGATGAGAACGCTATTCGGGTCTCTCAAAGAGGAATTGAAAGAGCTATGCTTGGAGTATCACATTTCACTCAAATGATAGATAGAATCCGGAGTTCCGATCTCCATCAACACTTAAGAATCAGGGACGCTGTCTCATTTGCTAAGGCATCAAAAATCAGATGGGCTGGACACGTAATGAGGTTTAGAGACGACCGCTGGACTAGAGCCATTACTGACTGGATTCCACGGGACGTCAGAAGATCACGTACAAGATGGTCAGACTTCTTCGTCAAGACCCTGAATGATCAGTTTGAGGCTCTGCATATTCCTAGAAGGAGCAGATGCCACTCTGCTATGCTAGCACGCAACAGGGATGAATGGAGATGTTACTGGCACTTGCTCGAATAAATCGATGAGTAACGGGGTATCAAGGTGATCAAGTGAAGTGATTTTTTATTTAGGACACATGATTTACAATGCAGTTAATTCAACAGTTTAAGTTATAGTGTTCCAATACCGAACCCACCACCAGAGTTAGCATCCCTCCAAGAAAGACCAAAGGTCACCACCTCCCCACCTTGCTTCTTTATGAAACCTATTTTTTTGTTTAATTATTATGATTTGGGTTATATGTATAGATTGGTGTTCATTCTTATGGTTTTGGTACATACTATTACCTAACCTCTCTGCCACTAAAGTGTTCAAGTCCACCGATCAAGTCCCTTTTATTTAAGTTATTACTACTCTGCCCCCTTTTTCTCCCCTCTTTCTGTCCCCTTTCTTAGAAATTATCTTTTCTACTTTATGTTTTTAGTGAAGCAAAATAGTTTTTATTTGATAAAACTTTCTTAGAAAGATGGAGGGGTAGAGAAAAAAAGAAATATCTATTTAAGAGAAGGCACAGTCTTTCCAGAGGGTAGAAAAGCTCGCAAGCAAAATTAGAGACAAGCAAGCTAGGTACATGTTCAAGGGAGAACTTGGGCTTGGAGACAAGCCAGCACATATATAGAGTGACAAGTAAGAGAGGTATGTATTCAAGAGGTATCACAGGCCTGAGAGAGCAAGCCAGACATTCTCATGTCAATAGTTCAGGACTATGGAGTCTTCCCCTTTGATACCTTCCAATCCCTTATGCTAGTCAACAAACTACAAAAGGGAAGAGCATATTGTGCTTGTTTGTCTTCTTCTAAACTAATTTTGCTTACCATAACACCCTTCAGTTCTTTTTAAGTTGCAAAGAAATGCAGCATTGTATCTTTCTGTACAGCCACATAGTATTCCATTGTGTATACATATAAGAACTTCTTTAGCCTTTCAGCTTACCCTGGTCATGTGATTTGTTTCCATGTTCTGGAGACCAGAATCCACAAAATATGGATTTTGAGGAAAAAGTAGTCAACATACTCCAGGAACCATAAATCAAAAGTGCTTTAAATATAATTATATTTCCAAAGGTCACAGATACAAAAATAACCAAATAGAACTACATAAAATAAAAAAAATGTACAAGCAAAGTAACATGATCTAATATTAAAAGATCATACTGAATAGGAGAAAATAATTGCACACAGTACATCACATAAAGGACTAATACCTATGGTATATAAAGCTCTTACAAAGCTCAGCAACACTGCAACCAATAACCCTATCAAAAATGAGAAGTAGAGATGAACAGACACTTCTATGAAAAAGACATACAGATAGCCGACAAGTATATGAAATGGTGTTTATGATTACTTATTTTCAGGGAAATACAAATCAAAACAAAGTGGTATTATCCATACCAGTGAGCTTTTAACTCCTTAGCTTTTTGAATTGGATAAAAATTTTCTGAATTTAATATATTAATCAAGGGTCACTGAGATAGCTCAGTGGGCCTGGAACGCTCTTGCATTACAGGACTGTAGGTCCTACTGTTAAAAAAGGTTAGTCAAGCAGTTTGCATTGGTTGAGTGTGCTTAACTTTTGAGATATTTTGTGCAGTTATTAGAAGATATCTATTTTATTGATTTTTCCTTACCATTTATGCGATTTTTTTGATAAAATAATAAAGTTAAAGCTTTAGCTGAAAATAGTTTCTTGAAATTCTCATACAATTGATTTTTAAACTTTTACTTAATGATTTATAGACTAAAGGAATCTCCTTTGAAATATAACCTTTTCCAAGTCTTCTTGTATGGAATAGTAATTTTTGGCATTTGGGAAAGAATGACTAATGATTAAATGTTTGAAATTGTAGAATAGAAATCAGGAATAATACCTTAAGTTTAAGGTATTATCTAAGCCCAGCACATTGTGTCTCAGATACTTTCATTGCAAATTGTACAAAAGTCATTAAGGCAGTTTTAAGGAAGTACTTTGTAATTTTTAGAGGAAAGGTTTTATATCAATATAGAGCACTAATTCAAGTCTCTTGGAGTACCACTGCCTAAAATCTGGGAGTAACTACCACATTCTCTTGCTAGTGCCTAGTTACAACCATAGAGTTTTAACCATAGAGTTAAAAGTCCATGCAGGGTCTTGTTAATAATCACTTTATAAGAGACTGTGAAATAATGAGATTGATGAAATATTAGAGATAATTCTGTATGTGGGCCACATTTCTATATCATCCCTCCTAATTTCCTAAAGGACCATTTTACTATCTTGAATTTTAGCAAGTAATTCTATTTTCATGTCATAAAAACAATAGGAAATAAAAATCAGTGGTTGGTCACAAATATTTCACTGAAGGAAGCTATAATTCCATTTAGAATCTATTGTACATGAATCAAATGGCAATGAATTAAGTCAATAATGCTGGTTTAAATCCACAAGGAATAGAACACCAAGGAGGAAAGTTTGCACATAAACACACAAATGATTTCTGCCATGACATTAGAGCTATTTACAAGCCTTTTCAGATGTATTTCAAGTAGCACTTTAATGTAGGGCCATTTTCTTCCACGTCTCTTCAGGGTGAACAGCTGCCGTCCTATAAAATGAAAATTCAGATCACATGTCAAATTTTCAAGGAGATATACTGGGAGATGATAGCATCCCAAAGATAAATTGTAAAGATACCGTAGGTATTAACTGGCGTAAAGTCTCCTTTCAACTTAGCTGCCACTGTAGCACTTTCAGAACAAGATAATGAATTAAATACATTGGCTGTCCCCCAAGTCCTAATAAGGACCAAATGGATGGATTCAAACTGATTTGAAACCTATCCTGGGCCCATTTCATAGACACCTCACTTTTATTCTATAATTGGACAAAGATAAGCATAATATAGTGCAATTTCTAATCTCTTTAAAGCAGTGTCTCTTGAATTATAGTGAAACCTCATGTTTTCTTTCATTTGAAAGACTCATCCAATACCAAGAATTATGTCCTTGATACTCATTTAAGAGGGATAATGTTTGTATTTTAACAAAAGAGGGCGTTACTATTATTGTTTTGATTTTTTCTGTTAATTGAAGTAATGGGCTGGAGTGATAGTACAGCGGTAGGGTGTTTGCCTTGCACATGACCAGCCCGGGTTCGATTGCTCCATCCCTCTTGGAGAGCCTGGCAAGCTACTGAGAGTACCCCGCCCACAAGGCAGAGCCTAGCAAGCTCCCCGTGGTGTATTGGATATGCCAAAAACAGTAACAAGTCTCACAATGGAGACGTTACCGGTGCCCACTCGAGCAAATCCATGAACAATGGGAGGACAGTGCTATAGTACAGTGCACTGCTAACTAAAGTAATAATGACTGTAAACTTGGCTTGTATATTAAATACTTTTCTAGGTTGTTATTAAAGCAGCTTTAATAAAAACACCTCAAACCCTCAGCATGACATCATCCAATAGAGAATGTACTTTTATAGAAATATATATGTATATATAAAAATGTGTATATATTAAAAATGCATGCTCTTCACACTAAAGAGCTAAAGTAATAGTAAATCAAAGCACATGGATAATAATTTTAAATAAAAACTCATTTCATTACATGCAATTTATTTTACATGGTCAAATTTTTTTTTTGCAATTTTTTCTATTTATTGTTCCTGCTAGGAGTCAATTGAGAAGGGTTTTACCATGAGGAAAAATTGTGAGAGAAAGTTAAGAACTTATCTTCTTTTGGAATATGCAAGCTATATTTTCAAAATCTAATTTGAATTTTAATTCATGGTTTGCAGGGATTTTCCAAAATTGCTTCAACCAACCAATAATCAAAATCATTAAAGTCTTTTCTTGCAAGGAATTGTTTATAAAAATGTATACAGATAAATTGTTTATAAAAATGTATACAGATAACATTGTTTAGGTATAAAAACGGAACAGAGAGTGCATGGGTTCAAATTCTTTTTTTTATGTTCTTCTCTTTTCTTTTTTCCTTCTTTTCTCTTTTTTATTTTTTTTCTTTCTGGTTTTTTTTTTTTTTTGCAAGGGATGGGGCACACCTGGCAGTACTCAGGAATTACTGCTGGATCTGTGCCCTGGTGAGCTTGAGGAAACATATGCAGTGCCAGGGATTGAAACCAAGTTGGCCGTGTACATGGCAAGCATTCCTGCCCACTGTACTCTCTCACTGACCACCCGCACCTGCCTTTTAAGGGTAAAACAATGGATTCAAAATTTTCTAGCGAGGGGAGAAGAGTGCTTCAGAGTTCCCTCATCCACAGCTCGACCTCCACTTGAAGGTCTCCCTCATTCTGAGGTAATCTATCCTAACACCTCTCTTCCTAACCACTTACTCTAACTGCACTGAAACTTGCCCTTTTAGGCATAACTACATCAGCCTGTGTCCTTGACTGGCGCATTTTTAAGTTTGCCGATTGAAGTTTGGATCTCATGCTTTCAGATTTTCTGGCTTTGTGGTTAAGATATATAATTATGCAATACTACACTAACATACCCAAGGCCCCTGCCCTCAGCTGTGTATGTTCAGACTACCTCTTCTTTCTCCCTACAGCATTCCCTTCAGTTTTTTTTTTATTTCTCTATTCTCAGTTCTATAATCCAGGGACCATGTTAATCTACATATTTCTCCTTTGACACCTTAGATTCCCTTATCCTGTTATTCTGCATACCACAGATGAATGAGATCACCTGGTTTTGTCCTCTTCTGACTTAATTCACTCCTACATCATCCTCCAGTTTCATTCAAGATGCAGGAAATTGCATCATTTTATCATTCTTTGCAGTTGGATATTATTCCAATTGTATATATTATACATTTTCATGATCCACTCATCTGGACACTTACACTGATCCCATATCCTAGCTTTAGTGCTAGACACTGCAATGAATAATGATGCCTATGTGTTCTTTTGCATGAATGTTTTTATGTCCCTGGGGGTAGATACCAGGAAGTGAAATTGCTGAGTCATATGGTAACTCTATTCTTACTTAATAGAAGGAGTAATTTTAAGAAGAAAGAAAATTCTTACTTCTGGATAAACACAATACAAAATACTGTGGGATCTGATCAGAAATCAATTTACGACTTTATTCATCAAGAGGAAGATAAAGGATAAATATATAATTAACAATATCTTGAGCCTAGACTTAATTTCTGCTTATGGTTTGGTTAATTTCATTTTGAAAGAACCACGTGACAAATTACATGTTGTTTTTAAAAATAATAGAACACTTTTCACTAACAAAAGGCATACCATATTAGAAAAGAACTTTGAACTCATCAACAGTAGAGTTAGAAGAACAACCTGTGATTAAGAGTCAGAGTTTCTATATAGATTTCAGAGTGGAACTATTTCATATTGGAAAGAGAAATTCATACAAAAAGCAGCAAGATATCCCCAAAGCAGATTTGAGATACCAAAATCAAGAGTCAGGGCTGAATTTATAATCAAATGATAATTCAGGGCTCATGAAAAAGAATAGGGCTATCAGGCAAGGTAACTTCTAAAATTTCACTGAATTGATTTTGACAGTATTAAACAGCATTCACATGTCTAATTCACAGTAAACAGATACTTCAGTGATATCTTCAGGGTATCATGGGCATATGACACAATCATTGTGACCCATTTCATTATGTGAAAATACTAGAGAAATACAGGAATCAAACTAGTCAAGTAAGAAAAAAACATTTTTTGTTTCTCATAATCTGTAGATCACATGTATGAGATGAAATTCCTTTCAACAACCAAGAAATGTGATTTTAAATGATTACTCTAAAGTGTGAACTCCTACTCTATCTTATATTTTCTTCTGGCATTACACATCAAACAACAAATGAAGTCCTGTCCAAAGGTCTGAGTAAAGTCCCCAGTGAGGGCTGCCGTGAAGACAAACGGTTAATGTCTGCCCTCCCAGCTGCTCAGTTAATTATGATCATAGAAAACATCTTGAGGGAAAATAGTGCACACAGTTATTAGCAATTAACCCACAACTCTAAAAATCACAATTCTTACTAATAATAGAATATTGCTCAGTCTAATTATACTTTCTACACAAGAGTCTTGTATTCTCTAAAAATGTGAACTCTTGCAGATTTCTACTACTTACAATATGAATTGAAAGCCAGGACAAGTTCGCTTTGAGAAGTGCAAAATGAAGTGGAACAGAAACAGAGGTAAGATGATTTATGTGGCAATAAATAACCACCCAACACGCAAAAATTCAGATATATTATCTCAAAGAACTTTTTTGGCATGTTTAACTCCACTTCCAAACCTTCCTTTTCTATGACCACAGTAATAGCTTCACAATGTTCACAATTCATATTTTATATGCTATAATGCTTATAGCTAAGCAGAATAATGTCTGAAGATATTTCATTTCTCATGCAAACTTTGTTCTTTTCTGAAGATACTTTTCTCCTGGGGTCATTTTTCATTTATGATTTTCTCCTCAATGCTCTAATGCTTAAAATAAGTTTTGTAACTCCCAAACACATTAAATGACCCTCCATATTTTATCTCACAGGGATTTTAGCCCTATAAGCCCTATTTATTCGAAACTGGTTTGGTGTTTTTGACTTCTGGTTTACAGCTCGTGTTATAAAAATTCCATTTGCCACCTGCCTAGAAATTTTCTTTGCTTCTCAAGTATTTAAATTCCTCCTTTCTGTTTTCCACAACTTATTTTCTTAATTTATTCCCTCAAATTGCTAAAGTGTTTCTCTTTATTTCTAAAAATGCACATGGTTATTTAATTTTTTGAGCTTTTTAATGTCTTTGCTTTTTCTCTTGACTGATAACTGAGTACAGACTTTGAAGTTGAAACTTTCTTGAAAACTTGGTTATTAAAATCACATGGTGTTTCATTTCAGCAGTCCTCTACTATTCTCAGTGATATATTTTGTGTGTTAGCTCTGTCCCAGTTAGAGTTTTCTTTCTGTTCCTATGCTCTGAAATTTTATGGTGGGGTACAATGTGACTCATAGTACAAGGAAAATCTGTTGACCTGACCTGTCTGGAGACTAGAGGTTTATGTTAGGAATCTTACAATAATCTTCGATCTTCCAAAGTCATCTTGAAAGAACTGACTGGATCACTTAAGTAGACAATTTGTTGTGCTAATAGAATATTATTTTTAATCCCCCCAAACGCAACAACTTTTAAATCTAATTGCTATATTTTTTTAAAAAACATTTTTGTGAAACACCATGAGGTACAGTTGTAGACTTACAAGTTTTTGTGCTTGGGTTTCAGTTGTACAATGATCGAGTACCCATCCCTCCACCAGTGCCCATTCTCCACCAACACTGATCCCAGTATCCCTTCCCCCACCCCAATCCCACCCTGCCTCTGTGGCAGGGCATTCCCTTTTGTTCTCTCTCTCCTTTTGGGTGCTATGGTTTGCAAAAGAGGCATTGGGTGGCAATCATGTTCGGTCTATAGTCAATTTTCAGCATGCATCTCCCATTTTATAAAAGTTTTTTTTTAGACTAAAGTGTGCATCAGAATGACTTTAAGTGTGTATGAATATAGATTGCTGTGCTCTACCCCAGATTGATTCAGTAGTTAGGGCATAAGCCTAGGCATTACTTCAAAGAAGTTCCCAAGCAATGATGATTTAGCTGGTTTGGGAGTCACATATTAATTATTATCAACTTTGTATGTGCATCTCTCATACTTTAGCTTAATTCTAGGTCTATTTTTCATATTCAGTGCTACTTTTCATATTCAGAGCTGTGAACTGAACTGCCCGAACTCCTTCTCCTTTGTGACCCATCTCATAACATTTTCTGGAAGAATTTTCTGACCATACGCAAAGCAGATCCTAGCCCACGGCATCCTGTCTTTCCTCTGATTTCTATTTCTACTTCTCTTTTAATACTAATCAAACTGAACAAATAATATGTCTGAATCTTGAACAGAATAAATTTTTTTATTTTTATTTTTTTTATTAGTGAAACACCATGAGGTACAGTTGTAGATTGACTATTTTTTGTGCTTGGGTTTCGATTATACAATGATCAGATACCCATCCCTCCACCAGTGCCCATTTTCCACCACCATGGATAATATCCCTCCCACCCCCAACCCTCCCATCTCACCCTGCCTCTGTGGCAGGGCAATCCCTTGTGTTCTCTCTCTCCTTTTGAGTGTTGTGATCTGCAAAAGACGCTTTGAGTGGCAATCATGTTCGGTCTATAGTCTACTTTCAACATGCATCTCCTCTCCTGGGAGGATCCTCCAAACACCCTTTATTTGGTACTCCCTTCTCTATCTGAACTGGCTGGCCTCTAAGTTATGGAGTAATCCTCCTGGTGCTGATCTCAGCTATTCTTGGGTATTAATCTAATATTTTGTTACTTTATATCCCCCAGATGAATGCAATCTTTCTATGTCTATCCCTCTCTTTCTGACTCATTTCGCTTAGCATGATACTTTCCATGTTGTACCACTTGTATGTAAATTTCATGACTTCATCTTTTCTAACGGCTACATAGTACTCCATTGTGTAGATGTACCAAAGTTTCTTTAGAACAGAGTAAATTTTTTTGAGCATGTAGTACTTGTCTATTTTTGTTTTGTTTTGGGGATCAAACCCAATTGTGCTCAGAACTTAATACTTTCCCTTTTATTTTTAATTTTGGGACCACTCCTGGTGGTGCTCATGATTCTGTGATCAGGTATATCTCCTAGTGGCATTAAGGGTATAATATAGAGTGCCAGAATTGAACCATGGTTGGTTGCCTGCAAAGCAAGAGTCTTATCTATTATATTTCTTGGCCTCTCTAGCATTTTTCTTTTACTAATTTAGATTTTTTTGTTTTGCCTTCCCTTCTCCAATTATATCATTTAATATAGTGTTTCCCAGCCATTTTTCCTCACTCAGTCCCTCATTGTACCTTATTTTCTTCCTGTGTGAACCCCACATCCCTTCATCCTACCAATTGGCCCTTTAGTCTGTACTGTGGCTCCCCTCCCACTTACAATATTTTCATCTGTGACTCTGGAGAAATTTCCTGAGGGTTCAGAGGGCCCCATATGACTCCTCTTGAGAAATACCAATCTTAGGCATTGTCTGAGCTTAACTTTTGTTGCTACAAATAATATTCAGACCTGCATTGAGGACAGCTTCTCAAAAAATGTGAATGCATTCTGTAGTCAGTGGCAGGTATGTTCTTGAAGACATATATGCAGATTACAACAGCTTTAATCAAAGAAGCTGCCCTGTAAACTTTTTATTGTCTGAAGCCAAGAATGATAAGGAGCTTACCTCCAAAAAAAAATCAATGGGCTGTTTACTGATAAAGTGTGATAAAGTGTAGTCCTGAGAAAAATTATTCAGCTGAACTAAGTGGTATATTTTGCTCTCATTCATCTCATCATACGTGACTATGGGAAACACTGCCATTTGGTACTGACTTGCAAACTACACTATTGAAAAATGAGGATTAAATTTATGGTCCATAACATTTAATGCACAGAATCTAGTGCCTTTTAGTATTTGGGGATGTGACAGTTTTTTTGTATGGAAATTAAAAATTGGAGGTACAAAAATGACAAGTTTTCAAGCAGTGCCAGAGGACACCTGGGACATTTGGTCAACTTTCGGGGGTATTTGTTCAATTGGACTTGTGGGTCTTATATCCAAGTATATAAGGCAATAATGAAAAACCTACTACTTAAAGTAATTTAAATTTATTTTTAATAATCTTTAAAAAATTACACACTATTATTTATCTGGCTTCTCTTAATAGGGATTCATGTATATATTGTGAGGTTGATATCTCCTCAACCTCTCCTTTTAGTATTTTTTTTAGCAAATCTATGCTATTAAAACCACTCTTAGTTTCAGAATATTTTAATTATTATCTGGAAAAAGAAACCCATTAGAGGGGCCAGAGAGATAGTATAGCGAGTACAAGTCAGTCTTGTACATGGCTGACCTGGGTTCTATCCCTGACATTCCATATGGCCCTCTACGGACTTCCAGTAGTAATTCCTGAGTACAATCATGTGTAGCCCCAAAACTAAAAGATGAAACCCATCAGATTCATTAATAATCATTACCATATCCTCTCTCCCAGTGTGACCATCCATGTCTGACTTCTTTCATTTAACATAGGATTTTCAAGGTTCAGCCATGTTGTATTCTCAGTATTTCATTTAATTTTATGATCAAATAATACTGTTGTATACACACTGTCACACCGTCCTCCCATTGTTCATCGATTTGCTCGAGTGGGCCCAGTAACATCTCCATTGTGAGGCTTGTTGTTACTGTGTTTGGCATATCGAGTAAGTCAGGGAAGCTTGCCAGGCTTTGCTGTGCAGGCGAGATACTCTCTGTAGCTTGCTGGGCTCTCCAAGAGGGGCAGAGGAATCGAACCTGGCTTGGTCAGGCTGGCTGCGCACAAGGCAAATGTCCTACCGCTGTGCTAATATACCATATTTTTATTCACTGACTTTTAAACTTTTTGATTGTTTCTACTTCTTGACTTTTATAAATAATGCCATTAAAGATGTCAATGGACAGATTTTTGTTGGGACTTAGGTTTTCCATTCTCTTTTACTGGAACAGTAGGATCAAATGGTACCTCTATAATATATGGAGGAACCATGCAAGTCTTTCCCAAAGCTATTGTAACATCTTACTTTCCCACTAGCAATCCACAGGATTTGTTTCTCCACGATATTTTCAACAGTTATTACTGGTTATAACTGGTCTTTAGTTACAACCATCCTGCTAGGTATAAAATTATATTTCATAGTTCTGAATTGCATTTTTCCAGTGGCTAATTATGTTGCAGATTCTTTGTGTGCTTAATACATATTTACATATCTCTTTAGAGAAATTTCCACTGAAATAATTTTACCATTTTCCTTTTGCTAAAACTTTAGAAGTTTATTTTTTTAATCTATGCTGGGTATTAGTCCCTTATAAAACATGGTTTAAAGTTATCTTATCCCATTTTATTTGTTTGGAACTCTCAATCGATGCTCAGGGGGCTAGGGATCACTTCCAGCAAAAATCAGAAAGCAGATCAGATGATCAATGCTCAGGCCTGTGACACAGTTCCTTAGGTTAACCAGAGCAAACCTGTAGGGCTTAGGAGTCTCCAGGTTTATACTGGGTTGTTCTTTTGGTGGGAATGGGAGATGTGTGTTGACATGGATTACAATCATGGCCTTATACATTCTAGAAATGCAGTCAAGCTTTCTGAACTATTTCCCCAATATTTATCCCATTTTTTTATGCTCTCTTCTGATTTTTTCATATTATGTTGACTGTACTTTGACTCTTGACTTCTTCAGGACTATACAAAAAGTTGAGTTTGTCTGTCTTGTGCTACATAGAATGCAAATGTCAAAAGTATAAAAAAGTCAATTCATTTTTTCTTTTAACTTAAATTTTACTATTTTACGGCTATATTTAACATAATTCATTTTTAAGTTTTTTTCCAATTTTGGCACTATGATTTGTGACTGTTCATCATGTGTACAATGTTTCAACTCCACACCCTTCACCAGTGTCTACTTCTCTCACTCACTGGGTTGATACTATTTTTCATTTGTTTTTCTGAGTTCCTCAGACATAAACCATGTTACGTATTTACATTGAAATCATCCTCTGATTTAGAAAACAAATAGAAAATTATATTTTCATATTTGTTTTGATATTTACTAGATATGAACATTTTATAAGTGGTAAACTATTGACACATTATCAATAATTTAATCCAGCAGCTATAGCTTAAATAGCTGAGTACACTGTCGAGTACATAACAGGCTGTGTTGATCCACTATGCTTCTTTAGTATCAAATATGTTCAATAGTCTTTACACAAATTAGCTGAGGCATTGGCAGTGACTACTTGTATTTGATCAAGCAACCAAAACATTCAGACACAGAGAAAAGAATTCAGAATAAAATTTGCCAGGGAAGTGATTTTGATGTTTGCTTTTCTTCCTTGGCACAAAAGATGCTCAGAAAAGGTAGACTTTATTCAAAATATAATAAAAAACAGTTCTTTATATATCAAGAATTAACTTTCAGTTTTAAAGAAGGCCTTTGATTCTGTTGAGACGGAAGCAGTCATTGAAGCCCTAGCCAATCATGGCATTCAAACCCAATACATCAAGATCCCCCATGAGTTGTATTGCGGATTCACTACCAGGATCTCACCATTCTATAAAGAAGTAATCATTGATGTCAAGAGAGGGATTCGGCAGGGTGATACCATTTCACCGAAACTCTTCAGTGCCACCCTCGAGAACATCATGCGACCACTGGAATGGGAAGGAATGGGAGTGAAGATAGATGGTCGGCAACTACACCACCTCTGCTTTGCTGATGACATTGTTTTAATAATACCAAACATCAGCCAAAAGTCACAAATGCTGGCCGACTTTGACCGTAAGTGTGGAAAGGTAGGACTACAGCTGAATCTTACGAAGACAATGTTTATGAGAAACAGCCTCGTTCCTGACACCCCACTCGCTCTCAATGGAACGACCATCTCCGAATGCAACAGCTATGTGTACCTAGGTCGAGAAGTCAACATGACAAATGACCTGGCACCCGAGCTGCGCAGGAGGGAGAGAGCGGCTTGGAACGCCTTCAAGAACGTCGAAGAAATAGCTAAGAGGACGAAGAACCTCCGGCTCCGGGCACATCTCTTTGATTCCACTGTTCTTCCTGCATTAACATATGCCTCAGAGACCTGGGCCCTACGCAAACAAGATGAGAACGCTATTCGGGTTTCCCAAAGAGGAATTGAAAGAGCTATGCTTGGAATATCACGTTTCACTCAAATGAGAGAAAGAATCCGGAGTTCCGACATCTGTCAACGATCAAGAATCAGGGATGCTGTCTCATTTTCCAAGGTGTCAAAAATTAGATGGGTTGGTCACGTAATGAGATTTAAAGATGACCGCTGGACTAGAGCTGTTACCGACTGGATTCCACGGGATGTCAAAAGACCGCGTGGCCGCCCACCTACCAGATGGTCGGACTTCTTCATCAAGATTATGAATGATCAGTTTGAGGCTCTTCATTTTCCCAGAGCGAACAGATGCCATTGGGCTACACTAGCACGTGACAGGGACAAATGGAGACGTTACTGGCGCCCGCTTGAGCAAATTGATGAGTAACGGGAAGTTAAGTGATTAAGTGATTAACTTTCAGTTACTGTAAATAGAAAAAAAATTTAACCAAAAAGAAAGTTGGAGGCTTTGATTTTAAACACTTCAAATTTTAAAACATATTAAAAAGCAACGTTCTATTGTTCAACAAATACAAGATAATGTGAAGTGTAATATGCTAAAAACTCTAAATATCTGAAACTAGCACAGGGCTGCAGAGAGATAGCACAGTGGGTAGGGCATTTACCTTGCACGTGACTGACCCAGGTTTGATTCCTCCGCCCCTGTCGGAGAGCTCGATCCTGCCCCCATGGCAGAGCCTGGCAATCTCCCCGTGGCATATTCAATATGCCAAAAACAGTAACAACAAGTTTCACAATGGAGATATTACAGGTGCCCGCTCGAGCAAATCGATGAACTATGGGAGGACAGTGCTACAGTGCTATAGCTCAGGGCTAGAGCACTTGCTTTGCATGCCAGAGACCCAGGTTCTGTCCCTGGCACTGCATGTTTCCTCAAGCACTGCCAGGAGCAACTGACAAGTCAGGAGTAGTCCTTGGGCTCTGATAGTATGACACAACTCCCACCACTCTCCTAAATCCCGAGTCCCAACACACACACACACACACAGACACACACACATGCACACACATAATCACAGATCTAAACTATAGATCTCTGAGCCAGAGAAACAGTATAGCAGGTAAGGTGCTTGCATGAAGCTGACCTGACCCAGAACCCCATATGATTCCCTGAGCCTGCTAGGAGTAACCTGTAAACAACAGCCAGGGCAGATGGGTTTTATTCAAAAATCCAATGAATAAGTAAAACTATAAAACAAAGAAAACATAACCACATTCAGGGTTGGCCACATCTCAGCCTTGCTGCATCATTATTTTCTTTTACCTTATGAGGTACTCTCAGTTTTCTTCTCTATGGAGATTTCACAATCTGTTTTAAACATATCCCTCTCTTTCTCCCTCCTTCTCCATATATTCCCTAAATAAACTATTTTACATCATAATAAAAAGTGAGAAAGAAAGAAAAAATAAGTGAAAATATTCTGGCCAATATATTTAGTAGTGATTACTTGGAGGACACCAAAGGCACAGAAGAAAAATACACAAAAATGATATCAAACTTAAGAACTTTATTGCATCATAGGAAACAATTAACAGTGTGAAAAAATTCTATGTAATGTGAGAAAGTACTTACAAATTGTATATCTGATAAGCGGCAAATATCTTTGACATGGATGAAACTTCTACAACCCCAAAACAATAAAAAATAAGATTAATCAATAAATGGGCACAGGACTTGGTAAAAAATTTACTAAGGAAGGATTATAAAAATTCAGTGAATGTTTGAAAACATTTTTAGCAGTACTAGTCATAAAGATACAATTAAAATCACCATCAGACATCATCAAACCTCATTATGTAGGTAACCATAATGAAATAAAATACAAAATAAACATAAAAATACAAAAAATAACAAGTATTGGTGAAGATGTAGGGAAATTAGAACCAGTGTTCACTGCTGATTAAAGTATAGCACTACACTGCAGCACTGTCCTCCCGTTGTTCATTGATTTGCTCGAGCGGGCCCAGTAACGTCACCTTTGTGAGTCTTGTTGTTACTGTGTTTGGTATATCGACTATGTCACGGGTATCTTGCCAGGCTTTGCCGTGTGGGCGAGATATTCTGGGTAGCTTGCCAGGCTCTCTTAGAGGGGTGAAGGAATTGAACCCGGGTTGCCTGGGTTGACTGTGTCCAAGGCAAACACCCTACCTACTGTGCTATTGCTCCAGCCCTTGATTGAAGTATAGCAGTCATAAAGTAAAATAGTATAAAGTTGGCCCCCAAATCAAAATGGAATTATGCATAGGATCCAGCCACCTACTTTCTGGGTATATTTTGCTTGTGAAATCAAAACAGTATATTTATGTTCTGTTTTATAGGTTGTAAAACCGTGTTTATTACAGTATTACTCATAGTAGCCAGATGTAGAGGTTATACAAATAAATGAATAAATGGGTAAACAAAAACATACAATGAAAAATTATTTTGCATTAAAAAGTAAAGAAATTGGGGCCGGAGCGATAGCACAGCAGGTAGGGCGTTTGCCTTGCATGCGGCCAACCCGGGTTCAATCCCCAGCATCCCATATGGTCCCTCAAGCACCGCCAGGAGTAATTCCTGAGTGCAAATCCAGGAGTAACCCCTGAGCATTGCTGGGTGTGACCCAAAAATAAAAAAAAGTAAAGAAATCTTATTACATAATACATTGTGGACGAACCTTAAAGACACTCTATAAGTGAAAATAAGCTAGTCAGAAAAGAACAAAGACTGTCTGATTCTAATTGTGAAGTACCAAACATAGTCAAAAATCACAGAAACAGTAGGAAGTGTTTGACAAGAGTTGGGCCTAGAGACTGAGGGGAAAATAGTATTTAATGGTACTATAGTTTTAATTTTGCATGGAAAAATTTATAGAGATCAACCATATGACAAGGTGATATACTTAACACTGCTAAACTATTAAGATAGTAAATTTAATTTTATACATATATATTTTTAACATCCCAAAATAAACTATTTAAAGTCTAATTTCCAGAAATCTATAGGGCATGCATCTGTGCTGATTGTCCAATAATGTATAAATAACTATAATTCTGAAGTTATAATTTAGTTATAATTGATCTGATTGATCAATAACCTCTGGATACAACTTTACTAAAGAAAAGTGAAAAATATCTTGATGGTTATCAAGTAACTCAGTCCTGAAACATAAAAGAGACAGATCTCTTAGGGAACTAAAGATGAATTTATCATTTTGTTTAATAAAGGGCGAGCTCTTGGCTCTTAGGGATAAAATATAGTGGGCAGATTAAACAAAAGCAAGAAGAACACTTCACATCCTATTGTGATAATTCCATTTGGTGTCTGGGTGAGTTTTATTTTATTTTTTCAGATATCAAGATTTCCATGTATATGGCTCATTAGTGCTTGTAGACATTTCTCTAATGGCAATTTACTATACTTTCAGGTGACAGGAACTGTCCTTTGAAGAATTGTCTCCTGACCTCCTCTTTCAACCCACAACACATGGCTGAACAAAGTGGCCTGCTCTCTCTCCCCATCTCCATACGGACACAGTAAGTTTTTGTGAGAGCAGGACTGAAAAGCTTTTGCAGGAAGGTTTTTGGAACAGCCTGCCTGTCCAACTGCCTGGATCAACAATTAGAAGATAGAGGAGAAGATAAAGTATGCAGTGACTGTACTTCAAGCAGCAGCTGAGGAAGATTTTTGAGAACATCTGGTCGGAATCTATTTCTTTTTAGGTAAGCAAGCCTTTTTACAGCCAGCATACATAAAGCATGAAATTGGCTTATCCCGCCTCCTTTTAACAAGGGAGAAGCTAGTTATATTTATTACCCTTTTGATGCGGGGCTGGAGAGAGAGGTACAGCATGTGGCATTCCCATTGGAGACGCCCCTCAAAGCTTTTTTGATTTCTCTCAGGGAGAATGTTCGCCTGCTATAGCAAATCAATTCTTAAGAGTCTGTCCAGGTTGTCAGTTTAAAAGGTTATTCACAAAAGAAAACCCAATTTCTGATGCTTCTGGTTCCCCCACCTCCAGCAGGAAATGTCTGAATAAGGGAGCTCATCTACACTGAAATTCTTCTCTCTTAATTTTTAAAACTGACTTTTTTTTTTTATATCTTCTATTGCTTTGTTAGTTTGGTCAATTAATAATTAACATGCTTTAAAATTAATGTACATAAAAAGAAAATTTTCTAGTTTATAACTTGTAATTTACTGATTTTACTTCTCTTATCCTTTACCAAGCAATCATACATCTATATAATTTATGTACATTCCAGTATTTTCCGATGTGTCTTGAGTTTTTAAAATGGTTCTGAATTTCAGCTGTGGCTTATACCAAGTTTAATCTTTTAATAAAGGAGCTCTATTATTTATGCAAATCTTTCTCTAATATAAAGAAAATGATTAAGAACTTCCACAATTCCAGGATGGTATGAAGTTAGTTAAAGATAGAGCCCTGAAGAGTTAAAAGTAGTTAGAACAAAGAGCAAAGAAAGCACTAGCAAGACGCTGGAAACTTCAGGGTGTTTATTCTATATTGTTACCTTAGGGTTGGTATACTTTCTCATTAAACCAAGTATGATACAATTGTATTGGAATAAGTTTGGAGTCTTTAAAATTCATCCAAAATACAAACTACAAATTGAATCAATGAGCAGTACGAGTCTTTCACCTCTACTTATACCCAGAGAGAAAAGAAAACAGCTCGACTTTTTAATATTCCGTACACTCAGCTCAGGAGCCACCAGGTTGTGAATATATCTAGTTTCTTTTTCTTCTTTTTTCTCCCCCACAGTAACCTGCCTGCTTTTGGTCATTTCACTGTTCATTAGCATCTCTCTAAAAGAAGGAGAGGAAAAAGAGCAGGTGAAATCAATTTTAGAATAAGTGCTGCCGAAGGGAGCAGTTGAAATCAAGCATTGGACTCTGTTACTTGTTAACAAGGGTGGCAAAAGATTTAGGAGAAACTAGGAGTAAGACTTAAAAATAGATTTGAGAATTATCATTGTGTTTTAGGGACTTGTGCTGGGCTGCTATTATCAGAGCCAATTAAAAGTTAGCTGGTAACAAAGCAGCTGTAGATCAGACCAGATAATCAGTAAATTTACTAAGCCTTCCACCCCTTGGACTGGAGAGGGACTTTTAAAAATTTTTCTTCTAAATCTTTTTTTCTAAATTTCATTTCTAAATTCCAGTCATACATGGAACTTATGTATGACTGGAATTTAGAAAAGAAGTCCTCTCATTAAGGAAAATGACTTCAAATAATTATTTCTGTTGTGCAAATGTTTCTGAAAACCTGTTTAACAGTGTGTGTTAAAAGAGAAGTGTTTAGCTGTATATCTATTATGTTTCACTTTATGTTGAGCCAATAAAAAGTTTTTTTTTTAAGTGCCTAAGAAATAGAAGACAACTGCAAGATTGTCCATGAATTCCAACTCAACGAATCAAGAAAAACAAAATCACAGAATGCCAGAGAGGAGTCGGCAGAACAGTTCTACCTTTGCCTATATCCTCTTATCTTTTCCTTTCCAGAACCTCCCTTCCCCACCCCTTCAATTTGCTCTTCAGTCGGTTCCATAAATGCCCGTTTAGTCCCGAAGCTGCTGGCAAGGCAGGACCAATAGGAGAACAAAGGCTTCGAGGAGGACCAAAGCTAAGCCAGATGGCTGCTTCAACCACGGACGGCGAGAGGAAGCCCCCAAAGACCTTTCTGGGTTCTTAGGACTGAGGGGAGCAGGTGGTGGCCACTTTGAGTACTGGCTGATGATGCACGAGTCTTTGGAGAGACACTTTGGGTAAGTTTGGGCATCAAAGCCCCAAAGTTGTCCCACAGCAGATTGCTCGGTTCTCTGCAGGGTTGAAGTGCAGATTCTAGCTCCCGGGATTAGCCTGTCCTTGTTGGAGGACACGATGCACACACAGATTTTTGATTTCCACGAAACCGACTCCAGGGGTGTGTGGCCTGGCAGACGGCAGCTGGCGCCGCGCGGGGCTGCGCGTCCCGGAGCTTCCCTGGCGAGCGGCGCGGCCGGTCCGGAGGGCCGTGGACACTCGCGACTGCTCCCCCGGACCCCCAGGTCTGTTTGGGGCCAGAGGAGTCGATCCGAAGGGAAGGAGGGAGTAGGTTGGCACAGGCTTGGCTCCTGCTTGTAACGAGCCCGAAGGGGCGAGCGCGGTGGAGGCCACCTCGCACGCAGGGAGATGCTCGCGCCTGGAGTCAGGAGGGACGCGGGTGGTGACGGCTCGTCCTGCAACTGTCCGTCTGGCCGGAGCTTTGCTTCCTCGCCGCGGCCGGGTTCTCACTTCCAACACCCCCCAGCCGAGACGCTGATCGGCTCCAGCGTCCCGGGCAGGGGCGCGGCTGGAGAGCAGCCCGGGGGGTCCGCGGGTGGCAGGGGCGCGGCCGCGCGGGCTCTGAGCAGGGGCTGCGGCGCGGGGTGGGCGCGGGCGAGAGTCGCTTCGCTCATCCTTCGCTTCCTCCCACGCTCATCCTCCGCTCCCCGTTGGGCGCGGGACGAGGGAGGGGCGGCACCCCGGGCGGGAGGGGGGCGCGGTGGGGGCGGGGTGGGGGCGCCGGCCGCGCCCCCGGCCCCGGCGGCGGCGGCGCGGTCTCTTTAAGCGCTCCGGAGGGGGCGGGGGCGCGAGCGCGTTTCCATGGCAGCGGGGCCGGCGGGGGCTCGGCGCGGGGGGCGCGCGGGGCGGACGCTCCCGGCGGAGCCCGGCCGGCCGCGCATCGGTGTCTGCGGCCCGGGCGACTCCGGCTCGACGCCCGCCGCCTCCCGCGCTCCCGGCCGCGCCGCCGCCCCGCCCGGCCGCTCCGCCCGCGCGCGGGCCCGCGAGCTCCGCCGCCAACTTCTGCCCCGCGCGCCCAACTTCTGCGGGGCTCGGACGCGCGCGGCGCCGCTCGCCGCCCCCCGCCCCAGCCGCCGAGCCGAACCGGGCCGGGCCGGGATGGCCGCGCCGCTGTGGCTCTGGTGCGTGTGCGCCTGGGTGGCCGCGCGCTGCCCGCCGGGCCGCGCCCTGCAGCTCCGGGCCGGCATGTAAGTGGCGGGCGCGCTCCGGGGGCGGGGGAGCGGGGTCGGGGATGCCCAGCGGGCTCGGGGGTCCCACCCGGCCGCTGCCTCCGGGGCAGGGCGAGGGCGCGACGCCGGGCAGGGGCCGGGAGGTGGGCGCCGTCCCTGCCGAGGGCCGCCGCGGCGGGCAGCGCGGTCCCCTGGCAGTGGCGAGGAGCGCCGCGTCCCCGGGTGATGCTGCGACCCGACCGCGCGCCGCTGGCACCTGGCGCTTGCTCAGCGCTGACCGAGATTGCCCCCGATTCCGTGTGTGTGTGTGTGTGTGTGTGTGTGTGTGTGTGTGTGTGCATGCGTGTGCATGCGCGCGCTTTTTGGTCGGCCAGGCATATCTGAGTCTGGAGGATTGCATTATTCCACAGGTTTGATTAAAAAAAAGCGAATCCCCGTTTGCTTGCGCTGTCTAGACGAGGAGCCGGGATACTCGGGATACTCCGTCCTACTTAGTCCGGCGTGCGTGAGGCTACTGACCTTAGGGAGGACAGGACGGAAAAGACATGCACGACCCGAGGATGGGGCCGGTTCCTTCCAGGTTCCAAGACGAGGTCTCGTGGGTAGTAGTTCTGTGCCACAGTGTTCCTCGTAGCAAGAGACTCGCGGGAACTCGTTCTTTGCAGATTTCTCTGGTCACCTGGACTGGCTGCAGAAGTTTTCACCGAATTCTGGAGCATGCACAGAGAGATCATCTGACACCAGCCAGTGAAACCCAGATCTAATTCTGCCTTTCCTTGCTGCGCTGGAGCAGTTAGGAACATACCTAAGTATTTTTTTTTTTTTAACATCTAACCATTTTTGCTACTTTGCTTCGTCCTTGGTTTTGCAAAATGGGAATACTTGTAAGTGAAAAACGAGTGAGATATGCACACAAAGTTACCTCTATCTTTCTGAGGCTTTACACTTTTCTTTGAAGAATACTGTTTCAGGGTTAACTTTCCATTTCTATTTTTCATCCTTGTCACCCGAGATTCACTTTGCTACCTAGTTACCACAAATGTCACAATAAATCTTGAGACATGGCCAGGTAGCCTCACAGAACAATTCTTTTCTTTTTGGCCAGCATAGTTCATAAATGTCTGTTTGGGAGACATGCAAAGAGTTTCTGGGTATGTGATTTTCCCCCCCTTTGTTAATACGGTATGTCTTGTTTGGTTTGAAGAAATTGTTGACTTAGACTTTTCCACTTAGGATTATTTCAGAAAACAGCTCACTTAGGATAGCTTGTATATGAATAAGTCTTTGCTTCTTAGAAACTGCCTTTTAGTAAGCTTGCTGGCTGGCCATCCTCTGACAATTGCCATTATTAAATTTCGTATTCTCAGTAGGCTTATTAGATAGCCACAGAGATACCCACATGCATGAGGCTGAATAGTTTCTTGTGGGCACTGAGAAATAATGGAAACACCACAGCACTTTTTATATAACTTGTTTTTCCCCATGTTTTAATATTGACACTTTCATTCAAAAGGACAAAAGACATTGCATTTTTAAATTTGTTTTCGGTAAGGGTGTTGCTGTTGCAGTTTCTTATTTATCAGATGAGATGAGATTGGATATTAAAAAACAATATAGAGACAGGAAGATGGTACAGTAGGTAGGGCTTTTGCTTGCAGGTGGTTGACATGGGTTCAATCCCCTGCACTCCATGTAACCCCCTGAGCATTGCTAGGAATGATCCCTGAACACAGACCTAGGGGTAACCCTGTAGTACCATTGGGTGTGGCCCCCGAATAAAATAACAGCAACAACGCCCCTTAATTTGGGGGGTGTTTAGTAGCGATTACCTTTCCAGAAAGTTACTGAAATCCTCTGATGACTGTTGCTAATTTCTGAAATGATGAGAAAAAAATATAGCCACCAAATCTGCATTTAATTTCCTTAGATTAAATACATGATTAATGTTTCTTCAGTAGAAGGCACTTTGGCATTTAGTACTAGATTTCTTCAGATGTTTTCGTAATTGTTGTAGGCAACCATAGGTAGCACCAGATTCCACAGAACTGTCCATCTCTTAAAGGGGATTCTTCTTGAGATTTTTACTGACCTCAGAGGTCCATTATCAGAGAGCACAGGTTCTAATGAGGTGAGACCCACTAATGAGAACACATCATACTTGCTGTCGCTTGTAGTTCATTAACACAAATAAAAGTTTTGCTGATTTTGGATTCAGCAGATTTTGGAAGCTGGATTAACCATTGAAAGAAAGGAATCTGTATGCAGTTAAATAGCAATCAACCTAAATTTAATACATTTATTTATGGTATATTCCTCCATAGGTAAGCCAATTCCACAGAAAAAATTAATCAATAAAGCCAAAAATACATGGAATATGGCTACTCTAATTCTAGTAATAATTGATCCAGTTAATGGCCATGTTTTCTCATACTTAGGAAAACTAAAATTAGAGTCATAAAATATAGTGTCTAGCACTCTAACAATACCTATGCATCTAATTATAATTGGAAATTATAGGTAATCCTTAATATTTTAATTATTTGGTGGGGGTGGAGGCTCCTATACCTAGCCATGCACAGGAACTACTTCAGTTCTGATGCTTGGTACTTGGCGGCTGCTGCCAGCTCCGCTTGGGAACACATGTGGTGTCAAAAATTGCATTCAGGTCTCCTGTCTGTGAAGCATATTCTCAGCCCTTAGAGCAATGCCAGACCAATTTATAACTACTTTAACATGGGCTGTTTTATTTTATCCTGGAAGGTGCCCTTAAAGGTAGTATTCTTTTCATCTCCATTTTATGAAGGAGAAAAGATAGAGTAAGTTTATATTCTTCAATAATTCACAACATTTGGATCTCAAGTAGTTTGATTCCAGAGTTCCAGTCATGATTTTTTTAAACAAATGCAGTCTATTTCAGAATACCCAGGATCACTCTGTTTTTAAGTTCTCTCTTATTTTTTTTTCGCTTTTTGGGTGACACCTGGTGATGCACAGGGGTTACTCCTGGCTCTGCACTCAGGAATTATCCCTGGAGGTGCTTAGGGGACCATATGGGATGCTGGGAATAGAACCTGGGTTGGCTGCGTGCAAGGCACACGCCCTACAGGGTATGCTATCTCTCAGCCCCTTAAGTTCTCTTTTAATCAAGTTCCGTTTTATAAACATTCTCAATAGGAAATGATGATAGTGAGAAACCTGTGTGGCTGGGGTGAGAAACAGGGAGGGCATGGTTAGAATACTAATTGACTTGCAATGGATAGGATAGCTCCTGGCAAGGAAGATCTGACTTCCCTCTTCATCACTGACACTCCCGTTAAGAAATTTCCTTGCTATCTCATTACTATAGGCATTTAAGTATTAAAATGAGTGGCTGGGCTTAAACTTAAATTTTGGTATGGGGAAAGCTATCCTTGGCAAGAACATTCTGATTGGAGAGTTGTAACTGGTGGTGGGACTTTGATAAAGGGATATTGAAGAGTTTACTTATGCTAATGTTACTCTGCAAATATTTTCTAAAGGATTAAGTGGGAGGAACTAAACTCAGATATTTGAGACATCAAATGAAAGTGACTGTAGCATACTCAATTAAAATTTATCCTTTGTAATACTCCCTTATAAGCACTTGCATAGTTAATTTATGCAGCTTGATGAAAAGTACTAAACATGGAAGTGTTGCTGAGACCAGGCAGGCAGAAGTGTGTAAACGAGTGTTAAGTTCCTGGGACTTCAGACGCTGGTATTTCTCTGATATTTGGAAGATTTTGAAAGGTATGGCCACTTATGACTCAGCTGAATCTAACTTACTAAGATGCTTCATATACATTTTCTGATGCAGGTATCTGAACATGATGATGTATAATAATCCAAGTGATAGCTGATAAGATGCTAGTCATCTACTCTATGTCTATTGCCAATATACATACTCAGAATTGTTTCATCTGGCTTCCAGTTGTTGTGTGGTAGAGGGAAAGATCTCTTAAAGAATCAATAAATTTAGAAGCTATAATAAAAATTCAGGATATTGAAGGATAATTTCCAGAATGATCTCTTTGGTGTGGGGAGTGGGGTCTCCCAAAAGGAGGCCTAGGCTTGCTCCCAGCAATTCTTGGATATAACCTAGCTGTGCTTGGGGGTCTTCAAGACTTCACCTGGTGGATGATCACGTGGTTCTGGGTATTGAATTGGGGTTGGTCACCCACATTTTCCTTAACCCCGGTAATATTTCTCTGGTGCCTTTGAAGTTGTCTCAGAGCAAACACAATGTTGAAATTAATTTAGATTTTGGTTATTACTTTTGTTAAATCCTGAAACTGAGCCTTCTAGACATGTCTAAAACTAACAGAAGTCCACTTGAAAAGTTATAACTGATTTCATCATGACATGGGATCTGTAATTTATCTCGTATTTTAAATTAGTTCAAATATATATTTCTTTCTTGAGACATCAGCCATATTAAATAAACTTGGGGTAAACTAAGGAAGGCTGTGTTAACTCATAGTATAAGACACTTATTTCAGGAAAATTGCATTTTTTAATGTCTTTCATCCTAATGACAATCATATGAAGTAGCTAACAGTAGTATCACTACTTTTAGGATGAGCACACTGAGGTGTAATGAGATTAAGTAACTTGTCTGATATTTTATAACTGACAGATGTTTGTGCTTTGGACTCTCTCTGATAAACTTAAGAACCCAATTTCCTTTAATTTTCTCTGTTAATTCTTTTCCTACCTCTTAATTCTTCTGAGACCCTCAATTTACCACATTACTTGTTTTCCAACCTGCTCTGGTTCAGTTAACATATCCTGGAGCAGCTGACGTGTTTACTTATTGTAACAAGTAGATCTCACCTTTGCTGTACAGTGGGTTTTTGTTTGTTTGTTTTTGTTTTGGGGCCACACCTGGTGATGCTCAGAGGTTACTTCTGGCTCTGAACTTAGGAATTACTCCAAACAGTGGGATACCATATGGGTTTCCAGGGATTGAAACCTATGCAGGTCAAGAGCACTATCCACTGCGCTGTGGCTCTGGCCATACCGTATAGTGTTAGTCAACTCCAATCCATCCTTCATTGATGAAATTAACTTTATATTGTATCAGCTTTCTTATTGTCCTTGATCTGGTCTCAATCTCTTTTCTTTGTCTCTTCTTTTATACCATTGGAAAATATTTCATACCCATATACACCCAGCTCCCACCAAGGCACTTTATGGTTCTAACTCATTTAATCCTCTTAACAACCTTATCAGAAGGCAATAGCAGTATTCACAATTCATGAAGAAAACAAACAAACCCAGGAAAGTTAAGTAAATTGTTTGCCTTTCCTTCCATGCTCTAGTTATCATCTTTAATATATTTTCTGTGTAATCACTGGGCGGCTAGGAAGCCCCATTGGCTCTCTCTCGCCGCCTACATTTGGTGGTCTTGGGCCACTTCCTCACCCTGGCCTTCAGCTGCCACCAACAGATGCATGAAGAAGGGAACAGGGCCGCCAGGCTGGTTGGTGATCAGTAGCTGGTTATTCCATTCTCCCCATGTGCCTGTTCCAGTCTCACTAAGCTCCCCATTCCAGTCTCACACTGCCCCTCATTCCTGTCTCCTCCTGTCTCTCCCACTCATTGCTCTGACTCACTGCCTTCCTCTCTCTCTAGTCCCCCACCAACTCCCTGCATTGGGGGTAGCTACCAGACCCCCTCCGGTAGCAAAAACAACATATGAAAGCCCTTCTTCTCACTCCAGGGCAAAATACCATTTAGGGGTGTTTCTCCTTTCCTTACTCTAATAACTTGATTAACATCTTAATTCTACTTCTTAATATTAGTTATTTTGTATGGACACAGTAAGAGATACAGACTGGGGTACAGTTACAGACTTACAAACTTTCGTGCTTGCATTTCAGTCATACAATGATCAAGTACTAATCCTTCCACCAGTGTCCATTCTCTGCCACCAATGATCCCGGTATCCCTCCCACCACCCCTCCCCCCACCCCACCCTGTCTGTGAGGCAGGGCATTCCCTTTTGTTCTCTCTTTCCTTTTGGGTGTTGTTGTTTGCACCAGAGGCATTGAGTGCCCATTGTGTTCAATCTATAACCTACAGTGGCTCGCATCTCCCAAACCGAGCTCTGTGCACTGATTTTTTTAAAAAAACTTAATTGAATCACAGTGATACAAGATTGTTCATGATTAGTTTTCAGTCATACAGTGTTCCTACATCCATCTCTTCACCAGTGTACATTTCCCACCATCACTGTCCCCAGTTTTCCTCCCCCCAAGGACCACCTGCCTCCGTGGCAGTCACTTCCCTCCCTCCCTCCCTCCCTCCCTCCCTCCCTCCCTCCCTCCCTCCCTTCCTCCCTCCCTCTTTCCCTCCCTCCCTCCCTCCCTCCCTTCTTTCCTCCCTTTCTTCCTTCCTTTCTGCCTCCTTCACTTCCTCCCTCCCTCCCTGCCCCCTCTCTCTCTCATCTCCAGTCTCCTGCTTATTTTCTCCTTTCCCAGTGTACCCAGTGTGAGTCTGCCTTTCAGCAACTCTCTCCTTTATATGAGGAATGTCTACATCTATATGTGGATCGCTCTCTGTGTCTGTCCCCTTAAAGTACCAGGGATTGAACATAGGCTCTCACGTGTTCAGGGAAGACTCTTTACAGCTGAGCCACACCCTGCACCCATGTGAGTTTGTCTAGACCTTATCTCTTCTTTCATTCACTTTAGATTTTAAGAATAGTTCATTGTTGCCTATTTTCTCATTGATCACTTAACCCATCAAGTCTGGTCTTTCCTGCTAAGCTTTCTTCTCAGGAACTGTATTCTTTTCAGACTCACATACTAGCATTATTATTATCTTGCACCATGTGTTGTTGTTGCAGACTATTTCTCTCTTAGACTCTTTTGCTTCTTCATTTGTGCTTTTCCTCTGTATGCTTAGTATTAATGAGTTTTTCAACACTGACCTCTTCATTCTCCCTCCTTATGTCATTATCTTCTGATTATTTATTCCATTATTTTCACTATTTGGAGGGGTGGAGTAGGCCACACCTTTAGTGCTAGAAACAGATCTGGGTCTCCGGCAACAATGCCTGTGCTCCAACCTTTGAGCTATGTCCAGCCTGTTGTCTCATTCTTCATATGTTATTTGGTTTATTGCTTTTTTATCCCACTGACTTTCATCATAGGTTCTGTTCTAATGGAACTCACTTTTCCAAGTCTGCATAGAGTCCTATTGTCTTTGGAGCTGCAGACTTGCATTTCCAACTATAAACTTGTCATTTCTATGAGTTTAAGACTAAGAAATATCCATAGATTGTCACTGGAAATCATGGTCTGTATCTACACTTTATATTCCATAGATACTTTCCTTCTATTACCTTTACCTCATACTTATAAGTTTGTATCTGTCAATTCTAATTTATAGTTACATTATGAACTTCATGTGCAGTTATTTTGGGAAAATTGTAAATGGTCTTTAAGGCAGTTGGAGTACTGCATGTTTTAATTTCTATATTTCTCTCACGTATAAAACTCTATAAATACAATGAACTATTTTCTGAATTAGTGTGTATTCTTTTTCCCAATACTCAAGCTCAGTCAAGATGTTTTTCCTCCTGGGCTATTATAGTTATCTCTTAGTTGACCTTCTCTTCCACATTCTCTCATCTTTTATTTGTATGATATATACTATTAAATTTTAATCATGGTTGACTTTTATAAAAAAGATATAACATATTTTATTTTTTACAAAACTTAATTATACATGGAATGTAGTTCAAACATCAGTATTTTGTTCTTAAATAGCACTTATTGTATGCCAAGAGAAACCTAAGTACTTAATATATTTTTACTCATTTAATTCTGACAGTAGCCCTAGTAGAAAGTAGTATTAGTGTCTACATTTTGTGGTAAGGAAATTGATATTCAGGGGAATTAATGTTTTCTGGGAGAGTTATATTATAAGGATATGGAGCTCGTGTGGAATTTATAGCACTGTAGCACTATCCTCCCATTGTTCATCAATTTGCTCGAGTGGGCACCAGTAACATCTCCATCGTGAAACTTGTTGTTACTATTTTTGGCATATTGAATAGGCCACGGGGAGCTTGCCAGGCTTTGCTGTGAGGGCGGGATACTCTCAGTAGCTTGCCGGGCTCTTTGAGAGGGATGGAGGAATCGAACCTGGATTGGCTGCATGCAAGGCAAACGCCCTACCTGCTGTGCTATTGCTCCAGCCCATTGTGTGGAAATTATAAAGTTAATAAAATTAGTATAAAGTTATTATAAGTTATTATACTAATAAGTGAAGTTATTATTATAAAATTATAAAGTTAATAATTAGTATATAAGCTTTGTGCTCTTAATTACTGTGCTATATTGAAGGTCTTTTCTTCCAGGTCTTATTAAATTTTATAAACATTAATTGGGTAATGATAAAAAATTTGCCTTTTCACTTTTCTTTTCTAATTGAAAAGTATTTAAGACTTTATTGTATCTGCAAGGTAACAAGTAAGTATGCCACACCTCAAAACTGCTGACATAAGACAGAAGGATGGTGGATCAAAGACAAAGATTTTATTCATCACCCTAGAGTTTCGTGTTTGCATGGGCTTGTCTTACCTACATGCCCATGCCCTCCAAACTTATGGGGTCAGTGAAGCATATTTTATGTGATTCTCTGCAAACTGAGAACCACATATCCAAAAGAACAAAAGCAACTTGCATTGGCATGGATGTGGGGGGAGAAGGGGACTCTCCTTCACTGCTGGTTCGAGTGCTGACTGGTTCAACCTTTTTGGAGAACAATTTGGATGGTTTTGAAAAACTAGAAATTGAGCTTCCATTTGACCCAGCAATGCCACTTCTGAGAATCTATCATGGAGATGCAAAAAGATACAGTAGAAATGACATACGCACTTCTGTGTTTATGGCAACACTATTAACAATAGCCAGAATCTGGGGGAAAAAAAACCCAACTGCCAGAGAACAGATGACTGGTTAAAGAAATTCTGGTACATATACACAGTGGAATACTATGCAGCTGTTAGAAAAGATGAAATCATGAAATTTTCATATAAGTAGATTTACATGGAGAGTATCATGCTAAGTGAAATGAGTCAGAGAGAGAGAGAGGGACAGACATAGAATGATTGCACTCTTTTGTGGAATATAAAGTAACATAATGGGGGACTAACACTTAATGACAGTAGAGATAAGGGCCAGGGGTATCACTTCACAACTTGGAAACCCGCCTCACATGCTGGGGGAAAAGGCAGCTGGAATAGAGAAGGGACCACTGAGTAAATGATTTTGGAGGGCTCACTCAGAATGGGAGATACTTGCTGAAAGTAGACTATGAACCAAACATGGCCTCTTAGTACCTGTATTGTAAACCTTAACACCCAAAAGGAGAGAGAGAGAGGGGGGGGGGTATGTGCCTGCCACAGAGGTAGGGGTGGGGAATGGGGTGGGGGTGGTGGGAGGGGTACTGGGAAACATTGGTTTTGGAGAATGGGCACTGATGGAGGGATGGGTACTTGATCATTGTATGACTGAAATGTAATCACAAAAGTTTGTAAGTCTGTAACTATCTCACAGTGATTCATTAAAAAATAACAATAAAACATGTAAAATATAAAAAAATACATCTAATGTGCGGAAAGGAGTTTACAGTACACATGTACAGTACCTGTCTTTAGAGGAGTTATTTCCTGGCTTATCATTCTCAGGAAAGAACTTTGCCCTACACTGGCTTGGAACACTATCTAAGTTATTTTTGTTTTGTTGTTTTGCCATACCTAGTGGTACATGGAAGACCATATGGTGCCAAAGATCAAGCCAGAGTGCCAACCTTATGCAAAACAAGTTCTTTAACCCTTTAATCTTTAATCTTTAATCTCTCTGGCTAGCCTCCACTTTCTAAATCTAAGGCTATTTGCTATATCAATACACTTCCATAGTAAAGTCATCAAAAGCTTCTTTATATGATATATAATATGCAAGAAAATTTGAGAAATTGTTTTCTAACACCCCTAGAATTTCTTTCCAATTTTAACATACGGTTTTTGGAAAGACTTAAATCCAGTTTATTCTTTGTCGAATGAAGCACTTCATTTTTGTCTTCTTTTATAGTAGGCAGGAAGATTTTAGAAAGCAGGATACAGAAATTTAGTGAACTGATCCAAGGGACATGTTCAGATGCCAGGTGTTTCCCTTTTCCTACTGTATACGGTTGATAGGTAGCTGATTTATTTTGTCGTACATTCTTTTGGCAAATAGGTATCCACTGTCAAGTCCTTTGCTAGACTTTGGGGATTCCGAGAGGATATGTGGCCATGTGTCCTTAAAGGACTCATAGATCTGAAATGATGCTACTAGAATGTATGAGGTCACGAGTCAGGTGAGGTTAGAAACATTGAGAGGGCAAACACAGGCAAAGTCTTGCATCTCAGGTTGAGAACTTTGGATTTTGCAGTACACTCTTGAGCACCTAGGAAGTGACCAGCAGAAATGTGGGAAGAGATCTAATCAGATTCTGTTCTTCAATGAAAAATAGCTGGGACAAGGAAGAAACTAGAGACAGAGCATCTAATGGGAAGACATTATTTCAGTGGTTGAGGGAAAAAGAAAGAAGACTAAAACAGACAAAACAGTGCTGGGGATGAAAAGAAGGAAATGGGACTGGAGAGATTGTACAGTTGGTAGGGTGCTTGCCTTGCATGCACTCACCTGGGTTTAATCCGTATAGCCCAGATGGTCCCCAAGCCTCTACAGGGGTGAAGGGCTAGTAATAAGAACTGAGCACCACTGCGTGTGGCCCCCAAACAGGTAAAAGTAGAGAGCGAGCAAAAGGGAATGCCCTGCCACAGAGGCAGGGTAGGATGGGGGGCATGGAGGGTTGGAGGGATGCTGGGACCCGTGGTGGTGGAGGATGGGCGCTGGTGGAGGGATGGGTACTTGATCATTGTGTGACTGAAACCCAAGCACAAAAGTTTGTAAGTCTATAACTGTACCTTATGATGTTTCACTAATAAAAATAATAAAAATAAAAATATAAATAAAGTAAATAAAAATTAGGTCATTAAAAAAAACAAAAACAAAACAAAACCAAAAACAGGTAAAAGGAAGTAAAATAGAAAGCTAGTAGGGGTAAGGGATTAAAGAATAAGGTAAAGAAAGATTAAAGAGGTAAGGGATTAAAGAATATTAAAGGGTGGCCTCTGGGTTAGAGAGAAGATTGAAAGGAGAAGAAGGTTTAGGGGAGGAGAGCGTGAGGCACTTGAGTCTGTGGAATCTCAGATGGAGAACTCCTGAAGAAGCTCCACTTAAAGATTGGAAGCCAACAGGATGTCTATATTGGAACGCTATTTGGTACTGAGATAGAAAACTGGGAACATTGTTTGACTGAGACTCAATCACGAAGAGCGTTGTAATTGTGTATCTCACAGAAATTTAATGAAAACAGAGCAAAGAAAAAAAGTCTGGAATGTTTAATAAATGAGAAGAGAACAGATGAAAAATGACCTAAGGAGATCAAGAATCCTCTTGAGAGGTGTGAAAGTAGTAAATGCTGGAGAAAGCCTTAGGATAGGTAAAAGAAAAGATTGCAAAGTATACAGTGTCCCTAATATAAACAATTGACTAGAATCAATGGGTAAAACTTGTTCTTTGTTGTAGGTTAGTTAAAGACTACAGAGGCTGTAGGAGAAAGCAAATTCAGAAGAGGAAACCATGGAAAGGTGAATGAAAGTGATGATATTTGAGATTCGGGAAAGCTAGGGAGCAGACAAGAATCATTACATGAGAGGAGAGCAAGGCATTATCTCAGCATAGCGAGCCTTCTGTTTCACAGTCAATCATCATTGCCCTCAGCCTCTCTGCAGCATACCCTTACCTAGACTCCAAATGCCCTCCATATCATTATTTCCCTGGTACTTTTGCTCTACAGAACTTCTCTATACCTACTCTGTAATTTCCAGGTGTATTTCGAAGACTCCTGAAATGCCATCTATTTCACAAATACTTCGAAAACCAAGAGATAGGATTTATTACATGTCTATTTTAGCAATTTTGACTAATACTAATTTGACAAAAAATATATGGACAATTCTAGCTGCTTTAAAGAAATCCATTTGATAGCCACAAGGTAATGAGGACAACTTTGGACTTATTAAAGGCATTTTCCAAATAAGTCTTTGAAAAATCAGTTTTTTCATATGTAAATTATGGGATTTGTCAACTTGCGATCTGGGAAATATTTTCTGCCACTCTTCAGTGGACAGTTTTAAGTTTAATGTTCTCCTCACTGATACGGTTAATTAAGAATTGACAGTAATTCTGAGCTTTAGTGCATTTTGCTCCTCAGGGAATAGGCAATCCCAGGAAACTTGAGGTTTCATTTCTCTGAGTTATTAAGAAAATGGTTTGCATGGTTTAATGTAGTAGATTCTGACCAGTATAAAAGCAATCTAATTTTGAATCGTTTTTCCTTTCTGGAACTTAAATCACTTAATGGTCATGCCCAGTATTTTCAGATTTTTGTTACACTGTTACACTGTGAAGTGTTTAAAGACAAATATTTATGATACCAAATTATAGTCAATTTTTATTGCTTTTTTTATTGTGGATCTTAAACAAATTTTTGCTCTTCCAGTTTACAAAATCTATAAGAAAACTCTTTTCAGCATGAACAAACTGGTAATCTATCTTGACATCAAAAATTTATTTCCAATGCATTTTACTCATGCTGAGAACCACTTCTTATCTTTTGAACTTTTGAACTCTCAGGATGAGAGTGTATCAGGATGAGCAAAAATGAACATGGGTTTGCTTTCAGCGCACTAGAATACCACATGTAAAATAAGACAAATATAAACTCAAGACATAGCCATACTCACAAGTCAATTATGTGAAAACAGAATAATATTTGTATTGGACTTCTGGCATATTATATATAATACTGAAATTAATTTTGAAATGGAGAACATAATAGAAGCCTTTCAAAGGTATGCTTTACATCCCTTTAAAGCAAATCTTGCTCAAATTTAACTGACAGTAGAAAGTCAGGGCTAAGAAATGATTCAGTCAGCATCCTTCTTCTTTCATAAATCTATTTACAGTAGAAACCCCATTAACATTTTAATTGTTTCACCACTAAAGTTGCTCTCAGTGCCACCTTTAAAGGGCTCAAGTTCATTAAAATTTAAGGGAGCAGGGAGTTCATAGTCTACTCTAATGACTTGGTGATGGTTGTAAAAACTCTAAATGTATTTTTGGCTCACTGAGCAACTTAGGGATTCTTCAGTGGCTAGGTCTGCTCTGTTGTTGTGTTTTGCCAATTCTCTTCAGAAAACTCTTTTCTTGCTTTGAATCCACGGGTCTTCTGATGTCATGTGGAGTATTTTCTGGCAACTTTTATTTGGTTGTTTAGTTAATTCTACAGTCACATTTGAATTCCATTGAATGTAAGTATTACCTGATAATTGTTTGCTGAATTAAAACTAGTCACTGCTAATCTACCTTCAACCTATATTTCCATACTCCTCAGTAAAAATCTACGTCAGATTTAAATTATTTGTAAGCATTGGGGTTCTTGTTCTGAGTGTGCTCTTCTGATTGGCTGGATGGGACTGTAACCTTTTGGGTGTCAAATTATTTTGTCTGGCATTTGTTTTCATCTTACAAGCCTCTGCCAATTATATTTATTTTTTTTGAAGTAAGAAATTTGCCCTTTTTTATTTATTTTATTTTTTGCCTTAAATTTTTATTAGTGAAACACCATGAGGTACAGTTATAGACTTACAAATTTTTGGGTTTCAATTATACAATGATCGAATACCCATCCCTCCAACAATGCCCATTCTCCACCACCACTGATCCCAGTATCCCTCTCACGCCCCATCCCCCCATCTGACCCTACTTCTGTGGCAGGGCATTCCCTTTTGTTATCTCTCTCCTCTTGAGTGCTGTGGTTTGCAAAAGAGACATTGAGTAGCAATCATGTTCGGTCTATAGTCTACTCTCATCACGCATCTCCCATCCTGAGAGGAACCTTCCAAGACCCTTTATTTGGTCTTCCCTTCTCTAGGCATTTTTTTAAAATGTAGTAGTACTGCTACTTATTCAGCCACTGATTAAGCTGATTGAATTGGGCATGGAGATTTAGTCCTAGTATCCATATACCTGGACCTTGCTTGTGGAAGCTCTTGATCTCCAGGATTCCATCTGCAGTAGGTGGGGAGACTGCACCTGCTCCATCAAGGGTGCCCTGGTGAAATTGGCTCGGTATGGGGCCTGGAGAGATCTCTGGCTCTGTGGTGCCCTCCAGGGCTTGTTGCTGTGTGTCTGGACCTGGGTTGTTGGTAAACTGAGGGTTCCTGGAGGATGATTGTGGGGGTGACAATGGGTGACAGACCAACGAGTGGGTGGGGAGCTGGGGAGGGTTAGCCTGGCACCTCTGCTCCCATGCAGCATGGAGATTTAGTCCTAGTAACCGTATACCTCGGCCTTGCTTGAGGAAGCTCTTGATTGCTGGGCATCTATCTGGGGTAGGCAGGAAGACTGCACCTGCTCCATCTGGGGTGCCCCGGTGAAATTGGCTCAGTGTGGGGCCCGGAGAGATCTCTGGCTCGGTGGTGTCTTCTGGGACTCGCTGCTGTATCTCTGGCTTTTGATCTCTTCAGAGATTTATTTATGGGTCTCTGAAGCAAGGTTAGTAATAGAATTTACAGGGTGGCTCTGGAGTTCGTGGGGGTGATTGCCACTGCTTCCATGTGTATTGGGAAGTGGGGGGAGATAGCTCACCCCAACTCCATGAAATCCTGGAGATTTTAGTCACAAAACCTACATAGCCAATTTTCAGCAGATTATATCTTGGTGAGGTCTGTCCTGTCCTGAAGTGGTGGAGTGAGGCTGTGGGTATCACAGCGATTTTGGATTGTGGAAGCAAGCAGCTGCTGGAGACTCTGCTTGGGCAGGCACAGGCCAACCCTCCCCCCTCTGATTTACCCTAGTCTGTTCAGCCATGTGCGGGTCTGGGATAGTTGTGGCTTTTGGTCTCTTTTGAGATTTATCTATGGGTCTCTGAGATAAGGCCAATGAATGAGCTTGTATACCTGAGCCCGAGGTGGTTTGTGGGCATGGCTCCCACATACCTAACTTTTGGCCATTTCTTGGTAAACTTGGTCCCAAGTTGTTGGGGTCTGGCCAAAGGCACAGTGGTAATTTTGGGGTGTCAGGAAGCCTGAAGGCACCATCAGGCTGCTAATGCACTCGTCCCGCAGGTACAGGTTGACCTGTTGGTGACATCATACCCCATTGTCTGATAAACATTTTTGTATGTTCAGGACACTGGTTCTGGGATACATATACTTCAAGTTATAGCCAGCCTTAAAATATTTCTCTAATATGACTTATTGTATATAATAATTCAACAATTTATCACTGAATTTATCTCCTAGGTAACTGCATGTTACCTAAGAAAACAGTTTATGTTTGTTTGGCGCCTTGTCTATGTTAAATCCTCCTTGATAGATATAGTTAAAGGATTTTTATTTCTTGAGAGTATTTCTGGTTGATAATGAAAAACAATTATTTTTTGATTTTATAGAGAAAATCTTTTATTTTATATGGGAAGGGCTGGAGCGATAGCACAGCAGTAGGGCGTTTGCCTTTCACGCAGCCTGCCTGGCTGAGCCGGGTTCGATTCCTCTGCCCCTCTCGGAGAGTCCGGCAAGCTACAGAGATTATCTCACCCTCCGCCCCTCTTGGAGAGCCCGGCAAGCTACCAAGAATATCTTGCCCACACGTCAAAGCCTGGCAAGCTACCCATGATGTATTCGATATGCCAAACACAGTAACAACAAGTCTCAAAATGGAGATGTTACTGGGCCCGCTTGAGCAAATCAATGAACAGTGGGAGGATAGTTTTTTTTTTGTTGTTGTTTGTTTTTTATATGGGAAAACTAAGATGGAGAGAGGGAAAGACCAACTAAAATGATCTGAAAGCTCTATATTAATAAAGTACATTAAAGCTAGGAAGAAAGGCTAGAGAAAGGCTCAGTTGCTTTGCATATATGAGGCTTTCAAAAAATAACTGAATAGCACAGCGGGTAGGGCGTTTGCCTTGCACGCAGCCAACATGGCCGACCCAAGTTCGATTCCTCCGCCCCTCTCGGAGAGCCCGGCAAGCTACCGAGAGTATTTGATATGCCAGACACAGTAACAACAAAGTCTCCAATGGAGACGTTACTGGGCCCGCTCAAGCAAATCGATGATCAACGGGAGGGCCTTTACTTCGAGAATAAATGAATGAATAACTAAAACTTAGGAGTGCTCATGGATATGACACTGTAAATTGTTATTTGGGGTGCTAATAATTTATTCTTGATTTAGAGATGGTGATGATAGATAACAGATGTAGGATAACAATGGGTTTGTCCTTTCAGCCTTGCCACAGGGAACTTAGTTTACCTTAAAGCAATGTCCTTTCTGTATGGACACAGGAAGACAGTTAATTTTATGCTTTGTATCTTGGGAGTTTATTGACTCCAATAATATTTCTCCTGCGAATTTGCTCTTGACTCAGTTGCCCTTAATTCCTCGCACCCCAAAGCAGGATCCCAGGCAAGGGACTGAATGGACCCAGGGCAAGCTGTGAGCTACCCTGGCATCAAAATGGGCCAGGCCAAAGTGACACAATACTCAACTATAAGTTGAGAGCATGATCATAGACAAACACTGTCATGATCTAAAAGTAACGATGAGACTAGGACCCTGCTGGGGTTAGGAAGACTAACCTGGCCTGAGGACTGTGGTAAGACGTCCTCAGGAAGAACCAAACTTTAAGTTGATATATCGCTTACTGTGCTCATACAGAATGACATTGCTAGAAATATTAGAAGTATATTTACTACAGCTATTTAAGTGGATTAGTAGCTGAGGAAAGAGGAAAGCAACATACCCTGAATGAGATTCTGCCCTTAAGCGGATCTCCTAGTAATCCAGAGTAATCTCTTAAAATGAGAATTTATCCTTGAGATAATCTCTTAGAGAAGTGGTCTTACCTCTGGTCTTGCCTCTCTTTGTTGATTTGTTAATGTTCAACCCACCTTTGTCACCACCCTAAGTGTTATTCGTCGAGCAGGGCCCAGTAACGTCTCTTTCATCCTAGCCCTAAGATTATATTCAAGGCTCTTTAGGAGAATAAGACCCATCATTGTTACTGGTATTTGGCATATTTGGTACGCCACGGGGAGTTTGCCAGACTCTGCCCTGTGGGCAGGCTACATTCGATAGCCTGCAAGTTTGTCCAAAGTAGGAATGAGATAATAAGATGTCATAAAAACATCTTATCAGGGCATCTTTTTATGACATCTTTTTATGACATCTTATCAGGACATCTTTTTATGACACCACCCTAAGTGATTGCTATATAAACGAAGACTCTAAGAGCGAAGGAAGGAGATTCGGAATCCAGAAGCAGATTCAGAGTCCAGGGGTAGAGTCAGAATCCAGAGCAAAGGACTCCAGAGAGAGAAGCAGAAGCAGTCCAGAGAGAGTGATTGAAGAGACCAGAGGAGAGACTACAGAGACTTAATCACTTAATCACTTAACTTCCCGTTAATCATCGATTTGCTCGAGCAGGTGCCAGTAATGTCTCCACTCCATTTGTCCCTGTCGTGTGCTAGTGTAGCCCAATGGCGTCTGTTCACTCTAGGAACATGAAGAGCCTCAAACCGATCGTTCATGATCTTGATGAAGAAGTCTGACCATCTGGTAGGTGGGCGGCCACGCGGTCTTTTGACATCCCGTGGAATCCAGTAAGGAACAGCTCTAGTCCAGTGGTCGTCTTTAAATCTCATTACGTGATCAGTCCATCTGATTTTTGACACCTTGGCAAATGAGACAGCGTCCCTGATTCTTGATTGTCGACGGATGCCGGAACTCCGGATTCTTTTTCTCATTTGAGTGAAACGTGATATACCAAGCATAGCTCTTTCTATTCTTCTTTGGGAGACCTGAATAGCGTTCTCATCCTGTTTGTGTAGGGCCCAGGTCTCTGAGGCATATGTTAATGCAGGAAGAACAGTGGAATCAAAGAGATGTGCCTGGAGTTAGAAGTTCTTCATCCTCTTAGCTATTTCTTTGATGTTCTTGAAGGTGTTCCAAGCCGCTCTCTCCCTCCTGCGCAGCTCGGGTGCCAGGTCATTTGTCATGTTGACTTCTCGACCTAGGTACACATAGCTGTTGCATTCAGAGATGGTCGTTTCGTTGAGAGTGAATGGGGTGTCAGGAACGAGGTTGTTTCTCATAAACATTGTCTTTGTAAGATTCAGCTGTAGTCCGACCTTTCCACACTCACGGTCAAAGTCAGCCAGCATTTGTGCCGCTTGGCTGATGTTTGGTGTTATTAAAACAATGTCATCAGCAAAGCGGAGGTGGTGTAGTTGCCAACCATCTATCTTCACTCCCATTCCTTCCCATTCCAGTTGTTGCATGATGTTCTCCAGGGTGGCACTGAAGAGTTTCGTTGAAATGGTATCACCCTGCTGAACCCCTCTCTTGACATCAATGATTACTTCTTTATAGAATGGTGAGATCCTGGTAGTGAATCCGCAATACAGCTCATGGAGGATCTTGATGTGTTGGGCTTGAATGCCATGATTGACTAGGGCTTCAATGACCGCTTCTATCTCAACAGAATCAAAGGCCTTCTTTAAATCAATGAACGTTAGACAGAGCGGCTTCTTGAACTCCCGAGAAAACTCAATGAGCTTGGTTATTGTGTGGATATGGTCGATGGTGCTGAATCCTTTGCAGAACCCAGCTTGTTCACCTGGCTGACCTTTATCTAGTGTTCTGCCAATCCTATTTAGGATGACTCAAGTGAACAACTTGTAGATGACAGATAATAGGCAGATCGGGCGATAGTTGCCAATGTCATGGATGTCTCCCTTCTTGAACAGTAGTACGGCCCTGCTGGTTTTCCATTGGGACAGAACCTTGCATTCAGACAGGTAGCGTGTGAAGAGCCGAGCCAGTGTATTGATGAGTACTGATGGCAGGTTCTTCAGGTGTTCAGGTCTGACCTTGTCTGGGCCAGGTGCTGTTCGTTTCTTTACTGATGAAATGGCGTGTCGGATTTTGGAAGGGAGAACGTTGGGAACGACATATCCATCCTGTGGAATTTGGTATGTCTGCAAGTGGACATTGTTATCGAAGAGATTTGAGTAGAAGTCATGGATAATCTTCTCTATTGCCATGCTGGAGGATGTGATGGATCCATCAGGACATCGGAGGGCAGTTATCTTGGTCTTGTAGTTGGCGAAGGACAGGCAGGCATTACGAATACTTTTCCCGGCTTCTGCCACTTCTACCAGTACTTCTGCTCTTCTCTCTTTGAGGTCTTCCTTGATCGCATCTCTGCACTGCTTTGTGAGCTCGGACATTAGCTTGCGGTTGCCTGAGGTATGCAGCAAACCACGTTGGCGAATTAGCTCAAGAGTTTTCGAAGACAGGCATTTGTTTGTGGCTATCTCTCTCTTGGCGTTCCTCGCACAATCATGAAGGTGCTGAACCAGTTGATTGTATTCCTCGTCAATGTTGTCAACAATGGCATCTTCCCATGTTGCCGCAATAGTACCAAAGAGTTCCCAGTTGGTGGTCATTCTGGGAGTTCTCTTTTTAAACTTTGCAGCCCTTTATCCCCGCTCTGTGAAGTAGAATTTTGCACAAAGGAGACGGTGGTCCAATCCCATTTGGAATTTTGGGACAACAGCGACATCGGTCAGGCAAAACCATCAATTGAATATGATGTGGTCTATTTTGTTGTGGAATCGTCCACCAGGAGACTCCCATGTCCAGCGTTTAGATTCTGCCTTCTCGAACTGTGAGTTACCATGGATGGTCTTGGTCGACATGATGAACTCAGACAGTCTCTCACCCTGTTTGTTCCATTCTAGGCCATGAATCCCGATGTGAAGTTCTTCAGCTGATCTTCTCGGTCCTATCTTGGCATTAAAATCACGCACAGTGATCTTGTAGAAGGTGTGGTCTTCTTTATAGAAATTTTCCAGCTCCATGTAGAACTTCTCCATTTCTCTTGCATCATAGTGAGATGTTGATGCGTAGACAAGGAAGATAGAAACTGCAGGCAGTGAGTCACATCTATTCAAATGTAAACGTCTGATTTGGATTGTTAGGCTTTTGAATGAATCAATGCTCATGGCCAAGTTTGTGTTGACAAGGACACTGACGCTTCCGACACCTCTTTTATCGCATGTTCCGAGGAACAAGTCTTTCCTGTGTCGAAAACAGAATGGTAAGATTCGTGCCTTCTTGTCTTGGTCAGGCCAATGATGTCGTACTTGATCATTCGTGCTTGTACCATCAGGTCCTCGATGGATGCATCTGATGCTAGCGTACGTGCATTGAAAATACAGACGATCATTTTTGTCTTCCTTCGTTGTGGCAGCCTAGTTCAATCTTGAGATTTTATCAGCCTCTCCTTTCTCATCCTTCTCAGTGCTGCCATGTCGGTGAAGCCTTCAGGATCAGGTGAATGAGACCAGTTGTAATTATTGGTTTTGGCAAATCGAGTACACAATGGATAGCTTGCCAGGCTCTGCCGTGTGGGCGGAATACTCTCGGTAGCTTGCCAGTCTTTCCGAGAGGGATAGAGGCTTTTGGGGCCACCTCTAATCGCCCTGGTAGGTATTACCATATTTGAACCCTATCACATATGGCACGGCAATTCCGGAAGATGGGTATTTAGTGTCTTATGATGTGTCGTGCATTGGAAGAGACCAGAGGAGCAACTATAGAGACAGAGTCAAAAATAGAGAGACAGACAGAAGAGAGCACAGCAGCACGCACAGAAGCAAAACACAAAGGAGGAGCCATCCCAATCCATACACAGCAGGTCGAGAGCACTGAATGCAGGCAGCGAGAGAGGGCTGCCCCGAGAGCTCACCACCAACAAATCATCATCTTTGCATCCCTCCCCCGTGTGCCTAAGATAGTTTTTACAGCTGGCGTCCCTGGGTGGGCTTAGCACCAAATCTGCCCACCCAAGCAGCAGAAGGTGATTGATCTTCTCCAAATCCTTGCTGGTTCCCTGACTGGCCATAGACACCGTAAGGCACCACTTGCCACCCATTTGCTAATATACTGTCCGTACTGTTGTGGGTTCACATACACTTGGCTCCACTGGCCCTACTGACTATAGTCAACCTGTTGGAAGTTTCTAGTCATATCAGGAGATTCTTTACCCCAATAGCATTTAACAACATGTCCTTCAGGGGTGGTACCATTCTTCGACACAGTGGCATGGGTGGCGCTCTCATGGGTTGAACATCTGACAGATGAATAGCCCTTCTCTGGAAAAACTTGGATTTCCATAATCTGCCCAAACAGTGAGAACGTCTTCTCAAAAACTGACCCGGAAGCAATTCCTCCACAGTACACGGTGCAGTTTGTGGGACTTGACTGGTTTACTACATCTTCAAATCTCAACTACTTCATGTTATTTTCTTGTGTGCTTTTTGGCTCGGGCAGCTTGTTTATGGCCCAGTTGGTTCTGACCTGCTGGCCGCCCAGCCACTGGCCTCCCATGTGCACAATGGCATTTTCTGCATCCATTTTGTTATAAAAAGACATGAAACCATAGCCTTTGGACTTTCCAGTCGTCATGTCTTTGACTACTCGAGCATCCGATATTTTACCAAAAGGGGAAAATGCTGATCTGATATCTTCTGTTGTGATTTCTGGACTCCTATCCCCAACAAACCCATGGAAGTTATTGGAAGTATCTTTTTTTCTGGTTACTTGGTGTTGTTGCCCAGTTGACTTTGAATTCCTTTCCCAATTTTTTTCTCCTATTCATAGCAGCAAATGCAGCAACTGTATCTCTGTGTTCATAAAATTCCACAAAGCAATATGGGTCGTTGCTTGTATGCTCTGTTATCGTTTTACAGCTTTTACAGGGCCCAATCTGACAGAATAACTGAAGGATGAGGACTTTGGTCACATCTCTTGAGAGGTTACCTTCATATAGAGTCCGGGGCTGCCCGTCGTCTTCCATCATGGTGGGTGTGACGGAGTGATCCAGGGATCAGGGGGAGGGAAGGGCTAGGGAGGGGAGGGGGCAAGAAGTAAGGGGAAGGGGGCTCCGGGTGCCGGCCGGGCACCCCGGGCAGAGGCACTGAACCCTGCGCTAGGTCGTTCTCCCCACAGCCTGCTTTGAATGCAGGATGCAGGTTATATAAAAATAGTAATAACTGGGAGCAAGTGTTTATTTTTTCCTTTTTATCACATGATCTCTGGACATTTAAGTATCTAATGAGTGAGGTGAACTGGTTGTCAGTTACTGAAGACACCTTTGGATTTTGCTTATATTGTGTGTTAGATTTTTAAGTATATTTTTACTCATAGATTTTGGTTAATAACCAATAATCATCAAAGTAAAGTTTAAGGACTGGAGCAATAGCACAGCGGGTAGGGTGTTTGCCTTGCACGCGGCTGACTGAGGTTCGATTCCCAGCATCCCATATGGTCCCCCGAGCACCGCCAGGAGTGATTCCCGAGTGCAAAGCCAGGAGTAACCCCTGAGCATCGCCGGGTGTGACCCAAAAAAAGAAAAAAAAAGTAAAGTTTAAGGTATCATTTGGTGGACTGAGAGATGGCTCATCTAGAGTGCATGCTTTGCATGTTGCAATCCTGGGTTTGATTCCTGGTACCACATGATCCCCTGAGCCAGAAGTAGTCTTCCAGCACAGTTGAGGGTGCACTCCCTCCGAACAGATGCCAATATGGTTTTGTAAGGGCTAAATTTGCTCTGGAGGCTACCAAAATTCCTCGTTAGTAGTGAATGTTTTACCAATATTTTTTCCGCCACAAAAGCTATTTATGTTAGTAATATTTTGTTCAGCATGCAATCTGACATTTTTATTATTGTACAGTTATTAAATTATTTATTCTTCAGAAATTTGTACCCTACACTGAAAATATGTGAGTTCATGTTCAAGTTAAAAATAGCCATTTAAATACCCTGTTTATAGTCCTGAAATCCAAAAAGCTTAAAAGATATTAGCATTTCCTTTCTGTTGTTATTATTTGTCACAAATTTATTTGGTGGAAAAATCTAAACTGAGGTGACATAAGTCTGAGAGTAAAATTAAATTTAGTTAATATTAGTATTTTTGTGTTTAAAAATACTAATGTATTTATTAATCACTGTCACTGTCCTCCCATTGTTCATCGTTTTGCTCGAGCGGGCCCAGTAATGTCTCCATTATGACACTTGTTACTGTGTTTGGCATATCACTGGTATCTTGCCAGGCTTTGCCATGCGGGCGAGATATTCTCGGTAGGTTGCCGGGCTCTCTGAGAGGGGTGGAGGAATCGAACTCGGGTCAGCCATGGTCAGCCATGTTGGCTGCGTGCAAGGCAAATTCACTACCTGTTGTGCTATCGCTCCAGCCCGTATCTATTAATATATGTATATATAAAACAATATATACATATATTAGTATGTATATACATATTAATATACACTACTATATATAAATGTATATATACAATATATATTGCAATAGAAAAACCTTATGCAATATTTTTATTTGTATTCTAGGTGTTAGTTGATCTGAAGTAAGGAAGACTTTTTTTTTTTTGGCTTCTTGGGTCACATCTGGCAATGCTTAGGGGTTGCTCCTGGCTTTGCACTCAGTAATGACTCCTGGCTGTGCTCAGGGGACCTTATGGGATGCTGGGGAACAAACCCAGGTTGGCCGCATGCAAGGCAAATGCCCTACCCCTTGCAGTCTGCAAGGAAGACATCTTAGTTTGTTCTAAAAAACCCAACATTGTTACAATATTAAAGAATTAAGCTTATTAAATTCCAGCTATATGACATCAAAAGTGAAGAATATAGGGATTATAGTTATTAGACTTTACCATTTAAATAATTCTCATATTATGAATAAAAATATAGATATTAGATAAGACTGTCACTGTCTTCCCATTGTTCATCGACTTACTCAAGCGGGCCCAGTAATGTCTCCATTTTGAGATTCGTTACTGTGTTTGGCATATTGAATATGTCACAGGTAGCTTGCCAAGCTTGCTCTCAGTAGCTTGCTGGGCTCTCTGAGAGGGGCAGAGAAATCGAACCCGGCTCCACTGGGCTGGCTGTACACAAGGCAAATGCCCTACCACTGTGCTATCGCTCCAGCCCTATTAGAGTAATACATAAATTGTTTAATGTAGAAAAGTTAATTCTGTTGTCATTTATTAACCACATTCCTTCTCTGTATAAAAATTAGAATCAATTTTAGGCAAGGCAACATGGCAAAGGATTTCTGTTTTCTTTCATTTTATCCCATAGGAACAACAAACATTGTTCAATAATAAGCAAATTGTACAGTAGAACTATGTTTCTGATGTTGAAAAATCATTATTTAGGCATACCTGTTGGGTTGGAGCAATACCACAGTGGGTAAGGTGTTTGCCTTGAACGCAGCCAACTGCACCGACCCACGTTTGATTCCTCTGCCTTTGATTCCTCCGTCCCTCTTGGAGAGCCGGGTAAGCTACTGAGAGGATCTTGCCTGCACGGCAAAGTCTGGCAAGCTACTCATGACGTATTTGATATACCAAACACAACAAGTATGCCGAACAGTAACAACAAGTCTAACAATGTTGTTACTGGGCCCACTCGAGCAAATCGACGAACAACGGGAGGACAGTGACAGCGACAGTGACAGGCATAGCCATTAGGAAAACACACACATGACCATTCTTGTAGCTTAGTATTTTGTTCATTTCAATCTCACTCTCTGGACAGTAAGGATAAAATTCCATTGGCTGTACTCTTAGTTATTTATGATTAATTTGAGAGAGTTCGTGGTTTTTTGAAGGGAAGCAGTATATGCTAATCTAAGATTCAGTGTTAATGGAAGTAATCTTTGAAGGTATTCTGCTTTCCTTTGCCTCACACACTTTCATTTTTTCTTTTTGAAATTTTAATTTTGTTCTGTGAAGCACCTATTTTGACCCCAACAGCACTTACATTTTTTTCAGACTGTACTTGTGTTACAACTATAACTATGTAGACTTGGATAAGCAATTAGGTTCCAAGGAGAGTCACCTGAAATGACTAACTCACGTTGTTGTACTCTTTGCATTTCCTATTAAATATGCTTATAATATTCTCTTTCTGACATGGAATTTGCATGACCACACTTTGAATTATTAATGATCTCCCCAAGGCTTTGCTTCTTGCTGTGACTGCTTCAGTTATTTCCAAATGTATGTTCTTCATCTGTTGGCTCAGGTGGGCATTTATCCTTCTGGCATAACTCTAACATAACTGGGAGGTGGCATGTTTTGAAGGGAATATGGGTTCTTCTAAAGTGGGTTGTATTCCACTGAGAGAGAATTCTGCTCCCAATGGAGGCAGACACTTGAAGAGAGCACTACAGGTCTGTTCTGGGAAGAAAAGTTAATTCTAAAGGATACCAGAAGAAATCCAGGAAAGGCACTTTACATCTGACAGACTGACCATGGCTGAACTTGGGGATGGAGGGTTACACTTGGGCAGGGTTGAAAGCGAGGGTTTCTGACTCTGTTCAGTGTGGCAATACGAGATAGTAGGGCTTTTGACCTACAGACAAATTAAATGCCACCTGTCAAAAATTGAGCTTTATGGATGAATCTTTACAGTTGTGTGAGATAGAAATAAATTTGTGAGGAAACTGCTGGGAAAGTAAAATCTGAATTAAAATGAGTTATCACTTGAAGGAAAGATAAATGCCTACTCTGAACTTGAGGCTAGCAGTGAATCTATTACACTACTGCATCGTCACTGTCTGTTTCATTGTGTACTTCATTTGCCTACAAAATAAACCTTTCTTTCTCTTGAAAGCCATCTTTAAAGTTTCACATGTTAGCAAAAATATTGGAAACAGCCTAACAATAAAGTAACAGTTAGGTAAATTATAGTATATCTTTACAGTAGAACATTTATGCAGCTATTAAAAACAATGTTTACAAGGAATTGTAATGCTCTATAAGATGCTTATAATAAATAAAAAAAAGCAGGATATAAATGTCTGTAACAGCTTGATTTTTATGTGTAAATGTATAAATATAAAGACGAGCGAAAGGAGGAAAATGCATCAACATGTTTTAATAGTGTTTATCCCTTGGTGGTGAATTATGGATAATTTTTATTCTCCCATCTACAGTTCTTCATTTTTGCCAGTATTTCTGTAATGAACATTTATTGCCTTTTCTTTAGAAAAATGCTTATTTTGTTTTAAAATAGTTTTCTGAACCAAAATACATTATTGAACAGAACGACTGAGAGACAACTTTATGAGATTGTTGAGAGCTCAGGCATCACTAAACTTTATTTCTAATAAAAATATTTATGATTCCTTTGAATTTTAGAAAAAAATTGTTATTATGTCCTAAGCAGCTTTTTTTTGGTAATTGTTAAAATTAAAAAAAAAAGTATAGAGGCAATTTTCACCGTGTATAGGGTCTCAAAGCATCCCAGAGCAGAGGGAGGAGTCAATTGTGAGCATGGACTCTAGTCTTGTAACCTAGAGCCAAATTTAACGATATTGTATATTCAGATTTAAGAAGGCCATGGACATCGTTTCTTTTGATTTATACTTAATAATTTAGAATTGCAATCTTCTGTTTAGTTTACTACATGTTTTGCATACTATAAATTACTAACGATATTACCTAGTTTATCATTTTTTTTTAAACTATTTAAGAGTGCTATTGACCTGATTTTTTTAAAGGTATTGGTTCAAGTTACTTAGAAATAGGAATATTTTCTTAGAATTCAATTATTTGACAGTCTATATACTTGGAAAATAATTGAGTTTCAGGAAGTAACAATTCCAACATAAATAACAAATGCTATCATTTGTTGGTTACATGTTATTGTTTTTTTTTAAATTAAAAAAATTTTATTAGTGAATCACTGTAGGGTACAGTTACAAACTTTTGTGCTTGCATTTTAGTCATAAAATGGTCGATTACACATCCCTCCACCAGTGCCCATTTTCCACCACCAATGGCCCCAGCATCCCTCCCACCACCCCCACCCTGTCTCCTTCACCCCACCCCGCCTCTGTGGCAGGGCATACCAGGAGGATTACTCCGCAGCTTAGAAGCCGGTCGGTCTCACATGCTGGTGAAACAGCTCAGATAGAGAAGGGACCACCAAGTAAAGGGTGCTAGGCGGGCCCGCTAGATGTGGGCTGAAAGTAGACTATAGACTGAACATGATGGCCACTTAATAACTCTACTGCAAGCCACAACATGTTACTGTTTTAATTCCCCCTGTGGGTACTCTGTTCTCATTTTATTTTTAGTCATATGAGAACCCAATGCAATTGTTACTGTTATTTATAGTTACAAATAAGAAAACTCAGACATTGAAAAGCTTACGAAAGATGAATAGTTGCTGAGAAGATCGAAGCTGAATTGTGTTACACAGACCTATCTGTACTCTAACTTAGCACAGTAACTAAAAGATACAGATCACCAAGCAAAAATTGGCAGGCCTTATACTTCAGAGTCATCAAGAAGGATCGCAGTTTTTCAAACGACTCTAGTAAATTTGTGGAAAACATACTTCTAAGGAGGTAAAGGGTACTTCTAGAAGCAAGAATTGATAGCAGAAAAGAAAATATGGCTGTTGAGAGGCAGCGGTGATGCAGTGATACAGAAGGAGGGCCCTTGCTGGGCACGCAGCCAATCCTGGTCTGATCCCTTGCACCCAGTATGTCCCCTGAGACCCTAGGAGTGATTTCTGTTGCAGAACCAGGAGTAGGCCCTAGAAACCAGGTGTGACCCAGAAACCAAATAAATAAAAGAAAATGTGACTTACAGTGAGAAGAGCTGAGAAAATGAAAACATGTTGCAAGTTGCATATTCTCTTTTGGTTAGGTAAAATATATTGTTCCTGTCATCTTATGAGTATATAAACAAGAAGATATTGGGGGCAGAGCAATAGTAAAACTGGTATGACGATTACCTTCTGTGTGCCAACCTGAGTTCAATTCCTGGCACCCTGTTGGTCCCTTGAGCCTATCAGGATCTCTGAACACAGAGCTAGGAGTAATCCCTGAGTACATATGAGTGTGGCCCCAAAACAGAAGGAAACAAACAAAAAGGGTATATGATTGATAATGATGGTAGGTAGAGGTTTCTTGCCAATAACATGCTAAATTCAATATATCCCTACTTTTATACAGTTGTATTTTATTATATAATTTATGCATTTCATTGTAGAAAGCCTATATAGAAATAAAATAAAAACTCATAATCGTAACTAGGGATGTCCATGCTTAATAGTTTGTCTACATATGCACCAAATTGTACAAATGTAAGTATAAATGTAAATGTGTTTGTAGTTAAACAAAATGAAAGCATGATAGACTTTTTAAAAACCATTATGGAGCCCCAGGGATAGCTCAGTGGCTGGAGCACCTGCCTTGGAGGTCTGAGCTGCAAGTCTGGCCCCTGGTGCTCCTGCATATACTTAGTGTCGACGAAGTGGTGGCTTTGGTGTCTTTGGGTACTGCAGGTTATTTCTGGATGCTTCACAGCTCACACTGGTGTGTTTGTGATCACAATAGCTAAAGGATACACCTCCCATCAAGAATGACAACAGTATGATATGCATTCACTGTGGCTATGGCATGCATGAACCCCACAGCACCCTTGCAAATCATTAGAACCAGAATATGCACATCTCTGAGAAGAATTAATGGGATTTGACTCTGGATAAGAAAGTATGCAGAAATTTCAACTAAAAGGAGAGTGACTTCTGATGGACTCTAACCAGATAAGGTGTCAGAACCACAACCAGGCTTGTGTGTGACACCAGATGTCACATCAGGGAGGAAGGAAAGCAGGAAGATGTCCACATAAGTGCTGTGAACCTATCTTGAATTTTCTTTGATTGTAAAAGTAGACAAGTGTACAATATGTTTGAGAATAATTTTCTTCCAGAAAAGATAAAAAGACATTTATTTAATGCTTTAAGGCAAAATATATTAATCCAGAAAATGATTTCATGCAAGTTCATTTCTAAATGATGCTATATCAATGAAGCATTACTGTAGTGATTTTTATGCCACAGAACTCATTATTTACTTCCATTTACATTAAACTTTTTAAATTAATTTTTATTAAAGAATAAATAATAAGAGTGATAGTGATAACTGAAAATGTTTTGAAAGTAAAGAGTATTTATGACTGGAGCAGATTAGATTTAAAGTGCAAGTTCTTTTTTCACATAAAACACAATTAGCTTTGTAGCTATCAACCTACTTAATTCCAGAAGCTGCTTTAATATTTTCTTTCCTTCCTCCCTCCGTCCTTCCCTTCCTCTTCCCCTCTCTTTTTCTTTCCTTCCTTCCTTCCTTCCTTCCTTCCTTCCTTCCTTCCTTCCTTCCTTCCTTCCTTCCTCCCTCCCTCCCTCCCTCCCTCCCTCCCTCCCTCCCTTCTTTATTCCTTTCTTTTTTTAAAATAAATTTTATTGAATCACCATGAGATAGTTATAAGCTTTCATGCTTGGGTTACAATCATGCAATGATCAAACACTCATCTCTCCACTAGTGCACATTCCCCACCACCAATATCCCCAGTATAACCCCCCCCCTTTCCCACCCTCCCTCTGCCTCCATGGAAGATATGATTCCCCATAATCTCTCTCTACTTTTGGGCATTATGGTTTGCAATACAGACCCTGAGAGGTTATCATGTTTGGTCCTTTATCTACTTTCTGCACACATCTCCCATCCCGACCAATTCATCCAGCCATCTTTTTCTTAGTGATTCCTTCTCTGTTCCAGCTGCCTTTTCCCCCTTGCTCATGAGGCAGGCTTTCAGCTATGGAGCAATCTATCAGTCCTGTGTATCTACTGTCCTTAGGCCTCAGCCTCATGTTATGTTGTTTTATACTCCACAAATGAGTACAGTTCTTCTATGTCTGTCCCTCTCTTTCTGACTCATTTCACTTAGCATGATACTCTCCATGTCTATCCATTTAAAAGCAAAGTTCATGACTTCATCTCTCCTGACAGCTGCATAGTATTCCATTGTGTAGATATACCAAAGTTTCTTTAACCAGACATCTGTTCTAGGGCACTTGGGTTGTTTCCAGATTTTGGGTATTGTGAACAGTGCTGCAATGAACATATAGGTACGGATGTCATTTCTGCTGTACTTTTTTGCATCCTCGGGATATATTCCCAGGGGTGGTATTGCAAGGTCATATGGAAGCTCAATTTCTAGTTTTTGAAGGACTTTCCATATTATTTTTCAGAAAGGCTGGACTAATGGACATTCCCACCAACAGTGAAAGAGTGTTCCTTTTGCCCCACATCCACGCCAGCACTGGTTGCTTTTGTTCTTATGAATGTGTACCAGTCTCTGGGGTGTGAGATGATATTTCATTGTTGTTTTGATTTGCATCTCCTTGATGGCTAGTGATGTGGAGTGTTTTTTTCATGTGCCTTTTGGCCATTTGTATTTCTTTTTTGTGGCACCTTCTGTTCATTTCTTCTCATTTTTTGATGGGGTTGGAGGATTTTTTCTTGTACAATTATACTAGTGTCTTGTATATCCTGGATATTAATCCCTTATCAGATGGGTATTGGGTTAATATTATTTCCCATTCTGTAGGGTCTTTCTGTATTTTGGTCACTATTTCCTTTGAAATGCAGAAGCTTCTTAGTTTGATGTAGTCCTATTTGTTTATGTTTGCTTCCACTTGCATGGTCAGTGCTGTTTCATCCTTAAAGATGCTTTTAGCTTCAATGTCGTGGAGAGTTCTGCCTACATTTTCCTCTATGTACCTTAAGGATTCATGTCTGATATTGAGGTCTTTAATCCACTTTGATCTGATTTTTGTGCCTGGCATTAGATAGAGGTTAGAGTTCATTGTTTTGTAGGTAGCTATCCAGTTTTCCCAGCACCACTTGTTAAAGAGACTTTCCTTGTTCTATTTCACATTTATTGCTCCTTTGTCAAAGATTAAGTGGTCAAATATTTGGGGGTCTGTGACAGAATATTCAACTCTGTTCCATTGGTCTGCAGGTCTGTTTCTAGCCCACTACCATGCTGTCTTAATTGCTACTGCTTTGTAGTACAGTTTGGAGTTGGGGAGGGTGATGCCACCCATCTTCTTTTTTCCAAGGATTGTTTTAGCTATTCATGGGGGTTTATTGTTCCATATGAATTTCAGGAGTGTTTTATCTATTTCTTTGAAAAATGTCATGGGTATCCTGATAGGGACCGCATTGAATTTGTATAGTGCGTTGGGAAGTATTGCCATTGTGATAATGTTAATCTTCCCTATCCATTAGCAGGGGGTGTGTCTCCATTTCCTAGTGTCTTCTTTTATTTCTTGATGGAGTGTTTTGTAATTTTCCTTGTACAGGTCCTTCACCACTTTGGTTAAGCTGATTCCGAGGTACTTGATTTTCTGAGGTACTATTGTGAACAGAATTTTTTTTTAATGTCTCTTTCTTCTCTTTCATTATTTGTATATAAGAAAGCCATAGACTTTTGGGTGTTGATGTTGTAGCCTGCCACTTTACTAAATTGACCTATTGTTTCTAGGAGCTTTTCTGTAGAATCTTTAAGGTTTTCTAAGTATAGTATCATATTATCTGCAAATAGTGATATTTTGACCTCTTTCTTTCCTATCTGTATTCCCTTGATACCTTTCTCTTGCCTAACTGCAATGGCCAGGACTTCCAGTACTATATTGAATAGGAGTGGCAAAAGTGGGCAACCTTGTCTTGTGCCTGTTCTTAGAGGGAAGGCTTTTAGTTTTTCCCCATTGATAATGATACTTGCCATGGGCTTGTGGTAGATGGCTTTGACGATATTGAGAAAAGTTCCTTCAATGCCTATTTTGCTTAGAGTTTTCATCATAAATGGGTGTTGGATCTTGTCAAATGCTTTCTCTGCATCTATTGATATGATCATATGGTTTTTATCTTTTCTTTTGTTGATATGATGGATTATGTTGATCGTTTTCCAAATTTTAAACCATCCTTGTTTCCCTAGAATGAATACTAATTGGTGATGGTATATGATCTTTTTGATGAGTATTTGGATTCTATTTGCTAATAGTTTGTTGAGGATCTTTGCGTCTGTGTTCATCAGGGATGTTGGCCTGTAATTCTCTTTGTGGTATCTCTGTCTGCTTTTGGTATCAGGGTGATATTTACTTCATAGAAACTATTCGGAAGTGTTTTTGATATTTCAATTTTGTGGAAAAGCTTAAAGAGGATTGGGAGTAAGTCCTCTTTATTTTTTCATGGATCGTCAATACATAGAAAGTATGTTTTTTATTATTTTATTTATTTATTTATTCAATTTTTATTAGTGAAACACCATGAGAAACAGTTGTAGACTTAAAAATTTTTGTGCTTGGGTTTCAGTTATACAATCAAGTACCCATCCCTCCACCAGTGCCCATTTTTCACCACCACGGGTCCCAGTATCCCTCCCACCCCCCAGATAGAGAAGGGAACACCAAATAAAGGGTAGAGTAAGTCCTCTTTAAAGATTTGGAAGAATTCACTAATGAATCCGTCTGGGCCAGGACTTTTGTGCTTGGGGAGACTTTTTATTACCATTTCAATTTACTTGATGGTGATAGGTCTGTTCAGGTATTCAGGTCTTCTTGGTTCAGCCTTGGGAGGCTATTTATCCATTTCCTTGAGGTTTTTGTGTTCCGTGGCATAAAGCTTCTCTAAGTACTCCCTGAGGATCCTTTGAATTTCTGTAGTTTCTGTTGTAATGACCCCCTTTTCATTTCTGATTCGGTTTATTAGGGTTTTCTTTCTCCCTTTCTTTGTGAGTTTTGCTAGAGGCTCATCGTTCTGGTTTATTTTCTCGAAGAATCAGCTCTTGGTTTCATTGATCTTTTGGACTGTTTTTTGGGTTTCCTTCTCATTAATCTCTTCTCTGAGTTTTATTATTTCCTTTATCCTGTTCAGATTGGGCTCCTTCTGTTGATCATTCTCCAAGCTCTTAAGCTGTGAGGTTAAGGTGTTGGGATTTCAACTTTGGGTCCCCACATGTCAAAGCTGTAAGAGGGAGAGTAAGTACTGGCAAACACTGTGGGTAAGACAAGTCAGGTAGGGGCTGGAGTGAGCTTTTTAGTATAAGAATTTACTGGTGATCTTGGTGAGCTGGAGGCCAGATGTTGAGTTAGTGGCCTGAAGAATGAACCAGAGGCATGAGTAGAATAAGCAAGTGGAGATGGCATTTTCAAGTGATGAGTGAAATCAAGATTAGAATGTTGGTCACAGAGAGATCTAAGGTAAAGTGAACAAGTATGGTTGTTAGCACTGGTAAATTTGAAATTTGTGGGGAGAAGCTGTTGGGCCACATCTGGAAGAGCTCAGAGCTTGCTCTTTGCTCAGTAATCACTCCTGCTGCTTCTGGGCAACTGTGCAAAGTGCCAGCGACTGAACTTGGGTTAGTCCTGTGCAAAGTAAGTGCCTTGACTCCTCTACTCCTCTCTGACCCCTGAAACATTTTATATTAGCAAAGGAAGATCTAACCAAGGGACAGTACTAGGCACTGAATGAGTTCATAGAGCTCCTGAGTTTTCCTTAGGGTCGCTTGTATTTGTCATTAAATCTTGAGTTAAATAAGGAACTCTTTGTGGACTAATATCTAAGCCTGCATATGAAGGAAGATCATTCTTCCATCCTGGTATTCTAAGATGCAAGGCACTGGGAAGCACCCTGGCTTCTCATGCTGAGACACTGTTCAGAGACTGTGGGTCAGGTTAATTCATGTCAGTCACTCTTGAGTAGGTCAGTCTGCAGTTTAGAGTCCCAATGTGAGAGAAACCCCCTTTATTTATTTATTTTTTAATTTTTTTTTAGTAAAACACCATGAGTACAGTTGTAGACTTACAAACTTTTATGCTTGCGTTTCGGTCATACAGTGATTTCGTACCCATCCCTCCACCAGTGCCCATTCTCCACCACCAATGATCCCAGTATCCCACCCACCATTCCCATCTGCCCACCCAACCCCGCCTCTGTGGCAGGGCGTTCCCTTTTGCTCTCTCTCTCATTTTGGGTGTTGTTGATTGAAATAGAGGTACAGAGTGGCCATCATGAGAAACTCTTTAAATGATTCATTAATTCATTCAAAAATATACTTCATCTATTATGTGCCAGACAGTATGCTTCAGAACTAAGATGGCAGTGGTGTCCGTGGACTGGGTGTGGCTGACAAGAAGTTTGCCTTCTAGTAAAGAGAATCATCCTGGTTCCATTGGGAGAAGAAAGTTGTACCTCTCAGGAGAAAGTTCAGGGGAAAGTGATGGCAATATCAGGAACTGAAAAATGGTCAGTTCCTAACCATTGTGACTTAACTAGGTCTAGGGGCCAGGGGAAATGTTGTCTTCTGTGAGATAATATACACGGAGAATGTGGAGTTATGAAAATTTGGCACTTCTTTGTGAGCCTGAGAGAAATTTGGTTGACATATTTGTTGTTCTACTAATTAAGTGATATTGAGCAAAAGTGGGCTAACATTCTATTTCTTGCTCTTCAAGACTTAGACCTATTGGGCAAAAAAGATGCGTATATAGGCTGTTGTTAAGAATGCAAAGCTGAAATTGAGAGGAAGTTACCATAAGGATCTAAACATACCATAAGGATCCAATCTAAAGGATTGGAAGGATGCAGGAAGGGCAATGGAGAAATTTGATCAGGAGAGTCTGTTGGATGCTGACAGGTGAGATCCCAGTTTTGGAAATGTGAGTGGAGAAGAGTGGATGCAAGGAAGGATCCAGTTTTACAAAGAACAGGAGATCTGAGCAAAATAGTTCCTTGGAAATTCTTGGAAGGGAGTTTATTTGAGAAGGATCTCACTGAAATAAAAAACAAACTAATTTTCAAAGGGAAACATTTTAGATCAAGATGTGGGACAAGAGCTGGGAGCCAATGAAGAGAATGGAACAATACAGTACAATAGAGCTCAATCAATAGATGTCAAGGAACTTAGAAGCAAGTATTTTACTAGGTAGATTGAATGCTAAATTTCCTTTGATTAATGATCTTTTCAACTCAGATAATTAGGTAAATTCTAGGCTTAACAATAAAGAACTTCAAATTGATGCTTGTGACTGGCCAAAGAACATGTAATAAAAAATAGAAGCTATTATTTTTACAACTTTAAATGGAGCTGATTTCCTTTTCATTGTTATTTTATGGCCCGTTTGTCGGTATGAGCAAATGTTTGAATTTCCAATATTCTGTTTGTAGCAACATAGGATCAGCCCCTTAGCAGAGTTGATTTCCTGAGGAAATCAGTGGAGACTGGAATCTCAGGTGAAGATTACCAGCCTTTATTTGAAGAGGAGTATATGGGAATTCAACTCTGTGGATATGCATTTCAATCCTGACACAGATCAACATGCTGTGAAAACGCACCATTTCCAGTGTGCTAGGAAATGGGATTTCCCCAAAGAGCAGAGCAAAAGCCTGGTACACATTCACTGATTACTTAGGGGTGCTTGTGGGAGACCCAGCAGGGCCAAATCAATAAGCAATCCTGGGAGTTGCTGGGAAGCGCCCGGAGGCTGGCCAGATGCACCCCTAGTGTATGCTGGCTTTCCTCAAATACAACATTTCCTTTCTGAGGATGCCTTGGTGACTTAATGTTAATACTGTCAAAGAGAACAACCAGGGAATTTAGGAAACAAAACCATCCTGGGTTTCTTTGATTTGGATTTCAATTTGTTTTTGTCAGTGGCCAAAGAATGTCATTTCCAGTGAGGATATCTTTTCTATGTCCTTCAAAAACTGATTTGTCATTGCTATGGGAACTGAATGATCACATTTTGATAATTAGTATATTTTAGCTCTCTGGAGACTTTAGCTCTCTGTGTGACTCTGACTCTCTCCCTCCCTCCCTCCCTCCCTCCCTCCCTCCCTCCCTCCCTCCCTCCCTCCCTCCCTCCTTTCTCCCTTTCTCTCCCCCCCTCTCTCTGCATGTTTCTTTCACTGCAAAAAATAAAAATAATTTTTTTCATTAATAAAGTTAAATGTATGCTTTTGCTAGGTGAATTGTGGATTTGTGATGTCACATTTGACTCACATTTATTGTGTATCTTTACTGTCTCATTTCTTTGGGCACAAAATAACTAAGTGCCAAGGAAAGGGGAAGTTACTTTGCTATAGTCAGAGTTCCTGCATCTATTCAAAATCCAGTGGTCCCTGTCTCCTTGAGAGTGAAGGCTGTCCTAACCATGTGTGATCAACCCATTTCTCTGAACTAATTTCTCCCATGTTCACCAATTTTGAGCACTTGCAAGAAATGTTTCTTCCTTAGGGCCTTGGTTTTTGCTTTCCTTTCTACTAGGATGCTACTCTCTTTTTCACTTTTCTCTGGTCTTGACTCTAATGTTATCCTTTCAGTAAAATTACCGCTCCAGAAGATCTACCTTACTTGTTCCATTTCTTCTTCTTTTTTTTGTTCCCTTTCTTATTTTGTTTTCCTCACTGCAGTTACAGTGATTTAAAATGCAATATATTTTGCATATTTATTTGTCTATTTCTTGCCTTAAGACGTAAGTGTCATGAGGGCAGGATATTCTATCCATTTTAAAAATGTTGCATCCCCAGCATTTGGAAAATCTCTAACACACAATAGCACTGTAATACTGTCCTCCTGTTGTTTATCGATTTGCTCGAGTGGACTCAGTAACGTCTCCATTGTGAGATTTCTTGTTACTGTGTTTGGCATATTGAGTACGTCATTGGTAACTTGCCAGGCTTTGCTGTGCGCGCGAGATGCTCTGGGTATCTTGCAAGCTCTCTAAACACTAATAAATACATGCTGATTAAATAAGAAAATTTAATGTTGCTATGGTGTTTTGTATATTTTCCAAAACATTGTTCATTTCTTTTGGAAATCGCTGTAACATGCAATACTTTGCCTATTTCAGTGTTACCCACAGTGTTGCCCTTTAGTGGGTTATCAGCCCTAACACTAGGTACTAGAACCTAAAGACGCACCAGAAACAGGGCCTACCCACAAGGAGCTCACATTTTTTAAAGAAATCGGGGAGCTACAATACTTTGCAATCAGTACTAGAAGTGAGTTCATGTGGCTTGGAGGGACGGTACACGTGTTAACTAGCATATCTGGCACCCTGTTAATCCTTTACCGTTGTTCTCCTATTTTTCTATTATAGTTGGAAAGCCAGCTTCATTAGACTTTGATTGGTTAAAAGCTTCCACAAATATTTATCAGATAATTTTTATACAGTTAGTCTCATTTTGTTTTATTTTATTCTGTTATTATTATTCTAAGAGAGATTAGATTTCGGAGAGCCCGGCAAGCTACCGAGAGTATTCGATATGCCAGACACAGTAACAACAAAGTCTCCAATGGAGACGTTACTGGGCCCTCTCGAGCAAATCGACGATCAACGGGAGGGCCTTATTATTATTAATATTAATATGGGCTGGAGCGATAGCACAGCAGGTAGGGTGTTTGCCTTGCATGCAGCCAACCTGGCCGACCCAGCCGACCCAGGTTCAATTCCTCTGCCCCTCTCGGAGAGCCTGGTAAGCTACCGAGAGTATCTTGCCAGCACAGCAAAGCCTGGCAAGCTCCCCGTGACGTATTTGATATGCCAAACACAGTAACAAGTCTCACAATTATTAATATTATTATTTGCTTTTTGGGTCATACCTGGTGATGCTCAGGAGTATTCCTGGCTCTGTGCTCAGGAATTACTTCTGCTGATGCTGGGGATTGAACCCAGGTCAGCTGCATGCAGTCAAACACCCTACCTGCTATACTATCACTCCGGCCCTAACAGTCCCATTTTATTTTTTAATTTTTTATTATATTTATTTATTTTTTAATAGTGAGGCACCATGAGGTACAGTTGTAGACTTACACATTTTTGTGCTTGGGTTTCGATTATACAATGATCAAACACCCATCCCTCCACCAATGCGCATTTCCCACCACCTCGGATCTCAGCATCCCCTCCCCCCCCAGCCCCCATCCCACCCTGCCTCTGTGGCAGGGTATTTCCCTCTCTCTCCTTTTGAGTGCCATGGTCTGCAAAAGAGGCATTGAGTGGCAATCATGCTGGTCGACAGTCTACCCTCAGCATGCTCTCCCATCGTGGGCGGATCCTCCCAACACCCTTTATTTGGTGTTCCCTTCTCTTTCTGAGCTCCCCCTTCTCCTAACCTCTGTGGTTGTCCTCCGAACAGTCCCATTTTAAAGGTAAGAAATCCTTAATTTTGAATAATTGTGAACATGTCATGCAATAAGAATATAGGCTCTGTATGTGAAACTAAGATCTGATTCCACGTTCCAGATATTTTCTACTAATTTCCAGTTCTTTCTAGAATACTGAAATTTGTGTCATTAAATATTTAGGCACTAGGGCACCATGGAGAAGGGTGGGTTGAGTTTCCCTCCTGCCCCAAGTAGAAAGCCGGCACCTGAAAACCTCCAGAACCCAACCGCAACCATGCCCAAGGCCACTCTCCACACGCTTGGACAAGCCTCACCCATGAAGGAACTAGCAGAGGAACCCAGGTGTGCGGGACCCATGGCTGAGATCTCCAAGCCTGCTTGGATTGGGACTGGGCCTCCTCCACCCAGATCCCCAGTTTTCCAGTAGCTCGGTAGCCACACCCACAAACTGCCCCTGGCCCATGTAATCTCATCAGCGGCCAAGATCCAGAGAATATAAAATAAATCTCTCAGAAGAGAGCCACGCAGTATTTCCTGAGGTGCATGGCCGCATTCGAGGCCGCACAACCTCTTATACTCTAGCCCACTAGTGTACCTAAAGCAGAGCACATGTGTTTGGTTTTAACATACTTGCCTGTATTCTCTTATATATGGGCTTAAGTGGCCCCAGAATGAAATAAAACAACCTTCACACACTTCCCCCTTATTGTTGTCGGGAGATGCTTGCTGGTGGGGTGAGCGTTTGAATATTATCTGTAATGAACTATTGTGAACTACTTTATGAAAATAAAATGTATAAAAATAAAAAAAATTTAGGACTCTGCCATACATTCTCTTTATGGTTATCTGGAAAAAAAGTTACATATTGTTAGTTTCCTATTTTCCCTTTCTTCCAAAATGCTGTAATTTGATAAGATACTAATAAACATGTGAAACAATATTTGTTTATATGTATGTATATTTTTTATTTCCCTCTCCTTCATTGTTTTTGTCATACCTAAATGGTCACTCATACATACCAGTTGCTATGGTGTTATTCATTTAATTGTATTGCTTTCTGGGGGCTCCCATTTCTTTAATTGAGGTAATAGCACACGTGTTTGCAGGGTAACACTTCATTTATTTATATACTTGAACATATTCTGGTGGTTTCCTTACTAGAGACCACACTACCTAGCTATGGTTCTTGTGTGTTGTTGCAGTGCTTTCCAGGGCTCACACCCCTTTTAGTTGGAGTGCTCCGACACACCTAGCTGTGGTGCAGGCAGAAATTGTTTGTGCTGTAGGGATTTCAGACAGCAGAGCTGCTGAATACAAACAGTGGAGTCATTAGGACCACACTCAGCACACTCAAACCAAGGTTTGATTTCTCAGCCATATGCTTGCAAGGCAGTTGTAAGGCACTGAACTATCCCTAGGATACCATACTTTATATTTTACTTTTCTGTTATTTTTAAATTTCTAATCCCTGAGTACAGAGTCAGGAGTGAGCTCTGGTCATCCTTGGGTCTAGCCTAAACACACCACCAAATGTATATATGTATATAAATATATTTAAATATATTTCATAAATGTATACTAATAAAAATACAGATTGGAACAACTATTTCATAAATTCACAAATTGTATATTTATCTGTGATTTTGTTTAAGTTATCTTAATTTTTATGGCTACATAACTTACAAATTTGTATTAATGACATAAATCCTCTACTGATGAGTTTGCAAAAACACTGTTATCAGTTAAATATAGGGATAGTTTCATCAGTGTATATTTCTGAATAGCTATTTAAAAGAAAATTCTGAACTATATCATAGTCTTTAGAAAAGAATCTACAAACAAAGTTTGCTACTATCTCACCAGGCTAAATTTTAAAAGCATATGACCTTAAGATCATCTAAAAGATGAAGTGTTAAGTATTCTTTACTTGATATTACACATACATCACTCCAAGATACTTTTCTTTAAGTTAAAGGCAACATTTTAGATATGGGGAATTTTTAATTAAATTGTCACAATTAAGACAAAATTGTAGGGTGTCATTGCTATCTTATGCTCAGCTTTTTCCTTTAACAGACTAATGACCACAACTTGAAACAGAGGTGAGTCTTCCTCTGCTCTAGGAGTGTGATTTTCTCAATCTTCAATACATTAATATAGCCAGTTTTATAAATCTGAATAGAAAACTATTCTCCCAAAGTTTGCGATGGCAATTCCATTCTCTAGAAAGGTGAATGTCACGAAGTGAGTTCAGTTATACCTTTAGAAGGGACAGCAGTGATTGTGCTTGCTGACCTGGAATTATTAACAAATTCAAAAGCTGATCATTCTCATTTAAATACAAGCCAGTTTTATTTAACTCAGGATTGGTGGCAAATGAGATGGATTTAAATATGGTGCACATAACAAAGTCATGAGACATTTGTTGTTTTATAATAAGGTCAACTGTTACTTGCTAGTATCTTTTCTAAGGTAAAGTATCAACTCTGCCCTTTTGCTCTTCATAATGCCTATGTAGATCATTTCTACTCAGGGATGTAGTTCATGGTATTCTACAAACACTTCATCAGTGTATCCTCTCCCTAGGTGATGCTTGTTGCACTTGTTGACATCAGTGTAGTAGAATCCAGGAGACCTCTCTTTGCTCAGATAGACCATGAAGATTTGACCCAGTCTTGTGGGTTCCCCTCTTTCTTATAGTATGGCACTACGCACACCTGGGACAAAAATCTTGCACTTTTCAATACCATCCATTTAATCTATCTATTAATTTTTTATTAGATCACTATGAGATAAACAGTTACAAAGTTGCTCATAATTGAGTTTCAATCATACAATGTTCCAACCAATATTCCCTATTTCCCTCCATCCAGCCCCCACTCCCAGCCTGCCTCTACAGCAGACACTTCTCTCTCTGACTCTGTCTCTCTCTCTCTCTCTTCCTCTTTCATTTTGGTCATTATGATTTGTGGTACAGGTACTTTAAGGTTATAATTTATATCCCTTTACCTATTTTTAGTCTTCAATTCTTGTCCAGCGTGATCATTTCCAACTATCATTGTCATGCCAGTTCCTTCTCTATTCTAATTGCACTCTATCCATTCTCCTGACTTTTGACAGGCTTTCAGCGACAGCCCTTATTTCTATTGTCCATGGGTATAGTCTGATACTGTATTTTTCATATACAAAATGAATGAGGTCATTCTATGTCTGTCCCTCTCCTGACTCATTTTACTCAGCGGGATATTCTTCATGTTCATTAATATATAGGAAAATTTCATTACCACATTTTTAACAGCTGCATAGTATTCCATTGTGTAGATGTACCTTAGTTTCTTTATTTGGTTGTCTATTCTTGGGCACTTATGTTCTTTCCAGCTTCTGACCATTGTGAATAGTGCTGCAATGAACATAGAAGTGCAGATGGCACTTTAGCTGTGTGTTTTTAGCTTCCCATGGTATATTTCCAGAAGTGATATTGATGGGTCATATGAAAGTTCAGTTTCTAGATTTTTGAGGAATGCCTATATTGTTTTCCAAATAGGCTGTACAAGCCAGCATTCCCATCAACAATACATGAGAATCCCTTTCTCCCAGTATTTGTGCCAGCACTGGTTTTTCTTTTGATGAGATATCTCATTATTGTTTTGATTTGCATCTCCCTGATGTTTAGCAAGGTAGAGCATTTTTTCTGTACCTTTTGGTCACCCCTATTTTTTCTTTAAAATGTCAAAGATTGTATTTTTTTTGTTAAAGGTCTAGCAGTTCTTTATATATCGTTGATATTAGCCGCTTTTCAGATAGGTTTTGGATAAAAAATATTTCCCATTCTGAATGCCACCCATATTAGAATTTGTCATCACATGTGATGTGGCGGGTCTTATTTGAAAATCAAAAGTTCAGTTTGTGTCTGTGTACCTCTCTCAGTGCAACTGGACTATATATTTTTAAATTTGTATTGTGCATAAAAGTTTTAAAGATTTATGGCTAAATACATAGTACTACTCTACCAATGTTATTTACCCATGGAACTAGTAGTATGAAATTTCTGTATAACAAGACAGGTACAATCTTTGTAGAAAAGTAATATGACATATTTTAATACAAAAAAGTGGCAGCTGCTTCAAAAAATATCAGATGAACTTTTGACTTGAAGTTCATGTGACATTTCTGCAAGAACAGTAATGAATAGGTAAGAAGTCCTGTTATCTAAAACATCCTAGTTTGCTTCACTCCAAGTATTATAATTACATTGATTATTGTTTCTATATTCTTTGTATTTTAATCAAGTTTTGAGATAATTTAGTTAAATGATTGGTATGTGCTAATTTGCTTATATTTTGTATTGAATACAACCAAAATGGAAAAATAAAAGTTTACATAAAGATCTAGATTATAAACTGCTGTGGAAAAGTTCTCATAGTTGGATTTTAGCTAAAGACATTGGATTGCAGATTTTTTTACTTCATGTTGATTGGACATGCTTGAGATTGGTCTGAAAATATCTCTAGATAAACGCCATCTGCACTGTGCATGTGCAAGTATGCTTATCTGTGGAACAAGGTAACCGTGACTACTGGGAAGGTCCATAATTAGCTGTTGGAATTATCTACCGTAATCTAGAATTGAGTTGTGGCAATTACAAAATCTTTTTTATTTATACACTCGGTGGTGAATTCATAATAGAGCTCACGGAGATTCCTGATGTACTGGATTTGAACACCCTATTTGACTAGGGCCTCGATGAACACTTCAGTCTCAACAGAATCAAAGGCCTTCTTTAAATCAATGAACGTTAGACAGAGCGGCATCTTGAACTCCTGAGAAACCTCAGTGACCTTGTTCACTGTGTAGAGATGGTAGATCATGCTGAATTCTTTTTGGAATCCAGCTTATTCACATGGTTATCCATCGTCTAGTGTTCTGCCTATCCTATTCAGGATGATTCAAGTGAACAACTTATAAACGATGGAAAACAGGCAGATTGGGCAATTGTTGCCCATGTCATAGATGTCTCCCTTCTTGTACTGTAGAATGGTCCTGCTGGTTTTCCCTGCATTCAGACAGGTAGTGTGTGAAGAGCTGAGCCAGTGTATTGATGAGTACTGACAGCAGATTCTTCAGGTGTTCGGGTCTGACCATGTCTGGACCGGGTGCTGTACACTTCTTTACCGACAGAATGATGTGTCATTTCAGAAGGGAGAATGCTGGGAACGACGTATCCATCCTGTGGAATTTGGTATGTGGGCAGGTGGACATGACTATCAAAGAGATCCGAGTAGAAGTGGTGGATAATCTTCTCCGTTGCCCTTCTGGTAGATGTAATAGATCCATCAGGATATTGGAGGGCAGTCATCTTGGTCTTATAGTTGGCGAAGGAGAGGAGAGCATTGTAAATACCTTTCCTGGCTTCTGCCGCATTGGTCAACACTGCTGTTCTTCTCTCTTTGAGGTCTTCCTTTATTGCTTCTCTGCACAGCTTTGCGAGCTTGGACATTAAATTGTGATTGCCTAAGGCTTGCTCCGAACCACATTTAATGAGCTTGAGAGTTTCTGAAGACAGGTATCTGTTTGTGGCTTTCCCACTCTCAGCATTCCTTGCACAGTCATGAAGGTGCTGAACCGTTTCACTGAAACTCTTCGGTGCCACCCTCGAGAATGTCATGCAACAACTGGAATGGGAAGGAATGGGAGTGAAGATAGATGGTCGGCAACTACACCACCTCTGCTTCGCTGATGACGTTGTTCTATTAACACCAAACATTAGCTAAGCAGCACAAATGCTGGTTGACTTTGTCCGTGAGTGTGGAAAGGTTGGTCTGCAGCTAAATCTCAAGAAGATAATGTTAATGAGAAACAGACTAGTCCCTGATGTTCCATTTGCTCTCAATGGAATGAATATCTTCGAATGCAGCAGTTATGTGTACCTGGGTCGAGAACTCAACATGACAAATGACCTGGCACCTGAACTGTGCAGGAGGAAGAGAGTGGCGTGAAACGCCTACAAGATCGTCGAAGAAGTGGTTAAGAGGATGAAGAACGTCTGGCTCTGGGCACATCTTTATTAATCCACCGTTCTTCTTGCACTAACATACATCTCAGAGACCTGGGCCCTAAGAAAACAGGATGAGAACGCTATTCAGGTCACCCAAAGAGGAATTAAAAGAGCTATGCTTGGAGTATCATACTTTACTCAAGTGAGAGAAGGAATACGGAGTTCTAACCTCTGTCAACACCCAAAAATCAGGAATGCCATCTCATTTGCCAAGGTGTCAAAAATCAGATGGGATGGGCACGTAATCCAATTTGCAGAGGGCCACTGGACTAGAGCTTTTACTGACCGGATTCCACAGGATGTCAAAAGAACACCTGGTCGCCCTCCTACAATATGGTTGTACGGAAGACCCTGAACAAATGGTTTGATGCTCTTTCTGTTCCTGGAGTTACTGGTGCCTGCTCGCGCAAATCGATGAACAGTGGGATGACAAGTAATGAGTGATTTGTACACCGTGTTTACAAAGTTGTTTATAATGAGTTTCAATATACATTATTCCTATCCCTAATCCCACCATCAATGACTACCAGTAACTCTAGGTGCCTTCATTTCAATAACCCCCTATACTGACTCTTTGGTAGACACATTTTTAAGTTTAATGACTGTAGTTTGTATACCAGGCTCAAAGAAGAGTTGGATATATTGGTTTAGACAATATGCAGATACCTCACCTTTATTCCACAGATAAGCCCAAGACCTGTGGCCTTCAGCCTCATTGCTTGCAGTCTCCGTTTTCTTGCTATCCTAGCTATTTCATTCCTCCATTGGTGTTTTTGTTTCTGTTATTGAGAGCCAAGTTTCTGTCTACCTTTAATTCCTTCCATTCTCTAGAAATTTTATTTTATATACCACAGATTAGTGAGAACATTTGGCATTTGTTCTTGTCCTTCTTGACTTAACAACTTGTGGGAATTTAAAATAGTGGGAATTTAAAACAGTGTAGGCAGTTTAGTGGAGATTACGAAAGGACAGAGACCAAAACACTAGTAATAGATTATGTCATTATCTATAATGGCTTAATCAGACATTCTCAATCTGTAAGGGTGATGTAGATTTCAACTTAATTTGTTAAAAGAGAAGAGCAGTGTTCCCCCCCACCCTTGTTGACTTAGACTTTATTTGTAGATAAGCTCTTCTTATTTAATATTTAATATAAATTATAGAAAAGTTCCCATAAGCATGAAATATTTACAATGCTTGTTTATAAGAAGAAAGAAGCTGAGTTCATTGAGATGACTCAGAAGACTGGACCACAGTCTTTGTAGCTGAAGTTGCTTTTGATCCCCTAAGCTCCACGATGATTGACTCAAGCTTAGAACCAGGAATAAGTACGGAGCACAGTCTGGTATACCCCAAAACCACAAAAAAGAAGGGAAAGAGAGAAAGACATTAAGAGAGAGAGGGAGACATATATGGAGGGATGAAGAGAAGAAAGGAAGGAAGGTCTATAGTAATTTTATCTACTTATAACTTTATCTACATTTTTAAACCTAGAATATTAATTAATTTTTTAAAAAAATTTTATTAGTGACAAACCATGAGGTACAGTTGTAGACTTACAAATTTTTGTGCTTGGGTTTCAATTATACAATGATCAAATACCCATCCCTCCACCAGTGCCCATTTTCTACCACCACGGGTTCCAGTATCCCTCCCACCCCCCCATCCCCCCATCCCACCCTGGCTCTGTGACAGGGCATTCCCTTTTGTTCTCTCTCTCCTTTTGGGTGCTGTGGTTTGCAAAAGAGGCATTGAATGGCAATCATGTTCGATCTATAGTCTAATTTCAGCATGTTTCTCCCATCCTGGGAGGGTCCTCCCAACACCCTTTATTTTGTGCTTCCTTCTCTATCTGAGCTGCCTTTTCCCCTAGTATGTCTGGCTGGCCTCCAAGCCATGGAGTAAACCTTCTGGTACTTATCTCGGTTATAGAGTATTAATTTCTATTGCAAAGATTACAAAAGCATAAGATTTAAAACTTGTAAAAATTCTAATTGCTTTTGATTCCCTTCGCCCCTCCCTCCTTCCCTCCCTCCTTCCTTCCTTCCCTCCCTCCCTCCCTCCCTCCCTCCCTCCTTCCCTCCCTCCTTCCTTTCTTCCATTTTCCCCTTTTCCCTTCCTTCCTCCCCTTTTCCTTCTCTCCTTCCTTACCTCTTTCTCAGATCACTCCTGGTGGGCTTGGGGGGACCTCATGGAGTGCCAGGGATCAAACCTGGCTTAGCCTTGTGCAGGGCAAACATTCTATCCTCTGTACTATTTCTCTGGCTCTAAATTACTATAGTATTTTATATGTATTGAAAATAGATTAATGAAAAACAATTATTTTATTACTCTTGTTATTAACATGCTATATATGTTAAAAAGGTTGAGTGGAGTTAAATAACTTGTCTGGTTCATAGGTACTCAGAGACAGAGGCAGAACCTGATGTCAGAGTTCAAGTAGCTTTCTGAGATTACAATGATTTCACTTTATTCTAAACTTGTAACAGAGCTTCTAAATTAATAGATGTATAGTACATTAATATATAAATTCCATATAATTACATTAGATCTGTGTGTGTGAAACCCAGAATTTTACCAAATAATAATTTTTTCATTACTTTTGGTGGTGGATGGAGCACACGTGCTGATACTCAGAGTTTATTCCTAAGTGTTTTCATTATTACTTTCATGAAGGGATCCTGGAAAGGTGGCTAGGATAGGAATATGGAGTGAGTTATTAAATGAGTATGGTCTGCTGTACTCATCCTCAAATCCTAGTATGATTTGCTTCCTCAGGTTTTTGATGTTCCTTTGTTTTGGAGATAAAGAATGCCCCTTTCTCTGGGTATAGGAACAGCACCTGTTGTACAGGAAGTGGGAGGAATTTTCTCCTACCTCTAAGTTTCTTTTCTGGTAGTTCAGTTAATCAAAGTTCTCGTAAGGCAGACCAGGAGAAAACAACAAAACAGATGCTGGGAAATAGTACAACCATCAAGGCTTGTGTCTTGCCTGTGGAAGATCCCTGTTGCCAGTACCATGTGGTCCCACAGATATTCCCAGCAGCCCTGGAGGGCCTTAAGCAACACCCTGGAGGTCACTGCTGGGGTGACTTAGTAATTCCTGGCACACGAGGGTTTGAGAAGTGCAGTATTCTTGGTCCCTGCATGGGCCTCTGCCTGCTGTACTGAGAATTGCTATTGGAGCCCTTATGTCTCCTGACCAGCATTTGGGAGCCCCTCAACAATCAAATAATACCCATGAGAAGTCTGCGTAGATATCCAAAGACACTTACACAAAATGAGGGGGGTTGTCTAAAACTTAAGCTAGGGAATGAAATAGATGTGTGGGGGTTCTGGGATAGTAGAGGAGAAGTCACATGACAAGCAGAGACTCACAGGACAATGACTGTGCTCTGGAATTATGTGTTCATTTTGCCATACAGATAGATTTTTCAAATTTTCTTCGTTTTATAACTATTTTTTTTTTGTATTTTGGATCACACAGGTCTGTGCTCAGGGCTCACTCCTGACTCTGTTCTCTAGTTCCTTTCCTGGCGATGCTTGGGGGACCATACAAGGTAAAATGGATTGAACTGGCATCTACCATTTGCAAAGAAATACCCTACCAACTGTACTATCATACTTGATCCTACATAATTTTTAAAAATATTAAGTTCACTTTTAATAATAACCCTGACTTGCTAATATCTCCAATTTTCATTCTTCTAGGTAGCTAAGGACATTCTGAAAGTTTCTTGTATTCCTATAAGGACCCAACTGATCTCAACTCAAAATAATCTATATGCCAAAGCAGCATGTCTTGAGAAAGACTTTTCTTTTTTTTTTTTACCATTTTTTTTATTAGTGAAACAACATGAGGTACAGTTGTAGACTTACAAACTTTTGTGCTTGGGTTTCAGTAATACAGTGATCAAGTATCTATCCCTCCACCAGTGCACATTCTTCACCACCAATGATCCCAGTAGCTCTACCACCCCTACCCCATCCCCCCCACCCCACCCCGCCTCTGTGGCAGGGCATTCCCTTTTGCTCACTCTTTCCTTTAGGGTGTTGTAGTTTGCAATAGAGGTATTGAGTGGCCATTGTGTTTGGTCTATAGTCTACTTTCAGGATGCATCTTGCATCCCGAGTGAGTCCTCCAAACATCCTTTACTTGGTGTTCCCTTCTCTATCTGAGCTGATTTTCCCCCAGCAAGTGCTGCTGGTTTCCAAGCCGTGGAGCAGACCTCCTGCTACTTATCTCAACTATTCTTGGGTGTTTGACTCCCATTCTGTTACTTTATATTCCCCAGATGAGTGCAGGCTTTCTATGTCTGTCCATCTCCATCTGGCTTATTTCACTTAGCATGATACTTTCCATGTAGAACCACTTGTATGTAAATTTCATAACATCATCTTTTCTAACAGTTGTGTAGTATTCCATTGAGAAAGACTTTTCTGAACTTTTGAAAGAGGCTTGTCCTTTAGCCCCTCTCGCTCAAGACTTCTATGACCTGCTCGAGGAGAGAAAGGGAAGTGGGGATAAGTCAGAGAACTCTTTCTGCATCTGTTTACTCAAACTCCTTCTGTCAAATTTTGGGGCCATGTGTTTGGAAACCCACTATTTTAGTATTAATCAGCAAGAATTTTATTAAGATTATTATTTGATGGTCTGCGAAATTAGTGCCTCATACAGTTAAATCCTTCATTTCCTGACTAGTTTTCTCCTAACCTTGGTCATTCCTTCTTGGAAGCCTCCCATCTGTCTTCGTTTTACATTTTGATCAAGAATATTGGAAATAGGCCTGGACTGTATAGTTCAGCAGTAGAGTATTTGTTTCGTGAGTATGAGGCCCTGGGTGTGATCTCAGAATTGCATACATATTTGCACAAAGACACACATATGCACACACACAAACTCACACACACACACGTGCGTGCACATACATCACTCTCCTGGAAACAGCCAGGACACTTTACAGAATTTTTGTCTGAAGCAGGGGCTATTTATTGAGTCTCATATATTTTTTTTAATCTTAGTAGTAGGCTATGTCTGTCCTTGCTCTTTAGCATTACTTGTGAGCTGTATTTCTTGGAGGTAAAGACTGTGTGAAACAAATGATCACTGTTTAACTATTTCTGGAGAATCCATACTAATTGGGTTCCCTAAAAGTTTTAAGCAGAAAGAATATTTTCTTTGGCCTCCCAGGGGTAGTGCATCGGGGTGGATGATGCTCGTGTTCATCTCATGTTTTTAATTAATATGTTTGTTTTGGGGTGTCTTTTCTTTTCTGACATTTCTCCCACTGGATTTACTAAGTTTTTGAATGGCTGGTTCTCCTGCCAGGAGGGCATCTTTTGAGAATGGCCCTGGAGATGCTAAGAGACCCTGGAGATCTCAAGAAATGTTAATTAGCAGAAGTAAATAAATACCCCTTTTATTTGTATGCACATTTTAATGCTGTCCTTTCCTTTTCTTTAAATTAAGAAGTAGAAAATGTGCTTGTGTGTAAATGTAGTGTAAAATTTCCCATATTCCTTTGGGTGTTGGTGCATTTTCCCTTGTTGCAGAATATATGTTCAGAGGAATTTATTTGAGAAAGTCCCTCTTCCATTTTATTCTTGCCTCTGGCATCTAACTAGCAATACTGTTTTATAAATTGGAATGGTAAGTATACTTTTTAAAAAGTACAAATGACTAGAGTGGAAGAAACAGAGGCATAGGAATTGTGTATCATTTGCATAAAAATTCATCTAAACTAAAATTTAGAATGACAGAGTAATAAGGAACCTTTAGTATATCTTCACTGTTCTTTTTTTTTAATTATTTGTTTTATTTATTTATTTATTTATTTACAGTTGTAGATTTACAATTTTTTTTGTGCTTGGGTTTCAATTATACAATGATCAGATACCCATCCCTCCACCAGTGCCCGTTTTTCACCACCATGGATAACCATTATTAAGAAACTCTCCAAACAGAATTCTATTTTAGAAGGATGACACCATGAAAAGTTTTGAAGACAATTTTAATGACTTTCAAAATAAGGCACCATTTCATTTTCTTTAGCCATCTGAAATACATACATACATATAGACAACCTTGTATGTATTTCAGATGGCTAAAGAAAATGAAATGGTGCCTTATTTTGAAAGTCATTAAAATTGTCTTCAAAACTTTTCATGGTGTCATCCTTCTAAAATAGAATTCTGTTTGGAGATTTTCTTAATAATGGTTTGCTTAATATTAGATAGCAGAATTATAGTTCATTACTTATATTTAATATGCAGGTATAGAATTGTGGATGAGTGAATTCCGGAGTTAGATTCAGGGCTTCAAATTATGACTTTGTCACTTGCTACTCTGGGTAAATAGTTAGCTGTAGCACTGTAGCACTGTCTTCTCATTGTCATTGATTTGCTCCAGTGGGCACCAGTAACATCTCACAACAAATTGTGAGACTTGTTCTTACTGTTTTTGGCATATTGAATACATCGCGGGGAGCTTACCAGGCTTTGCTGTGTGGGCAGGATACTCTTGGTAGCTTGCTGGGCTCACTGAGAGTGGCGGAGGAATCGAACCTGGGTTGGCCGCATGCAAGGCAAACGCCCTACCCTCTGTGCTAGCTAGGCTGAAGAATTCTAATCTCTAAAATTATATAAATTAATTATGAGAATTTAGAAACATTTTATGTAATATATTTAGAAAATTCCCTGATATGTAGTATATACTAATTCTTTGTTATTAGGTTAGACTTATTATTAAGGAAGCTGGAGATCTTTAGACTAGAAAGTAGAGATTAAAAACAAAATGGAACTAAATCTCAATATAGTGCAGTATAGTAAGAAAGCCCCAATTTAAGATTACAATTCCATACAAATTATATTTCAGAATACGGAGATAATATACATATGATAACACTATCTTGGTAATCTTAATTTGAGCTTGGAGATATTTTGAATTCAGACAAAAAATCAGTAATATTTCTAAAAGATACTCAATAAAACCTATTATTACTGAAGGCATGATGGAACAGTAGCAACTTGATAATAATACTGCTTGCTGAATTTCTGAATTTTTACAAAAACACATGGTATGAATTAGCAGGTCATGAACAATTTTTGTTCCATCAGGAATCTGAAAGGGTTTATAATTCAGTCACTTCCAATTAAAATATAGATAAAACTAGAAAATTGGCATTATGGTAGAGTAGAAAATAGATATTACCAACTGAACTTCACATTTAGTTCAGAGGTCCTTGGCAGCCAGGATGACAAAGGAAATATGAGAATTTGTAATACTGTCATTATGCAGACAAAATTAGATAAATCTGTTTCTCAGTGGTAAAATTTCCCCAGTACTAATTTTTAGAGTACAGATTTCTTTTTTGGTGGCAGAAGATGGGAGGGATGTTTGGGTCATACCCAGTGATGCTCAGGGGCTGTTCCTGGATCTGTGCTTGTAAATACCACTGGCACTGCTCAGGGGACCATTTAAACTGAGGGTTTCAGTCAACAGTCTAAAACCTTGTACTCTCCTGGCTCCTTATAGTGCTCATTTTAAAGAAATTCATCTCATGGTGTATGTACTTATTTTATAGGTCGTTTCTTCCACAATGCTATTTGGAAAAGAGGTTTTCATGTTTAGCTTTACATTATACTTAGCTGTGCTTGGGGGATGCTTTGGACATTTCTTGGTGGGTGACGTTACTGCTGGCAGTGGTTGGAAGACCATGAACTTCTGGGGATCTAACCCAGACCTCCCTTGTGTAAATAATATACTCCAGCCCTTTGAACTGTCTCTCTGGTCTCTCCAAATGTGCTTTTAAATAACTTTAGGAAAAAAAGACTAACGGTTATCATTAGATATAAGGTTAGCAAAGACACTATTATAAAAAAACTAGGTTGATGCTACTTGTGTACATAAACTTTGTGTGGGATGACTTGACAGCTCTCTACCCACTTCAAGAATGCTCTTTAAAGTCTCTTCTTAGACAGTATTTGAGAGGTTATGGGTAACAGGTTGCAGTGCAGAAAGGTCAGGAGTAAAAATAGTTTTAGTTGGGAATTTTTGTAGGGTCAGTATGCAGTAGAATTCATCTTGGACGCTGGTAAAACTGCTTCCTAAGAGGATAATAATAGAATGTTTGTAAAACATGTTTTTTGAACATTTAAAAATATATTAAATGTATTCGGTTGTGTGAGCAGGTAAAAGAGAAAGACTTAATGAACTAGATTAGGTAGTTAAACATATATACTACCTAATCTAGTAGTTCATATATGTATGTGTCTATAATATATATATATATATATATATATATATATATATATATATGTACTCGGAGAGCCCGGCAAGCTACCGAGAGTATCTCGCCCGCACGGCAGAGCCTGGCAAGCTACCCATGATGTATTTGATATGCCAAACACAGTAACAACAAAGTCTCCAAGGAGACGTTACTGGGCCCGCTCGAGCAAATCGATGAACAACGGGAGGACAGTGACAGTGATATATATACATATATATATATATATATATATATATATATATATATATATACACATATGGCCATATATATGGGTCACTCCTCTCAGGGTAAAATGTGGCACCAGAGATCAAATTGGCTTCAGCCACATGCAAAGCAAACACTTTGGTTATTTAGTTTTTGTTTCTGTTTGGGGGCCACACCTGGCAGTGCTCAGAGCTTACTCCTGGCCAACTCTGAGGACCATTTAAGCTGCAGGGGATCGAATTTACATCAGCTGCATTCTAGGTTCTCAACTTACCTGTCATTCTGGCCCCAGAAATTCTGATCTCAGGGATTTTTATTATGTTTTGACAATTTGCTTTGCCTATTTATATTCTGCATATGAATGAAACTTTCTGATAATTGTATTTCACTTCCTAACTTGCATCACATAGTATTATAATGTCAAGTTCTAATACTGTGACAGAGGTACAAAAAATTTTAATAGATGAGTAGTATTTCACTGCATATGTATATGTATATATATATATATATATATATATAAATACATATGTTTAATCTTAGCTTTTCATCAGTCCATGGGTAGATTCCATGTTTGACTAATGTGAATAATGGTTCTATGAATATAGAGGTGCATATATCCTTTTGAATGAGCGTTTTTACATTTTCTGGCTAAATACTTAGGAGTAGTATTGCTGGATCATCTCACATTTTATTTTTAATACAATTATTTATATTTTATTAAAGCACTTGATTTTCAGTGGTCCTGCACTCTTACTACCAATGTCAAATTCCATTGTTATCTTTTATTTTTTATTTTATTTTATTTTATTTTTTTTTTGCCGACTTGAGTTCGATACCTCCGCTCCTCTCGGAGAACCCGGCAAGCTACCAAGAGTATCTCGCAGGTACGGCAGAGCCTGGCAAGCTCCCTGTGACGTATCTGATATGCCAAACACAGTAACAACAAAGTCTCCAATGGAGACATTACTGGGCCTGCTCGAGCAAATCGATGAACAACGGGAGGACCGTGATAATAATAATTTTATTTTTTAAAAGTTTTATTAGTGAAACATCATGAGGTACATTGTAGACTTACAAATTTTGGTGCTTGGGTTTCAGTTATACAATGATCAAGTACCATCCCTCCATCAGTACCCATTCTCCACCATCAATGATCCCTTCCCCCATCCTCCCTATCCCACCCCGCCTCTGTGGCAGGGCATACCCTTTTGTTCTCTCTCTTTTTGGGTGCTGTGGTTTGCAAAAGAGGCATTGAGTGGCAATCATGTTTGGTCTATAGTTATTTCCTTTTGGTATTAGAGAGATATGGGCTTCATAGAAACTGTTTGGGAGAGCTTCTGTTTCTTCAATTTCCTGGAAAGCTTGAGAAGAACTGGCAGTAGATCCTCTTTAAATGTTTGGAAAATTTGCTAGTGAATCCAACTGACCGGGGCTTTTGTTTGGGGAAGACTTTCGATTATAGTTTCACTTTCCTTGATGTTAATAGATCTACTCAGGTACTCTAGATCTTCTTGATTCAGCGTTGGGAGATTATAGGAATCCAGGAATTTATCCATTTCTTCTAGGTTCTCTTGTTTCGTGGTATACAGACTTTCAAAGTAGTCTCTGATGATCTTTTTAATTTCTTTGGTTTCTGTTGTGATACCCACCTTCTTATTTCTGATTTGGTTTATTAAGGTTCTCTCTCACTTTCTTTGTGAATCTTGCTAGTGGTTTATCTATCTTCTTTATTTTCTTGAAGAACCATTCTTGGTTTCATTGATCTTTCGGGTTGTTTTTTTGGTTTCCGTGTCTTTGATTTCTGCTCTTTTTTTTTTTTTTAATCTCTTTCCTTCTGCTTGATTTGGTCTCCTTTTGTGGATCCTTTTCTAAGATCTTGAGCTGTGAAGAGAAGTTGTTTATGTGGGACCTTTCTTACTTCCTGGGAAATGCTTGCAGAGCTATAAATTTTCCCCTTAACAAGACTTTAGCTGCATCCCATAGGTTCTGGTAGCTCGTGTCTTCATTCTCATTTGTTTCGAGGTATCTTTTGATTTCATCCTTGACTTCCTTCCTGACCCACTTGTTGTTCAACATTGAGATGTTTAATTTCCAGGTGTTTGATTTGGTTCTCCATGTCTGTGTGTGATTCACTTTTATTCTCAGTGCATCGTGGTCTGAAAAGATTGTTGATACTATTTCTATCTTCCTGATTCTATTGAGGTATGTTTTGTGTCCTAGCACATGGTCTATTTTGGAAAATGTTCCATGTGCACTGGAAAGAATGTGTATTCTTTCTTTTTGGGGTTTAAGGCCCTGTATAGGTCTATAAGCCCTCTCTCTTCTATTTCTTCCTTCAAAGCCAATGTTTCCTTGCTGAGTTTTGTTCTTGTTGATCTATCCAGAAGTCTCCGGCTACTATTGTGTTGCTAGCAATGTCCTCCTTAAAATTTGTTAGAAGTTGTTTTAAATATTAACTGTTCCCTCACTAGGTGCATATCCATTTAAGAGTGTGATTTCTTCCTCTTGTATGTATCCCTTGATGAATAGAAAATGGCTTTTGCTGTCCCTTCTAATCTTCTTCAACCTGAAATTTATGTTGTCGCATACTTGTATGGCCACCCCAGCTTTTTTGAGGGAGCTGTTTGCTTGCAGGACTGTTTTCCATCCTTTAACTTTGAGTCTGTGTTTTCTCTGACTGTTGAGATGGGTTTCTTGTAGGCAGCAGAATGTTGGGTTCTCTCTCTGAATCCATTTTGCCACTCTGTGTCTCTTAATTCATGAATTTGGACCATTGAAGTTGAGAGAGATTATTGTTATGGGGTTTTGAGTCATTTTTCTGTAATGGTCTGTTGTGCTTGTAAGGTTCGTCTTGTCTTACAGTAGCCCCTTTAGTCCTTCTTTTAGGTTTGGTTTTGAGTCTATGAAGTTCCCGAGCTGCTGTTTATCCATAAAATAGTGTACCGTTCCCACGAATTTGAATGAGAGTTTAGCTGGGTAGAGTATTCTTGGTGAATCGTTCATTTCAGTGAGTTTTTTTCACTATATGCCACCATTGCCTTCTGGCTTAGAGGGTTTCCTCTGATAGGTCTGCTGTGAGTCTCAGGGGTGCTCCTTTGTATGTGATTTCCTTCTTTGACCTTGCTGCTTGAGTATTGTGTCTCTATCTGTGGCATCGATCATTCTAACTATGATATGTCTTGGAGTGTTTTTGTTAGGGTCATTTTTAGCTGGCACCGTTCGGGCTCCTTGAATCTGAATGACTCCATATTCCAGCTCTGGGGATTTTCAGCAGTAATTTGTTTAAATGTGGCTTTTTCATTGGGATAGTTTCCCTGACCTTCTAGTACTCCAATGTTTCTAATATTGTTCCTCTTGGAATCATTTAGGACTCTGATTCGCTCTCAAGCTATTTTGAGGTCTCTTGTCATTGTTTTTTGTTGCCCGTTAGCTTCATGCAGCTGATGTTCCAGCTCACTGTTTTTCTCTTCAGCTGTGGCCATTTTACTGTTGAGGACACATACTGAATTTTTTATTTCACCTATGAAATCTTTTATTCATGACGTTTCTATGCATAGCTTTCCAATTTCTGCTCTCATTTTTTCCTGGATTTTCTCGATCCATTGTTTCTTTCATGTCCTCGTTCAATTTACTAGATATCTGTCTTAATGCTTCATTGAGTTCATTGAACATCTTCATTACTTCATATCTGAATTCTTTCTCAGAGAGGTCCCTTAGGTGAGTAGCACCTACTCAGGCTTCTGGACTCTTTTCATCATCCTCCCCACGTGGTCAGGATTTGCGTTGTTTCTTAATGTTGGTGTGGAGGTATTGAGACTGAGATATTACTTGAGATTGCTCAATATGAATAGACTACCTGTGGCCGCATGAGAGTCTGCCCGCCTAAAATCAGGCCACACCCACCTCTACAGAAGCCATGCCCATTTCTGAATATTCCAAGCCCCCTACCGGTACCTGGTGTGTGTGTGGGGGGTCCAACCTGGGGGAGGAAGAAGACCAGGCACAGCATTGGGGATGAACAGGAAGAGGCTCAGGGATGGTGAGTGTCTGGATCCTAGAGGACGCCTGGGGTGTGTATACGGAGAAAGCCAAGTCCCGTGTTCGAATACTGGTGGATTAACTGACCTGGGGGAGGAAGAAGACCCGGCACAGCATTGGGGACAAACAGGAAGAGGCTCCCCATTTTTATCTTTTTAAGAAATCCACATACTTTTTTTCATAGAGATCGTATCGACTTAAAATCCTATCAAAAGTGTGCCAGAATTCTGTATTCTCGACTCCCCTGTCAACATTTTTTTTCTGATCTTTTTATTATAGGGGTCTCTCACCAATGTCAGGTGATACTGTGATTTTGATTTGTTGTTTCTGAATTATAAGTAAATTTGAGAACTTTTTATAAACTTGTGTGTCATCTGTGTGTTTTAGTTGCTGAAATATCTATTCATATATTTTGCCAATTTTTTGATTACATTGTTTGCTTTTTTATATGCGAGTTTCTTATACTTTGGATGTCAATTTTTTATGAGACATATGATGTTCAAATATTGTTTATCGTATTTATCTTCATGTATTTCATTTAATTACTTTTGATCTGTGAAAGGTTTCTCTTTTTTTTTACTTTCTTTTTCATTTTTTTTTTTTTGGCTTTTGGGTCATACCCTGTGATACTCGGGGATTACTCTTGGCTCTGCATTCAGGAGTTACTCCTTGAGGTGCTTGGGGGACCATATGGGATTCTGAGGATTCAACCTTGGTCAGTTGCATGCAAGGCAAATACCCTACCTGCTGTACTATTGCTCCAGCCCAGTTTTCAGTTTTTGAAAATAAAAAGTTTGATGTAGGGCAGGAGAGATAGTTCAGGGGTTTCTTGTTGTGCACGTGGCCAACATGTGCTAGTGTAGCCCGGTGACATATTGGGTGCTCCTGCAGGATCAGGGGAATGAGGTCCATTCATTGTTACTGGTTTTTAATTAATTAATTTATTCTTTTATTAGCAAAACACCATGAGGTACAGTTATAGACTTAGAAATTTTTGTGCTTGTCTTTGACAAGTCGAGTACGCCACAGGTAGCTTGCCAGGCTCTGCTGTGCGGGTAGGATATCCCTCCCGTTAATAGAAATACCAATTTTTAAATAACATAAGGGACATGAGTGGAAGGTCTTGGCACTTTGGTGATGGTGAGATATAATAACTCTAAATGTGAAAACCATAAATGTTAACACTATTGTAAATATGTAACTTAAACTACAGTAGTTACATTAAAATAATAGTTCTTAACTTTTCCTTATTCCACAAATTATGGGAAGAGAGCTGAGCATGTCCACTTTTCTAAAAGCATACTTTTGAACTCTTTTTTACTATTGGGTTCAGCTTCTGTGAGAAACTGAGAGATTTCTCTAAATGTCAGACTAGTTTCTATGTGACCCAGTGATTTCGCTTCTTGGCATTCCAAACACTAAGACATCAATTCAAAAAGATATATGCACACCTACATTCACTGCAGCATATAGTATAATAGCTCTGGAAATGAAAACAGCCCAAATATGTACAGTGACAGATGAATGCATACAGAAACTGTGGCATATACACAGAATAGAATACTATGCAGCTGTAACAGAAGATTAAAATTGGGGGATAGAGTTGGGCTATGCCCGGCTGTGTTCAGGGTAGGCTCAAGTGTTCAGGGATCACTCCTGCTGGTACCTGGGGGAACACAGTCAATGTTATGGATTGAACTGGGCTTCACCACTTGCAAGACAAACACGTTATACCTTGTAAGATTTTTCTGGTCCCCTTATATTGAACTTTATACTTCAATAAAACTTGGATGGAACTGAAAGATGTTATCTTTTAAAATATCTTAAATTTTTTAAAAATTTTAAGCAATTAAAAATAGTGGCAAATAGGACTGGATTACAGTTGGTAATAGGGCATTTGCCTTGCATGCACCTGGCCCGGGTTCAATCCCCAGCATCCCATACGGTCCCACAGCACCTCCAGGAGTAGTTCCTGAGTGCAGAACCAGGAGTAACCCCTGTGCATTGCTGGATGTAACCCCCCCAAAAAAGCGAAAAAAGAGGCAAATTATTAAAATATAAAAGGAAAGATTTTTTTAGAGTTCTGTCATGATTGAGACTTAGAGGCAAGACACCTCTAGACCTGGTTAGAGATCCTCCTTGGTGCTTTTCAGGAATTTTTTTTTGTTCTCTAGCCTTCTGTGCATCTTATGTGTATTTTATTTAGAGCCTCTGTGGTGCTCAGGGTTATCTAATTAATGCAGGACCTTTGATTATTTATTTTTAAGGCATGGGTGGTGGATCATACACCTGCAGTGCTAGGAGGTCACTTCCAGCGATCTGCTGCAGCTTTACTTCAGTGGTGCACAGGAAACATGCTGTGCTGGGTGTCTTAGCACTTGGACCAGCCCTCTGGCTGTGGGCAGAACCATTAGACTCAGGTGAATAAGATCCCTTACTGGAACTGGGTTGGTTTGTGATATGAGGACACAGTATTAAACAGATGCTTTCTCTGAACTGCAAGGATTCACAAATCCTTTAATCTTTTGGCTTTCTCCATTTCTGCATTAAGATCATACATATCTTAAGTGCAGTTGGCCACAACACCGTGTTGTGTGGATATTGTTAGCCACCATAATTCACTTAGTTTCAAATTTTTCAATACTTTATACAGTTTTAAACCTGGAAATATTAGATGAGACAAGATAACTGTGCATACAAGATAAAAGAAATGGACTGTTATGGACAGGTGAAAAAATTGACATATTCCGTCTTTCTAGTGGATAAATAATAAAACAGGTGGTATCTCCCCAGAAAAATATTATTGTTTGGGCCATACTTTCACGTCTGTCTCCAATATCTGCCTTTCTCCCTCACATTATTCTGATGAAAATCACTGTTTTGGGAGCTGGAGGCATAGTACAGTAGGTAGGGCACTTGCCTTGCATCTGGCTGACCAGCCAGGTTCTATCCATGGTAGACATATGGTCCCACAGCCCTGTCAGGAGTGATTCCTGAGCGAAGAGCTAGGAGTGGGGGTGATCCCAAAACTTAAATAAATAAATAAAGTTACTGTACATGTACATCCACCCTGGTTAGTAAAAGAACTTGAATTGCTCTTAAGGTGGAATATGAAAATTTTACATTCAATATGCAGAAAAATATCCTGATAATGTTGTTAAATATTGAATAGGGATACAGGATATAACACAGGCCTAACTGTGAGGAGGAGGATTTGAAGGCACATCTAGCTTCTGAATACATTAAAACCAAAGTCTTTACAGAGCTGCCAGTCAAGATTATGTGAAAGCAGTAGACAGGGTAGGCTACAGAGAATTTACCAGACTTGTTAGAGAATAAGAGAAGAATGAAGAATTGCTCTTAGACTGAAACATGCCCCCCCCAACATTTCAGGAAAAGGAGAAGAGTAGGGGTTCTAATGAACATCAAATGAGGAATTTGATGCTCAGTACATAAATGAGGCACAGAAGGAACTGTCTAGATAAGCAAAACATATGGTGAATAATGGATAAAGAAAAAGGGAAGAGGGATTCCAATGTTGGCTACCTGTATTTATAGGAAATTGTCCTATGTTTGTAGAAGTATTTTGATTTTGTTTCTGGGTAATAAGTATAAAATGTAAATACCGCTTCTTTAAAATATTTGAATTAAAACATTTGAATTATATTCCTTGAAAAACATGAGTTATATATTCTTAATTGACTGAGACATTTATGTTCTGCTAGCTAGCTATGAGTGAAAGCAATGATCTCCTAGAATCAAGTCTTAAATTATCATTTCTTGGTCACCCTTGAGATTGGTTGGTGCTATATTATTATGATGTTCTCATTTGGATATAATTAAACTAGTGTTCACTCAGCAATTGCTGTGGAAAAAGGCTTGGGATACAATATTTAATAAGTTACATATTTCACACCCCTAGTTCTCATTTTGCTGTTTGCCGTGCCAGTGTCAGCCTCTAGTTTGTTGATTTCCCATAAGTGGCTGTGGTGCTCACTGTGGTCATTTACTTGATTGTGTGACATTGAGGGTTAGACTTATGGTTCTAGGTTCAAGAGTATTGTTGGTGACCACACCCAACTGTGTGGGGTGGTCCTGGGGATTAAACGAGGGGTTTGTGCATTCAAGGCAGATCAATCACTAGCCACAACCTTGAGCCCAAGATCTGGTGTATATTTTGAAAAAGATCTTTCAAGACCTACAGATGCAACTAAAGCGTGTATGGACTGAGTTCAGTTCTCTGTGCACACACACATACACACAGAGATCGCAGTATCTTCAGAAGGACATTGAAGAGAATACATACAGTAGGGACTGCTCTAGGGACAAAGGCAAATTTCTAGGAGAGGAAAGAGTCAGTAGAAATGAGTTAGGACCGTGTGAGAATATACATGGTTTTCTTGTAGGATTAAGTCTTAAAAAGGAGATGGCCTGCCTCCCTTCCCTTCCCTTCCCTTCCCTTCCCTTCCCTTCCCTTCCCTTCCCTTCCCTTCCCTTCCCTTCCCTTCCCTTCCCTTCCCTTCCCTTCCCTCCCCTCCCCTCCCCTCCCCTCCCCTCCCCTCCCCTCCCCTCCCCTCCCCTCCCCTCCCCTCCCCTCTGATCCCCATCCTCTCTGCTCCCCTTCTCTTCTCCTTCTTGCCATCCCTCCCTCCATTCCTTATTTCCTTCCATTCCTCCCTCCATGTTCCTTTACTCCCTCCTCCTCCCCACTTCTTCCCTCCTTCCCTCCCTCCTTCCCTCCCTCCCTCCCTCCCTCTCTTTTTCCTTTCTTCTTTTTTATAAAGGCAGATGAAGGAGGATGCCTCTGGCATGGAGGAGAGGTGCTAATAGTGGTATGCATAGTGTGTGGTATTTTCTGAAGTCAACTAATGATTTTGAGGGGGATAGAGTTCTAGGAGATAACCTTAGGGCAAGAGATATAACTACAGTTAGGCAGCTTATTCATAGCTTAAATAAGAGACTTCTAAGATATTCAGAAAACAAGAAGAAATGAAGTTGTGAGGAAAAACTGTGAACAAAGACCTGTGATGGTGAAAAGGAAGATTTCAGAGACAATACTAAGACTACAGTCTCACTGGTAAAATGCTGAGTTTACTGACAGAAACACAGACAAAGAAAAAGATGACAATGAGACTTAGGAGACTCCTGCTGTTTTTCTTCCTTCCTTCCTTCCTTCCTTTCCTTCCTGCCATCCCTTGTACTCAGCTTCTTAATTGACTTAGATACTAATGTTCCTTCAGAAAAAAGGATGAAAGCAATGTTCTCCTAGATTTGGTCTTTAAATTTAGATTCCCTCATTGCTGTGGAGATTGTTGGTGCTGGCTTCATGTTATAAGATTCAAGAACATATGTCAGTACAAGCTTTTTGTGCTCAGTTTTGAGTTACACAAAGTAACATGGGAAAGACATGCAAAAAACATGATGCTGTCATCGCAGTGCTGACCATCTACTTTGGGGACTAGAATCTGGCCATGATTATGAAGGATTTAGCTGACAGTTAAAGACAACTTTTTGTGAATGGAAATGGTTAAAAAGTGGAATAAGAGTTTCTCTCCCTCAGAAGTGAAACTTTGAAGCAGCTGTGCAAAGTATTCTATTTTCACCGTGTATCAGGTAATCAACTGGAGTCAAGCTCACATTTTGCTTGGTTTACTATGAACAGATTTCTCTCTCAGCAAACATGAAAGATGTTAGCAGATCCCCATGTGTTCTCACCCTCATGTACAGAGATCAGAGGAATATTCAATAAGTTTATGACAAGTTATTCTTGCCCTCTTGTTATTTATGGAAATTTCTTTCCCACAAGAATTACTTTGCAGATGCTTCCTCTTGAAACCTTCCTGTATTTCATAAATATTTTTTAAGGGAATGAACAGTGACCTTTTCAATGAGCTTAACCCCAACTTTTAAATACAAAATTCCCAGAGAAAGGAATGCATTTGAATTATTTGGGTCAGATTGTGGTGGCAGCCTAGGATAGAATTTGCATCTGGGATTTGTGAAATAAAAAAATGTAAACACGCCCATACACCCCTTTCCTTCAAACACCTTGTAATTTGGTATACTTTAGCTTTAAATTATTTACTTTAAAAAAACTCTTTCAAGACTCAAAATGGGATGAGTTTATTTTGCATTTGCACATTGCTCTTCACCAATGAATACATACCCGTGTCTTTTGTTGCCATCTGTTTTCTAGTTTCTAGGTCTATTTTTATGTAGTTTCTATTCTGTTAAAAAATTCTAATCTAGTTGTAAAAAGAAAAAAAGGGTGTATGTAGTTGGCAGAGACTGTTGAAGCATCTTTTATTTCCTAAGACAAACTACTAGATCATTTTGGAATATATGATAATTTGTGAAATTTGAATATAAAAACCCACAGCAAAAGGAAGAAAAGCAGCGAGGGTATTTGCTTCCAGGGAGAAGCTTCCACAGGTGAGGGCCACTTGATAGGCAAGGCCTCAGAGTACCTAATCTTTTGCTAGTCACTAGAGGCACCAGCACATGAGACAGGTATAGCCTAGAAAAGAAGTAGGTAAGAGTCCCCCTGGGACCTACTATGCATTTCCCCTTTATTTCTACTCTTTTGAGTCTCCGTTCTCTAATTAAAATTGGTTTTTGGAAAAAAAGAACATGAAGTCTGAACACAGTAATAAATTATATCCTTCCCTCAGACGGAATCAAAATGACTACAGACTCAAAATTTCTCTGCCTCCGAAAACTTAATTTGATATTTTCTGTTACACACCAAGTAGTGATTTGCAGCACACAGACTGGAAGATTAATTGAGACAGCCATCTCTTCGGGCGCATCTAATCTTACATCTAATTATCTGATCATCTGAATCACAAATATGGCAGTTAAAAGGAGTCTGTTTAAAGGGCAGCTTCGAAATGTAAATATTAAAAAGCAGCTCTCTGGTTTCTCCTGAGACAGACATGCAGACTTGTAATCGCCATTATGTTATTTGCGGTATTAGGTCAGAGGTCACATAAACATGTGGTTATGTTGTTCCATGACTAAAATGTGAGGATAATTCTAAAGTCTATACTGGGCTTGTTTTGACAATTAACCTCCATTAGTATTCTAGAACACAAAAGAGCAAAGCTCTTAAAAAGGCTCTCTTTTTTCCATGAATGCACTGTCAAATTGACTTCATCATTTAAATAGGACTGTAGTCACAGTAAATGAGTTGATATTTATACAAAGCACAACCTTAATTAAAATATTATGAGCAATTAAACCCAATGTTCACAGAATTATTGTACATTTATATGTAACAGAGCAAAAACATTGCTTAGGATTGTTAAATTTTTGCAGGAGTCTAATTAACTTTGACAGGTTTTGGGTTTTTCTCTCCTTATTTTAGAAGTGCTGTAGATGAAGGTGCTGTGCCAGGAAAACGTCAAAGAATTTTGATATGTAATTTGGGTCTGATATATATATATACATATATATATCAGAAAACTATATTGCTGGAGCTATAGCAGGGCTGGACCAATGGCAAAGCAAGTAGGGCATTTGCCTTGCACGTGGCTGATCCGGGTTCGATTCCTTCATCCCTCCCGGAGATCCTGGCAAGCTACTGAGAGTATTCTACCTTCACGGCAGAGCCTGGCAAGCTCCCTGTGGCATATTCGATATGTCAAAAACAGTAACAAGTCTCACAATGGAGGCCCACTAGAGCAAATTGATGAACAATAGTAGGACAGTGGTACAGTGTATGTATGTATGTGTATACACACACACACACACATGTGTATGTGTGTGATGTGTGTGTATTCTCTTAGATTCAGAGTTGCTGGGCACCTAGACATGCCCCACAGCTTTCTGCAGTGGGAAGGCAGGTATGTGAGGGAGAACAGCTGCAGGCTAGAGCTGCCAATGGGTATTGTGTGTTTTTGTCACAATTTAAATGTCCTGCAGCTATTGCTGTAAGAAGGGTTATATATATTTGCCCCTGATTAATGTTGTGGGTATGAAAAGGTGCATATTGCCTGGACTATAAGTCATGGTCACAGTCACGGTCCTCCCGTTGTTCATCGATTTGCTCGAGCGGGCCCAGTAACGTCTCCATTGGAGACTTTGTTGTTACTGTGTTTGGCATATCGAATATGTCACGGGTAGCTTGCCAGGCTCTGCCGTGCGGGCGAGATACTCTCAGTAGCTTGCCGGGCTCTCTGAGAGGGGCAGAGGAATCGAACTTGGGTCGGCCATGTTGGCTGCGTGCAAGTAGTTGGGAAATATTTCTCCTTACACCTCTCCAGCCCTCGGGGTATAGGCAGATCAGGAGCAAATCCACATTCCCATGAAGTAAGTCCAGTGACTTCCTGTGCTTCCTAAGTGCATGATGCAGTTATTGGGTGTTGAAATAAAGGTGTTGAAAGTTCCTGTTCTGTCGATTCCCTAAAGCCCCATGAGGTTGGTACAATACTGCTATATTTTCCACACCAATAAGCACCAATGATTAAGATGGTTTTCATACTTCATGTAATTTAATCTGTTAAGTCAATTCTCTTACTAATGAGGAAACTGATATTTACTCAGTAATTCTCAAAGATTTATAACTACAATGTGCTGCTGCTAGTAAAATGTGAGGTAAACCATATCATTTTTTTTTTTTTTGCTTTTTGGGTCACACCCGGCGATGCTCAGGGGTTACTACTGGCTCATGCACTCAGGAATTGCTCCTGGCAGTGCTTGGGGGACCATCTGGGATGCTGGGAATTGAACCTGTGTCGGCCCTGTTGGCTGTGTGCAAGGCAAATGCCCTACCCACTGTGCTATCGCTCCAGCCCCATAAACCATATCAATTGACATTGAATATTGAATGACATGGGCTGGAGCGATAGCACAGTGGGTAGGGTGTTTGCCTTGCACACAGCCAACATGGCCTACCCAAGTTCCATTTCTCCGCCTCTCTCGGAGAGCCCAGCAAGCTACCGAGAGTATCTTGCCTGCATGGCAGAGCCTGGCAAGCTACCCATGATGTACTCGATATACCAAACACAGTAACAACAAATCTCATGATGGAGATGTTACTGGGCCCGCTCGAGCAAATCGATGAACAAGGGGAGAACCGTGAACCGTGATTGAATGACATAAAAATAAAGGTTAAAAAAAAACCCAAAATATATAAAACTGTATACAAAACTGTACATGAATTTATGTAACACATATTCCTAGTTATGTAAAATGCAGACAGCATGTTGAGATAGATGCATCCAGATAAAGTTAAATATGAATAGTCAGATCTGTGATCATCAAAAGCTGACAGTGCTTATTTGAGTTGACAGAGCATGAAGGAAGGACAAATAGAACGGTTTTTTCCAAGTTCCTTTTCACTAATTTATTAATGTTGTTTAAATGTTTAATTTGTATGTTGCTTGGATAATTACACTTAGAGAAGAAGAAAGGACTTTTACTTGTGAACAATTAAAAAGAAATATATTAAAAGAAGATAGTGGTAGCAGCTGATTTCTACCTGACTTGTTTGAGCACTTTAGCATTATACTAAATGTGTAGTTAATGTGAAAAACAAAATCCTAGGAGGGTAAAAAGTATATTTCCTGACTCCCCTTCTCTGTCTCTGGAAAATCTTGTTTGTCCACAGTGGGCTTGTATGTATCACCATGTGTAATCTGTAGCACTGTAGCACTGTCCTCCCTTTATTCATCGATTTGCTTGAGTGGGCACCAGTAATGTCTCCATTGTGAGACTTGTTGTCACTGTTTTTGACATATTGACTACCTCACGGGGAGCTTGCTAGGCTCTGCTATGCAGGCGAGATACTATAGGTAGCTTGTTGGGCTCCCCTAGAGGGATGGAGGAATTGAACCCAGGTCAGCCACGTGCAAGGCAAGTGCTCTACCTGCTGTACTTACGCTCCAGCCCATGTGCAATCTATTTAGACCAATCAATATTTTGAGTATTGAGTACCTAGGAAGTATCAGTACTATAAGCCCAGAGTGGGCTACAGGAATGAGTAAGAAACTTGCTCTGAGCATAAGGTGTTTACAGCATAAGAAGCAGATAGTAGAATCCAAAAAATTTCACACAGAGATTGGTATCTGTGGGAGAAACTTGAGGTCTGTAGGAGAAATAATGCACCAGGGGCAGTGATGGGGCTCCACAGTAAGGAGCCAGACCTCACATAACAATTTCTGGGGTACTTTTGACCATGTCTAGGAGCTGATGCAATAAAAGGTAGTAAGAGATGGCCCTTCTGAAAAAGTAATACAGAGGGGGGAAATGCAGAAAACAGTACGTAATTGACTGCAAGGTAATGTAAGTTGGTTGCCACATGAAATAGTGATTTGGAATAGAAAATGGTCATTTTGGGTACTAATTATAGAAGAATTAAATGAATAAATGGAGGAACTAAATGACATTATCTGTCACATTTTTTTCTGCTTATCCATTGCTCTATAAAATAGTGGTAACCAAGAATCTTAGTTTGCATATGGAAATTGACCATGGAGTCTTTCTTCTCTGATCTTTGTTTAAAAAACCAGACAAATTAACAAATTCATTCACAGCATGTGTGTTTAACTGCTTAATTTTAAATATGCAGATGCAATTAACTCATATAATATAGCATCATATATAATTAATATATGTTACACTTATATGTATAAGAAAACCTAGATGTCTCTCCTCATTTTATTCTCTTCCTCCCTCGCTCCCTTCATCTTTCATTTTTTTCTGCCTGTATTTTTTTATTTTAATTTTTATTAGTGAGACACCATGAGGTACAGTTGTAGACTTACAAATTTTTGTGTTTGAGTTTCAGTTATACAATGATCAAATACCCATCCCTCCACCAGTGCCCATTCTCCACCACCAATGATCCTAGTAGCCCTCCCACCCTCCCATCCCCCCATCCCACCCTGCCTCTGTGACAGGGTATTTTGGTCACTATTTCTTTAGAGGTGCAGTAGCTTCTTAGTTTGAGATAGTCCCATTTGTCTACCTCTGTTTTCACTTGCTTGGCCAGTGGCGTGACATCTTTGAAGATACCATTAGCTTTAATGTCATGGAGGGTTTTGCCAACTTTATCTTCAATGTACTTTATGGATTCTGGTCTGATGTTGAGGTCTTTAGTCCATTTTGATCTTACTTTTGTACATGGTGTCAGTCTACCTGTATTTTTAAGACATTGGGCATAGAATTAGCATAACCTGGTAAAAATGATTTTTTTTGTATTCTAAAATAAAAAGTGTAGAGGAGCTAAATATCTAGAAATTTTCCTGTTATGAACCATTAGGCTCAAATTTAGATTCTTCAAAGTAGTTCCTTGATCTAAGCTCCTTTTTTATTATGGTCATAATATTATAAATAAGCTTATAAAATATTTCTATACATGCATTTAAGGACATGTATTTACATGTATGGTTGGTCAGTAAACGTTTATTGACAATCATTTCTAAGGTAGTGTAAGATTTACACAAGGAATATAAAAATGAAAAAGAACATTTTCCTGAAGAAAACAGTTTGGCAAAAAACAAGTATACCCCCAAAATATTGGGAAAGACATATCACTGATACAATGAACATCATAATTCATATGAAAAAGTGGTACATAAAAATGCTTTTATTATGTCTGTTTACATCTTTGTATGTAAATTATATTGGTTTAATACATGAACCACTGAAGATACATAAAATTTGTAAATATATTATTAACACATATTTATAACTGTGTTAATAATATTCATGAAACAAAATAAATTTTTTTCTTAAAAAAACGTAGCCTGACAGGAGCAGGCATTGTTCCTTCACCTGGCCCATTTGAATCCCAGCGGCTACAACCTCCACACCACAATGAAAAACTCAGTGAGTGCAAACTCTATGTCTCAAAAGATCAGGGATGGGTAGCTCCTTCCCATCTCCCCACCCCCTTGGGGTCCTGGCTGTCACGCCCATGAACTGCCTCCATGTGCCATTTAAGCACATTAGTGACCATGATCCAGAGACTCAAAAATGAATCTCAGAACCACAGCTCACTGAAGAGATGTCTCTGGAGCCCAATTATTTAAAATTTCAAAATTTCAGTAGTGCTATTCATAACAAGCAATACAAAATAAGTTATCTAGTATCTGTCTGTGTGGCAGGCTTGAGTGGTGGTGGGAAAATTCGAAATAATGGTGGTGGGAAGGTGGAATGGTGGTGGAATTGGGGTTGAAATATTGGATGTAATCAATAATTATTATTAATCACTTATCACTTAATCACTTAATCCCCGTTATTCATCGATTTATTCGAGCGGGTGCCAGTAATGTCTCCATTCATCCCGGTTGCGTGCTAGCGTAGCCCAATGGTATCTGTTTGTTTCAGGAACATGTAGAGCCTCAAACCGATCATTTAGGGTCTTGACGAAGAAGTCTGACCATCTTATAGGTGGGCGTCCACGTGATCTTTTGATGTCCCGTGGAATCCAATCAGTAATGGCTCTAGTCCAGCGGTTGTCTGTAAACCTCATTACGTGTCCAGCCCATCTGATTTTTGATGTCTTGGCAAATGAGACAGCGTCCCTGATTCTTGAGCGTTGACAAAGATCAGAACTCCGGATTCTATCTCTCATTTGAGTGAATTGTGATATTCCAAGCATAGTTCTTTTGATTCCTCTTTGAGAGACCCGAATAGTGTTCTCATCCTGTTTTCGTAGGGTCCAGGTCTCTGAGGCATATGTTAATGCAGGAAGAATAGTGGAATCAAAGAGATGTGCTTGTAGCTGGAGGTTCTTTGTCCTTTTAGTTATTTCTTCAATGCTCTTGAAGGCATTCCAAGCCGCTCTCTTCCTCCTGCGCAACTCAGGTCCCAGGTCATTCATCATGTTGATTTCTCGACCTAGGTATATATAACTGTTGCATTCAGCGATGGTGGTTCCGTTGAGAGCGAATGGAGCGTCAGGAACAAGGCTGTTTCTCATAAACATTGTCTTCGTAAGATTCAGCTGTAGTCCGACCTTTCCACATTCACGGTCAAAGTCGTTCTGCATTTGTGCCGCTTGGTTGATGTTTGGTGTTATTAGAACGATGTCATCAGCAAAGCGGAGGTGGTGTAGTTGCCGACCATCTATCTTCACTCCCATGTTTTCCCATTCCAGTCGTCGCATGATGTTCTTGAGGGTGGCACTGAAGAGTTTTGGTGAAATGGTATCACCCTGCCGAACCCCTCTCTTGATATGGATGATTACTTCTTTGTAGAATGGTGAGATCTTGGTAGTGAATCCGCAATAGAGCTCACGAAGGATCCTGATGTATTGAGTTTGTACGCCCTGATTGGCTAGGGCTTCCATGACCGCTTCCGTCTCAACAGAATCAAAGGCCTTCTTTAAATCAATGAACGTTAGACAGAGCGGCATCTTGAACTCCCGAGATACCTCAATGAGCTTGGTTATTGTGTGGATATGGTCGATGGTACTGAATCCTTTTCGGAATCCAGCTTGTTCACATGGTTGTCCTTCATCTAGTGTTCTGCTAATCCTATTCAGGATGACTCGAGTGAATAGTTTGTAGATGACAGACAATAGGCAGATTGGGCGATAGTTGCCAATGTCGTGGATGTCTCCTTTCTTGTATAGTAGTACAGTCCTGCTGGTTTTCCATTGGGATGGAACCTTGCATTCAGACAGGTAGCGTGTGAAGAGTCAAGCCAATGTATTGATGAGTACTGATGGTAAGTTCTTCAGGTGTTCAGGTCTGATCTTGTCTGGGCCAGGTGCTCTTTGTTTCTTTACTGACGAGATGGCATGTTGGATTTCGGAAGGGAGAACATTGGGAATGACATATCCATCATGTGGTATGTGGTATGTGGGCAAGTGGATGTGGCTATTAAAGAGATCTGAGTAGAAGTCATGAATAATCTTCTCCATTGCCCTTCTGGAAGATGTGATAGATCCATCATGATGTCGGAGGGCAGTCATCTTGGTTTTGTACTTGGTGAAGGACAGGCGGGCATTACGAATGTTTTTCCCAGCTTCTGCTGCATCTACCAGTACTGCTGCTCTCCTGTTTTTGAGGTCATCCTTGATGGCTTCTCTGCACTGTTTTGCCAGTTCGGATGTTCGCTTGTGGTTGCCTGAGGCACGTGCCAAGCCACGTTGGCGAATAAGTTCAAGAGTATTCGAAGAAAGACGGGTTTTTGTGGTTATCTCTCTCTTGGCATTCCTTGCACAATCATGGAGGTGCTGAATCATTCGATCGTATTCCTCATCAATGTTGTCAATGACGGCATCTTCCCATGTTGCCTCAATAGAGCCAAAGAGCTCCCAGTTGGTGGTTGTTCTGGGAGTCCTCTTCTTAAACCTTGCATTCTTTTCTCCTCGTTCTGTGAGGTAGAATTTTGCACGAAGAAGACGGTGGTCTGATCCCGTTTGGAATTTTGGGACAACAGCAACATCGGTTAGGCAAAACCGCCGATTGAATATGATGTGGTCTATTTCATTGATCCGAGTTCGATTCCTCCGCCCCTCTCGGAGAGCCCGGCAAGCTACCGAGAGTATTGGATATGCCAGACACAGTAACAACAAAGTCTCCAATGGAGATGTTACTGGGCCCGCTCGAGCAAATCGACGATCAACGGGAGGGCCTTTACCTTTACCTATTTCATTGTGGAACCGTCCATCGGGAGACTCCCATGTCCAACGTTTAGATTCAGCCTTTTGGAATTGTGAGTTACCATGGAAGGTTTTGGTTGACATGATGAACTCAGACAGTCTGTCACCCTGTTCGTTCCATTCCAGGCCATGGGTTCCGATGTGAAGTTCATCGACTGATCTTCTTGGTCCTATCTTGGCATTAAAATCACCGACAATGATCTTGTAGAAGGTGTGATCTTCTTTATAGAACTTCTCCAGCTCCATGTAGAATTTCTCAGTTTCTCTTTCACCATAACTGGATGTTGGTGCATAGACAACAAAGATAGAAACTGCCGGTAGTGAGCCACATTTATTCAAGTGTAATCGTCCGATTCGGGTTGTTAGGCATTCAAATGAATCAATGCTCGTGACTAAGTTTGTGTTGACAAGGATACCGACACCACCGACGCCTCTTTTATCACATGTTCCAAGGAACAGTTCTTCTCCAGTGTCGAAAACAGCATGATGGGATTGATGTCTTCTCGTTTCGGTCAGACCAATGATGTCGTACTTGATCTTTCGTGCTTGTACCATAAGGTCTTCAATGGATGCAGCAGATGCCAGCGTACGAGCATTAAAAGTACAGACAATCATTTTTGTTTTTCTGCGTTTTGGCAGCCTATGTCTGCCTTGGTGTTTTATCAGCCTCTCCTTCCGTATCGTTCTCGACTCTGCATATTCAGGGTTAGGGAAATAAGATCCATTTATTACTGGATTTGGCATATCAATTTGGTCTATTTGGCATAGACTATGGATAGCTTGCCAGGCTCTGCCGTGCGGGTTGGATATTTAAGGATATTTAAGGTACCCTGAAAATTTAGAGAAAAGTAAATAAATAGTCGCGCGGCTGCGAATGCAGCCGCGCGCTCCCGGGAGCTTGTTGTGATAATCTCTGGATCCTGGCCGTTGTTGGGGTTACACGGCAGTTGGAGGGTGTAACTGTCTAGCTACTGACAGGTCCAGTCCCAAACCGTGCAGGCTTGGAGATCTCAGCCCCGGGTCCCACACACCTGGGTTCCTCTGCCAGTTCTGTTATGTCTGAGGCTTATCCAAGTGCGTGGAGAGTGGCCCCAGTAAGGCCTTGGTTGAGGCCTGGAGGTCTTCAGCTGTTGGGCCCTGGCGAGGAGAGTCAGACACAGGGTAGGAGACTCTGCCTTGTGCTCTCCTGGGAGCTTGTTGTGATAATCTCTGGATCCTAGCCATTGTTGGGGTTACACGGCAGTTGAAGGGTGTAACTGTCTAGCTACTGACAGGTCCAGTCCCAAACCGTGCAGGCTTGGAGATCTCAGCCCCGGGTCCCACATTATTATTGTTATTATTATTGAATCACTGTAATATATAGTTACAAGCTTTCATGTTTGAGTTTCAATCAAACAGTGACCAAACACCCGTCCCTCCACCAGTGTAATTCTCCACCACCAGTGTCCCCAGTATGTCCCCACCCCATCCCACCCTCCCCCTGTCTCTATGGCAGACAATTTCCCCCATACTCTCTCTCTACTTTTGGGCAGTTTGGTCTGCAGTACAGGTAGTGAGAGGTTATTAGGTTTGGTCCTTTATCTACTTTCAGCACACATTTCCCATCCTGAATGATTCCACCAACCATCACTGACTTAGTGATCCCTTCTCTATTCCAGCTGCCTTCTCCCCTAGTTCATGAGACTGGCTTCCAAATATGGTGCAATTTTCCTGACCCTTGTATCTACTGACATTGGGTGTTTGTCTCATGTTATGTTATTTTATACTCCACAAATGAGTTCAGTCATTCTATGTCTGCCCCTCTTTTTCTGACTCATTTAACTTAGCCTGATACTCTCCATGTCCATCCACTTATAAGCAAATTTCATGACTTCATCTTTTCTAACAGCAGCATAGTATTCCATTGTGTAAATGTACCAAAGTTTATTTAACCAGTCGTCTGTTCTTGGGCACTTGGGCTATTTACAGAAAAACCCCTCCAACCCCATCCAAAAATGGGGAGAAGAAATGAACAGAAGCTTCCTCAAGAAAATACAAATGGCCAAAAGGTGCATGAGAAAATGTTCCACATCCCTAGTCATCAGAGAGATGCAAATCAAAACAACAATGAGATATCCTCTCATACCTCAGAGACTGGCACACATTCAAAAGAACAAAAGCAATCAGTGCTGGCGTGGATGTGGGGGAAAAGGGATGCTCTTTCACTCTTGGTGGGAATGTCAACTGGTCCAGCCTTTCTGGAAAACAATATGGACATTTCTTCAAAAACTAGAAACTGAGCTTCCATATAACCCAGCAATATCACTTCTGGGAGTATATCCCGAGAGTGCAAAAAAGCACAGTAGAAATGACATCTGTACCTGTATGTTCATTGCAACACTGTTCACAATAGCCAGAATCTGGAAACCACCTGAGTCCCTGAGAATGGATGTAATCAATTATTGTGAACAACTTTAGAGAAAAAATTTTAAAAAATGTAACCTAAGATGGTATTATGACCTACATTTAATAAGCATTTTCTTCACAATTCTCACGCACATTTAATGATCCTAGATGGATCCAAGATGGACAAAGAGAGCAAATCCCACATGTGAGGAACTGAAAATTATTAAGCCTAAAGGTTGCTTGTTTGGCGAAATTTGATTTTAATCACTCAATTTCAGTGATTGAGTTCATTATTATTATTATTATTATTATTATTATTATTATTATTATTGGCTTCTAGAGGGAAGCTTGCAATGTAAATATATTTAAAAATGCATATGCATCTAGAAATAATATCCTGCTAAGTAATTGAGGTGGTTGTTTATTTTATTTTATTATGTGTGTGTGTGTGTGAGAGATCACACCTAGATGTGTTCAGAGTTCCTGGTTCTTCACTCAGGGATCACTTTTGGTGGGCTCAGGGGACATATGTGGTGCTGGGGATTGAACTCAGTTCATCCGGTTGGCAGTGGAAGGCAAGTCCCATCCCTGTTGTCTCATCACTCTGGGCCTGCTTATTTATTTGGATGCAGGGGAAGAGGGTGCAGGCTCCTAGCTGGTGCTCAGGAGATCTAAGAGCTTTGTCAGTCATTCTTGGCCAACCCTGTGAGAGGTTCACAGCAAGGGCATAGGAGGCCTTGTCGCTCAGGCCCAGTGATGCTCAGCCACCGTCCCAGTGCCTGAGGACTGCAGTGGGGGGCTTTCAGGGGACTTACGGTGCCAGAATTGAGGCCTGAATTCCCATCTGGGTTAAGTCATTTTTAAAAAGATACTTCTGTCATTTCAACTTCTATTTTTCTTCTTAATCATTTAAAAGGTAAAGGCCCTCCCGTTGATCGTCGATTTGCTCGAGCGGGCCCAGTAACGTCTCCATTGGAGACTTTGTTGTTACTGTATCTGGCATATCGAATACTCTCGGTAGCTTGCCGGGCTCTCCGAGAGGGGCGCATTTAAAAACAGAAAAACCTATCACAGCCAATATGACTCACACCTAGACATTAAACTTGAAGTTTATCACATGCATGTTTGAAATGATAATTTTTCAAATTATGTAAATGTGTTTTTTCCAAAGAAAAATTTCAGAATAGTATAGGAAGTGTAAACAAACAAGCAAAAATATCTTACAAGCCACAGAAAGCTATCATTAGCCTTTGATTCCAAGATCTTCTATTTTTATAGTTATTTGTAATGTGGGTGTTACATGTAATTGGTTGAGATGGTATGTTTTGGAATTAGTTGCATAAGTGTGTGTGTGTGTGTGTGTGTGTGTGCGTGCGTGTGTGTGTGTGTGTGTGGCCAGTTTATAATCATTCACTTTCAGTCTTCCCGAGATGTGGCCATAGAGTAGAAACTCATCTTTGAAGCTGACTGAACATTCTGTGCTAGGGTTTCACTTTGCTTTATTGTCACCAGAGTTGGTGACCAGAGAGTTGCATGACAGAAACTTCTGCTCCGCAACCGGAGGGACAGACTGTAGGAGCAGTTGCTCAGGACGGGTGTGGATTATGGCAACCAGCTAAAACAAGGTTTTGGATGCTTCACTGGAATGTCTGAAACAAGGAAACAAGATATTTATCACAGATCACTTGCATGAGACCCACCCTGCTTCAATTCTTATGACTGCATAAAACCCCCCAAATGCCACCAGGAATGACCGTGATTCTAGAGCCAGGAGGACAGCCTGAGCACACCCCAATAAGGCCCGTTTCCCTTACCATTCGCCAAAGAAAAAATAGAAAACAGCTGAACTGATTTGTCCTAAGGTCCATCTTCAGACAGAGTGACAAAATAAAGACCTGATCTAAGCCAAAAGTGGACAGAAACAGTCAGGAGGAGAGAAAACGAACTCGTCTCCAGACACAGAACTTCTTTGGCCCAAAGAATTTTTATGTCCTGCAGAAACCTTTTGGGTTGACATCATTTATGTGAACGCTTAAGAGGCAGAATGTTTGGAAAGGCACACAATATACTTACCTAAACGACTCTATTTTACTCATATTTATTTAGGATGGTTTTGGGAACTCTAATGGAAACTGGGGGTCATTAGAAGCTTCCGCTCCTTATCGTCTACTGGTGGCCGTTCTTCGGTGCCCTTCTCAGTAGTTTTGTTTGTTTCTTTGTTTGTATTTGGGCCATACTTGGTTGGGCTCAGGGCTTATTCCTGACTCTTTCTCAGGGATAACTCCTGGTGGTTCTCTGGAGAACCTGGTGATTCTTTGTTGCCAGGGATTGAACCCAGGTTGTCTACATGTAAGGCAAGAGTTTTAATGCCTCTACAATCTCTCTTTCCCTTCAGTGATTTCTTTAGGTACCAAGAACCATCTTGAAGACCTATTTGGGGAAAATTCTTATAATCTGAAATGATTTGATATCCTGCAATATCCCAAGGCCAGGGGTGGTCCACAAAAATCCCTATCCTGAGATTGGATTGACTTACAGCAAATATTCCTTTATTCCTCATGTATTTATTAAGTAACAATGGTATGCCAGACACCGTTGTTATGGTTCTCTAGAAATGCTCAATACAAGGAGAGATACATTTGAAAAGCAACTTATATCAGTCCTTGCTGTAGTTGGTAGGGACATACACTTTGCCCATTCGTGGAAATTGAATAAAGACTGTTGTATTATTACATATTGTATTTGCATATGTAATACAACATTTTTATCAATGGTTGAATTTTGCCCATAATTTCTATTATGCAAACTTATATTGTTTAATTTTGAAAAAATGAATGACTGTTCAATTTAGTATTTTTCCTGCCGATTTTCCAATGCACTTTCTTTGTTTTATCTCATTTGTAATCCAGTAAACCAGGAACTTGTTGCGAGAAGTTGTCAGTTTTATGGCTTCTCTAATGCTTTTTAAAGATCACATTTGGGGCAGCAGTTCTTAAGTCTCTGGGGTGGGTGGGATCAATTCACTGAACAATGGTTTTCCAACTCTGATTTCCAAATCAGGCTTTCTAGGTCATTAGAGCCCTTGCTACAGTTGTAGAATCACTGCAGACTCTGGGGCGACAATTGCAAGTTATTTCTGAATATGTGTCAACATAATACATATATCATGATTGCAAATTGAACAACAACCTGAGCCTGACAAAATAGAGAAAATGGCCTGTCTTTTTTAATTCTATTTTTTTTGCGGGGGGGGGGGGGGGCGCACTCAGAGGTGCTCAGGCTTACTCCTGGTCTGCATTGAGGGATCACTCCTGGTGGGTTCACGGGACCAAATAAGGAACCAGGGATCAGATCCAAGTTGGCCACGTGCAAACTAAATACCCTGTCCATTATACCAACATTCTGGCCCTGGATATGACTTTTGACCTTAATAGAGTGAAATAAAAACTGAAACTTATAGACCTTAGTAGTTCTCCTAGGGCCACTGGATAATGTACATACTGTCTGGGTTGATTGTTAGCATTAGTAATACTTGGGGTTATAGTTTGCAAACTTTAACTCTCATAGTATCACCTGAAGGACAAATTAAAACCTAAATTTTGCTAAATAAACATTTCTAGAGTTTTGAATCAGTTGATTTGAGGAAAGGAAGGTCACAAGATTTGTACTTTTGCTAAGTTCCCAGGCATTGCTGTTGCTACTGATCCTGAGAATATAGTTGGAGAGTCACTCATGGAGGAGAATCCTTTACTGCATAGCATCATTATTAGTCTCTTAAAATATAAATTTTGAAAAAGATGGGCTGCAGTATATGAATTTACATTTGGAAAGCCATGATTCTATAGAAAATTAGATTTTTCTCGTATTTTAATATTTTTAGAGAGGAAAATAATAGATTTTTTCAAAACTTTTTCAAAACTTTTTCAAAACATCAGTTCTTAGATCTTCATCTAAAAGTTACTTTGTCTTAGACTTGACTTTAGTATGGTATTGTCGTTTGGAGACAGAAGAAAATGATTAGTCTTGGTTTCCCAGCTAAGTAATATATATTACTTTAGAATCTTCGTGTCAACTTTAATAATCAGGAGCATGTTGAATGGTAAGACCAATTATATTTTAGTGAACTTAAAAATAATATTAAGACACTTTGGTTTACAAAATCATTCATTAGACTTACAGGTGTGGGTGGAAAGGCAGCACAGTATATAGGCCACTTGCCCTACACATGTCTGACATAGTTCAATCTCTGGCATCCCATATGGTCTCCTGAGCACCATCAGGAGTAATTCCTGAGTACCGAACTAGTTACCCAGAGCATCAGATGTGACCCCAAAACACCCAAACAAAAAAACACAAAAAATCAAAATCATTTACAGTTAAGTATGCCATGTTCCAGCACCAATCCCACAGCCAGTGTCAACTTCCCTCCAGCAGTGTCCCCGGGTTCCTTCCCACCCCACTTCTATCTCCACACCCTGTCTCTTTGACAGGCACATTTTGAGTTTGGCTGTTGTGGTTTGTATTTTGTGCTTTCACTGTGGTTGACTCTGTAGTTTGACAGGGCTGTGGTTTGATAGACAATAGCTCTACTACTCCACTACACCACTGAAGTGCCTTGACTCCTGTCCCCATCACTTCCAGTTTGCCTCTTCTTAGTTCCCCCTCAAGAGAATGGCTAACTTTTCAAGCATATAAGAATGATTTAACAAAAGAATTCTAAATTCCTGGAAGGAAGTTTATCTGACCCAGGCATGACAGGCAGATACGATTTTAATTTCACATGCCTCTTTTGAGTAAGGCTTTATGTCAGAGATTTATTTAAATCCATACTCACTCTTGTTTCATTTTGTCTTCTAGTTAATAAATTAGGCATTTTGTTGTACCCAGCCTATGGTATAGTTGACTAAGTCTCCTGTAGACATTAGGTGTAAAGAGTGTTGTTTAAGAGCTGAGTGTTGTTAATGAGAAGTGTCTCATTATAGTAAGAGATACTGAACGTTTGCCTTGCACGCAGCCAACATGGCCGACCCGAGTTCGATTCCTCCACCCCTCTCGGAGAGCCCGGCAAGCTACCAAGAGTATCTCGCCCGCACGGCAGAGCCTGGCAAGCTCCCTATGATGTATTCGATATGCCAAACACAGTAACAACAAAGTCTCCGATGGAGACGTTACTGGGCCTGCTTGAGCAAATCGATGATCAACAGGAGGGCCTTTACTTTACTTTACTTTTACTGAACGTTTTATGTAATCCATGAATTCTTTTTGTTGTTTTGGGTCACACCCAATGGTGCTCAGGAACTATTCCTAGCTCTGTCCTGAGGAGAGATCACTTGCAGTGCTTGGAGATCATACTGGGGATCAAACTGGGATAGGCTGAAGGCTTTCCCTCCTGTACCATCTCTCTTGCCCCAGTTCTTGACTTTTTCATCACAGTAACTTCAAAAGATTTTTTAAGGCTATTGACGTCATTATCTATAACTTGATCTTGAAATATGTTAGCACTAAGATTATTTTAGGTGAAAAAATCAGCTCTAAGTCAACTGGTCTTTTTCCATGTATAAATAAATCCTTTTCATCAGGACCCAGCCTCATAAGCTAAGGAGGTGATCAATAAAGATAAAACAGTGGTTGATGGTTTAGGTCAAAGAAGATATCAGTTGGATAGAATTAAGATATAGAAAGCAAGCCTAGTGAGATCAGAATATTATGTTATCCTGTCTTCCAAGGGAAACAGAACCGGGTGGTTTAGAATGCTGGAGAAGTTGCCTAGTGAAGTTTTAAAGTCAACGATTTTAGTGGGACTCTGATTACTTTAGGACACTGGTTATCTAAGATCAAGGTTGGATGATGCAGAGCACTGAATGTCTGAGGTCTGAATGGGTGAAGATCAACCAGCAGTAGAGGATAGTTGCAACATAATTCTGGAGTGTGGTTTCCTCTGTGCTTCCACCATACTTTGCTGTATTTTGTTGAATGTCATGAATGTTTCTACTTTGAGGTGACTATAAAAAATAAGAAGAATAAATAGTTGTGGCCTCCTTTTTATTGAGGTTAATATGGTGGCAAAAGTTTTCCTGGAGACTGAAAAATATATAAAAGATAAAAATAGAGAAATATAGAGGTAAAGATATTCACAAATATTGGAAAGGTTTTACTTGTGATTTGGTTTGTGAAATGATGATTTAATAGAAAGGAGGGCCAAGTTATTAGCTCATATTATTCCTGATCAATATAGACCACCCATTCCTTTAAAATAGTTTATACGTTATAGGTAAGGCATTTCCCAGGGAAAACAAGCATCATTTATAATTGCTATTTGACTATTTTTTGTGTAAAAGCTAATCTTCTGAAGACTTAGAGAAATCATTGTAGATAAGAAATAAAGATTTGCATTTATAAGAAATTAATAATAGTTCTGAAATTGAAGAATCATTTAGTGCTGGGAGAAATAAATACAAATTGTAACATCTTTCTGATGGAGTTTTGTTTAGATTGCTTCTGGTGATAAACCATCTATAATAATATAAATCGTTGCTGGTGTTTCCCATAAATTTGCAATGTTTAGTATAATTTTCATTTGCAATACACAGTAAAATGACACTAAGAAATATGAGATTAACAGTTATTAAGTGAAAATAACTTTCATGTCTGTAGTCATTTTTAGAAACAGTTATGTGTAATTCATTTAGGGAGCAGAGAAAATTAATTCACAGCTGTAGTGTGAACCTGCACAATGAAACAAAGAGGAAAGTGGAATACAGCTGTAAACTTTTGGAACATAAGGGTGTATTTTTAATTTCTCACTTTAATTTTTCTCTAAAATAAGAGTACATTTGGTACCCTTCCTCCACCAAAATTTTTGTTTTGACTACAGAACATGAAAAACATGAAAGTTGATAACTGGTCTCACATTAGGTCATAACATTGGGGAGCATAAGCTTCTGCATGCCTGGAGGAAGAAGGGTCATATGCCAGAGGCAGAAGAATGGTGTATTTTATTAATTTTAGTGAGTGTTTTCATTAGCAAGTGTCATAGCAAGACTCACAACAAGCACTTTGAGCTTGGCCATTCCCCTTATTTGCTACCCAACGAACACTGTTTTTCAGGAAGCTGTATTTAAAATGGAGACAGATTCATATTCTGGTCTCATGATAGGGACTGATGTCTTGGTTTTCAGATCTACAGAAGGCCTCATAAGGTTATAGGACTCTAATTTTTAAAAATTTAATTAAAGATTTGAGATTTACAGAACTAGTGATAGATCAGTCATAGGCATACAGTATTCCAATACCAATTCCACCACCAGTATCAACTCCCGTGGGACTGGAATTCTAAACTGACAAAATAAGTCCTCTGGTCTAGATGGTAGCATCAGGAACTATAGAGCAAGTAGTCTTCAGTATAATACAGCACTGTTTATTTTTATTTTCTGAATCATTACTTTCAGTTATGTTACATTGCTTCTCATTTTCCCATGCTTTCAATAAATCATTTGCTGCCAAAGGTTTATTTATTAATATACTCTACTACATTTTAAAATTTCTGTCTTTGGGCTGGAGAGATTGTAAGATGTTAAGCATATGCCTTGCATGCTGCTGACCCTGGTTCAATACTCGGTAGCAGATATGGGCCACTGGCCATCACCAGGGGTCACTCCTGACCACAAAGCCATGACTAGTCTCTGAGCACTTCTGGGTGTGTTATAGTCCCCATTAATCCAATTAATAATAAAATTTACATCTTCAAACTTTAGCTCTTCCATGCTGTTGTCATAAGCTAGCTCTGTAGTTCTCATAGCTTGAAGGGATCATCAAAGGTAAGAGCAGGTTGTGTTTTGATCTGAGGCATCACTTTCATCTCTTTTCTAACACTCTTAGCATTCTTGGGCTGAGAATGGTAAAGAAGGATATTATTTTAGTAGTCAAGGAAATGGGACCTGATGTTATTTGGATTTCATTTGGTTTTGTCAAGATTGTTATCCTCTCTCTTACTGGCAGTATCCTTTATGTATAGGGAGAGGAACCCATTTTGTCTCTCAGGAAATGCTAGAGAGAGTAAGCATTTTCTCTTTGGTTTATGCCAGCAATTCACATGATCAATGACTTGCTGGATGTTTAATTACTTGATCTTGTTGCTACCTAGAGCTGGATGATTTCTCTTTAAACTTAGTAGATTTTTGTTTGTTCATTTTCCTGAAGCCAATGTAACCCTCTCAAATTTGTGGAAAACTGAGATGGTTGGACTTATGAAGATTGGCTTTCAAACCGGCAGTGGAAGCTTACAGCAGGGTTTCATGGCATTTGTTCATATAACCATGAATCAGGACCAGAATCAAGTATTCATTTATGTAGAACTCTAAAACATAGAGGGCTTAGTAAAAGCAAATCATTACAGAAATACTGAATCCTGCTTTTTAATAAAGATGAACAAATTTATTTCCTTTGCTCCCTTATCTATCTAGCTTAGAAAATTACTATAAATATGGAAAAAATTCAGGGGAAGGACATGTTGATAGTACTCTTTTTTTCAGATTTTAAGAGCACAATGTAGAAAGGTGTATTAAAGATTAATGGTGGTATTTTTTGAAATGTAAGAATATTTAGTGTGCTTGTGGACAGCAGGTTTGAGCCGGGGGTGGGGGGGGGCAGGGGCCTCATGGGAAGGGGGGCGTTCTGGGCCGTCCTTCACGCCCGACCGAGGTCACCAGCTGCCCCCCACGAGCGGCTCTCCGGCACGGCCATGGCCCCAGAGGCACAAGGACTTAGCACAGAGAGCCACCCGCTTGGAGCAGAAAAGCAAATGGACTATGTGTTAAACTGCGCCACTATGCCTGCCTGGAGGGGAAAGGGTTTTGTCCCGCTCGCCCGCTCCTCTCTGCAAAGAAAGATGGCGGCCACACGGGAGCCTTGTGGACAGCAGGTTTGAGCCGGGGCGGGGGGCGGCAGGGGCCTCATGGGAAGGGGGGCATTTTGGGCCGTCCTTCACGCCCGACCGAGGTCACCAGCTGCCCCCCACGAGCGGCTCTCCGGCACGGCCACGACTCCAGAGCACAGAAACCAATCTCTTAACTATCTAACTTTTAATAGAAATACTTCCAGGGTTAATAAGTAAAACAGGAGAAATCCAAAATCACATTTTATTTTATTCTTAAACCAAGCTGTAGAAAGCAAATCATTTCACAACGCTGTTTCAGCATATCTGATGGGGGGGGGGTCATAAACTCTAAACAATAATTGTGCATCTTCTATCGAAACAATGTATCTAGTCAAAGTAGATAGAGTATTAACTAGAACTCATCTGCCACACAGGAATTGGGAGGGGTGGGAGGTGGGGTTCTATTGGGGTTCACGGTTAAAAATAAGTATTGGTAAAGGGAAATGTGTTTGATACTTACATGACTGAGACCTAAACCCGAAAGCTTTGTAGCTTTTCCCACAGTGATTCAATAAAGAAATAAATTATTAAAAAAAAAAGAATATTTAGTGCCTTTTAGATTGAGTTCTGGTTTTTAGTCAAGACACTAAGATAATAAGAAACATCACACAATCTTGTTGCTCTAGATAGGTAAGCAAAAAAGAAATAAGAAGAGCTTCCTAATGAAAATCACTGTCACTGTCCTCCCATTGTTCATCAATTTGTTCTAGCGGGCCCAGTAACATTGTGAGACTTGTTACTATGTTTGGCATATTGAATATGTCACGGGTAGCTTGCCAGGCTTTGCCATGCAGGAGAGATACTCAAGAAGGTTGGAGGATTCGAGCTCGGGTTGGCCATGTTGGCTGCATGCAAGGCAAACACCCTACCTGCTGTGCTATCGTTCCAGCACCCTAATGAAAATAAGTCTGAAAATTAAAAAAATCTAAATGCATTAAAAATTGATCAAAGAGAGGCAAATTATCTTTGTTTTTGGATATGGGGTCACATTTGGCGGTTTTTAGGATTTACTGTGGATGGTGCAGCTCAGAGGATTATAAAGAGTGTTGGAGATTGAACCCTGGCCAACCACATGCAAAGTAAGTGCCTTAACAGCTATTCTATCTCTCCAGCCCAAGAAAGGCAATTATTAAAGCCACAAATAAGACTATCAATTAATTCTAGACAAGATAAAATACCTACGAGTTTTGAAAAATGATTAATGTTAAATCATGAAAAAAAAACACACATTAAGGGCACTGCCCAAGGGTCTCAGACATTTAGATTACTTAGAGGGGAGGTAACACTGTATATCAAAACCATGAGTCAACACTGTTTTAAGCATGTGACACAAACTTTAATAAGTAAAATAAAAATAATTAAAACTCTAAATAACTAAATAATTATTCTTTACTAATAATATTACTATTATTATAAATAATAAAAAACAAAAACACAAATATTAAGAGATTTGTACATTATTAGAAACATAGATCAGCATTTCATGTGTTCATGTTTTAATTGACTATGTTAAAAGTTTTAGGGTGTCACTCGGCAGTTAAAGCATTCTGTAATTCTTATTTGAAAGAATAAATATAATGAGTATTCTAATCAATTTTCAATAGTAGCTGGATGTATCATAATTAAAATTAAACATAAAGCCTTTCTAGTTTATCACACCCCTCATGGTTAAAGGCAGTCATCCACAGAATCTCCCACTTCACAAGTCAGTTGTTGGTCTTGAGGGTGCCCTAGATTACCTGCTCTTTGATTGGGTATGAATTCAGGGCTTATGACCACCTAAGATTCAATAATTCTAATAATTTGAAAAATAGTTCCCAGAATTTAGAAAACTATTCTATCATTACAGTTCTATTGTAAAGGACATAAATGAGCAGGAACAGTCAAATGAAGAACAGAGTGGGTAAGATCTTGGAGGGAAGGTAGAAATGCAGGCCCTCTCCTCAGGGACTGGAACCGTCATATGTCACCTGCATAGGACATCAACTCTTTGCCAATCAAGACAGTTTGCTTAGCATAAGTGTCCAGAGTTTTTTAAATTGAAGTTCTATTATTGAGCCAATAATACTTGGCCTATGATTAAATTAAATCTCTAAGTCCGCCTTCTTTCCAGTGGCAAGGCTGCTTAAAGATCTAACCCTTTAACCTAGTACTTGATATTTTTGGTGAGCAGTTCCCATCCTGATGATATCTCAGGACTCACAATGATTTACTTCTATAGAATGACAAAGAATCTCCTGTCTCTCAAGAAATTGTCAGACTTTTAGGAGATCCATGTGAGGATGCTAGGACAAAGTCTAGTTAAGTTCTTAATTTCATTTAAACAAATAACTTAAAATTCTGTTTAAAAGTAAACATATGTAGGTATAACATATAAAGGTAACTATTAAAATTATTAGAAATAAAAATAAGGATTCAGTCAAATGGATTTTGGAGAACATTATATAGGAAACAACAACTTAAGAGAGAAAGAGTTAGTATAAACTGTTAGAATACAGAAGTCACAAATTGGTTGGCAAAAATAAATACAAATATGCTTGTAATAAAAATGTAACTATTACCCTTTAAAAGACATTTAAAGACATTAAAAATTTGAATTTTAAATGTAACTTTGGGCTTTAAGATAATGTAATTGTCGATATAAAATAAAAAAATCAAGTTGTGGCTTTGAAAAAGGTAATCAAATAAAAGCTGATATAAAAATGTTGGCATCAGATAACTATATTTAAAGGTAAAACAAAATAGCAAGATCATTAACCTGACTTTGAAGAAGCACAACATAGTAGGGAAAGAACAACCCCAGAGTATATACAATATATGAAACAATATACCCTCAAAATATGAAGAACTATGAAAATATATCAATATTGAAAATATTAATGTCTAAAGCAACTGACAGATATATCAAGTTATATCTTTTATGATCCAGAATAATATATATTGACTTTAACAACATGTGCAAGCTTGGATATGTGCACATGTGTGTGTTTATATACATATTTCTATTTGCAGAGAAACATGTAAAGAAACAATGTATGTTTTGCTGCCTCATTCTTTCAGTAACTCCTTTTGATGACATCAATACATTGTGCCCTTTAGAGGTATCATGACCTATATAAGGAGATTTCGGGGCTCTTGAGGGAGAGACAGACCTGAGAGAATGGGGGATGGACTGAGAGAATCGGGGGTGACACATGCTTGAGAGAACCTGGAGGAGAGGTCTGCAAGAACAGGGTGGAAACACAATGGCATAAATTTCTTTTATGGTATATAAATGAGACTGTAAAAGGGAGCTGAGGAAGGCAGAGGAGAGATAGGAGTGAATGGAGAGGATTGGAATAAACTGCAACTAAGACCAACCAGCCTGGTCCTCCTTTATGTCCTTCACCTGCCCATCACCATCAACCTCCATAGAGTGGGGGAAATGGCCTGAGATGACCGAACGAGGGTGACAGGAGAGATAGACCTCCTCTGCTGACCCTTTTTGTGTTTACAAAAGAGAGAAGAAAGTGACATGAACAAAACAATCCTATTCACAATTGTACCCCAGAAAAATCAAGTACCTAGGAATTGGCTTGACTAAGAAGACAAAAGACCTGTACAAAGAAAACTACAAAATGCTACTTAGTAAATACAAGAGGATATGAAGAAATGGAAAGATAATCCCTACTCATGGATCAGGAGAATTAACATTGTCAAAATGGCAATACACCCCAAAGCATTGTACAAATTCAATGTGATCCCTATAATGATACCCATGACATTCTTCAAAGAAATGGAGCAAACACTCCTGAAATTCATAGGGAACAAGAAGTACCCACGAACAGCGAAAGAAATTCTTGGGAAAAAGAAAATGGGAGGAATCAACCTCACCAACCTCAAACTCTACTACAAAGCAGTAATAATTAAAACAGCAGGTCCTTGAACAAAGGTAGAGCTGTAGATCAATGGAACACGGTTGAATATACTGACACCTCCCCCCAACTATATGATCTTCTAATCTTTGTTAAGGGAACAAGAAATGTGAAGTGGAGCAAGGAAGCCTCTTTAACAAATTGTGATGGCAAAACTGGACAGCTACCTGCAAAAAGTGGGCTCATATCTCTACCTAACACCATGTACAAAAGCAAGATCAAAATGGATTTAAAACCTCAACATCAGACCAGAATCCATAAGATACATTGAAGACAAGTTTGACAAAACCCTCCATGACACTGAAGCTAATGGTATCTTCAAAGGTGTCATGCCACTGGCCAGCAATTGAAAATGGAGATAGACAAATGGGACTATCTTAAAGTAAGAAGCTTCTGCACCTCAAAAGAAACAGTGACCAAAATACAAAGACAAGTCTACAGAATGGGAAAGGATATTCGCCCAATAGCCAGCTGACAAGGGGTTTATATCAATGATATACAAAGCACAGGTTGAACTTCACAAGAAGAAATCATCCAACCTCATCAAAAATGGGGCAACGAGATGAACAGAAACTTTCTCAAAGAAGAAATCTGAATGGCAAAAAGGCACATGAGAAAATGCTCTACATCAATAATCATCAGAAAGATGCAGATTAAAACAACAATGAAATGTCATCTCACACCATAGAGACTGACCCACATCCAAAAGAACTAAAGGAACCAGTGTTGGTGTGGATGTGGCAAGAAAGGGAACCCTCCTTCCCTGCTGGTGGGAATGCTGACTGGTTCAGCCCTTTTGGAAACTATTATGGACGATTCTCAAAATATTAGAAGTTGAGCTCCCATTTGAACTAGCAATACCACTCCTGGGAATATATCCTGGGGTGATAGCACAGCAGGTAGGGCGTTTGTCTTGCATGTGACTGACCTGGTGGGCCTGAGTTTGATTTCTCCGCCCCTCTCAGAGAGCGGGGCTAGCTGCCAACAGTATCTTGCCTGCTGGGCAAAGCCTGGCATGATACCCATGATGTATTCGATATGCCAAACACAGTAACAAGTCTCACAATGGAGACGTTACTGGGCCCACTCAAGCAAATCGATGAACAATGGGAGGACAGTGACAATGACAGACAAAAAGTACAGTCAAAATGATATCTGCACTTCTATGTTCATTGCTGCACTGTTCACAATAGCAAAAATTTGGAAAAAAACCGAGCGCCCAAGAACAGATGACTGGCTGAAGAAACTTTGGTGTATCTACACAATGGAATAATATGTAGCTGTTAGAAAAGATGAAGTCATGAAATTTACATACATGTGGTTCTACATGGAAAGTATCATGCTAAGTAAAATGAGCCAGAAAAAAAGGGACAGACATAGAAAGACTGCACTCATCTGGGGAGTATAAAGTAACAGAATGGGAGGTGAACATGCAAGAATATTTGAGATAAGTACCAGGAGGTCTTCTCCACGGCTTTGAAACTGGCAGCACATGCTGGGGGAAAAGGCAGCTCAGATAGAGAATGTAACACGAAGTAAAGGATATTTGGAGGATTCACTTGGGATGCAAGATGTGTGCTGAAAGTAACTATAGACTGAACATGATGGTTACTCAATACGTCTATTCCAAACTATAATAATATATATATTCCAAACTATAATAATATATATTCCAAACTATAATAATATATATATTCCAAACTATAATAATAATATAAGTCTACAACTGTACCTTATGGTGTTTCACTAATAAAAAACTTTAAAAAAACAAATAAAATAAAAAATGTATTGCATTCTAAAGGGCCAGCATTTGCTTTGAATACATACAATCCTAGATCTGAGTGTCAGTACCACTAAACAAGACAAACAAAAATGAGTTATCGTCTAAAATGCAATATAATAATCAAAGCCTAGATATATGTTTTTCTTTGTTATTAACATGTTCTTATAAAATTTATGCAAAGAATTATATTGTCATGAAAATCAGAACAGTTAATGAGAATTTCCAAATTCTGTAGGGATCAGGCAGTGAAAAAAATGATGAAATATTTAAGTGGGTCTTTCTATTTACAAAAGCATAATTTGGAAAATTGTAGAAAGTCATGTAGTGTTAGTAATTAAGAATCTGTGTTGGCTGGCCACATGCAGGACAAGTGCCCTATCAACAAGTACTGTCCCTTTGGCCCTGATATTAAAGTATTTGAAGAATGCCATTAGAAGTTGCAGACAAGAGTAACTGCCATAGTATTATTTTTTTAAATCTGAGTGGGATAAAGTTTCTATTTTAAACATTTATTCTCTGGCTTAAGCTGACTTTAAGAACTTGCAGGAAATTATTAGAGTGAAACTGTAAGAAAACCTAAATGAGCTATAAAAATATGATGACATATCACTATAGAAGAAGTTCATAATATATAATGATATACTGATTAATGTATAATTGACAGATAATCTTTTGATATACAAATTTTAAAGTTAGCATGGGAATTGCTACTGATGAGTATCCTATTGTGTATTCTATACCATTAAGCAAAGTAGTAGGAACAATTAGGGCTTTGAAGAACCTTTAGAACTTCATGTATTTTCATAATAGCTATTTTATGTTTTTTTTTATTATTTTAATAGTGAAACACCGGGCTGGAGTGACAGCACAGCGGGTACTGTGTTTGCCTTTCACGCAGCCAACATGGCCGACCCGAGTTTGATTCCTCTGCCCCTCTTGGAGAGCCCGGCAAACTACCTAGAGTATCTCGCCCGCAAGGCAAAGCCTGGCAAGCTCCCCATGATGTATTCAATATGCCAAACACAGTATCAAGTTCTCACCCCCCTCACCCCCCCATCCCACCCCACCCCTGTGGCAGGGCATTCCCTTTTGTTCTCTCTCTCCTTTTGGCTGCTGTGGTTTGCAAAAGAGGTTTTGAGTGGCAATCATGTTTGGTCTATAGTCTACTTTCAGCATGCATCTCCCATCCTGGGAGGATCCTCCCAACACCCTTTATTTGGTACTCCCTTTTCTATCTGAGCTGCCGTCTCTCCCCAGCATGTGTGGCTGGCCTCCAAGCCATGGAGTGAACCTCCTGGTACTTATCTTGGCTATTCTTGGGTGTTAGTCTCCCAGTTTGTTACTTTATATTCCCCAGATGAATGCGATCTGTCTGTCCTGCTCTTTCTGACTCATTTCACTTTGCGTGATACTTTCCATGTAGTACCACCTATATGTAAATTTCATGACTTCATCTTTTTCTAACAGCTGCATAGTACTCCATTGTATAGATGTACTAAAGTTTCTTTAACCAGTCATCTGTTCTCGGGCACTCGGGTTTTTTCCAGATTTTGGCTATTGTGAACAGTGCAGCAATGAACATAGAAGTGCAGATGTCATTTTGACTGTACTTTTTTGCCTCTCCAGGTTATATTCCCGGGAGTGGTATTGCTGGGTCAAATGGGAGCTCAGTTTCTAAATTTTTGAGAATCGTCCATACTGTTTTCCAAAAGGACTGAACCAGGCAGCATTCCCACCGCAGTGAAGGAGGGTCCCTTTCTCGCCACATCCATGCCAAGACAGGTTGCTTTTGTTCTTTTGGATGTGGGCCAGTCTCTGTGGTGTGAGATGATATCTCATTGTTGTTTTGCTCTGCATCTCCCTGATGATTATTGAAGTAGAGCATTTTCTCATGTGCCTTTTAGCCATTCAGATTTCTTCTTTGGGAAAGTTTCTGTTCATCACCCCATTTTTTGATGGGGTTAGATGTTTTCTTGTAGATTTCAACCAGTGCTTTGTATATCCTTGATATCAACCCTTTATCAGATGGGTATTGGGTAAATATCCTTTCCCATTCTGTAGATTGTATTATGGTTATTTTATCTTTGAGGTGTAGAAGCTTCTTAATTTAAGATAGTCCCATTTGTTTATCTCTCTTCCACTTGGTTGTTCAGTGGAATGTCCTCTTTGAAGATACCATTAACCTCAATATTGTGGAGAGTTTTGCCGACCTCAGACGGGTTCACCAGTGAATTCTTCCAAACATTCAAAGAGGACCTTTTACCAGTTCTCCTCAATCTTTTCCAGGAAATTGAAAAAACAGGAACTCTCCCAAACAGCTTCTATGATGCACATATCTCCCTAATACCTAAAGCAAACAAAGACACCACTGACAAAGAAAACTATAGGCCAATAATCCTGATGAATACAGATGCTAAGATTTTCAACAAAATATTAGCAAATAGAATCCAACAACTCATCAAAAATATCATACACCACGACCAAGTGGATTCAATCCAGGGATGCAAGGATGGTTTAACATTCGGAAATCAATCAACATAATCCATCACATCAACAGAAGCAAAGATAAAAACCATATGATCATATCAATAGAGGCAGAGAAAGCTTTTGACAAGATCTAGCACCCGTTTATGATGAAAACTCTCACCAAAATGGGTTTTGAAGGAACTTTCCTCAAGATAGCCAAAGCCATCTATGACAAACCCATGGCAAGCATTATACTCAATGGGGAAAAACTAAGGGCCTTTCCTCTAAGAGCAGGGACAAGACAAGGATGCCCACTACCACCACTTCTGTTTAACATAGTACTGGAAGTACTTGCAATATCGATTAGGCAAGTACAAGACATTAAAGGCATCCAGATAGGAAAGGAAGAAATCAAGCTCTCACTATTCGCAGATGATATGATACGATACTATATCTTGAGAATCTTAAATTCTCTACCAAGAAACTCCTAGAAATAATAGTCTCGTGTGGTAAAGTTGCAGGCTATAAAATCAATGCCCCAAAATCCATGGCCTTCCTATACGCAAATAATGAGAGAGAGGAAAATGACTTGAAAAAAATAATTCCATTCACAATTGTGCTCCAGAAAATCAAATACCTCGGAATCAGCCTAACTAAAGAGGTAAAGGATCTCTACAATGAAAACTACAAAATGCTACTCCATGAAATAAAAGAGGACATAAGGAAATGGAAACACATCCCCTGCTCATGGGTAGGAAGAATCAACATCGTCAAAATGGCAGTACTCCCAAAGGCATTATGCAGATTCAACATGATTCCTATAAGGATACCTATGAAATTCTTCAAAGAAATAGATCAAGCACTCCTGAAATTCATATGGAACAACAAATGCCCACTAATAGCTAAAGCAATTGTTGGGAAAAAGACGTAGGGAGGCATTACCCTACCCAACTTCAAACTCTACTACAAAGCAGTAATAATTAAAACAGTATGGTACTGGAACAAATCCAGGGCCGCAGACCAATGGAACAGGGTGGAATATCCCTACACACAACACCAAATGTATGAACATCAAATATTTGATAAGGGAGCAAGAAATGTGAAATGGAACAAGAAAAGCCTCTTCAACAAATGGTGCTGGCATAACTCGACAACCACATGCAAAAAAATGGGCTTAGACTTCGACCTAACACCATGCACAATAGTCAGATCAAAATGGATTAAAGATCTCAACATCAGGCCAAAATCTGTAATAGCTATTTTAATAATATTCACCCATCTGAGTATATGCTAGGAGAGACTAAGAATCTCTATATTTGACAATACTTTGAATGCAATTCAACATGCCTCATTAATTTTTAACACTTTCCTCTATTTTTGTAAGATGAAAAGACATATAACTGAGATTTTATAGGGCCTTATGGGAAATTTTGAAGTTATGTAAGATCAAGATTTTATTTAGAATTTCCTTTGAGAAGGAAAAAATATCAAAAGGTCGAAAGACAGTGAAACAGCACTTACTTATATCAACTAAGTATTTAAAACTAGTGTAAGAATGGTTATAAGAAATGACATGATTGGGCCTGAGTGATAGTATAGCTGGTAGGACATTTACCTTGTATGTGGCTCACCTGGGTTTGATCCCTTGCATCACACCTGATCCCTCTGAGCACAGCCAGAAGTAATTTCTAAGTGCAGAGCCAGGAGTAAGCCCTGAGGATTGCCAGTCTGATCCAAAAAGCCAAAAAAAAAAATAAATGATATGATTGCATAATAATGTTTAGTTCTTTTAGTAGTGAGAAAACTAACTTCTGGTATATAGTCAAAGATATAATGGAGGCAGCATGGCAGATTATTTTGTTAAGATACAGAATCTTTGCTTCCTAAATAGATCATTAAGAGATAATGGCAAAATCTTTTATAATCCCTTAAACTCAGACCAGTAGACAAAAAAAAGTGTGTCCATTTAAATAGAGGAAACCAACTCTTGTTTGGTATTCAAGTTCTCTTAATACAAAGCCTCATTTAAAAGAAGCCTTTATTGGAAGGATCAACATCATCCCATGACAATTTTGCTCAAAGCATTATACTGATTCAATACTGTAGCACTATCCTCCCATTGTTTATCGATTTCCTTGAGTGGGCACCAGTAATGTCTCTATTGTGAGACTTGTTGTTACTGTTTTTGGCATATCAAATATATCACAGGGAGCTTGCCAGACTCTTCAAGAGGGGTGAAGGAATTGAACTCAGGTTGGCCACGTGCAAGGCAAACACCAACACCGTACGCACTGTGCTATCACTCCAGCACAAGATTCAATACAGTCTTTCTAAAACTACCCATGTCATGTAAAAACATAACACAAACACGCTTGAAATTCATACCCTCTACTTCAAGATAGCTAAAGGAATCATAGGGAAAAACAAGATGTGAGGATTTTCTTTTGCATAATCAGTGGATTATAAAGTGGTTATTATCTCATTCCTACTTTGGACAAACTTGCAGGCTATCGAATATAGCCTGCCCACAGGGCAGAGTCTGGCAAACTCCCTGTGGCGTACCAAATATGCCAAATACCAGTAACAATGATGGGTCTCATTCTCCTAAAGAGCCTTGAATATAATCTCAGGGCTAGGATGAAAGAGACGTTACTGGGGCCTGCTCGAGGCAATCGATGAATAACAGGATGATGAATGAATGAATGAATAAAGTGGTAGTAATCAGAACTGTGGTACTAGAGCAAGGGCAAACTTTCAGATCAGTGAAATAGAATTGAAAGCCCAGAGACAGATCCAGGAGCAAAAAGTGTGATGCAGAGCAAGAGAAGCCTCTTGAACAGAGTGCTGGGATAACCGGTCAGTCCCATGCAAAAATAGAGGCAAATACTTTCCTAACAACATACACAAAAGTCAAATCAAAATCGATCAAGACTTCAGCACCATACCTGAATCCATAAATCATATCAGATAAAATAAGTAGAATACTCTATGATATTGAAGCGTGTGATATTTTAAATGATTGCCATTGGTCCAGCAGATGTAAGCAAAGATAAAAAAAATGGGAAAACATAAAACTAAGAAGAAAGCACTTGCCCTGCAAAAGAAATGTTAACCAGAATCAAAAGACACCCCAAAGACTGAGAGAGAATATTTGCCAACCACTCAACAGATAAAGGGTTACTATATAAGCACTATATATTAAAGAGTCTAGATACATAAACCACTGATAGAATTTTACAAGAATATAAAACTAACCCAAACAATGGAGAGAAGAATAGAAAGAAACATCTTCAAAGAGAGACTTCAGATGGCTAAAAATTTGTAAATTTGAAAATGCTCAACATCACTTATACTCATAGAAATGCAAATCAAGACAACAATGAGATATCATCTTACACCAGTAAGATTGTCACACATCACAAAGAACAAAAGCAAGTAGTGCTGGCATGAATGTGGAGAAACAGGGAATCTTATTCACTGCTTATGGAAATGTTTGTTAGTCCAGCCTTTATGGAAAACAATATAAACACATCTTAGAAACAAGCTGTTGAGTTTCCAACATGACCCAGCAATCCCACTTCTTGTTATCTACCCCAATCGGCCCAGAAGTCTATTCAGACATTTTCACACTTATGATCATTGCAGCACTATTTATAGTTGCCGAAATCTAAAAAAAATAGCCCTATGCCCAAGAATATAAGACTGAAAGAAGAAACTATGACATATACACAATGAAATACTGGTCAACTATATGAAAATATGAAATCATACAGCTTTCTGCTCTATGGGTGGATCTGGAGGACTTCAGGCTGAGCGAAGTTGGTCAGAAGAAGAGGGACAGAATGATCACCAAATGTGAAGGAAAAAAAATAAGGGAATATCAAATGCCCCCAAACTGAGAACTTGTCAGTAGGAAGCCTACCCTGGGTGTGTGGGCGGTGACAGAGGGAAGTGGGCACTGTGTGCGAGTGTGATGCTGGATTGTGTGATGCAGGAAACACTGACCTCCACACCATCATAAATCATGGTGTCTAAAATTATTTTTAAATAAATAAAAAGTTAATAGACTTAAATCGAATCTGAATGAGTAAACAAATAAATAAATAAACAAGCATTTCCAACCTTAGCTTTGACCATGAGTTTTAGAATTCTTTTATAGAAATCTTCTACAATTTTCTACCTTCTGGTTTTGTTACACCCTCTGTCTTTGAGGAACAATTATTTTTATCTAGAACAAAATTGCTTTTGTTAGGGTGTGGATCGCAGTCTCTCTTTAAGGACAAAGAGACTCCAGAGAACTGCAAACAGCAAGCAGGGTAATTTATTGTAAGACTGGCTAGCCAGGGTCGAGCCACCTACGCAGACACGCAAGTCCAGCAGGTTGGGCAAGACCCCATGCTTCTCCAAAGGAGATCTTATATAGTCCTTCACTGGCCATTACACCATGCATTTCATAGCCAATAGATTTGTAACAACACCTCCTTTCCTGACCAATCCATTTAAAAGTGCATCACTCCTTAGCCTATAGTTTAAAGATCAGCATTTGCATCAGTGCTTAGGAATGTCCTGGTTTTTAGGGAGATGTTACTGGGTCTTGCGAGAGACATCTGGATATCTGGTCTGACCCCCACCCTTCTCGTGACTTGCAACTCAGGGCACCTGTATCCGAGTTCCTTGCTCAGAGGCAGAAAAACAAGTTACTTTGCAATGAGAGTTCCTGTTAAGCTAAGCTAAATTAATTCTGGTGGTCCATTTTGGGCCTATCCTTCACACTTTTTTTTTTATCTGACTTTAGCATAATACATTCCTTGCATACTTTTCATATGCAGTTGTCTCACATCACCCTCATTTCTAGTAGTTTCATTTTAATTATATTTTTCTAGTTGCTGTAATAGACTGAACTGTATTCCTTTCAAATTCAAATGTTAAACCTTAAATTCTCATTTGAGATATTTCTAGATTGAAGTCTTCGGGGGATTATTAAGATTAAAGTTGAGAATATGAGCGGGGTTTCAATTCAGTAGAGTTGGTGTACTCAGAAGATGATTCTGCTTTGTGTGTGTGTGAGCACACCCAGGAAAGGTTCCATGAGAATACGTCCAGAAAGAAACTGCATAACACTCAGTAACTGATAGTTCTCATCTGAAACTAATCTTGTCAGAAGCTTGATCTTAGACTTCTAACCACTGGAACTGTGAGAAAATCAATGTTATTTAAACCACCTAGACTGTGGTATCTTGTAATGATAATCTGACCTAACACTTAAGCTTTTCTTTAAAAGATAAAACCATGATGTAAACATTAGTAAATTGCCTGATTTGCACTAGTATTTTGTAGCAGATTAGCAATTGTATTAACATATTGTATCACAATTTTAAAGATATATGTTTTTGATAGTGCAGTTCTGTCCCCCCAGACACACACCCTTCCTGCTCCTTCTCCACCTTCTCCTCCTTCCTTTCCTCTCTCTTTTTTTTCTCAAAAAAACTTGTTTTGCAGTTCTAGGGATTAAATCTAGGTCTTTGCATGTACGAGCATATAAGGCAGGCACTTGTTCCACTGAACCATATCCCTGACCTGCAAAACTTCTTAATGAATCATAATATGCTTTTGCTTGCAGATTAATGTATTTTTTGATTCTCTGTGCCACGAGAAGTGTCAGATATATTCCTAAAAAGTATGATTGATAACAATAAATGCCATCAACATTTTATCTTACTAGGAAGTACTTAAATATTTAATTAATCTTTTGTATTTAAGTTAACATTACTTGAAGGATATGAGTTTAATCGTTGTAGGAATTATGAATAGGCAGAAATGTATTTAAATATATGTTGAAATAATGATTAAATTTGATTTAATTACATGCATTGAAGAATTTTTAAAACTTTTTTAGATCAAATCTAGCTGTGCTCAGTGTTTCTCACTCTACATACAAGGATAACTCTTTTTTAAAAAAGATAGTTAATTTATTTTTATTGGATCACCATGAGATACAGTTACAAGCTTTCATGTTTGGTTTTCAATCATACAATGATCAAACATCCATCCCTACACCAGTGTACATTTTCCACCACCAATGTCCCCAGTATGCCCCCCCTTTCCCATCCTCCCCCTGCCTCCATGGCAGAAAGTTTACCCCATACTTTCTCTCTACTTTTGAGTATTATTATTTGCAGTACAGATACTGAGAGATGATCACACTTGGTCCTTTATTTTCAGCACGTATCCCCCATCCCGAACGATTCCTTCAACCATCATTGTCTTAGTGATCTCTACTCTATTCCAGATGCCTTATCCCCTCAGCTCATGAGACAGGTTTCCAACTATGGGGTGCAATACCACTTCTGGGAATATATCCCAAGGTTGAAAAAAAGGATAACTTTTAATGAACTTGGAGGACCATATAAATTCCTGGGGATCAAATCTGGGTTGACCATGTGCAAGGCAAGCATCCTGCTGCCCAATATCTCTGGCCCCTAAATACTTTTATAATCTTATTATGAGTAGTAAGTCTAAGTAAAATAAAGTATGTGACTGTATCAAATTTAATGCTAATAACTTAGAATATATACATGTTTGTATAAAAATAAAAATACACCTATCTTATTAAAATTTACCCAAAATAAAATATGGGTACTTTATATGCTTCTGGAGGTTTTAGGGATATTTGATTAATATGAGATCTTTTACAATTAAAATAGTTTGTAAAGTCAGTTAGTAATTTAGTAATTACCTATGAGTGGGAAAATAACATATATATATGCATTCTGCAAATATAAAATAGAGAAATACAAATAATCTTAGTGTTTATATTTATTTTTTAATTTTTATTTATTTCGTTTTTTAGAGGGCCAGAGCAGTAGCACAGTGGGTAGGGCATTTGCCTTACACATGGCTGACTCGGGTTCGATTCCTCAGTCCCTCTTGGAGAGCCTGGCAAGCTACTGAGAGTATCCCGCTTGTATGGCAGAGCCTGGCAAGCTCCCTGTTGCGTATTAGATATGCCAAAAACAGTAACAAGTCTCACAATGGAGACATTACTGGTGCCCGCTTGAGCAAATTGATGAACAATGGGAGGACAGTGCTACTCTGCTAAAGTCCATGTTTAAGGAACCACACAGCAATGCAAAATTTACTAGTCTGTGTAATATTTGGTTGTTGTTTTTTGTTCTACTTTATAGTTTTATTCTAATTATATTTCTCCAGGTTATACAGGATGGAGCGATAGCACAGCAGGTAAGGCATTTGCCTTGCATGCGGCCAACCTGGGTTTGATTACTCCGCCCCTCTCAGAGAGCGTGGCAAGCTACCGAGAGTATCTTGCATGCATGGCAAAGCCTGGCAAGCTCCTTGTGATGTATTCTATATGCCAAAAACAGTAACAACAAGTCTCACAATTTGTTGTGAGACGTTACTCGTGTCTGCTCTAGCAAATCGATGAACAGTGTGAGAACAGTGCTATAGTACTACAGAATGATAGAGATATGCAGGGTTAGAAGTAGAAGGTTGGTTGGAAGAGCTTATGCAATGACTGAATATATTTACTCTTGGTAAAATGAACCAGCAAAGCTTAGAAGTGTGTCACTTTGCACTGCTTAGGGGTTATTATGAGCTCAAATAGCAGCATTCCTTTCCCCTGGATAGTCCCCCTGGAGATACAGTTTAAGGAAAACAGAATGTACTGAGAAATTATATTTCCACCCTCTGATAATCAGGAACTGTTCAAAATTAAAAGTTCATTAAATATGAGGCATTTCTATCTCAGACGACTTCTAATCGTCTTCTGGTGTTTCATGTTTAAATGTACACAAGAGGTATTAATAACCTGACATGTGATAAAGACTAAAGTATAGGAGGCTAAAAAAAAGAAGACCTGAACAAAAAGAACAATATTCAACGATAAAATTTAGAAGAAACATTTTAGTATATAATTCAATCTTCTATAGAAGTCAACTTCTATCAGCCTTTTTTAAAGTCATCAAATATTGGAAACAAATACCAATAGAATATGGTAAAAATTAATCTGCTATATTGATATTTCTACACTTCAGAAAGAGTTAAATTAATTCCGTTTAATTTTAAATATAAAAACATATACACCATGATGTTTGCTTAGTTTATATAAAAGCTTTTGTTATTTTTACTTTTTGCTTTTTGGGTCAAACCCAGCGATGCACAGGGGTTACTCCTGGTTCTGCGCTCAGAAATTACCCCTGGTGGTGCTCAGGGGACCATATGGGATGCTGGAAATCGAACCCGGGTTGACTTCGTGCAAGGCAAACTCCTTACCTGCTGTGCTATTGCCCCAGCCCCTATATAAAGGCTTTTAACACAATTTAATAGTAGTTAGAGTTTGATCTCACTTATGCAAAAATATGTTCTTGTACCCCAGCAAAAGATTTGAATGTAAATACATCAGTGGTTATTAGGGGAGTATCTTAGGAACAATTTTGTTTGTTTTGGAGTCATACCCCTGATGCTCAGGGCTTACTCCTGGCTCCGCACTCAGCAGTAACTGCTTTTGGTGCTCGTGGGACCATATGGAATGCCAGAGTTCAAACCCAGGTTGGCTGCATGCAAGGCAAATGCCCTACTACTGTTCTGTTGCTGCAGCCCTGATATTAGGGACAGTATCGATTTTATGTATTTTTCCTTTGCTCAGTATTATTTTTTAATATGAGTACATATAACTTTTTTCCCCTTTATTTTATTTTATTTTTTTACAGTTGTAGATTTACAATTTTTTGTGCTTTGGTTTCAATTATACAATGATCAGATACCCATCCCTCCACCAGTGCCCATTTTCCACCACCATGGATAATATCCCTCCCACCCCCATCCCCCCATCCCCCCGTCTCTGTGGCAGGGCAATCCCCTGTGTTCTCTCTCTCCTTTTGGGTGTTGTGGTCTGCAAAAGAGGCATTGAGTGGCAAACATGTTCAGTCCATAGTCTACTTTCGACATGCATCTCCCCTCCTGGGAGGATCCTCCAAACATCCTTTATTTGGTGCTCCCTTCTCTATCTGAACTGCCCTTTCCTCTAGGATACCCGGCTGGCCTCTAAGTTATGGAGTAATCCTCCTGGTGCCGATCTCAGCTATTCTTGGGTATTAATCTCATACTTTGTTACTTTATATCCCCCAGATGAATGCAACCTTTCTATGTCTATCCCTCTCTTTCTGACTCATTTCGCTTAGCATGATACTTTCCATATTGTACCACTTGTATGTAAATTTCATGACTTCATCTTTTCTAACAGCTGAGTACATATAACTTTTATAGCTAAAAAAGGAGATAAGATTTACATTAAAGTCTACTCAGGACACCTGCAAGAAAATTGATGGACTTATTAACATATATTTGAGATAAAAAATGGCATTATTGGGGCACAGCGGGTAGGGCATTTGCCTTGCATGCGGCCGACCCGCTTTCAATTTCCAGCATCCCATATCGTCCCCCAAGCATCGCCAGCAGTAATTCCTGAGTGCAGAGCCAGGAGTAACCCCTGTGCAATGCCGGGTGTGACCCAAAAACCAAAAAAAATAAGGCATTATTTTACCAGATATTCTCTAACATAGTTCAAATGAAAGCTAATCTTATCCAAAACTACTTTACTTAACCATGGTTCAGTAATATGTGTTCTGCAGTCATATTAGCATTTCTTATCATATTAACAAATTATTAATTATAAATACTAGAAATTTTAGTCTAACAGTTTCTCTGCTGTACTATATAAAATTTGTGCTGTGCCTCTCCCTCCTTCACTGGTGCTGCTGACTTTAGACATTTCTGAAGTTACAGATTTCCAGGAGGATTTCTATCTTTGTAGGAGTCAGTAACCCTCCCCTCCCCCTCCCCCAGTAACCCTCCTTGGTGAGTGTAGGGAGTCCCGGAACTTGTTTGATCCGGCAGAATTAGACTGGGCAATTAATTCTAGTGTGCAGCAACAGATACGACCACATCCCTTTTAAAGTCGGGAGCGACAGCTGCATTGGCGAGTGAGAACCACATAGTAGCTCCAATCCTGCATGCGGGAGATGGGGGCAGAAATAAGAACTTCGGAATCTTTCTGTGGCTTCCCCTGCCCTAAAAATTTAATCAGAATTCCTCAGTGTGAAAGGCCCTGACTGCCCTATGAAGCATCTCATCATCTGAGGCAATTTGTCTTTTTTTTTTTTTTTTTCAGATCCCGGGAGGCCAGATGTCTTACCCTTTAGAGTCTCTGTTCATTCTGATTCTTCCACCTGAATACTCTTCTGGCTCTTCTCTGAGAGGATTTTCTTCACCCTTTAGGTCACTTTGCCACATCTTCAGTGAAGCCTTTCCTAATAAATATATCTTAGTAAACTGCCCCTATCTCTGTATCAGCCGCACTTACTTCCATTTTAGCACTTACTATTTTACACTTATTTTGGTGCTTTGCTTAGTTCGTTTTCTCCGATTTCCAAAAATCAAATATGAACATTATTTGTTCCATCTGTAGTCAAAACTGGCAAAACCGGATCCAATCCCCTCTCCTTTACAGCTGCAGGGCTTTCCATCTGCTAGCATTTACACTTATTTGACAAAAAAAAATTACTTGAAAAAAGGTAGAGTATCTGGAATGTATATTTCCTAGGAGATTTAGACTGAGAGGACGTGCTATTACACACACAATATGTATGTGTATAGACACACACACACACACACACACACACACATATAAATTTTCCGCAGTGATTGCTTGAAGTAACCTAGCATTTTAGGCAGACGCATAGATAAGGTCACCTTTTTGTTTTGGGCCCATACTTGGTAGTACCCAGGGCTCACTCCTGGCAGGCTTGGGGAATCACATGTGGTACTGGGGACTGATCCCATGTTAGGAGCATCATGACAAGCTCCCTCTCTGCTATACTAAGGCTCCAGCCCAAAAGTCACCTTTTTTGAGTGACTAGCCACCTAATACTTGACTGAATCTGCAATACATCTTCTTGTTGGCTAACTTCTTTTTTTCTGTGTTTATATTACCAGTGCTTTCGAACTTCCCAAATAAACTTATTAACTTCACATTCTTCTTCTTTTTAAAATTTAATTTAATCTTTATAAAATTGTTCATAATAATTCATTACATTTAATATTTGAACACCAATCCCACCACCATTGCACCTTCCTACCACCATCTTTCAAATGTTTCAACCCCAAATCCCAAAATGTGCCCCCCAAGTAGAACAGAAACAATTAATTTTGTATTGCTTGTTATGAATAATTTTCTAAAAATGGTCCAATAAAATTTCCTTAGAGGAAAGTGTGTGAAGATTGTTGTATTTCATCCTGGAGCCATTAAGCCTTTGTATAAGAGATTGCTAACATGTTTGTTAAAGGTCTATCCTTGTGTGCGCATATATATATGTATAATATATATATATATAATCATATATATATATATATATATAATCACAAGCATCCTGTTGTTCGTCGATTTCCTCGAGCAGGCACCAGTAGCGTCTCCTTCGTCCTAATCCTGAGATTTTAAAAGAGCCATTTCAATGCTCTTTTAGGATTAGGGAATGAGACCCATCATTGTTACTGGTATTTGGCATATTGAGTACGACACGGGAAGTTTGCCAGACTCTGCTGTGTGGGCAGGATACTTTTGGTAGCCTGCCAGGCTCTTCAAAGGAAAAAGTAAGATGATAAGATGTCACGCGGCCGCATTTGTGGCCGCGCGCTTCCGGGAGCTGGGTTTTATAGTCTCTGCGTCTTGGCTGTTGATGGGACCAACTTGGTGCTGGTGGCAGCTGGTGGGTGTGATGCCTACCTACTGGAAAATGGGGGGTCTGGATGGAGAAGGCCCAGTTCCAGACCTCAGCCCCAGGACCTGCATGCCTGGGTTCCTCTGCCAGTTCTTTCATGCATGAGGCCCGTCCGGACGTGTGGAGAGTGGTTCCAGCATGGCCGTGGCTGGGTCCAGAGGTCATCAGATGCTAGGGCTCTGCTTGGGGCAGGGGGGGCAGAGAGAAACTCAACCCTCCCCCCTCCAAGGGGCCCCGGTGAGGACAACCAGGAGCGGGGGCAGGAGACTCTCTCTCTCTCTCTCTCTCTCTCTCTCTCTCTCTATATATATATATATATATATATATATAGATGAGATTGGTTCTCTTCTCCTTTAAACCCCATCAAATGTTTTGTGCTACTCTTGGTATATTAGTAGTGTAGAGTATGAGAGATAGTGTGGTCGCGTGCTCCAGGAATTCTAAAATTTAGAAAACAGCAGATGCACTCATGGGTGAGGCTTGTCTGAGCTTGTGGAGATGGGCTGGAGCACGGCAGCGATGAGTTCTGGAGGTTTTCAACTGCTGGGACTCTCTTGTTGTGGGGTCGGGGGAGGGAAGCAGCCTGATGTGACAGCCTGGTGTGGGGTCTGGAAGATTCACATTCTTCTGAAAGATAGTTTTTTGACACATGTAGATGACAGTAAACATTTGTTGAATAGATGCTTGGGTGGACAGATGTGTGTATATATAAATCAGTGGATAAAGTGAGTGAATTGGGTGGGTTAAAGAATGGATGGAATAACTGATGAAGATAGAGTGCAAGGCTGGGTGAGGATTAAGGCTTCACTTTTCACTTTTTATCTGCTATTGACTAGAAAAAAAGATGAAGTAAGCTTACTAATTGGGGCTAGGTGAATCATAAGAAGCACATAATTCAACGTTAAAAGTTAAAGGCACAGCAGATCAAAACCACAATGAGATATCACTTCACACCACAGAGACTGGCCCATATCCACAAGAACAAAAGCAACCGGTGCTGGCGAAGATGTGGTGAGAAAGGGACACTCCTTCACTGTTGGTGGGAATGCCGACTGGTACAGCCCTTTTGGAAAACAGTATGGTTGATTCTCAAAAAATTAGAAATTGAGCTCCCATTTGATCCAGCAATACCACTCCTGGGAATATATCCCAGAGAGGCAAAAAAGTATAGTTGAAGTGACATCTGCAATTGCCTGTTTATTGCAGCACTCTTTACAATAGCCAGAATCTGTAAAAAACCTGAGTGCCCGAGAACAGATGACAGGTTAAAGAAACTTTGGTACATTTACACAATGGATTACTATGTAGCTGTTAGAAAAGACGAAGTCACGAAATTCACATACAAGTGGTACTACATGGAAAATATCATGTTAAGCGAAATGACTCAGAAAGAAAGGGATAGACATAGAAAGATTGCATTCATCTGGGGAACATAAAGTAACAAAATAGGAAACTAACACCCAAGAATGGCCGAGATTAGTACCAGGAATTCTACTCCATGACTTGGAGGCCAACCACACATACTAGGGAAAAGGGAGCTCAGATAAAGAGGGGAACACCAAATAAAGGTGTTGGGAGGACCCTCCCAGAATGGGAGAAGCATGCTGAAAGTAGACTATAGACCAAACATGATTGCCACTCAATGTTTTTTTTGCAAACCACAACACCCAAAAGGAGAGAGAGAACAGAGGGGAATGCCCTGCCACAGAGCCAGGGTGGGATGGGGGATATGGGGGGTGGGAGGGATACTAGGATGCATGGTGGTGGGAAGTGGGCACTGGTGGAGGGATGGTATTTGATCATTATATAATTGAAACCCAATCACAAAAATGTGTAACTGTACCTCATGATGTCTCACTATTAAAAATTTTTTTAAATAAAAAAATGAGGACATTTCTAGATAGAGCATTGAATAAGGTTTCTACTCCTCAAAACTTCCACCAAATTTGCACCTTATTACAAAGCTAACCATGTGAAATAATTAGCCAAAAACGAATTTCATAAATAAGTAAACAATTAAAAAAAAGTTACAGGCACAGGACTCTAATATGGGATTTCTAAGTTTACAGAGAATCTAGTAGAGGAATTTTGTTTTATTTATTTTTTTCATTTTTTAATGAAAAAAAACGTTATTTTGACACTGTAGCTTACACAGTTGTTTATAATACAGTTGTTATGGGCTTTCGAGTTTTGAACATCAGTCCCACCAACAAAGTGACCTTCACTCCCCCACCCTCCCCATTTACCAAACCACCCTCCAAGCCTGTCCCCTTAGCAAACAATAACGTATTTTATATTGTTTGTTGCAACTAAATGGCTATAAAGAAATTATCAAAACTACTCCAGTAAAAAAATGTGAAAATTGTTATTTGGTAATATAAATTGTTATATTTACCACGGGGTTCCTAAATATTTGTCTAAGGGCTTACTAAGCTGATTGTTGCTAGTTGAGCCTTATGGGTTATTGTTTTTGTTTGTAGAGTTTAGTAGGCTTCTATGTTACTTTTCCATCTAATTTGGTGTACTCCCATTGGAATTTCAATATTGACAATTTGGAGGTGTTGTGTGGTCCAGGGACTTCAGGATCTAGGGTCCAGATCAAAGAGTTGACATGGTGGTAGCTGTGGAAGCATGGCTGCCAGGAGTTCTGGAAGCACAGGGGGAGGGAGAGGGGAGGCTGCCTACCCCCATAGTAGAGGAATTTTAAAAGCTGATGTTTTAGCTCCACAGCTCAATTTGCTTTTTTATAAATGCCTACCTTATGTGTAGTTTTCAAACATTATTTAATTTAGATGTTGACCTACGGCATTCACATGTACTATGAAAACTCATAAAGTTCAACATAAATTTCATTCAGTTCAGGTGAATTTAACCACCCAAACTATTGCCTTTCAGAAATATATTTAGAAGTGAGAATTGAGCTGTAAGTGAAATCAGGGGGTGAGATTTAGTCAGAGTCATGGAAAGAAGTGATTACAGGAGGGGCCTCGGGCTGTAGAGTGATGTAACTGATTTTAGTGTGGTGAGTACCACTAGACAGTTTATCAGTATTATAATTGTCTCACTGACAAGCTTACAGAATTATTTAGGTGCCAAAGAGAGCTTCTGATTAGGACCCATTGCTATATTTAGCAGATTATCTATATGGAGATTAAGTTAGACTGTGTTTCCTAATGATAAGAGTATCAAAACCTGACCTCAGCAGGGTCAATGTGTGATGCTCATGTGATTTTACATGAAAAATCTGTGTAGTGGTTTAGATTACTTTTAAAATTAGCAATGTTTTCAAGTGCAAAATTATTGATTTGGATAAGAAAATCATTCTTCATTAAATACAGTATTTCTCATTGTCACAAGCATCTTGTAGAAAAATGGAAGGATAAATAGATGATCAATGTATAAAACGATCTTTTTTTTAAATCACATTTTTCCTTCCCCTCCCCCCCCAACCCAAGGCCAAATGTTTGTGAAGAACAGCAAATGACTGTGGTGCGACTCCCACACCCTTGTGTGCGGGCATTTACACACACTGTGAAGCTCTGGAAACCTGGATGCTTAGACCCAAGATGGTGTGCGGGTTATGAAAGAAGGTAAGATTATTGTCTGCTATTTCCTTCTGGCTACTAAACATCTAAACCAAGAGCTTTGACTGCTTGCCAGATTTAATCCCATTAATTTAGAAAATAATTATGTCATTGAATAAACAAACATAAGCTATGCTCATCAGGGATTTTCATTTACACATTTTCCTTCAGAGTCAGGGCATAGGCTTCATTTGTGTGTAAGGTGTTTTAGGGCACCTGTCACTCATTTTACCTCAGGGCATAGGAGACTATTGGAAACTGGGGGTCAGGAGACTATCAGAAGTGGGATTATTATGTTGGTTGACTAAATTTAGTAGGACTTCGATGAGGGCATCTAAGTTAGTGAACCTGGATTTGACTGGTCCTTGATTTTCCTGTAGCACTTTGAAGTCTTAAGAATCTTTAATTGTATTATGGTCTTTGAATTAGAACTATCTTGACCAACTGAGAGTAAAAAGAAAAAGCAAATATGGTGCTCTTTGTGATACGATGCTCCATAGCAATTTTTTTTTTCAATTTTTTTAGTAGTTATACAAAATAACAAAGTACCTCTGGATTCTGTTATTGTTGAATAGTTAAGTTTTATGCAAGTGGATCAACTGGGTCTAGATTTAGGATACCTTAAGTAAAAAAAATGTAGGTTAATAAAAAATTTATTATTGCTTTCATTATTTTTACTGTTACTATTGTTTTTACTACTAACAAAGGAGATTTGGAACATCTAATTATTATGAAGATAATATTATGTAGACATAACAACACTGATAATATACAGAAGTAAATAATAATTGAAATAAGAAATATATTACAAGACAAAATCATTTTAGGTCTTAGCATATACACTCTGTGTCCATGTGTGAATGTGCATGTGTTTAACCTTCATATGGATATTTTTGTTAAATTGTTTTCTACACTTAGGATCTTTAATTAAAATTTTAACCAGAAATTTTTTCTTGACTCTATGTGACTATAGACCAAGCTGCTATATTTCTGAGTCATTTTTTTTGTAAAATTAGTAAAATACTACTTTGCATAGGCAAATTGATGATATCTGGTGAGTAGCACAATGGTGCATGGTAGGTACTCTATGTTTGTTTACTGTAGAATTTATATATGAAATTGGCTTTTCATTTTTGTTTCTTGTGCTCACCCCATGGGCTTCAATCATTATTGATACTGTATGAACCAGAGTTTACCACCATATAGACATTTGTACTTGGGATATAAACATGAATAAGGGTGACATGTTTTATAGTTTTGGTCTCCAGAGTTTAGTAGTTCTATACAATTCTTTTAAATTTTTATTTATTAGTTTTTTAAATACCACATACTTCTTTATTCCACAAGCATTTATGACATTAGGTTTGAAGTTGAATACATCTATAAGATATATTCAAAAATATCTGGCAAAACTTATATGCATTTTGTTGTCTATAAGTACACAAGGCTAAATTTCCTCACTATGGAGATACACATACAGAATAAGAGGTTACGCTTCATGAAAGTGAATACGTGTCAGTGAAAAATGATGCAGCCATAACAAATTCTAGTTTAGAGAGAATTGCATGAGTAATGTAGACTGACATGTCAGATCAGGGAAAGTTGGAGGAAATAATACTTGAATTTGACCTTTATTAATGAAGGGGATTGTCCAGGGCTATAAAGAAGGTATTTGAAGGGGAGAGAAAAAAATTTCAGGATGAAGAATATATATGAAAGGAAAAAAGGAAATTTGCTTAATACCAAAGGCTTGGTATTATAGTCTATTGAGAGTTTCTCACAAATAACTATAGTGTAGTGCTTGCAGTCGTGTGTTCTTAAGTTTTTCTGCTATTTTCTTCAATATTTGTCCTCATAGTTATAATTTGTAGGGCATTTGCCTTCTGCGCAGCCAGCCCGGCCAAGCCAGGTTTGATTTCTCCGCCCCTCTCGGAGAGCCCAGCAAGCTACCGAGAGTATCTCGCCCGCAGGGCAAAGCCTGGCAAGCTCCCCATGACGTATCCAATATGCCAAACACAGTAACAACAAAGTCTCACACTAGAGACATTACTGGTCCTGCTCGAGAAAATCGATGAAAAACGGAAGGACAGTGACAGTGACAATTTACATACTATTTTTCTAGAATAGCAAACTTTCATATTAAGATTTTTTTCACCCCTCTTGTCAACAGTCAACTATCACTCCTATGGGTGATACCACCACTGTTGCAGATACATGATCTAATGAGGCCTGTGAGTAACATGTTGGAAAGCACGTACCTTCAGGGTTTCATTATTCTCTTTATAATTGGGGGATTTACTCTTAATAGTTTGAATAAACCTTAATATAGTTTATACCCCTTGACATGGATAAGTGCAGTTTACTTTTCATTCAACTATCTTTTCATTGAATCAAGAATCAAAATTGAATGAGCTTGATTGTATTTGTAGTAAGATGTGTGTATGTATGTAAGAGTACGTATATACAAATGTGTGTGTGTGTGTGTGTGTGTGTGTGTGTGTGTGTGTGTGTGTACATGGCAGGCCTTGGGTTAGTTTTTGGTGTAATTAAAATGGTAGCATTGTCCTCCCATTGTTCATCAATTTGCTCTAGTGGGCCCAATAACGTCTCCGTCGTGAGACTTGTTACTGTATTTGGCATATCGAATACATCACCGCGAGCTTGCCAGGCTTTGCTGTGCGGGCGAGATACTCTCGGTCGCTTGCTGGGCTCTCTGAGAGGGGCGGAGGAATCAAGCCCAGGTGGGCAGGGTTGGCTGCATGCAAGGCAAATGTCCTACCTACTGGGAAAGCAGTAGTGATCTAGATTTCTGTGTTTCATAGGACCAGGTATTACACTGTTTACAGACAGACATACAGCCTGGAGCCGCAGACTCTCTACAGGTGCTGCCCTGGTTGGAGGCAGTGGGCCGAGGAACCTGGCTGCCTACACCGTGAGTCATAAAATTTTTCCTGTCTCATTCTCTGTCACTAGAACTAATAGTGTAGCTCATTTGGGGGGCACAGTCATACCATGCCTGCAAAGTTTCAGGCATCTTTAGAGTCACCAGAGTTTTGGAGCATATTGTTAGACTGACATGTGCAACTTGCGTAATATATGGAAAAATCCTTTCTGAGTATGTGTAGTGATGGTCAAAATGCAGAACCCATAGAACTACTGCTGTATATTGTCTCTTCATTTAAAAGACAGTTTGTTTAAAGCCAGTCAGGTTGTCCCCATGCTTCCATCTTTTCCCGCTTGCCTCTTCCCATATCACCAAATTTGTAATCCACTGTTGATTCTAAAATCTGAAGGGAATTCCCTGTATTGAATCTAAATGTGCTCAGCTTGTACTTGTCATGATTAATTGAAGACCACTGTAGTCAGTTTGCTTTTTAAGGCGAGGTGTGCAGTTCTTTTACAAATCTTTGGTGAAGGTATGCCAGGACCTTTGGAGTATGTTGGAGAGCACTCAAATAGCAGAATTGGTGTCATTGTAGATGAAAACACTGTCTTTTTAATTTTTATTGAAGTGGTGTTGGTAATTCTTTGTTGTTATTTATATTAGAAATGTGCTTAAATTGAAGCTTTTTTTTGATCCCTTTCCCACTCTCCTCTTTTTAGCTGTCTCAGCAGTGAGAACTTGTTTTAATGGAATATGTCGAGAACATGAAGCCCAGCGTTGCCAGTGTTCAGAGGGCTTTCAAGGACCCCGCTGTCAATATGGTGAGTGACCGATACGCTATTTTATCTTGATTTGGAGCTGTCTGATTTGCTTTCAGGCGTCAGTCAATTTTGTCTATTCAGACTGATGTTGGACTTATCTCTCCAGAGGTTGGTAACATTTAATATGAGCCACTAAGCAAAAACCTACAACTTACAGTGTACTCAGCATCACGAAATATGCTTTGCAGTTCAGTTTTAATTATTAATGACCAGAGTTCAAAGGCCAACAGTAACTACAGAATAGTCTATTTTGTAAAGGAAATGGCAGCTTAATAAGAAAACCACATCTGACCTCAGATGTTAAATCTTTAACGGAGCCATTGTTTGAAAGTGCTGGTACAGTGTTCTTGTTTGAGGTCTTTGTAAAGGAACAGAGTAAGAAAGATTTATTCTAATTCTGTACGCCTTATTAAAACTGTAAGAAAGCAAAAATAATATTAGACTAATATCTAAGGACAAGGAAAATGGGCCAGGAGGACAAGTCAGTGATTGGAATCTACCACAAATGTTGGAGGGGGGCATAAGGGCATAAGGTAGGTAAGACAGAGTAGGGACCAGTATGAAAATAATAGCTGGAAATGATCATACTGGGTAAGAACTGAGTATGTAAGGTAGATAAAGGGATATACATGATAAAGTTTCAGGATCTATATTGCAAACCACAATGCTCAAAAAGAGAGAAAAAGAAAGAGAGAAAGGGAGGGAGAGGGAAGGGGAGGAGGAGAGAGAGACACAGACAGAGACAGAGAGAGACAGAGACAGAGAGACAGAGACAGTGCCTACCATAGAGGCAGGCTGGGGCACGGGAGTTGGAGGGATATTGGGGACATTGGTGCTGGGAAATGTACACTGGTAGAGGGATGAGTCTTGGAACACTGTATAACTGAAACCCAATTATGAACAGTTTTATAATGGGCTATCTCAAGGTGATTCAATTAAAAAAATTTAAAAATATAACAGTTTGGTTAGAATTATTTTATTTAGATTTTTTCTGTCATTTGATTAACTTCTGTAAATATTATACAAGATAGAAAATGACCCTACACTGATATGGTTCTTTATAGTTTCTTGCACTTTGAGTTTCCAAAATTTTTAAGGTTGGAATTTTAGTGACTGTCAGTATGGAGATGTGCATTTAATATGTTTTTTGCAATGAAAATTTTAGAATGGTCAATAATTTATCCTTCCTGCATCTGCTATGAGATCAGTACTTTCAAAAGGATTTGTTTTGACTTGATCATCTGATGTAGTCTCTAGAGAATATGAACGCATATACATTTATTTTTTCAGAACAGGAAAAAACAAAGACATCTCTTCGAGAAGTTAAAAATCAGTATAAAAATCTAACAAATACATTGTATTCATTATCTTCTACTGATAAGTTTGCCTGCCTTTATCTATTCCTTGCTTCTGTAAAAGCAAAACTAAAATTGAGAAGTTGTGAGAATATTTCATTCATTTCTATTTGTCTACTCTGCCCTTGGCATAAGGTCAAGATTTGTCTTTTTTAATGGGTTACTTCTGAGCTTTTATAATTAATACTAATGCTCTTTGGTGGGATATTTGCTTTTATTCTTTAAAAATATTTTGGAACCCATTTAAAGTGTATTTTTAACTACATTTTGCTGTGACTTTGATTTTGATTGTGAGGCAAAGGTCAGTATACAATTTGAGTTCTAGAGTGTATCTTCAACAGTTTCTATTTTTTTTTAAAGAATGATACATTGAGCAATGATGAAAAACCACTTACCTCTAAAATATTTGTTTCAACTACATACGAAACACTGGTTTCCTCATCTTGATCAGTAGCTGTGGTAGGCAGTTACACATGTCATCAACTCAAAAATTGAAAAAATTATATTATTGAATCATTTGTTGTGGTAGAGTAAATTTTGCAAAGCATCAGGTCCCTAAGGGAAAGGATAATTAAAGAGACATATGGTAATGGTAATAGCCTAGAAATTGCACCTGGATTAATTTATTTATCAGTACTTGACTCTTAAGATTATTTTAATTGCTTAGCTAGTTTTATATGCCAAAATAATTTAAATTTTTTAAAATTCAGATAACCATATTCTTGTTTTTTAATTTATGTAAGTAAGAGACCTTAAATAATTTTGGAGCTCAAAATTTATTTCTGGTGTGACCTCAGGGATCACTCCTGGCTCTAGGAACCTTATGGGATCTGGGGGATTGAACCTGGGTTGGTTGTATGGTATACAAGACCCCTAACCACTGTACTATCATTCTGACCCTGAAACCTATTTTAAGTAGAGAAAAGATTGGTGTGTATTTTCTACAATTTTATGTTCCAAAGAGTTACAAAGTCATGAAAAAAAGACCAAATATAAAATATATTTTAGAAGGCTGCATTGCAATTTTCAGTATTGTTATTCAAGTGTGTTTATTTTTTGATATTTTACAATGTCATCTCTGACTGTAGAAGTTCTGTTGAATTTAAAAAAGAAAAATTGAATCATCCTGAGAAATAGTCAACAAAAGGTGGAGTTCATATCTTCTACAAACTATTGCATTTCATTGAATCAGAAGACATATAAAATATGTAAATTTTAAAAATGCTTATGGTGGAATTTTGAAGACTTCTTAGGAAATCAAACATTTGGAAACACAACTAGAGAATTCAGGTAAAAGAATGACAGAATTACCTGAGTCAGAAAGTGAATTACAAATTTACATAATCAAAGATTGGGTTTAAAAATAAATTGTGTGATTGTGAAACCTTATCAAGCAGTTTGGTTATAGTCTAGTGGAACTGCCTATCAGCCTTTCAGCCATGGACATATTTGAGATCTGATGTATGAATACATGGGTATGGTCTATCCTACTCTTTACACTACTCTTCCTCTCTATTTCTAATTTGTCTCTTTCTCTCCTTCTGTGTATAGAAATATTTTCATCATAGCACTGTAGCACTGTCTTCCCATTGTTCATCGATTTGCTCGAGTGGGCCCAGTAATGTCTCCATCGTGAGACTTGTTGTTACTGTGTTTGGCATATTGAATACATCACGGGGAGCTTGCCAGGCTCTTGCCATGTGAGCAAGATACTCTCAGGAGCTTGTCGATCTCTACGAGAGGGGAGGAGGAATTAAACCTGGGTTGGTCGGGTCGGCCACGGGCAAGGCAAACTCCCTACCTGCTGTGCTATTGCTCCAGCCACATTTTTTTCATCATAATGGAAGTAATAATTTATAGACTTTATAGACTTTATAAATAATTAAAATGGTAAAAATTCACAATAAAATACCAAATTATCAAAACAGTATTAAATATAACAGTATAAGAAAGTAAAAATGTATAGTACTATTGTCTTCAGATAGCCATGTGAGATTTTATGTATTTCTTCATTATATGTGCATATATGCAGTTTTATGTGAATTATATCATTACTGTGTACTCTTTTTGCCAAGAATGTCACTATTACAACCTTTCCCTTTCTTTTCTCTCTTTCTCCTGCAATTTCTCTACTCTCCTCAGTAACCACCTGCTTAATTAACGCTATTTTGTTTCTTTCTCTGTTTATGAAATGATATGCAAACAACTTTATTAATGTATTGTGTATTTCTAGACACTCATTTATTGATGAAAATTTATATTATTTCCAGTATTTTCATGACAGCAATCAGTGTTTCCATTACATTATGATTTTATTTCTGTGAAAATCTCAGCAGTGGGATTATTGAAGTCTTACATACGTAAATTTTTTGTTTTAATATATTTGAGAACCAAATTTTTTGTTTCATTAGTTGTCAAATGTTTTTTGAACTATTCTAATGACTTCATGAGTTTTTTAAAGATATAAATGAAATTTACATTAATTTTTATATTTTAATATAATACAGGCTATCTTGCATCTTTATCCAAACCTAGAATTGTGATAAATTAAAGTAATAAGATTTGTGTTGTTATACATATGAATTCCTGAATTATAGATAAAATTTCACTTTATTTTAGATGTAAGGGAATGAATTGGATGCTCTTTTAAAATAGGGAAAAAATATAGTTCTAGAAAGAAAATGGACATGCTAATGACTGAAGTTAACATGCTTGAAGTTAGTAATGATTCTAAAATTACTGATCTACTTATTTGAAAAATCTGCTTCTAATAAAGAAAAATGAAGAAAATGAATTTGTACAATTAGGAAATAATGAAGCACTTTCCAAAATAGCTATTGATTAAATGAATCAAAGGGAATACTTTGACAATCTGAACATATGCATGAGGCTGGGTACCTGATGGTGGAAATTTCTTTTTCTGTTCCATGAATCTAGGCAGAACAACTTAAAGTTTAAAGATGTGTTCCATTAGAGACTTAAAACTTCAACAGTTTTCTAGCAAGTTCCTATGAAGGCAACTGTATTTTGCCTTACCTAAGTTCACAGAAAGATACAGCAGTGTTGCCAGGGATTTGGACAGTAAGGAGATGGTTAGACTGTTTTGAGGGAAGTAAAGCAATACCTATTTTACATCTTCCTATGAGCCCAATAAAGGGGCTTCGTGCTATTGGAATTCATGCAGAGAATTTATCCCCTGACAGTGAGTTAAGAGAGAAGCTTTGGAAGTGCTTTACTAATTTACCATTCCAGATATGCTTTGCGTAGTTAATGTTGGCAATCATCAAGAAGACTGTATAAGGATGGTCTGATTCTACAAGTATGACAGCCTTAGAGGAGACTGAGGAAAAGTGACTTCTAACCCCAGTTGGCATTGTTTGATTTTATGTTGCTAATCACTGCTGAACTAGAAAAATGTTCAGAGGTGGATAGTGATGTCACAGCTAATTTATTAACCTTGCTTTCTACATGTGGATGCTGTCCAAAGTGCTTTGTGCTTGTTGACTCATTTAATACAACAATCCTATAAGGTGTCATTAATAATCTACTTTTACAGATGATAGTCCTTAAGTAAAGGAAAATTAAACATCTGAGATTATTCATTCATATGGCAAATGATGGAGCCACGGAGATTATCCTTTCAACTACTGTGTTATATTTTGGAAAACTTCAGAACTTCCTTGTCCTTAAAACATATAGTTTTTCCTTATAAAGACATCTGGGGTTTAATGATTATGGCAAGAGAATAGTCTTCCTATAAAAATGATAAGTGAATGATTCTTGTAATTTAAAGTCTTTCTCATTATATTATATGTAATGAAATTCTGTTTAAAAATGATAAACACATAGCTCTGATATTGAAGCACTTAAATTCTTAACCTAGAAAAAAAAACAAATCATTATACTATAATGAATGTTGTGCTCAGCAATATATTAAAAGTGGAACTGAGACCAGATGCATCTGGGAAATTGCACTTGAGGAGATGTGGCAAATGAGACTGTGACTTTAATGCCATGACACTCAGCATTGCATAGATAAATGACTGAGGGACCCCGGCTCCTTAAATATGCCATGCCACCAAAAAATTTAAGATAGTAGTTTCTCTGTCAAAGTGTGTTTCAAATTATAGCTATCATATAGTTTGCTTGCTACCAAAACTCTTTTTGTTTTTAAATATGACTTCTCAGGTTCAAAATGAGATTTGAAATGAGGGGTTTTTTTAAGTTTAAAATTCCTGTTTTGGAGCGATAGCACAGTGGTAGGGCGTTTGCCTTGCACGCAGCCAATATTGGCGACCCGAGTTTGATTCCTCCGCCCCTCTCGGAGAGCCTGGCAAGCTACTGAGAGTATCTCGCCCGCACGGCAGAGCCTGGCAAGCTACCCATGATGATTCGATATGCCAAACACAGTAACAACAAAATCTCCAATGGAGACATTACTGGGCCCGCTCGAGCAAATCGATGATCAACGGGAGGGTCTTTACTTTACTTTACTTTTATTTATTTTGGTTTTGGGGTCACACCTGGTGACACACAGCAGTTACTCCTGGATTTAGCATTCAGGAATTACTTCTGGTGGTGCTCAGGGAACCATATGGGACGGTGGAAATCGAACCTGGGTCGGCCACATGCAAGGCAAATGCCCTACCCGCTGTGCTATCATTCCAGCCCCAGTCCTGTTTTATTAAAGGAACTTGATGAACATAGTTTCAAAGAGGAAAATGTGAAACTGAGTGAAAATGTGAAATGTGAAAATTCTACTATAGAATTCAGTTATTGCTGGCTTAAAAAAATAAATGTAACTGAGTTTTTGTTTGCAATTTGTTTGCAATTTAAAAGTGTGTGCCGATGTGTTTCTAAATTGTGAGCTTTTTTTTTTTGCTCATTTTCTTTATTTATGGATATAGTGAACTATAACAGTATTGTCATTGCTGCCAGCAAAGGCAAGTGGGACTTATCACTCGGTTTGGTGTGTTGAACTTGAACTCAAGTTCAACTTGATTTCTTATTTATTTTTGAAAACATGTATATTTGATTATGCCATAAATGCTATGATGGAATAGAGATTTTACTATTCTAGAGGTTACACTGATCAGTGTTAAGAACCAATATTAGAGTGTTGATTAATCATTAGCATTCCCTTAGTTGATAATGTATTTTCTGCTGAATAAATAAATTGAAACCTATTTAGAATTCTCTGCTCTCACATTTGTTCCGTGAGTCTGGTGTTGGGTGTGTGGTGACAGGAGAGAGAAAAAAGTTCCTACGAGGTCTGCCTCCTACTTCAGTAGAAGTTTGCACACAAGACAGTTCTGAAGATGTCCTAGAACCTGATCATGGGCCTTTTGGAATTTATTTAAAGGTCTATTTGTTAAAGAGGTTAAAGTAGAAGACAGAAGGAAAGGCCAAAATGAACCACTAGATGAGATACAGCTAGAATAATGATAATCAGGAGAATGGAAAGGCTTGATCATACTTAAGGTATAAATTGATTTATATAGATTAGGGCATTGTTCTCAAGAGGAACATCTGCACTGGTCAATCAGAATAAAAGCTGAACATATAGAACATGGTTTCTTATTATATCATAAAAACATAAAAATTTACATTATAAAAGGAAAAGGTAAAGGTAAAAGCCCTCCTGTTGATCGTCGATTTGCTCGAGCGGGCCCAGTAACGTCTCCATTGGAGACTTTGTTGTTACTGTGTCTGGCATATCGAATACTCTCGGTAGCATTATAAATTTCTCAAAATTTATTCTCTGGATAATTGTTTCTTTGCATTTCAGAAAGTGTTACTGAAAATGGAGTTTTGTGTTCACATAAAAATGTTTGTGGGGCTAGAGCAATAGCGCAACAGGTAGGGTGTTTGCCTTGCAACACGGCCGACCCGGGTTCCATTCCCAGCATTCCATATGGTCCCCTGAGCATCACCAAGGGTAATTCCTGAGTGCAGAACTAGGAGTAATCCCTGTGCATCGCCAGGTGTGACCGAAAAAGAAAAAAAATGTTTGTGTAGTCCATATCATATAGTTTTATACTGTGTTACTGTTTTGTGTTTTTGTTTTGGGCCAAACTCAGCAGCACTTAGGCCTCTGAGTTTGGGAGTTGCTCTAGGCAGTGCCAGGGTTCATTTGGTGCTTCTCCAGCCTAGGTCTCTTGCATGCAAATCCTGTACTCTGTTAGGCTCTCTTTTCAGCCCTCTGTTCTTTCTTACAGGCTTTTTAAAAAAATTTTTTATTCTTACAGGCTTTTTAAGAGCATTCAAGGTGCCAGTGTGTATTGTGATCCCTTAGTAGAATCTCTAGATTTTAAACTCTTCACAATATTAAAAATACTTCTTTGTTTTCTTTATTAATAGTTCAGTAATATCTTAGTAGAATCTCTAGATTTTAAACTCTTCACAATATTAAAAATACTTCTTTGTTTTCTTTATTAATAGTTTTGAAATATTACTATTTTTAAAGAAATTTATTATACATGTATATGTACTCAAAATCAGAAATAACATGAAAATTATTTTTCTATTCTGTTGAACTTATAATAACATATTTATATAGTTGCTAGAACTTTTTTTAACATGGTGCTTTTTCATTTTCATATGCTGTCTTAATAAACCTTACACCTGATTGTGAATTTTTTATTATTCCTAAATTAAAACTGAGGTGACAGAGACTGTGATAGTTAATTTATTTGCCCAAGTCATGGGTTGTCATGAGCACAGATCATTGTGTCTAGTGTTTTATGGTATCTTCCATACCTGGGGCTAACAAACCTTATTCTAAGGTTAAAAAAGTCATAGTGTGATGGTGACAGACTTTTAGCCATCACCACACAGAGGAATGTGTTGGATAGCAGGGAGATTGGGGGCGTGTATGTCAATGTTCTGTGCAGTACACCGTCTGTGAGACTTTTCCATCCAGAGGTGCACAACGAGGTAGGTCTAAACTATCCTGGGCAATGATAGATGATAGTGGTTGTTCACTTCTTCACTATTTCTAGTGAGCAAAAGAACTAGTGTTGTGTTTACTCCAAGCACAAAATGCCAAAGTCTGATTTTTTTGACCCGGCATCACATGACATTTATGCCCATCACCCTCCCGTCCTTTGTCTCCACATATTCTATGCAAAACTGTCTTTTTAAATACCTGTTTTATTAAGTAAATCTCTCTTGACCTTCAGAATGCTCAAGTATCCTTGCAACCACAATGAGTGTATTTGCCATTGAGATAAGATCTTTAATCAAAAACTATTACAAAAAAAAAGAATTGTAGGAAAAGAATTTAACATCAGAGGGAAAATAGAGCTCTGGTCGTTGGACCTCAACTTCTGTGAGCCAATGTCCAAGATCTAGGAATATCATGCCTCATAGGGACATCTTTATTTGCATGAAATTCAAGGGCTGGAGCGATAGCACAGCGGTAGGGCGTTCGCCTTACAAGCGGCCAACATGGCCAACCTGAGTTCGATTCCTCCGCCTCCTCTCGGAGAGCCTGGCAAGCTACCGAGAGTATTCGATATGCCAAACACAATAACAACAAAGTCTCCAATGGAGACGTTACTGGGCCCGCTCGAACAAATTAATAGTTTGGGGTCTTGTTATTGCAGAAAGACCACTCAATATATCTGTAGGATATAGAAATTGGGTAATTCCCAGAAAGATTGGAATTTGAAATCAAATTTGAAATCACCCAGTTGGCAATCAGGCACATCTCAAGAAAAACTCTGAATTTGGGGCAGGAGTAAAGACAGGTGTAAAGACAGTTGTATGCAGCCAGTTCTGGTTCCATCCTAGTTATCTTATATAGTCTCTGAGTATCACCAGGAGTGATTCCTGAGCACAGAGCAGAGAAAGCTTTCAAAACCATGGGGTGTGACCCCAAAACCCAATAAACTAGAAAATAGAAAAATCTAAATTAGGGGCTTGATTAAACTTCCTGACTGGCAGAAGTCCATGTATATCGGCACACTTATGCAGGAAAATGATTTATTGTGTTCTTACTCCAAAGGGAGGACAGTAGAAGTTATACTCTGGGATCTCCTAAACTTGTACTTAAGCAATATTTTATTCTTGGATATTTTTTAATAGATTTAAAAAACATAACTGATTTCTGTTAGTACTGATAACAAATTATTGAACATGAGGATGGTTTGAAGATCCTCTGAGTATTTGCATTTAGTATCAGAAGTGAGGGTGGTGTCTATGGAGACTCTTTCTCTTCGTAATGTGTTAAACACACAAAAGGGAAGTCCCTTCACATTTTCCTTTTCACAAAATGCTTTGGGTCTTTGTGAGTGGGGTGGGAAGATAACTCCTCAGTTTGCAGGAGGATGCTGGCTGAGTGCTTTTCTTGTTTGTGAAGAACAATAGTGTCTGGACTGCCTAAGAGAGTCGAAAGTAATGACTTAATCCATCTAGACATTGAATCAGATGGCTAACTACAGAAGGCAAGTGTAAAAATAACATTTAAAAAATCTGTTAGTTTTGTCCAACTCTGAAGACTAGGGAATGCAGGGAGTAAGAGATGGAAGTACTGGAGACTGGAAGTTTGACGAGCCTGCTTGTATTTTGAGTGAATATTTGTTGAAGTTCTCATAATGGTTCAAAAATGGTTTTGACAACTATATGCTGAAGTATTTAAGAACTCAAGATTTATTTATGCATCTTAAGATAAAGCTCCTCTGTCACATACACACACACACACACACACACACCATTTTGACAGAAGAGATGTTATGTTTTGTCCTGTTGTGAATTATGGTGACCCCTGCTTGACTTTCATTTATCACTAATAATCATCTCCTAGATACTGCAATTGCTGCAATGTTAAGATGCTTATATTACATCTAACCTTGGAGAAGGGTCAGAGTAAATCTGTGAATTAAGCAGGAATATATTACAACTAGCTGAAGAATGTGTCAAAAATTCTTGAGAATTTAATCTAAAGCTATTTTTTACTATAACCTGCAGAGAAGATCACATGGCTCCTTTTCTATTCACCGGCATTAGCAGAACAATTTTTTTTTTTTAGTTTTGGTGTGTATGTTGGTAAATATCTATTGAAGGTACTTCTCATTTAAGAGAAATAGCAGATGGGTGCTGACCTTGTGTTACAGAAAGGAGGAAATACTCAGATAAGGCAGTGGCTGTAACCTTTCTAACTATTCCCCCCAAAAAAGTACACAGTGAAAAACTCATAAACTCTGAAGAAGAAGCAGTGTGGCTGGCAGGAATTAGCAGTGTTTTTCAAAGTTGATTGCACATTGAAATTCCCAAAGTATTAACACCTGGTTTTATGCTTGGAGATTATTTTCATGTAATTGTCATGATTGTGGTCTGGTCTGATCCTCAACCATGTTGTTATGAATATTAGACAGGCATTAGGAATTTTTAAAGCTCTCTTGGTGATTCAAATAAGAAGGAATGTTTGAGTACCACTAGGTTAGAGAAGATCTACAACAGGCAACTTCTCTGACTTCATTGATCGCCTAAAGATTCATTTACTGGAATAACATTCAGCTCTACTTAATTTTAAACTTGTTTTTAACATTTTTTTTTTTTTTTGGTTTTGGACTCACACCCAGCAGTGCTCAGGGCTTACTCCTGGTACTTTGCTAAGGGATCGTTTCTAGTGGGGATCAGGGCACCATATGGGATTCTAGGGATTTAACCCCCATTGGTGTGTACAACAATGCTTTACATCCCCCACTCTGTGCTATACTTCTGGCTCCCTTTATTTTTAAAACAAAAAATGAGGAATTTTATTGCTAGGGAAATAGTACATTTTCTTTTACTTAAGATATGCCAATGTAATTGTCTCAGAATATTGAAAAGTTTCTACAATAACAAAGGGCCTTCCAGGAGTCTGGTTCCCTAGTGGGTAATATAAAGACAGTTCTGAATCTCAGAATTTATCTATCTTCCCGTAACAAAAAAAAATTAACTTTTTAAAATTTGTATATTGAATGAGTTAGTGGATTAATTGCAATTTTATTTTATTTACATTATGTTGGAGGCTGAAAACAAATTTGTATGAATTGAAATTTGGATTATTTTTGTTTGTAATTGATATGGGTTCTTGTCTTGGGATGATTGGAACAGCTAGGCTATTTTCCATTTTCCCAACTGGACATTTCCTGGCATAGTTAGTGTAGCTTTGTTTCAGGTGGGAGAGGTGACTGTCACCCTAAGAAGTGGCTTCTCTTGGTTGTGAGAGTCTGGAGAATGGAGTCTACTGTGGAGTGATTGAGGGAACAGTTGGGGTTGAGGTTGGGTGAACCTCTGAGCCTCGACCCAAGCAGATAAGCGGAACTCCTCCCCCCTCCCCTGGGTCCTCTTGGCTTCCCGAAAGCAACTCCTCCTCAGACAGCTGGCTGCGCACCTGGCTGCAATTTCCTAACATCAGGGTCCACTGAGCAAGCCAGGGGAACTGAGGAACATGAACACCCTTTTCACAGTTTGTGGGCTTGTGTGGGAATCTCCCCAACCCCCCCCAGGTGTTCATCCATTGTCACCCCTTCTTTCTTAGGGTATAGAAAGCCAAGCTCGATTGCGATAGAGTGAATCTTCTGTCTGCTGAGGCTTCTGGAGCTTTGTCTTGTCTTTTCAGATGGCTCTGCACACTCATCTCCCTCTAAGGACCGTTCCCCTTCCCTGTCCGGTGAGCAACGGGTGGGGTTGAGTGGACAGCCACAGCCGGCTCTCCCATGGGTCCCAGGGCCCCAGCGTGTCAGAATGACTTCTGGCTGACAACAGTCTACGTTTTCCTTCTACTACTTAGGTGACGTGCAGCAATGCCAGGGGGAAATTTAGGACTGTTGAGGGTCTATTATGAGCACCTGAATGATAAATAACAGTGGTGTGGGGGGAGGAGGTGGGACGCTGGGGCCATTGGTGGAGGGCAGGTCACACTGGTAGTGGAATCAGTCTTGGAACACTGAGTGCCTGAAACAATTGTATTACGAACTACTTTGTAACTCATTGTGTTATAATTTTTAAAAAAATAAAAAAACTCATATCTTCCCAGCCCCCATGAGACTGTCAACAAATCATAACCGAATCCCTCTTTTCTACATTTTTCTACATTCTACAATTTTTTTCCACCTTCTATGAGAAATTGTCCATGCCACCAGATTTCTCAGGGAATCTTGGAATTCGGGCTGGAATGAGGAATTGCACATGGCAGGAAAGGAAAGTCAATTCTAAATCTTACCCAGCCTTTCCAAGTTTGTGTTCTTAGCTCTTGGAAAGGAATTTCAGGAGGGGAGGAATAATGAAGTTAAATAAATTTGGGAGATGAGGGGAGGGAAAGAGAGTTATGCATGCTGAAGAGTGAACATGGGCTTCACCAGAGTAGGAAAAGCAAGTACATGTCAGAAGTAGATTTGCAGTGACTTCTCAAGATGGAAAGTACATGCCATAAAGTAAAAAAGTACATGTCACAGACAGAGATGTAAGCAAAAGAAGTGCCTTTTTCTCTGTCAAATTAGTTTATAAACAGTTTTACTAAATTTTCCCCGCAAAGGTTGTCAAGGATTAGAGCATGGTGGGTTTGTCATCTTTTAAAATTCTTAGCATGGTCTTTGTACCACAGGTGGGGTCTCTTCTCCAAGGGGGTCCAGCCATACTCTGAGTGCAGGAGTCTATATCTTAAAAGTTTTCTAGATTCCTCAGATGGACTGTCTCAAAGGCCTTAATGTGTTTAGACTGGGTTAGGTTGCAGACAGTGTCCCTCCACCCCTTCTTCATATATGCAGGCCTGTCTTTCTCCCTTCAAAGGTTTTACTCTACAGGGCTGGAGCGATAGCACAGCGGGTAGGGCGTTTGCCTTGCTCGTGGCTGGCCCGGGTTCGATTTTCAGCATCCCATATGGTCCCCTGAGCACTGCCAGGAGTAATTCCTGAGTGCAGAGCCAGGAGTAACCCCTGTGCATTGCCAAGTGTGACCCAAAAAAAGCAAAAAAAAAAACAACAGAAACAAACAAACAAAAAAACCCCAAAGGTTTTACACTACAACACAGGACCCAACTATTGTTATCTTTGGAAAGTTAATTTTTATCACATCAAAACATTCATATTCATCTATTACTTTGGTATATGTTTTTTAAAATTATAGACCAAAATCCAAGGAGCAGCTAAGAAAGACCTAAATAAATATAAATATATAGCTTCAAATTAAATAGCTATTACTAAATTTTTGAAGCAATTTATCATTACCTAATAATCCCACTCTTATGTCCTCTCAGGAATTAAGTAACCAGTTCATTCTACAGTTTTTTTTTATTTTTGGAGCTAACAATCTTACCAGCTGCACTCATAGTTCCACAGTGCTTTGGGGCTATAGAGCAACTTGAGCATCAAAGCACTTATTTTAGTCTTTGATCCTTCTCTTCAGGTTAGACCCTTTTTTTTCTGCCTGCTTGCAATTTCTCAAAGAGAAAAGGCGTTAATAATTTTCCATCAAAAGACTTCCAATTTTGTTCCCTTGTTTCTTTGTCTACTTTGCGATTTTTTTTTCTACGCAAGGAAAAACACTTTTTTTTTTTTGACATGGCATGTTTGGCTTTAATAATTACAAGGAGGTTTACAGAAGCTTTCCTGCGGCTATGTCTAGTCCCTCATATGCCTCCCTTGTGTTTGCATTCTTGTTCCATCTGACCTGTTTCTCTTACCTAATTCCTACTCTCTTGAAACCAGTACTTGTAAAGTTACTATGCATTGAATTAAGATTCCATGTCAACAATGCTTCTGCATTTAAGGCAGTTGTAATGAGCAGCTTTAAGAGAGAATGCCTTTAAAAAAAATAAAACTGATTGTCCTTTTCCCTGTAAATGTTCAACAAAGAATAATATAACAAAAATTTAAAATGTATATCTAGTTGATGATAAGAAATAATTTGGATGATTACGCTTCCATTGTAGGAACTCATTGTATATTCTTTATTGTATCTAGGAACATGAGTCTCTTGTATTTATTTCTTTGTACTGATTTTAGAGTGAAGCTGTTGGGTTCACAAGGAGAAAAATATGCATTTATGCTTTTTGCTTCTTTAGTATTTCTCTAGAAGGGGCCTTGGAACTTAGATTAAATTGTAATGGACATTCAAAAATAAAATATTTTTCCAAATTGACTTATTGCAGACTGAAAGTACTTGGATGCAAATCTGCTTATATAATCTTCTTAGTATACATTTGCCTTTGATGTGGTGACTTCCTAGTCTTGATGTGCTTATTTCTCATTCTGTCTTCTGGCGCAGTGGTATTGGAGGAGATGTTTTCATTTCCTGTGTTGAGTTGACGGAGAGTGGAGGTGGGGAGAGCTTGGTCCCGCGGATGCCCCAGCTTGATAGTTGATCACAAACATGCACGTATTGAACGCGCATATCTGCATCCGTGGGCAAAACTCTTTGGCAAGTCTATCTGTCCGGCTGCTCCAGTGGCTTCTCTTTGTTGGTCCTCCTCTTCAGTGCGTCTCTTCTCAAAGAGGCATAAGAATAAAATATTTATGAGTTACTATTGGCAACTTAAAGTCATACCCAGTTTCCCTTATTAAAGCAGTAGTTTTCAGTTTTATGACAAAATGACATTATTGTTGTATTTACTGACATTTTTTAGGTCAAAATGCAAATGTTGATGACTGAGATTAGAATGATCCAGACACATTAACGTGCAAAAATGTCAGTTTAAATAACAGAAGTCTTATGGTTTTATGTGCTATGTTATAAAATATGATTTGTCCAATAATGAAAATATAGTTTATATTTGAAAACAGAAAGGAAACAATGCATTTCTAAGTTAAAAAATTTGAAATGAAAGGATCAACAGCAACTTATTTGAATATATCAAAAATATGAGTGGGGGAAGTCTGCCAATTTTGTTTGTAGTTCTTCAAAGGTATTTCTTCAGGCTGGTTGCAGTAGCAAGAGGATTGATTAATCATGCTGGGTGATTATATATATTTTCTGTATTGAAATGAATACATACTAATTTGAAGCCCACAACTGAATAAATAGGGTTGGTTCATGCTGTAGATAAAAATCTCTAGGTGACCTTCAATTTTGTATAGAAATGTTGAAATACTTTTTTAAACTTTATTTTGTAAATATATAAGGCCACAGAAGGTCATAGTTTCCTTTGGTTTGTTTTCACTTTGGGCCATACCTGGTAGTGCCTAGGACTTACTCCTGGCTTTGCATTCAGGGATCACTCATGGTGGGGTGTGGGAACCCTGTGGGGTACTCTAGATCAAACCTAGGTTGGCTGTATGCAAGACAATCATGCCCAATCCACTGTACTATCCTTCCAACCACCTATAGTTTTATTTTTTGTTTTTCTAATCAAAATGAAAGGAGACATACTGAGTGAAATGTTAAGGCATTTTTTTTTCCATAAGAGCAGCTCTATGAATGAAGCATTATTTTCCCTATTTTAGAGAAGATGATTGAATGGAAGGAGAAATCAAATAAAATTTGTTCAGAATCAAAGTCAGTGTAAGTGTAGATGATGAGAGTTGGAGCACTGTTTTGCCTCTTAGATGGCAGCTTCTGGGAATAAGTGTTTGTAGTTGCTACCGTGTGTTTGTGTTCCCAGAAGGGTCATCTCAGCAGATAGCCCATAATTTAATTGGGCAGTGCCAACTCACCTTTACTCTTGCTTCGGGCTTTTAAAATGATTCCGATTCAACAAGACTTGAGTAGATTTGAGATGTTTTAGGTCTTTATCTGATTATAAATCATAGTGGCATTTTTCAGAAATAGTTTTATTACTCAAAAGTTCACTTGTTACAGATTCAAAAGCTTTATGGCATCTGTTTAAAAGTGAGAATCATCTGTTACTTCTCACTCTTTGTGTAAAGGAAAAAGCAAAATGGTGATTGAAAAATTGTCAGTTCTCTAAGTTCCGGTGGTAATAGTCCATCTCACAGTACCACTCACGAGTTTCTGAAACTTCTGCAGCTGTTCGTTTAAAGATGCAGGAAGATAGACTGTGCACAAAATAGCAAACAAAGGACCTGCAGCCAGCAGGAGAATTGGGATTTCATTGTGTGTGTCAAAAGTAAATGAATTCAAGAATAACCACTTGAAAAGGAATTCTCCCTTAATGTCTTTGGTGCAAAAATGTGCTCAAATTGTACAAGCTCTGAAGAGACTCAGAGAAGTAAATTACTTTCTAGCTACAAGCTTTCAATTGCTACTAGCTCAAAGTGCTAGCTAACCTTGTAAAAGGAGCAGAGGAGAGGATGGTTTGCATTTTTTCCTAATCAAAATGAGAGAGAGAGAGAGACTGAGTAAGATACCAGACAGCACCAAGATTTCTGATGGCAGAAGTTTATAAATAGGCATAAACATCCAACTGCAGGTCTCAACAAGAACCACTTACTTGTCCTGTATACATTTTTCAAGCAGTTTTTATTTGGAATAAAAGGTCTAGGAAATAGTCTTAGGTGTGAAAACTTATGTTTATAGAAAGTAAACTGTTTTCTTTGTAGACTTTCCAAGTATATATCTGGCAGCTATCTAATTATGTAAATTTGTCTACAACAGTTAGAGCAGTTAGAAGCCAGTACTAGTGAAAAGATGGGTCATGGCTTCAGTAATGGTCTGGGACAGTACATTTCAGCCAAAGAAATGCTCTTAGCCTGGCCCAAGAAGCATTCTGAGGCTGCCTTGCAATCTGCTTAGTAGGAGCAAACTGGATACCAGAGAACTGGAGACATAAAGATCAAACCTTTATTCCACAAAATCTGTCTGCAATGAATGGCACTTGAATCCTTTGTATATCGGTGGGGGTAGAAAAGAATGCAATATGTATTTTGGAAGAGATTAGATATGAGCAGAGTATAACAATGTAGAACATCTTTTTGATGAAATTTCACTTCAGTTGTTAGTGCTCAAGTAGATTTTCCTGCTGGTGAGTTCTTGGGAATTGTATGAAAGATTTGCATACAAAACTTGAAAGATAAAAAGTGAGGATTCTTTGTACGGTTTAAAGGAGATGGGTCTGAATCTCTCCGCAGACGTTCAGTCACTGGTCCTGTCCCTGACTCCCTGACGTTTCCCCCTGTGGTGAATGAGCTCCTGTTCCATCCCATGCAGTCTCCGCGCCTCCTATGAACTGGGCTGGATACTCTCTCTGGGTGGCTCTCTCTATCACATGGACACTTCCTTTCATCTCCAGCCACGACCGTGTGTGTGTGTGTGTGTGTGTGTGTGTGTGTGTGTGTGTGTGTGTGTGATCCCTGTGTTCTCAGCCCGTTACTGGGCCTCCCAACTGTAGTCCAGCAGTTCCCAGCTGCGTACTGCCCTGGCTGTCCTAGTCAGCAGCCATGGCCACATGCTCATGCGTGAGACTCCTGTGCTTGGTGGTTTGTCACTACCTGGGTATCTGAGCCCTGCCTGAATCTGAGCCTGTATCTGCCCCTGGCCAGGCCTGAGGCTCCTTGTACTTGGTATTTGTCTTGTGTGCAGCCCTATCTGTAGGCTGCAAGTGTGCGGGGAGAGAGTGAGAGAGGAGGAAGAGAGGGAAAGGGGGAGAGGAGAGAGAGATGAGAGAGAGAGGGAGAGAGAGAGTCCTCCTCTTATCTGCTGCCATATCCCACTACCACTCCCCACCCTCACCACAGCCATCTGTTTATCTATTCTTATTTGCGACTTGCTCCACGGGCAAGATTTAAAGGGAATCAATTCACTTTGCTTTCCACCCTTCTGCTCTTGCGGTAGCACAGTGAGTTAAATCTGTAATTTAATTCAGAGGATAAATTCATGGGACCACACATGTATTTAATTTCTCCTTATTCTCCACTGTAAAGTGTAACTTATTGTGCCTACTTTGACTTGTTGAAAGAATTAATTAAGATAGTATATGGGTAGAAACCATTTCAGTACCTGGCAGATAGTAAGTGCTCAGTAAATGGTGCTGCTTTCTATTTTCAGAACTCTTCAAAGAATAATCGTCCTAAATGGAATAAGCACTATGAAATACTGATTAATTGATGACTTCAAAAACCATATTTTATATACAATATAATGTTAATATCTCAGCTTATGAAATCTAGGAATTTTACATATACGATGACACTTTGTGGACCAAACTGTGGGTTTCAGTGAAGAATTCTGTGATCATTGATACAATTTTCTTCACATGTGGTGTTGAGTCAAGGAGTTAAATATATTGGATATAGTGTGTGGATGAAATATGCCAGAGATTTAGAAAATGTTTAGAGATGAATTTAATAAACATAATACTGGGTTTCAGAAGTACAATAAAAGCTGTTTAAGAGGAGAATGAGTGAAAGAAAGGCAAAGAGACTGACTGGGTAGATCAACAAGATGGCGCTATCTTCTTGACATCATTTGGGTGGTGGAAAGTGGGCAGAAGAGCAACATATTCTCAAGAACACAGGACTAGAAGTCTAAGCTTTACACCCATTTCTGTCAAGAAAGGATGCCCTCATATTTTCCTTGGGAGATGACTTGATTTTCTGGACATTATCATATATTTTGATGCAATAAGAAAACGTAAGGAAAATTAAATTAAACTTGATTTCTAAGTTTTTTCCTGCTTTCACATTATATGGATCTTAAAAAGACAGATGTTGGTGTGCATGCTTTGATGTTTCAGAATCAGCAGCTTTCATGTTCTTCTCATTTTGAAAAGAACCCATCCTATGTAAGTAGTCAGCATACTGATTATCATGATGATCAACATTTGGGTTCCAAAATTTAAAAACTAGAGGTGAGGAACTCTTTGTTGTAAAGAGTAAAGAATAGATAACATGTCATGACTGAATAGGACAAAGTGTTCAGTGACAGCAAAAAAGCTTTATTAATTTGCTTTATGAATCGCTTTATTAAAAAAAACTGAAGCAAGTGAGAGAAACTAAGGGAAAGCAAAAAAAAGGCAAGAAAGAAGAGTGAGTTCAGTAGAGTTTGGGAATATAACACGGAATAGAAGTTTAGAAAGGAAGCAGGGTTGGGTAGAGTTGGGCTCTTCTGTATTTCTTTGTTCTCTCTCAAAACAGATATAATGGCATTGCATTAAGTTCACATTTGGCTTTAGGATATTTGGACATAGACATTTACAAAGTTGCAATTAACATGAATAAGTGAGCATGTTGAAAAAATAATATTTTGGGATTAGGGATATAACATTTATGTTTATCGTGGGATTTTCAGTTTTTGTCTTAATTTTTCTATGAAAAATAGTCTAAATTTGATAAGTACCAGTCCTCTTAATAGCTAAAGCATTTCCTTTTATTTGGCATGTACCATTCTGCGTTCAATAATGAATGATCTGAGTCTTTTCCTTCCAAATATTTATAAACTTTTAAAGTAAAAAATCTTGTCTTAGATGTTTTTGCTTTCCTCACTGTATAAATTTTGCACTAAAAATACATACATCTCTTTGTGTGTTTGTATCTTCACTTTGCTTTGTCTATAAACTCAAATTTTATGTAAGCAATAGTGAAGTGAAAGTTTTGGCAGAAAAATGAATGGTCTAGATGAAAATATATTTTATTCACTCTTCTTATAATAGATGTTTTCGTAAAATGTTGAGAACAGACTAACCAACAAAGACATGTCCTAATTTTTTTAATCACTTGAAATCCCGTTGCTTGAGCAGGCTCCAGTAACGTCTCCATTCATCCCTGTTGCATGCTAGCATAGCCCAATGGCATCTGCTCATTCTAGGAACATGAAGAGCCTCAAATTGATCGTTCAGGGTCTTGATGAAGAAGTCTGACCATCTTGTAGATGGGCATCCACACAATCTTTTGACATCCCATGAAGTCCAGCCGACATCTTCAAATTTCATTATGTGTCCGCTCATCTCATTTTGACGCCTTGGCAAATGAGACAGCATCCCTGATTCTTGAGCATTGGTCGAGGTCGGAACTCTGGATTCTTTCTCTCATTTAAGTGAAACATGATACTCCAAGCATAGCTCTTCAGTTCCTCTTTAGAGCCCAAATAATGTTCTCATCCTGTTTTCATAGGGCCCAGGTCTCTGAGGCGTATGTTAATGCAGGAAGAACAGTGAAATTGAAGAGATGTGCTTGGAGCAGGAGGTTGTTTGTCCTCTTAGTTTTTTCTTTGATGCTCTTGAATGCATTCCAAGCCGCTCTCTTCTTCCTGCTCAACTCAGGTGCCAGGTCATTCGTCATGTTGACTTCTCGACCTAGGTACACATAACTGTTGCATTCGGAGATGGTCATTCTATTGAGAGTGAATGGGATGTCAGGAACAAGACTGTTTCTCATGAACATTGTCTTTGTGAGATCCAGCTGTAATCCAACCTTTCCACACTTGAAGTTGGCCAGCATTTGTGCAGCTTGGCTGATGTTTGGTGTTATTAGAACGATGTCATCAGCAAAGCGGAGGTGGTGTAGTTGCCGACTATCTATCTTCACTCCCATTCCTTCCCATCCAGTCGTCGCATGACGTTCTCGAGGGTGGCACTGAAGAGTTTCGGTGAAATAGTATCACCCTGCCGAACCCCTCTCTTGACATGGTTGATCACTTCTTTGTAGAATGGTGAGATCCTGGTAGTGAATATGTAATACAGCTCACAGAGGATCCTGATGTATTGAGTTTGAATGCCCTGATTGACTAGGGCTTCAGTGACCACTTCAGTTTCCACAGAATCAAAAGCCTTCTTTAAATCAATGAACATTAGACAGAGTAGCTTCTTGAACTCCCGAGAAACCTCAATGAGCTTGGTTATCGTGTGGATAAAGTCGATGGTGCTGAATCCTTTGCAGAACCTGGCTGCTTGCATGGTTGTCCTTCATCTAGTGTTCTGCCAATCCTATTCAGGATGACTTGAGTGAACAGCTTGTAGATGACAGACAATAGGCAGATTGGGCGATAGTTGCCAATGTCATGGATGCCTCCCTTCTTGTACAGTAGTACAGTCCTGCAGGTTTTCCATTGGGACGGAATCTTGCATTCAGACAGGTAGCGTGTGAAGAGCTGAGCCAGTGTATTGATGAGTACTGATGGTAGGATCTTCAGGTGTTCAGGTCTGACCTTTTCTAGGCCAGGTGCTGTTCTTTTCTTTACTGATGAAATGGCATGTTGGATTTTGGAAGGGAGAACATTGAGAACGTCATATCCATCATGTGGAATGTGGTATGTGGGCACGTGGACGTGGCTATTAAAGAGATCTGAGTAGAAGTCATGAATAATCTTCTCCATTGCCCTTCTTGAATATGTGATAGATCCATCAGGATGTTGGAGGCAGAAACCTTGGTCTTGTAGTTGGTGAAGGACAGGTGGATGTTCCGAATCCTTTTCCCGGCTTCTGCTGCATCTACCAGCACTGATGCTCTTCTGTCTTTGAGGTCTCCCTTGATCTCTTCTCTGCACTGTTTTGCAAGCTCGGATGTTCGCTTGTGGTTGCCTGAGGCATTCGCCAAGCCACATTGGCGAATAAGCTCAAGAGTGTTTAAAGACAGGCTTTTTTTTTTGTGGTTATCTCTCTGTTGGCATTCCTCGCACTATCATGGAGGTGCTGAACCAGTCGATCATATTCCTCATCAATGTTGTCAATGATGGCATCTTCCCATGTTGCTGCAACAGAGCCAGAGTTTCCAATTGGTGGTTGTTCTGGGAGTTCTCTTCTTGAACTTTGCATTTAAATTTTTTTTAATATGATAGGTAAATCAGTCACTAATTTCCAAATAGGCATATGTGATGAAGGTAATGGGGCAAACCATGGAAAATCTCAGAATCATCTCACACATTTAGTGCAACTCTGATTTTCAGTGGTAACACACCAAGACTTGATCTTAGGTAACTTGATTCCAACTCTGTTTTCTAGAATCCCAGTAAAGACTTTTCTCTAGATTCCTCCTGTTCTGAAATTTTCTAGCTGCTGAAATTGATGGAGAAAATTATTTCCATAGTATTTTTTATGACTGAATGTTTTTGCTTTATTAGAAAAACAAAGATTCATTGGTTTAGCTCTTAATATCTTAATATTCTCTTAAGCACATTTTAAATGTATACTATCTATTTAATCCTTTCATTTCTCTAAAATGAATACTGAGCATCACTTTTTTAAGTAGAAGCAGAGGTCACTTGTGTTACTTGGCCAAGGTCAGAGAGAAATATACCTCTCAGGGCCAGAGATAGTGTAGCAGTTAGGCTCCTTGTCTTGCTTGTGGCCTACCCACGATCAATCCCTGCTACCACATTATCCTGGAACACTTGTTGGTGTGATTTATAAGGAAAAAGCCCTCCGTCCTCCCATATGTGGCTCTGTAAAACCAAACCAAACCAAACCAAACCCCTATCCACTTAAACTTTGATTTCTGGCAGCTGTAGAGCACCACAAAGATCAATGCCCCCTTCCAGCAGTGAACCAGGAATAGCTCTTGTCCAGCACAGTAGGTTGCGGTCCAGACACTAACATTACTTGGGATTTATAAATATGAATTTTGAACTATCATGAGAGAAAAATTATTAATGAAATCAAAACCTAAATCTCACCCACAAAGAGAAATCAAAGTAGGTAATATTAAAAAGCATGCAAGTGAAATTCAATGGTAAAAAGTTCAAAATTATTATTTTAAAATTTATATATGATGCTTTGAAGATATGGTAGGATATAGTGGTATAGTGTGTATTAATCTTTGAAATAATAGTCTTATGTTTTCAGAAATAGCTGAGTTTTATTTGAAAAATATAGAAATAAAAAGATTTGGTTAGATAATTATAGGATTTATATATATTACTGCCACAACCCAAGAAGCTAGTGGCCTGAGAGAGGAATAAGAGCTGTGAGGGTGGGTTGGGGAAGCCTGGATGAATCATACAGTGACTTTTTTGCAAAGTTCATTGACTTTTGTAACATGCAGTAAACAATTCGTGGGAAAGCCAAGGGTTACAAGTTGGGCAAGCTACTCTATCTGTTATTCTGTTTTGGAGCTGCTTATGCAAACAGTTCCTTGAACTTTCTCAGCAAAACAGGACAGGAGTGAGAATGTTGCTCTCGGCCTGGCCAACGCTGATCAGGTGCATCCTTATGGGGTCCGTCGCCAGGGCATGGTGCTCCACATGCCAAGTTTTTCCCCTGCTTATTCCCTTCTTAGGGAAAACCAGCAGGGGCTACAAAGGCCAGCCAGTGCCCAACATATTACAATCCTTATTCTTAACAGGTTACAGGATTCCAACCCACATTAAGGAGTATGCTATGCTTTTATAATATTTAGCCTTATTAATGGGCTGGAGTGATAGCACAGCGGTAGGGCATTTGCCTTGAATGGGGCCGGCCCCACCAACCCATGTTTGATTCTTCTGCCCCTCTCGGAGAGCCCAGCAAGCTACTGAGAGTCTCGCCCGCACGGCAAAGCCTGGCAAGCTGCTCGTGATGTATTTGATATGCCAAACACAGTAACAAGAAGTCTCACAATGGAGATGTTACTGGGCTCATTCGTGCAAATCGATGAACAATGAGAGGACAGTGCTACAGTGCTACTCTTATTCATGTTCATGGATACCAGGGGTCAGAGGCATAGTGCAGTAACTAGTCAACCCTGACCCCAGCTCCTCACTGGTCCCCATCGTGGTAACTTTGGTTGTGTAGTTCAGTTTTAGGCGTCTCTTTCTCTGGGCATTTGTTATTCCCCTCCTATGTTTCTTTACACATGAAAGAGATAATTCTGTCTGTCTCTACCCTTCTGACAGACATCAGCACAAAACTCATCAAATCATCCATGTGGCAGCAAAGTGCATGATTTTGTCTCCAGAGCCTAGTAGTATTCCATTTTGCATATACAGCGCAGTTCCTTTATCCAGCCACCAGTTTGTGTGATGAGGAAAATAGACCACTGACTCCCCCCTCCACCCCCAGTGATGAGGGAAACAGACCCCTGCCCTTACTTACCACTGAGCAGCCAGGGGAACAAGAGGTGCCAAAGAAAAACTGTTGCACCTGGACTACGTAAAGCAGTTGGGACATCCTTGAGATAATCCCCCTTATTCTGTGGCTGCAGAATTTGCTCAGAATGTCTTTGAGGTGGTCTTTACCCTGCTTTGCAAAAAGTATGCTTGGGAATTTATGCTTTAGGGCTGCAAGCTGCAAATCCCCCATCACTCATCAGATATTCTATAAAGCAGAGCTCGCGCCTGTATATGGGACCAGCCTTTGGAGCCTGAACTCTGCTGGGTCCAAAGGCATAATAAATCTGAGATCATGCCACTTGGTTTTGTGCTAGTGTGAATCAGGATTCACCCCTTTATGGTCCCCTAGATAATGCTGAGAGTGAATTAAATACATATTAAGTATACCTAAATATATGCGTGTTTTATAAACGGTGATGATGCATATTAATAAAATTACCACTGATTTCTGCAGGAAGTGGACACCCAGGTTGCTCTTATGTTTTGGCTATTGTACACAGTGCTGCAATGAACACAGAAGAGCAATGCCTTTACTTGAAAGATTTTTGGAGTCCCGGGGTAGAAACATCTTTCTATTATCTGTGTGGTGGAATGCCCTGTCATGCTTCTCCATACATGCTCACAAATGGATGCTCATGTCAGCCTCTTCCAGTTCTTAGATCTGACAACTGAAGGTCACAACTGACCTGTGAGCTATTGTGATCTTTTTTTTCTCACAACTGTCATTACCTTTTGGGATGCATTTGTAAGTAGGGGAGTCTTCTTCATTTTCCCTTTCTGCAACCGCTATGTATATTGAGGCTCAGGAGATTGTATATATTGACTTTGTATCCTATCACTTTATAGAACACATGAATTATTGTCAGTAATTTTAAATACAAAAGTACATAGTATTCTAATAATAAAGATACATGGTAAGTTTACCTTGTGTAAGAAGTCATTGTATTTGTGCTGTTTTCAGAGTTTTGCATTAGGAAATTTCCCCACATTTTTCTCCTGAAATTTTTATTGTTTTCAATATTCTTGCATTATCACTGTTTATAAAATATACATATATTTAGGTATACTTAATATGTATTTAATTCACTCTCAACATTATTTAGGGTACCATACAGGGTTGAGTCCTGAACTTGAGTCTCTCACATGGAAAACATGTGCATCAGCCCTTTGAGCTATCTTGCATAATAATAGTAAATAAATTATATATTTTAAAACAATAAGTTACACAGCCTTTCTTTTTGTATAGTACTGTAATGAAGTGTATTAAGAACTTTGATTCTTTGTAAGTTTCTATCATTTATCTTAAATTTAGCAGAAGTTGGTCTTGTACATTTTTAAAAGAAAGGTTTATAGGAATTATATTCCCAGATTTTGTAATTTATAATCCCCTGAAGTTGATCTGTAATGATCTGCAACTTATTTTATGAGGTACAATGTGAGACTACAAATTAACTTGTAACCTTCAGTAAGAAATGATATTTTGTGAAACAATTTATTGCTTTTTTAATCTACAGAAGGCGAAATTTGTCCAAGAGATAAATTTAGAATTAAAATATGCTTTCTTTTAGGGGGGTATAGTGCTGCCAGCAGGTCAATCTGTATCTGTGAGGTCAGTGTATCAGCAACCTGATGGTGCCTTCAGACTTCTAGATACCCCCAAATTGCTGCTGTGCCTTTGGCCAGACCCCAACAACTTGGGGCCAAGTTTACCAAGAAAGTAAATGGCCGAAAGTTAGGTATGTGAGAGACATACCCACAAACCACCTTCAGCTCAGCTATATAATTGGAGGCAAGGCCTAATCCTGATCATACTGCTTAACAGCCATGATCCCAGAGACTCAGAAACAAATCTTGGAACCCAGCGGCTTTTGGCAGAAATGCGTCCTCCATGCAGAAGGTTACTGGTGCCGGGCCACCCCAGAGGGAAAGAGTGCTGTTCCTCCACCTGTTCCCACTTGGCGGCTCGGAGGCCACCATCCTCCAGAGGCCACTGGACAGTCAGGTTTGGGCCCACAGTGACGAGACACACGGGGCCTCATGGGATGGGGGTGGGTGCCAGCTCTTTCCTACCCCCCCCTCCAATGAGACCCCAGGTCACCACCAAGGAATGGTCTCTCTGGCTCCTGATCAAACTGCTTACTGGTCATGATCCCAGAGACTGGCTCCTGATCAAGCTGTTTAATGGTTATGATCCTAGAGACTCAGGAACAAATCTCGGAACCCAGCAGGTTTTGACAGAAATCTCTCCAGATTTAAGTGTTAAAATTTCGGAATTTCAAAATCGTGCGGCCACTGCTGCAGTCACGCAACATCATATGTTACTCATAATCTACAATAGAAAACAAATTGTCTACTGTTGCTGTTTCAGCAGATCTCAGTGTTGGGGTAAAATCCCAAATGATAATGGTGGGTCTGGGATCAAAATATTGAATGTAATCAAAGTAGAGAGAGTAATGTGGAAATCAATTGCCCCACAGGTAGGGGGAGAATGTGGGATGGGGCGTATACCAGGGTTTTTGGTGGTGGAAAATGGGCACTGGTGAAGGGACAGGTGTTTCATCATTGTATGGCTGAGACTTAAACCCGAAAGCTTTGTAACTGTTCTTATGGTGATTCAATAAATAAATTTGTAAAAAATAAAATAAAATATGCTTTCTTTGAAGAAAATGAGTCTCCAAACAGGAACAATAAACCACGTTCAAAATTCAAATCCTGGTCATCTCTCCTCAGTTTGTGTCCTAAACATTTGTGATTTGTGTCTTTACCTCCAAATGTATGTGTGGGAGCATGGTACGTGCGTGCATGTATGCGTGTGTGTGTGTGTGTGTGTGTGTGTATGCGTGCGTGTGTGCGTGCATGTGTGTGTATGTGTGTATGTATGTGTGTGTGTGTGTTTTGGGTCAGTGGTTGTTACTTTTTGTGAATATAATCCTAGGAGAGGCTGACTATGCATGAAATATGTAAATATAATTCTAGGAGAGGCTGATCATGCAGAGACTGACCAGCATGAAACTTCTAGATTTTGTTGCATTTACGCAGGCTGTCCTGTGATTGCTGCTCAGGGAGTTCTAGAAGACAATTTGTACATAGAATTCGGAGACTTTTTCATTCCATAGCTACCCTCATTCTTCCAAGACTTAGCTACATCACTAGTAGGAAAAGAAATTAATTTTTTTGATGTTAAACATCTCAAAAAAGTTATTTCATTAACATATACTGAACAATGAATTCCTTTGTAGAATTTGTATAAGAATTAATAGGGGGCATTCAAGGTAATATTCCTTCACACAAGTAATTTAGATTTAATTCTGTTTGTCACATTGCTATTTCATAGCATCTCAGGTGAAAAAGTATATATGAACTGAGATAATATTAAATTTTATTGATTAAAGGTGTTAGAGGTTCTACATCCATAAAATGCCAAAATAGAGACAATTATTACTTGAAAATAACTGAAGAGTAAATGATATAAATAACTGATATTGTGCCCACATGTAGAAACAACCAATAAATTTTAACGTTTGCTAATCCTCATCATAGTTTCTGCCACATCATCACTAATTTATGTTGCAGTGTCTGGTTCCAGAGACTTGTTCTAGCCTTCACAAAACTTCATCTCTTCTCCACACCATTACTAATTCTTTGAATCCACAAATAAAATTAATATTCTCTTCAGTATTTAGTACTGTTTAGTATATTGTATATTATTGACTTAGCCCTTTCATAATGGAAACTTCTTTAAGGATGTATTTATTTTTTTGTGTAGGCCATTTCCAGCTATGGTTGTTAGTCACAAGCACAATTTCTGTTGTAATAAGCCTGGCAGGTCTTAAGATTTATTGTTCATCCTGGTAGTCGGTGACCACCAAGGGTACATGTTGTGGCGCTTAGGGATAACCATATGTGTTAGGGTGGACTCAGGTTCTTTCACGTGCTAGGTTTTGAGCCCTTTGTGACCATCCTTTAGAATATATTTTCATATGTTTTATTCACTTCGGATACATTCTAGTACATAGAAAAGAATTTCTAAGATAGGAAGCACTCAATATTTATTAAATGAATGAATCTCGATTATTTCTATTTATGTGTTTCTTGATTACTGTAGGTATTACGTTCCTCTAAAGTTTGCTACTGATAATTCATATTCACATATTAATTTATCTGGTAATTTTTAATCAGCCTATTTTAGACCTTGCAAGATAATTTTTGTTGTTGAATAGAAATATCGTAAGTAGTGGATTGGAATCTGATGATCATAGGGTCTTTTATCCAGAGAAGGTAGATTAAACCAAAGGTCTCTATCACCCGATTCATAATAAAAATAAGTCAGCCTAATTTGATAGTATATACACAGTAGAAACTCATGTTTCATGGACTTAAGAAGTATAAATATTCATTTATGGAATGATAAAATGCTTAAAAATATTTAAGGTTGATTATTAGTTTAAAGTCACTTGTCAAGTTTTCCAAAATTTAAACAATCTGTGCCACCACATTCTTAGAACTCAGACACTTCTGATGCAGAATGTGAGGCAGAATCCTTACCAGTGTTTCCTAGACAGTTTAAACTATGTGATGAAAGAAAGGATATATTGAATTCCTAAAGGTCCTTAGCATTTTAAAGAATTCCTATTAATTCATAATTTTGTTATATGGGGTATTTTTTATTTTGACAATTTCTTTAATAAAAAATATTCACTACTGTGAGTAAAACAATGGCTCCTATAAGATGTTTGTGTCCTAATTCCTGAGCTTTATGTAGCAAAAGCAATTACAAAGATGACTAAAAAGTTAAGAATTGTGAAATCGGGAGATTATTTTGGATTTCCTGGTCATTGTGATCTATCTGGGGTGGAGCGATAGCACAGCAGGTAAAGTGTTTACCTTACACGCAGCCAACATGGCTGACCTGAGTTCGATTCCTCCGCCCCTCTAGGAGAGTCCAGCAAGCTACCGAGAGTATCTCGCCTGCATGGCAAAGCCTGGCAAGCTCCCTGTGATGTATTCTATATGCCAAACACAGTAACAAGTCTCACAATGTTACTGGGCCCACTCGAGCAAATCGATGATCAACAGGAGGACCGTGACCGTGACCGTGATCTATCTACTCGTTCTTTAAAATTAAGATTTTTTTTCTCAGCAGGATCAGAGAAAACAATATGAAAATCTGTTTTTCCTGGCTTTGAAAATGAAGGAATAGGGCCAAGCGGTATCTTAGAAGTAGGAATAACAAAGTAGACAATTACCTAGAAGGAACCTTAGTTAACTAACAACTCACTGTGCAGACATGTGTAGAAATTTTGACCTATAGAACTATCACTATCACTATCTTCCCATTGTTCATAGATTTGCTCGAGCAGGCCCAGTAACATTGTGAAACTTCTTACTGTGTTTGGCATATCGAATATGCCATGGGTAGCTTGCCAGGCTTTGCCGTGTGGGCGAGATACTCTTGGTAGCTTGCCGGGCTCTCCGAGAGGGGCGGAGGAATTGAACCCGGGTTGCCCGAGTCAGCCGCTTGCAAGGCAAACACCCCACCCGCTGTGCTATCCCTCCCGCCCCGTAAGAAATAAATATGAATTAATCATAACATCGAGATGTTACTGGCACCCACTCAAGCAAATTGATGAACAACGAGAGAACAGTACTACAGACAGTGCATTGAGATACTGGTACTTTTTAATAGTATCAACAGCAACAATTAATGCAGTCATTGATAATTACGTAGACTATGCTGGTAACAAGTTTAAATATAGTTGTATTTGTATAACTGTACATGTTATTTAGTATAAAAATTTGTTTTGAATTTAATGGTTTCCATTAATGTACATTTTGGTCCAAATACACCTCTGGTGCTATCTCAATTAGTGAATTACATAGTTAAAAAAGAAAAGATCTAAATTTTACTATGCTGAAGTCACTTAGGACATATTTCTTGGGTGAGTTTAGTCCAAAAATATTTGATATGGTTTTGTGAATACATCTCAAATTTTGATAAGTTGGGGTTTTCTGCATTGAACAATGAACAATATATTTTTCTATGTTCTGAAGTTAATATTTTGGCTAACATGAGATATTTTGAAAGTGAAATATGAAACTATACCTATCAGTTGAAATAAATGTTAATGTGTTTTAAGCCAAGTGGCTAGACACAATAAATAATGCATTGGCACTGACTCATTATCCCAATAACACAACTGCATTCCTTCGAGTGAATGGTATTTTTGGTCATTGAATTCCTAGTATTCTTTAGCTCTGAGTTTTGTTTAATCTAAGAAAGCTAGTTAATTATGTTGTCTGGAGATGGAAAAAGAACCCACCAACAACCACTAAGATTGCTGCTAATGTTGATATGATTGAATTTGTAGTAGAGACAGCTGGATTTAATTATCAGTTTGTAGCTCTGTGGTTTCAACAGCAATTTCTGAGGAGTGGATAATGCAGGTAGCCTTCAAAGTCACTCACATTAGAGATGTAAAAAAAACCCTTGTCATTCAAGCAGACAGCTGACTGAACAAGTATTAAAATGAACAAAGATTTCCCAAGGGAGGTTGCTGAGGAAGGCTTGGTTTTGTTTTCTTCAGATATGTCACAGACACAGGATCTTATTTTACCCTAATGAAATGTTAGCCATCTTTGCATTAGGGATGTGTTGGGGAGGAGAGATTGAGGGTGGAGACATTTGGTGTGAATTACAGAAATTCTTAGTGTGCTTATTATTTCCGTCCCTTTGACTCCGTTATGAGGATAAATGTAGAAAATAGTACCTAAGTTCTTATTATCTCAGCAGCATTTCCTAAATACCAACTTAAATTTTGTCACAGTTATGATTAAACTAAAAAAATGTGACTCTTGCTTGGTAGCAGAAATTCAATGATTTCCCTCTTAATCAGTTTTTTTCAGCTCTGTTGACTTTTTAATTTCAGACAATTCTTTGTTGTATTGATGGTATTGGTGGGGTATAGTGGGACATGTTCCATATATTGTGGAGGATATTTGGCATCTAAATATTCTGATTTATATGCAATAATGACACATTTCTCTAATTGTGAAGACTAAAAATAGCTTCAATTTCCCCCAATTTATGCTTATTGAGAACCACTGTATAACTATATGAGGGAAATGTGGATAAATTACTTTTGTGGGTAAATTACTTTTTTTGTACACAACAAGTTTTTGATTTACATTGGTGTTGTCAGCCTATTCTTTCCTGAAAGGACTGTTTAGGGTCTTGGCATTCCCAAAAGAATGTAATCCTTGCAAGAAATATAACATCCTAGTTCTTGAGTGTTTATATATACAGAGTCACAGGCAGATATAGCCTCACTTGCACATACCAGACTGCTGTATATAAGCTTTATTGGTTGTATAATATCCTTATGATAGTTTAACCAGAGAATTGAGAAGTATAATATTTCTCAACATAAATTATTAGTTGGTTTTGCTCTTCTGCACAGCAGTACTTCGTTCTGTAGGAAGCAGCCCTTTAGCTACATAAGATATGAAACAGCAGGGTGCAATAAGGAGTGAATGAATATTTAATGAATAGTTTTTAATAGAAGTTGCATTGTTTAATAATGGGGAAGATAACATGGAATTAATGCTGGTAATTAATTAAGAAATCTTTAGCAAGATAATTGGCAACCATTTTCTTAATTTCTTTGTGTGATTCAATAAACATATCTATATTTTTCAAATTTGATAACATTAGCTGACTCACTCAAGCTCTTTTTGGATGTAACTTAGTTACCAGACTGAGGTTCAAGAATGTTAATAGAATTTGTCCTACACTTTGTTGACTAATTAATGCAAAGAATAATTATACTAAAGAGATTTGTCTGTTTTCTTTTAAGTGTGATTCAGGGGGAAAAAGCCATTTTATCCAGCTTATGTATGTGATTTTGTTTTGAGTTATACTTTGGATCCCCTTTATCTAAGTCCACCAAACATAATATCACAGAGATCTGGTGTAACTGGTTGTTGGAGTGGAAACCCAGACATCTGAGTCCTTGGTTTCCTCACCTGTTTGACCTTGGACAGATTGGAATTTTCTCTTCCTTCCTGCTTTTTTTGTATTTAGTAGGAGATAATTCTTTTTGTCCCAATAGTCCTCTACAGAATGTTACAGGGATTAATTCAAGAAGTCATTTGAAGTGTTTTATCAACCTAGGTGAAAGTGCTGTGTAACACAACTATTACTCAAGAAGTTTTTTCTTTCAGCTCTTCTCTGTGATCAAGGGTTCTGCTTCTCCTGTGTTTTCACCTCTGTCCATTTAAGTATTGAACAATATTAGATTCATTTTACTAACCTTACCTTGTCTGACAAACTTTGAATCGACCTCCTAAATGCATTCTAACATGTCCCAGTCACAGTATCAACAAAGCTGAAAATGCTAACTTTATTTCCTAGTCACCTTGCATAAAAATGATGCTGTTTATTTTCAACAAGTTTGAAATATTCTGATAAAAATGCTATCAGGTCTGATATTCTTCAGTAATGGGAATAGATTTTGCTGGTTTTGTTTGTTTGTTTGTTTGTTTGTTTTTAGGGAAAACTTATTTCTAAAAAGAACAGTTTCCTTTTTTTTTTGTAAATCTAATTGCTTCTGGTTCACCAAGAATTCATGGGCAATTGCTTTTCTCGCTATTACAAATATATTGCAAGTGGAGCTTTTATATTCAGGGTTGCTGACCTGAATCTGTTTTCCTACACAGTAATCTTGAGCTGTTTCCAAGCTAAGGAAGGCTGACAGGGTTTGAAAAGACAATATTCATCACTCAGACCATGTGCACTGCTTTTGCATCCTTTATACATAATTGCCAAAAAATCCTATTAATATCTAACTATGAAATTATAATCAGAGCATTACAGAATTGATTCAGAGACAACAGGAACCTCTGCTTTCGACCCCAATTTTCTACTCTCCCACACATATTTGGTGGTCTCCATTTCTGAAGAAATTTTCTATATCAGACATATAGACTTATAGTTCAGAGGTATGTCACTTTGAATTAGAAGAAGCCTATCTCATACCTTACATTATGCTTTACTACATGAAGTAACAATGACGCATTTCTAATCTTCATTCTGCTTGTCAGTCCTGAGGGACACATATGGTAATTTTTTTTTATTAGTTGTGGTAGAGTTTCAGCAGAATCATAAGAAACCCATCTCTTATGATTTCTAATCATTCAACATTTGGAGGGGTGTGTGTGTGTGTGTGTGTGTGTGTGTGTGTGTGTGTGTAGGTGTAGATGAGAGGAAGGAAGGAAAGGAAGTGGAAGAGTTGATCTCAGTGGAAGTAACCACACTTTCTCATTTGTGTTCCTAACAAAGTGGATGCAAATCACAATATTTTTACTGATAGCCATTTTTCTTTCTCCTAATAAACCATGGGCTCTGAAATTTGCTGATAGATTGGTTTAGGAAGTTGACAATATTAAAGGAGAAATAGGTTCATGGATAACTTATTTTTTTCATGTTCTATACTGAGTTTCAAAAGAAGATGTGTGGGCTCAAGGGACGAGAGTGTTTGGTGGCCAAGAACCATTCCTCTGGCTGGCCCACAGTGACAGACAGATGGACAGGACAGAGGAATGGAGAAATGGGGCCCCAGGCTAGTTGGTTTTCAGTTTATTTCTCTCTCTTCCCTAGCATAGTTTGATCTCTCCCTTACAGCACAGTCATAGTCGTCCTAGTCCCAGTTATCATAATTCCATCATCCTAGTCTCTTTGTAGACCTCAGAGTCCTGTGGTAGTAGTAATCCTCTTCCTAGTTCTCATCTCTCTAAGTCCCAATTTTTCCCCGGACAGCATATTTACACAGCAGTCGTGAAGGGTGGGGGTACACATAGTGGGGTTGAACATTGTCATAACAACAAACAGAGGTAGAGCCACTCTTTTAGGGGAAGTTCTGGGGGATAACTCAAGGGCAAAACCTCATGAGAGTTCTGCACTCTAGATTACTAGGAGATCTGCTCAAGGGTGGGATTTCATCTAGCGTGTAATGCTTTCTCCTTTCCTTCGCTAGTAATCAATTTAAACAATTATAGCAAATTTACTTTTTATAATATTTCTAGTCATTTTGTATGAACACAGTAAGAGATATATTGAGCTTAAAGGTTATCTCTTCCTGGAGACATCTTGTTATATATCCCAGACTATAGTCCTCAGGTCATGTAACTCTTTCCTAACCCTACTAGGGTTTTTTATTCAGTTCTTTTTGGGTGATGACAGAGTTTCTCTTATGACCATACTCTTAACTTATACTTATGGCACTTTGCTTGTCCCTTTACGATGCCAGGGTAGCTTACAGTTTGCTCTGGGTCCATCTAGTCCCTTCGCAAGGACCCTCCTTTTGCGGGTGTTAGGAAGTAAAAGCAACTGAGGGTTAAGTCAAGTCAAATACGATGGATGCCCAGGAGTAAATATTATTTGAAGTCAATTAAGTCCCATGTTACAAAAGCATAGCATGAACTGTCTTCCTGTGTCTGTACAAAAAGGACATTGCTAAATCATGCAAATGACATAAAGGAAAGAGAAAAGGGTCATGACAGAGTTGTCCTATGATCCTTTCAATATAGGATTATTAGTGCTTGATGGAATTGGGTGTGCCTCAGGGGCACTGTTGTGGGAGTAGCTCAATAAACCTAAGCTCTCTGCGGGAAGAGAAAGAACAACCCAATTTTATCCAACATTGTATCATCCACTGAAATTCCATTTTACAAGTTCAAATTGTATTAAAATTGATATCTTAATATGCTAGTTAATATTATTTAACCCTCTTTATGATTGTAGACATTGACAGCATTTAAAAGATAGGGCACTTTGTGTTGGTTTAATCTTATGTCTTAAGTTCTTAATGTGAAATTAAAAAATTGTTAATTTTCCATTTTGTTTTGTATCTGTTTTTTATTTCAGGTTTTTTGTTTGTCTGTTTTTTGGGCCGGAGAGATAGCACAGCAGTAGGCCGTTTGCCTTGCATGCAGCTGACCCGACCAACTGCGTTAAATTACTCCGCCCCTCTCAGAGAGCCCAGCAAACTACTTTGCCCCACAGGGCAAAGCCTGGCAAGCTACCCATGATGTATTCAATATGCCAAATACAGTAACAACAAGTCCCAAAATGGAGATGTTACTAGCCCGCTTGAGCAAATCGATGAACAACAGGAAGACAGTGACAGTGACAGTTTCTTTTTAGTTTGGTTTGGAGTCTCACCTTGGTACTCCCAGCTTTATGCTCAATGGTTGTAATCAGTGGTGCAGGGAACCATGTGATGCTAAAAACACCCAATGAGCTCTCTCTCACTGGTCCACCTTTTAATACTGTAAAAGTTTAATCATGAAATATTCTTAGAGATTTGAAAAACACTTCTACAGACATAGACATTGAAAAAGCAGAAAATGTCATTTTTAACACCTCCTCCCTCCAGAAATGACAGAGAATATCAAATAAACATTTTTTAAAAATTTTTATTAGTGGGACACCATGAGGTACAGTTGTAAACTTAAAAATTTTTGTGCTTGGGTTTCAATTATACAATGATCAAATACCCATCCCTCCACCAGTGACCATTTCCCACCACCATGGATCCCAATATCCCTCCCACCCTCCATCCCCCCCCCCCCCCCCATCCCACCCTGCCTCTGTGGCAGGGCAGTCCCTTTGGTTCTCTCTCTCCTATTGGGTGTTGGAGACTAACACCCAAGAATGGCCGAGATTAGTACCAAGAATTTTGCTCCATGGCTTGCAGGCCAGCCACACATGCTAGGGGAAAAGGGAGCTCAGATAGAGAAGGGAGCACCAAATAAAGGGTGTTGGGAGGATCCTCCCAGGATGGGAAAAGCATGCTGAAAGTAGACTCTAGACCAAACATGATTGCCACTCATTGCTTCTTTTGCAAATAAACATTTTTTTAAGGTCTGAATTTTTTTTTAAAATCATGATCTTGGAAATTGGACCAGTACCTAGCACATGCAAGACATATGTTCTATTGTAGGTCTACATCTTCAGCCCCAAGCTCTGACTCTTTAGAGGAGAATAACTTTATTGATGAGCAGCCATGCAGACTAAGGTTTTTATAAGGGCATATTGAATCCATGTGTAAATCACCCAGTGGAACAGAAGAGAGAGAGATAGGATATGTGATACACCTCTTTACACCAAATTCTAATACTAAGTCCACATCTAAATTATAGTATTTTCTGATAAAGGCTTTTTATTTAGCTTAGAATCACCTTGATTCTGGTAAAGGTTCTGCCTTTTAATTAGTTGAGAATCCTTTCCTTGATAATAGTATATTCAAAATCATCTGTAGGGGCTGGAGCAATAGCACAGTGGGTAGGGCGTTTGCCTTGTTGAATGCGGCCAACTCGGGTTCAATTCCCAGCATCCCGTATGGTCCCCTGAGCACTGCCAAGGGTAATTCCTGAGTGCAGAGCCAGGAGTAACCCCTGTGCATTGCCAAGTGTGACCCAAAAAGCAATAAATAAATAAATAAATAAAAATCATCTGTAAATAGTTGTGAGCAGAGTTGACTCATATTTTCTATTAGAATATTTTGCTTGTATTTTTTGGGGGGGCTGGAGCAATAGCACAGGAGTACGGTGTTTGCCTTGCATGTAGCCAGCCCGGCTGAGTCGGGTTCGATTCCTCCGCCTCTCTCGGAGGGCCCGGCAAGCTACTGAGAGTATCTCGTCCGCACGCCAAAGCCTGGCAAGCTACCCCTGATGCATTCGATATGCCAAACACAGTAACAGTTGTCACAATGGAGACGTTACTGGGCCCACTCGAGCAAATCGATAAACAATGGGAGGACAGTGACAGTGACAGTATTTTTTGGGAGCCACACTCAACTATGTTCAGGGCTTACTGTTGACTCAAGAATCACTCCTGATGGAGCTCTGGGGGCCATGTGAAGTGCAGGTTCTCTGTGTGCAAGGCAAGCACCCTTTCCACCATACTATCTCTTTCAATATTGATTTTTTTTTAAAAAATACAAAATATTTGGGTTTGGTGGTATTTTTTTGTTTGGAGTTGCTACACCCAGCTATGCTTAGGACTTACTCCTGGTTCTGCACTCAGGAATGACTCCTGGCAGTCTCAGGGGACCCTGTGGGATGCAGAAAATCCACCTCAGGTCGGCCATGTGAAAGGCAAATGCCCCACGTACTGTATTCTTTTCAGCCTCCTCAATATGAAATACTTGAGACTGAGGGGATAAAATAGATATTAAGTCTCATCCCTTGCATATGACTGACCCAGTTCAAATCCCTAGCACCATTTTTAAGAGGATTCCCTAGTTCTTTTAGTTGCTCTCCCACCAAAAAAATAAAACCCAAGAAATATGAAATATTTCTCTCTGTCTCTCTGTCTCTGTCTGTCTTTGTCTCTCTCTCAATATATATCTATGTATGCAAATATGAGTAAAGCAGTCAACTAAAAATGTGTCACTAGATAAAAGTTAGTGATGTTTTCAGTTCACAAACATTTTCAATTTGTTTGTACCATTTGATGTGCTGTATCAAGTTAGATTTGTATTTATTTAGTTATAGTCCTTCTATAACTTCTTTTCTTCAATCATTTAAAATGTATGAAGCTTAATAATGTGGGAGTGATGATACACATCTGTACCATTGCAGAACTTTGAAGATAAGTTCTTTGAAGATAGAATCTATGGTATTTTGCATTTTCTTGGACCGAAATATTGAAATAGTCTTCAACAACAATTCCCCTTACACTTTAGCTTATTAGGGGTTTGGCTATGCTACAAAGTAGCTTCTTATATTTTTCTTAAACTTATCGTAGTGAGAGACTTCCTCTTCTTCTTAGTGGTAACATCATTCAGTTGCTTAGGTCAAATATTTGTGTGTCTTTTTTGACTTCTCTTTTTTGTGTACTTTCCTGACCTTTCAAAGAGTCCTTTGATACTGTAGTCAAATGATTTGAAAGCTTTCACTATTCACTAACTCCATAGGCTGCTGGCCTCATCCAAACTGATGTTACCTTTTGCTTTGATTGTTCTAGTGGCCTCCTAATTGACCTCCTGATTCCACTTTTGGTGTTCTTTCCCCTCTTAAAAAACAGCAGCGGGGTGGGGGGCAGAGAGATAGTGCAGCAGGTAAGGTGCTTATCCTGCATGAACTTGACCTAGGCTCAGACCCTGGCATCACATATCATACCCCCAAGACAGCAGGAGTTCAGAGCCGGAGTAAGCCCTAAAAACTGCTGATTGTAGCCCCCAAGTACTCCCACCCCCCACAAAAAAAACTTTTTTTTTAAAGCGTCAGAAACAATTCTGGAGAATACCTTGCCAGAATATGTTACTGGAATGATCCAACACGGTAATGGTTCCCTGTTCCCTGTCCTTTGGTATAAAGATTTGCCTCATCTTCCCCCTCTACTTCCCCCTCTTCTGTCGTTTCTTTCATCTCTTCAAATGACCATATCCCTGCCTCTCCTTTTTTAATATCTCTGGTTTGGAAGCTCACACATACACAGGATATGTACTCCTTTGGGCCTTTGTATTGATGCTCTCTCTCTCTCTTTCTTTCTCTCTCCTCTCTCTCTATCCTTCCTCTGTTGCTTCTCTCTCTTCTCCCCCCATCCCTTTTTATGGTGGGGGTGTCATACCCGGCAATGCACAGGGGTTATTCCTGGTTCTGCGCTCAGGAATTACTCCTGGCGGTGCTCAGGGGACCATACGGGATGCTGGGAATCGAACCCGGGTTGGCTGCGTGCAAGGCAAATGCCCTACCCGCGGTGCTGTTGCTCCAGTCCTCCCCCCCCCCCCCATTCCCTTTTGTGTTCTTTCTTCCCAGTCTCATTTTTTCAGCCTGGAACAGTGTTTGACACACAAAATATCCCAAATAGCAATCACTCTCTATGCTGGCACTACTTTGTAGGTATTTTTCACTCCCTTTCACTCCCATAATTTAATTTAATTTGGTCCTAGAAAAATTTCACAGAATTAGGCTTTGACTCAGAATTTGAACAGAAAGTAGCAGGAGGCATTGGAGGAGCAAGGACGAGTTCACATGGCATTGAGGAATGAGAGAGTAGTGTGTGACAATTTGCGGGTGGAAAGCTGTCAGAATATAGAGAACAACATATGAACATTAATAGCAAACAGATTATCAAGGGACCTGAATATCAGGTCAATGTGTCTGAATTCATCCCTCTGACAGTAGCAAATAAAACAGGGCTTGACTTGCTCATATCAGCATTTTTGAAAAGCACATCATTGCAGTGTGATTTTTTTCTTTTGGAAAAAATGTCAAGTTTTCAAATGTATTGATGTATACAGAGAATAATTTCCTCAAAATACTATTATCATAAAACAGTACCATAGTTACTAGAAAATATTTTAAATAATTAGAACGATCTGGGTCAGTGCTACAGAGTAGGCTATATTTGCATATCTGAGCATGAATAAGAACTTGCATGATCTTTATTAACTATTGACTTTGGACCCTCTCACAATTTTGGAATTCTCTATCACCAACTTGATATTCCCCATTTACCATCACATCTGGTTTGGTATTATATGAGCTAAAAGGAAAATTTTCTATTAGTTCACAACATTTTCAATTACTTTTCATCCTATATTTATAATGAAAGCTGACTAAAAGTTTTAAGTATGAAATTCACTTGCACTGTGACTACAAACACTTTTCTTATTAGCAGAAAAAATAGCCCCTAGAAGAAGAAATTTAAATCTTGAAGGAAGTGTTGGAGGATGGTACTTTAAAGATAGGATGTGGGTTGCTACCTGATTGTACTTTTCCAGGTAAAGAAAGCCTCTACCAGGTAGACGGTCTCTGGAAACAGCCACATGTTCAAACGAAATGTTGGAACCAATTTAAAGAGATTTGTGCAGTTTTTCTTACTTTATCTCACCTCCCAGCACATCAAAAGAATTTAGCTTTAATTGCCTCATATAGGAATGAATCTATATGGAGCCTATTTCAAAATAGCCAGTGAAGCCAATCTTTTCTCCACACTGGCAAGTGCCCCAAAACATGATTGCCTCTTTTGCAAACCACAACACCCAAAAGGAGAGAGAGAACAAAAGGGAATGCCCTGCCACAGAGGCAGGATGGGATGGGGGGGAATGGGGGATGGGAGGGATACCGGGATTTGTGGTGGTGGGAAATGGGCACTGGTGGAGTGATGGATATTTGGTCATTGTATAATTGAAACCCTAGCACAAAAATTTGTAAGTCTACAACTGTACCTCATGGTGTCTCACTAATAAAAATTTAAAAAAAAAAGAAATTTGCTAAATGTAAACAGACCCCCATTGGTTTCCAATTTGTGAGTACACACACAGTACCATATTTTAAGTTAAGATTTTAGAAATATCATTCATCTATTTCTTGTTAGTGAGAATTCTTTGTTGTAAGCAAATGAAACTGACTGGCTATTTTACACACCAAATATAGGGAAAAACTAGTCCAGTGTATAGAAGGCTAGATATGGGAAAAGGGCATATAAATTAATAAGAGCAGGGGGTAGCCTGAGAGGAAAAAATTTGTAGAAACCAAACAGAAACCACAATTAATAGAACAAGTCTGGAAGCTCGGCCTTTGCTGCCACAGAGAATCAGACTCCAGAGTTCTTTATTCATGAGTCAAGCTGGTAAACTGTAAGGTAAACTGTCCTTTTCTGTGCTTTAGTGGGAAGTCAGTACAAAACAGGTTTGAACACTGAGGCTAGATTATGCAAAGTGGGCAGTTTTCTCAAAGAAGAAATCATAGTGTTCATAGGAAATTGTTGGGTTTGGGGTGGGTTAGTGTCAGAATAACTAATATATGCTATGTTTGAGGATTCAATGTTTGCAGTATTGCTTTTTCTAAAAAATAATGGGTATGGTGAGTGGATAAGCATTCTTCCCTTTGTAAATCGACTTAAAATTAATATATTTATGTCCATAGAGGTTATGTATTTTTTTTCTTGTGGAAAAGAAGTTGAGGGTTTGTATGGGAAACGAGAATGTTTTGATGCAAGCCGAGTTTGCTGCCGGTCTGTCGCAACTCAGGACTAATGACAATCCTGTAGACTCAAAATTGTTTTGAATTGCATTTGAACTACTCTACTTTTTTATTCTTGTCCATCAAATTACTAACACAAAAGATGAGGACTGAAAATAATCTTTCAATGTTTTTAATGTGAAATGAGGAACGAAGAGAATCACTGGTCATAACATTTTCAGGTGTATGTGTGTATACACATGTAAATGTATTTATGTGTTTTATTTGATATTCCATTTTACTCTATTTTTTATTGAAGTTCATGATTCATAATACTGCACCGTAGCACTGTCCTTCCATTTGCTCAAGCGGGCACCAGTAACATCTCCATTGTGAGACTTCTGTTACTGTTTTTGTCATATTGAATATGCCAGGGGGATCTTGCCAGGCTCTGCCACGTGAGTGGGATACTCTCGGTAGCTTGCTGGGCTCTCCGAGAGGGACAGAAGAATTGAACCTGGGTTGGCCCCATGCAAGGCAAATGCCCTATCCGCTGTGCTATCACTCCAGCCCCAAAACAAAGAAACAAAAAACTGCTTTTAGGGCCAGAGAGAACTGGGGGTTAAGGTTATGCACTGCATTCAGTTGATTTCACTTTCATCCCTACACCCCATATGGTACCCCAGACATTGCCAGGAGGGACCTGAGCACAGAGTCAGAAGTAAACCTGATCACAGCTGAGTCTGTTACAAGAACTAAAAATATCAGCTAACTAATTAATATAACAAAATTGTATAGTAATTATTATTTTGATATTACAACATTTTATGCCCTGTTAGAAAATCCTTCATGAGCTAGGGAAGGTAATATAATTTTTATAAATGATGGCATTTTCTGCCTGCGGTGTTCCAATACCATACCCTCCACCAGAGCCCCTGTTTCTCTCGACTGGGAACCATCCCATTCAGTTCCGAAAAATTTCAGTGTGTATTTCTTTAAATTATTTTTAATTAAAGCACTATGATTTACAAGGCCATTTATAGTTAAGTTTTAGACATGTAATCTTGCAGTACTGATCCCATCACCAGTGTGAACTTCCTTCCACCAATGTTCCAGTTTCCCTCCCGTGACCCCACCTCGATTCATGGAAGGCATCATGGTAAATGAAGTAAACCAGAAGAAGGGCAGAACAGGATGGTATAACTTATGTGTAATATTTAGAATAACTGGATGAGGGAATGCAGTGTTTTACAGGGATATGCCCAGATCAACCTCGACCCCAGAGTATAGGGAGGAGAAGGAAATCAAAAGTGGAGGAGAGAAGGAGAAAAGAATGATAAGAAGCAGTGGGGCAGATCAGGGGGATTCAGTTACAAAGGCGGTGTTAAGGAGTCATAAACCCAAGTATCCAAACCACAGAGTCAGCACACTGAAATCAAGAGACCCAAACTTTAATAATTCTACAACTATTTCATACAGAAAAATTATTTAATGTAACAGTATAATCATCAAAACCAGAAAATCAACATAAATATAATGATCTGTATCCCTTGTTCAGATTTAATAATGGGTGAAATGTTTTTCAATGTCAAAGATCTCAGATTGTTATATTCTGTTGTATTCTATTATGTTTAGTCTTTCTGATATGAAGATGTCATAAATCTGTAAAAGTTTTTTCATATTTAAGATTCTGATGTATTTTGAAAAATATAGGCCATGATTTTGTGGAACATTTCTCATTTTGAGTTTGGCTGATACATTTTCTTACAAATAGACTTAAGTTATATGTTTCTTGCAGGAGGCTTCCAAACATAATCCTTAGAGTATTGTTTCCAAGGTTCTTGAACTAATTCCCATTACTGGTAATGTTAACTTTGACCTCTTGATTAAGGAAGTATGTACCAGGTTTCACCAGTATAACATTACAATTTTTCTTCTGTAATTAGTATTTGTCTTGGAAATATTTGAGGCAAGGAAATAGTCTGTTGCTTTTCAAGTTCATACTGATTTTAGTATCTAATGATAATTTATTCCAAATAGTGATCTTTCCAGTTTATTTATGATTTCTATATTTATTGGTTGGAGTATTAATGTATGGAGAATGTTCCCTTCCTTCATTTCTGTGAGAGGTTTCATCTCCCTTACAGAATCCCAAAGTTTGGCATGGTCTCCTGGGGTAAACAAAGTCTATCTTAGAATCGGTGGCGTTCAGGGAGCGATAGCACAGTGGGTAGGGCGTTCGCCTTACAAGCGGCCAACATGGCCGACCCGAGTTCGATTCCTCCGCCCCTCTCGGAGAGCCCGGCAAGCTACCGAGAGTATTCGATATGCCAGACATAGTAACAACAAAGTCTCCAATGGAGACGTTACTGGGCCCGCTCGAGCAAATCGACGATCAACGGGAGGGCCTTTACCTTTACCTTTACCTTTACCTTATCTTAGAATAGAAATGAACAGCAAATATGGACTCAGGAAAGAATAGATTAAAACAGTTTATGGTCTAAAAGACCTAACCCCTCTATATCTAAATGATATAGAGGGCAACAAAGACAAAAGTATAATAGAATATTTTTAGGACTATTCCTTTTTTACTTTAAGAGTGTCTGCTTGTAAAATATGCCGACCTCTGCTCCTCATACCTATTGAATTTTGATGTGCTTATTCACTGTCCTTAATATCAGTTTAAACAAGGGATTGCGTGGGGGGGGGGGGGGAACCATGATGTATTGAATAAATGGCCAGCCTGTGGGCACACGGAAGGCAGCCCATGTGATCCTGAGTGTTGACACTCCTTGTTTATCTCCTTATGTGTTTTTGTCTCATCTGCATCAGCAATGCCTGGATTGAGGTGGGAGATGCCCATTCAGTTGGCTTTGTTGTGGTAAACTGCCACATAATCTTTTTTGTCTTTTTCCTTCCCTCCATCCTCCCTCCCTCCCTCCCTCCCTCCCTCCCTCCCTCCCTCTCTCCCTCCCTCCCTCCCTCTCTCCCTTCCTTCCTTCCTCCTTCCCTTCCTTCCTTCCCTCCTCTTTCCATCCTTCCTTCCATCACTAAACTTTTAAAATTATTATTTATTTTCATGTTCAAATTATCCCAAATTTTCCCAATGTGCTAGTCATAGATATCTGTAATTCTTTACCCCTCCCAGTTAGAATAACACTGTTAATATTCTCTCTAACACAACACTTTCTATAATATAAATACTTAATAACCATACGGAATTCACCAATAATTTATGTATTATTTCCTCTAAAGTGCTTAGTCTTAACATTCTGTAAAATTACCTTCTGAAAGAAACTTTTATAAAAATCCAATCCACATAATAATAGAAAATTATTTTATTATTCTTTTATTGAAGATACCAAAGACTAATGATTCTGGGAGCCTCCTTTTATACTCCCGTGAGTTCTGGAGGGTGGTTGGTGAGGAGATTATCTGGTGCCAACAGGGTGTGGCTTCTGGGTGTGATCCCTGAGTCACCAGAGACTGGGGAAAGCAGGCAGAGGATCTCTGCTCACAGTCCAGTGAGCCCAGAGGGGTTATATTATATTTTGAGGGCATTTTATGAACAGTCTGTCAGAAAATACGAGTGATAAAGTTGTCCCATCAATTACTGAACCATTCCTTCTGCATGAGGCTGAACTTGCTCCATTTAAAGTAGTAAATTAGTGATGCTTTGACACTGACTTAGGGATTCTACATTTAACCATAAAGTTTTTGCAATGCTCAAATTGAATTTACTATACCAGTCACTTGAAACTGTCTATACTCATGTTTGTACTTATGTGTGATCAATCAGTTTGTGAGAAGAATCAGGCTCATTACCCTAGCTGTTTCTCCAGCATTACAAGCAAAGATATTCTTTTCCAGCCTAATCATTTATAATGATCATACTCTACCCAGGAGGATGCTAGATGTTTCTGAAAGTTCATATAACCCTTAGAAAATTTGTTTTCACTGATATCAAGGAAATATGTTATAGTCTCTGAGTGTGGTCCTCAAAGAGGTTCTCTGAAAGCTTGGACAGCAAACAGCACATCCGGAGGACAAAGGTCCTACCAATTACACCTGATGCATATACCTACTACTTGTGAAACCAAAGTGTAATTATACAAAGTACATTTTACAGACCATAATTGTTCAGTTATGAGATTAAAAATTGCACATACCTGTGTAATTCACACACCACCAAAATAGTATTTCCATCACCATAGGTTTCTGCTTCTTTCCATCATTCCCTGAATAAAACCCTTACCACAAGTCATGGTATTGTTCTGATTTCATTCTCTGTGGTTTAGGTTTTATCTTCTAGAGTGTCATGTAAGTGGCATCATTAAGTAAAACCATTTTCAAAACTGGCTATTAATTTTGGCACTAAGGATTGAATTCAGGTTATGCAAGGCATGTATTTTACCCCTGTGTCACATCCTCAATCCTCAATATAAATTTTTATAATCTACAATGTTTAATGTATTCAACATTTATTTCTTTTTATTGCTTAGAACACTTTTGTTATTACTTCTTTTATGATATAAATTAAAACTATGTGGGAGGCCCACCCTCTCACCTGAGGTGAGAAAATCAGACACAACTGAGTATTTTCTTTTTTCTATAGATCAGTTCTTATCATAGTATACACTATTATAAGAAGTACTGTGATAAAACAATTCAACCAAAGTAACAACTAATACTTGTTTATCCCAGGTATTTTAGAAAATAGGTGAAACAAAACTTGATTTTCAAAGTTATTCATATATAATATGCATTGTTCTCATTAATAACTACTTATTAGGAACCTACTATGTGGTAGACATAATAATTCATACATTTTATCATGTGTTATAAAAACCACAGATAAAATAAGGCATCATTAGTTCATGTCTATTCATAATTGATAATATTCCATTTTAGTATAAGTTTATCGCTAAAGTTGAAATAAATCTGTGAAGATGCAAATTCTGTTGAAAAGTTATAAGTATTCAGAAAAGGAGCTCCTATATAATGTACCTTCAAAATCAGTTTGTCCTAAAGGCTTACTTTGCAGCTCGCTGTTGAAAAATGGACTCCATGGGGTTGAAGCATCATGGAGATTTTAATTAAGTTTTAATTAAATGTTTTCCATGGCTTTGCATAATAAGGAGATACTATCAAATCTAATTCCTGTAAAATCTAACATGCATCTGGGTAATCAAACACATGAGGATTCTCTAAGCATCCACATAGCTTTACACTATTTCTATTAAGTGGTTTTTAAAATAGATCCTTACTATTTTTGAAAAATATGTATTGATGAATTCTGTAGAACTCACCAGAGCTGATAGTTCTCATTTTACTTTCACTTTCACTTCAAATTTTATTGTTTTGATATAATGTTAATTTAATAATTCAGTGTATGAAATTAGTATGTTTGGTAATTTCTAATTTGAAAAAATTGACATCACTACTCATTTGACCTTTAAAAGTCTGTGGGATAGAATGTAAAACATCACATCACATTCAATTATGAACTTGCTAGAAACCACCTCAAACTCCATTTTTCAGTAGTTGAGAATAATAATACTTTCAGACAATGGGAATATTGTAGGGCTTACATTAGCTGTTGTCTCATAATATTTCATCATCACACACTAATCAGAACCCATAGTTTTGATTTTATATCCAAATGAAGTAATTGGATGATTATAGTAGTTAAATAATGGAATAAAACACTTGAAATGTATTGCATTGTTGTCATACTTCATATTTCATACGCTATAAGCCTTAAAAATGAAAGTATGCCATACCCCTTTTGAACATTGGGAAAATTAAAAAAACCTATAACATATAATGTAATCTAATAAACCAAACATATACTCGCTTCTAAATACTATTAAGAAAAAGTAAATTTATCTTTATGTTTTTGCTTTATTTAAGACTTTACATTAAAATTATTTTAATTTAAGAACTGTGATTTTCAAAGATATTGACAGTTGAGTTTTAGGCATATAATATTTCAGTACCAATCCCACCACCAGTGTCAACTTCCCTCCACCAGTTTTCTCATATATCACCCCCCTCTTGACCCATCACCACCTGTCAACTTGACAGTCACATTACAGAGCTCCAGGGGCCAGAGCGATAGTACAGCAGGTAGGACATTTGCCTTGCATCCTGCCAATCCGGATTTGATTCCCAGCATCCCATATGGTCCTCCGACCACCACCAGGAGTGATTCCTGAGTGCAGAGCCACGGAGTAACACCTGAGCATTGCCGAGTGTGACCCAATAAAACAGAGTTCCAGTGGTTGTAGCTTAGTTCTCATATTTTCAGTGTTGTTGAGTGTGTGTTAGGGATATATGGCTATGCCACTCACCCATATCATCAGTATAAATGAAGCCCTGATTCAAGGTTTTTCTTAGCTATAAGTAAGTTGAACTACGTGGTTTCTAAAATATTTTTCACTTCTGCACTTCTGTACTTTCTAAATCTGTGTTTTGAACACTAACATGTATATGTGCAAATACTGATACAGGCTTTACTGAGAAAGAAAATGTTTGTAATTGTTTTAAGACAACTAGGTTTTGTTGTCAGAAAAACCTACATTACTTCTCTACCACTTGATCTACCAGATGGCAGATCCCCCATCTTCCAGTATGTTGGCGTTATACCCACCAACTACCCCGGTGCCGTGTAATCCCATCAATGGCCAAGACCCAGTGACTATAAAACCCTGCTCCCGGAAGCACACGCCACATTCCCGACTGCGTGACATCTTATTATCTAGGTTTTACTCTGGAGAACATGGCAGGCTACCAAAAGTATCCTGCTCACATGGCAGAGTCTGGCAAACTCCCCGTGGCGTATTCAATATGCCCAAGACCAGTAACAGTGATGGGTCTCATTCTCCTGACCCTGAAAGAGCCTCGAATGTGGCACTTTTTAAAATCTCAGGGCTAGGATGAAGGAGACGTTACTGGGGCCTGCTCGAGGCAATCGATGACCAACGGGATGACAGTGACAGTGACAGTGATACTTCTCTACCACTTGGTACACTACCAAATCTCCTTGAATTTATTTCTTTAGAGTAATCCATCAAAAAAGGATACAAATAGTAGTGACATTATAACGTGTTATGAAGATGACATGAATTAATGAGGTGCTTATTACACTTTCAGAATATAATGGGGTAAAGTGGGTATTGATTATTTTACTCAAGCAGCATGAATATGAATAATTTACCTGGCAAATTGTTCCTAAATATTTTCATTATATAGAATGTATATGTTTTTATTTTCATATTTTACTTCCTTTAGGGGTGTGGGGTCTTGGCCACACCTAGTGGTGCTCATGGTTTACTCCTGACTTTGTGCTCAGCAATTACTCCTGGGAGGGCTTGAGTGACCACATGGGGTTCGGGGGATTGTGTCAGGGTCAGCGATGTGCAAGACTACTGGCCTGCCTGCTGTACTCTCTCTTTGGCCCCAGTGTCTCTATTTTTCAAGAAAATTAAGTGAACTTGGTAATAACAGAGCATTGTACTTTGTCTATTTTAGTAGTCATGCTCTTGTCAAGTTTAGCGCTTTAAGATTCCTTGGAGGAATATGGCATAGGAGAATCATCTTATAGGTACCTTCATACTGCTTAACATGATAGTAAATACAACAGATCCATTGCATCTTTGCTGAATTGATGAACAAATGATTGACTAGATGAATGAATTAGAAAGATTTCATAATATCATCTGTCCTTTATATGCCAGGAAAACAGGCAATATTTGTAAATGGTTGCATAGACACCATTTGCCTACTTGTTGGCATTTTCCATAATTCCGTCATCTTTCTTTGTCTTTACAACACATGTTCATGTACTTGCTTTATTATGATGCCTTCATAACACATGTAATACAATCATGTTTTGATTTATCCATAGCAAATATCACAAATAGTAAGTGGGGAACTTAAACATTAGTTTTCTTATTTTATTTTCAGAAATTGAGAGGCTACAGTTCAGAGAACACATGGCATGGAATTATAGAATGACTTTTAGTATCCTGTAAATGTTACTCTGTTCTTCTGAAGAAGTGAGGATAATTTGATTTTGGTCTTCATAGTTTTGGGTTTTATATGAAAGATGCAGATGTGCAGAGGTATTGCTTTGGTGATGCACTCATTCCTAAAGTTTAACATTTCAGGCACTTCTTGGACAAAGTTGCTGTTTTATACCTGTACTGAGTCAGTTTTAGCTCATGGTTATGAACTGAACCTTCAAATAGTGCCCTAAGGCCTTCTTGAATTTCACTTGACGTGTTATGATTATAGAGCCCCATTAAAAAGAGTCGCTTTGAGAACCTGAGTTCTCAAAATAAATCTGAATGTGTATCATTAAGAGTTATAACATTGGGATAACATCAGGCTTCTTTTTATATATCTTTGATCTTTGTGGTATGAGTTTGGGACAGAATGGAATTATTCTCTTTGAGCAGCTGCTGTGATATATTTTTGAGAGGGATAGATATTGAGGAATATGAATTGAAATCAGAACTAGTGAAATAAATTATGAAGGAACATTTCGAAATACAATATAGCAATATTTATGGGCCAGGTGTTTTTCATTAAACAGATATTAAAAATTAAAAGACTAAGAAGTCTACATGTTTTCTAGACTCTCCTCACCCTCAGATTTTATCTGTGGGGTTAGATTGAATATAAAAAATAAGAAGCTAAAAAAAATAGGCAATACTGCCAGTAGGAAAATCAGTTGCAATAATCCAGATGCTTCTACCATTTTAAAGGTCATGTCTGGCTTTCTCATAAAATGCAGAATAGTGTGAGAGGAGATGTTTAATAAATTTTGGAATTTGGTAGTAGAAGAAAAGTGGTGAATTTATAGACCTTAAGCTTGGTTGCTTGGATTCTCACATTATGCTATCTAAGAGTGAAAGAAATTTCTTCCAGCTGTAAAATTGTGGGTTAAAGGAAATGTCACACTAGCTTTTTTTCCTTTTTAAATGAATATCCATATGTTCTGAATGTTACCAGATTTTCAGGCTTTCAAAACTGAAGGTTTTTTATTCCTAGGGCAGGTTTTTTAGGAGTTACTATGGTGCAAATTCCTCCTCAAGACTCTCGCAACACATTTATTTCTCTTTGGAAATAACAGCTTTTGGGTAGCAAGAATAATTTTATTGTGGCCTTCAGAGCTTTTGTATTTTGTGTGAAAGATCTGGAAGTACAGAGGTTATGATTTATTGCTTCTGTGATATGAACATTTGTCCCTTAGGACTGACATTTCAGGAACTTGTTCATGTGTTACGAAGCCACCTGCAGAAAGTGTTTGAAAGTCACCGGATAGTTAACTTCATCTACAGGGAAACCGACGGGGACCCAGAGCATGGTCTTCTCTGTGGAAACTTATAGGCATAATTAGATTATTCTAGAATTCAAGTCAATCCAGCCCCACTCTAAATGACACCAAGAGCGTAGTGTCATACCTCAGTTTCACTTGTTAGCTGCTACTGAACTCTGAGTTAACTTCAAAGACCTTTGGACTGTCTTTAAGGGTTGGTGGTAAGAAAACATCAGGGTCAAGAGACATTTCAAAGATGGATTTCACATTTAAATTGCCTCCTAGAATTCAGAGAGCCATTGAGATGGAGCAGGCTATTCCAGGGTTCTCTGAAATGTGAACTATTTATAAAACATTTGAATGCCATTTAATAAGCCTTTGATATAATCATGATGCATATTAGTTATACAAATATTTATAAAATTAGAGGTTAGATATGAGATATGGAGATATATAACGACCAATACATAATGTAATGGTTAGTTTTAAGTGTCCATTTTACAGGCTATTGTTGAACGACACAGATGGCCAACATTATTTCTAGGTGTTTCTGCAAGATGGATTCTGTAAGAGATTCATATTTGGATAAAGGAGGTGGAATAAAGAAGATAGCCCTCACCATGTAGGTATGTATTTTCCCAAGTATTGTGCTCCAGAATAGGAAACAAAAACTAAGGAAGTGGAGGAGAGAAAGTGCTCTTATTGATTGCATTGGAATATTTCTCTGGCGCTGCCCTGGTACAGTGACACTTTGAGTTCATGAGGCTTTAGGATTAGCCTGAGTAGACTTCAGCTTGTAACAGAAGATAGTGGAGCTTCTGGGTCTCCATAATTGCTGGACCATTTCAGGCAATAAATCTCACCTCTCTCTCTCTCTCTCTCTCTCTCTCTCTCTCTCTCTCTTTCCAGTTGCTTCTGTTTTATTCTGGATAATCCTGGCTAAGGTAGACACATGCATAGAGAGTAGTTGTAGAGAATTTTAGGACTGAAGTTTTGATTTGAAGCTATCATATTTTCGTGTACTGGGCCACACCTAGTGGTGTGTGGATGTTACTACTGATCCTGTGGCTTGAGTGTAGCTACTGGTTACGTTCAAAGGATCATGCAGTGCTGGGATTTGAACATAACATGCTTTAAATGCACTCAGACCATTGAGAAATTGCTCTGTTCTCTGGGTCTGTTGATTGTTGAATTGATTCTAATTTGACCAGGTTTATAGATAGTAAGGACTATTTCCAGTGATAATGAGACAGTCTAAGAAATAGTTTATAGGGATACAAAAATAAATGCTTTGGATCACTGTATCACTGTATCACTGTCATCTGGTTGTTCATTGATTTACTTGAGCAGGTGCCAGTAACGTCTCCATTCATCCCAGCCCTGAGATTTTAGCAGCCTCTCCTTACTTGTCTTTCCCAATGTATTGGAGGCTCTTTCAGGGGCAGGGGAATAAGACCCTTTATTGTTACTGTTTTGGGCATAGCGAATATGCCATGGTTAGGTAACCAGGCTCTGCTGTGCGTGTTATAATATATATATTTGTTATAATATATTATATATTATATTATATATATTAATTATAACTTCTTGCCTACTGTATGAACCCCATCAAATATGGTGTGGTAATTATGGAAAATGGATAGGAAGTGTCTTTTTTCCCAGAAGTGGTATTGCAGTGTCAAATGGGAGCTCAATCTCTAGTTTTTTGAGAAACATCCATGTTGTTTAACCAAAAGGCTGGACCAGTTGGTATTCCTACCAACAATGAAAGAGGATTCCTTCCTCCCTACATCCACACCAACACTGGTTGCTTTTGTTCTTTTGAATATGTGCCAGTCTGTTGTGTGAGACGATATTGTTTTGATCTACATCTCCCTGATGATTAGTGACGAAGAGCATTTTTCAAGTATCTTTTGGCCATTTGAATTTCTTATTTTTTTCTTTTTGTTTTTATTTTATTTTATTGATTCACCGTGAGATATAGGTACAAGCTTTCATGTTTGAGTTACAATCACATAATGATCAAACAACCTTCCCTCCACCAGTGCACATTCCCCTCCCCACCACCAATATCTCCGATATACCTCTTCCTTTCCCACCCTTCCCTTGCCTCCAGGACAGACACGATTCCCCATACTCTCTCTCTACTTTGGGGCATCATTTAGGTTTGCAGTGAAGATACTGAGGGGTTATCATGTTTGGTCCTTTATCTACTCTCAGCACACATCTTCCATCCCGACCCGTTCCTACAACCATCATTTCCTTAGTTATCCCTTCTATATTCCAGCTGTCTTCTCCCCTCCTGATTGTGAGGCAGACTTCCAACTATGGAGCAATCTTCCTGACCCTTATATCTACTGTCCTTGGGTGTCAGTCTCTTCTTATTTTATGTTCCACAAATGAGTACAGTCCTTCGATATCTGTCCCTCTCTTTCTGACTCATTTCACATAGCATGATACTCTCAATGAGCATCCACTTATAAGCAAATTTTGTGACTCCATTTATCAGCTGCATAGTATTCCATTGTGTAGATGTACCAAAGTTTCTTTAACTAGTCTTTTGTTCTTGGGCACTTGGGTTGTTTCCAGATTTTGGCTATTGTGAACAGTGCTGCAATGAACATATAAGTACGGATGTCATTTCTGCTGAGTTTTTTTTTTTTTGCATTCTAAGGATATATTTCCAGAAGTGGTATTGTGGGGTCATATGGAAGCTCAATTTCTTGAATTTCTTTGAGAAAGATTCTGTTCATTTTATCACCTCATTTACTTATGGGATTATATGTTTTTTTTTCTTGTAGAATTAAACCAGTGCCTTGTATATCTTTGATATTAACCTCTTATCAGAAGGGTATTGTGTGAATATTCTTTCCAATTCTGTAGGCTGTATTTGTATCCTGGTCACTGTTTCTTTTGAGCTTCAGAAGCTTCTTAGTTTAAGATAATCACATTTTTTATATCTTTGCTTCCACATGCTTGGTCAGTAGCCTATCAGCTTTGAAGATACCTTTAGCTTCAATATCATGGAGGATTTTGCCGAACCTTTACTTCAGTATACCTTATAGATTCAGGTCTGATGTTGAGGTCTTTAGTCCATTTTAATCAGACTTTTGTGCATGGTGTTAGGTAGAGGTCTGAGCCTATTTTATTTTGCATATAACTGTCTGGTTTTGACAGCACTGGCTTTTCTTGCTCCATTTCATATTTTTTGCTCCCTTATCAAATATAGATGATCATATATTTGAGGGAGTGTGTAAGAATATTCAACCCTATTCCATTGGTCTGCAGATCTGTCTTTATTCCAATACCATGCTGTTCCCCACCCTCTTTTTTTTTCTTTTATGGGTCACACCAGTGGTGCGCAGTGGTTACTCCTCTATCTGCACTCAGGAATCACTCCTGGTAGTGGGAGACCATATGGGATGTGGGGGATCAAACCCAGGTCGGCCACATGCAAGGAAAACACCTTACCCACTGTAGTATCACACTGGCCCCATCATGCTCTTTTAATTATTATAGCTTTGTAATACAGTTTGAAGTTGGGAAGTGGGGAAGGTGATATCACCCATCTATTTCCCCCCAAGAGTTACTTTAGTTAATCACGGGGACTTGTTCAGTATGAATTTCAGAAGTGTTTGATCAATTTATTTGAAACTTATCATGGGTATCCTTATAGGGATCACATTGAATCGTATAATACTTTGGGGAGTATTGCCATTTTGACAGTGTTATTTCTCCCAATCCATGAGCAGGGGATGTTTCCATTTCCTTGTGTCCTCTTTTATTTCTTGAAGTAGAATTTTGTAGGTTTCTTTGTACAAGTTCTTTGCCTTCTTAGTTAAACTGATTCGAGGTACCTGATTTTCTGAGGGATGACCATGAACAGGATTGTTATTTTCATATCACTTTTCCCCCCCTCTCATTATTTGTATATATGAAAGCCATGGGCTTATGACTATTGATTTTATAGCCTGAAATTTTACTATGAAAGTCTATTGTTTCTAGGAGCTTTTTGGTAGAGTCTTTAGGGTTCTCTTAGTATACTACCATGCCATCTGCAAATAGTGAGAGCCTGATTTCGTCCTTTTCTATTTGGATGCCCTTAATATCTTTTTCTTGCGTAACTGCTATGGCAAGTAATTCTAGTGGAAGTTGGCATCCTTGTCTTGACTCGGATATTAGAGAGAAGACTTTTAGTTTCTTCACATTGAGAATAATGCTTACTCTGGACTTGAGGTAGTTAGCTTTGACTATATTGAGAAAAGTTTCTTCAGTGCTCATTTTATTGAGAATTTACATAATAAATGAGTGCTGGATCTTGTCAAATGCTTTCTCTGTGTCTACTGATAAGATCATATGGTTTTAATCTTTTATTGATATGATGGATTATGTTGATTAACTTGTGAATATTAAGTCCTCCTTTCATCTCCAGGATGAATCCCACTTGGTAATGGTGTATGATCTTTTTGATGAGTTGTTGGATTCAATTTTCTAATATTTTGTTAAGGATCTTCAAAACCGTGTTCATCAGGGATATTGACCTGTAATTTTCTTTTTTTTTATGCTGTCTCTGTTTGCTTTGGCATTAGGGTGAAATGTACCTCCTAGAAACTGTTTTGGAGTGCTTCTGTATCTTCAATTTCCCAAGAAAAGCTTTAAAAATATGGTAATAGGTCCTCTTTAATGTTTGAAAGAATTCACTTGTGAATCTATCTAGACCAGGGCTTTTGTTTTTGGGAAGACTTTTAATTACTGTTCACTTTCCTTGATAGTAAAAGTAAAAAAAATACTGTTTCACTTTCCAGGTATTCCAAATATTCTTGGTTCAGCCTTGGGAAGTTATAGAGATCCAGGAATTTATCCATCCCTTCTAGATCTCTTATTTTGTGGCATGCAAGCTTTCAAAGTAATCTCTGGTGATCTTTTGAATTTTTTTGGTTTCAGTTGTGATGCTTTCTTTTCCATTTCTGATTCAATTTTTAGGGTTCTCTCTTTATGAGTCTTGCTAGTGGTTTATCAGTCTTATTAATTTTTTGAAGAACCACCTGCTGGTTTCATTGATCTTTTAGATTTTTTTTTGGGGGGGGGAGAAATCCAGCTCATGATTTCTGCTCAATTTTTATTATTTCTTTCCTACTGCCTGGTTTGGCCTTTTTTGATGATTTTCTAAGATCAAGAGCTGTGAAGTCAAGTTATTTTTGTGGGCCCCTTCTTTCTTCCTGAAAAATGCTTGCAGACCTATAAATCTTCTCCTTAACACTGCTTTAGCTGTGTCACACAAGTTCTGGTAGCCCTTTTTTTTTTTTCATTCTCATTTTTTCCAGGATTTTTTTTTTATTTCTTCTTTGATTTCCTCTCTAACCCACTGGTTGTTCAACATAGAACTGCTTAATTCCAAGTGTTTAGTTTGGCTCTCCCTTTATGTGTGTTATTAACTTCTATTATCAGTGCATAAGGGTCTGAAAAGATAGTTAATATAATTTCTGTCTTCCTGATTCTACTGAGGTATGTTTTGTGGCCCAGCATAAGGCCTATCTTGGAATGTGTTCCATGTGCACTGTAAAAGAATGTCTATTAGGTTTTGGGGGGATAAAAATCCCTGTATACATCTATTAGCTCTCTCTCTCTCTCTCTCTCTCTCTCTCTCTCTCTCTCTCTCTATCACTTCTTCCTTCAAAGTCAGTACTTCCTTGCTGAGTTTCAGTCTTGTTAATCTATCAAGAGGTGATAAGGTGGAATTGAAGTTCCCAACTGCTATTGTGTTGCTACCAATGTCCTCTTTGAAGTCTAGTAGCAGTTGTTTTAAGTATTTTTCGGCCACTGATTGGGTGTGTATATGTTTAGGAGTGATTTACTCTTGTTCTTTTTGATGTGTGCTAGTCTCAATGGTGTGAGATGATATCTCATTGTTGTTTTGATTAGCACCTCTCTGATAATTATCAGTGCAGAACAGTTTTTCATGTGCCTTTTGGCCATTTGTATTTCTTTTTGAGGAAGTTTCTGTTCATTTCTTCTCCCCATTTTTTGATTGGGTTAGAGGTTTTTTTCTTGTACAATTTATTAGTGTCTTGTACATTCTGAATATTAATCCCTTTTCAGATGGGTATTTGGTAAATATTCTTTCCTATATCATTGGCTATCTCTATGTTTTGCTCACTGTTTATTTTGAGGTGCAGAAGCTTCTTAGTTTAATATATTCTCATTTGTGTATGTTTGTTTCCACTCGCTTGATCAGTGATGTTTCATCCTAAAAGATGAAGCTCTTAGGTTCACTGTCATGGAGAATTCTGCCTTCATTTTCCTCTATGTACTTTATGTATTCAGGTCTGATTTGAGGTCTTTAATTCACTTTGATCTGACTTTTGTGCCTAGTGTTAGAGAGAGGTCAGAATTCAGTTTTTTTGCAGGTAGTTGTCCAGTTTTCCCAACACCCAGTTGTTGAAGAGCCTTTCCTTGTCCCACTTCACATTTCTTGCTCCTTTATCAAAGATTATGTGATCATATATTTGAGAGTCTGTTTCAGAATATTCAGCTCTGTCCTATTGGTTTGTGGGTCTGTTTCTAGTACAATATCATGCTATTTTAATTAATACTGCTTTGTAGCACAGTTTGAAGTTTGGGGAAGGTGATGCCACCCATCTTCTTTTTCCCAGGAAGTTTATTGTTCCATATGCATTTCAGGAGCCTTTTGTCTGTTTCTTTGAAGAATGTCATATGTATCCTGATAGGGACTGCATTAAATCTGTATAGTGCTTTGGGCAGTATTGCCATTTTAATAATGTTAATCCTCCCTATTCATGAGCAGGGGATGTGTCTCCACTTCCTAGTGTGCTCTTTTATTTCTTGAAGTAGCGTTTTTGTAAGTTCTTTGTATAAGTCTTTCACCTCTTTAATTACGCTAATTCTGAGGTACTTGATTTTCTGAGGCACTTTTATAAACTGGAATTTTTTTTGATATCTCTTTCTTCTGTCTCATTTTTTGCATATAGGAAAGCCATGGACTTTTTGTGTGTTGATTTTGTAGGCTGCCACATTAGTATGCAAACCTATTGTTTCTAAGAGTTTTTATGTAGAGTCTTTAGGATTTTCTAAATATAGTATCATAGCACAGCGGGTAGGGTGTTTGCCTTGCAGGACCCAGGTTTGATTCCTCTGCCCCTCTTGGAGAGCCTGGCAAGCTACCAAGAGTATCTCGCCCACACGGCAAAGCCTGGCAAGCTCCTCGTGATGTATTTGATATGCCAAACACAGTAACAAGTGTCACAATGGAGACATTACTGGGCCCGCTTGAGCAAATCAATGAACAATGGGAGGAGAGTGACAGTGACAGTGACATATTATCTGAAAATAGTGATAGCTTGACCTCTTCCTTTCCTATCTGTATGCCCTTGATATCTTTCTCTTGTCTAACTCCTGTGGAAAGAACTTCCAGTAATATATTGAATAGGACTGGCAAAAGTGGGCAAACTCTTAGTTTCTCCCCATTGAGAATGATGCTTGCCGTGGGCTTGTGGTGGAATTGCTTTGACAATATTGATGAAAGTTCCTTCAGTGCCCATTTTACTGAGAGTTTTCCTCATAAACAGGTGCTTGATCTTGTCAAATGTTTGCTCTTCATTTATTGATATGATCATATGGTTTTTATATTTTTTTTACTGATATGATAGAATATGTTGATTGACTTGCTAATGTTATATCCTTGTATCCCTGGAATGAATTCTACTTGTTCATGTTGTATGATCTTTTGATGAGTCATTGGATTCTGTTTGCTTGGATTTTGTTGAGTATCTTTGTGTTCATCAAGGATATTGGCCTATAGTTCTCTTTCTTTGTGGTTTTTCAGTCTGCTTTTGTTATCATAGTGATACTTGCTTCATAGAAATTGTTTGGAAGTGTTTCTGATTCTTCAATTTCCTGAAAAAACTTGGAAAGGATTGAGAGTAAGTCCATTTTAAAGATTTGGAAGAATTTCACTGGTGAATCTGATGTCGGTGGGCCCCACGGGTGACTTCCGTGAAGCGGGTAGGAGAAAGACAGTCACTTTCTCCCCACCTGCCTCTGCCACTCGGGACCCAAGGTTACTGGGTTCTTGTCTCGCCTCGCAGAAAGGAATTTCATGAGTAGACAAGCAGTGAAACTATTTGGAGGATTTTTAGGTGTGGAGGGGGAGAGAGAGAGTGAGAGAGTAAAGTTAGACACGAAAGCATGAAAGTACACATCTCAAGAGGGGAGATGCGGGCGACACATGTGCTCAGGCACCACATGTGCTCGGCCACGTGGGCGCAAGCAGCACATGGGCTCAGGCAGCATATGCGTGCCCTTCCTTTGTTCCAGGTGGCCTTTATAGGGTTTCTCCAACCTGCCCCACGTGGGGCTTCTTTCCAGGTAAAAGTTCGTTGCTAAGGAGGTTACCAGGGAGGTCCAAAAAGAGGAATTTCATGGGGAGGCCTATATCCTGAGGGTCTGCGGATGGTCTTTTCAGGCCATTTTCTGTATCCACAAGTTGGGTCATTCCTAGAATTCTTCTTCCATTGCAAAGGGCCTTTCCCTATCTACCTGCCTACATCAAATCCATCTGGGCCAGGACTTTTGTGTTTGGGGAGACTTTTTATTACCATTTCAATTTTCTTGATGTTGATAGGTCTGTCCAGGTACTCCAGGTCTTTTCGGTTCAGCCTTGGGAGGCTATAAGAATCCAGGAATTTATCCATTTTCATGAGATTTTCTTGTTTCATATCATGAAGATTCTCAAAATAATCTCTTTGAGTTGATCAAGAGATTCTTTGATCCTTTGAATTTCTGTAGTTTCTGTTGTGATGTCCCCCTTTTCATTTCTGATTTTGTTTAAGGTTTTTCTCTCTCTTTCTTTGTGAATCTTGCTAGAGGTTTATTGATTTTATTCATTTTCTCAAAAAAACAGATCTTGGTTTCCTTAATCTTTTGAATTTTGGGGGGCTTCCATCTCATTAATTTCTACTCTACATTTTATTATTTCCTTCCTCCTGCCTGGGTTTGGTTCCTTTTGGATACTTTTAAAGGTAAAGGCCCTCCCATTGATCGTTGATTTGTGGGCCCAGTAATGTCTCCATTGGAGACTTTGTTGTTACTGTGTTTGGATACTTTTAATCAATTTCATGTTGAAGTAAAGAGACAAGTGATTCTATATATGCAACTTTAAAAAAATGAAGGGCTGGAGCGATAACACAGCAGTAGGGCATTGGCCTTGCACGCAAACAATATGGCCGACCTGAGTTCGATTCCTCCGCCCCTCTCGGAGAGCCCGGCAAGCTACCGAGAGTATCTTGCCTGCACGGCAGAGCCTGGCAAGCTACCCATGACGTATTCGATATGCCAAACACAGTAACAACAAGTCTCATGATGGAGACGTTACTGGGCCCGCTCAAGCAAATCGATGAACAATGGGAGGACCCTGATGTGATGAAAAAAAACGGAATATAGAAAATTAGTAATATTTATGTGATACTCATATTAGCTCTGGACACAATAGTAAATAAAATATAATCTTTGAGATTCAAATTCTATACTCAATTGCATACTGTCTTTAATACCTAGCTTCTATTAATGCCATGAAGAAAAATCTTATCACGTGCTACAAAGGACTGAAATTGCTTAAAATCAATGTCTGAATATCATCCTACGGTCTATGGTAAATTGAACTCAATCTCCAGGGGCATCTATTACTAAAATGAGAGTGTTGGTTTGGAAAAGAAATGCTGCATCCTGTTATTGTGATAGGATGTTAGGAAGACCCTCCTGATTCTGGAGACATTGAGCCTCTCAACTTCCCTTTGAGTCTTCATGCCTTTTGACTCTCCAGGAATTCCTCACCTCCAGTGGCAGCTGTTCCCTCATTCTCACAGGTAAAGGAGTCTCCCTTTCTGAGTGAGAGAATTAACTTGCTTCCCCCCTGTGGAGATGCTAATTGCTTCTTCAGAGGTAGTTGTCCTGAAAGATAATACTGATTTTCTTCAGGACCCAGCTCCATCACCACTCTTTACTTCCATACCTATAACTAGACTCAAATTGCAATAAACATCCAATGGTGAAATACTGAAAATTCCATACTTGAAAAGAATGACTTAAGTTTTCTAATTCATGCAAGCATGAATTCAGGAAATTTACGTGGGAATGGAGGCTAGAAGTATGGGATATTAAGTTCAATAAAATTTAATCAAGTCTATTTATATGGGCTTACCAAGCAGATATTTTATTTCACATTGTAACTCACAGGGTTAGATAAGACTGTAATAGTTTGGCCTGTTGATTAAGACTAAATCATGCACCAAAAGATAATTTCCTGCTGACAAAGCAGAAATGCCTTGGCCTACTTCAGTTTTGATAGATTTGGGACTCTGTCTGGTGTAGACAGAAGACAGAAACAAAAAAAGTGAAGGAAATAGTACAAGTTTATTGGGGTGTGTCCTGGGCAGACTATACAAACCTCAGGTGAGGCTGGGGTGGATCCATGCTTGAGACAGACTAAGTGGGATATTTATATTGTCTGGGTGGGTAAAGGGAACCAAGACTGGTGGAACCAAGGCACTTGGTCTGACTCCTGTTATATGTAGGGGGTCAGTGGTGATGGAATGTAGTCTGGTGGCCTCCTGGCACTAAGTAGGCTGTAAGTCTTGTCTTCTGTGTTGAGGGAAAGGTGATCTCTGGTTCCAGGAAAATTTCTGTCTCATTAGCCAGGAATCAATTTTGTCCTGGTTACCATTTTGTCCAAGCACAGCTCACAAGTTTACTGTTGAAGAAAGGATTAAGAGTCTCAGAGAAATTTGAATGTTAGAATGGATATTTTATTTAAGACAAACACAGTCACCCATACTTGGAAGGTCTAGAAGACATATCTTCCACCAATACTCTCTAAAATAGATTTGTGTGAGGAGTTCAAGTATCCCTAAAGACTTTAAGTTTAAATTTCAGTGCTTTAAAGTTCAGAGCTTATACTGAGAGTGACAACACTAAATCAAAAAACCTAAAGGCAATAGAGTCTCCTTTTATTAGGCATAATAATCCTCAACTCTGAAGGGTAAGGTAGATGAGCCTACCATACTGGACAGAAGGCACACTGGTAATTGTCTCTGTTGTCTTTCAAAGCTGATTTAAATAAGGAACTTAGAACAAGATTTGGCATAAATGTTAATGAATTTGAAGTCATTCATGAGACTATAGATTAATTGTTGTAAGTATGGCCAGTTCCATTTCTGGTAATTTTCTATTCTAACCTTTGTAAACAAAAATCCAGACTAGTATGTTAGATTACTTTTTCACATTGAAATTTCATGCTACTGACTATTTTCGTTATTGCTGCAGAGCCGGTGTGAGTGAAATATTACAAATACTAACAGTGAGGAAATCTGGTTCTTTCATCTGTTTTTGGCTGAAGTTGCAGAGTTTCCCAGTAGTGTCAGTTATAAAGCAACAGCAGAATTTGGCAGCAGTTAGAGATAACAAACCTTTCATCCCAAAGACTGTCTAGGCTGCACATTGGATTTTGCCCATCTGTCATCAGTCTCCTTTTTTCCCTAGCCAGAGTCATATTTGGAACTGGTGTCATTGGAGTTACTTGTTATGCCTGACAGAAGAAAACCCAAAGGTCTTATTGTTCATGACAATTCTGATGTAATTGAACAGTAATTACTATTTGTAGGAATTTCCTTCTGGTGTTCTCCTGTTTCATGAACATCTTCCCTTAGATGGCTCCTGGTATACTCAGCACTGTATGTTAGAATGAGCAAGAGACCATATCACAGTTGTTTTTTAAGAAAAAACTTTATGTGAAAGCAAAATAAAGTCATTATTTTGTATATGTCTAACATGAGAATGGATTATATTTGTGGTTTATTAATCAGGGAGGTAAAGTTAAGTAAGATGAAGCTGTATTTCCAGAAAATAATAGTTATGAATATTTAAATTCTAATAGTATGTAATTGAAAATGTCACATTTTGTTTGTTTTTTGTTTTGGAGAGACCACACTGAGCTATGCCCAGGAGTTACTCTTAGTTCTGCACTCAGAAATTACTTCTGGCTTGCTCAAGGGGTTGCTTGGAATGCTAGGGACCCAACTGGGTCAGTCATGAACAAGGCAAGTGCCCTACCATCTGTACTGTATCTCTGGCTGAAAATGTCACATATAAATATACGTTTTCAAGAGATTATAATGAGGAATATCAGAATAAATATTGATATACAGAATCAACAGGTGCACCTATCAATAAGTGTACTATGATTCCAGTTACCTTAAATTTAGTGAAAAAACTCATGTGCAGCCTAGCAAGTTGGGTAGTTTATTACCTACCCTTGGGATAGGACACTTAAAAGTGGGAGGAATTATGGGTCTAAAAATTATTTATTTTTTATTGAATCACCATGAGGTACACAGTTACAAAGTTGTTCATGATTTGGTTTCAGTCATAGAATGTTCCATTACCATCCCTTCACAAGTATATATTTCCCACCACAAATGTCCCCAGTTTTTCTCCCGTTCCTTTTCCCACCCTGCCTCCATGGCAGGTTCTCTCTCTCTCTCTCTCTCTCTCTCTCTCTCTCTCTCTCTCTCTCTCTGTCCTTTTGTTCGTATGGATTGCAATACAGATACTGAGAGGTTATCATGTATATCCCTTTACCTCCTTGCAGCAGTTAGTTCTTGACAAGAGTCATCATTTCAAACTATCATTGTCATAGTGGTCCCTTCTCTTTTGTAACTGCCCTCTCTCCGCTCTTCCACTTGTGGCAAGTTTCCATTTACGGATCAGTCCTTTGGCCTTGGTTTCTACTGTATCTGGCTATTAGTCTCATATTGCACTTTTTTTTAATGTCCCATCATGGCATCACGTTCATCCTGTTGTTCATTGATTTCCTCGAGCAGGCACCAGTAACGTCTCCTTCGTCCTAGACTTGAGATTTTTGAAAGTGTCATATTCAAGGCTCTTTCATGGTCAGGAGAATAAGACCCATCATTGTTACTGGTTTTTGGCATATTGAGTATGCCACGGGGAGTTTGCCAGTCTCTGCTGTGTGGTCAGGATATTTTCAGTAGCCTGCAGGGTTCTCTAGAGTAAGAACTAGATAAAAAGATGTTGCGCAGCCATTATGTCCCATGGATGAGTGCAGTCATTCTGTATCTGTCTCTCTTCTTCTATTTTGTCTTTCTTCTTTCATTTCATTCAGCATATTCCCCATGTCAATCCATTTATAGATAAATTTCATGACTTTGTTCTTCTGGTGGCTGAATAGCATTCCATTGTGTACATGTACCATAGTTTATTCATTTGTCTGTTCCTGGACGCTCAGGTTTCCAGATTCTGGCTATTGAGAAAAGTACTACAATGAAGTGCAGATGGCTGTCTGCTTTGAGTTTGGGAGCCCTTAGGTTATATTAGCAGAAGTGGTATTATTGCATCAAATGGGAGCTCAGTTCTTAGTTTTTGAGGACTGCTCATACTATTTCCAAAAATGTCTGAACCAGTTGGCATTTCCTCCATCAATGAATGAGAGTCCCCTTTCTCCCTGAATTTGTGCCAGCACTGGTTGTTCTTGTTCTTCTGGTTGTGTGTAGTCTCTGTGGTATGAGATGATATCTCATTGTTGTTTTGATTTGCACCTTCCTGATGGTTAGTGATGTAGACCATTTTTCATGTGTCTTTTGTTCATTTGTATTTCTTCTTTCAGAAAGCTTCTGTTCATTTCTTCTCCCCATTTTTTGATTTGTTTGGATATTCTTTTCTTGTAACGTTCAACCGGAGCCTCATGTATCACTGTCCTCCCATTGTTCATTGATTTGTGAGACTTGTTACTGTGTTTAGCATATCGAATACATCACGGGGAGCTTGCCAGGCTTTGCTGTGTGGGCGAGATACTCTCGGTAGCTTGCCGGGCTCTCCAAGAGGGGCAGAGGAATCAAACTCGGGTCTGCCATGTTGGCTGCATGCAAGGCAAACGCCCTACCCGCTGTGCTATCGCTCCAGCCCAGAGCCTTATGTAGCTTGGATATTAACCTCTTATCAGATGTGTATTGGGTAAATAATATTTCCTATTGTATCTTGGTCACCATTTCTTTTGGGGTGCAGAAACCTCTAAGTTTAATATTTTCCCATTTGCTTATATTTCCTACCAATTTCTTGGTCATTGGTATTTCATTCTTAAAGATGCCTTTAACTTCAGTGTCATTGAAAGGTCTGTGTGTATTCAAAAAAATGGGTTCATATTTACTCAACTTAAGCCTCAGTTGCCCTTAATTCCTAGCAGTGTCCTTCTCCTACCACATGTGTTAGGTGGCCATGAGCTGCTTCCTGGTCCTGGGCTGCCACTGACGCCAACAGATGCATGAAGTAGGGAACAGGGCCACCCAGCTGATTGGTGATCAGTTGCCACTTATTCCAATCTCATCTCTCTCTATTCCTTCTAGTCGTACCCACTCCTGTATTCCTCCTCTATTCCTCTTTCCATGCCCACTCTTATAGCCTTAGTTATAGCCCCAAACAATCAGGAGTTAGGGTAGCAATTACACATAGTAGTGGATATATGATTAACAAATGTAAAGTCCTTCCCTTAGGGGAAGCTTCTTCTAGGACAAAGACTCATCCAGCAAGATGATTTGCCCAAGGGCGAAAAACTATCTAGGGGTGTGTTTCTCCTTTCTTTAGTTCAGTAACCATTTAAACATTTGTCTTAATTCTACTTCTTAATAATATTAGTGATTTGTGCACAGTAAGAGATACATTAAGCTTTTAGGTGGCTCTCCTAGGGACATATAACTATAGATTCCAGACTACATTTCTCAGGCCAGATTAATCCTTCCTAATCCTAGCAAGGCCCTTGTCCAGTCACTTCTCTTTGGATCATGACAGAATTCGTCCACAATCATGCTCTTAACTTATAGTTAAGTATTATGGTACTTAGCCTATCCCATTTGCATGCCAGGGTAGCTCACAGCTTACCCTGGGTCCATCCAGTCCCTTTGTTAGGACCCTGCTTCTGGAGTGCTAGGAATTAAGGGCAACTGAGAGATTCCCAGGGTTAAATATTATTCAGAGTCATTTAACTCCCAAGTTACAAAAACATAGTATTACCTGTCTCCTGTGTCTTTACCAAAAGGACATTGATCTAAAGGAAACTATTCAAAGGACATAAGGGAAGGAGGAAAGCAATATTTCAATTACACATACAAAATCCAGAGTCCTTAGAAGGATCTGACCTTACAAGTCACAAGTCTGATTTGGGCATATAGGTGATTAACCAGTTGGGGAAGCAAAGCACGGAGAAGAGGTTAAAGATAAAGGCAGAGGAATGAGAGTGCCTTGGGAGCACTGTGAATGATGTAACCCAATAAACCTAAGATCCCTGCGGCAAGGGAGAAAGGACAAAACAATGTTATCTGACATTTCTGCTTACATTTTCCTGCGGGTACCTTATGAATTCAAGTCTAATATTGAGGTCAAAATATTTTTTTCCTTAAAAATACTCACAAGAGGGGACTGGAACGATAGCACAGCGGGTAGGGCATTTGCCTTGCACGCAGCCAACATGGCCGACACAGGTTCGATTCCCAGCACCCCATATGGTCCCCTGAGCACCGCCAGGAGCAATTCCTGAGTGCATGAGCCAGGAGTAACCCCTAAGCATTGCCGGGTGTGACCCAAAAAGCAAAAAAAAAATACTTACAAGACTGGTTTTTGCGTTTAGGAACTCCACTTTTGATTCCTGGCAATGCTTGATATGACCCCATAGCAAAACAGAAACAACAACAGCAACAAAAATACAACAGAAAACTACAAATGAAAGATGCTTTGTACCATTATTCAGAACTATTATGAATGATAAACATTAGTCAGTCATTTTTGTGTTAGATTTACATCTGTTTTAGTTGCATTATTTACTTAGCAATTACAAGGATTTTTGCAGTGCTTACTGGTCCCTGTTTGCTAAGGAGAAATTGGAATTTGAAGAAATTAAAGAACCTTCTGAAGGTTTTGTAGTAAATTGGTGGACATGGTTGTGAGGTTTTTTCTTTCTGTTTAAGAGAAGAGTTCCATCCTCTTCTGGGAATATATCCCGAGGATGAAAAAAAGCACAGTAGAAATGACATCTGTACCTATATGTTTATTGTAGCACTGTTCACAATAGCCAAAATCTGGAAACAGCTCAAGTGCCCTACAACAGATGACTGGTTAAAGAAACTTTGGTACATCTACACAATGGAATACTATATGCAGCTGTCAGGAGAGATGAAATCATGAACTTTGCTTGTAAATGGATAGACATGGAGAGTATCATGCTAAGAGAAATGAGTCATAAAGAGAGAGTCAGACATAGAAGGACTGCACTCATTTCTAGAGGATACAAGGGTCAGGAGGATTGCCCTATAGCTGAAAGCCTGCCTCATGAGCGGAGGGGAGAAGGCAGATGAAATAAAGAAAGGATCACTAAGAAAATGATGGCTGGAGGAATCAGTCTGGATGGGACATGTGTGCTGAAAGTAGATAATGTACCAAATATGATCACCTCTCAGTGTATGTATTGCAAACCATAATGACCAAAAGTAGAGAGAGATTATGGGGAATATTGTCTGCCATTTGAATTTCTTATTTTTTTCTTTTTTGTTTTTATTTTATTTTATTGATACACCGTGAGATACAGATATAAGCTTTCATGTTTGAGTACAATCACATAATGATCAAACACCCTTCCCTCCACCAGTGCACATTCCCCACCACCAATATCCCCAGCATACCCCCCTCTCCCCACCCTTCCTCCACCTCCATGGCAGACAACATTCCCCATTCTCCTGGTGATGAGCATGGGACCATATGGGACACAGGTATCGAACCTGGGTCGACCACGTGCAAGGCAAGCACCCTACCCACTGTACTATTGCTCCGGCACAATGATAAAACTTTGACCTAAAATTTATTTGAGATAAATATAACCTACTATACTACACACCTCTATGACTTCCTGGCTTTATAATTTTTTTGCTTCACATATTTGACATCCAAATCATACAGTCTTATCGATAAAACAATTATTTTAAATAAAAATCATGATCATGACCATCCTGTTATTCGTTGATTGCCTCGAGCAGGCCCCAGTAATGTCTCCTTTGTCCTAGCCCTGAGATTTTTTAAAAAGTGCCATATTCAAGGCTCTTTCAGAATTAGGATAATGAGACCCATCATTGTTACTGGTATTTGGCATTTTGGGTACACCACAGGAAGTTTTCCAGACTCTGTCTTGTGGGCAGGTTACATTCAGTAGCCTGCCAGTTTGTCCAAAGTAAGGATGAGATAATGAGATGTCAAACGGCCATAAATGCGGCCGTGCGCTTCTGGGAGCTGGGTTTTATAGTCTCTGGGTCTTGGCCGTTGATGGGATTACACAGCGCCAGGGGGCTAGTTGGTCGGTGTGACCCCTGCCTACTGGAATTTGGAGGATCTGGGTGGAGGATGCTCAGCCCCGATCCAAGCAGGCTTGGAGATCTCAGCCCCGGGACCTGCATGCCTTTGTTCCTCTGCCAGGACCTTCATGCATGTGGAGAGTGGTCTCAGCATGGTGGTGGCTGGTTCTGGAGGTCTTTGGCTTCCAGGCGCGGGGGCAGGAGACTCTGTAATCTTGTTTTCTTCACTTACTGATACATTAGGTCTGTGAAATTAATATACAAAATCTTATTACTATAAATTTAGTATAAAAATCTCTTTCAAAATTGCAATAAAATGTCATATAATAGCAGTGAAAATGACATTATCAAAGAGTCTAGAAAGAATCATTATTAGAGATAATGTGGTAAAAAGGGACCCTTTTTCACCTGGGGAAGGAATGTTGTCTGGTTCAACCTTTAGGAAACGTGGTATGGAGACTTCTTACAGAACTAACATACAACTTCCTACCATTCTTTGGCATCTATTCCAGAAATGCAAAACATTAATTGCAAAAGACACATGCATGCCTATGTTCATCACATCACGAAGTATATAGCTGAGGTATGGAAACAACCCACGTGTCCAGTTAAATATGAGTAGATAAAGAAGTTGTGGTATGTATACATATGTGATGCTACACAGCCTTAAGAAAGAATAAATCTTAGAGTTTGCTCTAACTGTAATAGAAATGAAGGGCATCATGCTAAGTGAAAAAAGTCATAGGGAGAATAAATGTTGGATGATTTCACTCATCTGTGGCACATAGAGAAATAAAATGAGAAACAGACAATATCTAAGTGGACAAACTCATGGCTTTGGTTGCAAAATGGGAGAAGTTTATGGGGGGAGACTGAAGGTGGTACAGAGACAGTGGTGGAGGGTTTGGGCACTTCTGTGATAGTGGAGGTGCAGTAAATTTGTTTCTTTTTATTTTTATTATTTTTTATGATTTTTATACATTTTATTTTCATAAAGTAGTTCACAATAGTTCGTTAGAGATAGTATTCAAACACCCACCCAACTAGCATCTTCTGACCACAGTAAGAGGAAAGTGTGTGAAGGTTGTTGATTTCATTCTCGTGCCATTTAAGCCCATTTAAGAGAATACAAGCAAGTATATTAAAACAAAACATACGTGTGCTGCTTTAGGTACATCAGTGGGCTAGAGTGTAAGAGGTTGCTCCAGGAAATACTGTGTTGCTCTCTTCTGGGAATTTTGTTTTATAGTCTCTGGATCTTGATCGTTGATGAGATTACATGGCATCAGGGGAAGTTTGTGGGTGTGACTGCCAAGCTACTGGAAAACTAGGGATCTGGATGGAGGAGGCCCAGTCCTAATCCGAGCAGGCTTGGAGATTTCAGCCATGGGTCCCGCCTAACTGGGTTCCACCAATGGTTCCTTCCTGGGTGAGGCTCATCCAACCGTGTGGAGAGTGGTCTTGAGCATGGCTGTGCTTGTGTTCTGGAGGTTTTTGGCTTCCAGGGCTTTGTTTGGGGGTGGGGAGGGAGACTCAACTTGCCCCTCTCTGAGGGGGCCCCAGTGAAGACAGGCAGTCGTGAGGCAAGAGATTCTGCCAATTTTGTTTCTTAAAACCATAAAGTTAACAGAATTGTAGTCATTTAACCTAAATAAATAAAACAAACAAACAAAACCCCAAGCAGCTTGTATTATGTCACACTAAAAACTTCTGCACAATGAACTATCATTAAAAGAAAAAGATATTCCACTGGGCAAATTCAAATCAAGATCATAATGAAATATCACAGCACAACACTGACAATGGCTGAGCTTCTCAATCGGGAAGTTCTTCTGATTTGTGTGGGAGGCATTCTTCTTTGACCTTGACTTCCCATTCCTCAGGACTGCTTTGGTTCTTATAGTGTACCTCTTGAACTTGTCTTGTAATTTTCTGGTATATTGTTCCTTTTTTCCCTTCAGATTTTTTCATCTTCTATTGTTGGAGATTTCTTGTGTTCTATCATTTAGGTCACCAGTTTGTTTCTCAGCTGCTGTCACTGCTTACTGAGACCTTTCATTGTTGTTGGTTATTTTTTTTCCAGCTTATTTCACACAGCAAGCTCTTCAGTTCTAACATTTCTGTTTACAGTTTTCTCATTTACCCTCTGGTTCATTCCTATACGTTATTGACTGCTTCACAATAGCTTCCTTAAGCTCATTAAACATCTCCTTTATCTCCGAAGCCTTTCCCTGAGTTGTTATATAGAGCTGGTTGATGCTCGCAATGCTGTCAGGACTGCCCTCTGAGCTCAGTGGGTTTCTGTGCTTCACCAGTATGACTTTTGTGCTGTAGTTCCCGTTGCCTCATTGTGACCCTTCCAAAATAATCCTTAAACTGTGAATGTTCCAGATTACAGAGATCCATGTTTCCACTTTTGTCTCAAGGTTAAGGCTTGGTTGGGCAATGGGGGTAGGGGGTGAGGGAAAGCAGTCTTGACCTGAGGTGCTTCCCACGTGAGTCCATTAGTAATAATTTCTGTATGTTTCTGAGTCTTCCTCCTCCCACCTCTCACCCCATTCTTACTAGGAACTTTACTGCTGGACAGCTGAAGACCCAGGGGGCTGACTAAGACCTGTAGTTTCGCTGCTCTTAGCCACACCATGAGTTTCTGCGACCAGCCTCCCTTAGCCCAGTGACTGCCTAATCAGTAACTCCCATGTCCCCGCACAGACGTTTTGGGATCTCTTACAGAACTTCCCGCTATTTCTGTTCTGATTCCTTGTTTCCTCATGCAGTTTGCCAGGCTTCGTTTCCATCACCTTGACACAGCCTTTCTTTTGTCTTATTTTTAAGGTCTTTTATTACGAAGGATTTAATGGTAAATTATTCCTAATAAATCAAAGTTTCTCCAAGTTTTCACCTTTTGGGAATACAGTTTTGCTTATTAGCAATGTGTGGGGAACAGTGTTGTTACTAGTGCTCATGTACATCAATGAGATCAAAAAGGATGTTGTTTGATTTTTGCTCCTAGCAGTGAATAACAAGAATATGATAATGGCAACCAATAAAATGTAAATAAAATAATATGCGATATTTCCAAGCTGAGCTAGAGGGATTGTGTGCGGTTTACCTGAACCTCTCTTTTGCCTCTTTCCTTCTTTCAATGGAAATGGTCTTTGAATAGCTGACAAACTTTTACTAAGCCACTGAGATTTTAAAAGTATTTTTAGTACAATATAAGTATCCTGTTCAGAATAACACTGTTTTTCAACCTATTTGACATGTTTCCAAAAATTATCTTTTGTGGTTTTCTTTTTATTACCTTTCTCAATACAGTAATTAAGTTGAATATTCTCGAAAATATGTTCAGCTAAGATCTAGTCGCATTTCAGTTTTAATTTTAGTGACCGCATTTTTGTTTCAGCATTTATACCTCGTTATTATAATCCTCTGTTGTTGATTTATAAAAATTTAAATTTTTTTACTTCTATTTTTTTATTTCTAACAGTATTTTGAACAACCTTATTTATAAATAAGTTTCAGATGATTCTTTCCTATTGCTTAGCATTTCAACTATCCTTTGTGGCAGTTTCCTAATACTGAGATTTTTGTTTGCTAACTCAATTGAGTACCATTTTTATTGTATTTGTTTTTGTTTCTCTGTTGTTGTTGCTTTTTTTGACTATAGTAGTGCATACTCCTGGTTCTGGGGCTTGGAGAACCACATGGGTGCTGGAGATTGAACCCAGGTTGGCCATATGTAAGATAAGCACCCTGCCTGATGTACTTTCTCTCTAGCTCCTCATTTTTGTTTTTAATATTCTCTAAGTTTATGTTCTTTGTCTACCAGCTTTTACTATTTCTATATCAATCTCCCTGGACCTCCCTGCTTAGAACTGTCACTGTCATTGTCCTCTCGTTGCTCATCGGTTTGCTCGAGCGGGCCCAGTAACGTCTCCATTTTGAGACTTGTTACTGTGTTTGGTATATTGAATACATCATGGGTAGCTTGCCAGGCTCTGCTGTGCGGGCGAGATACTCTCTGTAGCTTTCTGGGCTCTCCAAGAGGGGCAGAGGAACCGAACCCGGCTTGGTCAGGTTGGCTGCACGCAAGGCAAACACCCTACCACTGTGCTAATATAGCGTATTTTTATTCATTGACTAACAAACTACCACTATCGCTCCAGCTTAGAACTAGGTATTATATTATGTCTTGGGTTTGCAGAACTGCAGAGTACTGGTAAAGTCATGTCTTATTTTTGAGTCAGAGAATGACTGGATCAGGGCCACCACGAGTAGCAGTGTTGGTTCACTGCCTACTATCACTTACTGTCCTGACTTCCTTGATAGACTTTCAACTTCCTTGTTAGACTCTTAATGTCCACCACACTGTCAAGGGTCTTTGAATGAAGGAAGGAAATCTCTGGTTTCATAACCTAATCTGAAATTAATTGAGCACTTTGGACCCATTCACTTCTTTTGTATTGTTTTCTACTCTCTAGGAATCTGATGACTACTACTATTTGTGTTAATGTTCCAAAATGCTTATTTTGTTTCTGAATCCAGTTTCATCCTTTCATATTTTAAGTATATTATGTAACATTGACTCACAACATATGTGTAAATTTCTTTTAATTGTTGTTGGGTTCAAGTAAAGAAAGCATTTATATCTGAACTCAAAATTCTGTCTTAATACGAAGCAAGATTCTTTAATTAGGATTACACTTCCATCCTACAGTGATCCTTCTCACTGAAAATTCAGATATTTGAATAATTAAATATTAATCCAGGTATTGAATTATTATTAATTAATTAATACTTAATCATCATTAGTTCAGATATTGACTATATTAATCATACCATAATTGTCTTTTGATATTTAAAGACAATTAAAAATTAGTTTAAAAAAGGGTTTTTTTGGGGAGAAAATTGAGTTTGTTTTTGGTTGGGTTAGTCAAATGTAGTAAATCTAAAAGTTTGTAAGAGCGGTCTAACCGGAATGCTTAAATGCACCTGCTATCTAAATTTTTCATTTGAAAAAATCAGATCAGTGGATTAACCTAACTTTTGACATCTTACAATTCTTTTTATTTTATTCATTATCAAGTAACTCAAAAAATAGATACATTGATTGTCTAGAGTAAAATTCCTTAATAAAATGTTGAGGGCAATTAAATAGTGAAGATTATGGTACATTTTATTTCTTTATTAGTATGAGAGAGATAAAAATCAGACTTTGCATATGCATTAGTATGCTTTATTGATTCATTTATTGATTGATTGATTTATATTGAACCACCATGAGATAGAGCATTAAAAAGCTATTCATAATTGGGTTTCAGTCATGCAATGTTCCAACAACCATCCCTACGCTAGTGTACAATTTCCTAGCACCAACGTCCCAAGTTTCCCTCATACCACCCCACCAAATCTTCATCTCAGTCTGTCTCTATGACAGTCTCCTCTCTTCTATCCCTCTCTCTTTTTCCTCTCTTTCATTTTAGGCAATATGGTTTGCAGTACACATGCTGAAGGCTATCATGCATATCCTTTTACCTACTTTCAACACTCAGTTCTTGTCCAGTATGATTATTTCCAACTGCGGTTGTCATACTGCACTTTCTAGCTTAACTACCCTCCAAACCCCACATATTTGTGGTAATTTCCACCCTTTGACCAGTCCTTCTGGCCCCCATTTTCTCTTGCCTTGGATATTAGTCTCATGCTATTCCTTTTAGTATATCATAAATGAATGCAGTCATTCTATATCTGTCCCTCTCTTTCTGAATCATTTCACTCATCATGATACTTTCCATGTCCATACATTTATAGGCCAATTTCATGACTTCATTTTTCCTAACAGCTGCTGAGTATTCCATTGTGTAGATGATTCAATTGTGTAGATGATCATAGTTTCTTTATCCAGTCATCTGTTCTTGGACACTCAGGTTGTTTCCATATTTTGGCTATTGTGAATAGTGCCACAATGAACATAAGAGTGCAGATGGTATTTCTTCTGTATGTTTTTGGGCCCCTGGGGTATATTCCCAGTAGCCGTATTGCTGGGTCAAATGGGAGCTCAATTTCTAGTGTTTTGAGAAATGTCCATATTGTTTTCCGAAAAGGCTGGACTAGTCGGCATTTCCACCAGCAATGAATTAGAGTTCCTTTCGCCCTGCATCTGTGCCAGCACTGGTTGTTCCTTTCTTTTGAATATGTGCCAGTCTCAGTGGTATGAGATGATATCTCATTGCTGTTTTGATTCAAATCTCCCTGATGATTTGTGATGCAGAGTATTTTTCATGTGCCTTTTGTCCATTCAAATTTCTTTTTTTATGGAGAAAAATTATTTTTTTTGCTATATTATTTTTTAATTTTTATTAGTGAAACACCTTGAAATACAGTTGTAGACTTACACATTTATGTGCTTGTGTTTTAATTATACAGTGATTGGGTACTCATCCTTCTACCAGTGCCCATTTTCCACCACCACTGATCCCAGTACCCCTTCCACCCTCCATCCCCCCCATCCCATCTTGCATCTGTGGCAGGGCATTCCCTTTTGTTCTCTCTCTTTTTGGGTGTTGTGGTTTGCAAAAGAGGCATTGAGTGGCAGTCATGTTTGATCTATAGTCTACTTTCAGCATGCATCCCATCCTGGGAGAATCCTCCCAACACTCTTTATTTGGTGCTCTCTTCTCTATCTGAGCTGCCTTTTCTCCTAGCATGTACAGCTGGCCTCCACGCCATGGAGTGAACCTCCTGGTACTTCTCTGGGCTATTCTTGGGTGTTAGTCTCCTATTTTGTTGTTTTATGTTCCCCAGATGAATGCACTCTTCTATGTCTATCCCTCTCATTCTGACTCATTTTGCTTAGCATGGTATTTTTCATGTAATACCACTTGTATGTAAATTTCATGACTTCATCTTTTCTAAAAGCTACATAGTACTGCATTGTGTAGATATACCAAAGTTTCTTCAGCCAGTCATCTGTTCTCGGGCACTCAGGTTTTTTCCAGATTCTGGCTATTATAAAGAGTGCTGCAATGAAGAAACAAGTGCAGATGTCACCTCGACTATACTTTTTTGCCTCTTTGGGATATATTCCCAGGAGTGGTATTGCTGGGTCAAATGGGAGCTCAATTTTTTTTTTTTTGAGGAAGTTTCTCTTCATTTTTTTCTCCCCATATTTTGATGGGACTTGAGCTTTTATGCTTGTAAAGTTCTACCTGTGCCTTGTATGTCTTTGATATTAACACTCTTATCAGATGGGTATTGGGTGAATAGTTTTTCACATTTTGCAGGCTGTCTTTGTATCTTGGTCACTGGTTTTTTTTTAGGTGCAAAAGCGTTATAATTTAATGTAGTCCCATTTGCTTATTTTTGCTTCCACTTGCTTGGTCAATGGTGTTTCATCTTTGAAGATTGCCTCTAGTTTCAATATCAGAAATGATTTTGCCTATATTTTCTTTCATACACCTTATGGATTCAGATCTGATGTTGAGTTCTTTAATCTATTTTATTCTGACTTTTGTGCATAGCATTAGATAGATGTTTAAGGAGAGTCTTTTTGCATTAAGCTGTTATTTTCTCAGCATAGCTTGTTAAAGAGGCTTTCCTTGCACCACTTCATATTTCTTGCTCCCTTATCAAATATTAAATGATCATATATTTGAAGATCTGTGTCAGGATATTCAGCTCTGTTTCGCTGGTCTGCGGGTCCGTCTTCATTCCAATACCATGTTATTTTAATTACTAATTGGTGTGCTTTTCAGATATTGAGGTCACATTAAATACAAAATGCAATGGTTTCCATAGAAGCACTCTTCGAGTTGAAATAATGTTTCACTTTCAAGTTAGAATTTTCTTTCTTCTTTAGGTGTTTGCCATCACACAGCAGTCTCATTTGAGAATCATTTTTAGGGGGCTAAAATATTCAAAACATTTTCAGAGATATTTTTCACTTTACTGTGGAAGCAATTCCTTTAAAAATGCTTAAATATAAGTTTCCAAATGAATTCACCTGTTTTTAAATATTTCCCTTTCGAAGCCCCCAGATATTTAATTTTGCCAAGGATCTGCTGGAAAAAGTTCTAGAGTGCATGGCTGTACTTTATATTTAGCACTGGAATGAAAGATATTATCCCCCAAAGTCTGTCCATCTGGAGTTGGTTTGACCTTATTTGGAAATTGTACGTTTGCAGTTATATCTAACTGAACTACAGTGAAGTTATACTGGAGTAGAATGACTACTGCATTGGCACATTAGTAATGAAAGAGCAAAATTTAGGCATAAATATGAAGAAAAAGGAACACAAAAGACATAAATATGTATGTATTTTTTTTCATCATCCTGTTATTCGTCGATTGCCTCGAGCAGGCCCCAGTAACGTCTCTTTCATCCTTGCCCTGAGATTATATTCAAGGCTATTTAGGAGAATGAGACCCATCATTGTTACTGGTATTTGGCATATTTGGTAAGCCACGGGGAGTTTGCCAGACTCTGCCCTGTGGGCAGGCTACATTCAATAGCCTGCAAGTTTGTCCAAAGTAGGAATAAGACAATAAGATGTCATAAAAAAAAAGTTCTGTTAAGATGTCGCGCGGCCGCGAATGCGGCCGCGCGGTTCCGGGTTCTGGATTTTAAAGTCTCTGAGTCTTGGCCGCTGATGGGATTACACGGCGCCAGGGGGCCAGGTGGTGGGTGTTATATATGTATGTATATATAGAGATATTGAAAGAATTTGTCTATGAGCCAAAATGCCAATAGTTTTCAAACATCACCAAAAGCTAGGATAAAGTTATAGAAAAGACTAATAATTTTCATAAGGTAATTTTTGCATAGTTTGGTTTGGGACTTAACACCTTTAAAACCATAGATATCTGTTTCTTTTAAGTCAATCAATTTGTAGAACTGTTGTGTGCTCTCAGGCTCTCCACAAGAGGGGTGGAGGAGTCGAACTTGGATTGACCGGGTCGGCTGCATGCAAGGCATATACTACTCGCTCTGCTATCGCTTGTACTCAAAAAGGTCAACAAGATCAACAGCAAAATCTAGAAGCCTCATCAAAAAATGGGGAGAGAAAATTAATAGATACTCTACTGAGAAAGACTGATGATGGATGAACAACAGGCACATGAAAAAAATGTTCATAATCATTTACTGTTAGAGAAATCCAAATCAAGATGATAATGAGATATCATCATACACCAGCAAGAATGGCACATATCAAAAACTTTGAGAACATTCTCTTTTGGCAAGAATGTGTCGAAAAGGAGCCCTCGTCCACTGCTGATGGGAATGTTGACTTGTCCAACACCTGTGGAAAACAAAATGGTGGGTTAACCAGTTCTTGATGTTCACAGACAGTCCTGTGGACACAGGTCTAAGAGTCCCTTTTATTCTTGATGCTGTGGAAAATAGGTGTGTTAATAATAATAGCACCATAAGTAATAATTTTTTTCTTTTAGGGAATATAACAATACCCAGATATGTTCAGAGTTTACTCCTGATACGTTCTCAGAGGTTATTCCTGGTAGAACCCAGATTGGCTCTGTATACAATACTTTATCTGGTATACAATCTCTCTGGCCCAATTGTGATAAATGTGACATTTATGATCAAATGTCATCTCAGAAAATGCTACCTACTATGTTCTAGTTTTGTCAAACACTTGTTCTTTTACTATGTATATTAAATATTTCTATAAAGAATCTTTTATAGACTAGTACTGTCACTAGGACATTTTCTTTCGTGTCATCATTCATGTCTCTACAAAATTCTATAGAAATGACTCTTAAAGATGAAAATATTCCTTGCTCAATAGTTTCTTATGAACTTAGCATGAGGTGTTTGTTTTTGTCATTTTTGTGTGGATCCTTAGGTCTTCAACTTTGCTTAGAATATTTGAAGTTATCAAAGATATGGGAAATTGTTCTAATTTGTTCTGAACAATAATTAATCTCCCTAAACTACCAGTTATTTAAATAGGACTTTAATTGTTGCTTATTTGGAGATTTTTTGACAGTTATTAAATATTAAATTATATTAAATGATGTATAAAACTGAAATCAAAGGCAGACAAATGTAAGATAACATTGGTTTGTCCTTTCTGCCTTGCCACAAAGAGCTTAGGTTTATTGGGTTACTCCCATCACAGTGCTCCCATTCCTTTGTGTTTATTTGTAGCCCTTTCTTTGTGCTCTGCTTTCCCAACCAGTCAATCACCTATATCTCCTAATCAGACTCTGTTAACTTGTAAATATTGCTTTCTCTTCTCTTTAAGTCCTTTGCATAGTTAATTTAGAGTAATGTCCTTGTATGGATACATGAAGACAGTTAATGCTATGCTTTTGTAATTTGGAAGTTAATTAACTTCTAATGATATTCACTTCTGGGCATCTGTTCTCTCGACTTAAGCCTCAGTTGCCCTTACTTCCTAGCACTCCAAAAGCAGGGTCCTGGCAAGGAACTGGATGGACCCAGGGCAAGCTGTGAACTACCCTGGCATTGAAATGGACCAGGTCAAAGTGCCATAATACTTAACTATAAGTTAAGAGCATGGTCATGGACAAATTCTGTCATGATCCAAAAATTAACAGTTGGATTAGGACCCTGCTAGGGTTAGGAAAGATTAATCTGGCCTGAGCACTGTAGTTTGAGATCTTAAGCGAGATGTCCCCAGGAGAGCCAACCTAAAAGCTTAATGTATCTCTTACTGTCATTGTCACTGTCACTGCCACTGCCATCCAGTTGTTCATTGATTTTCTTGAGCAGGCACCAGTAATCTTTCCATTCATCCTTTCCCTGAGATTTTAGCAAGTGCCACATTGGAGGCTCTTTCAGAGTCAGGGGAATGAGACCCATCATTGTTACTGGGTTTTGGCATTTCGAATACACCTCGGGGAGCTTGTTAGGCTTTGCCGTGCAGGTAGAATACTCTTGGTAGCCTGCCGAGTTCTCCGATAGCAAAAACAAGACAATAAGAAGTAGCACAGCCGTGCGGCTGCACTTTGAGGAGTTTAGTTTTATAGTCTCTGGATCTTGGGTATTGATGGAATTACACGGTATTGGGGGCAGTTGGTGGGTGTAACTCTCTAGCTACTGGAAGATGGGGGATCTGGGTGGAGGAGGCTCAGTCCCAATCTGAGCAGACTTGGAGATCTCAGACCCAGGTCCCACACACCTGGGTTCCTCTGCCAGTTCCTTCATGTGTTAGGCTCATCTAAGCATGCAGAGAGGATTCTTGAGCACAGCTGTGGCTGGTTCCGGAGGTCTTCAGCTACCGGGGCTCTGCTCGGGGTAGAGAGGGAAACTCACCCCACTCCCCTCCAAGGCGCCCCAGTGAAGACAGCCAGGCACAGGGGCAGGAGACTCTGTATCCTCTTACTGTATCCGTACAAAATAATGTTAAGAAGTAAAATTAAGATGCTAATTAAGATATTAAGGAAAGGAGAAAAAACCCTAAGTGGTAATTTTGCCCTTGAGCCTGATCAGGGATCAGGAAGGGCTTTGATATGTTGGTTGGAGAGATGAGCGAGGGAGACAGGAGGAGACAGGAATGAGGGGCTTAATGGAAGATGGGGGATCAGAAACTTGAACACGCATGTGGGGAGCATGGAACAAATGGCAGCTGATCATTAAGCAGCCTGGCCCTCATTTCTTCCTTTATCTGCCCATGGCATTGGCTGGCCTGGGTGGGGGAGCAGCCTGAGACCACCAAACGCAAGCAGTGAGAGTCAGCTGTGGGCTTCTTCGTCGCTTGGTGATTACACAAACATTACAGTTGGACTGTCTTTTTCTCCCTAGTCTGTTTATTCATTTTCCCTTCTCTGTTTGTCTGTTCCCTCATATTTCATGTTGTTTTGTCTTTAAGGGTGCTTTCGAGTTAGTGCCAATGCTTAATTATGTGGGAATATGTCTTATATCTAATTATTTTTAAACCAGAAACTGAACAAGGTTGCTGAAGAAGCGTTGTTGCCATGATTACGAAGAATTAGATCAATTCACTTTGTGCATTCTGTCAATAAGTCTGATGGGAATCTCTGATGTGCCAGGTGCTGTTCTAAATTTTGGGGATATAGGATCCTAAAGGAGCACACATTTGTGCATGGCAAGACCAATAATAAAGAAAAAAATTCTAGGATATTTATTGGTAATAAGTATTAAAAAGGAAAAAAATGGCAAGAGGAATAGGTACATGAGGCAAATGAGTCAGTGTTTGCGATTTGAATGGTGGTAGTTGATCAGAAAGGTAGCACTGGTAAAGTGGGAGTTATTTAAACCTCAGAAAGCTTGAGGAGAGGGACTGGGAGAACATTCTAGAAAGAAAAAACAACCAGTGGAGGACTCATCAGTGGGAACTTATGGGATCTTAGACAAAGCATAGGCTAACACAGACAGAACCAAGGGGATAGGGCATGGCTGTTAAGGTATAGGATCTGAGAGATGGTAGTGAGCATGGCCATGAGAGAGATACGGGGGTAGGGATGGCTTCGGAGGTATAGGATCCAAGAGATGATGGTGTGCAAGGTTCAGAGGCCTGTTAGGATATTTTGAGAATTCTGACTTCTACTCTGTACCACGTAGCAGAGATGGAGAGATGCAGAGAGACACGGCATGCTCATGCTTGTATTTATGTCATGTTTTTAGGACCATGATGACTCTTGGGTTGTTGCCATCCATGTTCACATACCTTCTATCATTTAGGCATTTTGAAAGAGTTTGCAGTAGTTTCTCATGGAGGGGAACGCCTACTGTGGAGGCAGATGTCATAGGAACTATCAGAGTAAATTAGACTCTTTCATTTTCTCTTTAGCAAAAAATGACCTAGAGATAACAAAGGAGTCACTCTGGTGGAAAATGTTTTTAGAAAATCTGAACTGAGAAATTGTTTGTATTCTTTTCTTTAGCTCTCTGGCAAAAAAGAACTTGTTCAGGCTGAGATGTGTCACTAGCAGTTTTTAATTTACCACTTAGACTCTGGCATTTAATTATTACTAAAATTAAAAAAAACTTATAAGTTTTATATTATGATAGTCATAGGTGAAATTGTAAACCCAAGTTCTACCTCTAGCTTAAGTCTTTATAAAGTAGAACATTGTTTAATAAAGGAGCAGAATAAATTGGCTTGTTTTTCTTTAACAAATTAGACCTGAGTTTAACCAAGTGGTTGATGAGAATAATACCCCTTTTGTTCAACTATGCCAGTTAAAAGAAAAACAGTCATAATAGAAACCATCCATTAATGAACATATAACATGCAATTTACTGTACTCATGTACTGGTTCTTGCAGATCCCTGTTTTTATTCTGTCGTGTCATACTAATGTCTTTTCTTAACAGGGTATTCTGTTTTTTTAGGTGAACTATATAGTAGTAAAATGTGAAAATTTTCTAAAATAAATGGTAATCTTTACAAAGATATGATGTTTCATGTGTTCCTGAGTATTATTTGAACCCTCAAAGTTATTAAGGATCTAGGGTATGGCAGAATTATAGCAATTATAATTTAAAGAATTAAATAAATTATTAGGGGTGATAATGCTTTTAAGTAGAAAGTTTTAATATATCAGAGAATTATTATTTGTGATAATAGTTATCAGTTATTAATTTATACCTTCATCTATGTTTGACATGTATTTTGTTTTCACTAAGCTTGACAAAGGTCACAATAATAGATTTTGAGATAAGCTAGACATTAATTTTTTTGTTGTTATTTTTAGTTCATTCATGGGTATTTTGGGCTAAGTCTTGGTTCTATGTGCAGGGATAACTTTTGGCAATGTTTGGAGTACCATATACAGTGCTAGGGATTGCACCAGGGTGATTCATGTACAAAGTAAGTAACATATCTATACTATCTATTAATCCATGATATTTATTTTTTTATTGTAGGAGCCTAAGTAGATTCGGTAGCTCTGCTGAGCAAAATTTTCAAGGTACAGTTTCTCCCATTCTATTGTTATGTTTCACCAGAGTGTTCGTCTCATTAGAAAATAATCTAAGAAATCTTTTTCTCTCTGTGATATTTTTTGAGTCACGATTCCTCCCTGCACCTCTCACCCCTTTAGGGTCCAAACTGGAAATTACACATATTCATATACATATAGTTAGTTACTTATATATCTTTGCTCATATTGATGACTTAGTCTTTGCCAAAATTTTCTACAAAAATAGGGCAGTGTAGTATTTGTTTTTGCTGGCAAAATGCTTTGGTGACTACTCACAGGCTCTGTCTCTCAGGAATTATTTTATCCTTTCTCCACAAAAGGTAGTTAATATTGTGATTTTTTGTTTTATACATCATTATTCGAACATTTAACTAGTGAGGGCTGGCAAATATCTGCTATAATGATCATGGACAGTCAGTTATAAAGTGATAACCAAAAGAATAGACCTGGAATAGACCTGTTGCAAACCATAAGGCTGGGGGAGGGGGCGGAGAGAGAGAGAGAGAGAGAGAGAGAGAGAGAGAGAGAGAGAGAGAGAGAGAGAGAGAGAGAACACATGCCTGCCAGTGTGGGAGGTGGGGTGGGGAGTGGGGGTGGAGCGGGAGGGAAACTGGGAACATTGGTGATGGGAAAAGTACACTGGTAAAGGGACGGGATTTGGAACATTATATGATTGAAATCCAGTCATGAACAACTTTGCAAATGTGTATATCATTGTGACACTTTGATTCAATTTTTAAAAAAAAACCCAAGGGTAACACCTAAAGAAGTATCAGTGGTTCTTATTTCTTCAAGGTTATCCAGTTTCATGAAGTACAACTTTTCATAGTAATCTCTGCTTATCCTTTGAATGCCTGTCACTTCTATTGCAACAGCTTTCCATTCACCACTCACAGTTTTTAGGGTTTGTTAGTACCACTTATTCTTTAATAAAATCAGCTTTTTGTTTCATTGATCTTTTGATTTTTTTATTTTAGTTTTCATTCCATTGATTTCTTTTCCAGATTTTATTATGTCATTTATTCTGCTTGCTTTGGGTTCTTTGGTTGTCTTTTTATATGTACTTAAGCTATGCTGTCAGGTTATTTATTTCCACCTTTTTCTATTTCCTAATGAGTACTTGCATTGTTATGATTTTTCCTAACAATGCTTGGTATGTGCAGTATGTTCTAGTAACACTTGTGTATATTCTCAATTGTTTCTAGGAATCTTTTTATTTTCTCTTATTTCCTTTTTCCCATTGGTTTTTCAGTCTTAAGTAGTCTTTTTTTATACTGTATTTAGTTCCTCCCATTTTTATTTACGTTTAACTTCCATTTTTGAAGCCTCCTAGTCTGAGATAATAGTGATATGTTTTCTGTTTTCTTAATTTTTATGAAGATATGTTTTTAACCCAGGATGTAGTCTTAGTTTGGAGAATTTCCATTATTCTCTGTAAACGAATGTACACTCAACTTTTGGAGAGTGAAGGACCCTCTGCATATCTAATAGGCTATGTCTTCCATTTCTTCTTTTAAGGTCAGTCTTTCTTATGTTACCTAGTTGATGTGTCTAGAAGTGATAGAGGAGTGTTCAGGTTTCATATTACTATTGTGTTGCTGTAAATGTCTTCCTTCATGTCTGTTAGTGGCTGTTTTAAATATTTTGTTGGACCATAATTCAATGCATATGTTTAAGAGTGTTGGTTTTTCTTGATATATTGATCCCTTGCTCATTACATAATGATCATTCCCATCCTTCTGTATTCTTTTAATGATTTGAATTATTAGACTATAAGAAGAGACAAAACAATGCATTTTATTCCATATAGCTGGGTCTGATGCATGTCATGCTCAGTGATGTCAGTCAGAAAAGAGAGACAGACACAGAACAATCTCTCTCGTATGGGATTTAAATAAACATGCTAAGGGAATAACAAGGCAGCGGAGTTGAGAACTGGTGTATGGAAGTGAACTAACCACAACAGAGTTCTGGAGGGAGGAGGGTGGGGGACTGGAAACCATAACAGTGGTGGAGAGTAGCACTTTTAAAAATGCAGTAGAAATCATGGAAATTAATGTAAGGCCCTAGTTACAGAGTTTCAGGTCTGTACACATTTTATTGTACACCTAAACAATTTGCTTGTTATCTGGGCCCACTCGATATAGTCATTGCTTGCATAAAGAACCGCACAGTATTTATTACATTTGTGTATAAAAACACATATCTGAACGCATATTTTAGTACAAAGTAGTATATAGGTTTTAAACCTCATTTTATTTGAATTTTCTGTGTTTTGCTGATGTTCTTCTTATTCTCTAATTTTCTGTGTTTTACTGATATTCTTATTATTCTGAGAATAATAAAAAGGAATGTGCATACCTTTTTATGCACATTCATAAGGATACTCAAAACCGTTGGCACTCCTGCGAACTATGCTATCTTTAATTTCCAATCAAAGAAGAATTTGGTGTACCTGTGATTCAAAAAATATAACCCATAAGTATTGGAATATGTTTGTTTCTCAAGGTGTAGAAGACATGCCTTGCATGTGTGAGGTCTTGAGCTTTGTCCCCCAGTCCCTCCTGGAGTGGTTCTGGTGGCCCTGAGCAATGTATGTGTGTTCCACCACAATAGCAGCAAGCAACAATTATAGCGACAATAAGAGGAACAAAACGCGTATGTCAATAAATTTATCATATAAATAGAAAACAATGAGGTATTTTAATGCAGGAAGGGTAGCAAATATAGATATCATCTGAGATGCTTGAAAATACCATGTGGGAGTCCTGCTCAGTTAGCCGTAGATACATAAAATATAATGTTGAGAGAAATTTTGAGAAAAGTGGGTTCATCTGGGAAGTCCTGTCATGCCTGATTAATGATGTCTGAAAGAGGAGCAGGTGGGATGACATGTGTGCCATGTATTTTTGTCCATTAATGATTATATTGGTTCTGAGCTTCTAGCAGCAAAGGGAAGTGTTCAACACAGCGGGTTATGTTTGATACCTGATAGAATTGAAATATTCACATTTGTAAAAATGTGACCAACTTTTTCCTTGTTCTAAATTATAAGAGCTTTCTTTCTAGATCAGGGTGATTTTGAAAATACAATGATTTTTTAAAAATGATTTTTAAGTACACACAAAGTTATATTATTAAACTTTCTAATTGAGGCAACAATCATTTGCAATACTGTATATATTTTAGGGACACAATTTTACATATAAAATGTGTTGCCACATCATAATACCAAAGTCCCAATATTTTCCCACCATTGTACACTGGACTCCTTTATTTCCCCCTTTTTCAGTCTCCAATAATCTTAGTGCTGTGGTCTGAGTCCAGAGGTTTATTTTCTTTTCATTTTGTCTCTTCCCTTGCTTTCTTTGCTTTTCTGTTACCCATTTATGAAAGAATGAGGTCATTTGCCCTTCTGATTAAATCTTTATAATCACTGTCAATGTCACTGTCACTGTCATCCCGTTGTTCATTGATTTGCTCAAGCGGGCCCAGTAAGGTCTCCATCATGAGACCTTGTTACTGTGTTTGGCATATTGAATACGTCACGGGTAGCTTGCCAGGCTCTGCTGTGCGGGCGAGATACTCTTGGTAGCTTGCCGGGCTCTCCGAGAGGGGCAGAGGAATCGAACTTGGGTTGGCCATTTTGGCTGCATGCAAGGCAAACGCCCTACCACTGTGCTATTGCTCTAGCCCAAATCTTTATAATATATTATATAATTACATACTTTAAATCTCTTTGTATAATACATAATCTAACAACATATTAGAAAGGGGCTTATTTTATTATTTCAACAAATAGTGCCCTGTAGTTGCAAATATTAATAAAGAATAGTATGAAGACTTAGAAGATTAATGGTAAACACTCCCTTATGCCCCCAAAAGTTATAGATTTACATTTTTTCTTTCTTTTAAGAACATTTATCTTCGATGAAAGAGGTAATATTATATTATAATGAAGAGGAGTAGATTGGGTATGAAGTATGGATTAGACATTACAAAGAGATTAGACAGGTTTGGGCAGTGATATTTGCAAGTTTCTGCTTATACCTAATGTCTTAAATACTGGCTTTGATAATCTGTGACTCTGGCAAAGGTTACAAAGAGATGTCTTTTAATACCATACAGAAGCACTAGGTATAATGGGGATTCTAGACACTCCTCCTTTTTGTACTTCGTGTTCCTCGCCACTTACACTTCTCTATCCTTCTTCTAGATAAGAGCATCTCTTATTTTTTTTTTACCATTTTATGTACTGTTTCAACCATTCCTAACCTTCTTACAAGTTTTTAAATTTAAAATGGGAGACAGATTAAAGATTATCTCTAATTTTGTTACTTTTTAAAAATTTTAGTTACTAGAATGGATTTTTCATGGATTGTTTGCCTCTGTAACACTGCAACAAGTTAAATAAAGTACCTTTGACTTGTCTTTCTATTGAAAATTAGAAATTCATCATTGCTGTCAGGACTATATTGTAACGAACTACTAAAAGGGATAAACTTATTTTAAATTATTTTAAAAATCTCATTTCAGGAAGTTTTCACTTTTGTTAAAGATACAGAGGTGGAAACTGGATTTGGGACCCTGCCTGAAACATTCCTTTCAAATAGCAAAAAAGAAATATGTGACACAATAGTTTTTAAGATGTGGGACAACATTTCACTTAGCATGATACTCTCCATGTCTATCCACTTATAAGCAAATTTTATTACTTCATCTCTTCTAGCAGCTGCATAGTATTCTGTATTGCAAACCATAATGCCCAGGAGTAGAGGAAGAGTATGGGGAATATTGTCAGCCATGGAGGCAGGGGGAGTGTGAGAAGGGGGATATACTGGGGAGATTGGTGGTGGGGAATGTGCACTGGTGGAGGGCTGGGTTTTTGATCATTGTGTGATTGTAACCCAAACATGAAAGCTTGTAACTTTCTCACAGTGATTCAATAAAATTTTAAAAAAAGATATGGGACAACAGTCTGTGGTATCCAGTAATCTGAGCAAACAAAACAAAACAAGACAAAAACTAATGACGTGTTGCTTTTGTCTGTTCCAGTCAATAGCCTGGAGAGATGTCAGACCATTAAACACGGAAAAGAAATGCACACTGAACCCATTATTTTCCATGGACCAAGAAGAGAGGGCTGGCAGTCCACAGATACTAAGTAGGCTAGAGCTCCCAGAAAAAGTACTAGAGAGAAAACTCCACAGAGAAATAATAGTACCTCTCAAATCAGAGTGCTGATCATCAAAGTCATGTAGAGAATTCATCTGAAATGATGCAGTTTCTACCAACCAGACTAAAAAAGTAATTGTAGGAACTAATACACCACAAAAGCAAGACCTGAAAACCAAACTACTGCTATGTAATTGATCTTTCTGTCAAATGACAGACTATGAACAAAATAAAGCATATTTAGGTAATCAAGTCTCAATTTAAGAATATTCAAGTCATATAAATACATTCTCTTTCAACAATGGGATTTAATGTAATGATGGCAATAGAAGTATATTTGGAGAACTTTAGAGAGACAATATAGCGTATATAGTTGCTTGCTTTGCGGGTGGCCAGCTCAGTAAAATCCTGGCATTCACTACGGCATCCCGAGCTCTGCCAGGAGTGACACCTGAGTACTGAGCCAGTAGTAAGTCCTGAACACTGCTAAGTGTGCCCCAACCTTCCTAAATAAAAGATACTTGGAAAGTCTCCCATATATTTTCAAATCAATCAGAGCACACTTCTAAAAAGTATACAGGTCCAGTTGTAGAGTTACAAATTTTTGTGTTTGGATTTCAATTGTACAATGATCAAATACCCATCCCTCCACCAGTGCCCATTTCCCACCACCATGGATCCCAGTATCCCTCCTTCCCCCCATACCCCCCACCCCACCTTGCCTCTGTGGCAGGTCATTCCCTTTTGTTATCTCTCTCCTTTTGGATGTTGTGGATTGCAAAAGAGGCAATTAAAAATAAATCACTTAATCACTTAATCACTTAACTTCCCGTTAGTCGTCGATTTGCTCGAGCGGGCGCCAGTAACGTCTCCATTTGTCCCTGTCGCGTGCTAGTGTAGCCCAATGGCATCTCTTCGCTCCGGGAACATGGAGGGCCTTAAACCGATCGTTCATGACCTTGACAAAGAAGTCTGACCATCTGGTAGGTGGGCGGCCACGCGGTCTCTTGACATCCCGTGGAATCCAATCAGTAACAGCTCTAGTCCAACGGTCGTCTTTAAATCTCATTACGTGACCAGCCCATCTGATTTTCGACACCTTGGCAAATGAGACAGCGTCCCTGATCCTTGATCGTCGACGGATGTCAGAACTCCGGATTCGTTCTCTCATTTGAGTGAAACGTGATATTCCAAGCATAGCTCTTTCTATTCTTCTTTGGGAGACCTGAATGGCGTTCTCATCTTGTTTGCGTAGGGCCCAGGTCTCTGAGGCATATGTTAATGCAGGAAGAACAGTGGAATCAAAGAGATGTGCCCGGAGCCGGAGGTTCTTCGTCCTCTTAGCTATTTCTTCGACGTTCTTGAAGGCGTTCCAAGCCGCTCTCTTCCTCCTGCGCAGCTCGGGTGCCAGGTCATTTGTCATGTTGACCTCTCGACCTAGGTACACATAGCTGTTGCATTCGGAGATGGTCATTCCATTGAGAGCGAATGGGGCATCAGGAACAAGGCTGTTTCTCATAAACATTGTCTTCGTAAGATTCAGCTGTAGTCCTACCTTTCCACACTCACGGTCAAAGTCGGCCAGCATTTGTGCCGCTTGGCTGATGTTTGGTGTTATTAAAACAATGTCATCAGCAAAGCGGAGGTGGTGTAGTTGCCGACCATCTATCTTCACTCCCATTCCTTCCCATTCCAGTCGTCGCATGATGTTCTCGAGGGTGGCACTGAAGAGTTTTGGTGAAATGGTATCACCCTGCCGCACCCCTCTCTTGACATCAACGATCACTTCTTTGTAGAATGGTGAGATCCTGGTAGTGAATCCGCAATACAGCTCACGGAGGATCCTGATGTATTGGGCTTGAATGCCCTGATTGGCTAGGGCTTCAATGACCGCTTCCGTCTCAACAGAATCAAAGGCCTTCTTTAAATCAATGAACGTTAAGCAGAGCGGCATCTTGAACTCCCGAGAAACCTCAATGAGCTTGGTTACCGTGTGGATATGGTCGATGGTGCTGAATCCTTTGCGGAACCCTGCTTGCTCGCATGGTTGTCCTTCATCTAGTGTTCTGCCAATCCTATTCAGGATGACTCGAGTGAACAGCTTGTAGATGACAGACAATAGGCAGATCGGGCGATAGTTGCCAATGTCATGGATGTCTCCCTTCTTGAACAGTAGTACGGTCCTGCTGGTTTTCCATTGGGACGGAACCTTGCATTCAGACAGGTAGCGAGTGAAGAGCCGAGCCAGTGTATTGATGAGTACTGACGGCAGGTTCTTCAGGTGTTCAGGTCTGACCTTGTCTGGGCCGGGTGCTGTTTGCTTCTTTACTGACGAAACGGCGTGTCGGATTTCAGAAGGGAGAACGTTGGGAACGACATACCCATCCTGTGGAATTTGGTATGTCGGCAAGTGGACATGGCTATCGAAGAGATTTGAGTAGAAGTCATGGATAATCTTCTCCATTGCCGTTCTGGAGGATGTGATGGATCCATCAGGACGTCGGAGGGCAGTCATCTTGGTCTTATAGTTGGCGAAGGACAGGCGGGCGTTACGAATACTTTTCCCGGCTTCTGCCGCATCTACCAGTACTTCTGCTCTTCTCCCTTTGAGGTCTTCCTTGATCGCATCTCTGCACTGCTTTGCAAGCTCGGACGTTAGCTTGCGGTTGCCTGAGGCATGCGCCAAACCACGCTGGCGAATTAGCTCAAGAGTTTTCGAAGATAGGCGACTTTTTGTGGCTATCTCTCTCTTGGCGTTCCTCGCACATTCATGGAGGTGCTGAACCAGTCGATCGTATTCCTCGTCAATGTTGTCAACAATGGCATCTTCCCATGTTGCCGCAATAGTACAAAGAGTTCCCAGTTGGTGGTCGTTCTGGGAGTTCTCTTTTTGAACTTTGCAGCCCTTTCTCCCCGCTCTGTGAAGTAGAATTTTGCACGAAGGAGACGGTGGTCCGATCCCGTTCGAAATTTTGGGACAACAGCGACATCAGTCAGGCAAAACCGTCGATTGAATATGATGTGGTCTATTTCGTTGTGGAATCGTCCACCGGGAGACTCCCATGTCCATCGTTTAGATTCTGCCTTCTGGAACTGTGAGTTACCATGAATGGTCTTGGTCGACATGATGAACTCAGACAGTCTCTCACCCTGTTCGTTCCATTCTAGGCCATGGGTTCCGATGTGAAGTTCTTCAGCTGATCTTCTCGGTCCTATCTTGGCATTAAAATCACCCACAATGATCTTGTAGAAGGTGTGGTCTTCTTTATAGAACTTCTCTAGCTCCATGTAGAACTTCTCGATTTCTCTTTCATCATAATGAGATGTTGGTGCGTAGACAACGAAGATAGAAACTGCAGGCAGTGAGCCACATCTATTCAAATGTAAACGTCCGATTTGGGTTGTTAGGCATTCAAATGAATCAATGCTCTTGGCCAAGTTTGTGTTGACAAGGACACCGACGCCTCCAACACCTCTTTTATCGCATGTTCCGAGGAACAATTCTTCTCCAGTGTCGAAAACGGCATGGTGAGATTCGTGTCTTCTTGTCTCGGTCAGACCAATGATGTCGTACTTGATCATTCGCACTTGTACCATCAGGTCCTCGATGGATGCATCTGATGCTAGCGTACGTGCATTGAAAGTACAGACGATCATTTTTGTCTTCCTTCGTTGTGGCAGCCTAGGTCGGCCTTGAGATTTTGTCGGCCTCTCCTTTCTCATCCTTCTCAGTGCTGCCATGTCGGTGAAGCCTTCAGGGTCAGGTGAATGAGACCAGTTGTAGTTACTGGTTTTGGCATATCGAATACACAGCGGATAGCTTGCCAGGCTCTTCCGTGTGGGCGGAATACTCTCGGTAGCTTGCCAGTCTTTCTGAGAGGTATAGAGGCTTTTGGGGTGACCTCTAATCACCCTTGTAGGTGTTACCATATTTGAACCCTATCAAATATGGTACGACAATTCCAGAAGACGGGTATTTAGTGTCTTATGATGTGTCGCGCGGCCGCTTGCGGCCGCGCGGGTCCGGAAAGCGTCCTGGAGTGTGGCGACGGCTGGGTAGTGGAAGTAGTGTCGAGAGTGGAAGTCTGCCAGTGGGATATTTATCTGGGTAGGGTGGGTCTCCTGTGCACAATTCGATCCCTGGGTGGTTGATGGAAGCAGACAGGGCAGGGTAGGGTGGGGCTCCTAATTAGAATCCCTTTGTCACCTGTGGTGGTGGGAGCAAGCAGAGAAGCTCTGTCCCTGGGTCCGCCGAGCCTGGAGTCCAAGATCTCAGAGAGTTCCGCTTACCTTGTTCTGTGGGTCTTCAGTTGTGCGTGGGTCTCGGCCGGAGCTGTCGCGCGGGTCAGGAAAGCGTCCTGGAGTGTGGCGACGGCTTGTTCTGTGGGTCTTCAGTTGTGCGTGGGTCTCGGCCGGAGCTGTCGCGCGGGTCCGGAAAGCGTCCTGGAGTGTGGCGACGGCTTGTTCTGTGGGTCTTCAGTTGTGCGTGGGTCTCGGCCGGAGCTGTCGCGCGGGTCCGGAAAGCGTCCTGGAGTGTGGCGACGGCTTGTTCTGTGGGTCTTCAAAAAGCGGTCTTCCGAGGGCCCCGCCGACCGCTTCCGGGTTTGGGCCTGGCGCTGCGGTTCAGGCGGCGGCGGCGGCGGCAGCGGCTGCGGCAGCGAGAGCGGCGGCCGGGTGGGTGGCGGGTAGCGGGGCCTCGGACACCGGGATGGACGTTTCGGGGCAGGAGGCCGATTTGCGGAGCGCCGCTTTCCGGCAGAAGCTGGTCAGTCAAATCGAGGATGCCATGAGAAAAGCTGGCGTGGCCCACAGTAAATCCAGCAAGGATATGGAGAGCCATGTGTTCCTGAAGGCCAAGACACGGGACGAGTACCTTTCTCTTGTGGCCAGGCTCATCATCCATTTCCGAGACATCCATAACAAGAAATCTCAAGCTTCCGTCAGTGACCCTATGAATGCGCTTCAGAGCCTGACTGGTGGACGCCCTGCTGGAGCAGCTGGAATCGGCATGCCGTCTCGGGGCCCAGGACAGTCCCTGGGCAGCATGGGAGGCCTTGGTGCCATGGGGCAGCCAATGCCCCTGTCAGGGCAACCTCCCCCTGGCACCTCCGGGATGGCCCCACATGGCATGGCTGTTGTGTCCACTGTCCACTGCAAAAATAAATTAAAGAAATTTAAATAAAGTGAAAATTATGAAACTGAAAAAAAAGTATACGGGTCAAAAGAGAAATCAGAAGGGGAAATGAAAAATAGTTTGGATTGAATTCCTTGACTTACTTTATATCTATGATATATTTTTGGACAGAAGTAATTATCATAAAGAGACATAAGACTAGTTTTACACAAAGAACTAATGTCAATTGGTATTTTAAAGGATATGAAGCCATTCTGGATGATGCAAAGTTTTAATTTTCAAAAAGAAATGATAAAAATTGTTAGTTATCCATGTGCAATAGAAAAGTAATTTGAAATAAATTATAGATCTAAATATAACACAGATATCAAAATAAAACAAATCTATAAAATTATTGATGAAAGCATTGGAAAATATCTTTGTGAACTTGGATAAGGCATTTTATATTTTGGTTAGGTATTTTATATTTGATTCCAAAATCAGTCAGTAGAATAGAACCAGGCTTGGAGAAAGTAAAGTGTTATATTCCTAGCACAAGTGTTGGCAGGGTAGCCATGTCAGATGGCTGGGTATCCTGAGCATAAGAATGCCTGTGAAGCCCTATCTCATGGACTCCCAGTGAGTCACCAACATGGTTGGCAAGTATCTCCAGGAGGATGAATTTTTTAGAGCCTTCTGAGCAACTTTTGGGGTGATAAAAGTAAATAAAATAAAGCAAACTGGTAAATTAATTTCATAAAATTAAAAGCTTTAGTCTCAGAAAAATGCTGTTTAGAGAATAAAAGATAAAAGTATAAGAATTTTTTGCAAGCTTGAATCTGATAAATATGAATCCTGAATATATATATGTATATATTTATTTATCAACAATCAGCAATAAGAAAACAATCTACTTTGTTTGGGTTTTGGTTTTGGTAATGGTTTTGGGTCATATGCAGTGGTGTTCAGAGTCACTCTTGGTATGCCTATGTATTACTGGGTGTTGCATGAATATTCTTTCGGTCGGAAGTGTGAGATAGAACACACGAGAGGAATGCAGAGAGCACGGAGGGCCAAAGCTCATTCTGGCTCGAGGCCAAGAGTGACTGCCAGAGGCCTCCTTTGATTCTATATTTTATCAGTTACATCCTAATCACTTCATCACAGAGACTCACTAACGAGAGTACAAGCAGTTATTGGATGAGCATTCGTCAAAAGAACATCAAGGTGTACACTGTCTTGTCAAAGCTATGCTGTCAGTGCTATGTTGTTATGATTAAAAGTGTCAGAGGAAGATGTCCAGTCAGAACTGGACACAAAGGTTCTGCAGATTACGTTCCCCCACATTCTAGTCGTTGGTTACACATGGGACATAGAGAAGGCTCATACTGATACTTGAAGGTCAGTCCAGTTAAGGATGTGTAAGAGAGGGGAAAATTGCTGCCTCGTACTGCCAAGATGGTGTATGAGTAGGTAGGCATATGAGAGCATGCTGTACTCCTCCAGGTCATGGGACTCACAGGTTTTTAGCTTGCCCACTTAGTGAGAAGTGGGGCCTCGGTTCTGCTTCCTGCTTGCAGGGCAGCGTCCAGAGGCTCGTCCTAATGTCCTGGCTTAGCACCAGCACTGGGGATCAAACCATGGCCTTCCACATGCAAAGCATTCACTTAGCCTATTAAGCTGTATCTTTGGCACTAAGTTGTTGTTTTTCTTTTTTTTTTTTATAAATACTTGTGTAAGCTTTTTTTTTTTTAAGCTGTTTAATTAAATCACCGTGAGATAGATCATTATAAAGCTGTTCATGATTGGATTTCAGTTTTACAGTGTTCCAGCACCCATCCCTCCACCGGTGTACATTTCCCAACACTAGTGTCCCCAGGTTCTCTCCCATCACCCCCCAGCCCTTACCCCCTGCCTGCCTCTATGACAGAGGACACAAGGAAGTAGAACTACAAGGCCCCAAGTTTTAAAGTTGACCAGAGACATCACAAAAGAAGACATACAGATGGCAGATAAGTATATGGAAAGATTCTTGGTAAATGAAAACTGATGCTACTTATCTACTGAAATATCTTTCTTAAAACACTGGCAAGAATGTTGAGGAAATGAAAGTCTCATACATTGATGAAAATGTAAATTGATTCAATGGCTTTGGAAAGAGTTTGGAAATTTTTAAAAATTTCAAACACATGCTTGTGCCCCAGAAATATTAAAGCTTACTTCATAAAAATAATGTTTAAAATAGCATTATTTAAACAGATATAATCGGATAAATAATATAAAGTTCAGCACAGAAATTGAAAACTTGCAATATAATCATACAATGAAATGCTACTCAGGAATAGAAAGAAATGAACCACTCATATTTGTAACCTGAATGAATCTTAAACTAATGGTTAAGAATAAAATAAGCCAGGCAAGAAAGAGAGTGTGCTATATGCTTTTATTATATAGATTATAGGAAATAAAAATTGATACTCCGTCACAGAAAATAGACATATATTTGTCATGTGAAGGTGATGATGCAGCAGAGCTGGAGAAAAAATGATTATGAAGGGACTGTAGAAACTTTGGGGGATAATGAATTATTCATTGTGTTGATTTTGATGTTGGTCTTATGAGCATAGACATATGTCAAAACTTATCAAATTGTACACTTTAAGTGTGTAACATTTAATGCATATCAATTAAGCTTCAGTGTTAAAAGTTATCATGGTGAGGACTTTCTGCTACCATCTGCCAGCTCTTAGGGAATATATTTCCAGACAATTTTAACTGCAAGTAAAAGATTACATAAGGATATGTAATCCATGTTGCATAGCATCAGAATGCCACACTCTTTGTTGAATTTTTTTCCAACTTTAGAGATATCGCCGGGACACAGAAATTGTGAAAATCCCAGTGTAGAGGAAACTGCAACTCTGTCTAGAATAGTCCTGGCAGGATCTGTGGATTATGCTTGAAAATGAAACACACTCCATTGTCAGGGGTATATTGTACCATTAGAGAGTTCTCACTCTTAGAAAGTACGTATTTTATTTGTTATTTTTGAAAAAGCTTAATTTCTTGAAAATTCAAATCTGAGCATAAAATAAGTGTTTTAAAGAACTATAGCCCAATGTCCAGCATTAGTTTCCCAATTGGGTCCCTCAGGATAGCCTGAGAAAGTTTGGAGGAAAAATCCTATAATGAAGAGCCTCCTATCTTCACCTGTATTTCTTTCAAATTAAAATTATTAACTTTATCATTATTCTTTTGTGCAGGTTTTCTTTTGACAACATAATTTTTTCCTTTTTTGTTGTCATTTTAAATGTTGCTAGAACACTGTGATTTACAAAGTTATTCATGGTTGAGTTTTAGGCAATCAATATTGTAGCACCCACCCCACCACCAGGTTCAATCTCCCTGCACCCGTGTTCTCAAGCTCCCTCCCACATCGACCCCACCCCCTTCAGCCTGCCCTCTTGACAGGCGCCTTTGTAAGTTTGGTTGTTAAAGTTTGGATCTCTTCTCTTTATTTCAGTGTTGCTGACTCTGTGGTTTGGATATTGGCTCTATCATTCCTTAACACCATCTTTGTACCGGGATTCCATGATCCGGCCCCCATTGCTTCTCATCTGTCTCTTCTCCCCATTTCCTCCACTCTTTCTTTTCTTCTCCTCTTTATGCCCTGAAGCAAAGTTTGATTGTACTATTCCAAACTGTATAGTATTCCATATTATGCCCATATACTGCATCTTCATGGTCCACTTACTTGGGTTGGTTTCAAATCTCTGGTGTTGTGCTAAATGCTGGAAAATAATGGTGTGTATATGTTATTTTGAATTAATGTTTTTCTGTTCTCCAGACAAATACCCAAAAGTGAAATTTCTGGGTCATATGGGGTCTTAATTCTGAGTTTACTGAATATATTTTATAATACTATTTTCCACAGAGGTTAGCCGGATTACATTCTCAACAGCAGTAAATAAGGGTAAACTTAGTTAAATAAAATACACAGTTTTACTTAAATTGAATCTGTGGGCAAATACTCAATTTATTGTCACTTTTATTTTGAGACTATATTTTGTTTATAGTATCAATCTTGAAATTATTAATAAGTTGTAATAAATTAGAATTGAAAGCTACTCTATCAACATCATTATTTCTATATACTTTTATAGGAATACCATAAGTAAATATCATGGAATGTGTGCCTTAAATAACAAGCTTTCATTATCTCACACCTCTATAGATTTGGAAGTCCAAGATTCAGATGTCCTCAGGTTATTGTTTCTCTTGAGCTTTCTTTGTGGTTTGTAGATATTGCCTTATTTTTGGTTTTAATCTGGTCTCCCCTAGTCATTATGTGTGTCTGATTTTCTCTGGTAAAAACATGAGTCATCTTGCATTACTAAATACTAACTATAAGACCTAATTTTTGCTTGATGTACCTTTAAGGGTCTTGTGAGTTAATAGCTAACTCAAAGGTGTGGGGTGTGTGCCTGACATGTGCAACCTCCCAGTTTACTCCCCAGAATGACGTGACCTCTTGTCCGTGTCCCCCATTCCTGGGTGGAGCCTTAACGGCCCCTAGTGTTCCCGGAGACAGTGTCTTTTAAGACAGTTTATGAACTGGGAAAGAGTGATTCACCATGTAAATTTTCCTTTATTACAGAAGTATACCTTTCAAGTTTTCTTTGTCAGCAATGATGAGATAAACATTATAAAACAGTAGTAAAGCATACGTCACATTTTGAGCAGTAGACAACTATTTTTATTTTTTAAATTTTTTAAAATTTTCATTTATTTTATGTTTTTTAATGTATCACCATGAGGCACAGTTACAGACTTACAAACTTCCGTCCTTGCATTTCAGTCATACAATGATCGAGTACCCATCTCTACACCAGTGCCCGTTCTCCATCACCATTGTTCCCAGTGTTCCTCCCACCACCCCCATTCTCCCACCCCCACTTCTGTGGCAGGCGCATTTCCTTTTGCTCTCTCTCTGCTTTTGGGTAGACAACTATTGTTTAGATAATTATTGTAAGTTGCAAAATATTTACATCTTTGCTTATGTTAAGCATTTTTCTGTTATTGATATTTTGACTATAAGCACAAGATCATTTTCCCTACAATTTAAAATGTACTAAGATGTAATAGGAATTTATAAAGACATCACAAAAAATGCTATTTGGGTTACAATGCATGTCTATTTTTAACAAGTTGAATTCACACGGGAAGGCAAGACTAGACTTTTATTTACACAGTTCTTCACTCAGATGAAGAGGAACAATAGCCTTCAATGCTCTTGAGCTCTTAAATTAAGATGAGGTTGAATGGGGAAGGCAGGGATGAGGAATCTATAGAATGGCAGTGGAGACAATTTGCACAGTCTCAAATTCCTCTTATGTTTACATCACAGCAGAGACAAGCATTTACGCTACTACATTTTAAGCTGCAGTCATAGGAAAAGCTATTTTTGTTTCTTTCCTTACTAAGAAACAGGAGAAGGCTGAAATTCAAATATACGTATTAAATGCAATTAGTTTTTATTTATTAATGGTCACTAATGGTTATAATCATTATGGATAATTAAGTAAATAAGCAAACCATTTATTAAAAGAACTCGTAGAATTGAATTTGATTCACACAATTGAATTAACATAGCTTCTAATATTTTTGGCTCATATAGACTTAGCCATATCTGATCTTGATCGAAGGAATAAAGCTTCAAAAGAATACAATTTAAAGGAGCAGAGGAGTACTATCTTGTAATTAAAAAACATCACAATACTCCTTAAAATTCTATATGTTACTCATAATTTCTAAGCTCAATGATCTGTACTGTCATATTAATTAACTCTCAAAATTCTAATAGCTGAGCAGATCACTTGATTTCGCTTGCCTACTCTACTTTATGTTAATTAATGAAAACCATAAATTCAGAACCCTTGCAAATTGTGCTGCTTCATTGCATTTAGTGCTCTTGTAATTCCTACTCTTAATTAAATAATGAGCCTCCAGAGCAGATTCCTAGCCGTGAGTTAGACTACTGTGTGGATATAGCTGGAATTCCCACTAACCAGTGAGGTGAATCAGTGTAAGTCCTTTCTAAGAGATAAGAGAATTCATCATGCAGCCTTTGAGCTTGACATGGTAAGGGACTTGTTATAGTCTCTTACCCATCATTCTATTTAAAGTGACTTGCCAGGATTAGATTTTCATTTTCTCTTTCCACTTAGATTGGATGTGGGAAATTATTTTCTTTCTTTTTAAGGTACAACTGAAGGATATAAAAATAGGCCTCCCCTAAACCGTTCCGATAGATATCCCCAAGATGTGTAAAACAAGATATTTTTCAATATGAGTCAACCTGGCATGTGAAGCTAGGTTCAGCTGAGACTCTGGGTTCAAGACAAACTTTAACATTTTCATTTCCTTAACTATCTAGAAAGTATAAATTGCCCATATTTAGGGCTATCTCTAGAAGTAGTCTCTCAGATTTCTTAAGAAATCTGTCTATATGCCTGAAGACCATCTTGTTTCATTATATAACATTCCGTCATGTGAGCCCCCTGCATTTTTATTGATGTCCCAGAAAGTTATCCCCTTTCCTTAAGAATGAAATCCTTTGTCTTATTTACTCTAGAATTGACAACTATGGATTGCTATATAATTAATTTTATATTTTTATACTAATAATCTGTTGTAACTTTTTACGCGACTATTTATTTAATAATTTTCCGGATACCTTAAATATCCTTAAATATCCAACCCACACGGCAGAGCCTGGCAAGCTATCCGTGATCTATGCCAAATAGACCAAATTGATATGCCAAATCCAGTAATAAATGGATCTCATTCCCCTAGCCCTGATTATACAGAGTCGAGAAGGATATGGAAGGAGAAGCTGATAAAACACCAAGGCAGACATGGGCTGCCAAAACGCAGAAAAACAAAAATGATTGTCTGTACTTTTAATGCTCGTACGCTGGCATCTGCTGCATCCATTGAAGACCTTATGGTACAAGCACGAAAGATCAAGTACGACATCATTGGTCTGACCGAAACGAGAAGACATCAATCCCATCATGCTGTTTTCGACACTGGAGAAGAACTGTTCCTTGGAACATGTGATAAAAGAGGCATCGGTGGTGTCGGTATCCTTGTCAACACAAACTTAGTCACAAGCATTGATTCATTTGAATGCCTAACAACCCGAATCGGACGATTACACTTGAATAAATGTGGCTCACTGCCGGCAGTTTCTATCTTTGTTGTCTACGCACCAACATCCAGTTATGGTGAAAAAGAAACTGAGAAATTCTACATGGAGCTGGAGAAATTCTATAAAGAAGATCACACCTTCTACAAGATCATTGTTGGTGATTTTAATGCCAAGATAGGACCAAGAAGATCAGTCGATGAACTCCACATCGGAACCCATGGCCTGGAATGGAACGAACAAGGTGACAGACTGTCTGAGTTCATCATGTCAACCAAAACCTTCCATGGTAACTCACAATTCCAAAAGGCTGAATCTAAACGTTGGACATGGGAGTCTCCCGATGGACGGTTCCACAATGAAATAGACCACATCATATTCAATCGGCGGTTTTGCCTAACCGATGTTGCTATTGTCCCAAAATTCCAAACGGGATCAGACCACCGTCTTCTTCGTGCAAAATTCTACCTCACAGAACGAGGAGAAAAGAATGCAAGGTTTAAGAAGAAGACTCCCAGAACAACCACCAACTGGGAACTCTTTGGCTCTGTTGCAGCAACATGGGAAGATGCCGTCATTGACAACATTGATGAGGAATACGATCGAATGATTCAGCACCTCCATGATTGTGCAAGGAATGCCAAGAGAGAGATAACCACAAAAAACCGTCTTTCTTCGAACACTCTTGAACTTATTCGCCAACGTGGCGTGGCACGTGCCTCAGGCAACCACAAGCAAACGTCCGAACTGGCAAAACAGTGCAGAAAAGCCATCAAGGATGACCTCAAAAACAGGAGAGCAGCAGTACTGGTAGATGCAGCAGAAGCTGGGAAAAACATTCGTAATGCCCGCCTGTCCTTCACCAACTACAAAACCAAGATGACTGCCCTCCGACATCATGATGGATCTATCACATCTTCCAGAAGGGCAATGGAGAAGATTATTCATGAATTCTACTCAGATCTCTTTAATAGCCACATCCACTTGCCCACATACCACATACCACATGATGGATATGTCGTTCCCAATGTTCTCCCTTCCGAAATCCAACATGCCATCTCGTCGGTAAAGAAACAAAAAGCACCTGGCCCAGACAAGATCAGACCTGAACACCTGAAGAACTTACCATCAGTACTCATCAATACATTAGCTCGACTCTTCACACGCTACCTGTCTGAATGCAAGGTTCCATCCCAATGGAAAACCAGCAAGACTGTACTACTATACAAGAAAGGAGACATCCACGACATTGGCAACTATCGCCCAATCTGCCTATTGTCTGTCATCTACAAACTATTCACTCGAGTCATCCTGAATAGGATTAGCAGAACACTAGATGAAGGACAACCATGTGAACAAGCTGGATTCCGAAAAGGATTCAGTACCATCGACCATATCCACACAATAACCAAGCTCATTGAGGTATCTCGGGAGTTCAAGATGCCGCTCTGTCTAACGTTCATTGATTTAAAGAAGGCCTTTGATTCTTTTGAGACGGAAGCGGTCATGGAAGCCCTAGCCAATCAGGGCGTACAAACTCAATACATCAGGATCCTTCGTGAGCTCTATTGCGGATTCACTACCAAGATCTCACCATCCTACAAAGAAGTAATCATCCATATCAAGAGAGGGGTTCGGCAGGGTGATACCATTTCACCAAAACTCTTCAGTGCCACCCTCGAGAACATCATGCGACGACTAGAATGGGAAAACATGGGAGTGAAGATAGATGGTCGGCAACTACACCACCTCCGCTTTGCTGATGACATAGTTCTAATAACACCAAACATCAGCCAAGCAGCACAAATGCTTGCGGACTTTGACCGTGAGTGTGGAAAGGTTGGACTACAGCTGAATCTTACGAAGACAATGTTTATGAGAAACAGCCTTGTTCCTGACGCTCCATTCGCTCTCAACGGAACCACCATCTCCGAATGCAACAGTTATATATACTTAGGTCGAGAAATCAACATGATGAATGACCTGGCACCTGAGTTACGCAGGAGGAAGAGAGCGGCTTGGAATGCCTTCAAGAGCATTGAAGAAATAACTAAAAGGACAAAGAACCTCCAACTACGAGCACATCTCTTTGATTCCACTATTCTTCCTGCATTAACATATGCCTCAGAGACCTGGACCCTACGAAAACAGGATGAGAACACTATTCGGGTCTCTCAAAGAGGAATCGAAAGAACTATGCTTGGAATATCACGATTCACTCAAATGAGAGATAGAATCCGGAGTTCTGATCTTCGTCAACGCTCAAGAATCAGAGACGCTGTCTCATTTGCCAAGACATCAAAAATCAGATGGGCTGGACATGTAATGAGGTTTACAGACAACCGCTGGACTAGAGCCATTACTGATTGGATTCCACGAGACATCAAAAGATCACGTGGACGCCCACCTATAAGATGGTCAGACTTCTTCGTCAAGACCCTAAATGATCGGTTTGAGGCTCTACATGTTCCTAAAACGAACAGATACCATTGGGCTACGCTAGCACGCAACCGTGAGGAATGGAGACGTTACTGGCACCCGCTCGAATAAATCGATGAATAACGGGGATTAAGTGATTAAGTGAACTTTTTACTCAGCTTGAGCAGAATTATGAAGGGTGTGTTGGGGAGGAATGCTTCTTTGACCTTATGCAAGTCACACATTGAATGATCACGCATTGAACGATCAGAGTGTAGCATTGTCATTTTCTGCTCTGATGATTCCTGATTCGGCCCTTTATTCAGAAGTCCACAGACATGTATTCAGAACCTCCAGATAACTTGAGCATACAATAAAAATTAAGACTGTTCACTAAGAAAGCAGTTACATCTCCATTTACATCTGTTTATGAATCCTCAACTATTTCTCTCTCTTATTTTCCCTCTTTTTGTCTTTTGGCTACACTTGGTAGTGCTCAGAGATTACTTTTGGCTCTCTGCTCAGGGAACTATCTGGCAGTGGTTGGATGACCCAGTGTAGTGCTGGGGATCTCACCAAGATATACCACATGTAAAGCTAATGTCTTAAACTTTTTATTATCTCTCTGGCCCTATGGAAAATTTCAGTAGTGAGGACCTATAGTCTATTTGAGAGTCTCCATATATAACAAAAATTTTGAAACACATTATTTGTAAGAATTTGCCATAGTAAAATCAAATTATATAAAAACTATAGTTTAAGATGAGATATATAATAATTAACAACTCATATCTGTTTTGTACCTATGCTTTTGGCATTAATAAACTTCTTTATTTCCAAAATATGCTTCTGGATTGATTTATCATCTATTTTTGTTTGTGTGTTTGTTTCGGGGCCATACCTGGCTTATTCAGGATTTACTGCAGGCTCTGTACTCAAGGATCACTCCTGGCCATGCTCAGGGGACCATATATGGTGCTGGGAATCAGACTGGGGTTGACTGTATATAAGACAAGATCATTTACCTCGGTGCTATCTCTCTGGACCTTATATTTCATTTTCACCTAATTTTAATATTTTGGGGTTGTTTAGAACAGTGGTATAGAGTGCATTCAGTTTTTTATACCATAGTTTATTCAGTTTTACTATTTGAGAATAAAAATAAATCATAGTGTGTTTTTAGTGAGTATTTAAATCATTTTTCACAGTTTTATTGCAGATGAACAACTGCCAGTGGCAGCATAACTTAAGAATCAAAGTTACACAGAATAGTAGGAAATGCAATAAATTGTACTTGAGATCAAGAAATATATGAGAGCTAATGCTTGGTTACCCATGAACTATATTTCATATTGATTCACTATCAAATATTCTGTCTTTTCTTTCTTGGTATCTGCCCTCAATCATTTAATTTTATTATGTCAAAGAAAATGGGATAATCAGTTTTATAATTTGTTTTTTTTTTGACATCATTAAAAAATTTCTTTTCTAATGTTGATTATGAAGAGCATATGATGTTGTGTGGCCACAATAGCGGCCATGTGAATTTGGAATTTTAATATTTTAGTAATAAAACTAGAGGGATTACTGCCAGAAGCCCCTGGGTCAGTTTTATAATTTGTACCTATTATAACAACATAATGGTTATGATTTAAAATTATTTTTATTAAAATCTTGATTAAAAAGTATTCAGCATAATATATAATAGACTCTGGTTCTTACAATATTCCATGGATTAGAAGTATTTTGAGAGAAATATTTAGAAGTGCTAATAGCAATTTGCCTTTATCAATTAGTCCTTCACCCAAGTAGTTTGAGAAGTACTGTTATAAAATGTCTTTTATTATTAACTAGTACATGAATTTAAAATGTGCCTCAAATTTAGATATATAAAATCCGGCAGTGTAGCTGGAGTGATATAGTACAGCGGAGAGGTGTCTTGCCTTGCATGCAGCTTACCCGATTTGACTCTCCTGCATACCATAGAGTCCCCTGAGCACCCCACCAGGAGTAATCGTGAATGTAGAGCCAAGAGTAACCCCTGAATATTGCTGGGGTGACAGCAGAACAAAAGCCTGAAGAAACTTACCTTGTAATTGTTGATATACACATTTCCACTATTAATGTATATCTTTATTTGCCCATGGTACTTATGTGCTGGGAGAAGAGCAAGAGTTTTGTTTGCACTCCTATTCTGGGTGCTTTTGAACATTTCTTTTATTTACTTATTTATTTAAAGATCTTTTTGTTCAGTCACAGTGAGATAAACCCTTAAAAGCTGTTCATGGTTGGATTTCAGTCATACGGTGTTCCAACACCCATACCTACACCAGTGTACCAGCACCAGTGTCCCCAGTTTCCCTCCCATCACAACCCCCCACCCCATCTTGCCTCTATGTTAGGCAATTTTCTTCTCTCTCTCTATCACTCTCTGAATCTCATTCTCCCTCTCCTTTGGGAATTGTGGTTCGCAGTACAGATACTGAAAGGTTGTCCTGTATATCTCTTTACCTACTTTTAACACTCAGTTCTTGTACAGTATGATCATTTCAAACTATTATTGTCATACCGGTCCCTTCTCTATCTTATGTACCCTCCACCCCACATGTCATTGTGGTAGATTCCACCCATAGACAGTCCTTCTACGCCTGTTTTCCCTAGCGTTGAATATTAGTCTTCTAATATATATATATGTATATATATACACATATATATATATATTGTATACCACAAATACAATCATTCTATATCTGTTCCTCTCATTCTGACTCATTTCATTTAGCATGAGTCTCTCCATGTCCATCCATTTCTAAGCAAATTTCATCTTAATTTTTCTAAAAGCTGCATAGTCTTCCATTGGGTAGATGTGGCATATTTTCTTTAAACAGTGATCTGTTCTTAGAAACTGAGATTTTAAGTTTTCAGATTCTGGATATTATGAATATTGCTGCATAAACATAGAAGTACAGATGTCAGTTTCTCTGTGTGTTTTTGGGGCCCTGGTGTATATTCCCACAAGTGGTATTGCTGGGTCATATGGAAGCTCAATTTCTAACTTTTTAAAGGAATGCCCATATTGTTTTCCAAAAAAGGCTAGACCAGACACCATTTCCACCAAAAGAGAAAACTACAAAACACTACTTCAAGAAATAAATGAGGACATGAGGAAACAGAAATGCATACTCTACTCATTGATTGAGAGGATTAACATTGTCAAAATGGCAATAATACCCAGAGCATTATACAGGTTCAATGAAGTCCTTATAAGGATACCCAGGACAGTTTTCAAGAAAATAGATCAAACACATTCATATGAAACAATAACACACCCAAAATACCTGTCAGTCCTTGGGGAAAATAAGATGGGAGGCATCACCTTCCCCAACGTCAAACTGTACTGCAAAGCTGTAGTAGTCAAAACAGCATGGCATTGGAATAAAAGCAGACATGTAGATCACTGGAACGGAGTTGAATATCCTGACACTGACCTCAGATACATGATCACCTAATCTATAATAAAAGAGCAAGAAAAATAAAGTAGAGCAAGGAAAGCCTTTTCGAAAAGTGCTGCTGGGAAAACTGGACAGCTATATGTGAAAAAATGAAGTTAGACCTCTTCATAATGTGAGGCACAAAAGTAAGATCAAAATAGATTAAAGATCTCAATCAGACCTAAATCCATATAATATAGGAAGGAAAATGTGGCTCAAACCCTCCATGACATTGAAGTTAAAGGCATCTTCAAGGATAAAATACCACTGAGCAAACAAGTGGAAGCAAAGATAAGTAAAGATGACTATAGGGAATTAAGAAGCTCCTGAACCTTAAAAGAAACAGTGACCAAGATACAAAGACAGCCCACAGATGGGAAAAGTTACCTACCCCAAACCCATCTGATAAGGGGTTAATATCCAAGAGATAAAAGGCACTGGCAGAACTATACAAAAAAAAATCCAGCCCTATCAAAAAATGAGGAGACAAAATGAACAGAAAATTTCTCGAAGAAGAAATTCAAATATCCAAGGGGCACATAAAAATATGTTCACATAATTAATCATCAGAGATATGCAAATCAAAACAAAAATGAGATGTCATTTTATACCACAGAGAGTGACACACATCATAAAAAGAAAAAAGGAGCAAATCAGTGCTGGAGTAGACATGAGGAGAAAGGGACAACCTCAGATTTATTAAGGTAGTTATAGGTAGTTAAAATATTATAGGTAGTTAAAATATCTTCAAGTCACATAGTAACTAAAGCTTGATACATACTTGGAAAATATTATTTCATTTTTATTGAAGCTTGGGGCTTTGTGGGTTTTGGGGGAATTTTTTGGGGGTGCAATATTTAATTTTTATGTTTTTTGATAGATGTGGTTAAAAGTCTTCCCTTTCAAACCTTCTGTAAAAACAGCAGAACAAGAATAATAAATATGGTCTAGGCTCCTAGGTCAGGATGATTAAGGAGACTTCCCTGGGAATCTTGCCACCTAATTTATATAAAGAGGACACATGTTATTCAGCTCTGAGTCCTAGCAGGGATTGGAGAACCCTGTTATCAAATCCTCAGTGTTCCTAAAAAATTCCAACCTGTTTGTGAATTTTTCTGGATGGTAAATGACTGCTGCTGTAAACAACTTGGATCCCTCCTCCTGCCTTCAGGGCCCAGAGGCGAACTGCATTGAATGGCCTGAGGACAGCCTGGGACCATGTGATTTATGAGCCAGAGTTTAGTTGTGAGTATAGAATCATTTTTTCTCCTTATAAGGCACCTACTAATATTCATGAGAGTGGATGCTTGAGTAAGTCTGCGTCAGAGTAAGACAATTTGGTGCAACAGCATTCCTGTGATACATGTTCTGTACTGAGATATTGCAGACTGTTGAGATGTATGTCTATAAGAAAATTTCCCCTGACAATATAGCCAATCACTCAACTAATGTCACAAGTACAAATCTATCTGGTCCAACCGGAATTCACTGTGGGTCAGAATTTATCCAAGGACGTTCAGTTAGCAGGCAAAAGCACACCAGGTATATAAAATATATGAACACGTGTATTTTGAGAGAGATATAGAGATAGAGAATGAGTGAGGGAGGGAGGAGGGAGAGAAAGAGAAAAGAAACTTACCATAATTTTATTTTTAGTTTATAAATTAAACTAATTTTTTAGTTTATCTTTGTTTCTTTTTTTCCCTGACATCCAGTAAAAATCCAATTGTTTTTCACTGCACAACTTCCTCATAATGGAATAAATTTAATCCTGTGTCCTATTTAGGGAATGCTCTTTAATTGAATCTTGTGAATTATTGGTATTTCACATGAACAAAGTTGGCAGAGCTCATTGGCAGTGGACAAGCAGACAGGGTTATAAAGAGCATATATTTAGCCCTGAGCAAAATGGTAATTAGCTCATTGGGACCTTCTCCTTCTCAAAATGATGAGTATAGCTGAGAAGATAGTCAAAAAGAAGAGTGATTTACAATATTTATAAAAAGAAAGTGTGATATGTTACTCTGACTGCCCACGGACCGCATCAGTATAATTAACACAATTATCGCATGCCCATTCTGATCTGATCACTGTATCCACCTCTTTGCATTCTTAAATAATATTTCATACTTCAGTTTTCATGAGCCAGGTACTCCAAACTGTTATACTGTTATTGAAAAGTATTTTAAGACTCCTTTCATGATTGCTGTCAGGGTAAGTCACAGGTGCAGTGAATTGAAGTGGTATGTATTTTATTCTCTAAAGTGTTGCAAATATAGTTATAATTTCTGAGCTTTGAGTTTTTCTGAGTATTGATTTCTATTCAACATTTGGTAGCTATATTATGTATGTTAGGCAGTAAAAACTGTAAGAGGAGGAACGTACGCTCTGGTATCATGTGCAATTATTTGGAATTTTCATCATTGTTCCTTAGTATCTCTTTGACCTTGGACAGATCCAGATAACTGAACTCAGTTATATTATTTGAAGTTCCTATCTAATTATTTAAATTGAAAAGAAATTGGGCCCAGGTATTTTAGGGGATGCTTATAGTGTCAAAAGATCTCTTCTGAGATTATTTAAGAACAATTTTAGAGCAATTTTATAGTAGTTAATTTTTGGAAGGTACCTGATTGATTTTGATTGTCTACATTTTGTGTTGAGGATATGTATCATGAATGGCTGACATTCACCGTTGCAATGATAATTTAAGTTCATATAATGAATCAGTTCAAATCATCGAGCATATTTACCGACTTGAACATGTAATTAACATTTTAATTCTCCTGAATATCTTATCTCATTATCCACACTGCTTAAGAAAATATATTAAATAGACTCTGACAACCAGCAAACTTAGGCTGTATCAGACCTCAAGACAAAAGCATTCTGTTTCTACTCGTGACCCAGGGAATTTGTATTAACTTTTAAAATGAGGTTAGAGAAAGTGGTACATGTTTTAATGACCATAATCACTAGGATGGTCATTAAAAGAGCTTTGAATGAATGGGGTTCAGTAGTTTTTCTTTTTTTTTTTTTCCCCTTTATTTTATTTTATTTTTTTTAAAGTTGTAGATTTACAATTTTTTGTGCTTTGGTTTCAATTATACAATGATCAGATACCCATCCCTCCACCAGTGCCCATTTTCCACCACCATGGATAATATCCCTCCCACCCCCATCCCCCCATCCCCCCGTCTCTGTGGCAGGGCAATCCCCTGTGTTCTCTCTCTCCTTTTGGGTGTTGTGGTCTGCAAAAGAGGCATTGAGTGGCAAACATGTTCAGTCCATAGTCTACTTTCGACATGCATCTCCCCTCCTGGGAGGATCCTCCAAACATCCTTTATTTGGTGCTCCCTTCTCTATCTGAATAGCCCTTTCCTCTAGGATACCCGGCTGGCCTCTAAGTTATGGAGTAATCCTCCTGGTGCTGATCTCAGCTATTCTTGGGTATTAATCTCATACTTTGTTACTTTATATCCCCCAGATGAATGCAATCTTTCTATGTCTATCCCTCTCTTTCTGACTCATTTCGCTTAGCATGATACTTTCCATATTGTACCACTTGTATGTAAATTTCATGACTTCATCTTTTCTAAGAGCTACATAGTACTCCATTGTGTAGATGTACCAAAGTTTCTTTAACCAGTCATCTGTTCTTGGGCATTCAGGTTTCTTCCAGTTTCTGGCTATTGTAAAGAGGGCTGCAATGAACAAACAAGTGCAGATGTCACTTCGACTATACATTTTTGCCTCTCTGGGATATATTCCCAGGAGTGGTATTGCTGGGTCAAATGGGAGCTCAATTTCTAATTTTTTGAGAATCGTCCATACGGTTTTCCAGAAGGGCTGAACCAGTGGACATTCCCACCAACAGTGAAGGAGTGTCCCTTTCTCGCCACATCCACGCCAGCATCGGTTGCTTTTGTTCTTTTGAATTTGGGCCAGTCTCTGAGGTGTGAGATGGTATCTCATTGTGGTTTTGATCTGCATCTCCCTGATGATTAATGATGTAGAGCATTTTCTCATGTGCTTTTTTGCCATTCGGATTTCTTCTTTGAGAAAGTTTCTGTTCATTTCATTGCCCCATTTTTGGATGGGGTTGGATGTTTTCTTCTTGTGGAGTTTAACCAGTATTTTGTATATCCTGGATATCAACCCCTTGTCAGATGTGTATTCGGTGAATATCCTTTCCCATTCTGTAGACTGTCTTTGTATTTTGGTCACTGTTTCTTTGGAGGTGCAGAAGCTTCTTAGTTTAAGATAGTCCCATTTATCTATCTCTGTTTTCACTTGCTCGGCCAGTGGCGTGGCATTTTTGAAGATACCATTAGCTTCAATGTCATGGAGGGTTTTGCCAACTTTATCTTCAATGTACCTTATGGTTTCTGGTCTGATGTTGAGGTCTTTAATCCATTTTGATCTTACTTTTGTACATGGTGTTAGGCAGAGTTCTGAGCCTATTTTTTTGCATGTAGCCGTCCAGTGATGCCAACACAATTTATTAAAGAGGCTTTCCTTACTCCACTTCACATTACTTGCACCTTTATCAAAGATTAGATGAGCATATGATTGAGGAGAGATGTCAGTGTATTCAACCCTGTTCCATTGGTCTGCAGTTCTGCCTTTGTTCCAGTACCATGCTGTTTTAATTATTACTGCTTTGTAGTACAGTTTGAAGTTCGGGAGGTTGATTCCTCCCATTTTCTTTTTCCCAAGAATTGCTTTAGCTATTCGTGGGGGCTTATTGTTCCATATAAATTTCAAGAGTGTTTGCTCCATTTCTTTGAAGAATGTCATGGGTATCCTTATAGGGATTGCATTGAATTTATACAATGCTTTCGGTAGTATTGCCATTTTGACAATGTTAAGTCTCCCGACCCATGAGCAGGGGATATCTTTCCATTTCCTCATGTCCTCTTTTATTTCCTGAAGTAGCGTTTTGTAGTTTTCTTTGTACAGGTCCTTTACTTCCTTAGTTAAGCTGATTCCTAGGTACTTGATTTTCTGGGGCACAATTGTGAATGGGATTGTTTTTTTCATGTTGCTTTCTTCTCTCTCACTGTTTGCGTATAGGAAAGCCATGGACTTCTGGGTATTGATTTTATAACCTGCAACTTTACTATACGAGTCTATTGTTTCTAAGAGTTTTTTGGTGGAAGTTATTGGGTTCTCTAAGTAGAGTATCATATCATCTGCGAATAGTGAGAGCTTGATTTCTTCCTTTCCTACCTGAATGCCCTTAATATCTTTTTCCTGCCTAATCGCTATTGCAAGTACTTCCAGTACTATATTGAACAGCAGTGGAGAGAGTGGGCATCCCTGTCTCGTCCCTGATCTTAGAGGGAAGGCTCTCAGTTTTTCCCCATTGAGGATGATGCTTGCTGTAGGCTTGTGGTAGATGGCTTTAATTATGTTGAGGAAGGTCCCCTCTATACCCATTTTGGCTAGGGTTTTCATCATAAAGGGGTGCTGGATCTTATCAAATGCTTTCTCTGCATCTATTGATATGATCATATGCTTTTTATCTTTTCTTTTGTTGATATGGTGGATTATGTTGATTGATTTCCGAATGTTGAACCATCCTTGCATCCCTGGGATGAATCCTACTTGGTCATGGTGTATGATCTTTTTGATGAGTAGTTGGATTCTATTTGCTAGTAGTTTGTTGAGACAGTAGTTTTTCATAGTTATAAATACTCATATTATGTAAAATGCACTTTAAGGACAAAATTGGTAAGTCATGGAAAGAATGATTATCACACATTAATAAAATTATTGTAAACTAAATTACTAGGTGAATATATTCTAACATTAGGCACTCTAGCCATGTAACATCATGATGATGTTATAAAAATAACCATTAAAAACTAATCAGTTATATAATTTATTTTTTGGTTTTTCCATTAATTTATTTAGTTTTTAGTTGAATCACTGTGAAATACACAATTATAAAGTTGTTTACCATTGAGTTTCATTTATAAAATGTTACAATACCCTTACAAATATTCAATTTCAATAAATTCAATAAATGGTGTAAGATATAAACTTTTTAAAATTTTGTTTCTGGGCCATATCTAGAAGTGCTGTGGGCTTAAACTTGGCTTGGCACTAAAGGATCACTCCTGGCAGTGCTTGGGGGTCTAATATGGTGCCAGGGATTAAACCCAGATTGATCATGTTGAAGGCAAGTTCTCTACCTATTGTACTATTGCTCTCACCCAAATATGCAAAAAATTTGGAAAAAAATCTGACACTTTCATTAGGTATAGTTGATGTAGTTTGAGAGTGTCATTATTTATTATAATTTAAGTATTCTGAAATTTCTAGTCAATGAAATGTGCTGAAGTAGAAATAAAATGATAAATGTTGAAAAGGACATAATTGCTTTTGTGTGAAAAAAATATTTTATGTCTATACGTCTCAAGGACATATGCTGAATTTTAAAGAATGCTCATGGAAGTGTCCCTTGATCATTTTTTTAGTAGAATTAACAGAGTTATCAGAGCATGCTCAGGTAGCAAGCTAAACTCCATAGCCCTGAACAAAGGGCTCTTGACCATTTTTACCACATACTATTCATTTCCCTCTTACCTCCAGTCACGTGGACCACAGGCAATGGGTTAATTCAAAGAACTAAGAAATACTGTTGGTGCATCTGAAGCCCTGGGGGAATAAATGTGGTGTAGGTAAGCAGTAGCCTTGAGACTAGAGGGATACTCTGCCCCTTTTAGAAGAATTTTCTCCACAAGGCTGTCTGTGTTAGAGCCCTTGAAGTCTGTGCAAGCCTTTGAGTCTGATATCTTCTGAACAGGAATTTTAGGCTACTGCTCATATTTAAGGGTCTACAATTAAAGAGAAATACTCCACACCTGACATATTATATTTAAATTCAGTATTATAATAAATAAATCAATTCATTTCATACACATCTACCAATATCCAGCTCTAGTCTCAAAGAAGAAAATTCATAGTTATCTTAAGGCTATTGGTAAATTCTTTCCCTTCTCTACAATATTTCTTTCTGTCCCAAGGTTTTCATTATATAAACAGTGTTTTTTGGGCTTAAGTATATAACATGGGCTGAGATATATAACTGGCTTCAGTGAAGAACAAGTCATTAAAAAAAATCCAATCATCTTCGGCACATGGACGCCAACTCCTCCCAGTATCTGACAGGACCTGCACCTCTCTCTAAGCTGTCACCTCTCCAGTTATGCCCCAACTTCCTCCATCATGTGTGTGGAACACCCTGGCTGGTGACCTATTCCCCATACGTGCGCCCCAGCCTGGCATCTGGATGCCAACTCCTCCCAGCATCCAGCAGGACCTGCACTCCACTTTCAGCCGCTGACCCCCACCCCCAGCACCACCCCAACTTCCTCCATAGGATGTATGGGCCCCTATGATCACTCCCCTCGTTGCTCCCTATCTACTCATCTGAAATTCATTCTATACACCTAATTACAAAACTACATGGATGCATTAGCATTTGCACAAAGAACCTATTTTCTCTGCACCCCACACTTGGGGTACTAGTTATCCCAAGTCTCATATACACCTATCAATAAGACAAGGCATCGCACAAAGATAGCTCAATTTTAGGGGCTATAGCATACAAAAACAGGAGAAAAAAGCTCCAAAAGACAAAGGTCACTATAGTAAAACAACTCAGAAACTCACCAAGCCTAATGATTGAAGTTTCTAGCCCAGATGAATCAAACAGTAACAATGAACTCTATAACCTCTCAGATAAGGAATTTAAAATAGAACTTTTAAGGATGTATAAGGAGCTCAAAGAAACAATGGAACACACTGCTAATAAAGTACAAGAGAATGTGATAGTGGAGGTGAGGAAAATGCAAACAAAAATACAAGCAGAAATGACAGATGTAAAGAACTTGGTAGATGCAATAAAAAAAAAAAAACCCTCAGTGGAAGGCCTTACCAACAGAGTAACAGCTGTTGAAGATAGAATCAGTGAGCTCCAGGATGAGGTGCAGAGACTCTCCAGACAACAGCAGAAAATGGAAAAGAGCCTCAAAATAAACCAACAGATGTCAAGAGAAAATCCGGATGAAGCCAAAAGGAATAACGTAAGAATCATTGTAGTTCCAGAAGGACAAGAAGAAAACCCTGATGAAGAAGAAACTGTCAACGACATCATTGCTAAGAGGTTCTCAGAGCTGAAGACCACTTACAATCAGATCCAGGAGGCCAGAAGGGTTCCAGCTAAAAGAAATCAAAATAAAAGTACTCCAAGACACATCCTGATTAGAATGATGAAAACCATAAACAGAGATAAAATTCTGAAAACAGCAAGATCAAAGAAAGAAATTGCTCATAAAGGAGCATCCTTAAGATTCAGAGCAGACCTATCTGATGAAACCCTAAGGGCCCAAAGACAGTGGTGGGATATAGTGAATGAACTCAATGAAATAAACACCTCACCCAACTAGACTATCATTCATATTTGAAGGAACAACAGACAGCTTCACAGATAAACAACTCAAGAACTTCATAGCCTCAAAACCATGGCTACAAGAGCAACCAAATGGGCTACTTTAAGACAAGATAAGGTCCCTAAATACATCAAACTTCGTCATAAAGTTGCGACAAAACCCCATAACAATAGTCTCTCAATGTTAATGGGCTAAATGCATCAATTAAAAGACTCAAAGTAGCCAGGATGGATCAGAAAACTGAATCCAATATTCTGCTGCCTACAAAAAACTCATCTGAACAGGCAGATTAAAGAGAAAGGATGGAAAACAATCCTACAAGCAAACAGACCCCTCACAAAAGCTGGAGGGGCCATACTAATATCAGACCACATAGACTTCAGACTGAAGAAGGTTAGAAGAGACAGTGAAGGTCATTTCTTAATGATCAAAGGATCTGTACACCAGGAAGAAATCACGCTCCTAAATGTATACGTACCTAACGAGGAACCAGCAAAATACTTAAAATGACTGTTCATGGACTTGAAGAAAGACATTGACAGCAACACAGTGATAGTTGGAGATTTCAACACTGCTTTATCACCTCCTGATGGATAAACAAGACTCAAGCTCAGCAAGGATACTTTGTCTGAAGGAAGAAATTGAAGATAGGGGTCTAGTAGATATATATAGGATATTTCACGCCCCCAATTGCTGAATACACATTCTTCTCAAGTGCACATGGAACATTCTCCAAGATAGACCACATACTGGGCCACAAAACATACCTCCATAAAATTAAGAGGATAGAAATTGTATTAACTATCTTTTCAGACCATGATGCACTGAAAATCTAAGTAAATCACACCCAGAAGCAGAAATTCAAACTAGACACCTGGATATAAAACAGCTCACTACTGAATAACAAGTGGATTAGAAAGGAAACCAAAGTAGAAATCAAAAGATTCTTGGAAACAAACGAGAATGAAGACACGAGTTACCAGAACTTGAGGGACACAGCGAAAGCAGTGTTAAAAGTTCATAGCTCTTCAAGCATTCCTCAGGAAGGAAGAGGTTGCCCACATAAGTAATTTTAGCTCACAGCTTAAGATTTTGGAGAATAACCAACAAAAGGAGCCTAAACCAACAGGAGGAGAGAAATAATAAAACTTAGAGCAGTAATTGATGACATGAAAACACCTCCCCCCCCAAAAAAAAATCCAAAAGATCAGTGAAACCAAGAGCTGGTGTTATTTGAGAAAATAAACAAGATCAATAAACCACTAGCAAGACTCACAAGGAATGAGAAAGAGAGGCCCCTAATAAACAGAATCAGAAACAAAAAGGGAGACATCACAACGGATACCCACAGAAATTCAAATGATAATCAGAGATTACTTTGAAAATCTTTATGATATGAAACCAAACCTATCACAATCAAGGAAACTGAAATAATAATAAAAAGTCTCCCCAAAAAACAGAAGCCCTGGCCCAGATGGATTCATGAGTGAACTCTTTAAAACCTTCATAGAGGACTTACTCAATCCTGTTCAAGCTTTTATAAGAAATTGAAAAAAACAGAAGCACTTCCAAACATTTTCTATGATCAGATATTACTCTCATATCAAAACCAGACAGAGACACCACACAAAAAAAGAGAATTACAGACCAGTATTCCCGATGAATACAGATGCAAAGATCCTCAACAAAATACTAGCAAATAGCAGTGACTCATCAAAAAGATCATACACCACGATCAAGTAGGATTCATCTCAGGGATGCAAGGACGGTTTAACATTTGCAAATCAACTAACATGATACACCATATCTATGAAAGGAAAAATAAAAACCATATGCATAGAAGGCATTTGACAAGATCAGCACCCATTTAGATAAAAACTCTCAGCAAAATGGGAGTCAAATGAACTTTCCTCAGTATAGTCAAAGCCATCTACCACAAGCCCACAGCAAGCATTATTCTCAATGGGGAAAAGATGAGAGTCTTTTTATTTTAAGATCGGGTACGAGATAAAGTTGCCCACTCTTACCACTTCAATTCAGTATAGCACTGGAGGTACTTGCCATAGCATTTGTGCAAGAAAAGGATATCAAAGGTATCCAGATAGGAAAGGAAGAAGTCAAGCTATCAGTATTTGCAGATGACATGATACTATACTTAGAGAACCCTAAAAGCTCTACAGAAAAGTTCCCAGAAATAATAGGATTATATAGCAGAGTGGCAGGTTACAAAATCAATACCCGAAAGTCCATGATGTTCCTATACACATAATGAAAAAGAAGAAAGAGATATTTTAAAAAAATCATGTCCACAATAGTGCCCTAGAAAATTGAGTACCTTGGAATCAGTTTAACCAGAGAGGTAAAGGACCTATACAAAGAAAACTACAAAACAGTACTTCAAGAAATAAAAGAGGACACTAGGATATGGAGGTACATCCCCTGCTCATGGATTGGGAGGATTAACATTGTCAAAATGGTAATACTCCCAAAAGCATTGCACAGATTCAATACAGTACCTATAAGGATTTCTGTGACATTTTTCAAAGAAATGGACAAAATACTCCTAAAATTCATATGGAGTAATAAGCCTCCACGAATTGCCAAATCAGTCCTTTGGAAAAAGAAGATGGGTGGCATCACCTTCCCCAATATCAAACTATGCTACAAAGCAGTAGTAATTAAAACAGCATGGTACTGGAACATAAACAGATCCGCAGACCAATGAAACAGAGTTGAATATTCTGACACAGCCTCTCAAGCATATGATTACTTAATCTTCAAAAAAGGAGCAAGAGATGTGAAGTGGAGCAAGGAAAGCCTCTTCAACAAGTGGTGCTGGGAAAATTTGACAGCTACATGCTAAAGAATGAACTCAGACCTCTGTCTAATGCCAAGCACAAAAGTCAGTTCAAAATGGATTAAAGACATCAATATCAGACCTGAATAAAAAAGGTACATGGAGGAAAATGTAGGCAGAACCGTCTATGACATTGAAGCTAAAGGCATCTTTAAGGATGAAACACCATTGACCAAGCAAGTAGAAACAAATATAAACAAATGGCACTACATTAAACTAAGAGCTTCTGCACCTCAAAAGAAGAAGTGACTAAAAATAGAGAGCCCACAGAATGCGAAAAAATATTTACCCAATACCCAACAGATAGGGGCTTAATATCCAGTATATACTGGGCACTGTACAACTTTTCAAGAAAACAACCTCTAACCCAATCAAGAAATGGGGAGAAGAAATGAACAGAATCTTCCACAAAAAATATTCAAATGGCCAAAAGGCACATGAAAAGTTGTCTGCATCACTAATCATCAGGGAGATGCAAATCAAAACAATAATGAGGTATCATCTTATACCACAGTAAATGGCACACATTAATAAGAATGAGAACAACCAGTGCAGCACGAATGTTGGGAGAAAGGGTCTCTCATTCATTGTTGGTGGGTATGCCAACTGGTTCAGCCATTTTGGAAAATAATATGGATATTCCTCCAAAAACTAGAAATTGAACTTCCATATGACCCAGAAATACCACTCCTGGGAATATATCCCAGAGATGCAAAAAAAAAAATACAGTAGAAGTGACATTTGCACTTCTATGTTTATTGCAACACAGTTTACAATAGCCAGAATCTCGAAAAAACTTGAATGCCTGAGAATAGATGACTGGTTAAAAAACCCTGGTACTTCTACTCAGTGGAATACTATGCATGAAATCACAGAGGTGAAATCATGAAATTTCCACATAAGTGGGTAGACATGAAGAGAATCATGTTAAGTGAAATTACTCAGAAGGAGAGGAGCAGACATAGAATGACTGCACTCATTTTAGAATATAATATAACATAATATGAGACTAACACCTAAGGACAGTAGAGATTAGGGCCAGGGGGATTATGCCGTGATTTGGAAGCCAGCCCCATGCTGGGGAAAAAGTCAGTTGGGATGGAGAAGGAACCACTAAATAAATGATTGAAGGGATTGCTCAGGATGGGAGATTTGGCTGAAAGTAGACCAAGGACCAAACACGATGACCTCTTGGTATCTGTATTGCAAATCATAATGCCCAACATTAGAGAGAGAGTACAAAGGACTGTACCTGCTACAGAGGCAGGGAGTGGGGTGGGGTGAGTGTTGTGGGAGGGACACTGGGAACAATGGTGGTGGGAAATGTAAGTCAACTGATGGAGGGATGCGTGCTTGAGCATTGTGTGACTGAAACGTAATCATGAAGTTTGTAACTAGCTCATGGCGATCCAATAAAACTTCTTTAAAAAAATAAAATGGAAAGTAATTCCCCCCTCCAGAAAAATTCAGTCACCTTCTTTATATAGCTAATACATTAAAGACCATTAAAATATAAACTACGTTATAGTCTAACTTTTTATATTTCATTAAAATGTGTTATAATTGTTAATATACTCAAATTAATTACTTTAAAAATTCTCAATTTAAATACCTAATATAGAGAATACTGAGAGGTATAAACTCACTCCTTGTTTTTTTTCAATAATCTTTAATAAAGAAGAATGAGCAGATATCACAGGAGATAGGGAGCTTTTCTTGCACAGAGACAAACCACTCTGATCCCCTGTTCCCCAAGCACTGCCAGGAGTGATCCCTGAGTACAGAGCAGGGAAGAGTTGGAGAGATAGTACAGAGATTAGACTGCTTGCGTTGCATTCAACTGACTTGGGTTTGAATCCCCGTACCTCATATGGTTTACTGAGCACCACCTTGACTGATCCTTGAGAGCAGAGCAAAACATAAGCTCAGAGCATTGCCATCTGTAGCCCGCAAACAAAAGGAAACAAAACAAGACAAAAGCAGCCATGAATAAGCCCTTAACAAGCCAATTGTGACCCTTAGCTCCCACTTTCCTTCCACAATAAATACAGTTTAGAGGTATATTTAATAATTCTAAATGGTTAGCTCTCTCAGGGTAACATCCTAAATCATTTCTTGCTTCTTTCATCTGTCTAGCATGTGGCAGGTTCTGAGTAATGATGAAGTAAACTTTATAAGTAGAGTTTTTGAAGAATCTTCTAAACATTCTTTCAACACCTGTGAATATTCAGGTTTTCTGCCATTCTAAAAGTTACTTTTTAATTTCTTTTCCAGAGTGTTCTTAGTGAGCAGATTGTTATACAACGGGCGGTAGCAATTATTATTGCAGGTTACAAGTAAAGTAGATGGAACTGTTAAATATTTTCTATAATTTGCTATTAATTGCTATTCTAGTATTTTCATGCAATTTTAACAGCAAGTATCAAAATTTCAAAAATTTACATTGTGGCAACAATTCATCTTTTGTGGCATGATGCTAACTATCTTTAATGCTTATAATTTTATTTCTCTAGTAAGATGCACTAAATTATGATATTCAACAGTACAGTTTTTCAAGTCACTAGTTACAGCTCTTATGTTACTGCTGGGTCTTCTGGAAATTTATTCCTTAAAGTATCTCCATTACAGGTGGGTTTCTTGCTCCCTTCTTGCCAAATCCCTCTCTCAGTCTAAACTCAGTTTTAGCTTCCCCGTTGAGATCTCTGAAGTGCTATCATCACTTAGCAATATTTGGGATAGTCACTGTCACTGTCACTGTCCTGCCATTGTTCATCAATTTGCTCCAGCCCTGTAATATCTTCATCGTGACACTTGTTACTGTGTTCAGCATATCAAATACGTCACAGGTAGCTTGCCAGGCTTTGCTGCATGGGCTAGATACTCACAGTAGCTTGCTGGGGTCTCTGAGAGGGGCGGAGGAATCGAACCCAGGTTGGCTGCATGCAAGGCAAATGCCCTACCCGCTGTGCTATTGCTCCAACCCATTTGGGATAGTAAGAAAAAATATTCTTCAGGACAGAGCCATGAGTAAGTTCCATTCATCTCCTCTTCCATGATATATACCATGATTCCGAGTACCCCCTGACAGGACATATTTTAAAAAGTATAAACTTTATAGCATGGAATTTGATCACCACTTCAGCATATCAAATGCCTCTGGATTGTTTTCTGCTGTCTGGGCAAAAAATCAATCCATGCTCATTAATTTTCTGGAGAAACTGCTATCTTCATCATTTGTGTATATATATATATATATATATATATGTGTGTGTGTGTGTGTGTGTGTGTATACATATATTTTTGATTATTTTACAGCAAAATGCTATGTTTTTCTTTTGTAAAAACTATAAAAAATTATCAGCACACATGGTTCACAAAGTTATTCGTCCTGTGTTTCAGGCATGCAATGTTCATACACCATTCACACCACCAGTGTCAACTTTCCTCCACCAATGTGCCCGATTTCCCCACATCCTGCAGCCTGCCTCCTTGACAGGCACATTTTAAAGTTTGGTTGTTGTAGTTTGGATCTCATGTTATCAGTTTTGTTGGGTACTGCAGCTTAGGCATTTGCTTCCCTGACTTTAGTCTCAAATAATCAGGTATTCATGTTTTATTAAAGTGTTTGGATATAATTATGCTTTGTATAATTGTCAAACTAGAGCAGTGTTATGGAGCCTGTAGAGAATTTCTTTAAGAAGTAGCCATCATTTGTGTTTTCTCTGAGATCTCTTTCTTCTAATGTTATTGTGATGCATTTTCTGTTTTACAATCAACCCTTGCTTGCAAGGACTCTTTCCACTTTGTTTGGTTGGTCATGACAATTAGATCTACATTTCATTTTCTGACCTTGCATTGTTCCACCTGCAAATTTCTATGGAAAGGCAAAGTTATCTTCACTTTAGGAATCCTTTGTCTCTTAATCACATACTTGTAGTAGTCTGTCCCATACCTGGATGTTCCTGGGTGTGAACATAAATGTGTCAGGTATCTATTCTTCTTGATTTTCAAATTGGGGAAAGTCACCTTCAGGTAATCAGATCTCATGCAAATTGTTTTCCTCTATTTGCTCTCAGTTGTGGAAGTTACTTACTCCCTTGTTTTCTTTTTCTCTCTGGTGGTGTCTTTTATAGGACTCGAGAACTCCCTCTGAGATCAGTGCTCTTGTTCCAGTGAGTCATATGCGCCAGCATGGATATTTTTAATTGATTATTATTTTCCATAAAGGGAAACAGGAACCTTATTTCCAAAATACAAAACTGGGGCACAAAAGAGTTAAGCGTTTATCAAAGCTTGCCAGCAAGAGCAGTCAGAAAGTCAGAAAGAGAAATCACAGCTGTGAGTGATGATCCGATGCTTCCCTCCAGGGACTTGCTCTAAGGTTTCTAGACTGTTTCTTGACATTTTGGTGGACTGTTGTAACTAAGTAATTACAGTGAGAGAGGGGGAAGAAGAGAGCTCTTTCTCTTTCTGTCTGAAATTTATGATACTTTAATTCATTCATGTGAAAGAAAATATGGTTTTTATAAATTAACATGAAAATTCAAAGAATCATCATATGCAAAATTATCCTTTTAATCATAGACATAATTCTCCTGTAAAAGATACACATATCCTTTAATCTCATTTATATAAAAATATGTACATTTTTCATTCCTTCCTTTCCCACATTTCTCCTGACAAATTCAAATTTTATTTTAAATAGTCTGTACTTGGTTGAGGTTTCTGCCATTTCCAGAATTTTTTTCATTTTTTTAAAAAGAATTTGTTGCTTTAAAAGGCCCTCTAGGCCTAGGTAGGTTGTAGGTCTACACAATTATTATCTGCTGTCAGCAAAACTGAATAGCTGGAAGGGAATAATTATACACTCCCTGGTGCCATAAGCCACTTCTGAACATATTGCAATATATACTGGATTCATTTTAAAGTGGTTGTAACTAAATGAATCACAACCTTTTGGGGATAGGGTAATAGATAGTATATTAAGACTGTATAAAGTCTGTAAGAAGTCAGTATATTAAAATCTGTCAGAAAAGGTCATTGTTGACAGTGGGTTAATATCTGTAGTCAGTACCTTGAACAGTGTCAATATGTGTTGTCCTTTATCTTTGGTATGGCTCAAGGCAGGAAATGAGATCTGAAACTTCAGATAAAGCGGTAAGAATCAAATTGCTAAACTTTTTGCTATGAGATGTTTATGATATATATATACACACATATATATGTATTTTTGAATAGCATATTTTAGTGTTGTGTTATATAAAGTTTGTGATATGTATATATTTATATGAAGAGCATATTTTAGTGTTGAGTTATGTAGGATTTTACTGTCTTTGGACTTATAGATCTAGGATCAAAATAGATATGCCACTTTCTATTCATCCTACCACTAACCAGTTACCTTTATAAAGGTATCAGCTGTGTTTTGCTAATGAGCATGGCTAGAGGACATTCTGGAATTTCACTGAACACAGGGAATTTAAGAGTCACATTGGAATCAGACAACCTGTCAGTCTGTTTATACCTGTGCTGGTGTTTTCTTTGCAAGACATACAAACCAATTAGAGTGAGGTTCCCTTAGAACATTTTTGAGAAGTTGGACACTTCTTTTAATGCTTTGTTTGGGCACTTGTATCAGAGAGGATGAGAACAAAAGTGTTCTGATCAATCTTTGGAGGAAAATTTAAGATAAAGGGCAAACCAAGTATTGTTTAACAAGGGATAGCAGCAGAGAAAATAATCTGAGTCCCATATCTCTGTACAGCTTGAAAGTTCAAAAGAATGAGGGCAAACATGTTTCCTTAGACATGCTGTTCATTAAGTGCCCATTGTTTTTATAATTAGCTCATTATAGAGGAAAGATGTGAGTGGTGACCTCTGTCCAGTCTGACTCGTGAAAAACAAATGGACTGATTTCCTCTGGGCAGTATGATCAATTACGAGCAATAAATTGAAAATGAATGATCTTAATAAGCTCTTGTGCATTATATCTTGCAAAGAAATCAATGTCTTATGCAGTTTTGGAGAACAGTAGGACTTAAAGTTAGTGCCAGAATATCTTGTCTTCTTCTCTTCCTCTTTCCTAAATAAAACCTTACTGTCAAATAAATTTGACTAGTGCCTTAAGGAGGAAACAGGTGAATATGGGGCAGAGACCATAGATTTACATTTTGAAGGTTTCCTACTATGTGACTAGCAGCCAGAATACCTGTCAGCAGTTTTATTTTAATTTGTTGTTGTATGAAACTTTAGGGAAGAAATATTCTTGTCTATAGTAAAAAGTTCTTTCCCCCCCTAAATTGTATAGTGATTGGAGATCATCGCTATCAATACTTATATTTTACCATTCACAATCATAGTAAAGTACTAGCAAAATACTTATAGGCTTATACAGAGACACTATAAACATTTACTGCAAAATCTAGCATATAGTATTGCAAAAGCCAGCCTATAGTTTACCAATATTGCCACCTGTCTCGTTAGAAGACTGACAAGAAACTATAGAAATGAATATTACATGGGTCTTATTGTCTAAGTCTTTGAGACAAAGCTAAAATGCTGAATTTAGAAACTGAAACCTCATTTTTAATCAATATAGGATAAATAAGATAAAATATAATCTTTTTCTAGCTTTGGAGATCTTTTTTATTTACAGAATGGACCACACATTTAAAAATTTATAATAGTTCCTCTTATAATAACAAGTAAAGATAAACACCTGGAAATGGGGAAGCAACTCAAACAGTTATTGCCTATGTGATAAGTCTAATGCCTGTCATCACGTGGTCCTCCAAGCACTGACAGGAATGACACATTTGCAACTGTGGCCCAAAACTATTCTTGTAGAAAATTTAAAAGTATGAAAATAACATTCTATAAGGACTTAACCTCATTGTGTTTTTTTTTTTGCATCTGATGTTTTGAATGAAAAAAATTTATGAATAATACATATATTGATATACTACACTATAGGGCTGGAGCGATAGCACAGTGGTAGGGCGTTTGCCTTGCACGCAGCCAACATGGCCAACTCGAGTTCAACTCCTCCGCCCCTCTCGGAGAGCCCAGCAAGCTACCGAGAGTATCTCGCCCGCACGGCAGAGCCTAGTAAGCTTCCCGTGACGTATTCAGTATGCTAAACACAGTAACAACAAGTCTCATGATGGAGATGTTACTGGGCCCGCTCGAGCAAATCGATGAACAATGGGAGGACCGTGTACACTATATTACTATACTTATTTATTCAATTGCAAATGTCCCTTACTCTAATCCTAATCCAGTGGTCAGACAGAAAGACAGAGGGGTGAGGGAGAGTGAATAAACAGAGAGAGAGAGAGAGAGAGAGAGAGAGAGAGAGATTGAAAGAAAGGGCGAGAAAGAGAGAGAGGAAGAAAGAAAGAAAGAAAGAAAGAAAGAAAGAAAGAAAGAAAGAAAGAGAATACAGCAGATTTAGAGCTTGCCTTGCACCTTGGCTGACAAAAGCTCAATTCCAGTCACCATGTATAGTCTACTGAGTATCACCAGGGGTGATCCCTGAGCCCAGAGCTAGCCATAAGCCCTAAACAAAGCCAGGACTTGGCCACAAAATAATACAAAATAAAACAAAAATTAATCCTAATCCCAATTTTAACCCTAATCCATATTCTAACTCAGTGCTTCTAGTGGAAAGAGCAAGTAATGGTTATCAATAGATTTAGTTTAGCCTTCATGGGTTTGTCACTTGTTAGCTATGAGATCAGATGAATTTTCTAATCTCTAGAATCTTCTGATCTGTCCCACAAGTTTTCTGTGCCAAACAATATTTAATACCACTTCTAACACCAAAATTCTGTTTATGTGATCATTAGCACTCTTGTCAGTTGGTTAATGTCAGAGTTGAGTGTTGCAGTATCTTTGCAGGACAAAAAAATTCCTGACTTGACAACCCAGAGTTCTTTTCTTTGGAAAAGGAATAGTGTTAAGGATAGGGATAGCTCTGAAGAGGAGGGTTGAGGAGAATCCTTTATGTAATTCACAACTGCCAGGGCAAGCTGGCATCTACTAGATGCATAATGATTTCTGAGACATCCAATGGAAAATAATGTACAAATTGCATAAATAAAATAGGATTTTTGTTATTATGAACTTTATGATGTCACTGGATATTGAATATTAAAAGACAACTTAGCCATATTAAAAACATAAAAAGTGATAGAACTGTGTTTAATTTCTTTTTACTGTAAATGAGAAAGAAAAGAGAGTCTTACTCTTTTAGAATATACTTGGGTTACTGGTTTTTGCATATTGAATGTGCCATGGGGAGTTTGCCAGACTCTGCCATGTGGGCAGGATACTTTGGTAGCCTGCCAGGTTCTCCAGAGTAAGAACTAGATGATAGGATGTTGTGCGGCCGCAAATGCGGCCACGCACTTCCGGGAGCAGGGTTTTATAGACTCTGGGTCTTGGCTGTTGATGGGATTACACAGCGCCAGGACCAATTGCCTACATTCTGGGCCTAGGCCGTTGATGGGATTACACAGCACCGGGGGCAAATGCCTACATTCTGGAACCAGAGGTCTTCAGCTGCCGGGGCTCTGCTCAGGGTGGGAAGGGAAACTCAACCTACCCTCCTCCAAGTGGCCCCGGTGAGGACAGCCAGACATGGAGACAGGCGACTCTGCACTGAGCCTCGAATGTGGCCTTTTTAAAATCTCAGGGCTAGGAAGAAGGAGACGTTACTGGGGCCTGCTCGAGGCAATCGGTAAACAACAGGAAGACAGTGATACAGTGATACTTGGGTTGTCTATTAACCCATTTGAAGAACCAAATAGTGGGAAAATATCAGGCTTTGATAATGACTTTTTAAAAAGGTGTTTTAAAAAGACGTCATGAACTTTTCCCATCTAACTTCTTTCCACCCAAAGAAACACAAGTGTGAGTGCTGCTAGAAAACCTACAGATTCATTATGAAGTTGAGTTTTAATTCTCTTTTGGCTTCTGTGTCAGAAAGCTTTGGCTGATGCCAATTTTTCGGTGATTGCTACATTCAGTTACATGACCATTATTTAAATTTTAAAGACCGCTGTTCCTAAGAGATACCTGAGGCTGGTACAGAGCCACAGAGGTAGGGAGGGGGGTGGTGGTGAAGGGGTGGAGGTGGTGTGAGGGATACTGGAAACGTTGGTGATGGAGAATGGGCACGGGTGGAGGGATGGGTGCTTGAACATTGTATGACTGAAAAGTAATCATGCAAGTTTGTAAGTCTGTAACTGTATCTCACCTTGATTCATTAAAATAAAAAATAAAAATGATAATAAAACAATAAACATCAGGGGCTGGTGAGAAAAGAGATTTAGGATGTAAATGGTATGTTATTGCTAAACTTCTTAAACTGTGGGACACTCTTCCATATAGATTCACATTACAGTGTTTGTATGTGTGTATCTGTACATGGTGTGTGGGGGCTGGGTCTTGAAAAATGTATTAGCAGTCAAAGATTTAAGATGCTCAGTTCATAAAAGAAAAAACTGGGACTGTGAGCGGAAAAAGCTTAAGAAGCCCTATGTGAAAATATCTAAGTTAAAATTTATTCTAATGATGTGTCCTTCTGTTGGCTATCATGTACCTAATTGACAGCTCTGGGCTTTCCTATACTGGAGAATTCTGGATAACATGATGGAGAAAGATGACGATGTATATTCCCATTAACCTTATTTGAGAAAAGATTTGTGTTAATAAGAATAAGTTTTGGAGACTGTTAGCAATGCTTCTTCCAGGCCCCTAACCCATAGATTCTAATGTTCAGCCAAAGGTTGTAGGTCCAGATCGAACAATGGATGAAGCACTTGCCTTGCATGCAGCTGACAAGATTTGATCCCCTATACCACATTTATTTGGTTCAGCAAACTAACAGAAGTAATTCCCAAACACTTTTGTTTGCCCTCTCACCCACAAACAAAACAAAATTTTAAGAAATGGGTGTTAGGTTTAGAATTCATTTTTTTCAGAAGCACCAATGATAATTTTTAAAAGGTATTGCAGGTATTACATTTTAAGAAGCAAGCTCTCTTGTGTCTTGCAGAAATTTTATATTTACTAACTCTAGCTTTAGCAGTTGAAGGATTTCTTTTTTGTCTCAATTCTCAAATTTGAAAGAATCTTTTCCCTAGAGAGAATCTCCTCAATAGCAGATCAAGAATACCATGTTTATCACAGTTTAAATTCAAGGGGCGTTTCAGAATACATATATAAACACATATTTTCTTTGCACAGAAATATGTTCATTCTAGAGGTTATTAGACCTCATAAATGCAAGTCAAATGTATGTGTTGTGTGTGTGTGTGTGTGTGTGTGTGTGTGTATTTGTGTTGGGGACACACTAGGAAGTGCTTAGGGCTTACTTCCTGAATGCAGAGCAAGTTCCCTGATATGATTCAGGGGACCATATATGATGCGAAGGAATAAAGTTCAGGTAGCACAGGTGCAAAGCAGCACCTTACCAATTTTACTATATCTCTGTCATCATAAATATAGCTCATAACTCAAAACTCACTGAGTCCAATCAAAGCTGCTAAGTTTCAAACAAAATTCTAATCTGCAACAATGCTTAGTTATAAAGTCTACCAAGACACCATTTAGTCTTTTCTAAAAAAAAAAAATTAACAGAGAATGTGCAAGATAGTACAGGAAACAGGAATTAAGGCACTAGGCACTTGCATTTCATGAGACTAGCTCTAGTTCAAATTCCTGCACCACAAACGGTCCCCTGACCTGTTTTAGAAGGTAACAACTTCTCACTGAGCTGAGAAGGAGCAAGTACCCAACACATCTGGGCTTGGCTCAAAAACCAACTAAACAAAAATAAAGATTAGAGGGTCTATTTATGTATTTAATTATTTGTGTACTAATACATTTTGAAAGAAAGAAGGAAAATATGATACTATAATTTGGATGGCACAAACCTTTATATTAATGTTCAAGAACTCAGGGGAGTACATCTGAGGTCACAGTTCTGTGGAATGGGTGGAAAATGACAGCAGGCTTTTGGCCTGTTTGTAAAGGTTTTGTACTATTTGTATTGGAAGGTGGATTGTAAAGACAATTTATTTTCCTTCAAAAAGAAGATGCAGGTGGTGTTCCATATGCAATTTTTTGAGATAAATGTGCTAAACATTATCCAATTATTTGCATTTAATTAGCAACAGTTTCGATTACTTTGTTTCTTATCAGTACATTTTTGAAATATATTTGTTTTATTTAATATATTTTTAATGATGGTGCCATATCTTCATGCCTCTGAAAGGTTATCTAAATATTCTACACGTGGAAAATATTTGTTATTTGTCAATAATTTTGCAACACAGGCTTTGTTTTCCTCATCTATCTTGAGCTAGGTGATATGCAATATTTTTTACCAGCATTGATATGCAAATGCAGTTGTACATATAGTGTTGTGGCATGTATTTTCAATTGGCTTCAATTACAATTTAGTTTGTACTCCTCTTAGAACATGTTCTTAAGTGGGATTCTCAAAACCAGGTTCTTGGACTGTCTAACCAGAATTAATCTAAGATGCGGACTAAACATGCAGATTTCATGGTGCTCTGAAGTAAAGTATGTTTCATCCTTTATAATTATTCCATTCATATGTTTGAGTGGTAACTACCCTACTCCACCAGTGGCTACCATGTGATTGGATTTGTAGGTGGGACTTTAGGGAGTTCATTAGCATTAAAAAAAGTTCATAAGGTTGGGTTCTAATCTTCGAGGATGGATAGCCTCAGAAAAGGAGGAAGAGAGGAAGCTTCTTTTCTACATGCTACAAGGAAATTCAATGTGAAAATTACAAGGGGATCCTCTGTATGTCATAAAGAATATTCTCTCCATGGACAAAATTTGCCCCATGATCTTCCCATATGTAGAACTGTAAGAAAACACATTTTTGTTTCTAATCCATCCAGTCTTTTGCGTTTTTTAAACTACTAGTCCGAGCTAAGGGGTGTTGGACCTGTTCTACTGTATCCAGAATATCAGAAATGAGGTAGCTTGAGAATCTCCATTAATGGAACCCCTACCTCTGACACATTTAGGCTGCTAATAGAGAGTGCATACAAGAGAGAATAGGCATCTTCCAGTAGAAGGATAGCAGGAGTTTTGAAATAAGGTATGATGGTAGTATTTGGTCTCAAGACTTAAATATTAGCGTGTTCTGGACCCTAGTTAGGGGTCAGGGATTTGATGATGATTTCTTTTCAGGCAATCAAATGCTTTGATGGTTTATGGAATATAATGATATTTTCTAAAAGAAGGTAGACACTTCTTGAATCTATCTTGTCTACCACATTTTTACACCATGAGCCTAGTGGGTCTCTAGACTTTTGTTTCTACATCTCTCCTGCAGCATCATATGCAATGTGAAGACCATCTGAGGGAGAAATGTTGTGGGATCAAACACTGGACTTTTCCCATACAGATGTCATGGAATGGTGCTACCAAATACTACTTCCAGGTTCTTGGTATCTTTTCTTTTTTTGATATAATCATCTCAATGTATCCTGTTTCTGATCTTGATTCTTCTTTATGTGATGACATCTACTTTTCCTGTCACACTCTTTGCCCTTTCCTCTATTTACACTCTTCTATTCTTAAAGACCCGGCCCTGCTCTTAGCAGTATATTGATACAGAAGACATTGAAGATATATTAATGAATTTTCAAATTATAGCTATCAAATGCAGTATTACTGACATAAATTCCAGACCATCTCCTTCTCTCTACCGAGAGTATCTTGCCCGCATGGCAAAGCCTGGCAAGCTACCTGTGACATATTCAATATGCCAAACACAGTAACAACAAGTCTCACAATGGAGATGTTACTGGGCCCGCTCGAGCAAATTGATGAACATTGGGAGGACAGTGCTACATTCTTCCTTCTCTGATAATCCTGTAGGCAGCTGTCTCATTGATTCTACTCCAGAATAACCTGTTCATTTTTATGAGGATGAGGATGAGGAAGGAGAAGCTGATAAAATCTCAAGGTCAAACTCGACTGCCAAAATGAAGAAAGACAAAAATGACTGTTTGTACCTTCAATGCACCTATGCTGGCATCGGATGCATCCATTGAAAACCTGATGGTACAAGTGCGAAAGATCAAGTAGGACATCATTGGTCTGACCGAGACGAGAAGGCATCAATCACATCACACCATTTTCGACACTGGAGAGGAACTGTTTCTCAGAACATGTGAAAAAAGAGGCGTCGGTGGCGTCAATGTCCTTGTCAATACGAACTTGGCCATGAGCATTGATTCATTCAGATGCCTAACAACCCGAATCAGATGATTACACTTAAATAGATGTGGAACACTGCCGACAGTTTCTATCTTTGTTGTCTATGCACCAACATCCAGTTCTGATGAAGGAGAAATCGAGAAGTTCTACATGGAGCTGGAGAAGTTCTATAAAGAAGACCACACCTTCTACAAGATCATTGTTGGTGACTTTAAGACCAAGATAGGACCGAGAAGATCAGCTAAATAACTCCACATTGGGACCCATGGCCTAGAATGGAATGAACAGGGTAAGTTAGAGACTCACTGAGTTCATCGTGTCGACCAAGACTATCCATGGTAACTCACAGTTCCAGAAGGCTGAATCTAAACGTTGGACATGGGAGTCTCTAAACGTTGGACATGGGAGTCTCCTGGTGGAAGGTTCCACAATGAAATTGACCACATTATATTCAATCGATGGTTTTGCCTGACCACTGTCGCTGTTGACCCCAAATTCCAAATGAGATCAGAACACCATCTCCTTCATGCAAAATTCCACTTCATGGAGTGGAGAGAAAGGACTTCAAAGTTTAAGAAGAGAACTCCCAGAATGAACAACAACTGGGAATTCTTTCACACTATTGCAACAACATGGGAAGATGCCATCTTTGACAACATTCATGAAGAATACAATCGACTGGTTCAGCACCTCCATGATTGTGCGAGGAAGCCAAGAGAGAGATAGCCACAAAAGAACTCCAGTCTTTGAAAACTCTTGAGCTTATTCACCAACGTGGCTTGGAGCATGCATCAGACAACTGCAAGCGAACGTCCGAGCTCCCAAAGCAGTGCAGGGAAGCGATAAAGGAAGACCACAAAGAGGGAAGAGCAGCAGTGTGGCAGATGGGGAAGAAGCTGGGAAAAGCATTCACAATGCCCGCCTGTCCTTCGCCAACTACAAGACCAAAATGACTGCCCTCCAACATCTTGATTGATCTATCACATCTTCCAGAAGGGCAATGGAGAAGATTATCTGTGACTTCTACTCGAATTTCTTTGATAGCCACATCCACCTGCCAAATTACTCAGGATGCATATTTCATTCCCAATGTTCTCCCTTCTGAAATCTGACACACCATTTCATTGGTAAAGAAGCGAACAGCACCTCACCCAGACAAGGTCACACCCAAACACCTGAAGAACCTGCTGTCATTACTCATCAATACACTGGCTTGGCTCTTCACATGCTACCTGTCTGAATGCAAGGTTCCGTCCCAATGGAAAACCAGCAGGACTGTACTACTGTACAAGAAGGGAGACATCCACTACATTGGCAACTGTTGCCCAATCTGCCTGTTGTCTTTCATCTACAAGCTGTTCACTCAAGTCATCCTGAATAGGATTGGCAGAACACTAGATGGACAACCATGCGAGCAAGCCAGGTTTCACAAAGGTTCAGCATGATTGACCATATCCACACTATAATCAAGCTCATTGAGGTTTCTTGGGAGTTCAAGATGCCGCTCTATCTAATGTTCATTGATTTAAAGAAGGCCTTTGATTCTGTTGAGACTGAAGCAGTCATTGAAGCCCTAGCCTAGCAGGGCATTCAAACTCATTTCATCAGCATCCTCCGTGAGCTGCATTATGGATTAACTACCAGGATCTCATCATTCTATAAAGAAGTGATCATCCAGGTCAAGCGAGGGGTTTGGCAGTGTGATACCATTTCGCAGAAACTCTTCAGTGCCACCCTCAAAAATGTCATGTAACGACTGGAATGGGAAGGAATGGGAGTGAAGATAGATGGTCGGCAATTATACCACCTCTGCTTTATTGATGATATCATTCGAATAACACTAAACATTAACCAAGCAGCACAAATGCTGGCCAACTTCGACCGTGAGTGTGGAAAGGTCACACTTCAGCTGAATCTCATGAAGACTATGTTTATGAGAAACAGTCTCATTCCTAGTGCTCGATTCGCTCTCAACGGAATGAACATCTCTGAATGCAACAGTTATGTGTACCTAGGTCGAGAAGTCAACATGATGAATGATCTGGCACCTGAGTTGCACAGGAGGAAGAGAGTGGCTTGGAACACCTTCAAGAGCGTTGAAGAAATAGCTAAGAGGACAAAGAACCAGGCACATCTCTTCGACTCCACTGTTCTTCCTATATTAACATATGCCTTAGAGACCTGGGCCTTACACAAACAAGATAAGAACACTATTTGGGTCTCCCAAAGAGGAATCGAAAGAGCTGTGCTTAGAGTATCATGCTTCACTCAAATGAGAGAAAGAATCCGGAGTTCTGACCTCTGTTGACATTCAAGAATCAGGGATGCTGTCTCGTGCCGAAAATCAGATGGGCTGGACACTTAATGCAATTTGGAGATGACCACTGAACTAGAGCCGTTACCATCTGGATTGCATAGGTCATCAATAGATTGCATGGCTGCCCACCTACGAGGTGGTCAGACTTTTTCATCAAGACCCTGAACGATTGGTTTGAGACTCTTCGTATTCCTAGAATGAGCAGACGCCATTGGGCCACACTAGCATGTGATAGGGATGAATGGAGACATTACTGGTGCCCGCTCAAGCAAATCTATGAGTGATGGGATGTCAAGTGATCGAGTGAACCTGTTCAAAGGTGTTAGATGCTACAGGAAAGGTGTTAGAGGCAATGCACCAAAAGTGATGCAGCTTACTAATCTAGGGTCCAAACACATGTGATGGATATTAATCATTCCTATTTCTAAAATTTCTAGCACCATACATCATTAAAATTCTTTCTTTCTGCATCCAATCTTTTTCTCTCTGTTTAACTCAGTCCTTCTTCTGAAATTTATTTCAATTTTAATGTGTTAAAAAAACAGTCTCCTCATAAGTAACATTATAAGTCCCACATCATAATTCTCTCTTTCTCTGTCCATTTTAACCACATATCTTAAAAACAGGTTTATGAATTTAATATTTGTATTTTTAAAATTTTTACTTACTCATTATTTAATCTGACTTTTGTTCAAAAGTTTCACCCTTCTAGATCTTTAACTGCTGTCACCAGAATAATATTTGTTTTACTGAATATATCTATATTTCCATGAGAGGCATTGTTTATTGCCATTTCTGCATTGCCTAAAGTGAATCTACACAAAAATCCACAAACATTTTGTTTCATTACACTCTAAAGAGAAACATTCAAGATCATGATTCTTAACAACTGTACAAATGTGCATTTAATTTCCAAAATCTTTCCCCTGGGACCAAATCTGGAGATCAGAAACTTCTTTTCTTCAGCTTACTTCTGAAACTAAGGCACAAAGAATACGACTCAAGTTCCTATTGATTTTGCAGCTTCACTACTTTGTTGTAAACACCAAGAAGAGAAAGTAGTAGAAACATCATGAGCCAGGTTTTCTCAAGTTCAGTACCAAAGGATTTTGTTTGATGGCAGAGACATACCTGGAAATACTCAGGGCATAATCCTGGCTCCGCACTTGGGGATCACTCCTAATTATGCTCATATATCATATGAGATGCCAGTGATCAAACCTGGACTGGTAACATGCTAGATAAACACTAGATAAAAACTGCTATACTATGCCTCTGGCTCTGTAGGTCAATAATTTTTGATATTTCAGCTATCCTTTGCTGTGTAGAATTATTGGATATCAACCCTGGGCTCTATTATTAGATATCAGGTAAAGGTAAAGGTAAAGGCCCTCCCGTTGATCGTCGATTTGCTCGAGCGGGCCCAGTAACGTCTCCATTGGAGACTTTGTTGTTACTGTGTCTGGCATATCCAATACTCTCGGTAGCTTGCCAGGCTCTCCGAGAGGGGCGGAGGAATCGAACTCGGGTCGGCCATGTTGGCTGCGTGTAAGGCGAACGCCCTACCGCTGTGCTATCGCTGCACTCAGAATGGAGTATATCAGAAGCATCTGTTATCCTCATTATGCCAATAAAACATCTCCATACATTGTCATATTAGCTGAGTACAGAATTCTCCTCCACTTTCACATCTCTCCCTTAATTGAGATTTACTGATAAAGGAAAGAAGTTTGGAGTTTTAATTATTGCATTGGATAGGATAGTCAAATTACTTAAATATGCTGTTCTGGTGAGTAAGGAGGTACAAAAATTATAACACCTGCTAAACTTAGAGTGGTGGAGAAACAAAGTTTTTAAAGACTCATATTATTAAATATTTATATTTTTAGAATTGGACCTGAATCATTAAAATTTTGAATAAAATTAAAAAGGTAAAGGTAAAGGCCCTCCCGTTGATCGTCGATTTGCTCGAGCGGGCCCAGTAACGTCTCCATTGGAGACTTTGTTGTTACTGTGTCTGGCATATTGAATACTCTCCGTAGCTTGCCGGGCTCTCCGAGAGGGGCGGAGGAATCGAACTCGGGTCGGCCATGTTGGCCGCTTGTAAGGCGAACGCCCTACCCGCTGTGCTATTGCACTATTTTATATTATATGTGTATATATACTATGTATAGCATAAATATAGGTGCATATCCTTGTTTTGGCAGGACAGTGTCTACCCTGCTTAATTACTAATATATCTTATTCTTAAAATTGTTACTTTTTATGATAAATTATATAGTTGCTATCTTGTTTGTTTTTTATACTACATTATAAAATTTAGGAGCAAAGCTAATTCTGACGGTGTAATCACATACTCTCTTGGTACTTTCTGTGAGATTAATTTTATTTGTCAACTGTTTCAAGTGGTGTGCAAATTAAACATTTCTGTGTGTGCCCATGAGGGTGTGATGGTGTTTTCAGATAGGATTAGCATTTGAATCCCAGGACTACAATTAGTGGATTGCCCTCAGTATAGGTACACATAGCTGAATTCTTTGAGAGACTTAATTGAACAAAAATGGTGTAAGAAGGAGAAATTTGCACTTTTCTATTGTCTGATTACTTTAACTGTAATATTATTGGTCTTCTGACTTTGGACAGACCTGGTCACAGATGTTCAGATTTGGATTAGAAGTATGGCCATCGGCTTTATGGTTTCTCTAGATTGAAAATTGTGAGATTCCTCAGCCTTTAAAGTTGTGTAAGTCAATTATGTATTAAAAGTATCTTTCTATGCTTACATCATCTTGGTTGCATACCTTTGGAGAATATTGAATAATACAGGAATGCAGTGGCAATAAGAAAATAATTGTTGAATTCACAGAATTAAAGATTCTTTAAATTATGTTTTATCAGGATTGGTTTTGCTCCAGAAATAACAATAAAACACATAAATATGAATAATAATAATAATAATTCTTCCTCTTTCTCTTCCTCTTCCTCCTTCCTCATCCTCCTCTTCCTCTTCCTTCTCCTTCTTCTTCTTTCTTCCTTCTTCTTTCTCCTCTTCCTCTTTCTCTTCCTCCTCCTCCTCTTCCTCTTCCTCCTCCTCTTCTTCGTCATCCTCCTCCTCCTCATCTTTCTCCTTATCTTTCTCCTTCTCTTTCTTCTCCTTCTCCTCCTTCTTCTCCTTCTCCTCCTTCTTCTCCTCTTCCTTCTCCTCCTCCTCCTTTTCCTCTTTCTCCTCCTCCTCTTCCTCTTCCTCCTCTTCCTCCTTCTTCCTCTTCGTCTTCCTCTTATTATTACTCCTCCTCCACTTCCTCCTCTTCCTCATCTTCCTCTTATTCTCCTCCTCCTCCTTATCCTCCTCCTTTTCCTTCTCCTCCTCTTCCCTCCGCTTCTGCTTCTGCTGCTTCTGGTTTTTTTAATGTAGGAGAACTACTATTTATTCAGCCACTGATTAAGATAACTGAAGTGGGCATGTACTCCACATTATTTTTAAAAATATTTTTTTGAATTAAATACCTATGAGAATGACCCTTACAAAGCTGTTCATAATCAGATTTCAATCATATAATGATCCAGCACCCATCCCTCCACCAGATACATTTCCTACCACCAATGTGCCCTGTTTCCCTCCCACCATCCCCCAATATCCCACCTCCCCACCCTCAACCTCCCCTTGTCAGAGGAACTTTCCTTCTTTCTTTCTTTCTCCTTTTCCTTTTGTGCATTATGGTTTACAATACAGGTACCAAGAGCTCATCATGTTTGTTCAGGGCACTCAGTATTTTTTATCTGGATGATAAGGCTTGAGTAGATTTTTAACTGGGTGGCAGCTTTGGAGTGTGGATATGACTGCTAAAATTTCTGAAGTACAGGGGGTGGCGGGAGGTAACCCATCCCAAGCCCAAGAAATCCTGGAGATTTCAGTCACAGAACCTTCATACCCACATTTTTAGCAGATTATGTCTTGGGGAGGTGTGTTCTGATTCATTGGAGTCAGGCCAGGGTTATGGTAGAGATTTTTGATTGTGGAAGCAAGCAACTGCGAAGGGCTCTGCTTGGGTAGGCACCAGGCTGACCTGCCGCCCCCCCCCCCCCCTTTGATTTACCCAGGTCTGTTCAGCCTTGCACAGGTCTGAGATTAACTGTGGCCTTTTATCTCTTTTGAAATTTATTTGTGGGTCTCTGAAGCGAGTCCAGTAGTAGAGCTTATATGGTGGCGCTGGATTTGGTTCATAGGGTGCTTCAAGGAGTATTGGGAAGTGGGTAGCAGTAGCTCATCCCAACTCCAACAAAGCCTGGAGACTTTAGTCACAATACTCATATACTCGAATTTGTAGTCGATTATGTCTTGGTGAGAAGGTGAAGTCAGTCCGGGGGTATGGCAGTGATTTTGGATTGTGGAAGCAACAGTTGCCGAGGGCTCTGCTTGGGTGGACGCCAGGATGACCCAGCCCCGACACTCTGATTTACCCAGGTCTGTTCAGTCATGTGTGGCTCCAAGATTAATGGCAGTTTTTGATCTCTTTGGATATTTTTTATCAATGTATCACTGTCATCCCATTGGTCTTTGAATTACTTAAGCAGGCACCAGTAGTGTCTCTATTCCTCCAAGCCCTGAGATTTTAGCGGCCTCTTCTTACTGGTCTTTTCCCAATGATTGAAGGCTCTTTGATGGTCAGGGGAATGAGACCTATTGTTGTTACTGTTTTGGCATATTGAATACGCCATTGGGAGTTTCTGCCTGTGTGGGATACTGTCGGTAGCTTGCCAGGATCTCCAAGAGGCATAAATGGGTAGGAAGTGTCTTATAATGTGTCACACGGCCACTTCTGAGGTCCGGAAAGCGGCCTGGAGCATGGCTGTGGTTGGGCAGTGGAAGTCAGCTGCAGGGCCTGTGTCTCTTGGGGTGGGAAGGGCTCTCACCTGCCCCACAGCATGGCGCGGAGTCTGGTGGCATAGTTCTGGGAGCCCCTTTTATATTCCTGTCTAGGAGGAGCATCTGTGAATTCTGGAGGATGGCCAATGAGGAGATTAATCTGGTGCTGACAGGGTGTGGCTTATGGGTGTGATCCTTGAGTCATTGGAGACTGGGGAAAGCATCTCTGATCCGGGTCCTGTTGAGTCCAGAGTCCAAGGTCACAAAGTTCTGCATTATCTGGGTTCCTTGGGACTTCATTCTTACATGAGGCTCAGTTTGATATTTATTTATGAGTCTCTGAAAAAAGGCCAATAAATGAGCTTGTAAAGCTGAGCCAGAAGTGGTTTGTGGGCATGGCTCCCACATACCTAATTTTGTGCAGTGGAATTTCTTGGGAAACTTGGTCCCAAGTTGTTGGGGTCAGGCCAAAAGCACAGTCACAATTTTTGGGTGTCAGGAAGCCTGAAGGCACCATCAGGCTGCTGATGTACTCGCCCTGCAGGTACAGGTTGACCTGCTGGCTGCACTATACCGCCTGAAGTTTTTTTCTTGTTATCTTTTGTTTTGTTTTGATTTTGGTTTAGACTTAAGGTTATAATTTGGAAGTTCTTTCTAGGAGATTAAAAGACTTTTTGGCTACATACCAGCAGGGCATTTTGCTCAAATTCAACTATGCTGTTTATGCATACACAATTGAATATATTTTCATTATCATAGCTTTACATTCCTAATTATATTTTGAGAAGAGAATCATTATTCATACTTTTTTACACCATTGTGTGTCAATTTATGTTTTCCCCTAAAGGAATTAAATAAGCACAAAATATAGATTTGAAGTATGTTTCTTTAACATAGATGAAGTGTCAATGAACACTTTATCTCTGTTAAAGAATTATGGTTTAAAGAATTACACTAGATGTCTTTTTTCTCTTATCTGACTATCATCACTACATAGTATGTATGGAATCATACTGACACCTGCACACACACACACACACACACACACACACACACACACACTCGACACTCACACACATACACTCTCAAAAATATTTTATATCCTTCACTTTTCCTTGTCATTCTCCACTTTCCATTTTGGAATTACTTCCTAAAGAAATTAAGACCTACTATTCTTTGGAACAAATAAGCAGTGGAATGTAATATGACTGATGGAATTCATATCTTGGCTTTTAATAAACACAAGATGGCATAATTGGGTCAACTTCTGGAAGCATTTGTAATCTAAGGAGATTGGTAATGAGATAATATTATTTTCCCATTCTGGCTGGGAGCTTTAGATTATATTAATTTTTCATGCTCTTGACAACCAGGCATTATTCTCACATAGTGTGTTTAAGTAAATAATTAATCTGAGAATTAAACACAGGTCTTCCTGATACTGAGTCGTTAATATTCTCCTATAATTCATGAGGATTCTTTAGCTAATAGTAACTAATCTTATGAACTTATTGCATTTAATGTGGCCAAATACATGTGAACTTTCATGAATTATTTAAATTCACCGTTAATTATTTTCTGTAAAGTGAAGATAACAATTGACAACATTATAGATCTCTAAAGACTAAAATTAGATCCCATAATTACAGAATTTAATAAATTCCTTGAATATAATAAGAGTCTAGCAACATTTTATTATGTGCTTGTTGAGATCACAGTTGACCCATCTGTATATTATTTTGGGCTGGAGTGATAGCACAGCGGGTAGGGCCTTGCATGTGGCTGACACGGCCGGCTCGAGTTCAATTCCTCTGTCCCTCTTGGAGAGCCGGCAAACTACCGAGAGTATCTCACCCACACGACAAAGCCTGGCAAACTACCCATGATGTATTTGATATGCCAAACACAGTAACAAGTCTCACAATGTTACTTGATCCTCGCGAGCAAATCGATGAACAATGGGAGGACAGTGACAGAGACAGTGAGAGCCTACATTAATAATTGTTTAAATATTTTGTTTTATTGCACAATTATGTACTTGAATTATGAAGAATTATACTAGACTTCTTTCCAGCATTGTGCAAGAAATTAACTGATACATATTGTCTTTTTTTTTTTTGAGCTACTTTGGTCCTGGTTAAGAAGATAAAATGCACACACATACACATGTATGACAATTTGCCTTTAGGTGCAAGTAGAAGCTTAGTGGAAAAAGAAATAGATGTGGAGCCAAACTTTGATGGAACAGATATTGTTTTACTGGCGTGGCTGCAGTAGGGCCATGTGATTTTGAAATTCCAAAATTTTAACACTTAAATCTGGAGGGATTTCTGCCAAAAGCCACTGGGTTTCGAGATTTGCTCTTGAGTCTCTTTGGGGGGTATGGTACCGCCAGCAGGTCAATCTGTACCTGTGAGGCGAGTGCATCAGCAGCCTGATGGCACCTTCAGACTTCCAGATACCCCAAAATTGCTGCTATGCCTTTGGCCAGACCCCAAAAACTTGGGGCAAAGTTTCCTAAGAAAGTAAATGGCCAAAAGTTAGGTATGTGAGAGACACACCCATAAACCACCTCCGGCTCAGCTATATAATTGGGGACATGGCCTCTCTGGTTCCTGATTGAACTGTTTAATGGCCATGATCCCACAGACTCAGAAACAAATCTCGAAGCCCAACGGCTTTTGGCTGAAATGCGTCTGGTCCCTGCAGTAGGTTCCTGGTGCTGGGCCAACCCAGGTGGGAATAGGTTTTGTGCCTTGGCCTGTTCCCCCGGGTGGCCCAGTGGCTGCCATCTTTCAGAGGCCACTGGATAGTCAGGTTTGGGCCCGCAGTGACGAGACATCTTGGGCCTCATGGGTTGGGGGTGGAGCCAGTCCTGTCCTCCCCACCACAAAGAGACCCCAAGTCATCGCCCACAAACAGCCTCAATGGTTCCTGATCAAGCTGCTTAACGGCCATGATCCCAGAGACTCAGAAACAAATCTCGAAACCCAGCGGCTTTTGGCAGAAATGCGTCCAGACACCACAGTACGTTACTGTCGCCGGGCCACCCCAGGGAGGAAAGGGTGTTGTCCCTCCGCCTGCTCCCTCTTGGCGGCTCTGTGGCTGTCATCCTCCAGAGGCCACTAGACAGTTAGGCTTGGGCCCGCAGTGAAGAAACTTGTTGGACCTCGTGGGATGGGGGGGGAGCCGGGCCTGTCCTCCCCACCCTGATGAGACCCCAAGTCATCACCCACAAACGGCCTCTCTAGCTCCTGATCAAGCTGCTTAATGACCATGATCCCAGAGACTCAGAAACAAATCTCGAAATCCAGCGGCTCTTGGCAGAAATGCGTACAGACCCCTCAGTAGGTTACTGTTGCCGTGCAACCCCAGGGGGGAAATGGTTAGCCTGCTCCCCCTTGACGGCTTGGTGGCCATCATCCTCCAGAGGTCATTGGACAGTCCATTCTATTTTTAAACAAGTTATTAGGATATAAGTCACTCACCATGCAGTTCACTGATTTAAATTGTACAATGCAGTGATTCTTAGTATAATTATTTAAATGTGTAGCCATTGCTTCAATTAATTTCAGAACACTTCATCAACCCCCAAAGAAGCTGTGTACCATTTTCTCATCACTTCCAATGCACTGCCCTCTTCTTTCAACTTTAGACAACAAGAAACAGTTTTCTATTGCATACATTGTATCTATTCTAGACATTAAATTTAAATAATACGCGGATAGTGCCTTTAACCAAGCATTATATTTTTCAGGGTCATTTATCTTATACATGTATCAGAATTTCATTCTTTAGATATTTAATTATATGGAAATATCACATTTTACTTATCCTTTTATTAGTTCCTGGACATTGGGTTATTTAAAATTTTTCACTACTTTAGAGAATGCTATTATGAGCATTCATGTGTCATTTGTGTGAACACATTCTTTCACTTCCTGAATATATGTTTAAGAAAAACTCTATACTTACCGATTTCATGCCCTTTGATCCTAAAACTGGTTTTAAAATCTTCCTATATCCAGTCACACTAGACATAAGTACTGCCCTCAAATGTTCTTATTTCTCTTGACTCCATCTAAAAATCTTTGCTCTTCCTTGCTTGCATTTTCATTCACTCATTATTTATTTCAGTGCTTACATTGCTACTTAAAAGCAGTCACTAACCCACACTGCTTCTTTGCACTCTAAATCTCTACCTCCAAATGCCCAAATACCAAAAGATAACCTTTTGAATAACCACAGGGATGTCTAAATCAACTTTTATTCTCTTCCCTTTCACTGTTATTTTTCTCCTGTATCTTCTAAGTGAATTATATAACCAAATTTAAAAATCCGATGTCTATCCTTTCCTTACATAATCCATCAAGTCTCCTAAAAACCATGAATATGTTCCATCATCCAACACTTACTATCACTGCTTTAAATTAAACTCTCATGGCTTCTCCATACAGTAACCATTTAACATAATCCTTATTGCATCACTCTCTGCCTCCTCCATCTAATTCTACTTAAGCTGCTGGAAAACTTGCTCTGAAACCCAAATCTGATCCTGTCCCTCCCCTGCCTAAAGGCTCAGCATTTCCCCCATGGAATGAGGAATCAAATGACCCTTACAACCTCTCTAGCTACTTTTTAGATTATTTATATTCTGTGCCCAGATAATCAAATTCTGCAAAGTTCTGTAAACTAAGATGTAGATATCTTAATACTCATTTTATCAGTTTCTTCTATCTAGATTGTCTTCTCTCTAAAACTTGTGTTATCTAGTGAATTTTATTATGGTTCTTTGAGGGTAGACAAATAAAAAACCCGCTCATGTTCGCCAAGTCATTTAAGTTTTTGGGAAGAATTCCCTGGAATATCAATGTGAATTTGTTTATTTCTTCTCTATCTTGAAATTTCTATCATAGTTATTATTGAAATATGTATATTTCAATGTTGGCTGCGTGCAAGGCAAACGCCCTACCACTGTGCACAGTGGTAGGGCGTTTGCCTTGCACGCAGCCAACATGACTGACCCGAGTTCGATTCCTCCGCCCCTCTTGGAGAGCCCGGCAAGCTACCAAGAGTATCTCGCCTGCACGGCAGAGCCTGGCAAGCTCCCCGTGATGTATTCGATATGCCAGACACAGTAACAACAAAGTCCCTAATGGAGAGGTTACTGGGCCCGCTCGAGCAAATCGATGATCAACAGGAGGGCCTTTACTTTTACTTTACTTTTATATTTCAATATATATATATATATATATATATATATATATATATATATATAAAGTATTCTGTCACTAGCCTGACTTCATCAATTCACTGTTAATTCTTTTGGGTAAAAGACCACATTGATTTTATATTTGGTACCCCAGCATTATGCAAGTGATGAATAGCAAGTAATGAATCAGGTATCACTTAATCACTTAATCACTTAACTTCCCGTTAGCCGTCGATTTGCTCGAGTGGGCGCCAGTAATGTCTCCATTTGTCCCTGTCGCGTGCTAGTGTAGCCCAATGGCATCTGTTCGCTCTGGGAACATGAAGAGCTCAAACCTATCGTTCATGATCTTGACGAAGAAGTCTGACCATCTGGTAGGTGGGCGGCCACGCGGTCTTTGGACATCCCATGGAATCCAGTCAGTAACAGCTCTAGTCCAGCGGTTGTCTTTAAATCTCATTACGTAACCAGCACATCTGATATTTGACACCTTGGCAAATGAGACAGCATCCCTGATTCTTGATTGTCGACGGATGTCAGAACTCTGGATTCTTTCTCTCATTTGAGTGAAACGTGATATTCCAAGCATAGCTCTTTCTATTCTTCTTTGGGAGACCTGAATAGCGTTCTCATCTTGTTTGCGTAGGGCCCAGGTCTCTGAGGCATATGTTAATGCAGGAAGAACAGTGGAATCAAAGAGATGTGCCAGGAGCCGGAGGTTCTTCGTCCTCTTAGCTATTTCTTCGATGTTCTTGAAGGCGTTCCAAGCCGCTCTCTTCCTCCTGCGCAGCTCGTGTGCCAGGTCATTTGTCATGTTGACTTCTCGACCTAGGTACACATAGCTGTTGCATTCGGAGATGGTTGTTCCGTTGAGAGCGAATGGGACTTCAGGAATGAGGCTTGTTTCTCATGAACATTGTCTTTGAAAGATTCAGCGGTAGTCCTGCCTTTCCACGCTCACAGTCAAAGTCGGCCAGCATTTGTGCCGCTTGGCTGATGTTTGGTGTTATTAAAACAATGTCATCAGCAAAGCGGAGGTGGTGTAGTTGCCGACCATCTATCTTCACTCCCATTCCTTCCCATTCCAGTTGTTGCATGATGTTCTCGAGGGTGGCACTGAAGAGTTTTGGTGAAATGGTATCACCCTGCCGCACCCCTCTCTTGACATCAACAATCACTTCTTTGTAGAATGGTGAGATCCTGGTAGTGAATCCACAATACAGCTCATGGAGGATCTTGATGTATTGGGCTTGAATGCCCTGATTGGCTAAGGCTTCAATGACTGCTTTCGTCTCAACAGAATCAAAGGCCTTCTTTAAATCAATGAACATTAAACAGAGCAGCATCTTGAACTCCCGAGAAACCTCAATGAGCTTGGTTATCGTGTGGATATAGTCGATGGTGCTGAATCCTTTGCGGAACCCGGCTTGCTCGCATGGTTGTCCTTCATCTAGTGTTCTGCCAATCCTATTTAGGATGACTCAAGTGAACAACTTGTAGATGACAGACAATAGGCAGATCGGGCGATAGTTGCCAATGTCATGGATGTCTCCCTTCTTGAACAGTAGTACGGTCCTCCTGGTTTTCCATTGGGATGGAACCTTGCATTCAGACAGGTAGTGAGTGATGAGCCGAGCCAGTGTATTGATGAGTACTGTCAGTAGGTTCTTCAGGTGTTCAGGTCTGACCTTGTCTGGGCCGTGTGCTGTTTGTTTCTTTACTTACAAAATGGCGTGTCGGATTTCGGAAGGGAGAACGTTGGGAACGACATATCCATCCTGTGAAATTTGGTATGTCGGCAAGTGGACATGGCTATCGAAGAGATTTGAGTAGAAGTCATGGATTATCTTCTCCATTACCGTTCTGGAGGATGTGATGGATCCATCAGGACATCGGAGGGCAGTCATCATGGTCTTGTAGTTGGCGAAGGACACACGGGCGTTATGAATACTTTTCCCGGCTTCTGCCACATCTACCAGTACTTCTGCTCTTCTCTCTTTGAGGTCTTCCTTGATCGCATCTTTGCACTGCTTTGCGAGCTCGGACGTTAGCTTGCGGTTGCCTGAGGCATGCGCCAAACCACGCTGGCGAATTAGCTCAAGAGTTTTCGAAGATAGGCGATTTTTTGTGGCTATCTCTCTCTTGGTGTTCCTCGCACATTCATGGAGGTGCTGAACCAGTCGATCGTATTCCTCATCAATGTTGTCAACAATGGCATCTTCCCATGTTGCCGCAATACTGCCAAAGAGTTCCCAGTTGGTGGTCGTTCTGGGAGTTCTCTTTTTGAACTTTGCAGCCCTTTCTCCCCACTCTGTGAAGTAGAATTTTGCACGAAGGAGACGGTGGTCCGATCCCGTTTGAAATTTTGGGACAACAGCGACATCGGTCAGGCAAAACCGTCGATTGAATATGATGTAAACGAAATCGTCCACCGGGAGACTCCCATGTCTATCGTTTAGATTCTGCCTTCTGGAACTGTGAGTTACCATGGATGGTTTTGGTCGACATGATGAACTCAGACAGTCTCTCACCCTGTTCGTTCCATTCTAGGCCATGGGTCCCGATGTGAAGTTCTTCAGCTGATCTTCTCGGTCCTATCTTGGCATTAAAATCACCCACAATGATCTTGTAGAAGGTGTGGTTTCTTTATAGAACTTCTCTAGCTCCATGTAGAACTTCTCTATTTCTCCATCATAATTGGATGTTGGTATCAGGTATCGAGTGAATGAATTTCAGTGTATAAATTCCATATATTGAAAATACTTTAAGAACCTACATATCATATATGTTTCAGATTTCCTGATTGTGTTCGTTTTTTCTTCTTTTTGGTCACACCCGGCAAAGCACAGGGATTACTCCTGGCTTTTCACTCAGGAATTACTCCTGGTGGTGCTTAGGGGACCATATGGGATGCTGGGAATCGGACCTGGATTGGCTGCGTGCAAGGCAAACACCCTATCCACTGTACTATCGCTCCAGCCCCTCCCGATTGTGTCTTATCTTACCCAACTTATTCAATTTTTCAAGTTAATAAGTCTGTTCTTAACAATACAGTCTTGGAAACTGACTTTATTACATAAATAATGAATAACAAAATCACTTTTATCATAGAATAATTGATACTAATAAGGGTGAAGTTCCTATGCTATATTTCTTATTTTAACAACAAACAATGGGCAAGAGAGATAGTACAGTGAGTCGGGCACTTGCTTTGCGTGCGGCTGAGCTGAGATTGACCCCTGGCAGCTCAAATGGTCCCTCAAACCCAGTAGGAGTGATTACCGAGCAATATGAACACTGACAGTTGTTGCTCCCAAACAAAAATAAATTAGTTGAAAGCAACAAAAGTAAATAGGAACAGGCCTCTAAACAATGTCTAAAATACTTGTAATATTAACAGTCATTTGTATTTGTTCTTTCATTGGCCAATCCGCATTGACTAGTTCAAAGTCACTGTTGGGTGGTGATTCAGTGTATAAGGCAGGACGTAATACTGGACATGATGTCATTCTAACACAAGCATACATACATCACTTTTAGGTTGGAATAAGTTCTTGCGGTGGTTTAGGGAGTGCCTTTTAACTATGTACATTTTTGGGATTTGAGGCAAAACGACTGAAACTGGGTACCAGAAGAGAACCCACAGAAACACGGGGAGAATATGTGCACTAAGCATAGACAGTGAACCATTTCCTCTTAATTAAAAAAAAAACTAAGAAACACTGAACAAAGAAACATTACTTTTGGACTTGCTATATTGTATATCTGCATTAGCAACCTGATGTGCAATATTAGTGTTTTTTCTTATTCTTATTTTTCTTTTTATCAAAAACCTGCCTTCCCGACAGCTGCTAGCACTGTTTCTCATTGTTATTCTTACTGTTTGCTTCAGATTAGGTAAGGTTGGCTGCTTAGACTTATCTCCAAAGGCTACAGGACAGATTCATTCTGTGACTTGTGAAGGCTCTGTGTGTGCTACTCTTCATAGTGTGACCTTATAACTCTGTGAAACCCTGCAGGTGATTCTCTTTGCAAATGGATATAATAAAAATGAAACATTTGTCTCTCTATTTGCTATTGCTTAACAGGAAAAAAAAAAGAAAAAGCACAACCGAAAAACCAAGGTTGTTTTATCAGCTAACTAAATGTTTCTTCGGATTCTTCTCTAAGCAGCTGAATTTACAACTTACACTTTAAAAATGAAGGGAATTGGGAGTGATGTAGCGAGGCAACCCTGCGTATCCTTTCCCCACACAGAGTTCTCAAAACACTTAAGCATCTGCTTCTGTTCTAAGGAAAATTGCTTTTATTTCAATAACTCCTGTGGAGCTTCATTAAAATGAATGTATTTGCAGTTTGGAGGAAGAATTAATAGGACTGCCCTGTCAGATGTTGAGTGGAAGTGTGAATGCATTTAAGTAAGAAGAGGCTTTTACTTGTAAAACACATGAAATATGAAATATTGTATAAAATATAGCTGATAGCTAGTTGACTAGTCTGCTAATTGATTATATGAAATATTTTAATTTTCTTTTTGTCATTTGGATTTTGATTTGTAGTTCAAGTTTCTTTGTACTATCATATTGACTAGCATGAAGATATTTAATAATGAATTGCCAATAAACAAAATGATAACTACATTTGTTATTATGAAACTTGGTGTTGACTTTTCAAAAGCTTTATTTACCATGCTTTTATCTCTGATAAGTTTATCTCAAGTTATAAAGACAATTGTAAGGATTTTAGAAAACAAATGGAAATCTGTTTTATAAAAACAATGAGAGGTAACTGTGATTTTGTAACAATTTGAAGTGCTTACTGCAAGGAATTGTTTTTAATTTTAAACATAGTATTAAAAAAATGTGAATAGTTTTTCAGGCTACCAATTTTCTTACAGTGTCAACAAGACAAGTCTGTGGGAAAGGAAAGTCAGAGATTTAAAATAGTAACTGATAATGAGCCTTTGTTTGTCCCAGGAGACTAATGTGATTCACAGATACATTAGACATCAACTTTAAGTTTAAAAGGCTGAATACCTGGTTTATAATTTGCTTCTGAGGCTTCCTGTCTTGATTATCTGAATTAGTGGTGAATTTTGAAAATTTCTACAGGTTGTTCCAGAATTATTTCCTATAGTACTTACGTTTCTTTTAACTGCATCTCATTTTATCATCTAAGTCTATTAGAGAAAGTCAATATTCCCCTAAATTCTTTTTGCATAATTTTCTATTCTCTGCTAGGAAAATAAAAGATAACTGGGAGAAATTTGGATTCACTATCTCAGATCTGCATCATAATTTTATGAGCCACCTATTAACAGTTATTCTAGGACAAAAATAATCAAACCAGAAACTGGAGGGGTTAAGAAAGGATGCGGGGTTTAAAAACAGTTTTTATAAATTTCTGTTGATGAATCTCAAATGGAAGTTTGTAAATAACTTGGGTTGGCACGTATTTGACTTATGTGGCCTAACATCTTAATATAGAACAAGCTGGAAAGGATTTGTTTTGATGAAAGGCATGCCTTAACGTTAAGCTTTATAGTATAATAATAAACAAGATTATCTTCTTCTATAAGGGAAAGGACATTGAAATGACACATTTTCCTTTGTACCAGGGAAATTAAGCTCTTAAGGCAAGGCTTTTGGAGAGTTCATTTAAATATATATGTATATATATATGTATATATATACATTTGTCAATATATTTGTCAATACATTGACAACAGCAAGATATATGCAGATGTTTTATTTATCTTCTGAGGATTTTTATATGTTATTGAAATATTATTTCCAATCTGTTGTATGGAACAGGCTCTTAGTTCTTACCATGTACGGTATATGCTTCATAAAGGAATATCAAGCATGAAACATCAAAACCTTATTGAAAACAATGAAATATTGACTATCATGCAAAAGAGCATGGCACTTGAAGAAAGTTGCTAGAAACTTTACTTCCCCTCCCATTTCTTATTTGATTTTTCACAATTTTCTGAATCTATATCTGAATCTATATTATTAACATGTAAATATTTACTCATTGCATAAGCACTGTTCTAAAGTCGAAGAGAACTAAGGTGAAATAAAATCTTTTTAATCATTAATTTACAGATGAGAAAATGTAGAGAAAATAGCATAATGACTTCCCCAAAGTCCATAAGGCACATGCCTGACCTCAGCTTCTCTGGGTACATGATCTATACCTTCAGTAACTAATCCACATACTTGATCTTCTGCAAGCTGAGTTTTCAGATGCAGGTGTATTTTAATTTTTTTCAAATTTATATTAGTGAAACACCATGAGGTACAGTTGTAGACTTACAATTTTTTGTGCTTGGGTTTCAGTTATATAATGATTGAGTACCCATCCCTCCACCAGTGCTCATTCTCCACCACCACTGATCCAAGTATCCCTCCCACCCCGCAAGCTCCCCATCCCACCCTTCCTCTGTGAGAGTGCATTCCCTTTTGTTCTCTCTACTTTTGGGTGTAGTGGTTTATAAAAGAGACATTGAGTGGCAATCATGTTCAGTCTATTGTCTACTTTCAGCATGCATCTCTCATCTTGGGAGGATTCTCCCAACACCCTTTATTTGGTGCTCCCTTTTCTATCTGAGCTGCCTTTTCTCCTAGCATGTGCGGCTGGTCTCCAAGCCATGGAGTGAACCTCCTGGTACTTATCTCAGCTATTCTTGGGTGTTAGTCTCCTATTTTGTTACTTTATGTTCCCCAGGGGCTGGAGCAATAGCACAGCGGGTAGGGCATTAGCCTTGCACGCAGCAAACTTGGCTGACCTGAGTTCGATTCCTCCGCCCCTCTCGGAGACCTTGGCAAGCTACCAAGAGTATCTCGCCCACACGGCACAGCCTGGCAAGCTACCTGTGACGTATTTGATATGCCAAACACAGTAGCAAGTCTCACAATGTTACTGGGCCCGCTCGAGCAAATTGATGACCAATGGGAGGACCGTGACCGTGACATGTTCCCCAGATGAATGCAATCTTTCTTGTGTGTCCCTCTCTTTCTGACTCATTTCGCTTAGCATGGATACTTTCCACGTAGTACCACTTGTATGTGAATTTCATGACTTCATCTTTTCTAACAGCATGCAGGTGCATTTTAAAAATATAAAGATTCTAGTAAAACGTACATCTATTGCCATAAATATATTACTGTAAGCAATATAAATATCTTTAAAAGAGCTACCTGACTTTTCTAGGAGTAAGTTTAATACCTAGCAAATTAATGTAGGGAAGGAAGGGGATAAGGTCTATAACTCAGACAGTACTTAGAGAAAGAAGGCGTCAGAAAAAGTCAAGGCATATTTGAGGCAGAGGATCACAGAACATAAGACGCATGCTCTTGTGTGTTTCTGATCAGACTTGATTGTTTTAGAATGTTAAACAGGTCTCACCACCCTAATTTAAAAAATTTTGCTCGTTTTGCTATGTTTTATTTTTAATCCCCCTCCCCCATCCTCTCCTGCCTTTTCCTCCTGCCCTTTCCACTTCCTCTTTCTTTCTTATTAATTAATATCACCATATTCTGTCTAGTAGTCTAACATGTTTTTGTTTGCTTATAGTACCTAAACTACATGTGTTCACATCTTTTATATACCTGGTGTGAATTAGCCTCCTAACTGAATATCCATGGATAAATTCTGACCCACAGTGTGAATTCCACCTAGCCCACGTAGATTTGTATTTGTGATTTTAGTTGAGTGATGGGCTATATTGTCAGGGGAAGTTTTTCTTATAGAATACACATACATCTCAGCAGTCTGCAATATCTCAGTATATAGCACCTGTATCACAGGAATGCTGTTGCACTGAATTGTCTTACTCTGACCCGGACTTACTCAAGCATCCACTCTCATGAATATTAGTAGGTGCCTTAGAAGGAGAAAAGATGATTCTATACCCACAGCTAAACTCTGGCTCATAAATCACATGGTCCCAAGCTGTCCTCAGGCCATTCAGTGCCTCTGGGCCCTGAAGGCAGGAGGAGGGATCCAAGTTGTTTACAGCAGCAGTCATTTACCATCCAGAAAAATTCACAAACAGGTTGGAATTCTTTAGGAACACTGGGGATTTGATAACAAATTTCTCCAATCCCTGCTAGGACTCAAAGCTGAATAACAAGTGCCCTCTTTATATAAATTAGGTGACAAGATTCTCAGGCAAGTCTCCCTAATCATCCTGATTAGGAGCCTAGACCATATTTATTATTCTTGTTCTGCTGTTTTTATAGGTTTGAGAGGGAAAGTTTGAGAGGGAAGACTTTTAACCACATCTATCAAAAAACATAAAAATTAAATACCGCTCCCCCTGCAAAAAATCCCCCAAACAATCATAAAGTCCCAAGCTTCAATAAAAATGAAATAATATTTTTCAAGTATGTATCAAGCTTTAGTTACTATGTGACTTGAAGATATTTTAACTACCTATAATCAGTCTTAATAAATATGAGGTTGTCCCTTTCTCCCCACATTCATGCAAGCACTGGTTTGCTCTTTTTCTTTTTTCTTTTTTGATGTGTGTCACTCTCTGTGTTATGAAATGACATCTCATTGTTGTTTTGATTTACATCTCTCTGATAATTAAGGATGTGAATGTGTTTTCATATGCCCTTTGGCCATTTTAATTTCTTCTTTGAGAAAGTTTCAGTTCATTTTGTCTCCTCATTTTTTAATAGGGCTGAATTTTTTTTTTGTGTGTGTGTATGTATATAGTTTTGCCAGTGCCTTTTATATCTCGGATATTAACCCCTTATCAGATGGGTTTTGGGTAAATGAGTTTTCCCATCTGTGGGCTATCTTTGTATCTTGTTCACTGTTTCTTGTAAGGTTCAGGGGCTTCTTAATTCCCTAGAGTCATGTTTGCTTATCTTTGCTTCCACTTGTTTGCTCAGTGGTATTTTACCCTTGAAGATGCCTTTAACTTCAATGTCATGGAGGGTTTGAGCCACATTTTCCTTCCTATATTATATGGATTTAGGTCTGATTGAGATCTTTAATCTATTTTGATCTTACTTTTGTGCTTCACAGTATAAAGAGGTCTAACTTTATTTTTTTTTTCACATATAGCTGTCCAGTTTTCCCAGTAGCACTTTTTGAAGAGACTTTCCTTGCTCTACTTCATATTTTTTGCTCTTTTATTATAGATTAGGTGATCATGTATCTGAGGTCAGTATCAGGATATTCAACTCTGTTCTGTTGACCTACGTGTCTGTGTTTTTTTTTCCCCAATGCCATACTGTTTTGACTACTACAGTTTTGTAGTACAGTTTGAAGTTGGGAAAGGTGATGCCTCCCATCTTATTTTCCCTAAGGATTGACTTAGGTATTTTGGGGGTTTACTGTTTCATATGAATTTAAAAGTTGTTTGATGTATTTCTTTGAAAAATTTCATGGATATCCTTCTAAGGACTTCATTGAACCTGTATAATGCTCTGGGTATTACTGCCATTTTGGCAATGTTAATCATCACAATCCATGAGTAGCGTATACATTTCTCCTTCCTCATGTCCTACATTATTTCTTTAAGTAGTGTTTTGTAATTTTCTTTGTTGGTGGGAATAACGACTGGCCTAGCCTTTTTGGAAAACGATATGGGCATTCCTTGATGGCCAGTTGCTACCTACATTGCAAACTGTAACACCCAAAAGGAGAGAGAGAGAGAGAGAGAGAGAGAGAGAGAGAGAGAGAGAGAGAGAGAGAGAGAGAGAGAGAAAAGGAATATGCCTTCCACACAGGCAGGTGGTGTGGCAAGGGGTGGGGGTGACAGGGGTATACTGGAAATATTGGTGGTGGAGAATGGTCACTGGTGGAGGGATGGGTATTTCATCATTGTATGACTGAAATGTAATCACGAAAGTTTGTAAGTCTGTAACTATATCTCACGGTAATTCATTACAAAAATAAAAATAAATTTTCAAAAAAGAAAAAAATAATAAAAAGAAATTGAGCTTCTATAAGACCCAGCAATACCACTTCTTGGAATATACCCTGGGCCCCCCAAAACCCATGAGAAAATGACATCTGTACTTATATTTTTATGCAGCACTATTCATATTAGCCAGAATCTGAAAACAACCTCAGTGCCTAAGAATGGGTGACTGTTTAAAGAAACTATGCCACATCTACACAATGGAAGACTATGCAGCTGTTAGGAAAAACGAAATTATGAAATTTGCTTATAAATGAATTGACATGGACAGTATCATGCTGAGTAAAATGTGTAGTCAGTATGAAAGGGACAGATGTAGAATGATTTTGTTGTATTTTATATATAAAATATGTGTATATTAGAAGGCTAATATCAAGGCCAGGTAAAGCAAGGGCTAGGAGAACTGTCATGGTTGGATGCTTGAAGAGGTGTGGGTGGGTGAGGATATTTTGGTTAGAGAAGGAACTCCTAGAACCAATATAGTAGAAATGATCACTCTGAGTAAGACCTGTGTGCTAAAATTAGGTAAAGGACCAAACATGATAGTCTCTAAGTATCTATACTGCCAACTTTAATGCCCAAATGAAAGAAAGAGAATATTTTCAACGTTTTGCTATTAAATGAGATGAAATATGCTATGTTACCCAAATATGAACGTTCATACTTTAAAGTAGATTAAAATTTCATTGGCTTAATATGTATCGCCAACTCATATGAATGGCCCACAGATTGCTTGAGTGAAAAATTTTTAGGAGTGACAGGTTTATGTGTTATTCTTTTCAAATGAAAGCCTTAACTCTGCCTTAAAAACTTAGTCTATTATTAGAAATTAATGAGTTCAATCTATTTTCATATTTCAGATGTTCCTGAATTTAAAATTCCAGCTTTATCTATCTCTAATGGTAACTCTAAGATTTAAAAAAATTTAAAGTGCCTATAAAAGCTTATTGGAAGAAATGAATAGTAAGTTGGCTCTTGTGCAGGCTAATCAAAGTATGAATAGTTCAGAAGATTATTTAAAACAAGATTTTTAATATTTTAGATGTTAATGTAATCTCATAGTAAATGTGGATGGGCTCCAATTTCTCTTTCTCTCTCCCTCCCCTGCCCCCATCTTTCTCTCTTGCTCATCCTCCCCAAAAAGTCAAGTTGAAATCACTGTATAGTCAGTGAATTATAACCATACTTTGTGGAGAATAGAGAGTTTGAAGATGATGAGCCCTTTAGGTATTTCCATCATGTATCTTATTTAAAAGAATACACTTTTTCTTATTCTTGACTTATTCTTGTCTTATTCTTGACACTTCTTGGTGTCAGAAGTCCTATGATGATCGTGTCATAGCACTTCTAACACCAAGTGTATCTGAAGTTTTGCCACACTAAACAATTTATTGTCCCTCTGAACACCAGGTGGCTGTTTCACAGTTCAGTTTTGAACTACCAAGCCATAGCACATATAATTTCCAGATTTATTTCCCTCTCCCTTCCGTGAGATATGTATCGGGGGCCTAAAAGTTTCTTTCCAAGAGTTACGTAGTTTGTTACTTTGGCAACCAGCCCCCAACTTCCAAGAATCACTGGCATAAATTTAGGAGTGGCTGAAAAGAGCTTATTAGGATTAATCATAAACACTCATCACTATCATTTAGTAAATTATGACAATTTAGTAGGTCTGTGCTAAAAATTGTTGGTGAAACTAAAAGTGAAAAAGACTACATTTGCTTACATTTTAATGCATACTAAGACTAGTTGGATTACATTTATTAGCAAGAGCTCTGGCAAGCTACCGAGAGTATTCGATATGCCAGACACAGTAACAACAAAGTCTCCAATGGAGACGTTACTGGGCCCGCTCGAGCAAATCGACGATCAACGGGAGGGCCTTTATCTTACCTTTACCTTTATAACTATAACATGTGCTTTATTTTCTGTGTATATGTGGGGGTGTCTAGATGTGTGTGTGTGTGTGTGTGTGTGTGTGTGTGTATCCATGTGCTCCATCAAATTTTGGTTTTCTAAATTTAGCATTTCACTATCTGTGGAATTTCTTTTTAAACATACTCTTATTTTTTTTTGAACTGCACATAATCTCTTGATAAGAACATACCTGCATTTTCAGTACCTAATACATGATGTAAAATTAATATGTAATGTTTTTTGGAGAGGTCAGGAAAGGTCATCCAAACATTGCTCAGGAGGCTTGGAGCATAGTGCCTCCTGACAATTTTGTCCATGGGGCCAGTGTTTCTGTGTGAGGGTCTGATGATGCTGTGCTACTCAGGGAGTGTGGTGCTTGGGTAATCCCTGGGCCACCCGGCAGTGCTGAAAGTGTCTGGGGCTGAGTTGGGCCATGCTGCTTGGTTTACCATGTGGTGCTGGGGATTGAGCCATGGTCAGTCACGTACAAGGCCTTAACCTTAACCCATGTACTATCTATCAGTTCATGAAGATAATGAATCTTACCCTTTATATTTTTTCCCCATTCTTCCAAGGGTTTTGAGCTTTATTTACCTGAATTTGGGGACATATATACCCTAAGTGTTACAACATACCTATATATTTATACCCAGGAAAATAGTAATTTTCATTTTCTGTTAAGATTTCTGTTATTATCTTCATAATTGAATAATAATGATGTTGAGGAAGGTGCTGTTTCTTCTTTTCACTATAAGAAATTCAATTGTATACCAAGCAAATAAATTATACTCTCCTCTTAAACGGATGAGAATGCCCTGCTAGTTGAATTCTTCTCATTTATGTTGTCATAGGAGTATGTTTTCACTTTAAAGGGAACAGAATTGACTGAAATTACTGATTATTCAACTGTCTGTATTCTCATTGCATATAATTAACTTAAGAATTACATACTGAGCCTGTGCAGAAAATTGACCCAGGGAACTGCAAGACCTCACCATCCCCACCCCAACCTGACCAAGGTGACCCCTGTGAGCACCCGGACCAGAGGCAATCCCTGGAAAGTTTTAGGACCACATCAGAAGTGGGGCTTTAATCTGGTTCAGGCACCAGCACGGCCAACCTCCTATCAGGTATAGCTGGGTGGTGGGCGCGACCATAGTTATTTTCCCCAGTCCCAGTGCTTTGGACTCACATTTCAATCTCTGTTACCTAATTCTGAGGGGGACAGGCTGGCTGTTACGAACACATTATGCAGATAGTTCACTAGCATATTCTAAGCTCTCCAAAGTAAATGTAAACACAAGAAACTGAAAAAAATCTAATATAAAAGGACACATCCTCTGGAGCTGCACCAGAGGACTCACATAAGTTACAGAGGAGCACTGAAAAGGAATTTAGTATTCTAGAAGGGGAAAAAGGAGACCATCATCAACCTAGCTTATCCAGAATCATTTCTTGGAATGAGAGGGGGATACTGATAGTGAATGGGTGGGACCCACCTCCAATACTACACAGCAACGTGAAGAAACAGCAGAAATCTCCAACACAATGAATAGACAAAGAAAAGAGCCCAGAAACTTCAATAGGGAATACTGACAAATACAATCTTTCTGATAAAGAACTCAGAGATGTAATATTGAGAATGTTTAATGAACACAAAGAAACAGTGGAATAGGCATTCAGTAAATTAAAGGACATGAAAGTAACTATGGAATGGACAGCTAATAAAATACAGGAAGAAATGAGAGGAGAAATAAGAATGCTACAAACAGAGGTGTCACTAGTAAAAGATTCAGTAGATGAAATTAAATAATAATAAAATTAAAAACTCAGTGGGCACCCTCAACAGTTGAATAAATACAGACAAAGACAAACTCAGCAAGCTTGAAGATGGCAGCAGAAAGCATACAAGGAACAACATACAATGGGAAAAGGCCTCAAAATAGCTCAAGGACAGATCAGAGACCTAGAAGATGAACTTAAGAGGAACAAACAAGAATCATCAGAGACTAGAAGGACAAGGAGGCAACCCCAATGAGATAGCAACAGTTAAAGGTATCATTGCTGAGAATTTCCCAGAGCTAGATAATGCAGGCCTCCAGATCCAAGGAGCCCTAAGTGTACCAGCTAAAAGAGACCCTAGTAAAAAGACTATAAGACATGTCATAATCAGATGACAAATACCACAAACAGAGACACAATACTGCAAGCAGCAAAGTCAAAGAAGGAAATCACATACAGAGGAGAACCCCTTAGATTTACAGCAAGCAGACCTATCAGAGGAAACCATCTGAGCCTGAACACAATGGTGAAAAAACTCAATGAAATGAACGCCTCACCAAGAATATTGTATCTGGCTAAACTCTCACTCAAACTTGAAGGAGCGATACACCATTTCATGGATAAACAACTGCTCAGGAACTTCATAGACTCAAAACCAACCTTAACAGAAGAACTAACAGGGCTACTGTAAGACAAGACAAACCCCTACAAGCAGAGAACCTGCAGAGAAAGATGGCGCAGAACCCCATGACAATAATCTCTCTCGACACACCAATAAAGAGATACAGAGTGGCAAAATGGATTAAAAAAACTGAACCCAACATTCTGCTGTATACAAGAAACACATCTGAACAGTCAGAACAAACACTGACTCAAAGTTAAAGGATGGAAAACAATCCTTCAAGCAAATAAATCCTTCAAAAAAGGCCAGGGTGGCCATACTAATACCCGAAAACATACATTTCAGGCTGAAAAAGATTTGAGAGACAGCAAAGGCCATTTTTTTTTAATAATCAAGAGATATGTACAGCAGGAAGAAATCACACTCCTAAACATATATGCACCCAACGAGTGACCAGGAAAATACTTAAAACAACTGCTAAAAGACTTCAAGGAGGACATTGGTAGCAACACAATAGTAGTTGGAGACTTCAACACCACCTTATCACCTTTGGATAGATCAACAAGATTAAAACTTAGCAATTAAGTACTGACTTTGAAGGAAGAAATGGAAGAGAGAGGGCTAGTATATGTATACAGGGCTTTCCATCCCCAAGATACCAAATACAAATACTTCATTTTCCAGTGCAAATGGAACATTTTCCAAGATAGACCACTTGCTGGGCCACAAAACATACCAATAGAACCAGGAAAAAGAGAAATTGTATCAACTATCTTTTCAGACCAGGATGCACTGAAGATAGCAGTTAATCACACACAGATGTGGAGAATCAAAGCAAACACCTGGAAATTAAACAACTTAATTTTGTTAGGGAGAAAATCAAGGAAGAAATTAAAAAACAGGAAACAAATGAAAATAAAAACATGAGCTACCAGAACTTGTGGGATGTAGCTAAAGCCGTGTTAAGGGGAAAATTTATAGCTCTGCAAGCATTTCTCAGGAATGAAGAAAATACCCATGTAAATAACTTGACTACATAGCTCAAGATCTTAGAAAATGACCAACTATAGGAGCCCAAATAAGATAGTAGAAAAGAAATAATAAAACTTAGAGCAAAAATTAGTGACTTGGAAACCCAAAAGATAATCTGAAAGAATAATAAAACCAAGAGCTGGTTCTTTGAGAAAACAAACAAGATTGATAAATCAAAAGATTAACAGAGATTACTTTGAAAGTCTGTATGCCACAGAAAGAAATAATGGATAAATTCCTGGATTTGAGTAATCTCCCAAGGCTGAGCCAAAAAGATTTGGAATACCTTAATAGACCTATTAATATCAAGAAGATAGAAACTGTAATCAAAATTCTTCCCAAAACAAAAGTTCAGATGGATTCACCAACGAATTCTTCCAAAAATTTTCTACTCTTTTTGGGTCACACCCGGTGATTATCAGGGGTTACCACTGGCTCTGCACTCAGGAATAACTCCTGGCATTGTTCAGGGTTCCCTATGGGATGTTAGGATTCGAATCCCAGTTGGCTATGTGCAAGGCAAACACCATACCTGCTGTGCTACTGCTCCAACCCCTCTTACAAACATTTAAAGAGAATCTATTGCCAGTTCTTTTCCAACTTTTCAAGGAAATTGAAGAAACAAAAACATCCCCAAATAGCTTATATGAGGCACACATCACCCTAAAACCAAAAGCAGACAGAGACACCAAAAAAACAAAAAAGAAAACTACAGTTCAATATCCCTGATGAACACGGATGCAAAGATCCTTAACAAAATATTAGCAAACAGAGTCCAACAATTCATAAAAAACATCATACACCACAACCAAGCGTGATTCATTCTGGAGATGCAAGAATGTTTTAACATTCTCAAGTCAATCAACATAATCCATCATATCAATAAAAGAAAAGATAAAAACCATATGATCATATCAATAGATGCAGAGAAAGCATTTGACAAGATCCAGCACCCGTTTATGATGAAGATTCTCAGCAAAATGGAATTGAAGAAACTTCCTTCAGTATAGTCAAAGCCATCTACCATAAGCCCATGACAAACATTATCCTCAATGTGGAAAAAATAAATGCCTTCCCCATAACATCGGGACAAGACAAGGATGCCCACTCTTGCCACTTCTATTCAATATAGTACTGAAAGTACTTGCAATAGCAGTTAGGCAAAAAAAGATATTAAGGGCATCCAGATAGAAAAGGAAGAAATCAAGCTCTCACTATTTGCAGATGACACGATACTATATGTAGAGAACCCTAAAGCCTCTACCAAGAAGATCCTAGAAACAATAGACTTGTACAGTGAAGTTGCATGCTATAAAATCAGTACCAAAACGTACATGGCTTTTGTATACAGAAATAATGAGAGAGAAGAAAGTGATATGAAAAAAGCAATCCCATTCACAATCATGCCTCAAAATATCAAGTACCTCAGAATCAGCTTAACTGAGGAGGTAAAGGACCTGTACAAAGAAAAGTAGAAAATGTTACTTCAATAAATAAAAGAGAACTTGAGGAAATAGAAACATATACCTGGTCTTGGATTGGGAAAATTAACATTGTCCAAGTGGCAATACTACACAAAGCCTTACACAGATTCACTGCAATGCCTATAAGGGTACCCATGACATTCTTCAAAGAAATTGATCAAACACTCCTGAAATTCATACGGAACAACAAGTCCCCATGAATAGCTAAAGAAATTCTTGGGGCAAAATAGTTGGGGGGCATCAATTTCCCTAACCTCAAACTGTAGTACAAGTGTTGTAATAATTAAAACAGCATGGTATTGGAACAAAAACAGATCGAATGACCAATGGAATCGGGTTGAGTATTCTTACCCACACACTCAAATATATGTTCATCTAATCTTCGATAAGGGAGCAAGACATATAAAGTAGAGCAAGGAAAGCCTCTTTCACAAATGGTGCTATCAAAACTGGACAGCTATATGCAAAATAATGAGCTCATACCTCTACCTAACACCATGCACAAAAGTCAGATGGATTAAAGACCTCAATCTGACCAGATCCATAAGGTACATTGAATAAAAGATCATCAAAACCCTTCATGACATTGAAGCTAAAGGTATCTTCAAAGACAAAATACCACTTACCAAGCAAGTGGAAACAGAGATAAACAAATGGGACTGTCTTAAACTAAGAACCTTCTGCACTCCAAAGAAACTGTGACCAGAATACAAAGACAGTCTATATAGTGGGAAAGGAAATTCACCCAATACCCATCTGATAAAGGGTTAATATCAAGGATATCCAAGGCACTGGTTGAACTCTACAAGAAGAAAAGATCTAATTCCATCAGACATCGGGAGGGGGGGCGTGAAATGAAAAGAAACTTTCTCAAAGAAGAAATCCGAATGGCCAAAAGGCACATGAAAAAATGCTCTACATCACTAATCATCAGGGAGATGCAGATCAAAACAACAATAAGATACCATATCACACCACAGAGACTGGCCCGCATCCAAAAGAACAAAAGCAACCAGTGTTGATGTAGATGTGGGGAGAAGGGAGTCTCTGTTACTGCTGGTGGGAATGCCAGTTGGTTCAGCCTTTTTGGAAAACAATATGGACATTTATCTAAAAACTAGAAATTGAGCTCCCTTTTGACCCAGCAGTACCACTTCTAGGAATATATCCCAGAAATGCAACAAAATACAGTAGAAATGACATCTGCACTTGCATATTTATTGCTGCACTATTTACAATATCCAGATTGTGGATAAAACCTGAGTGCCCTAGAATAGATAACTGGTTAAAGAAACTTTGGTATATCTACACAATGGAATACTATGCAGATGCTAAAAAAAGATGAAATCATGGAATTTGCATATAAGTGGATCAACATGGGGAGTATCATGCTAAGTGAAATGAGTCAGAGATAGAGGGGCAGACATAGAATGACTGCACTCATTTGTGGAATATAAAGTAACAGTATGGGAGACTATCACCCAAGGATAATAGAGATAAGGGCCAGGAGGATTCTTCCACAGCTTGGAAGCTGGCCTCAGATTCTAAGGGAAAAGGCAGCTGGGATGGAGAAGGGAACACTAAGTGAATGATGCTTAGAGAGCTTGCTCGGGATGGGAGATGCATGCTGAAAGTAGACTTATAGACCAAACATGATCGCCACTTAGTAGCTGTATTGCAAGCCATAACACCCAAAAGGAGAGAAAGACTAAATGGGACTGTGCCTGCCACAGAGGCAGTGGGCAGGATGACGTGGTGGGGGTGGCGGGAAGGTTACTGGGAACATTTTTAGTGTAGAAACTGCACTGTTGGAGGGATGGGTACTCGATCATTGTGTGACTGAATCGAAATCACAGAAGTTTGTAAGTCTGTACCTATCTCATGGTGATTCATTAAAAAACAAACCAAAAAAAAAGAAATGTTAAAAAAAAAGAATTCACAAACTTGAAAGCTGTTTTTCAGCAGAGTTACATGTCTGTGTTTGTTCACTGTGCAAGTAGTTAAAACATGTGTTCTGGATTTGAACAAGGAACTTTGACTTTAGATTCTGATTATCTGATTATCAAAATAACATCCTCAGGTCTAAAATTCTCAGTTCTCTTATAATTTCATGACCTTTAATTGGAAAAAAAGGTGCAAATACCACTTATTCTAATAATGCTTAAGCCATTAATGAATCATGTTAGATTTCTTTAGGCTTTTCCACTCTTCTGCAGTTGCATAAATTGATGAGCTTCTGATGGAGCTCATGCATTTGAGCAGGAAGACAGTACACCTCGTTATTAATTGTAAAATATATTTTGATATGTGGTTCTTTTTTGATATGTTCTTTCCTTGTATTTAACAGTAATTCACAAAATTATCACCCAGAACTCTCTCCATCCAGTAGCGCCTTAAGTTGCTGTGCCTTTATTATAGTGGAGGTTGGTGGGGATGGAATGCCAGGCAATCTAGTAAATTGAACTGTTTTTTTAATTCATTTTTTTAACTGGGTTTTAATTTTTGAGTAGTCAGAACTCCTGAGTCCATCTCAAAGTTTCAGACATAAGGGATAGCAAGTCAGCAAGACAATGAAAATGGCTTAGGGGTAGAAATTGCAAACACAAGCAAAGGGGCACAGGACAAGCCTCCTCTTTTCTTTTTTGCTCCATCTCCTGTGTCTGGGTAAATGGCAGGAAAAGCAGAAGTTCTTACCCATCTGCACATGGTCAAAGAACAGAGGAAAACTAAAAAGGAAAAATAGCAGTAGATCACCCCTGCAAAAAAAACAAAAAACAAAAAACACAAAACATCAGAATAGATTAGACATTTGGTTCTGAAGGACAGACAAACAAGAGACCAGCATGGATAAAGGACAGCTTATATGGGAATCAGTGAGGAACCTGCATGAGATCTGGTCATAAGACTTAGGGGATCCAAGATTATCTTGTTAAAACTGTTATACAAATAACTATAACTTCATAAAGATCTGGAGATTTTTATGCTGTTTACATACAATATCACATAGGAATGAACCCAATTTTGCAGTACCACTTGACCAGTTTTTAACGCAGTCATAGTTTTTAAATGTACCTAATCATGCAACTTCAGAACCCAAAACATAGAAAGCAGAAGTTTTCAACCTTACCAATTTATAGAGATTTGATGGGGGGTGGCGGTGGGGCGTGTGACACATCTGGCCGTCCTCAGGGCTCACTCCTTGCTCTGTGCTCAGAAATTTTTTGGCATTGCTCCGAGGACCATACGTGGTACTGGGGATGAAACCAAAGTTTGCTGTAAGCAAGGTGAGCATCCACCTTGCCTCCTTTGCTATCTCTCAAACCCTAGGAAAAAAGTTTTTTTTTTCCAGTGCAGAGGGTTGGAGTAACCTTGCCTTATGCAACAGAACCTTGTTTGATCCCAGCATCACTGGTGCCAGCACCCCCAGGTGCTGTAGGATCCAACACCCTACCAACACCCTACTACTATTCTGTCATAATCTCACCAAAATCTTGATTCCTTGCATTCTGAAGTTCAATATTTTGAGCACTCAGTTGTTTAAAAAATGTCCCCAATTATTTCTGATGTGTAACCAACTGCTGACATAACACAGTGCTTCTTGGACTTTAGTATGACTACAAACAACCAGAATATAATTAACTCATGAAGATACATATTCCTTCTCACTAGGTCTTTGAGTGGGAACCTAAGATTCTGCATTCCTAACAAGTTCCCAGAGAAAGCTATGCCCTTTACTTAGAGATTGCAAGTAGAATTTCTTTCTTTTCTTTCTATTCTATGTTCCTTCTATTGAGAAAATTTTCAAAATATTTAAGAAAAATTCTTATTTTAATGAATTACCATGAGACACAGTTACAGACTTTCAAACTTGCATGATTACGTTTCAGTCATACAATGTTCGAGTGCCCATTGTGAAATTTTAGGCCAACTTTGATTCTTTAATATTCTAGAATTTGTTTTTCTTACTTTGTGACTTGTTGTGCACAACACTTTCTAAAACCTGACATCTTTTTAGTAAACCAAGACAGAGAGAGGGATTCCTCTGTCCTTATGCCTTTCTTGTTTCCCAGCAGAGAGCCCAACTTGCATTAATCGTGCACATAATTGCCGAGTACCTTGGCAGAAAAGAGATAAAGTCTGGTCACTGGAAAGTCTTGATTTCTGCCTATGAGGTTTCCTGTGGAAAATATTGTCTTTTGTAGTACTCCTGGAAGTCTTATGTATTTACTTGGGGCCAGGAAGGGGCAGATACATCTCACTGATCCCTCCAACCATCCTCTCCGGCAGCTAACTTGGCTAAATCGCTTGTTATTGATCATTTGTTTTAATTATTCACTTCTCTTTTGAACTTAGAAATTAGATTCTAATGTTTACTATTGTGTTTTAACACAACAGTTTATCTTTTGCTCTGTTTATTTCATTCACCGAGAACTAATTCTCAGGTCTCTAAACTTATTGAATGTGGTGTTTAAATTTTACTGTGCATGAACAATGTCTGAATTGTTTATTAGTTCTGATGATTCCTGTTTTCATATACAGAGATTTTAGTTCAGTCAGTCTGAAGAAGGCCTGGGCATCTGCATAACGTCCATGCAACACACATTAAACTAGGTGATTTAACTTTAGTAAGGCACTATTTTTTTTTTTTTTTAGGAAACACCATGAGGTACAGTTGTAGACTTACAAATTTTCGTGCTTGGGTTTCCATCATACAATGATCGAGTACCCATCCCTCCACCAGTGCTCATTCTCTACGATTACTAATCCCAGTATCCCTCCCACCCCCTTAACACCCCCATCCCACCCTGCCTCTGTGGCAGGGCACTCCCTTTTGTTCTCTCTCTCCTTTTGGGTGCTGTGATTTGCAATAGAGGCATTGAGTGGCAATCATGTTCAGTCTAGAGTCTACTTTCAGCATGCTTCTCCCATCCTGGGGGGATCCTCCCAACACCCCACATTTGGTGCTCCCTTCTACATCTGGGCTGCCTTTACCCCTAGAGTGTGAAGCTGGTCTCCAAGCCATGGAGTAAACCTCCTGGTATTTATCTAGGCTATTCTTGGGAGTTAGTTTTCTATTTTTTTACTTTATGTTCCTCAGATGAATGCAGTCTTTCTATGTCTATCCCTCTCCTTCTGACCCATTTCGCTTAACATGATACTTTTCCATGTAGTACCACTTGTACGTAAATTTCATGACTTCATCCTTTCTGGTAGCTACACAGTATTCCATTGTGTAGATGTACCAAAGCTTCTTTAACCAGTCGTCTGTTCTTGGGCACTCAGGTTTTTTCCAGATTCTAGCTATTGTAAACAGTGCTGCAATGAACAGACAACTGCAGATGGCAAGACACTATTTTTTCACCTGAATTCTTAGTTTTAATATGAGTTACAATCACCCATAAATCCTATTACATTGCAGATTCCAGTTAGCAATTTGAAATATTTAGCGAATATTTCAAATCAGGTTCTAGATACCAGGAGCCCCGTATTATAGGTATCAAGTCATTAGTATAGCTAATAGCATAATAGTGCATTTATTAATGATCTATACTTAACAGGTGTCTACTGTATGTAGTAATGTGGCATTAGTATCTTTTTATTAATTTCTTATCAGTTTACAGAGTTGTTTTCCCCAAGCTCAATCTAAGGAAGAAAATATCAGTTCAGCCTCATTGTGTTGACAGAAAACACTGTACTTGAAAGTTTGGTTTTGTTTTTTAAATTCTGATTTCCAGTTTTTTTTTTCTAGTGTCTGTGTATCCTCTAAGTACTTTGAGCTTGACAGTTCGCTAAAATCTGTTTCCTTTATTTGAGGCTCAAGAAGAGAAGACTGTTGAGTCAATATCAATAAGCTAATTACTGAAGAGCTGGGACAGAAATTAAATGTATCACAAAGTATGTGCAACAGTGGACACACAATTATTTGTCGTTTCAATAAATTTGCATCACAGGACTGAATGTTGAAGGCTTGATGGTCTTGTAGGTCTTACATAAAAGACATATCCAGTTATGCTTTGCTATTAAAATAGAGAAAATTTATTTTTCAAAAACGTGTCTTGGATCCATTCTTGATTGTTACAAGATTTGCCTACTTTTTGCCTATTTGACTAGCATTAATGTAAGACTGCTCCATCTAAAACATCCTAAAGTGGCATCTTTAGACTGAAAAGAAGTCTTGACTTTACAAAACATCCTTTATGGGTAAGATGAAATTCTTTTTTATCATCTGTGGAATTTATTAGAGCAAAGAAAATTGAAAGGGAGATTTTAATTTCAGGGAAACTAAATCTAGAAGCCAGGAGTGGAGTGAATAAGAATCCTGGAGCTGGATCAGGCTACAGTTAACCATGATTTGGACACTTTTGTGGGATAGGATTTTGTCATTTATTTGAATATCTCTGAAGTGATTTCCTATCTGTGAGATGAAAATAATAACAGTCACCTGAAGAGCTCTATGTAATTACAAGGTATGGTGAAAATATCTACAATAGGACCAGAGATGTAGCTCCAATGCGAGTGCACAGTCCTTGTGTTCCAACCCTGGTATTACACAGACCCCGGAGCACTGCTGCTGTGGCCCGGCCTCCCTGAGCACTTGTCAGGTGTGCCTTATTAATTAGAAGATAATTCACAGCAGAGTGATGATTATTAAGTATTTGCGTCAATTTGCTGTGGTTTTTTTTTGAAGATTATAGCTACTGTAAAATTTCATTGTTTCATTCATTTGCTGTCTCTTAGTTTAAGGTATAGTTCTAGTGTGCTTAGTTTATTTATATCATGTAGGGCTGGAGCGATAGCACAGCGGGTAGGGCGTTTGCCTTTTACGCGGCCCATTGCATGTGGCCAACTGGGCCAACCCGAGTTCGATTCCTCCGCCCCTCTCAGAGAGCCCGGCAAGCTACCTAGAGTATCTCACCCGCACAGCAAAGCCTGGCAAGCTTCCCGTGACATATTCTATATTCGAATACACAGTAACATGTCTCACAATGTTACTGGGCCTTCTCGAAAAAATCAATGAACAATGGGAGGACTGTGACAGTCTAATGTAGAGGCTTGAGTAATAGCCTAGTCGGTAGGGCATTTGCCTTGCACACAGCCAACTCGGGTTTGATTCCTCTGTCCCTCTTGGAGAGCCCAGCCAGCTACCGAGAGTATCCCACCCACACAACAAAGCCTGACAAGCTCCCTGTGGCATATTTGTTATGCCAAAAACAGTAACAACAAGTCTCACAATGGAGATGTTACTGGTGACCTCTTGAGCAAATTGATGAACAACTGGAGGACAATGGACAGTGGTACAGTCTAATGTAGATGACTTTAAAGATATAAATATATGCAGAAAATGGTGATAAATAAGCATTCAAATGTTTATTATAGAATAGTTTCAATGAAAAACCAGGCCACCTATTTAGAATATAATTTGAGAGGAAAGGAAATTAATTTCTTATACATAAAACTGAAGATTATTCACATTATTTTTATTTCTAGAAAATCAGAGTTTGCTGAGATAAAACATTCCCTGTACTATTTTTTTGTAAATTTTTCAGTGTTGTTCTTTTCAAGTACATTATTTGGCAATGTCCAAAACTACTAGTTTAGATTGAACACTAGTTTTATTTCCCGTGTCCTTGGAAAATAATTGACTCACTTCAATCCCTTTGGAAACCCACACATCGTCAATTAATTACATTTACCCTTCCTTAACCTCAAAGGATATATTGGGCAATTTCTGGAACTAGTTCAGTAGCCACCTTGAAAGGAAGGGCCTAAAAACCTCCAGTGTGGCAAAGCCCAGGGAAGCTCCTCAAATCTGAATGCACACAGGACAAAAGTCCCCCAAATTAGTACATAGGACTAACATGTTAGTAGTGCTGAGGTTGATAACCCCATGTTAATCTTTCGATTATTTAAAATCAATGGCAGGTGCAGTGTTAAAATGTGTCGCTCAACACCCAAAAGGAGAGAGAAAACAAAAGGGAATGCCCTGCCACAGAGGCAGGGTGGGATGGGGGGGATGGGGGTGGGAGGGATACTGGGACCCGTGGTGGTGGAAAATGGGCACTGGTGGAGGGATGGATATTTGATAATTGTATAATCGAAACCCAAACAAAAATTTATAAGTCTACAACTGTACCTCATGGTGTTTCACTAATAAAATTATTTTTAAAAATGTGTGACTGTGAACCAGGCTTTCTCAATAGAGACACTCCCATTCCATCCCTTACTCAGGGAGCAATAATTGGTTCTTCGTGTTTACAAGTGTTTTTATATCTTACAGTGGCTAATTATGCTCCACTGTTTAATCTTAACATAGGGGTAGGGTGAACAACTGATTGAAAAATACCTTGAGGAGGTATCAAAATACCTTTAGCCTCTTTAGAGTCTCCTCTGTGGGTGATAATGGAAAAAGACAAAGAATATATATCAAGGGTGGAAAGATTTTTTATAAACTGACTCAGTACTGACTCCCCGTGACGTACCAAATATGCCAAATACCAGTAACAATGATGGGTCTCATTCTCCTAAAGAGCCTTGAATATAATCTCAGGGCTAGGATGAAAGAGACATTACTGGGGCCTGCTCGAGGCAATCGACGACTCAGTACAATTATTTGCCAACACTACACAGCAAGGTTAGCTAGGCCAATGGCAGGATGGGAGTCCAAGGATATGTCCTTACGGGTTAAAGAAACTTGGAGAAACTGCTCTAAAGTTTGGTCTAGAAAGGAGTCCTTCTCATGGTGAGAAGTGCATGCTGGAACAGACCTACTGGATTTAAGTTTTAACTTTCACACATTATCTAAATTATCCAAGACAGATCATTTTCACTATTTTAACAGTTGAGTTTTATATGCGTACTTACTTCATAACTTCATAGGGTTTTGTGATGATTAAAGTAATGCTAAGTAATATTTGTTAATGATGTATCCTCATTTGTTAGACTGGACCTAATATAAGCAGTTACCTGCACAAGAACCTGTATGATAAATATTGTTATCAGCATTTTATATGAGAAGAAACTGTGTTTCATGAAAACTAATTAAAATTCAAAACAAGTGATAAGGATGTGAGGAGACACCTCAATTTCCAATTTATATCAAGTGCTAGAGTTCATACAGGAGCACAACTAGCATATGTTACACTTGGAGACCCTAATTTCTGGTACCACATGACCTCTCCGAACATTGTGTGTGTCCCTGATGTTACTGAGAGTCACTGGGCTGAGTAGCACTGACCCGCCCAGAGCCAAGCTCTGCTATGGGTGGACTTGCATCCTGAGCATTGTTGGTTGTGGTTTCTATCAAAATCATACATGGATGCAAAAGTGATTTCTTGCCTAACTGATATCTTTATTTTATTAACTCATCCTATAATACATAGCAGTTATCATACTTTAAATAATAAAGCAAGCATATGTCTACTTATCTCTGAGAAAGTAGTGAATATAGTTGCATTTTTAGAAAAGTTATGCTCCAATGGAGAAATCGCATCCCATCTCCTTACAAGCTTCACATTTCATCTTTCTTTTTATTTCCAGTATGTCCCTGGGAATGATTGGTACTATGGTGAACTCGGAGTATATATTTACTTTTCAAATTAAGGTGGGGTCCTTTATCAAAGATTAAATATTCATATATTTGGTGTGTGTGTCAGGGTATTCTCTGCAGGATCCTAGAACAAAGTTTCCTCTATATTATTCACTCAGCTGCCTCATTTCTCACTGTTTGTAAAAACTGCAAATACTGTGGATTTTACATAGTTCTTCCTCAACCCTATGATTCAAGTTAGAAATTACTTCATGCCACTCTTCATTCCTAGGCGTTCTCTGTAGAAAAATCTAAACAACTACTGCCTTTACTTTTCTAGATGTCATTTACTTTTTTTTCCCTTAAATTTTTATTAGTGAAACACCATGAGGTACAGTTGTAGACTTACAATTTTTTTGCTTGGGTTTCGGTTATACAGTGGTCTAATACCCATCCCGCCACCAGTGCCCATTCTCCACCACCACCAGTCCCAATATCCCTCCCACCCCCCTCCCCCCATCCCACCCTACCACTGTGGCAGGGCATTCCCTTTTGTTATCTCCTTTTGAGTGCTGTGGTTTGCAAAAGAGACATTGAGTGGCAATCTTGTTCTGACTATAGTCTACTCTCATCATGCATTTCCCATTCTGAGAGGAACCTCCCAACACCCTTTATTTGGTGCTCCCTTCTCTATCTGAGCTGCCTTTTCCCCTAGCGTGTGAGGCTGTCCTCAAAGCCATGGAGTAATCCTCCTGGTACTTATCTCGACTATTCTTGGGTGTTAGTCTCCTATTTTGTTACTTTATGTTCCCCAGATGAATGCAATCTTTCTATGACTATCCCTTTCTTTCTGACTCATTTCACTTAGCATGATACTTTCCATGTAGTACCATTTGTATGTAAATTTCATGACTTCATCCTTTCTGACAGCTGCATAGTATTCCATTGTGTAGATGTACCAAAGCTTCTTTAACCAGTCATCTGTTCTTGGACACTCAGGTTTTTTCCAGATTCTAGCTATTGTAAACAGTGCTGCAATGAACAGACAACTGCAGATGTCGCTTTGACTATACTTTTTTGCCTCTCCGGGGTATATTCCCAGGAGTGGAATTGCTGGGTCAAGCTATTTACTTTTTAATGTCTCCAGATTATGCCTCTTCTCCTAGCCACCAGATCTCATTAAAATTACATGTACCTTTATCCCTGAATCCTCATCAGCACTGGTTGGTTTTGTTCTTTTGGATGTGGACCAGTCTCTGTGGTATGAAATGATATCTCATTGTTGTTTTGATTTCCCTGATGATTATTGGTATAGAGCAATTTTTTCATGTGCCTTTTGACCATTTCAAATTTCTGATTTGAGGAAGTTTCTGTTCAATTCCTCTCCCCATTTTTTGATGAGGTTGGATTTTTTTTCTTATAAAGTTCCTCTAGTGTCCTATATAACTTTGATATTAGCCCTTTATTAGATGAGTATTGGGTAAGTAATTTTTTTTTCATTTTGTGAGCTGTCTTTGTTTCTTAGATGCCATCTTTTGAGATTCAGAAACTTCTTAATTTCATGTAGTCCCATTTGTTTATCTTTGCATACACTTGTTTAGTCAGTGGTGTTTCATCTTTGAAGATGCCTTGAGCTTCAATGTCATGGAGGTTTTGCCTATGTCTTCTCTCATGTGCCTTATGGATTCAGGTCTGATATTGAGGTCATTAATCCATTTTGATCTGACTTTTGTGCATCACAGTAGAAAAAGGTCTGAGTTCATTTTATATTTTCACATGTAGCTGTCCAGTTTTCCCAGCACCACTTGTTGAAGAGGCTTTCCTTGCTTCACTTCAAACATCTTGGTTCTTTATCAAAGATTAAATATTCATATATATGTTGTGTGTGTCAGGGTACTCAACTCTATTTCATTAGTCTACAGGTCTTTTTCCCTTCCGGTGCTATGCCGTTTTAATTACCACCACTTTGTAGTACAGTTTGACATTGGGGAAGGTGATGCCTCCCATCTTCTTTTTCCCAAGAAAAAGCAGTATTTTTATAGAATAATAATCACTCAAGTATATAATATAACATAAAGAAGTAATTGCTTTTTCTTTTAATAAAAATATATTAAGGTAATGTGTGTTTAAATTTGTTAATGTATATTATTCTAATAAACAAAGTTATTATACCTCACCAAAACAAAACTAGAAAAACCCATCAGCACTGACCTTATGTCATCTCTAGTCATCTTTCCCTCCCTGCCAGTACACCCGGTGACCTTAGGTCTGATGTCAGGCTAAGAGGTTTGTTTTCAGTCCACATTGTCTATTCCTTTGCCTTGCGTCATTATAGCTGATATTTGTCTTTATCCCTTATTTCACTTCCATTCTTCCACTTTCATATAAGTTGTAATAAGAGGTAGAATTTTATTTTTTACTATAGTTGGATAGTATATATACTGCGATTTATCTTCTTTTCTGTCATAAACATTTGGGATGTTTCTCTTGTATATTTTGTGATTGGTATTGTGGTGAACTGGCAGTATATATTTACTTTTCAAATTAAAGTGGGGTTGTTTTGTGTGTGTGTGTGTGTGTGTGAGAGAGAGAGAGAGAGAGAGAGAGAAAGATATGTGAAAAAGTGGAAGTGCTAGGTCAAATGTAAATTCTGTGTTTGCTGTTTAGAAAAAATTTCCATTTGATGTTCCATAAAGGCTGAACCAGTTCCACCAACAGTGAATGAAGACATTTTAACTGCATCACTGCCAGCACTGTAATATGAATATTTTCCTGTCTAAATATAATAACTTAATTTTCCGAGAGAGAATGTATTAGAACGTGAGGGATACTTGCCTTTACAACCCTGCTTCATCCAGCTGTTGACTTTCATCCTCTCTCACTCCTTCAACCTACTCTCATTGCCATTGCCATTCTTTCTTGACGGTGGCAACTGGAATTCTCGCCTCAGAATCCGTGCTTCTGCTATTTTCCATCAGATTTTCTTTCCACTGATGTTCAAATGGTTTCATATACACTGCCCCAAGGTCATCTAAGCAATTTATCTAAAGTAAAAACCTCTTCATTTTATTTTCTCCTAGCCTTCTTTAATTTTCTTTATCACACTTTATCACCGCTTGACATATTAATCATTCTTTTGATTGTACTTGGCCTCTCCCATTCACTGCTGTGTAAATATCATAACTTTGTTTTCTTTGCTGCTGTAACCTCCTATCTAGAAACAATTCTTTTTTTTTAAATTTTTATTGGTGAAACACCATGAGGTACAATTGTAGACTTACAAATTTTTGTGCTTGGGTTTCAGTTATACAATGATCGTACTTAAATGTGTTGAATAAATGATTGAAATATTATTCTTGTAATTTTGTTTTTCCTGAAAGACAGAGAGTAGACAATTTTTTTCTTCACCCACAAAACTCATTAGTTTATACTGACCCTCGGAGCCTTAGGGTTTCTACCATACTTTTCCAGGACATAAGTGTCCATGGTTTAGGATTAGAGTAGCTCCAAATTTATTTATTGTAGATGTTGATTCATTAGTAATAATTTTAATGTTTTGAAAATTACTAGAATAATATAATTTCTAACATGTTGAGAAGATCATCCAATAGATATTTACTGAATGAATGAATGACTTAGAATGAAACTGCTAGAAATATTATTTTTGCCATGAAGAGTAACGTAGAGCTGACACATTTCTTGAATAGCCATTTCATAATAAAATATCCCCAGCAGTGTTAGCTTTCATTTTTTCATCCTTTCAAAACTAATTTGGATTTGATTTAAAAATTAAAGTGTAAAAAAAAAAATAAAGATTAGTTAAGGAAGAAAAAAAATTAAAGTGTATATACAAAGTATTTTCTAATTCGGCCTAATGACTTTTTTTGCGTTTGTGGTACTCCTTTTATGAAATTTTATATTATTATTTTTGAATATAAGCACTAAATATTAAAGAAATAAACACGAATTAAATTGCCTTTCACAAGACAATGTATTATTAAAAAACTAAAAGTAAATTAAAATGTGACTTTTTTTTGAATCATTGTGAGATACACAGTTCCAAAGTTGTTCGTGATTGCGTTTTAGTCATACAGTGTTCCAACACGCTTCCCTTCACCAATGTCCCATTTCCCTTCTGCCACCCCTCCCCTTAGCCTACTTCTGTGGCAGGCACTTTTCTTTTTTTCTCTCTCACTGTCTTTCTCTCTTGTTCCTTTTGGGCATTATGGTTTTCAATACAAGAACTGAAAGATTATCACATTTATCCCTTTACCAACTTTCAGCACTCAGTTCTTGTCCAGAGTGATAAATTCCAGCTATCATTGTCATAGTGTACTTCACTGTTCTAATTGCCTTCCCCCCTCCACCACTTGTAGCAAGCTTTCAAGCGTAGGCCCTTGTTTCTTCTGTTTTTGGGTATTAGTTTCATACCAGGTTTTCTTTTTCACATATGCCATAAATGAATGCAGTCTTTCTATGTTTATTCACCTTCTGACTCATTTCCCTCAGCATGATATTCTTTTTGTAGCACTGTAGCACTGTCCTTCCGTTGTTCATTGATTTGCTCAAGTGGGCCCAGTAATGTCTCCATATTGAGAGATGTTGTTACTGTGTTTGGCATATCGAATACATCATGGGTAGCTTGACAGGCTTTGCCGTGCAGGCAAAATATTCTTCGTAGCTTGCCGGGCTTTCTGAGAGGGTCAGAGGAATTGAACCTGGCTTGGCCGGTCTGGTGGCTTACAGGGCAAACACCCTACTGCTACATCCATTTATAAATGAATTTGTGACCTCATTTTTCCTGTTGACTGTGTACTATTCCATCCTACAGATATTCTTTATATCACTTGATCAAGTGATCTCTTGATCACTTGACATTCTGTTACTTATCAATTAGCTCGAGCAGGCGCCAGTAACATCTCTATTCGTCCCTGTTGCAGTGTAGCAACATTACATAATATTCTTGTTAATTTCCCTTTAAATAGTTTATCATTTTTCTAGTTTAGAAGTGTGCTTTGTCTTATTTTGGGGCCACAACCAGTGATATTTGGGTATACTCATTGCTCAGAGCTAAGTCACTCCCAATGATGCTAAGACAACATGGAGCCCTGGGCATCGAACCCCATTCATCTACATCTAAAGTGTGCTTATGCCCTTTAAACTGTTGCTCAGGTTCATAGAACAGTTTATAAGCCATTTATCATTGTTTCTTTTGAGTAACACTACTGGGGAATTTTCTCTTTTATTACAAAATATCAGTTTTGTTTAAGAGAGACAGCATACCTGATTCTTGATTGTCGATGGAGGTCGGAACTCCGGATTCTTTCTCTCATTTGAGTGAAACGTGATGCTCCAAGCATAGCTCTTTGAATTCCTCTTTGGGAGACCCCAATAGTGTTCTCATCCTGTTTGCGTAGGGCCCAGGTCTCTGAGGCATATGTTAATGCAGGACGAACAGTCGAATCAAAGAGATGTACCCGGAGCCGGAGGTTCTTCGTCCTCTTAGCTATTTCTTCGACGTTCTTGAAGGCGTTCCAAGCCGCTCTCTTTCTCCTGCGCAGCTCAGGTGTTACGTCATTTGTCATGTTGACTTCTCGACTTAGGTACACGTAACTGTTGCATTTGGAGATGGTCGTTCTGTTGAGAGCAAATGGAGCGTCAGGGACGAGGCTGTTTCTCATAAACATTGTCTTCGTAAGATTCAGCTGTAGACCGACCTTTCCACACTCACGGTCAAAGTCGGCCAGGATTTGTGCCGCTTCGCTAATGTTTGCTGTTATTAGAACAATGTAATCAGCAAAGCGGAAGTGGTGTAGTTGCCGACCATCTATCTTCACTCCCATTCCTTCCCATTCCAGTCATCACATGATGTTCTCTAGGGTGGCACTTAAGAGTTTCGGTGAAATGGTATCACCCTGATGAACTCCTCTCTTGACATCAATGATTACTTCTTTGTAGAATGGTGAGATCCTGGTAGTGAATCCGTAACAGAGCTCATGAAGGATCCTGATGTATTGAGTTTGAATGCCCTGATTGTCTAGGGCTTCAATGACCGCTTCCGTCTTAACAGAATCAAAGGCCTTCTTTAAATCAATGAACGTTAGATGGAGCGGCATCTTGAACTCCTGAGAAACCTCAATGTGCTTGGTTATCGTGTGGATATGGTCGATGGTGCTGAATCCTTTGCAAAACCCGGCTTGCTCGCATGGTTGTCCTTCATCTAGTGTTCTGCCAATCCTATTCAGGATGACTTGAGTGAACAACTTGTAGATGACAGACAATAGGCAGATCAGGTGATAGTTTCCAATGTTGTGGATGTCTCCGTTCTTGTACAGTAGTAGAGTCCTGCTGGTTTTCCATTGGGATGGAACCTTGCATTCAGACAGGTAGCATGTGAAGAGCCGAGCCAAAGTATTGATGAGTACTGATGGCTGGTTTTTCATGTGTTCGGAACTGACCTTGTCTGGGCCGGGTGCTGTTTGTTTCTTTAGTGACGAAATGGCGTATCGAATTCGGAAGGGAGAACATTGGTTTTCCTCACCATAATTTATTGAGTCAGGTCTCATATCAAAGTCCATTTTGAATTGACTGTTCTAGGTGTGAGACAGGAATCTGATTTCATTTTGTAACATGTAGCTGTCCAGTTTCCCCAACACTATTTATTGAAGTTAGCTTTTCTTGCTACACTCCATACTCTGCTACTATGTTCAAGATTAGAAAGAAGTTTACCATCTTTTTTTTGTTTTAATGCTAAGGATGCTCTGACTTTGGGAGGCAGGGGATGTGGCAGTTAATTGTTCCTTATAAATCTTAACATCATTTGGTCTATGTTTCTAAAATAATTTCTGGCTTATTTATAGGGACTGCCCTGACTCTGTATGGTGCTTTGCATACCATTTTAATTTTGAAAAAATTAATCCTTTCTATTCATAAACAAGATGTATGTTTTTTCCTTTTGATTTTTTAAGTAGTGATTATGGTTGTCTCTATAAAACTTTAACCACTTTTGTCCAGCTGATATTCAAGTACTTGGTTTTTTGAAGTACTACTGAATGCACCTTATTTATTTTTATCTACTGAAATGCTACATTATAACAGATATAGGATAACACTTCAAATCATTATTATTTTGAATGTGAGTCTAAAATGAATGAGAATATGAGAATTATTATAAATTTCAGAATTATAAAATTTGTAAGTTTGTTTTATAGATGTTTAATTTGTATTATTCAATGCATATGGGTGATAGATAGCTTAGATAGATTATACAATTCATCATACATTACTCACCTTCTTAAATTTAATTTTGATTACCATTAGTATTGATTGCCTTTTTGTTTTCCACATTTGCATGATTTTTTTTCTTTTTGGGTCCATCCTAGTGATACTCAGGGGTTGCTCCTGGCTCTGCACTCAGGAATTAGTCCTGTAGGTTCTGGGAGTACCGTATGAGATGCCGGGGATCGAACCCGGGTCAGCTGTGTGCAAGGCAAACACCCTACCCGCTGTATTATCGCTCAGGACCTGTATGATGTATTTTTTCTACTCTTTTATGTCAACATTTCTTTGCCATGTTGTTTTAGTTATATCATTTACAATCAACATGTAGTGTGTTTGTTATTTATTTTTATGCATAATATCCTATTATTTTCTCTTTTCTATTTATCATTATTTGTTTTATTTCTCTATTTCTACATGTTTAGAAGATTGAGATTTTTATTTTGTATTTTGTGATTTTATTTTATCTGTCCTTTTCTGTGATTTATGAGTAACAGATATTTAAGGCATATTTTAGCTACATTTTGACACCTGGTGTTAATTAGTATTTATATGAGTCCCTGTTTTTTTACAACCCAAAAGATAACTCTGTCACCTCTTTAGAATTACACCTCCTATGTTTTACCATACTCTGTCATATTGAACTGGCAGAGGAACCCAGGTGTGTGGGAACCGGGGCTGAGATCTCCAAGCCTGCACGGTTGGGATTGGACCTGTCAGTAGCTAGACAGTTACACCCTCCAACTGCCGTGTAACCCCAACAACGGCCAGGATTCAGAGATTATCACAACAAGCTCCCGGGAGAGCACAAGGAAGAGTCTCCTACCCTGTGCCTGAATATCCTCGCCAAGGCCCAAACAGCTGAAGACCTCCAGGCCCCAGCCAAGGCCATACTGAGGCCACTCTCCACACACTTGGATAAGCCTCAGGCATAACAGAACTGGCAGAGGAACCCAGGTGTGTGGTACCTGGGGCTGAGATATCCAAGCCTGCACAGTTTGGGACTGGACTTGTCAGTAGCTACACAGTTACACCCTCCAACTGCCGTGTAACCCCAACAACGGCCAGGATCCAGAGATTATCACAACAAGCTCCCGGGAGTGCGTGGCCGCATTTGCGGCCACGCGAATATTTATTTACTTTTCTCTAAGTTTTCAGGGTACATTTAAATATCCCACCCGCACGGCAGAGCCTGGCAAGCTATCCGTGGTCTATGCCAAATAGACCAAATTGATATGCCAAATCCAGTAATAAATGGATCTCATTCCCCTAACCCTGAATATGGCAGAGTCTAGAAGGATATGGAAGGAAAGGCTGATAAAATACCAAGGCAGAAATAGGCTGCCAAAACGCAGAAAAACAAAAATGATTGTCTGTACTTTTAATGCTCGTACGCTGGCATCTACTGCATCCATTGAAGACCTTATGGTACAAGCGCGAAAGATCAAGTACGACATCATTGGTCTGACCGAAACGAGAAGACATCAATCACATCATGCCGTTTTCGACACTGGAGAAGAACTGTTCCTTGGAACATGTGATAAAAGAGGCGTCGGTGGTGTCGGTATCCCTGTCAACACAAACTTAGCCACGAGCATTGATTCATTCGAATGCCCAACAACCCGAATCGGACGATTACACTTGAATAGATGTGGCTCACTACCGGCAGTTTCTATCTTTGTTGTCTATGCACCAACATCCAGTTATGGTGAAAGAGAAACTGAGAAGTTCTACATGGAGATGGAGAAGTTCTATAAAGAAGATCATACCTTCTACAAAATCATTGTCGGTGATTTTAATGCCAAGATAGGACCAAGAAGATCAATCGATGAACTCCACATCGGGACCCATGGCCTATAATGGAACGAACAGGGTGACAGACTGTCTGAGTTTATCATGTCAACCAAAACCTTCCATGGTAACTCACAGTTCCAAAAGGCTGAATCTAAACGTTGGACATGGAGTCTCCCGATGGATGGTTCCACAATGAAATAGACCACATCATATTCAATCGGCTGTTTTGCCTAACTGATGTTGCTGTTGTCCCAAAATTCCAAACGGGATCAGACCACCATCTTCTTCGTGCAAAATTCTACATCACAGAACGAGGAGAAAAGAATGCAAGGTTTAAGAAGAGGACTCCCAGAACGAACACCAACTGGGAGATCTTTGGCTCTGTTGCGGCAACATGGGAAGATGCTGTCATTGACAACATTGATGAGAAATACGATCAAATGATTCAACACCTCCATGATTGTGCGAGGAATGCCAAGAGAGAGATAACCACAAAAAAACGCCTTTCTTCGAACACTCTTGAACTTATTCGCCAACGTGGCTTGGCACATGCCTCAGGCAACCACAAGCGAACATCCGAACTGGCAAAACAGTGCAGAGAAGCCATCAAGGATGACCTCAAAAACAGGAGAGCGTCAGTACTGGTAGATGTGGCAGAAGCTGGGAAAAGCATTCGTGAAGCCCGCCTGTCCTTCACCAACTACAAAACCAAGATGACTGCCCTCCGACATCATGATGGATCTATCACATCTTCCAGAAGGGCAATGGAGAAGATTATTCATGACTTCTACTCAGATCTCTTTAATAACCACGTCCACTTGCCCACATACCACATACTACATGATGGATATGTCGTTCCCAATGTTCTCCCTTCCGAAATCCAACATGCCATCTCGTCGGTAAAGAAACAAAGAGCACCTGGCCCAGACAAGATCAGACCTGAACACCTGAAGAACTTACCATCAGTACTCATCAATACATTGGCTCGACTCTTCACATGCTACCTGTCTGAATGCAAGGTTCCATCCCAATGGAAAACCAGCAGGACTGTACTACTATACAAGAAGGGAGACATCCACGACATTGGCAACTATCGCCCAATCTGCCTATTGTCTGTCGTCTACAAACTGTTCACTCAGGTCATCCTGAATAGGATTAGCAGAACACTACATGAAGGACAACCATGTCAACAAGCCGGATTCCGAAAAGGATTCAGTACCATCCACCATATCCAGACGATTACTAAGCTCATTGAGGTATCTCGGGAGTTCAAGATGCCGCTCTGTCTAACGTTCATTGATTTAAAGAAGGCCTTTGATTCTGTTGAGACGGAAGCGGTTATGGAAGCCCTAGCCAATCAGGGCGTACAAACTCAATACATCAAGATCCTTCGTGAGCTCTATTGCGGATTCACTACCAAGATCTCACCATTCTACAAAGAAATAATCATCCATATCAAGAGAGGGGTTCGGCAGGGTGATACCATTTCACCAAAACTCTTCAGTGCCACCCTCAAGAACATCATGCGACGACTGGAATGGGAAAGCATGGGAGTGAAGATAGATGGTCGGCAACTACACCACCTCCGCTTTGCTGATGACATCTTTCTAATAACACCAAACATCAACCAAGCGGCACAAATGCTGAACGACTTTAACCGTGAATGTAGGAAGGTCGGACTACAGCTGAATCTTATGAAGACAATGTTTATGAGAAACAGCCTTGTTCCTGACGCTGCATTCGCTCTCAATGGAACTACCATCTCTGAATGCAACCGTTATATATACCTAGGTCGAGAAATCATTGTGATGAATGACCTGGCACCTGAGTTGCGCAGGAGGAAGAGAGCGGCTTGGAATGCCTTCAAGAACATTGAAGAAATAACTAAAAGGACAAATAACCTCCAGCTACGAGCACATCACTTTGATTCCACTGTTCTTCCTGCATTAACATATGCCTCAGAGACCTGGACCCTATGAAAACAGGATGAGAACACTATTCGGGTCTCTCGAAGAGGAATCGAAAGAGCTATGCTTGGAATATCACAATTCACTCAAATGAGAGATAGAATCTGGAGTTCTGATCTTCGTCAGCACTCAAGAATCAGGGACGCTGTCTCATTTGCCAAGACATCAAAAATCAAATGGGCTGGACATGTAATGAGGTTTGCAGACAACCGCTGGACTAGAGCCATTGCTGATTGGATTCCACGAGACATCAAAAGATCACGTGGACGCCCACCTACAAGATGGTCAGACTTCTTCGTCAAGACCTGAATGATCGGTTTGAGGCTCTGCATGTTCCTAGAATGAACAGATACCATTGGGCTACGCTAGCATGCAACTGGGATGAATGGAGACGTTACTGGCACCCGCTCGAGTAAATTGATGAATAACGGGGATTAAGTGATTAAGTGATTAAGTGATGTTTTACCATATTATCTGTAAATCAACCAAGACATTAATAGGTCCTGTATGATATGTCATTTTTTATAACATCAACTTTATCAAAAAGGTGTGATGTTTTACCATATTATCTGTAAATCAACCAAGACATTAATAGGTCCTGTATGATATGTCATTTTTTATAACATCAACTTTATCAAAAAGGTGTGAACATTTTGAATCATTTGTTTACTATATTTTAATATTTTGTAGTCTTAGTAGTATTTTATTTACTGAAATGCATTCTTTAATTTTTCTAAATAGTGATCAAATTTTATAGATACCATCCTTTTGTTCTTTTATTTTTTGGATACTACCTTCCTGAGTCTATGACTATATTAACTTCAGATGCAGATGCTTATTTGAGTACTAATATGGCGGATATTTTTTTTAATTTATTATTTTACTTATATTTGATGAAAATGACAAGGGTTCTTACTTGTGGTGAGTATTTAAAAGAAATCCTTCCATCCATTCAATTTTTATGATTTGAGAAATCTGTAGCCAACAGTATTGTAATATACTGCTTAAGTAGAGAAAATTTTTAGACGATGAAAAGGTTGAACACATCTGAAATGGTTGAGAGGAGCTAGATGAAAGAACTGAGCCAGAATGTCACTAAACTTTCAGTGGGAATTCTTTGCAAAAAATATGTCTTTGCAAAAAATAACAAAATGCCAAGGACGCCAAAGGAGAGCCACTTAAAGGATGAGGCATCTGAAATGATAGTGATGGAGGTGAATTCAGAGCCCTGGAGCTAAGTTCTTTCTTAAAGCTTATCAAAGGATAGACTGATTCCAGACTGACCTTTAGTTCAGGGAAGACCTGTCGTAAGGTGCAGACGTCATCCCAGCAAAAAAAGATGAAACCAATCACACTGAACAACAACAACAACAAAAATAACTGAAAATAAAAAGTCAAGATTTTCACATATTTTATTATATTGAAAATATTGGAATGCACATATTTATTATTTTCCTAGCCAATCTCAAGCCAAGAGAATTGATTCTCTCACTGTTCCGTAGTTATGATGTTTAATATCAAAGTGTTAGTGAGGTCATAATCTTGGGAGCTCTTTGAGAGTTTTTCATTATCTCTTACTTGTCACTTCTAATGACTATTAATATTCTTTGTGACTCACAGCTATATCTACCTTGGTTTTAGCCTCTTATTTATCCATGTTTCTCCTTTTCTGTCCTTACAAGAACATTTGTCAGTGGACTTAGGACCCGCCTTGGTTCTTTAGAATTATCTCATTTTGAGTTTCTTAATTAGAATGATGAAAATTATTTTTCCAAATATAAGAGTACATTTTAGGTTCTATATAGACATGTCTGTGGAAGGAAATCAGTTAAACACACTATAAGGAAACAAATTCAAATATATACATTGGTATGAAGAGTGATACATAAATTAGAATAGGTCTGAAGGCTTATATACATTGCTATAATGTGAATCATAGAGAGTTGACATTGAATAATCATTTAATGTTCAAGAATTTTGCAATTTGCATTATGCCTCTAGGATATCGATTCACAAAATATAACACTTATATTAAATCACCTGGTTTCCTATTTAAAAATGAAGAGATTTTAAGCTCCACTTCAAGCATGGAATTAATAAATCTGACAAGGAACCTAGGAAAACATATTTTAACAGGCAACAAAAGAATGGGGAAAATCTTTAGTTCTTAGGATCAGAATTTAATATAATCTTGAGAGTTATATAAAAATGGACTAAAATGTGCAAAATTAGATAGAGTGTTACAATAAGTTTATCAGAAGCATAGGCTTGATTATTTTTAGCCCAGGATCACTCCCAAGTATAGTATGCAGTACGCAGTCTGTGGATCAGAATTTGTAAACATTATCCTAAAATTTTTCTTTGTTTACTTTGTTGTTAAATATAATCTCTTGTAGAAATGCAGATATCATGTTAACTAATTGAAGTTTTTATATAAAATATTAACATAAAATTAATTATTTAGATAAGATCTTTAATATGTATTCATATTATGACTATATTAGGGGAAAATTGAGGCCTGCTATTAAAATTAAGCGTGGGTTAGTTCAAAGCATCTTCTGAAGTCACCCTCATTTTGACTATTAATATTATACATTTATAGCATATTTTCTGGCTGAATAATGGAATAGACAAAGGTACATGAGTCAAAACCTAAGGTCTCCATCAAAAATTTTTATATACTAAATTAATATCTTGCCACGTTGCCCCAAAGAGCAATGAATTAAGACATGAGAGACTGACATATGTGGTTATGTCAAACACAGATTCTTAGTATTTCTGTCCTCATTTTAGGTTTTATCTTTTTTCCTTTTGTCTTCTTTTCATCTTTTTCTAAGATCATTTTCCTCTAACTTTATTGGATAGTACATCAAAAGAAATGATAAAGTTTCCATAGAACTTTGCTTTTATTTACTACCTGTATGCAAATGAAAATTTTAAAATTAAATTCTTTTAGTTTTTCTACAAAGTTTGAAAATATTACTGTTTAATTTTATTTTTAGTTAGGGGAATCTCTAGGCTGCATTCTGTTGCTGGTGCTACATATACATAATGTCAGGGCTGGAGCGATAGCACAGCGGGTAGGGCGTTTGCCTTACAAGCGGCCAACATGGCCGACCCGAGTTCGATTCCTCCGCCCCTCTCGGAGAGCCCGGCAAGCTACCGAGAGTATTCGATATGCCAGACACAGTAACAACAAAGTCTCCAATGGAGACGTTACTGGGCCCGCTCGAGCAAATCGACGATCAACGGGAGGGCCTTTACCTTTACCTTTTACCTTACCTTTAATTTGCAAGTCTTCGTTGAAGTAATTTTGGTTTATCAACTTTTATGTAGTTTTTTATAAAGGTTTTATATTTATATCATTAAATATCAATGTATATATCATGTTTAGCATGAAAAGTTAATTTTATTCTTCACCACATAGTTGACTCGCCTTTACCTGATTCACTCACCCACCTTCAGATGTCCATTCTGGTGATCACTAATTTGCTCTTATAGTCTAAAAGTTAATTTAAATTTTAACTGATTTATTTGTGTTTTTCTATACTATATAATAGTAAAATAACATGTTGATTGTTCTCTGTTTTATTTCACTAAGCATAGAATTTTATCATATTATTCTTATTAGTTTAAATTATATGGTTTCACCTTTTTATATGCAGTGATATAATATGGTCTGCATATATATTTAAATATTATGTATGTAAAATATATATATCTAATATATCATTTATCTAAGTATCTGCCAATGGCCTTTAAGTAGTTCTCTACTTGTAGGCTTGATAAATAGTGCTTCAATAAACTATTTGTATATTCTTTGGGCAAGTACCCACTAGTGACATAACTAAATTGAATGAAATTTCTATTTATAATTTTTGAGTTATCTTTATACTGTTATCCAACTTACATTCATGCCAACAGTATATAAGGATTGTCTTCTCTCCACATCCTCTATCTTACTTGTTTCTTGTCTTTTTTGGTAGCAGTTATTCTTTATATATGTATTGTGATATATTACTGTTATTTTGATTTACATTTCCTTAACATTAAGAGATGATTGACATCTCTTTATTTTCCTGATGGTTATCTGTATGTCTTCTTTTAGAAAAGGATTCCAACATGCAGGTCATGTAATCAGCTCATTGACTTATAATGCCAACACCAGAAAACTTATGTTTCTAAGTAATTTTTCATTTATGCCTTTCTTTCCCTCACCACTTGAGTTTCCTCTGCAAAAATCCCTGAAGCCAGTTTTAATGATATTATCATTTGTTTTCTTCTATATGTTTTAAGGTTTCAGGTACTGAAGGAAAGTTTAATTCATTTTGAATTAATTATTATGTGCAGTGTTAGTTTTTTAGATTTACTCTTTTAGGGGGATGTCATCTTTTCTGTACAACATTTATTGAAAAGGTTTTCTTTAATCCACTGTATGTTCTTGACTCCATTGTTAGAGTTTACGTGTCTATTTATGTCTATGTATTTAGTTCTGAGTTCACAATATTATTTATTTTATTTGTGTGGCTGGTTTTATTCCAATACCATGTGGTTATTATTATTAGTAGTATTATTATTTTATTGTATGAGTGATATTTATTCTATTTTTTCTTTAGAAATAATTTACTTTGAGGTTTTAGTTCCATACAAATTTTACAACTTTTTGATTGGTTTTATGAGAATAGTGGCATTTGATATTAATTATATTAATCTATTTATTGCTTTCAGAAATCTGGATATTTAATGAGCTTAATTTTTCCAGTCCATGAATTACCCTTTGCTTTCTACCTTCTAACAAGTTTGCCATATCACACAATAATTATTTCTGCTTCGTGGTTAGAATAATTAAAGATCTAGTCTCTTGTCTGTTTGAAGTCTATGGTACAGTATTGCTGTTAATAATCAGTGTGTTGTAATCTAGTTATCTCATTTATTTATTAGAATTCTGTGCCTTTAAACAGTGTATGCAGTTTTATATAACTTTCCCCAACGGTCTCACAGTTAGAAAGTGGCGAGACAGATATTTACACTGGACTAATCTGGAGTCGTGCGTGTTGCCACTGCTCTAATTATGAGATAAATACATAACTAAATCTACCTTTTTTGTAATTACCAATTCTTATTTACCAATAAATTTTTGTGTCTGTTTGTAGCTAATACAAATACAATGCTTTTACTTTTGCTTCATTTAAAATAGCAGCACAAAGATATAGTTGTGGACACTGTAAAACAGGAAATTACTGAGAATATAACTTTCAGTGATTGGGTAGAAAAGCTTTTAATTTTCATCTTATTTTGGCAGTTACACATTTTAAAATAAAATTCTTTGCTGTACATTTCAGTTTTACTAATGTGATTATGTGGTCTAACATCAAAAGGGTTCACTGCTTAATGACCAATAACCAATCAGGCCAGAATGCAGGAGATAGAAATCGTTTTAAATAAATCAGTTTCAAGAAAATTAATCTTTGACAAATGGTGCGTGAGCATTTCCATATGAAAGTAATTTCTATTATGACTTCATAGAGCAATTTAAACTGTTTTTTTTTTAAATTTTTATTGTCTTTATTGGTACCAAGAGCTGCTACATTGTGTTATAATAACACGGAATATTTCTGTCTCTAAATTATCCACAGATGAGAGTGGATTTATATAGTTGTGTATCTTTGTTCGTCCTCTCTTCAATAATCATCCTGAGTATTTCATATATTGCTTGTGATTGTGTATGTATCTTTGTGAAAGTGACAGTAAGGACTGAATCAGAGCGATGTATCATTTACTCCATAGTGCCCTACGTCTTGTCACTGCAGTTGCATGTTTACAGTCAGCTTGGTATACTTAAGATTTACAAGTCATTTGTTTGCCTCAGGAACTCATCTGGCTTGACTATGTATTAAATTATTAAGCAGTATATATGTCTCCGTGTCCCAAACTTTAGTGATTGTAGATGTCTGACACTCCCCCCGCCCCCTTCCCCCAATTCTGCTACTTAGTTGTTGTTTTCATCCCAAACCCAATACGTCTTTTGTAATTTATTGAGTAACTTCACTGAAAGTCTAGAATCATTTTTCTAGTAGCAAAGTAGAAATTACTTTCCCACACATTTTGCTTTTGCGTTTATATTATCTGTGTCCCAGTTAAATATTTAATTCTAAAACAGTTCGTATTTTAATCAGTTTTGTTGCTATCATTAAAGGTAGATTTTTATCTTCCTTCATTCAGTCACTACATTTATAACATAAAATATTCAGCTATTGATGTGATAGTGGATAAAAATAAATTTTTTAACACAGTATAAATGAAAATGAAGAATTATGTTGGGGAATCTTAAACTTTTTACTAACTAATGAGGTGGTTCTTTTAACTGTGATTTCAAAAGAACTTTGCATTTTTATAAGTGTTTTAAGTAAACATTTATGATAATTTACTATTAAAATTATATTAAGAAAACTCTTTAGTGATTTTAATTAAACTATAGTCATGGCAGTAAAAGTAAACCCCCAAGAATCTATGCCATAATATGAGTTTTAGCTACTTTTTTTTTCAGCATTAGGAAGTTACTTCTCTAGCTCTCCAAATGGTAAATCTATTACATTTTGCTCTATTGTGCCTGGTGGAGAAAAATACAGTAAATGATAGCCTATGGTACAGGTAAAATACAGACATCTATATAATATTTGTATTTTGTGCTCAGGAAAGTGTTTCAAATACTATTTTGATTCTAATAATTTGTTGCTCCAAGTAATAATGTGGTAATTATTTCTATCTTCTTTTTTTAAAAATTCCATTAGGCTTCTTTTTAGCATTTTTCTACGTACAAAATCTGACCCACCAGAAATGCCTTTGTTATTTTAGCACCTGACTCCAATTACAGTTCTTTTCTTAATTAGTGACTATAAAGAGAAAGGTTACGCAACCAGGCATCATTTTTATGAACAACTGGAGCACAACCTTTACATATGTGAGGACTTGAATATTAGGTCCCTGACTCACAATGCCCACTTCCCCCAGTTCTTTGTATCTCAGCAATCTGCAGGATTCTTGGACTCTGGTGTAACACAGAGCTTGCAAACTCCTCATTAAATTCTCAATATTCTTGTATCAGCAACTCTGCACAAATGATTCTGGCATGGTGTATTTTTATTTTGATTGTCATTTTTTATTCATTAGGAAACCTATAAACACAACAATAAACATAACAATGCATCTAGTAGTTTGTAAAATGTATTAGATTTAAGGTAACTTATTTATAATTATTTTAGCATTTATACTCTAGGTATACACAGTTACCTATTTCTTCTTGTTTCTTCTTGTTTTCCACAATAAATAAAGTCATAAGTTTTATTATAACAAGTGATTTACAAAATTTTCTATAACAGAGTTTCAGATATATAATGTTTTAGCACCAATCCAGTACGACCTTCTCCCCACAAATGTCCCCAGGTTTCCTCCTATACTCTTCCCTGTAACCTTAACAGGCATTTTTTTTAAGTTTAGTTATTGTAGTTTGGGTCTCATGCTTATTTATATAATTTAGGGTCTAGGGTAACCAAGATAACACCTCTTTGATACTTCACATTCATTTTTCCTGTAATTCTGCATATCGCAGATAAATGAGACGATCCAGTGTTTGTCCTTCCTCCTTACTTGACTTAACATTATATACTCCATTGCCATCCATGTTGCAATAGATTGCATGATTTCATCATTATTTGAATCTGCATAGTATTCCATTGTGTATACTACACCTTCATTATCCACTCATCTGTCATTGAACATATGGGGAGATTCCATATCATAATGATTGCACTAAATTCTGCAGTGAATAATGGTGTGCATGTGTCCTTTTCATTGACTTTTGTCACTTCATGTAAATGCCTGGAGGTCTTCGTGTAAATGCCTGGAGGGTCACACCCACCAACTGGCGCCCTGGTGCCGTGCAATCCCAGCAATGGCCAAGACTCAGAGACTATAAAAACCAGTTCCCGGAACCGCGCAGCCGCATTCAACATCCTATTATGACATCTTATTATCTCATTCCTACTTTGACAAACTGGCAGGCTCCCGAATGTAGCCTGCCCACACGGCAGAGTCTGGCAAACTCCTCGTGGCGTACCCAATATGCCAGATACCAGTAACAATGATGAGTCTCATTCTCCTAAAGAGCCTTGAATATAATCTCAGGGCTAGGATGAAGGAGACGTTACTGGGGCCTGCTCGAGGCAATCGACGATTAACAGGATGATTTGTGATTTGTGTTTTTTGTGCATGTAAATGCCAGGAGTGGAATCACTATGTCATATGGCAGGTTCACTCTTAATTTTTTGATAAATCTTTATACTCTTTTCCATATGGGTATAAGCAGATATTATTCTTACAAGCAATGGACAAGAGTTCCTTTTTCATTATATCCCTGCAAAAACAGATAATTTCTCATTTTTTGTATGTGCCATTTTCACTGGTTTAAGATGGTAGCTCATTATCATCTTGATTTGTACTGCCCAGATAGAAGACGATAATCAGCACTTTTTCATGTGCCTTTGCCATCTGCCTTCTTCACAGAATTTAGAAAAGTTCTGGTTGTTAAATGGAGTTTTTTTTTTGCATTTTGATAGGGCTTTTTGAAATTATTGTTGTTGATTTTTTTCTTATAAAATGGCATTTTAATTATTTTTAATGTTACAGACTTACGACTTTCATGATTACATTTTAGTCATACAACGATCAAATACCCATCCTTCCACCAGTGCCCATTCTCTCTACCAGTGTTCCCAGTAACCGTCCAGCAACCCCCACCATCTATCCTCTGCCTCTGCAGCAAGCATATTCTCTTTTACACTATCTCTCTCTTCTTTTGAGTGTTACGGTTTGCAATGCACATAATAAGTGTCCATCATGTTCTGTCCATAGTCTATTTTCAGCACACATCTCCCATTTTGAGCAAGCCTTTCAAGCCTTCCAAGCATCGTTTACTTAGTGGTCCCTTCTCTATTCTAGATATGGAGGAATCCTCCTGGCCCTTATCTCTATTATCCTTGGGTATTAGTCTCCCATTATGTTATTTTATATTCCACAAATGAGTGCAGTCATTTTATGTCTGTCCCTCTCTCTCTGACTCATTCATTTAGTATGGAATTCTCCATGTCAATCCACTTATATGCAGATTTCATGATTTCATCTTTTCAAACAGCAGCATAGTGTTCCATTGTGTAGATGTACCAAAGTTTCTTTAACCAGTCATCTGTTTTTGGGCACTTGGGTTTCTTCCAGTAACGTCTCCATTGGAGACTTTGTTGTTACTGTGTCTGGCATATCAAATACTCTCGGTAGCTTGCCGGGCTCTCCGAGAGGGGCGGAGGAATCGAACTCGGGTCGGCCATGTTGGCCGCTTGTAAGGCGAACGCCCTACCCTATGTGCTATCGCTCCAGCCCGGGTTTCTTCCAGATTCCGGCTATTTTGAACAGTGGTGCAATAAACATATAAGTGCAGATATCATTTCTGCTGCATTTTGTATAGTAATTTCACATGGTATCTTTTATCCTGCATGTTCTGTGTCAATTCCTAGCCTTTCATGTCTAATCAATATATATGTATATATATACATATATGTATATAATACACACAGACATATATTATAGGTTTTGAGACCACACCCAGTGATGCTCATGGGTTCTTTCTGGTTCTTTGCTCAAGGATCAATCCTACCGGTGCTCAGGGACAATATAGAAAGCCTGAGATCCAACCAACATTCAGTGTATGCAAGCCAAGCTCCTTACTTGTTATACTATCTCTTTGACCCCACTTGAATCACATTTTTTTGGAAATTTTCTCTTTTATTTATGAGTCTAGCCAAAGGTTTGTCTTTCTTGTTTTTTCTTTACATGACGTTGCTAGTTTCATTAGCTCTGCACTGATTTCTTGATTTCTATATCATTGATTTTTATTCTACTTTTTAAAATTTCTCCTTCCACTAGTTTTGGCATGTCATTTGTGGCTGCTTCAGAAGTCATGTGTTTCCTTTGGGGAAGGAATTTCAAAATGATTCTGGGGTGAAGAATTTGTTGTTCTTTACTCCTGGGCATTCAGAAGGGAGCTGTCAGAGAGGATACATTATGGTTGTTGTCTACCATCTTTTTTTATGAACTGGGGAGATGAGCCCAAATATAATTTTGAGTTTGGAAATGGAAAGATCAAAATAATGAGCACCTGTACTCAATATCGATTTTCATACGTAGACTTCTGGTACCCGTGAAGAACTTTCTCACACAATTCAAAGATTTTTTTCAAGTTGCATATACGTAGAATCATCAAATTTAAAGAAATTTGGCAATTGCTTGATTTCCATTTGCCTCCAATAAAACTTCTATTACTAAGGTACAGTGAGATGTGAATATGTGATCTCTTTCAGGCTCTTAAATTAAACGATTCAATAATATTTTCATAAATTATTTCAGTATCTGATACCTTGAAATGTTAAGAAAAAGATTTTATCATTAAATAAGTACCTTTGGTTTCATTAATCCACCAAATCAGATGACTAGCCTCATAGAATGAATGCAAGATCTAAGGGTACTGTCATTATAATCAGGTTGCTTTGCATCCTAATTCTTGAAGTCTATAACTGGAACTTTTAATAGTGATTAAATTTTGTTCTTAGTACTCCTAATATTATGAGGACAAAACTTGTTGGGTGTGAATAGCTGAGTATCTATTATCTTGTTTAAATTGTTTGAAGACTGATATTTTTAATGCTATACATTAATGCCTTTCTATTTACTGTACTAGAATTTATAAGTCTACAATAGATAATTGTTTCCTCTGTCCACTTCCCAAGTCCTTAACTTTTGATCTCCTTGTTATCTTTCTAAGCAATGGCCTAGTTCTTCAACTCCAAATCTTTAATTTTTGTTTTTTTTCCAATAGCCATTTCCTCCCAAGTTCTATCATTGTTATCATGTTGTTGGCTATTCCACTTCTCATTTCACAGAACCTGTGAAACTGTGACTAATGTAATCATTTCTTGGCTATTTTTATTACTGCTGCAATACTTTTAACACCTAGTCAGTAGGTGTCAGAAGAATAAACAGTATTAGGGACTGCTCCTAGGACAAGAACCAGAACTAGAAATTAATATACTATCTAGATGTTTTGTTGTTCTTATTGTTCTACATATGTTTAATTATGGTTTAAAAATAATGATAAATGCCAAATTGTGTGCAATGAGATCACTCCATGTAGGGCTCAGGGGACCATGCAGTGTCAGGGACCGTACCAAGGATTTCATGCTCTAACCCTTTGCAATATCTCCCTGACCCCGGACTCATTTTACTTATTTAATTTCGTTTATTTACTTTTGCTTTTTTGGGCCACATCTGGCAACTATAAAAAATGGGACATCTTTTTGGCCGCGCAACGTCTTATTATCTCATTCTTACTTCAGACAATCTGGCAGGCTACCGAACGTAGCCTGCCCACACGGCAGAGCCTGGCAAATTCCCCGTGGCATACCCAATATGCCAAATGCCAGTAACAATGATGGGTCTCACTCTCCTAAGCCTGAAAGAACCTTGAATATGGAACTTTTTAAAATCTCAGGGCTAGGATAAAGGAGACGTTACTGGGGCCTGCTGGAGGCAATTGACGAACAACAGGATGATCGTGATCGTGAAGAGATAGGAAGAGGCTTTATTTGCATGATTTAAAAATATTACCCCAGAATTTTAGGTATTAAGTGAAGTGATACCATAATAAGTGCAATGAGTGATGAGTGAATGAATTGAACCCCATAAATGAGCAAAATCTCAGTCAGAAATGAGAATGAGTGAAACTCAATTCAGAATATTTCTTACAAAGGGCCTGAAGCAATAATACAGCAGGTAAGATATTTGCCTTTCACATGGCCAACCCAGGTTCGATACCCAGTACGCCATAAGTGCAACAAGCATTATCTTGAGCACAGAGATGGGAGTATGCCCTGTGCATTGCTGGGTGTGGCCTAGAAACAAAACAAAACAGGAACATCTCAAATATAAATGAAGTTGCTATTAACCAAATCAACTAATAAGAAGGAAGACACATCTCTGGCATTAGTAACATCAGGAATATGGTCACTGGAGCAACGGCAGAAATCTTTTATTCTTCCTCTTCTCTTTGACTGAGGAATCTCTTTTCTCAAGAAAAATTTCCTTTGCATATATCATCTCTGATGCTCACAGTGAAAAGCTTTGCCATTCAGTGGGTATTAGAATTCTTTCCTGAGTTCCATCAAAACATGCGACAGAAAAGCAGGTGAACAGTCATATGGAGAGAACTTGTGTGTTTTTTCTCTCTGAACCATGCCAAATCTCCACCTAAAACTAAATTAATCAGCACAGAAAGCAAGTCTAGAACCCCATTTATAAAAGTTCTGACATCAAGAACAAGAAGGAGAGCACCCTAAGAAGTCAAAGTGGAGACATCCTCACTAACACAGAAACTTGAACATCATGTAGTAATGGATATTCAAGAGAAGAACTCTAAGGTGTAGAACTTTGTACGGGAAAGTTAGGGGTAGAGGATGTACCATACACAGGTATCCCTATCCTACAGTCCTATATTTATTACACTAGAACAGGAGATAAGAAACTGTAGAATAAAAATAGGAGCTGTAGTCACCAACAGATACCATCTTGATGGCTGTTATAACTATTAGTCTCAATGACAGCACTGCTAATGGATAACTTTTTCAAATTTAAATTTTTCAAATTTAAATTTAAGAGGAAGGTACATAAGTTCTTCCTCTTCCATCAATGCTCTGACAAACCCAAACCCATCTGCATGGAAATTTCTCAGTGAAAATACCAGCTTTATCAACCCAAAGTCAAAAAACCAACACTGCCCAACACTGGATTTCTGTCTCACTGCCCTTCAACACCCAGTAGGATGTGCTACTGTGTGCAGATTTGATGCAGTATCCTGATGAATTATATTTTGGAGCTCATTCTCCATAGTAACATATCCTGAAGGAATACTTCTTAAGTGAATACTTCCACTTATCTCTGGTTGGGAGGGGGCCGGTGAAGAAAAAACAAACAAATTAAAAAAAAAAAGCTGGGCCAGTTGAAAGCCAAAAGTATTTATATCTAACAAACAAAATGGGCACTGGTGGAGGGATGGGTATTTGATCGTTGTATAATTGAAACCCAAGCACAAAAATTTGTAAGTCTACAACTGTACCTCATGGTGTTTCACTAATAAAAATTTAAAAAAATTAAAAAAAAAATAAACAGACCCAAACTCTGCTAGTCCATATCTGCTCCCTATAGACTTAGAGATTTAAAGAATTACCTGTTAGCATGGGTATCCATTGCCTGCTATGCTTCCTTATTGGCCTGTGGCCATTCAAACTGTGTTCACTGTCTTCTCCCTGACTGACCTTTGTCACCAATTAATACCCCAACGTCCTATTAAACTCATCTTGCTACAAGTTTCCAAACCACTGCCCAAGCCTATTTAAACAAGAAAGTCTAGTATTCACCATAACTGCAATCTTGAGCATTTTCTTAGTGTCTAGCCTGCTTGAACCCTGTCCCACAGTCGTCTGTGTGCCTGAATTTTACCAGTTGATTAAAATTTAATCAAATTTACTGATTAAAAGAGTTGAACAGTATTACTTTGCAAAAGCAAATTCCAATGTGAACCCAAAAATAGATGCATATCTAGATACTTTATATGTAAAAATGTCAAAATCCATGATAAATAATTAAAGAAAAATTAAAATTAGTGAGAGAAAAGAAAAAAACTCACATATAAAAAAAGCCCTATGAAACTGTCAGCAGATTTTTTAACTCAATCCAACACTTATTTATCTAATCTCTAATTGTTAATCAGTTGATCTGTTGATGTACCTTATTGAAAAGAATTAATTCCATTATATTTTAGCTAAACTATATAGAAAAAGGAAAAGTTACTTTTACTATTACATTTAAATTATAATTTACTGTATATTCCATTATATTTTTCTTTTAAATGAACAACTTTCACATAAAAAATAAAATACTATATTCAAAATAATATCCCAATATTCATGGTATTTTGTAATTGAAAATAGAATAGAATCAGTTTAAAATAACTCTACAGACCAGATGGCAGTAGAATGATAATTACACAGTGCTAAATGAAAAGACTTCCATCTAAGAATTTCCTACTCAGTCAGGTTATCACTCAGAATTAAAGGAATAGTAAAATATGTTTTTAAAAAACAACAATCAACATTCACTGAAACTAAGTAGAACCTCTAAGGAAAATGTAAGGTTTTTATAGGAAGACCCATTTGAAATTAATAAAACATGAAATTAACAAGCTATAGATGATAATATTGTACCAATTCTTTGTTATGTCTCTGCTCTTGATAAAGTTTTAAATTTCAGATAGTATTAATTTCAGTTCTGAGTTAATTTTTTAAAAATTAAACTTACCGGGGCTGGAGCAATAGCACAGCGGGTAGGGCGTTTTTCTTGCCCGCGTCCGACCCGGGTTTGATTCCCAGCATCCCGTATGGTCTCCCGAGCACCACCTGCAGTAATTCTTGAGTGCATGAGCCGGGAGTAACCCCTATGCATTGCTGGGTGTGACCCAAAAGAGGAAATAAAAAGAAAAAATTAAACTTACTTCTGTTTTGAAAGAAAACTTTTTGAACTTTTAAGGTATTCTATTGTAGTTTTTGAAGTATGGTTAATTTTACACAGGCTTTTTAAAAATTATTTATTTATTTTGCTTTTTGGGCCACACCCAGCAGTGCACAGGGGTTATTCCTGGCTCTGCATTCAGGAGCGGGCCCAGTAACGTCTCTATTGGAGACTTTGTTGTTACTGTGTCTGGCATATCGAATAAGTCACAGGGAGCTTGTCAGGCTCTGCCGTGCGGGCGAGATACTCTCGGTAGCTTGCCGGGCTCTCCGAGAGGGGCGGAGGAATCGAACTCGGGTCGGCCATGTTGGCTGCGTGCAAGGCAAACGCTCTACCGCTGTGCTATCGCTCTACTCCCGGGACTATATGGGATGCTGGGAATCGAACCCGGATCGGCTGCGTGCAAGGCAAATGTCCTACCCGCTGTGCTATTCTTCAGCCCCCTTTACTCAGGCTTTAAAATTTATGCTCACAATTGTTTCTTACAATCACTCTAATATTGGAGTGGGAAGTCCACAGTGAAATGTTCAGTTTCATTAATGATGGTGACAATTAGCCTCATTGGCTCTCTCCCTGTCTTTCTCTTGTTAAGGATTTACCAATTTTATTAATCTCTAATAAAATCTTTTGGTTTCCTTGATTTTCTGTTAGTTTTCTGTTTTAAAATTTCTTGATTTCGACTTGCAAGTTTCCTGTTTCATTTGGTGCTTAAATGGAATTTCTTGTGCTCTCCCTTTTCTAGACCTAGAGGTGGAAATATAGATTATTGATTTAAGAATTTCTCCTATTCAATATTATAAATATTATATATATATATGTCTTAGGACCAAAGAGTTAGTACAATAGGTAGGATGCTTATCTTGCTTGCACCCTAAACACGCAATATAGTCTGCTAAACCTTGCTATGAGTGATCTCTAAGTTCACCATCAGGAATAAACCCTGAATAGCATGAGGTATGGTCCTAAAACCAGTGTTTGTGTGTGTATGTGTGTGTATGTGTGTGTGTGCACGTGAGAGAGAGAGAGAAAGAGAGACAGAGAGAGAGAGAGAGAGAGAGAGATTTTTAATATAATTAATTTAACTCCAATAACTTTGTTCAAAATATTTTCTATTATTCTTTGGAAATACCTCCCCTACTTTTACCCGTAGAATGGAAGTATAAATCTTTAGTATTTAAATACTTCGGTATTTCTATAAAAATTATCTTGTATTTTACTGTTATGTATATACAGTTCTCTTATAATTATACATTGTATGAATTAAATTTTTCTAAATTCACAAACATTGTGGGCCTTCTGGTATTGTACTCTGGGAAATACTTACAATTATCAATATTATCTCAATATATTGACAAACTCATGTCAAAATATATTTCACCTAAATCTATTGATAAGGAAACATAAAAAAAAATGAATCCGGATTTGAAAAAAAAATTTGATACAGTCTATTTGGATAGGAAAAGGCAGGTAGGGAGTTAACAACAACAAAAAATCCAACCTTGCCATGTTGTGTCTGTCCAGACTCCAAACAAATATTTGGAAGGGCGTGAAGCACAAGCATGGAAGGCACTGCACTTGAGCCCCAAAATACTGTCCCTCCAACACCAGGACTTCCTATTTCACTGTGAGGCATCCCTAAGAAATCATTTGATGTACAGCAGTAATAGACAGCACAACTGTGTTCTAACCATAATGTGTAAACATAATCTGGACTGAACATTCCTCTCCTTTGACTCCCAGAGAGAGGGCTGGGTCCAAACAGGTCTATAATATGTCTTTCAGAGGCTTGTGAGGACAGATATAACCAAGCTTCATAATAGGTCCTACTCTAGATTTGACTTGGCCTTCATGTCCTTTGTTTGTTGCTAGTTTTGTATAAAAAAAATTTGGGGTGGGGGTGGGGCACCCCATGCAGTACGCAGAGCTTATTTGTGGCTTTGCTCAGAGATCACTCCTTGGTGTTCAAAGAACCATATATGGCTAAAAGGATTGAACTAGAGTTGATTGCATGCAAGGCAAACATCTGAAACCTTAAACTCTATCTCAGGCACATGTCCTTTATGTTTTGCTCTCTTATGATTTCCTTTGCACATAGACTTTCTGCCATCTAACAATGCTTTTTCAGCCACCTAGTAGAATCTTCTTTCTCCCTAATACCCTATAGTACCATCATTACACACACTTCTAAAGGTACAGAAGTAAGATAAATAAGACAGATTTGATCTCATGAGTGTTGGCTAATACACACTTCATGTAATCTTGTATCTAGTCTTTTACAAATATCTCCATTTACTAACTGAACTTCCATAAAAAATAGTTTCTCAAACATTTTCCAACTGTAAGGATGAATCCTCTGCACTGTAGCCAGAGTGATGAGAGTAACACTTTTCTACTTGAATGTTCTATGTAGGAATGTTAATGATGAAACAATTTGGTTTTTGTGGAGAGACACTTTCACATAAGGAGGATGAATGAATTCCCAGGTCTCTATGAAAATCCTATATCCACTATAAACTCTCCAAAGAGTCTCTAAAAACTATTCACATAGAGCAGAACACTCTTCAGATCATAAGCCACTAGAATGTAAAATATTAGCTTCAGGAGGATGCCTTCCTCTTCCCATTACTGAAGATTCCTGTTCCTCGTAGTCAGAATGCTTATGTAACATAACAGGAAGATAACATTTTTTTTGCAGAGTAATCCAATATAGATTTAGGAGACAAAATATTTTCTATATCTGCAAAAGCTGTACCCTGGTCCAATGTCAAAGGATAGCAGTTTAAAAAAAAAAAACATCCCTGTGAAACACTTTTCCAGTGGAAAGATAACAACTAAAAACGTGATTTTTAAAAATGGAAAAGCAAAATTAGGTAAAGGAAAATTACTTTACAGGAAAAATTTCAGGAACTCCTTATAAACACTGGATTATGTTATTTAAAAGTAAGTAATTTCAGTAACAGACTTGGCTATGGTCGTTGTGAAATATTATGGGAATGACAGAGTGGTGCTGGGAATAGGTACAGGGTATCACAGGCATACAAAATATTTACCCCACTGCTGAGCCTAACAGCAAGAGATCTATGTTTTACTCTTTAATAGTCACTTTGAACAGTGACTATCTAGTAATGAAATTATGCTCTCAAGCAATTTTCTGTATTATTTAAGTTTCCTCCATGTGTTGTATAATGTTTATTGTTAAGGGATAAAAAAATATAAGTTCATGTTTGAACTTTGTTTGCTATAAATGAGCAATAATTTTTGCCAAGAAAGTTTATTAGTTACTTGATTACCAATTATTTGATAGTTTTGTTTAAATGAAATTTTGTCATTTTGAAAATAATAGCAGGATGCTGCTGCCTCTAGATTGATGATTATTTCTAAGTATTTCAATCACAATTTGTAGCAGTTGAGAAAGGAAAACTTAAATATCCCCTCCAATATAATTAAAACTGTTATTAACTCTGTATTATTTAGAACTTAAGATGAAATTTATTTATGAGTGATTGTGTTTATATGTGTGTGTTCTGTTTTGGTGAAATGGAAGGACTCTATCCAAATGGGGTTAATTACTGAATGACCATGTTGACTGCTTTTGAAATACAAACACATGGATAATTTATGGTATTTATGATATTGTTTATAATTGAGTTATTTGTGAAAGTATTTTGAATTTTGGGCTTAAGTAAACAACTCAGCTCTAATTTTTAAGCCAAATAAATAATTGTGCCAACAAAATTCAAGTACAATTAATTTTCAATTCAGTTCTCTCTGTGTGGAAGTAGACAAGAAAGTTTAATCAGTTTTAAGTGGAAAATAATTAAATGGATTGAATTTATGGATGGAATCTTCTGATTAGGGATGTCAGGAAGCTAATTAAATCATTTCATCAGATTTTGGTGATTTAAAATATACCTACAAGTAATGTGATAAATAGTAACATAATAGGACTGAAAACATTGATTATTAAATTTAAATTTAATAAATTAAATAAAATTTAATAATAAATAATTATAAAATAATACCATTAGCTTTTCATAAACTTCTATATTTTTTAAAGCACCATTTCTTTTTGTGTTTATCTTTTCTTTGATTTGTGATAACAAAACTACTGAGGTCCAAGGGTATACAATTTCACCTGTTTGACTGACTTCACTCACCACCAAAAGTACTATTGCATTTTACCTCCAAGAAGACCCTCTCTTTTTTCTCCTTTAGATCCCACTCCCCACATTTATCTTTTGATAACCACTGTAAAAAACTATGCACACTGAAGTTGTGTGTTCGTGGGCTCTCTGGATGGCTCTATCTCACTGCCCCATGTTCAGTGCCCTAGAGCTGCTGTGTGTGGCCTGGATCAGGATGGCTATTGGCCAAGGGCAGACGAAAGAAGAGACGAAGGCCAGGCCGGTTGATCTTTGCAGCAGTTTATTACAAGGAAGTTTATCCCATAGAAGAAATGCATGTTATGGAGGGCCTAGATTCTCTCAAGCACATGTTCTCCTTGCTAGTCTCTCTGTGGTCCATCTTACAGCCCTGCTCTCTCTTTCTCCAGCTCCCTTCTAGTCTGGGCTGACACCCCACCCAGTCAGGTAGCCAAATCAACATAAGAAAGCCCTTCCTGACTGCTCCAGGCAAAATACCTCCTTAAGGTGTTTTTCTCTTTTGCTCAGTTTAATAAACTATCAACTATCAACTATTTCTGAGGCTATGCAGGAAGGACAGAACAGTGTTAGCCTACAAACCACCATAGTTTTCACTAAGTCTAAAATTTAGTTTTGATTTTTATGATTCATTTGATTTAGTGATTTATATTCCACATATAAGTTGAATTATCCTGTAATTGTTTTTACCTCCTCCTTTGCTTCACAGCACAATCATCTCCATCCACTTATCCCAAAAGTCTGTAATTAATTTAATTTGTCAGCAGAGCCTGGCAAGCTAACCGTGATGTATTTAATATGCCAAACACAGTAACAACAAAGTTTCCAATGGAGACGTTATTGGGCCCGCTCGAGCAAATTGATGAACAACGGAAGGACAGTGACAGAACAGTTTTATTTCTTATCAATGTGTTGCATTTATTTGGGTTATATTGCAAAATATAAGAAAATCATGTAGTTTTGGATACTTATATTCATTTTAAATATTTAACCTCTATATACACAAAGCAGCTCTTTCATAAATACCTTAAGTTAGTGATTAGAATTCGACCTGAAACAGTACAGGTCAATTCGATTCATTTGAGATATAACAACTCACATAGTACTGTTGCATTTCTTTTTTTACTTCCTTCTGTCAATTCAAATACCAACTCTTAAATATATCTTAGTTTTACTTTTTCATTTTGTTAATCCATTATTTTACTGACCTTTACCTTTTATGCTTTTTCTCATAAGCACAATGTAATAGTAAAAAATAAAACAATCAAATAGTGTTATTTGATGATTGTCAGACTAAGTGATGAAAGAGGGAAGAGTTAATTTTCTGTTTACTTTTTCTAATCATGTTTACTCTCTGATGTCCCTCCTTATTGACCAAGAAAGAATTCACACACACATACATATATACACACAGCTTATGAATTTAGGGAAAGACATTTTTAAAATAAAATAATTTATTTTTAATTGTTTTTGAACAGGTTAATGCATATGACTTTTCATAATAAAACCAGCAAACAACAGGTAAAAATGAAATACTTTTAACTAAAATCCACATAAATTTTGTAATATAGTATTGAATCTTTCCGTTATTTTCCTATGCTAATCAGCCGTGGAGAAGTCCATTTATTACAGAATAAATAAATATATAAGGTTGGTGTAAAACTATAAGCTGTTACTTAATTTTATAAATATCTACACAGAAATAGTAAAAGAAAT